>NW_026555084.1:20317500-21567500 GCF_021234165.1 Pteronotus mesoamericanus | reverse complement strand
AGCTGGATGGACATAGGAGGGCCACCCACGGGTAACTAAGTGCACTGATCCCCAAAAGAATGAGAGACAGGATCTCCAAGGACTGAGGGCTGGGAGTGGGGTGGAGGCATGGTGGCAGAGCCTCTGGCTTCAGACTCAGTCAGTGGAAGGAGGGGAGGACGAGCCTGCGGCTGGGGTTGTTTCCCCTCCCCCCTTGCCTCAGGCACTGGGCTGAGCCAGCCCAGGCCTTGCCACCCCTGCCTGACCAACCCTTTCCCTCCTGTGGTTCCCCAGCCCGCCAGGGTTAGGGGACCCCCTGAGGCTGTGCTCTGAAGCCTCTTCCACACCCCTTGCCTCTGGTGCCCCCGCCCCTTGCTGTGCCTGCCTGCTGCCACCGCAGCCCCGCGCCCTGCCCTCTGCACCCCCGCGCCAGCCCGAAGGACTTGACCACGAGCACTGCGCTGGAACCCTCTGGATTCCAGACTCGATGGCTGTCTTGCTCCTTCTCTTCCTTCCAAAGGACTTTCTACAGGTAATTAATTAACTTCATCACCTCCTTTCTGCGGGGCCTAGTGCAGGGAGGGAGGGAGGAGAGAAGTACCTTGTCCCTTGAGGACAGTCAAGTGGGTTGTGGCTGTTGAGGCAGCTGCAGGGGTTGGGGGGGAGATTCCCTCTCAGAGCTGCCACCCCCTTCCCACCCCACTGGCCGCAGCAGCGTCAGCCCTGCTCCTGGAAGAAGCGAGGGTCGCCCAGTCTGCTCTCAGCCCTGGCTTAGTTTCCAAACGGTCTGACAAAGGTCTTTGTCATTGGCTCCCTCCAGTTGCTTCCACCCTTTTCTCTAATCCTCCCCAGGCAACTTCTAGGGTCAAAGAGCAGGCACAGAGGACTTGGGGAAGAATGCAAATAAGCAAAGAGGAGCTCGGCCTTGGGTGGCAGCGATAACCTTTCCCCTGGATGCGGTGCCTGCCCTATTGGTGCAGCAAAGGACATGCAAATGCATGGAAATGTGGAGTGTCTGGCCGCAAATGTGCCCAGGCATCCTGGTCACTCCAGGAGAAGCAAGCATGCAACCCTGGGGAGTCCCCTTGTAGTCTGATCTCCTGCCTCCCAGGAGGTCGTGCCCACAAATGCTGGGGCACCGGCGGAAGGGAACACCGGGCCCACCTCAGCTAGTCCTGATGCCAGTAGATACGGCCCATTCCCCTGCTCTAGGACCCCAAGCAAGGCCCTGGGTGCACTCAGTGTGTGACAGGTGGGGAGAGATGGGGTCCTGGCTGGAGCTCAGAGGAAGGTCAGAGTGGGAGAGACACAGTTGTGTCATTAATTGTGCACCAGCTGGCACCAGGGCCCGAACTGGACACACTGTGCAAGTGAACTCGTGTCGTCCTTCTGACTTCCCAAGAAGTTCTTAAGGAAACAGGTTTGGTTTATTAATGCAGAAAAGAACTTGGCTCAAGATCACACAGTGAGTAAGTTGTAAAGTCAGAACCAGACCAAGTCTTGTATTATCTGAGCAAAATTTAAAAATACAAATCAGAGAGTGCCATCCCCTGCCTACATCACTGCCATGGCCTCCCAGTGTCTTCAGCATGAAACCCTTTTCCTTTCTGTGGCTGCCAAGAGCTCTGTGCCTCTCACCTCGTCCCCTCTGCCCCTCATCACTCACTCTACCCACCCCTGGCCCACCCCCCGGCCGGCCTCCAGTTTGGTTCCTCTGGCAGGTGCACTCACTCATTCTCTTTACAAGGCCCTTGCACTTGCTGTTCCCTGAATCTGGTTCCTTGCCCTCCAAATCTTCACGGGGTGGCTCCTCCTCATTCTTCAAATCAAATGCTGCCTCCCCGGAGAGGCCTTCCCTGACCACCCAGGCCCTCCTCCATCCCCCTCTGTTCCGTCACTCCAATTTCCTTTCTTCTCAGCACTTAGTAGCATCTGAAGTTGTTTATTTGTTAACTTGCTTATTGTGTTTCACCCACTAGAACTTAAGCTCCTTCCAGGTTCGCACTGTTGTGTTCCCAGGGCCCGGCACTCAGTGAGTGCTCAATAAATGTTCGGTGGATGAGTGACCTCAGAAAAGCTTCCCTGGGACCCATGGAGCAGCTAGAGGCCCTGGAGGGTACTCTGGGCAGAGAACTGGGCTGCTGCATTGCAGACCAAATTGAGGCCTGATCACTGAGGCTCTGGGGTTCATAGAAGAGAGTCTGTCCATGAGCCGGCCTGGTCTCCCCTTCTGCACAGGAAGTATGTGTAGACACGTTTCCTTAGACTTTGCATGAAGCGAGGTGTAGAGGACAAGGCTGCCTGACATTCTTGGGCCAGAGGTGGGTGGCCTTGGGCCTCCTGCCTGCTCCCAGCCTTTCTCCATCTTGGAAGAGGCTCAGGGCTGCTGAGGAGCCCACCCTGCCTGCCCCCAGGAGTGTGGCAGATGTCACCAGTGGGGAGGGAGAGACACTGCTGCTCGAAGAACCTGATCTTTTGCATTCGCTGACATTCTTGGATTTGGCATTTACAACCTCAGGGTTCTATTCCAAGGAGGCCTTTTGCATTTGATGTAAATATTATGGTGATGAGAGGTGACATGGAGAATACCCTGTAGGAAATGTAATTCCACCCCCACCAGGCTGGGAGCTTTGGGTTGTTATTCAGGGGATTAATTCCTCCCAGTTCTTGGGTTAACCCAGAACAGGCCCCTCCACTCCTAGGCAGCAGGGTCTGGGAGCAGCACATCCATTATTTTTCCAATGTGCAGAGATTCACTCATCCATCAATGTGGGAAGGAACAGGGGTGAGTTTTGAGCTCGATGCTGCTGCAGCCCTTCTTGGGTGGGGGGGGCGTCCCCTCCTGGAGGAGGCTTGAGCCGTCCTCAGCTCTAGAAGGGGGGATCCAAGCCAGCAGTGGCCACTGTAGTTCTCAGAAGTCAGCTGCGCTCCAAGCACTTCCTCCATGACTCCTGGGTCCCACCGATCTCCCAGCAGGGTTTCAACCCTTGATTTATGTGCCTCTCTACTCTGCTTAGCACTGGGGACCGCCTCCATCTGTCATGGGACCCTTGGCGCCATATTCCTACTCTCTTTCCAAACTTCCAGGGAAATGCTGTCCAAAACCCCCACATGCAGTCCTGGCGGGAGCTAGGACGAGAGCAGCTGTCCCCAGATGGTTTATGGGACCAAGGAGAGAGACAGCACCTTTACAATGATATCTCTTTGATATGCTGTGTGGCCAGGGACAAGTGACTCAATCCCTTTGAGCTTTGGTTTCTGCATCCTTCAAATGAGGAAACAATGTCTATGTCATAGGGTTATGTGAAGATAGTAAGAAAGAGTGCATATAGGCCCCCCGCACAGCACTTGCCATGGCGCGCGTGCTCAGGAAGTGTGGGCCGTTACTATCAGGTGCAGAGGGGTTTGTGAGGCATAGCGTGAACCAAGGACCAGATGCTGGCTGGAAACCCAGAATTCACAACTTCTCTTCCCAGCTGTGCTACAAACTTATATCCACAATGGCCAGTCATTCAACCAATAAACATTGATTATTTGGATGTGTAATGAGTGTTTTATATCACCATCAGAAAGTCCGCGTAACCCAGAGCTCAGATTCTGGAGTCAGAGAAACAGAGTTCAACTGCTAGCTTGGCCACTAGACACTGGGCTTTTCAAAGTTTCAGTTTCTTCATCTATAAGAAGGATGTGATCATAGAACCTGTGCCAAATGTTGTGAAGATTAAGTGGGATAGTGCTTGGCATAGAGTGAGCCCTTCATGAATGTTACTGCAAAAGTTATGTGTGGTATAGACAATGGAAAAGATTCCAGTTCTGAGATCAAAAGACCAGGGTTTGATCTACTTTTATCTCTTATTGACGATGTTAACTCGGGCAAATCACTTTACCATGAAATCTCTATGTCCTAATCTATAGAAAGGGAATAATGTCACCTAGTTTTAGATTGCCATGAAGAAGGCTTAACATTTAGCTTAAGAAGGAGACTCAGTATTTATACAATGAATGAATGAATGAATGATGTGAGAAGATTTTAGGATTTGGATTCAGAGGACCTGGATTGGCATCCCAGGTTTGCTACTTTCTGTGTGGTTTGAGACAAGTGACTTCACCTCTCTGAACCTTGGGTTCTCCCAGTATAAAATCATATAACACATGTCCCCAACATTATTGCAGAATAGACTATAAATATTAAAATGCCTCATATACTATAAGGTACTGTGCTCACAGTCCCTCTGGGTGAAGACATGCCAAGTCCTTGGACCTAGCCCTAGAGGAGCTGTGATAGATTTGGGGAGAGAAGGCATAAAGCAGGGGCCAAACAACAGAGTTCCACCCACTCATTGATTGAACGATATTTATGAGACACCAGGCATGTTTTCATATGTCTATTGGAGGTTTATCAGTTCGGCCTGGTGGAGGGGCACTGAAGGTCCAGGTAAGGGCCCTGGATTGGCTGTTCTGTGGCGAGAGGTCTCAGAGCGCTTGTGGCTGTCTAAGCTCCCGAGTCCCCTCATGGGGCAGGCCTCTGGCTCGCTGAGTCACCTTTCCCAGTCATTCTCTGAGAGAGGCATGTGCACAGTCCATTGTAGGGAGAGCATTTGAATCAGCCATTCAGTGAGTGGTCCCTCCCCAAGGTCAGTGGCCTATCTGGCCACTGCAGCTGGCAGCCACAAAAGATCTGCTGAAAATCCAATCTAATGGGGCAGCAAAGGCTCTGGACTGCTCTTCTTGGGAGCAGGAGGGTGAGTTGCAAGGTGATTTTGCATCAATCTCCCTTTAGACCCAGGCTGTGCTCGAGGGCAAAAATAGCAGCTTCAGAGGCAGGAGAGTGTTGTGACATCATCCCCAGGGTCAGCCAGCAAACACCTCTCCAGCCAGCTGATCCCACTTGTCCCTTGGAGACTTGGGCCAGGCTCCTAGGAGACAGCTTTAGTGGCCTCAGGCCCCTTTCCAGGCCCCTGGCTGCTGTTCTGGGCTCTTTGAACAGGAGTCCCCCCCTAACTCCAATGTTTACCCCTTGGATGAGGAGCAGCGCCCTCAGCAGGGCACTGTGGCTGGGTGAGGGCCCCCCTCCGCTTCCCCAGGGCTGAGCGCCGCAGGCCTGCAGGGACCTGCAGCCTCTCTGAGCCAGGAGCACAGAGGCTGCGCTGGAGACGCAGAGGATGGCACCTGGCCGAGGGGAAGACGTTCTGCCATCCTTGGGAAGTGGGAGGCAGAGAGGGAGGGGGCTCTCAGGGAGAACAGAGGAGTTGGTTGCACATCCGTGCTTACATGTGCATGCATTTGTGTGTGTGTGTGTGCGCGCGTCCTGCAGCAGGAGGTGGCAGGAATGGGGACTCTACAGCCACTACTGATTAGAAGGGTTTTGAAATTGATAAATTACTTTGTATTGGGGCAAAATGATTTGACCAGATTTCAAATGTCTCAGAGAAGGGAAGCTTCTCTTGGGCCAAGTATTGATTGCATTTAATAGAGCTGGGACTTTCTCACTTAAAAACAACAAAATAAACATCTAAAAGAAGGCACTAAGTCTCTCTCTCTCTCTCTCTCTCCCCCTCCCTCCTCCTTCTCTCTTCTCTCTAAGCGCAGCATGGGGTCCAGAGACCCACCCAAGGCTGGGGTGAGGAGGGGAGATGGGGCAGTGCTGATGTCAGAGCCTCGGAGTTCCTTTCGGGCAGATTAATGGTGGGGGCTCAGGAGAACAGGGGGCCCTGGGTTGGTCCCATTCTTCACCAATCGATTTTTGCCAAACAGGGACTGTCAGAGCCTTTGATAAATCACTAACCCAAGTGATGAATGCCCTGAGGCTGGTGGGGGTGGGGGGAAGGATGCTAATCTGGGTGGCAGCCCGGGGAAGGAGAGGGATGAGGGTGGAGAGCTGGTGGGCAGAGGGAGCCAGCTGAGTTAAAGCTGACTTCTAGAAATTCTATGAGATGCCCCTGGATAACTACTCCTAGCCTTTTCTCTCAACAAGATTTGAACGCAGTCATTAACTCAACAGTACTTCAAAATTCATTTTCAGTCTATCTTTCGTCTGTCTCTTGCTGTCTGTCTCACTGTCTGGTGCTTTGTCTGGTTTCCAGATGGACTCTGATGGTTTTCTCCCATGAGAGGATTCCTTCGGGCCTTCTGGAATGTGGGAAGGCATGGGGGGGGGGTGCCTAGGAGCAAGCAGGGGCTTGACAGTGGCAAGTGGAAGGAGAGGGGTGAGATGGCCTCTTGAAATGGGTGGAGGTGAGGGGCCTGCTGAGCAGACAGGGAGGGACTGGGGGATGCAGATAGGAATTTGTAGAGCAGCTCTGGCTAAAGAGAAGCCACTTTCCAGGATGGCCTATTTCTTGTGGAGGGAAAGGTCACGTCATGAGGTTCTCCCATGCCTCCCCCCAAAGCCGTGGGAGCAGAGACCTGCCTTGATTGGGCTCCCTGGGGAACAGCAGTGCAGAGAGGGACAGAGACCAACCCAGAGCCACAGACTGGTCTGTCATCATGGCCGGAGCCTGCCTTGGAGGCAGCCCAGCTCACAGACCACAAGTGTGAACCAGCCACGGGTGACCTTGGGTGAGTGACTTAGCCTCACTCACCTTCTGGTTTCTCATCTATAAAATGGTATGATATAATAGGGTTGCATGAGGTTTATATTAATTGAGACCATGTGCGTAAAGTGCTTAGCACGAGGCCTGGCCCATACAAGCACTCGGTAAATGTTAGCTGGGAACATTATTGTTCTCCCTGGTAGCAGCATGGCAGATTCTGAAGTCATGAAAACTCAAAATATGTCAGCCATTCTGGAGTCAAGAGAAGGGACCCCTGGCTCTGCCTGAGTTGGACAATCCTACCCAAATTACAGATCTACAGGCCATCCTGTGCTCTATGCCCTGTCCCCACTGTCGGGTGTTCATGCGCCGCGGGCCAGGGCTCCGCTGCTCTCTCTGTAAAGGCAGCTGGAACCTAGCCCTGGAGATGCCTGCCAGGCATCTGCCTACGCGAGTGCTGGCCTTGCCTCTTCCTTACCCGGAGGTCCAAGCGCGGCTCCCCGGCTCCCGGCCTGGCCCTGTCCATGGTGCTAACCCACATCCCAACCTGAGACTCGCCCATAGCGCAGAACTTCTCCCGCTGAACATTCCCATCCCCCACCCCCAACTTTAACATCTCTGATGATCTCCCCAGTCACCAGGAACGAATTCTGAGCTCACGTTCTGGACCGCTGCCAGGAAGAAGGAAGCGGCCTTAGTATAAAGAATCGCACAAAAGGCCGCAGGTAATTATGTCTCTTTTAAGCTGCTAACAGGATTGGCCGTTTGATAAATGGAAGGATTTGAGGCTGTTTTGTCACTGACAAGCTGTTGTAAGATCATATTGGAAGCTGAAGACAGTTTATCTTCATGTGTGTGGTGGAGAGAGGGGAATTCTCTGTGGATTTTACACCCTCTTCAAATTAATGTCATTTCCTAGGCCAGTCCTGTGCATGGGAGTGAGTGATCTTTATGACTCACCCCCTGATTAGATTACCTGGCTCAGCAGCCACCTTCAGCCCCCTGAGTGCTTTCTCCCTCTCCAGGCCCCTCCCTACTTCCATCTCTCCAGCTCCCCTCTGACCTCCATGCTTCCCTCCTCTAGCCCTGCTCTCAGGTCCAGCTGCTGAGCAAGCCCACGGCTCAATTACTGCTGGCTAGCCCAAGAGGCAAAGGGATCTGGTTTCCTCCATTTCTCTGGAGGGAGCAGAAGAGAGGGGGTGGGGTGGGAAGAAGAGAGAGGCAATGGGAGAGGGAGGGGGGGAAACAGAGGAGGAGAGAACAAGCGAGACAAAGAGAACAGAGAGCCAAGCCAAGGTAAAGAGAAGAAAGAAGAGAGACAAAAGCAGTAGCCAAGGGAGAAGAAGGGTTTTTTTTTTCTTTCATTCCCAAAACTTGTTCTCTACAAACACCAAGGTAGCCTCCATTCCTGAATCCCTAAATTAAGCAAGCCCCCTTGGGCATTTTCTCAGACAACTCCATTTTATTGTTTTCATAGCACTCACAATTATTGTCTTGTTTATTTATGTATTTGCTTCTATAATTTGTTCTCACCCCTAAATCAGAAGACCAAGGATGGCAGGAGTTATGGCTGCCATGTTCTCCCTGGGACTTCAGCACCTAACACCCAGTAGGTCCTTTGTAATTGCTTATCGATCATCTGCTGAGGCAGGGCTGAAGAGGCGGGGCTGGGCTGCTCCCTTGCAAAGGTCTGGTGGTGAAGAGGAGGGCGCAGGGTTCAGAGCTGGCTGGCCAATGGCAACCTGGGATTTGCAGGGTTCAGAGCTGGCTGGCCAATGGCAACCTGGGATTTGCAGGGTTCAGAGCTGGCTGGCCAATGTCAACCTGGGATTTGCAGGGTTCAGAGCTGGCTGGCCAATGGCAACACGGGATTTGGGGCGATGTTTCCAGGGAAGGGAATACTTCAATAGTTTTTTGGACAGAATTAGGTGTCCTCCAGGACAAAGCTTTTCAAAATGTGGTCCATGAACCACTACATCAGAGTCCCCTAGAAGCCTACATTTTCACAAGCATTCCATGTGATTCTGAAGTAGTGGGTCTGAAGTTCACACTTTGAGAAACACTATTCTGGGAAATGGGAGAGCTTAACAGAACCAGGATCTAGGCTTCTCAGTGTGTGTGTGTTTGTGTGCGTGTTGGGGGGTGGTAGTTGGAATGCCTGCTGTGAAATGAGAACGCTAAAATCCATTCTTTTCAGCCAGGTGCCACCTCAGTCTACACACACGCTGGGAGGTATGTGTAGGGGAGCCCCTATGTTCAGAGGAAGGGAACCGCCTGCTGGGGACAGTTCCCCCACCCAACCCAGGACCCTAGAGGAAGAGGAGCCCAGCAACAGATGTGAGGAGAAGGAGCCCTCCCTGCTCCATGCCCAGGGGCCTCTCCTCCCCTACCCACTGCAGTCTCTGCAGCTGGTAAGTCATGCCTCATTTCCCAGGCAAGCTGCGTACCCACCCCCAAGCCCCAGGCCAGGCTCCCTGCCTCTTCAGGGGACCTCCCCCAGACTTGTCAGCAATGTGTGCTCCAGGATTGATTGACTGCTACCCCAGCCTATGCCCCTACCGCGCGCACGCACACACACGCCCCGAATGTCACAGCCCCATCATACCAGACAGGCAGGGCCTCACAGGACTCCTGCAATATAGCAGTGGGTGCTCAGAGGTGGAGGAGGGCGTGCCTGAGCAATGGGACAGCCTGGCTGTACTCACGCTCCACCTCTGCCCAGGCCTGAGATCAGGAGGAAGTATGGAAGACGGGGCCCCGCCGGTTTAAAAGGCTAGGTCACCCGTGCCACTTCTGCCTAGTAAAATCACAGCATGTAGAGGGAGCTAACACCACTTCCCGTCCACCCTGCGCTCTGGCAACTCTGTCCTTACGTTGTGCCTCGAACACTCCGTGCTCTCTTTGGCCTCGGCAGCACCCTCACTCACGCTGTTGCCTCTGCCTGCAGGCTCCTTTTCACTCGTCCGTCCCTTTTATCTGATAACTCCTACCTCTCTCAGAGGTTCTTTCCAGATCCCCTGGCTCTGTGCTCACAACGCGATATCCTTTACTCTTTGCAATACTCTGCAGTCTTGTCATTATATATTCAGTGACCACCTTCCCCACATGACTGTGAGCTCCCCGGCAGGAGGGACTACACGTGTGTGTCTTGTCCACAGCCATATCCCTGGCACCGCCCCCCACACTACCTGTCACAAGGCGGGCACTCAGCCAGAAAGACTGGAGCTTAGACAGAGTCATTTGCTTTCATAAATGGTTCCTGAGCATCTGCTGTGTGTCAGGCACGGTGCTAGACCCTGAGGATGCAGCAGCAGGCAAAAAGGCGCTCGCTCTCCTTCCCTTTCTTCTTCCAGCCTCTCAGAGACTGCAATCTGTCCAATAATCATACAAATTACCGTACATTTGCAGCTGTGACAGGTGCTTACAGAGGTTCATGAGCATATAAAAGGGAGGTTTGGTCAAGGTGAAGAGGTCAGGGAAGTTTCCTGAGAGAATGCTATTTCCCTGAGATAGAGGAGGTTGTGCAGAGTAACAGCAGAAGAAAGAGTGTTCTGGAGAGAGAGCAGCAGCATGAGCAAAGGCCCTGTGGCAGAAAGAAAGCATGGTTTCTACAAGGAACTCAAAGTCCTTATGTTCTAAAGCATGGGTGGTAAACGAGAGGCTGGGAAGCAGGCAGGAGCCAGACCTTGCAGGGCCTTCTCAAGCAAGGTAAGGAATTTACTTCTTTATCTAAGAGCAAAGGGTTTAAACACTGAAGAGTTTAAACAGCCAGGGTGGGGGTGGGGTGGGGAAGGCCAGAAGCAGCATAATCAGAATTGCATTTCGAGAAGGTCACTCAGGCCTCAGTATGAAGAAGGAAAGGAGAGGCTCCACTGCTGGCAAAGAACCAGTAAGTGGGGTGTTGCAGCCATCCCAGCTCGGGTCATGAAGGCTCGTGGAGGTTGAGAATACTGGACAGTGTTTGAGAGGAAGTTTTCAAGCAACACTACAGGTTGGTGGCGAAATCAGGACTAGTAAACATCCAGCCTTTGTACCTTCCTATAGCTGTTGGCCTCCTGCTTGGCTGTCCAGTGGGCCTCCCCCAGAAGTATCCCTGTTCTCTGGCCTCCCAGGTTCCCACATTCTGTACTGTTCCCCTGGGGGTGTCCATATATGTCTGCTTCCAAGTTAGAAAGCTCTGGCTGGACACTATCAGAGGTGAGTTTCCCTCAGGACCCTGGGTGCTTTGCATTCTGGGAACTGTAGTTCTGGGGCAGAAAAGCCGGATCTGCCTCTGACTGTGGGTCTGGCAGGCAGCCTGGTTGCCATGGCAGCAGCTGGGTTGGAGCCACCAAACCATTTCATCCACAGCTCTGTTAGCTCTGAGAGCCTCACAGCAAGAAAGCTTGGACTCTGGGGAGGAGGAGGAGGAAGGAGAGTGAGAAAAGGGAAAGGAGGGAGGGAAGACCTTATGGGCCATCCGCAGAGGCCCGGGCTCAGCCTCACCTGGCTCTGGGGCTTGCGGGCTGAGCTGAAGAGAAGTTACCAGCTCATCCTCAGAGCACAACTCCCGCAGTCGGGATCCAGTTCTGCTGCTCTGTTCTTGTCAGTCAGTCAGACCCTGTAATTCAGCTCAGTGAACACAGAAGCCTGCACCAGACACAGAGGGAGGAGGGGGCAGCCCCTCCTCCCCAGGGGATCTCGGAGCCTGGGTAGAAAGGCAAGAAGGTCCAAAATAATGAGTCAGGAAGAAAAGAGTTCTGTCCATTTTCCCTCCAAAATGTCCCCAGAATTCATCCCCTTCTCTCTGCCTTTGGCCACCGTCCTGGCTCATTTTGTGTCCCCCAGAGAAAGCTTTCTAAAGCACAGATCTGGTCCTGTCACGCCCCTGCTTAAAATTCTTCAATGGCTCCCCTTTGCCCACGACTGGATCAAGTCCAAACTCTCTAGTAGAACCATTCATGGCCTTGCAAATTCCGACCCGAGGCTCCCTGTCCAATTTCTCCTCCTGCGCCCCCTCCCCGCCCGCCCCCGCCTCAGCTCCAGGCTGCAGAAGTTTGCCGGTTCCTCTTTCATACCCTGCCTTGGCACGCACTCACCTCTGCCTAAAACGCCCTACCCGCCCTCCTCCCGCCTCCAAGCTGGCCAAACCCTGCTGAAACGCCTCCTCCTCGGTGAAGTCTTCCAAAATCCTTTCCACCAGGGGAAGAATTAATGGCCTGGTGCTCTGAGCTCCCAGAGCACTTTGTACATCCCTCTCAAACACTTATCACGCATGTTGTGATTATTGTCTCTGTAGCTGCCTCCCTCTCTCCTGCATCTGAGCTGTCCTGGGGTCCCCAGTGCCCAGCATAGCGTTTGGCACAAAGTAGGCACTTGACAAATGGTGAATGGGATTGAATTCACGAAAGGAAGGCTATGGGCCTTCGCCATTCTCCTGCTTCCCCCACTCTCCTCTCCTGCCTGCTTCCCTGGGCCCTTCCCCACCCCCCTCCTCCCATGGGGCTGCACAGGTTGAACACAGCAAAGGGCTGGCAGGCCCTATCGAGCGGTGGCTTCTGTTCTGGGCAAGGGTGGCACGGGCACCTGCACGTGAAGGCTGAAAGCCTCCCCACGTCACTGGGAAACAACACCTTGGTCTCCAGAGAGGAGGCACCTGTGTCTTAAATGGAGCCATGATTTATGGACACGGCTCCAGGAGCTGAAAAAACCAATTAGGCTTTCCTGCTCCTTCACCTGGAGGCAGGATAATTCCAGGGAAGTCCTCTCTCCTGGGCAGAGGCTCCATCTGCCTGGACCGCAGCCCTGAGGCTTCCCCAACCGTCCTCCTACCCCACCCTGTCACCTACTCCTTGGTCGGCAGTCCAAGCCCCCTCGGCCAGCTTTCCCTGAGTTAAAACCCCACCTCTACCACTAAACAGCTGGGATGCCTTTTCCAGATTTTATCCTCTGTGAGTCTCTTTTTCTCATCATAATAAGAGGATAAAATTGGCCTGCATAGATCACTCATTCATTTGTGTATCCATCCATCCATCCACACATTCCCTTCCATGAAGATTTATTAGGTGCCTAACGTGGGCCAGGTACCAGGTTAATCACTAAGGATGTAGAAGTGAATCAGAAAGACATGATCCCTGCCCTCAGGCAGCTGTAGTCTGTGGGGGAGGCCAACCTTGACGTGTTTCAAGGCAGAAGTGGAGACTGTTAAGTACAGGCCAGGACTGATCTCCAGATTCATTTCTTCAGTGGCTGTTTACGGTGCACCGGCGATACGGCAGGTGTGGAGGATAAGCATGCAGCCAGGCCCTGCCCGCACTGGGCTCCTGCTCTCAGTGCGAACAGTGGCAGGCAGAGTGCAGAGAGAGGACCCAGCACTCACCACATCCTGTAACTGTGAGAGGCCTGAGAGCGGGGAGGATGCAGACTCTGCGGCTGAAAACGAGGGGTCCAGGCTCCCCAGGGTCCCAGAGATGTGAGGCGGGTCCTTTGCACCTAGTAGAGGTGAAAAACAAATGGACACAAGAAGTGGCCTTCCCTGGTTAGGGTAGAGAAATGGTGGATAAGGAGCCCCCACAGAGAGGACGTGAGAGCGGGCAGGAGGCCCAGCCACACGGGGCCCAGAGAGGGTGGCAGCTTCCCGGAGCTCATGGAGGCTGCTGTGTAGCTGCCTCAGCCCGTGATCTGCCACTCAACAGGACCTTTATTTTTTCTCTCTGAAGGCGGCAGGAAGAGCCTGGACCAGGTGTCAGTCCAGTGAAGGCGGGGAGGGCGGAGGCCACACGGCGGCACTGGCTCAAGCTGTTCTTGTGACAGCCTCTCATGCTGGGCCCACAGCCCTGAACCTCTCGCCCCTCTGCTCCCTTGGCTGCTGGAGATCAGTGTCGGGATTCAAGGCGGTGCAGGATCCAGGGCTTGGAGGAGGAGAGAACGTAAGAGAGAGTGAGGAAGAGGGAGTGCCATCGCTAATGCTCAGTGTTTCCAGAGAAAAATCACCAGCTTGCTCTGTGAGCCGGGGTCTCATTCGTCACCTATGAAACGGTGGACTGGAACGAGCTCTAAGGCTGTCCGGCTTCTATCCCTGCTGCTGCGGGGAACAGGGTGGTGGTGGAGACAGGCTCTTTGGAGAAAAGCTGGCTCCACCCTCCGCCAGGGGACCCAAATCAGCATTTGTTGACCTTTCCCAGGATGCCCTCAATGCTGGTGACATTTCAGAGACAGAGCTGGAGGATACACTCCAGGCCCAGATGGGCTCAGGCCACCGGCAGGCTCAGGCCACAGGCCCTACCCAGGGATGAGCCTCACATTCCAAACAGCGGCGAAGGATCATCCTCTGGGGCTGTCCCTGATCGGGCACAGCGACCCTGGGTGACAATGCTGACTAGAGGAAGAGAGGGGCAGCTCTGAGCCCAAAATTTCCTCGTCAAGCCCAATGTCTGCATCTCTAAAATGGAGCCCACAACACCTGCCTCCGTCAAAGAAGAACTGTAGGTATCCAACTACATGACTGTGAGGGAGAAGCTCTTAATATACTGTGGGCTATTGTGCAAGTGTGAGGGCTCTGATGGGGACATTAAGCCCTAAGGTAAGTAGGTGGGGGTGGGGAGGGGAGAGCTTGGAGGGAGAGGAACCAGGTCAGATTCTGGCCATTTCACAGACTGTAGAAAGCTGCTCGGACAGTAGGGGTCAGCAGAGGAGACCCAGGGAAGCCTCTGAAGCCCCAGTCGATGCCGACAGATCCAGGGGCAGAACCAACCCGCGCAGGGCGGGGGTTGGGGAACCCAAAGCTTCTCTCGCTGGTTTCACTCTGCAGTCCCAGGACTGGGAGGGAGAAAGCTTGAGAGTCCAGGTCAGGGTGGCGGTAAAGAGTCTGGAACTTTGAGGCAGGAGAGCCAACCCTGGCTCTGCTGGTCACTAGCTATGGCCTTAGGCAGCCTCTGGGCCTCATTGTCTTCAACTGTAAAATGCACGGAGGGTAGTAATAATATGTACCTTGCAGGTTTGTTGGGAGGAACAAAGAAGATAACTAGGTAAAGCACTTAGCAGGGACTGTCACATAACAGGTGCCAAGCCATTATTAGTGGCATGGGCACTCAACCCAGGAGGCAGGTTGAGCCTCTCCAAGACCCTTTTCCACCTCTGGTCAGCCTCGTCTATAAGGAGGAGGATCCCTTCCCCATGGATTTTCATGCATTTAAATGTGTACCAAGCACAGACTGTGCATCCAACCCAGAATGGTGGGAAAGAGGAAGAAAACTTGATTTCTAGTGAGAGTCCTAATTTGCCGATTATGTGAGCTTTAGTGACTCTCCCCCACAATCCCAGTCTCAAATTTCCTTATCTTTAAAAATCAATAACCAGGCAAGGATTGTGGATTAGCATTAAACACCTGTAGGAGAATGGTTGGTGGGGAAATCGACATTTGTTCAGTACCAGGGTAAGCCACAAACATTATTTTCTAGAAGCAAGGCAGTGAGAAAATCTTAACTATCATTGGCTGAGCATTTCTCATGGTGGATGAACTAAATATTATGTGTCTTCTGATGGAAGACAAAGTAAGGTATAAGCCATCACCTCACATGTGTTCTGGCCAAAAACATTTGACTTGAATCGTTCAAGCCTTTAGATCTCACTTCTAGTCATAGGAGGTAAACTCACACGAGGAAGTAACCAGGCACCTTGAGGGAGGGATTTTCTGTAGGAAAAAAAGGATATTTCATGAGTCAGTGGGAAAAAAAATGGGGGAACACACCATCTTAAGCAATTTAATGCACACGATGATCAGATGCCATGTGTGGCCCTGAATTGGGTTCTGACAAGCCAACTGTAAAGGAGCTTTTGGGGGTCAATTGATCTGGGCATTAAATGGGATGAAAATGTACTGAAATGGAAAGGTCAAGATTGTTGACTGACTGAAAGGAGATCATGAAGTCGTATGTATAATGTGATCTCATTTTGGAAAAAAGATTCTTATATATAAGAAAAATAGCCGGAGAGATATACATAGGTGTTACTTATAGTAGGAATATGATATTTTTATTTTTTATGTTTTCCATTTCTATTTTTTTAAATTTGTACAATGCACATGTATTGTTTCTGTAATAATGAAATGTTATTCAATAAATAAATTGAGAACAATAACAGCGTGTACCTGGTAGGGCTATAATGACACAGTGAGATGATGCTGTTCAGCACAGGGCTTGGAATAAATACATGCTCAATAGTTAGGTGCCACTAAGATGTTCCACCTTTACCCACTCCATTCAGACAGACTTGGCTTATTGGAGATGTTCTCCTTGTCCCCAGCTCCTGGCATAGGGCAGGGCTCTGCTGACGTTTGCGGAACAAATCACTCCCCTTGGTACAGCTTTTGTTGGGTGTGGAGGGAAGCATGATGTGCCCGTATAGGTAGAGGTCCCTCAGAGCCACCCCCACTTCTCTCCATGAACCCCAGGGTATACCCTCAGCCAAGTCCTTACCACAATCAGGAGACAACCCTCAGCCACTGGTGAAAGCTGCAATGGTCTCAGCCAAAGGGAACAACCAATTGCATCCCCTGCTCCCACCCTCAGCCCCACTGGACATATTCCCTCAACCAACCAAGCCTATTTAAAAGTTTTCCCCTCCCTCACTGCCCTAAACCCTGGGACTGGGCTCAGGGCTGGAGGCTGGGTCTGAGCCTGTTCCATAAACACAGCCTGGGATTAAGGCTAACCCTACCATAGGCACTGGATCTTGATGCGGGTCTGAGGCTGGCTTCCCAGGGGACTAGACTGCAGCTACCTCCACTTCCAGGGCCCTAAGGTTTTAGTCCAGGTCTGAGTTTAGACCCTGTCAGGAGATGGGTTTAAGATATGGGTGTTCCTAGGTCTGAAGCTTGATGTTGACTGAAAGCTGAAGCTGGAGCTAATTCTTTATTTTTTGATTTTTAAGATTTTATTTATTTATTTTTAGAGAGAGAGAAAGGGAGGGAGAAAGAGAAGGAGGAAAACATCAATGTGCGAGAGATACATCGATAGGTTGCCTCTCGCACGCCCTCAACTGGGGATCTGGCCTGCAACCCAGCCATAGGCTCTGACTGGGAATTGAACCAGTGACCTTTTGGTTCGCAGGCAGGCACTCAGTCCACTGAGCCACACCATACAGGGCTAAATCTTTTTTTTTTTTTTAAAGATATCTTATTTATTGCCCTGACGCAGCATAGCTCAGTAGGTTGGGTGTCATCCTGCAAAGTGAAAGGTCACAGGTTGTATTCCCAATCATGGTGCATTCCTGGGTTGTGAGCTAGGTCCATCTCTTTCTCCCTCCCTCCCTTATAAATACATGTGCATTATAAGGGAGGGAGAAAGAGAGGGAGAGAAACACCCATTGCTTACCTCTCCCACGGCCCCAACCAGACACCTGGCCTGCAACCCTGGCATGTGCCCTGACTGGGAATTAGACCGGTGACCTTTTGGTTTGCAGGATGACACCCGCACCAGTCAGGGCCTGGAGCTAAATCCAGTCCTTGATGACGACTGAGGTGGCTGGCCTCTGATTGAAGGATAAGAGCTGAGCTAGTGCTCTACCTGGCCAAGGCTGGGAGCTATAATTGGAGGAGGAGCTAGGAGGTGGAGGGTCATATGTGGGGCTCACCAGATCCGCGCGGGAAGGGAGCTCTCCTTGGATAAAGAGCTGTGCCTTTGAGGCTCCAGCTCTGGGGCCACAGAATCTGACAGGGGAAGAGAGAGAAATGTCCCCTGCCTGGTGTGGGGGCGAGGGTCTGTGCTGGGGGCCCTCTGGCATGGGTGTAGATGTAGTGAGAGGGGGGAGGGGGAGCCAGCGCAGAGGAAGGACAGGCTACCGAGGACTTAGAGGTGGAGGGGTCCCCAGCGGCTGGAGAGGGGGCCCTGCGTGCATGGACAGCGCTCCATTACTCCCAGCTCGCCGGCTGGGCTCCTCGCTCATTAGGCCGACAGCTCCTCCTTAATAAAAAAAAAAAAAAAACATGAATAAATAAATAATAACAGCCATAACCGAGCGGGAAACCGCTTTCCTCTCTTTTCTGTTTCCCCAGCTCTTTCCTTCCAGGCGCGGTCCCAGGGGCTCCCATGCTGGGTCGGTCTGTAATTGCTCTCCGTCCCTCCCCCCAGCTGCAGGCATCAGTCCACGCCAAGGGGTCTGGGGGTGGGGCCTCCTTTGAGCCCCCTCCCCCCATGCGCTCTTGGAGAAGCTCGGGAGGGGAAAAGTCTGGAGAGGCGTCTCCTCTCTCAGCTTTCAGGAAGCAGGCAGCAACAGCTGAGACTTTAGGACTGGGCTGGAATTGATCCCTAATATACAGGGGCCCCGAGTCAGGGACGGGCAAGAAACCGAGGGAGAGGAGAGGAACTGGAAGGTGGGATAGTCAATGCGTTGCAGAGGCAAACAGGAACTGCCTTTTGCAGAAGGTGGGGAAGGAGGTCCTGACCTAAGTGGAAGTACCCAGAAGGAAGATTACCTTTCCTAGAAGGAGCAATACACCCAAATCACCTTTTCCTCCTCCTGGCAGTCTCATGTTGGTACTTTTTCTCTATCCCGTTCTGTCTCACACTTTTTGTCTCTGTGGTCCGTCTACTGCCTTCTCTTCCACTATCATCTTCCTTTTCTTCCACTATCATCTTCCTTACCTGGGTCAGCGTGCCTTGGAGATGTTGGCCAGGAGCGACCCATTCCTCAAGGTTAAGAAGTATTGAGTAATTCTGCGCCAGACCCGGTGGTTCAGGACCATGGAGAGCATCCTGCGAGGTGGAGGTCCTCTCCTAAAACTAAAAAAGAACTTGGATGGCTTGTGGACGGTACAGAGAGCGGGTTGAAGTGGAAATAGGGAGGAGATGATGTGGAAAGCGAAGAATACAAGCAAGAGTCATTCCCAGCCTGGTCCTCCTACACTAGGTGACCCTGAACTGGGACTCAGAAGTTTTGCTTCCCTGGATCAAAGGACCCCACTACTGCCCCCAATGACAGAGGGAGGCGCAGGGGCAGCCTGGGCTCTGAGCGTGCAGCTCTGGGGTATAGCTCTTGCTAGGAAGCCCCAGGAACCTTTGCGTATAGAATGTAAAGCTAAACACATGAGCAGATTATGGTTTAAATTTTGCTTTCTTAAATTTATTATGGTAAAGTACACACACCATAAAATTTACCATCTTAATTATTTTTCAGCATACAGTTTAGCAATATTAAATTCAGATTATACTTTTTCTTCAAGTGAATGGAGTGACCCTGGGCAGCTGTTGGGGAGGCCATGTGTTATGTGTGCGTGAGCGGGTGCCCAAGGGGAAGCGGGAGACAGGGATGAGGGGGCTGTTAGGCCCGTTCATTCTGGCAGCTGCAGGCAAGAAAAGAGGGTCACACACAGACTCCCCTGGCCCCATCTCAGGTCTAACCGGGCTCAGGAGTCTTCTCTTCTCTCCAGCTGCTCCCTCTGGGTGGAGCCTGAAGCCAGATTTCAGGAGCAGTCCAGATGTTCAGGGGAGATGCAGGGAGGTGCAGCAGATGGGGCCTGGGACTCCTGTGGGGGCTGGAGGGAGGAGGGCAGCAGCTGGAGGATGTGCCGGGGCCCATGCTAGAGCCAAGGGTGGCTGCACTGTGCTGGAGCGTGTGCTAGAGAGGGTGCTTGGGATGTGGGAGTTGGGCAGAGGGCAGGTTAGGTCAGCTGGCCCTGTGTGCTTTCCCTGTACTGGTTGCTAAGGCCTGTCCTGAGCTACCTCTCGCTGTTGGCAGGGCAGTGTACCCTCTGCTGTGTGCTGTGCCAGGATACCGACGTGCGCAAGACAGGCCATGCCCGTGGGGAGCTCAGTCTTCCCCTCAATGCAGAACTTTAGCTTGGGCCCAGGGAACTCACCTGTCTGTCCCCAGGCCAGAGTGGCCACTCCCTCCGGCCCGTAGGAGAAAGGCCTTGCTCAGAGGTCTGAGTGAAATGGCCCAACCTGTCCCCCCAGTTTCTACCACAGAACTCTACCACTCATCTTCCTACCCAGAGCCTCATGTTACCCCTGCTGGTTCTGGCATTTTCTATGGTTCTTGGGAAGGTGTGGAATGAGGCGAAGGGCTGGAGTCTAGAACGGGTGTGCGCTCCTGCCTGACCATGGCCTGGGCGGCCCACCCCATTTTGCTGCATCCGCCTGTGGTCAACTCTCCCTCCTCATACCGGCCTGGGACATGGCCACGAGCACCGTGTCATAGGGGAGCGAACCGAGGTGCAGAGCAATAAACCACTTGTGGAAGGTACACCTCTTCAGCAGAGCCAGGGTTTGAACCTAAGTTCACACGGCTCTGTTTTTCTGCAATTCCTCCTCCAGGCAACGAGGCCACGGTGGCTCTGCACCCCAGCCAGGCGTGGGGCTCTGGACAAGGAAGTACCTTTTCCTTGCTGGACCTTCATTTCCCCATTTAAAAAAATAAATGAATAAAAGGCCTAAATAGGGTTATCTCGAGGAGGGCATGTCCTCTTCTGCTCTCCTGTGATGTCACACACCCTCGGCACTGGGAACGGGGGCAACGGGCTCAGACTATACACTAGATGGAACTCGGATTGCGGGCGAGGCAGTGACCCATCCCCCACACCTGAGGCCGTCAGGGCATCCCAGGAAGGCAGGTGCCTGGCAGGTGTGGGCTGCTCTGCAGGCTCTAGCCGTGGGGTTGCAGTGGCGGGGAGGCCAGGCTGTGCCTGCAGGGAAGGGAAGAGGGGGGGGGGGGGAGGCCTGGGCCCGGGAGTGGGGCTGCCCGGGTAGGCCAGGGCCAGGCGGCCAGAGCAGAGTGAGGCTCAAAGCTCCAGGGCTTTACAAATGGATTCTGCTGAAATTGGAAATTTCCACCCATCCCTGAAATGAGCCTGGCAGCGAGGCCAGATTTGGTGGGGCCGCAGCAGCTGGGGATGTGGACAGGGACTAACGCCAAGCTGCTGAAGCCCCTCAGAGCTGGACACCCCTCCCCATGCTGCCCCCAAGCGTTGCCTCCTCCGCGCTTCTCCCCTGCTCAGGGCCTCTGGGCCCTCAGAGGCCTTCACAATCCTCTCACCTTTTTATACTTCTCACTTTCTGCCTCAACTACTCCATGCATCTTACACCCCTGCACACCTGACACTCCCCCCACCTCCCCCTTGTCCTCGCGCTGCCTTTTTGCCCTTTACACCCGCCCGCCTCCCACATGCCGCCTCACACACCCCCACACACCTGGCTCTCTCCCCCCTCCTAGTGTCCTCGCACTGCCCTTTCACCCCTCACCTCTTCATCGCCCTCATACCTCTGGTCCCACGCCACTCCCACCGTCTACCCTTGTGCATCTCTGACGCTCCCCTGCCCTCCTGGCTCCCCCCTCACGCCTCACCCCTCCATGGCTTACCTCCGTCACCCCTCACACACTTTCCCCCTCCTCTTCTCACCCCCATATTTACACTGCACATGCTTGGCTCACATCACTTTCTGGAACCCTCCCCTGCTCCTGACACTCCCTCACCTCCCACTTCTCTCCTCGTTGCACCTACAGGAGCTACATCCCTTCCTTGTCCCTACCCGCTTCTGATCTGGCCCTCCCTCAGTGACCCTCGGAGCCAAACAGCTCCTACTGAGGAGCTGGGCTCTAGGGTCAGACTTCTACCTCTCCCCCTCCTGGCTGGGTGAGCCAGGAAATGACCTAAATTCTCTGAGATTCTGTTTCATCATCTGTAAAATGGGGTTGACAACTCCCCCTACCTCTTGGGGAGGCTGTGAGGCCAGAGCAGGCCAAGGCTTGCAAAGCCCTCGCCCAGCACAGAGGGCGGGAACGCGCTCCATGGAAGCACTGACCTGGTTTGTTGTCACTTCGTGGTTAATTGATGCTTTGGGCCAGGCCCTTTGCTGGACAGTGCTGGGTGGGAGTGTGTGAGTAGAGTATGTGTTAAATCTAAAGAGCAGGTGGAAGTATCACAAATAGTCGGTGGGGGTGGGGGTCAGGGTTGAACCTAATCAAGCAGGTCCACAGGGGTGGGTAAGGGTTAGGGCGTAAGCCCTAACTAGGCCCCTGGGAAATCCGGGCAGCTCCCAGCCTTACAGAGGTGCCTACAAATGCCTGGCCGTGGCGTGGGCGCCTGCCTCTCCATCTCCCACCCCAGACAGACTGGAACCGACACGCTCCAAAGAGCCTGGACACCCTTTCCTCCCTAGGCCGTAGCCGCTGGGGGACAACGTGCTCCGTCTGTGGACAAGGGGGTGTGGAGGGTGGGGAAGGGGTGCTGCCTTCTTGTCACCCATGAGGAGTTGGAGAAGCAGAAGGCAGGGGGCTACATGGGATGGGGAGAGCCCCTGAGGTGGCATCACAGGCTCCCTGCGGGGCCGGCGGGGAGCATGGGAGAAATGCCAAAGGAGGGGGACAACATGTAGAAGACAAATGGGGGAGGCAGGACAGGTGCGGGGCTTGCCTTGCCATGGGCTCCTTCGGGGGACTTCCTGTTCCAAGGGCCTCAAGGCCTGGAGGAAGTTATGATGCTGGGAGAGTTTGGGACCCCCATGTGCAGGGAATTGACGGCTTTCTGGAAAGTGGGACAGGAAGCTGGGGCAGGACTGAGTGGGGATGGTGCTAAGAGCTGAATAAATGGGGACAACTTGTCAGAGAGCTGGCGACAGGACACTGTGTGAATCTGGGAGGGCAGGAGAGAGGGGCATCTGGCAGGAGGGGGCACCTGGAGGCATGTGGGAAGGCATCTGCTCCCCAAGGGCAGAGCCCACGGGCACAGCCACGTGCCTGCATCCTCTAATTACATGTTGACTTATTACTCATTATTAATTAAACAGGAACTTCCTCCTGCCCCAGCCCCAAGTCCTGGGCACCAGGCTCCGAGCCTGGGCTGAGTCAGGCTGCCGGGGGAAGAGAAGCAGGCGTGGGGGTGGGGTGGAGGAGGCAGGTGCAGGGAGATACACAGGAGCAGTCATGGAGTGTCCGCTCTGATGAGAAGCGACCCTGGATCTGGGGACTGGGAGCAAGGAAAGGGACAGTCAGGGCCATAGAAGTTCCCCAGGGCGGGGTAAGGGACAGGGTCAAGGAGCCTGGACATGAGGAGGTGAAGAAAGAGTGGAAATTGTCAAGGCCAGAGGAAGTATGAGAGGCCAGGGCGGGCAAGGTTCCTGTGAGCCAGGGGCGCGTGCCCCAGCTCTGCACCTGCGGGCTTGTTCCTCGGAAACTGGGTCTGTGTCGTCAGGAACACCCAGCGCTGCGGGGGAGGGGAGCAATCACGGGGGATTGAATTACCTTTCAAGTCTAAAGCCTGGATTCTTGCAAGCCGCCAGGTGGGCGTGTGCACACACTCCCCAGAGCATTGTGGGATGTGGGCTGTCACTGGGGAGCCACAGAAGCTGGTTTCAGCTCCTTCAGTTCCAGTTTCCTTTCTACAGGCGAGGAAAAGAGGAGCCTGTGACCGTGGGGATGGGCAGAGTCAGGGGAGAAGACATCTGACCTTGCCCCAGCCTGCAGCCCCCCAGACAGGACTTGGGGGCCTTGGTTAGATCCCTGACTCTTTCATGTTCTAGCCACACGTGACACCGCCTTGGTCTCCTCATCTAAAAAGAAGATAATGATAATGACAGCAAGAGCATGAGCTAGCCTGACTACATGCCAGGCACTGTGCTAAGCACTTTCTTTCTTTAAATCCTCACACAGCCCTATGTGGTAAGTACTGTCAATCTCCCCATTTTATAGATGAGGAAACAGGGGCTCAGAGAGGTTATGTGATTTTCCTGTAGTCACACAGCTGGTGACAAAGTTGGGACTCTGACCCCAGAGCATTACCCTGGGTGACGTATGGTACCCATGCCTCAGAGTCCCTGTGAGCAATAAAGGAGTAACGCACACAGAGAAGTATTTAGCCCAGTGCCTGGCACACAGTGGGTGCTCAAGAAATAATAGGTGTTAATGTTGTTACTATTTATTCATCTCTGCAGGTGCTCAGAGTTTTCATTTTATGCCGCTTACGTAGCAGGGGGCTGAGGAGAAGGTGGAGAAGCTGGTCGTGAGGGTGGGGGCTGGGAAGGCAGCTGCAGGGAGGTGTGGGTGCAGGGGCAGGTGTGCTGAGGTGGGCAGGGGTGCTGGATGCAGAAGGCCGGGGAGGGAGGACGTGGGCGTGAGTGAGTGTGTATTTACATGAAGAATTTTGCTGGCCTCGTTGGCAAGGCGTCTGGTTTTCCCAGGCATCCTCTGGGAACGGGGAGTGGGCATGACTTCAGAGGCTCTAGTGCCACCACCCCAGGCTCGCCTGCACTCACCGGGCGCCGGACACTGCCCTGCAGAATGGGGCAGAGGGCAGGGGTCTGCCCTGGAGCTCCCTGGGAGGGAATGGGAGTCCCTTCCAGCTGCTAGTCAGCCTCCTCTCACCTGATCAGAGCTACAGACAATGGGGTTTGACTCCTCCACACAGTTCTCTGCATCCCGATCTTCCCTCCCAGGTAAGGGCGCAGGAGGGCGTGAGGAGCTGCAGAGGGCACTGAGTGGGCCCCCTCCGTGCTGCTCCCCTCCTCAGTCGCCCAGAGGAGCGATCTGATGGAGGGCAGCCCACAAGGACCACCAGAAGGCTGCCGGGGGCACCCATCTCTAAGGGGCGCTAAAGCTTCACTGGTCACTTAATGAGTTGGAGAAAAGAGTATTTAACAGGGACAAGCCTCAGGGTGGGATGGGGGTTGGCAGGAACACTTCCATGAGCTGTTGGGCACAGGGGGCAGATCCCCAAGGGGCACTCAGGCCTCAACAATTGTTCATTAAGCTCCTTTCAGAGGAGGGGGGCCTGGAGGACTAAAAGGTTTTGGTGGAACTTGGTGGAACTAATGGTGAGGTTAGGGCCAGAGCTGAACTCTTCGGGCTAACGGAGGAGAGGCGGGGGGCTGCAGCGGGGGAGCGCCGCCCCCACCCCCTGCCCCAACCTTGCCCAGTGCCTGTGCAGCCTCTGCTCCAAATAAATATTGAACAAACATGGGTTGGAAGAGGAACTGAGTTACTAGCCTGCCCTTGGCTTTCTCATTTTTCAGTCCAGCCCTGTTGCAAAAATACCATAATGACAGCTTTAATGATTCCTTTCCTGTCTTGGGTCATTCTATTGTCTTCTATTCATACTGCCTTCTATTCATTCATGTATTCATTCTTTCATTCACTCATTCAACAGATATTGCTAAGCACCTACTATGTTCCAGGTGCTGGGGATGCAACAGCAAGCTGCTTCCTCTCTCCCACTGCTCAGCACCCCGTGTTCTACTGAACCAGCAGAGATCGAGGGCCTTTTGTGTACCCAGATGGGATTGGAGTGGCGGTGGGGGACCAGAATAGGACTCAGGCTTGGGCTCTGACCTCAGGGGAAAACAATCTGCTTGGATGATACAGAACCAAGGTAAAGGTGTCTTTTTCTGTGCCTGTCCCCAGCCTGGCACCAGCTCCTCACGCCCTCAGGACCTGGTGTGTGCTTATACGTTCACACTGTGTCTGAGCAAGTACGCATGTGTGTGTTTCCCCCTAATCAGAGCCCAGGCTGGGCAGCTGCGGGGGGATGTGGGTGGCAGAAGGCAACAGCAGAGGGTGCCAGGTCCGTCCCTCAACCCTTACGGGAGAGCCCTCCTGGGCCTCTTTACTCGAGGGGTGTGTGTAAGGGGTGCTGCCTACAGGGACCAGGCACCCAGACTGGAATCTAAGTCAGCCATGGTCTCTCTCGATCGCCTGAGAAGGGGACCTGCAGGAAGGCCAAGAGGCAGGAGGGACCCTGAGGCTTGAAAGTCATCCTGAGAAAGGTAAGGAAAATACGTGAAGAGCACGTGCTCCCCTCCCCCACCACTGGCACCAGACTGCGGGGCTCAGCTGCCCGGGCTCCTGGCATTATTCCAGCACTGGGAGGGAAGCAGGGGCTGGGTCCTGAAAGCCCTGCCCCTCCCTCACATGGCTTGAGGAAAGAGGGGGAGGGAAACCCTGAGGTCTTCCTCTCCTCTAGACAGCAGCCCTGCCCAGACCCCCCTGAAAGTAAAAGACCAATGAGAATGTTCACTGAGACTTTGGGGGAAAGCAGCAAATTCCCCTGCCTGCCCTGCCACGCTGCATCCTGTGCCAATGACAGCCAGAGCAGAGGAAGGATGCGGGACTCTGCTGTGGCTGGCAGGGGTGTATATGGGGAAAACTGGGGGCTGGGTCTCACGTGCCAAGGAGGGGTGGCTATGTCTGCACAGGCGTCCCCCCCACACACACACTGTCTGACAGAACGAGCTGCATCCTTGCCGGGTCTATATTTAGTCAGAACTGGAAGAAAAGGAAGTTTGGGGGCCATGCTACCAGCCCCAGCTCCCACTGCTGGCACCCATGCACGTGGCGCGGGGGTGCAGGAGGAGCCCCAAGGCCCAGCTCCTCAGGAGGATGGGACAGTGCTCCCTCCTACCTGCCGGCCCAGGTGCCGGGCCTGACGGCCACAATGAAGGGGCAGCCTCTGGCCGCCGGTGGGGTCAGGGGCGCGGGTGCTGCCTCCTGCCCCTGCCTGAACTCACAGCTCTGCACTAGATCTTTGGCAATGAAGGGAAAGGTGGAAAAGAAGAAAGACCCAGTTTAGTCTCCTGAAAATAGAACTTAGGTAGCTCTGAGGTGCTTTCTTTTGTGGGCTCTTTGAATGGAACCCCCTGCTTCCTCCTTCAAGGTCTAAACATCCTGCCCTCTATTACAAGGTGAGCAGGGCTGGCTCTTCCTCAGTGGGAGGCTTGTATGAGGCATGAACCCCTAGACTCTCCTCCGCCCACCCCTAACGGCAGAGCTAGGGGCAGAGAGGGAGGGCCTTTCCAGTGTCCTCACCTCCCCAGCAGGAGAAACGCGCCCTGGCTGAACCCCCACAGCTGCTCGTATTATTGCTGTGGGTCAAAGAAAGGCAGTTCAAGTGGCAGGAGGGCGTAGTTGTTAGAGCTGCGACTCTGCAGTTAGGCAGACCTGAGTTCAAATCCTGATTCCCCTACCTCCTAGCTGTGTGACGTTGAAGAAATGCCTAACCCACTCTAAATCCGTCTTCCCACCTGCAAAACAGGGGTCATTATAGCGCCTGCCCCATAGGATCGCTGGGGATTAAATGAGATAATGTGAGAAAATGCACATAATAAGCGCTCAAATGTTAGTTGACCGCATTTACAAAGCAGATTCGGCCCTGGCCTGGGCCTGAGCCCAGCAGTGTGGCTGATCTCAGGCCCCTGTCATGGAGATTTCCTCCTGGATCCGACTGACTTTGCTCGCCCCATTACCGCCCCCCACGTCCCAAGCCTCTGACTCCCAAGCAAAAGGCAAATATGTAGGCCACCCTGTACCTGCAGAGCGGAAAAAGTTGTTCCCTTCAGCCATCAAGGGCAGGGCGGGGGAGAGAAGGCTGAGGGGCCTCTCAGATGAGACTCTCACAGGGGAGAGTGCAGAAATGAAAGGGCGAAGACTCACTGCAACAGTACATTTTGTAAGAGTTTTTGTGGGTGGTAAAAACTTTGGAGGGACAGCTGGGTGGGGTACACAGACAAACTTCAGGGAGGTCCAGGATCCTCCAGAATGCGTATTCCAGCAGAAGATGGCTGTTAGCAGGTTCTCCAAGGGATCTAAGACCCTAAGTTGGCTAAGAACTACTTGGACTCCAGTCTGGAAGTCAGGCAGTCTGGGTGTTAGATCGCACCTGCCTCTCACTCTTCAGGCAGCAAGCTTCCTCCTTAGTTTCTCTACCTGCTCCATGAGAGGTGAGACCACTTGAGGTCTGTGGTCCAGGTGGGGTGTCCCCAGGCCCTCTGGAATCTGGTGAGAAGTGATGGGGAGGAGCCTGGGAGGGGGGCTCCCAGGAAAGTGGGAGGGGGATCTATCTTACCCCTTCCCAGGAGCCGACTTGGTCCGTCAGCCAACATGTCAGCCAGCCAGCCGACAGAAACTGAGCTGCATCCCTCCGCCAACCCAGGAGGCTGTTGCCATGGCAACTTCATATTTATCCACTTTAGCTCCTAATTAAGGGGAAAAGCATATAACATATTGGATGTCAAGGAGGCTTTGTGAGCCTCAATTTAGTGGCCGTGCCTGGATGTCAAACTCAAGCGTGATTGCTGTTAATCACCTTCCAAATTACCAAGACAGGTCACAAAGGGGAAGGTCCCTCAGCCATGGGGGTAGCTGGGCCCAAGGGAGACGAAGTGATGGCGGGCGCAGGAAGAGGATCTGTGAGGCATCATGGCCTGGGGGGCTGCCGGATGAATGCTGACCCTGTGGGTGTCCGATTGGAAGGTCTGTGGGGAGAGACGCTAGGTCTGTTCCCACTGACCCTGAGTCAGGGATCTCCACCCTGGGGACTCACAAGTCAAGGCCCTTGGTCTATAGAGAGGGACTGACTGATACATGAACTAAGAAGCATGTAAGGACCATCTGGTGGCCTCTGATGTCAGAAAGGAGATTGTCAGATGACCAGGGCTGTTAAGTGCAGCTGAACTGATCGCCGGATGCGTGGATGACGGCCACATGGTAGATGGAGGATCCCATGGGGGTCTGCTTAGGAGGGGCTGGCAGGGTGGGTGGATTCACCAGTGCATCTGTGATCCCTCCAGGCAGCGCCTGGCCTCTCACCCTGACTCTGGGCCCAGGGCATCCTCGGGTGCCAGTTTGAGGAAGCCCTGCGATGGTGCAACTTGCCTGCCATTGGAGCTGTGCCCGGAGCCATGTTCCTAGGAGAGGCTTCAGCAGGCCACTGCGGGTGTAGGGGGTGGGTTGTGGAGATTAACAGAGTAAGGTCAGGAGTGGGGGCACCGAAGGGAGGATGTCAGCGGAGCGGCGCAGAGCATGAGTGACAGGGTCAGGCGGACCTGGGCCGGAGTCTCACCTTGGCCAGGTACAGCTGTGTGACTTTGATCAAGTCACCTAACCTCTCTAAGCTTTGGTTTTCTCCTCTGTCATGTTGGGGTGATAATAATTCATGCCTCACAGGGCTTCGTGAGGATTTAGCAAAATGATAAATGTAAGAAGCTTAGCATGGTGCCTGGCACGTGGTAAGCCCTCAATAGCTATTTAGACATTATTATCAAAAGAGGCAGGTCTGGGAAGGAGAGGCAAGAACATGGTGACGGAGGGCCGGGCCTGGAGTGGGTAAAGGAGCACATTTCCTCTGTCCCCAAGGGAAAGAACTTGAATACAGGAACGCTGCCGAAGATTGGGAGCAGAGCGTGGGTATGCGAACAATTGGAACCCGCTGGGCCTGTGTGGGTTGGTTTTCAGCCTCAGAGGGGGTGACAGGGAAGGAGGCCTTTGTACTCAGAGTCTTGATGTCACCTAAGTGCCAGAAAGGACCTTAGTGGAGCCCGAATCTGGAAAATGTTAGAACTACCTGGGATGATTTCACAAGATCTACTGTCTGGGCTCACCCCAGATCTGAGTGAGAACCTCAGAGGTGAGGCCTGGGAAATGGGTTTTAAAACACTCCCGGGAGGGTCTTAGAATCATCCCCTGATTTGACTAGGACATACCTGGTCAAACCCAGAGGCCACTGAGGGCC
This sequence comes from Pteronotus mesoamericanus, assembly GCF_021234165.1. Taxonomy (NCBI): domain Eukaryota; kingdom Metazoa; phylum Chordata; class Mammalia; order Chiroptera; family Mormoopidae; genus Pteronotus; species Pteronotus mesoamericanus. The sequence goes on along the minus strand of NW_026555084.1, from coordinate 21,538,517 downwards.
AGAGCTGGGGACAGCTGGTGGAACCCTCTTGGCCCAGTGGTGGACAAACCCTCCACCACAACTGCATCTTTTTTTTTAATACTTACCTGAGGATATGTTTATTGATTTGAGAGAGAGACAGAGACAGAGAGAAAGAGAGAGAGAAGCATTGATGTGAGAGAGAAATATCGATCAGTTGCCTCCTATATGTGCCCTGGCTGGGGTTTGAACTTGCAACCTAGGTATGTGCCCTGACCAGGGATTGAACCAACAGTCTTTGGGTGTACATACAGGATGACGCTCCAACCAATCGAGCCACCTGGCCAGGCCCACTTCACCTTTTACATATAGTATCAAAGCTCCCCTTAAAAACTGTGTTTGGAAGAAGAAAAAAAGAATTCTATAGCTAAAAATTTGGGGGAAATGTCCATTATGGTAATAATAATTACAGCTAGCATTTATTGATGTCTACTGTGAGCTTGGCACTATGCTCAGTGCTTCTCATGGACTGTCTCTTAATTCTCTCAGTTTGGTGCTGAGATAGGCAAACCCATTTAGAAAGCTGAGTAAACTGAGGTTCAGAGAGGTATGTCAAAGGCCGCACAGTTTGTTAGGGCAGATCCAGGATTCAGACCTAGGCAGTCTGATCCACCTTCTCCAGCTGAGGACACAGGAGGCCTAGGGAAGTAAAGTGACTTTCCCAACAGCACACAGCAAATTGGAGGCAAATTAGAACCCGGGAGCTCTTCTCGCCCTCCTGCTCTCCATCCTCACCTTTCAGACACACTTTGCAGAGAAAAGTTAGGACAGGCTGGCATGAGGGAGAGGATCCAGCTCTGCTCCCCAGCTATAGGCAGAGTCCTGGAAATTGCAGGTGGAGTGGAAGGAGGTTGGAAGATTCCTGACTTCGAGGGAGAAGGGGAAGCTTGGAGGGAAGGGGGAACTCAGGACACAGTGACCACGGCCATGGCAGCCTTGCCGGCCCGGTAGGAGGAGTTGCCACGGCCTGGTTTCCGCAGATGTGGGCTGCAGCCATCCTGCTGAATGGGAGGCTATTAAGGGAAAATGCTTTGCAAGGAGCTGAGCAGCTGGGAGTGGAGATTGTCAGAGGACTTCAATAGGTGGCTTTGTTTCTCCAGGGGACTGGTAGGCACTTGCTCCTGGGGTCTGTGTCTGGGACATTGGCTGGTCAAGAGGCCAAGTGGAGAGACCCCTAAGAAGGCTCCATTTTCACCCTGCTTTCCTGTCCCTCGTCTGCCCCCCCCCCAACCCCCCAGCACTGTCCTACATCCCAGGCACCCTCGTAGTGAAGAACATAGGCTCTGGGGACTGACACCAGGGCCACAGCCTGTAGGTGTGAACCCTTGGGCATGTTACAGAGAATCTCAGTGCCTCCGTTTCCTTATTTGTAAAATGGAACTAGGAAGAGTTCCCTCTTGTCATGTTAGGAAGATTGAGCAAGAAGATGGAGTTAATTCTTCTGTCTTGCTGGCTCTTCCTCCTGGTTTCTGTCCATCTCAGGCCCTCCTAGGGTGTGAACTCCTGTCCCTGGCCTCACTGTCCTCCCCGCACCCCCAGCCAGGCAGAGGCTCAGGACAGGGTGGGCCTCCTTGTGGAGGCAGAGGCTGTGGGTGGAGAGGGCACAGCATCAGGCCAGGTCCGACCTCCGAAGAAGAGCTCTGAGGACAGAGTGCAAACCCCAGCCTGTGTTATGTGATCACGTATGGCTCCACTTCCACTCCAAACACCCTCAGAGCCCTAAATCCATGTGTCCTCTCCTACCCAGGCCTTTGCCCGGACTATTTCTTCTGCTTGAATGCTCTTGCGTCTCTTTCCATGGCTAATTCCTGTCTGTCCTCTAGAAGTTAGCTTGGACCAACCTCCCTTTCAGGAAGCCTCTTTCTTACTTAGGCCAGCGGGTCCTGTATGTGCCCCACTCCAGTGCTGACAAGTGTCCGGCCCCTCTAGGCTATGAGCTCTGTGAGGGGAGGAGCCTAAACCTGTGTTCTTAGCTCCCAGGCTGAACCAGGGCAGTCGACCTCTAAACATTTGTTCAATGAAGCTCGGAGTGAGTGAGTGAATGAATGAATGAATGAATGATTGGGTTCCCTGGCCCCAGCTGTTAAGGGGAAAAGGACAATGTCTGGTAGCATGAAGAGTAAGGGGAACGGGTACTTCAGACAGGACTTTAAATTTGATATGTTTAAACTTGATATGTTTAAAGTCCTGCCTGCAGTACCCACTTCCCTTATCAAGTTGGGGGTCTCCCCCAGGAGAAGGATGCAAGCTGACCTCCTCTCTTGAGGCCCTGCCTAGAAGTTAGGCCACCAGGGTCTGTAGCCATATCCTAACATGGCTTGTGTTCACTGCAGCCCTACTGTGTGTTGGCTAATATGCTCAACACTGTACACACACACGTTTATTGTGTATGCTTTTATTGAATTCTTAAAGCAGCTCTGTGACACAGGTACCATAATTATCTACATTTACAAAATAGAAAAGTGAGGTTCAGAGACATGAAGACAGTTTGCCCAAGGTCACACAGCTAGCAACTGCTGGGGCTGGAAGTGCTGTTAGTGCCCAGGTATGTTTGATCTTAGAGCAGGAGCTCTTAACCACTGGGCCATCCCTGCAGGATGGAGCGGAAGTCACCATTCCATCTCCCAGGAAGTGGAAGTTGCTGGGAAACGAAGACAGAGAAAAGTTCAGAGCCAATGATCAGTGTTTGGTGAGAACCACAGCACACAGGGCCCGGCAGGAAATGCAGAGCTGGCAGCCAGCCTGGCCAGCCAGCTCCCCATCTGAGCAGACAGACAGACCGACCCCAGGAAGAGGGGTGGGTGATGACAGCGGGCCGGGGGCGGGGTGCCAGCCCATGTGGTGGCAATGGCTGGCGCTCATCACCAGGTGGCTGGAGGGTGGACAGTGGTGGGCCCTGGGGACAGGGTGTGGGTACACAGCATTGCTCCGGGAGGGGCTGCTTGGAAGGCTGTGCACATTGGAGGCTTAATCACTAGGCATTTGCTGAGCTCAGACGGTGGCTGCTTGGCACTCCAGCCCCTGACAGGGATGACTTTTATGCCAAACCCCAGAGAGGAAGTTTTCCTGCTTCTTAGAGCTCAGCAGAGCACTCTTCCTTGTTGGTTCTCTCCCAGTGGCTGCAGGATTCCCAGCTTTCGATGTAAATGTCATCCTTTTAGCGGAGCACAGAGACCCTCGGTCTGTGGGAGACCCTGGGGGCGGCTCTCTTTGATTACCCACCCTGCTGGAAGCAGGCGGCCCAGTAGGCTCAACCCTGGGCCGTGCAGAAATTACCCGGAGAGGGGCGAGGAGCGGTCTGGTGGGGCTGCTCTAGGGGGCGCTAATCCCTGCCGTTCCTCAGGAGCCGTGCGGCTCCTTGGCCAGGGGCCTGTCGCACCCCTGCGGTGCCCTGGTGCCATTGGGCTGGATGCAGGGAGCTGAGCACGGCAGGAAAGGCCGAGGCTCCGGGGCTCAGAGCAGGGACCTCAAGCGCTGAGAAACGGGAGGCACCGCCCCAAAGTTCCCATGCCTTGGTGGTTTGGCTCAAGGTGGCAGCCCTCTAACCTCTACTCGGCCTAGTCCGGGTGCCTTGAGACCCATCCAGGGGCCTGATATAGTGTCATCATGAGGGACTGGCATTGGTTGCAGTTAGGAGGTCGACTTGGGCTGGAGAAAAGGTTGGGTCAGGTGAGAAGTAAGGACTGGAAAGGAAGTTGGGGTAGATTTCCATCTGAGATGGATATTAAAGGAAGGAGGGACTTAGGGACAGGTTGAGATTAGGGACAAGTTGAGGCTGGAGTTGGAAATAGGATTCGGATTGTTACTGCTGTTAGGGTGAGAGTTCGTGGACTTCAGCTTGACCCGCGTGTCAAGGACAGGAGTGGGAGTGACGTGGTAGTTGGGGTGAGCTGAGGGTCGGTAGGATTGTTGTTGAAGTGTAGGTTTCTTGTTGGTCTGGGGGTTGGGGTCAGAATAAGATGCTGTTTGGCTCAGAATTAGACCAAAAAGTGATTGGGAAATGGTGGGAAGCAAGTTTCCTTTTCACTACAGGAGCGTGCACTGTTGGAGCAGGCAGAAGACCCGAAGTGGACTCCTGGGGCTGTCACAAAAGTTCCCTGCCATCGACCACCTGTCTCATCCACTTACCTGCGCCTTCCCGTGCTTACCCCTATCTCCTTCACCTTCCATCTATTCCTTCAGGCAAGGTTCACGCGTGGTCTCCTTTCCAGTCGCAATAGATGTGACTGAGACCTGCGCTGTGTCCTTTTCCAGGCAGCCGCTTTATTGCAGAGTCCTCTGGGCTAGAGAACTGAGCTGGACCCAAGGCATTCTGGGTAGGGCTCCATCCGCTGGGCCCCCATCCTAGGGGTGAGCAGAGACATGCAACATCCCTCCCTCTCCTTTCTGCCCCTTGCCAGTGCGCTGACCCCTCTCCTCCTTTCTACAGAGGCCTCAGCCCCTGCAGGTCCCCCCTCACTTCTCAGGGTGAGAACCTGACATCCTCCAGCACTCAGCTCTGGGGTCAGGCTTTTAAAACTGTCACTGGGGAGACCGTGGTCCCTCTCTCACTTGTTCCCCTGCCCCAATGTCCCTTCATGCAGAAACGCGCATCAGGGCAGGAAGCACTGTGATGCCCTTTAAATGCAGGCAATTAGTGGCTAGATAAAATACAGAACAAGCATCTCCTCCTGCTCTGGCAGGGGCTTGCTAAAGGCTGGGTGAGGGGCCCTGGGAACAGACTGAGAGCAGGACACGGTGGTCCCAGTGCCCTGGACTGGAGCCTCTTGCTGGGACAGGGTTGCAGAGAAGAGGAGCTCGTGGACTGTGAATACACCCTTCAGCTTTGTTAGGAGGTCGCGCATGCAGGGGAGCTGTGGGGGTCTTGAGGGAGCTGAGGGGAAGTCCTGAAGAACACTGAGCAGCAGAGCAGGGTGGCTTCGGAACGAGACAACCCTGGATGTGCGCCGTGGCTCTGCCACTTCCCTGCTGTGTGACTTGGGCAGGCTGCTTACCCTTTCCAAGCTTCAGTTGCCTTGGCTATAAAAGGGGGATGACAATAGTCATACCAACCACTTAGCCATGTTGCTAGACTGAAATGAGGTAATAAATGGTCTATACCATTCAAAAAAAAAGGCCCCCAGAAGTCAGTGAGGCTGAGGCCTGAAAGGGCAGGGACGCTGCTGGGAGGCACTGCATGCACGGCAGCCCGGGGCCCGGGAGAGGCGGGGGCGTGGGAAGCCGAGCAGGTCCCCCTCCTGGGCAGGGGCTCTTTGTTTACTAGTGCTCCCTCTCAGGGGTTCTAGAGAGAAATAGATAATTAGACTCTGACCGAAAGAGGAAGAACTTAAACTCAGCGGTTCTGGGAGTAAGTTCCACACGACCCTCCTGCTGGGACGCCACACAAAGGTAACCACCTTGGATGGCTGACTGAATGTCCTGGAGCCTCAGTTTCCCCGGCATGTTCCTTGATCTCAGAGAGCCCTTAACAGGCGCATATCCCTGCAGACCTCTGGCACCTCCTTTCCTCTGCCGGCTGGTCTCTCCCATACTGCTCTGTGCTGAGCGCCCCTCAGGGTGCTTCTCAGGGCAGAGGGCAGCGGGGACGGGAGCAGCTCAGCAGATGGCAGTTGGAGTGCGGGCAGAGAGGCTGGCCCAGGAGCTGGGGCGGCCAGTCCCTTGTCTCCTGCTCCCACGTGGACTCCCATCCTGAAGCTCCAGCTCAGCCCTTTTCTTTAAATAAAAGGGATGACGTCATCCTCTTGCTTAGCCGCTGAGCTAGAGGGAGGTGATCTGAGATACTGTGGAGGTGAAGCAAGAAATGCTGGGGCTGAGGGTGGGGAGGCCAAGGCCAGATGAAGGACAGATACCAAGCCCCCCCCCTCCAGGAACACCTGTGTGTGCGTGCACGTGTGTGTTTGTGTCTCATGGGGCCCGCCCACGTGTATGTGCTGGGAAACTGCAGAATCACACAATGTTAAAGAAGAAATGGAACTTCTGGTACTGCTAGGAAAGCAGAGGCTCATAGCTAACGCAGTGGCGTTAGGTCCAGACAAGTCCCTTTATGTTCCTGAGTCTCACTTTCCTCATCTGTAAAGTGGGGGTGACCATGGTGGTGTCCTTGCAGGCATTTTGTGTGGAAGGATTGGACGAGATCATGAATGTAAGTGCTTGGCACATGGTAGGTGCACAATGAAATGTTGGCTTCTGTGAATATGATTGGGCTGAAGCAATGCCAGCAGCAAAAGAGCACTAGGCTGGCATCAGGAGACCTCTGCTGGGACCAGTCCGACCCTTCCTAGTCAGAGCCTGGACCTGGGCCCTGCCAGTTCGGGGGCACATGGTCCTCCCCATCGCTTTAGGCTCACCTGCCAGAGGCTCCCTTCCGGTCCCGTGGGACCTGCTCCCTCGGGGAGCAGCGCTGGGTCCTTCTGCAGAAGCCCTTGTTCCGTTTTCCCTGAGCAGCTCTGAGGCCTCCCCTCGGGGTTTGCTCAGGCTTCTGGCAGCTTCTTCACACCTGAGCTCTCGCTCCTGGGCCACAGCTCCTATCCCTCTCAACGTCCCTTTTATTCTCCCTCCCCCCACTCTCACTAGTGCCTCACTTTCTTTTCACTCATTGGCTTCCTTTTCTCCGCATTCCCTCCTCGGTCCCTCTCCCCTTCTCTCTTCCTGTCCCTGTCTCTCCTTGTCCCTGTCTCTGATGTCTGTCCCTGCCTCTCCTCCCAGTTGTCCTGTCTTGGTGTGAACTCGGTGGCTACCTCTGTCTACCAGTCTCTCTGTCTTTCTCCATCACACAGGGTATTTTTGCTGCTCTTTAAAAGGTGAATCGTTGCCCTGAAAAGGCCCACGGGGCCAGGGCCAGGCCGGTTACCCGGAAGGGAGGGCTCCCCCAGCTTCTTCCCTCGCCATGTGGGGTGCAGCCTGGCTCTCTGTGCTTCCTGAGCACGGGCGTGTGTGGGCTGAGGGCAGAAGGCCCATCTTGCCTGTCATCTGGAGAGACGTGTGTGCAAAATGTTAGTTAGCTCTGTGGCTCTGATTCAGCTCCTGGCGGCTGGCTTTGGAACACAATGACGGAATGGGGTGATGGGGACCCAGAAAAGGGAGTGAGGCTGGACAGGGATCCTGGGACTTTGGCCAAGGACCTGGGGCTGCCTAGAGAGGACTCTGGGTGCGATAGTAGAGGGGTTGGGTGGGGGTCTTAATACCATTGGGTGCAACAGTGTAGCCTGGATGGGGTGAAAGAGAAGGGGGTTCAGAGAAGGGCTGGGAGGGGAGAAGCAGGCATTGGGTGTGATGAAGGGGACCCTGGGTGGGTGGAGGAAACCAAAGGTGCAGTGATTGGCCATTGGGTGAGGGTACAAGGGGCGGTGAATGGGGCGAAGAGGGTATGGAATGGGTAGAAGGAGACGTTACATGAAGCATGGATGTGGTGAAAGGCTATGGGAAGGGGTTCCTAGGGACGTCCCCCACCCTGGACTTGCCCTTCCCCTGTCTCCCCACTTGCACCTCATGCTAGGACTCCCTGTTCCCATTTCTCATTGTGTTGCTTCCAGCCCTCGCTCTGGGGCCCTAGGCCTCCCCATCGCCCTTCTCTCCCCGCAGGTTGAGCTGCCAACAGCCCTTCCCATTTAGGGGCCTGCATGTGACAGACTATTTCAGGGCTGACCCTGCAGAGCTCTGTGTATCTGCCTGTCTGCCTGCCTGTTTATCTATCTGGTCCCAAAAGGAGAGCCCAAGTTCCCACCCGCCCTGGTCTGGCGGAATCAGCAGTTCTCGCCTAAAAAGGAGCAGCTGGTAGATCCCAAGCCTGGGCTCGGCGAGCCAGCGGCTCTGCTGGGGAGGCTCAGAGCAGGAAGGGAGTCGCCAGCACGTTCCGGCCGGCACCACCGGAATCCCAGTGCGTGCCCAGGCCACAGCCAGCGCATACAGTCAACTCAAGGCCCAATTTGCCTGCTGCTTCCCCTCCCCAGGACCTTCAGCCCATGTCCGTACCCACAGGGGCCCAAACAGGGACACTACATCCTCTGGTTTGGGGATGAGGAGGCAAGTTTCCAAATGTACCCTGATGACGATAGTAATGCTGGCAAAGCCATCACTCAGGGGAACCTCCTCAGTGCCAGGCTATGGGGAAACCCTGTACATTAACTGCAATAACATCTTCACAATTATCTAGGAGGTGGATGTTATTTTTATCCCCACTTCCCAGAGAAGGAAACTGAGGCTCAGGGAGTTTGCGAGCTGCCTGGAGTCTTACCTGGGCCCATTGCCTCCACAGCTTGTGCTTTGAACCCTGCAGACCCTGTGAAGGCCCCAGACGCGACTTCTACCACAGGACCCTGGGAGGTGTGAGTGACGTAGGGCCCTGAACAGTCCAGGGCTGCAGCTGCAGGAGGGGCCACGTCCTCCAGGCTCCTCCCCCAAGGCCTGGGGCAGCCTTCCCCAGGGGCCTGGAGATCCTACTGCCTCCACCAACACCCTCTAAAAGCGTTAACTGGTTACACTTATAGCCAATGGGGAGGTGATCTAAATTTAGGCTACCTCCCCGGGCCTGTGGATGGGAACACGTGGGTGGAGGGAGAGGCTGTCCAGGGTCCACTCCTGCCTTATCTGCCCTGCCCTACAAGCCGCAGGACCCCCTGACAGGCTGTGGGGGTGCATAAAGACCCCCCCCACGTCTCTGTGTGGGTGTACTAGGCTGCTGTGTTCCCGTGGCGCCGGTGGGTGCGTGACGATGGCAGCTCCCACCCGGCAGAGCCGTGAACAGAAGGGGTGAGCTGCCGGCATCTTTAAATAGCTTCTCGCTATATCTTCCTTGCCAGAAGCCCCACCCCCACCCCCAAGTCTGGCTGCCCCAAGGAGGGGCTGCGTGAGCCTCGGAAATGAGGCCAAGACTGAGGGGCTTAGCTCCCCCAACTCAGGAACAGCCTCCAGTCACAAAAATGCCTGCCAAACCCACATGTTCATCATTGTGCGTAAGAGGCACAGCCCACTTTTTTCTTGGGTGCAGGGTGTCCAGGAAATCGCTTAAGGGACTGTGAGTTGTCAGGGGACAGGCTATGCCTGGACCTCTTATCTTGGCTGCAGGTTTTCATTCTGCCCTCCCTTAAGAGGGTGCATTGGTCTAGGTCTGGCCCCCCCAACCCTTACTTTACGAAGCAGCCCACAAGCCCCTGCCGCCAAGCACGATCAGCAGTGACCCTTGGGCATCAGTTTACTTCCCCTTGGCCTACATCTGTCTACACAAGTCCTTGAAGATCTAACCCTGTCGCTGATCCCTCATCGCTCTTCTTAATCCACCCACCTCACTTCAGCCATGGGACCTCCTTTTGCTTCCCAAATATGCCCAGCTCATTCCCACCTCAGGACCTTTGCACATGCTTTTCCCTCTGCCTGGAAGGCTCCTCTATGGCTTTTCTCATCATTGGAGCCAGGGTCGCATTATGATTTTCATGGTCCCTAAGCACTTCTTTTGTGGGTTCCTTCATCCATAAAAAGATAGTTGTTATAATTTTTTACAAATTATACTTTGTGGTTGCATTGGTAGAAGCGTGGATATACTAATCTTATATATTAAAATATTTCCTTTAACCTAAAAGTTCTTTTTTTTTTAATTTTAAAAGAAGTTGAAAGGTCTTCATGGGCCCTAGGTACTGTGCTACTGTCCATGATGGAGCAAGTGGTCCTGGTTGGAGCCTTCTCATAATTTCAGCCTCAGTTCAAATGTCACTTCCTCCGAAAGGTCTGCCTTGAACACTCCATCTGAAATACTCCCTGTAGCCACACACTGGCTCATTACCCTGATTAACAAATTCTCTTTCCTTCACAGAATTTACAACTATCTGACAATGCCTAGTTCATAGTTTACTTGTTCTCTGTCTCCTATAACAGAATGTAAGCTCCATGAGGGCAAGGACTCTGCCTTTTCACTGCTGAATAATCGCACCTCCAGTTAAGGGCCTGAAGAGCGGGTCAATGAACAGACTTGAATCACCTGACCCAAACATAAACTCGCTCCTCTCAGCCACCCTGACGTTGATGTTCTTCCTTATCGGGCCCCCTCAGACTCTCCTGAGGTTTGAAGAAAGAAGGGGATTCATACACAGACCTCATGTACAGCTCATTTGGCCTCTCAGAGCCTCGGTTTCTTTATCTGGAAAATGGGAAGAATACCGCTGACCTATGCTGAGAATGAAATGAGATAGCATATGTCAAAGCAAAGTACCAACCTTGGAGGGGGTCCAATAAGTCCAAGTGTCTTTTGCCCTTTCTCCCTGGCCACCCCAGACCTTGTTCTTAACCACAACAGAGGAACCTCATGGCACCAAGGCGTACGTATTTCTAAATACAGAAGGTGCTCAATAAATATTTGTCAGTTACTGGTTGACTGTGTCTTCTCTTCGTCCTCCAGCAAAACCTTAAACAGAAACCCAGAGGAAACCAGAACATCTTCCCCATGAGAAAGGGCTCCCACTATGAGAAAAGCCCCAGAGGAGCAGTCCAAGCAGCACTCTTTCTACAAATATTTACTGAGCCTCCTACTATGTAACAAGCACTGTGCTTGGCTTTAGGGGCCGATGATAAGAAAGAAAAAAAAAAAAAAGCTTTGTCTCTGTCTTCTTGGAGCTGATGCACTGGTGGGCTGGACAGGGGTTAATCAAATAATTGGTTACATGTCACTACCCTTGTGCTAACAACTTCAAAGAGGAGAGGCTCAATGGGCTGTGAGGACACATGATGGGAAATTTGACCAGGTCAAGGAGGTCAGGGACAGTGTCACTGAGACAGCAGTGGCTAACCTGAAATCTGAGAAAGAAGTTGGAGTTTATTAGGCAATAAACAAGACTGGTGGTAAGAGTGAGTATTCCAGGCAGTGGGAACAGCATGTGCAAATGTCCTGTGGTCAAAGGGATGTCTAGCTGATGAGGAACCAGAGGGAGACATAGGAGGTCATGTGATGGAGACAAGGCTGGAGAAGTGAGCAGTGGCCATAGTGTGTAGGACCCTATTGGCCACATAAGGCAAATTTTGTCTTCATCTGAAGGCCCTCAAAAGGTTTGAAGTGGCATGATCAGGTTGGCATTTTGAGAAGATGACTTTAGCTGCCTATGACATAAAGAAGGGGGATAGCAAATATATGGCATACTTGTCACAATCCCTAATTCTTACACCCGTAGCTGACAATGCTCATCAATTACGGCAGGGACTCTCAAAGTTTGGTCCTCAGACCAGCAACATGGCCATCACCTGGGAATCTGTTACAAATGCAAATCATCAGCCCTCACACCAGACCCCATGAATGGGAACCTCTGGGAGTGAGAGCTTTGACAAGCCCTCCAGGTGATTCTGCACAGGCTGAAATTTGAGAGCCACTGAACTAGAACACTTTTCTACTAAGCCCTGGGTAGCATCAAAAACGTCCTCCCCACGCACTACAAGCGATTGCCACGGATCGGTTTCAGAGCCTCTGTGAGGCCAATTGCACAGAGCACTGGGCGGGGGGCTACTCAGAAGGGGCTGCACAAACCTAGCTCTGGACCTCAGGAAGCTGAGACCTGAGAAAGCCCCAAGCCGCCAAGTGTGCCAGGCAAAGGAGCACTGGACACAGAGTCTGGAGGTCCAGCCTCAAATCTCTGCTCAGCCTCTGCCGGATGGTGGCACAATCTCAGGAGCCTGTTCTCTCTCCTGGGCCTCAGTTTCCTCACATGCATTGAAGAAAGCAGTCCTGAGTGGTGGCCTCTTTTCCTGCAGCTTTGGAGCCAGAGTGAAGCGGAATGCATGCACATCCCCGGAGCAACCCCCTATCCATCAGCCTTCCCCAGGAACAGGGAGCTCGTAGAACACAGCACCTGACTCAGCCCTGGGAAGAAGGTGGGTGTCTATCACCCTGGGCAGCCGGTGAGGACAGAAAACCGGGGAAGAAACAACTTGGGACGAAGGGCAGGAGGGGGCAGAGCCCTTAAACCCCTGCTGCTCCACCCTTTTCTCAGGCCTGGGACCCATTAACACACAAGGGGGACTCTAAGCCCAGAGAAGGGTGACACCCAAGACGGAAGGAGAGTGGGAAGAAGGCTGGAGGTCAGATTCTGTGAAATGTATAGGATGCCGCCAATGTGGCCCTGAACTGCTTATAAATCCTGAGATTAATTACAACAATCCCTCCCCCAGATCCATTTATCTGGCTGCTTCTCAGCACAAATATCACTTCAGCAGAGAGGCCTGCCCAGCTCAGCCTGTCCTCCACCCTCCCATCACCTTTCTGCTGTCCTCCTACTTCCAGTGCTCGTGATCCCTGTGTTGGCTTGTTTCCTGACCTGCGGCCACCTGCCCATGCCCTCCTGGCACGTGCGCTCCCCGTGGGCGGCAGCCTCCCTGTCTTGCTCCTGGATCTCCCGCGGGGGCCTGGAACGGTGCCTGGCAGAGTCATGACTTACTACATGCTGGGGACTGTTTTAGGTGATCCACATACATTATTTCACCGTGTCCCAATCTTTCAAAGAGTCAGTATAGTTATTTCTCATTTTTCAGATGGAAACACTAAGGAGGAAAAGATTAGTGACTTGCTCACAGGTCACACAGCTAGGAAGTGATAGAAGCCCTACTTGGACTCAAGACTGACCCCAAAGCTCAAAATATTTGGAATGTGAGAGCAAAGAACTGTTAGACCGCTGGAGGTGTGGGAGAGTATTCATCCAAATCTCCCCAGTTACTGATAGGATACATTAGCCCAGAGCAAGGAGGTCCCTTCTGAAGCTGGAGTTACTTAATTTAGGATTTCTAAAGGGAAGTTCTGCTTTACACAGCTGCTGTCCAACTTCTAGAATTTGTTACCCCCAAGGGGGTCTTCACAAGCTGAAAATAGAAAGGAGTTCAGAAAGGGTTGCGCAAAATTAATGGATGACGGTCCCCAGCAGTAATTAAAGGAAGCGAGTGATGCTGGGGGTTCGGGCGGAGACATCTGAGGTCAGCATCCCGGCTGGGGACTGCCATGGTCTCCCCCAAATGGGTCTCAATGCTCCAGCGGAGAAGCTCGAGGGAGGCGCGTGGTCTCCACTTCCCAGCCCCCTCTTGCAGGGGTTGGCTGATAGCCAATGCCTTCCCCTTGCCCCTCTCTTCACTGCCCCTCCGCCCCAGGCCCAGCGGGACTGTCAGGGGCTGGCTGACATGGCTTGCTGACTCACACACTTGCCCAAGATGGGCAATTTGCATATATTCTTGTTTTCTGAGTGTTTTCTTTGCTTCCATTTTTTTAAAGAAAAAGCTATTTTTGCAAGGTCTTCACTACTTCCTAATTAATCACATTTCTTCCTTTTTTTGACTTGTTAAATATAAAACTTAACAAGCAGCTCATTCTCATTTGTTTCAGGTTCATAGTGAATTTCATTCCCACATCCTTTCCTTCAGGTGAGCCTGGGGCTAGAGAGCCCCGCCCCCCGAGGGCATCCCCGCTCTCCAGCAACTTCCTCTCGGGGAATACCACTCTCAGCGGTCTGCCCTCTTGACCTCCCCACCTCGTCTCCCTTCCCTCCTCCACCCAGAGCGACTTTCTTCCCTGCTCTTCCGCTTTCTCCTCCCCTCTACCTTCGTCCCTTACTCCTCTCAGTCTGCCACCTCCCACAGCTTCCTGCTCTCCGCTTCTCCCATCTTCCTTCTCCCCAGCCCCATCTTTAACCTCCTGTCCCGCTTCCCCGCCCTCTCTCCCCCTGCAATACCCTCACACCCCAGAGCCACCCTCAGAGCCTCTAGGACCTTCTCAGCCCCCTCTGCTTCCCGCGCCCCCTTCCCCAAACGTCCCCCAGGGCCCGAGCCTGGCTGCCCCTGCTGGTGGGTGTTAAACTCTGGGCTCTCAGCTGGTCATTTATCCCCCTTCCCTACTCCCAGCCCTGCAGAGTCCTCCTTAAATTGCTTAATCCCTGAAAACTCACTTCCTCAAACCCCAGCTGGGCAGTGGCTCATGGAGGGGAGGGGCAGGGACAGGTCCCCAAGATTCCAAGTCCCTGGCCTGGAGGGGGAGGCCAGGATATGGTCCCCCTTTGAGCCATGCAGGGACGTCAGGGCTGAGGCCAGCGACTCGCAACAGATCCTGTCCCCAGGGCTACTTTATGGAGACCCTGGCAGGGATGGTGGCCCCTCTCACCCGCCTCAGGCTCCCCAAGCAGGGGGTTCTGTGGCTACCCACGGGCAGCGGGCTCTGGTGGGGCAGTGGCCCACTGGGGCTGAAACCCCCCTGCACAAGCAGCAGCCTGAGCCCGCTGCTGGGGCCTGATTTCTGCCTGGGTATTTTCTGGCCTCTGGCTGGGGACAGTGGTCTGCATGTTCACACAGGCACCCTACGTGTGTGCACGTGGCCATGCCCACACAGCGCGGGCATCCATCTCACATATCTCTCCACACTCTACACATTAGAGCCAGGCATCTCACGTTGGGTGCATCAAATTACCTAGAAGGCCAATTAGAGTGCTAGGCTCCACCTCCATCCAAGTTTCTGATTTGGTGGGTCTGGGCTGGGACCTGAGAAGGTGCCTTTTAAGCAAATGCCCAGGTACTGTCGATGCTGCTGGTCCGGGCACCACTCTGAAAACCACTGACTAGAGATGCCCACATGTGCACGCACAGGGGGGTGCACATCCACGCACGGAAGGTTTGTGGAACAGCAGCAATGGGGCAGCCAGGGAGGACCAGCAACGATGAGCTGAGAGTGGGGATCACCCAGCCCGAGAACACCGGCTGCAGTAGCATTCTCTCACTGTCTCTGGCTCTTGCTGCTTCTTCACCGGTCCCCACCTTTCTGTGTGTCTCTTTCTCAGCCTCCCCACCATCCCTACAGCCTCCAGGTGGCTTCCCAGCCACTCTGCACACATGAGCTCATCCATCTCTATCACCCTGTGAGTGAGTGGCAGGCAGGTGAGAAAAGAAGATTACAGAAGAACAGGCTCAGCTCCCTGCTAACAGGGAGCTCGCTCACAGTGCGAGCACAGCCAATTATTCCCCCTGTTCTGGGGAATAATCATTAATGCCACAGGAAATTCTAAACAAGCGATTAAATCATTACTGGGGAAGGCACAGCGAGCCTGTGCCGCCATGAAGCCTGCCTTGCACTGTTGGTCTGGGGGAGGCTTACCTGGGCGGTGGGGGAGACGAGGGCAGATGGGCATTGCCCCCACCCAGCAGCCAGTCTGGCAGGGGTCGGCCCCAGAACCACGTTCCCTGCTCGGAGCTGCACACCCAGCTACTGTCCCCAGGGTCCCCCCTGACCCACTCACAATGGAGGCTGTGTTCTGGCAGCTCTTCACCATCTTGTGCCTTCTAAAACCTCGCCCAGCTTACAAATCTATTAATTTCTCACCTACTTTGTACCAGGCAGTGTTCGAAGGCCTGGGCAGATACAGGTCCAGAACAAGAGAGATGAGGCCCCTGTCCTCAGGGAGCTCACTGTCTAGACAAGGACCTCATCTATCTCGTTCTGGACCCATATCTCCCCAAACCCTGGAATAAGTAACTAAGACAATAATCACAAATTGTGGCAAGCACTGAGGAGCAAGTGAACAGTATACGCGGTGTTCTGAGCGGAGCATTTTCCTGGGGGGGCCCTGCAGGCCTCACCAGGCAGGCCGCCCGGGTTGGCCGGCAGTCCATGCCCATCGCCTTCGCCTGCAGATCATGTTTCACACGAACATCTGCAACATCTGAGCAGTCCTCTTCCTACCCCAAGTTCCCAGCATGCTATCTTTAGAAAGATAATGAGTATCTATAACAGTTACTGTTTTTTAACACTTACTATGTGCCAGGCATTGCACTGAGCAATTTATGGTCATTACATCATTTCATCCGCAAAACAATGTTATGAAGTAGGTATTTTTAATCCCCATTTTACAGATGAGGAAATGGAGACCTGGAGTGTTTGAGCCATTTGGCCAAGTCACACAGTAAGTCACTGGGAGCTTGAACTGAGGTCTGTCTGAGTCCTGAGCAGAGGCATTTAACACTCCCCCCCATCCTACCTCCTCAGCATTGATTTCAGGGCTGAGAGGCCGTGTAGCCCTGGGGCCCCTGTGGAGATGGGCTACACTGGGCTGTACTAGTTACTAAAATATCACGAGAAGGGGCTCTCCTCCCCTCCAAGTCTCCAACACACAGCCCAGAGAGGGGAAACCAAGATGGCCGGCTGCGGGATCCCCGCCCTCAGGAACCCTTGGACAGTCCCCTTTGGCTTCCTCAGCCCGTGGGTCTCTGTAGAACCCAGAGAGGCCCTGAACCCTACCTCCCCCGCTGCCCCCCCAGGCCTCTGCAGCCTCCAGAGGGCTCCTCCCAGTGTTCCCACACGACCTCCACCTCCTGCACCTGCGGCCGGGCCACGCTCCCCAGGGCCACTGGGGCAGCCAGAGGCAGACGGGACCGGAGCCTGGGTCTGCGGTGACTAATCGGCCAGTGCTTGGGAGGCCCTGGTGAATTATTCACACGGATTCTGTGAATTATTCAAGTTGTTATTATTTATTTTTCAGATGTGCCTGCAGCAGAGCCTCCAGGCCCATGCTCAAAGGATGACATAACTCCGGCTCTTGATTGCCCGCATCTGCGGAGAAAGGCAGGCCTGTCTCTAGCCTCACCCAGGAGGCCCGGAGAGCAGGCTGAGGGCAGGCAGCTGCTGCCTTAGGGGCAGATGCCTACGGATCCCCAAGCCTAACTCCAATTACAGAAATAACGTTACCACTTCCTGAGTCCTCACTGCACGCCAGCACTGTGCTTTCCCCATACAGGCGCAAGTGAACGCCACAGCAACCCTATGAAGAGTGTTACCAACCCCATTTTACAGGTGACGAACTGAGGCTCGGACATGTGACATTCGTTGTCCAGGGCCACCAGGTAATAATTGGTATTCAGGCCCAAGTCGGGGGACACTAAGGCCAGTGGCTGCCACGTTGCATATGTCTGTGGATGTGGTGCCTGACAAGGCCCTCGCAAACCCCTTTGCTGCCCAGCTGTCCCCCTGCCTGCACCAATGGCTTCAAACCAGGCTGCGGGCAGGCCAGTGCCTCCAAAACTCTCAGAGGAGCCTTCTGTATCTCCATGGCAACAGGATCCTGAGCAGCCAAAGCTGAGCTTGGTCTGCCCCCGTGGAGCAAAGCGGCCTTTGTCCGCAGTCTCCAGGTGCCCAGGCTCTGAGCAAGCGTGAGCCGGGGCGCCCCCGGTACCCCCACCTTACCAAGCCCCTGCCCGCCCGGGGCCCAGACACAGACAGAGCACCCCTCCCTCCCAGAGCTCTGATAGGAGAAGGGCGCCAGCCTCCCTGCCTCCTTCACATCACTCCCCTGTTGTCTAACTCCCTCCCTTTGGCCGCAGTGTCCTGGTCCCTGTGGATCCTGCTCCCTCTCCTCCCTTAGGTGACATCATGAACTTTGCCCTGGGGAGGCCCTGAGGGCCCCTTCTCAAGGTGACTATAATTTTACAGAAACACCCTCCTTCCCGGCAGGGCACCTGTGTCTTCCTGCTACTCTATTCATTCAGTCTGACAGTCCTTCACTGAATACTCCCCGAGTGCCCGCTGTGTGCCAGGCGCTAGGGGAGTGGCCAAGAGCAAGAGGCCTCCTAGTCAGGGTCCTTCCCCTCCCCACCCAGGGTAACCTAAGCCCCTCTCCCAGGATCTGTCTCTCCTGCCTCCAAGGATGCAAAATCACAGACAAACTGGATTCGACCCCGACTCTCTGGGTGACCTTGGCCAGCAGCTGCCTGACTCCCTGAGTGACCTTGTCCAGCAGCTCCCCTCTCCGCCTGTCCCCTTTTTTAAATAAGGGAGCGGGGCCAGAATCTGCTTCTGCTCAGTGTCAGTAACGTAATCACCATGTCTGTCCTGCAGCTGTGAAAATCGGGGCTGGGCACCTGCCTCACCTCAGGTGGACTTAACGGACTGCCTCTCCTCCCCGCCCCAGCTCCTGCATTTTAAAGGGGGCCTGGGGTGGCTCTGCTGCTAATGGTGGCTTTTGCCAGAGAGGCTGGGGGCTGGCAAGGAAAGGAAACAACCATTTGCAGAATGCCTGTGCTTTCCTCGCCAACGGTCTTTATTAATCTTCGCGGAGGTGGAGTTGATTATCGCCATTCTGCAGTCTGGGACCCAGGCCACACAGTCAGCAAGTAGCAGGTCTGGGATTTGAACCCAGGTCCACGGCTGCCCATACTCTTGCTGGGTCACCAGCATTCCTCTCCACCTCAGCTGGGCCCTGCAGACAAGCACAGCAGCTTCTTCTTCCAAAGCCTGTGCTGGGGCTGGGGAGGAGAGCTCTTCACTGAAACTAGGGTGTTGGGTGCCTCTGATTTCCACCTTCTCTGCCAAAAAAGGAGAGGAAAACCTTGGGCCCAGCTGTGCTGAGTCATCCAGAGCCCAGGAAATCCAGGTTTATATTTACCCCAAAGCAGCCGCCTCAGCAGGTTTGGGGCTGTACTTTCAAAGCACCTGGATTCATTCCCTGGCTGGGCGGCAGGTGAGATGGGACCACAGGGCGGGAACGCACTGGCTGGAGCTGGGTCCCCAGCCCTTGGGGCACCACCTCTGGCCCAATCAGTGACCTTGTGGGCTGGACACCAGTCTCTACCTCAGCCTGGCCCGAGGTCAGTCTGGTCCTTTTCCCAGGGGTCCCCAGACCACCGGTGTCTGAAGACCTGGGCTTAACACGGCCGGCCCTCCAGAATGGAGGGGAGAAGAGACCCTGCTGGAGTGTGTGTGACACAGGTTGGTACCAAGCTTCCCCCGCAAAGCTCGGAACTGCCAGGCTGGCCCTTCAAAGCCAGGGGTTGTTGTGAGGATGACACCAGGTGACATAGATAAAGTGCTCAGGAAAGGCCAGCGAGGATGAGTATGGCACCCCACCCGTACTCCTCCTCCCCACCCCCCCACACCACCCCCCACGGAGCTGAGGCTGGGCCTGAGGCTGCAGTTCTGGGAGCACTGAACTCGTCCAGCAGGTTCTCAGCGCCTCACAGCTGCAGTGTATCTATCTGGTGGCAGTTTCTAAATAGCACCCACTCTCCAAGTCCCAGTCACCAGTCCCTGTTGGCTCCTCTCAAGCTCCAGCAGGAAGGGTGATGGGTCCC
This sequence comes from Pteronotus mesoamericanus, assembly GCF_021234165.1. NCBI lineage: Eukaryota > Metazoa > Chordata > Mammalia > Chiroptera > Mormoopidae > Pteronotus > Pteronotus mesoamericanus. The sequence goes on along the minus strand of NW_026555084.1, from coordinate 21,519,437 downwards.
CTGCTGGAGCCCCTGAATTCGGAAAGAGCTGCCTTGAGGTCCCAGGGCAGAAGATTTGGGGCTGTGATCTGGGGCTCCCAATCTACCCCAGGGAGCCACCATTTGGGGAGGACCTGTGTCCCAGGCAGTGTATGTTCCCTATTGCCCTTCCTCTCACCCCTGGCCAAGGCTAAGTAGTGCTATCAGTTCTGCCTGCAGATATCAGACCCCAGGCTCAGTCTTTGCCTGAAGTCAGGGAGCGGTAGGTGGAGGAGCTGGACTTGAACCCAGGTCCCCATGATCGCAGTTCGTGTGTATGCCGCTGTGTGATCCCACCTCCCTAAGTCTTCACCAGCCTGGAGACCCTTGGTAAGGGCCAGGTGCAGCGCTCTACATGCTTTTCCTCACTTAACTTTCACAACAGCCCTCTGAGACACAGCCCGTTATTATTATTCCTGTCTTATAAGGAAGGAAGCCCACTCAGAAGAGCTGAGAAGCTAAGTTAACTTAGCCTGGCTCTTGAGCTGTTAAGTCTGGGGTTCCAGAAAAATACCTCATCCCATTTCGTCTCCCACGACTGTGCTTCAACTACAAGGCCCCCTCTGCCTCACTACCCACCCACGTCCCTACCTCCCTTGTATTTGGGGGTCTCCTCACCACACCTGTGCCCTCACTGTGGCCCCTCTGACCCTGAGCCAGGACAGGCAGAGCTGGGACCCCACCCCCAGCTCCAAACGACTAACTGCCCTTCCCATTGCCTCTGGGTCCACTGGGAATTTGCCCCTAATTGCATCTCAGGATGGGAGGCTATTAGCCTGTGATTGCATCCCCAGTGCCTGTCTTGCCCCCTGGGTACCCACTCGCAGCTTCCAGGGCAGTTTGAGATGATGTAAACCCCCACCCCAAGAGCCTGGCGCAGCTTGGCTCCCCAGCAGTGCCATCACCCAGTTCTAGCTGGGCCCCTCCGCAGGGAGCGGGGGCCCTGCACTGCGGGGCAGCAGAGCGGGTTTCCCGACACACACACACACACACACACACACACACACACACACCCCGCACACACACATACCCCCCGGGTTCTCTCGGGGGGTTGGACTTCGGAATTCTTCTCCTGGCTCAGTCATTCCCTCCCTGTGACCTTGGGTGAGTCCTTTCCACTCTCTGGGCCTCAAAAATAGCAGGTTCATCTTGCTGACCCCTAACCAGCCTCTAGTCTGAGAGATAATACCATTTTGGTAATTCCTGGGGTGCTCCTTCAAGCAATATCTAGTGAATGCTAGGCATGGTGCCAGGCATTAAGGCCAGGCAGGTGTGACACCGAGTGATCAGAGCTGGGTGGGGGCCCAGGCTGCCGCGGGGGTAGGGGAGGCCAGTACTGCCCTGAGGCACCCAAAGGAGGAACTTTTTCTAGGTTGGCGGGGTGGTGTGAGAAATTTCCTTAGGGTTCCTGAGACCTAAGAATGAGGAAGAAGGGTAGGGTGTGGGGCCCAGCCCCAGAGGGAAGAGGCCTGGAGGCTTCAGGGGGAGGGGTGTTCATGTGGAGGCTGGGGGTGGACAGAGGCCCTGTCAGCCTTGTTGGAGAGTTTGGAGTGTGCTCTGAGGGCGCTGAGGGGCTATAGAAAGATGTGGGGCAGGAGGGTAATGTGGCTGCCATATGGAGGAAGGACTGGGAGCCGAAGGGCTGAGGGCGGGAGACCTTCCAGGAGGCTCCTAACCATCTGTGCTACCTCCACCATGTGCGGCAACAGCCCCCTCCTGTCGTCATTGAAAAGGGAGGCAAGACTTCCTGCTTCCTCTCCTCTCTTTCCCCAGACACTCCTGTCTGCCGGCTCCCACCACACACACACACACACACACACACACACACACACACACACGCCTGCTGCAGGTCACCTCGGGGGATGTTTAGAGGTTGGGAGGTAACCCAGAGACCTGAGCCCTAGGAAGGAGCTGGAAAGGCTGGGGTTCTGGAGGCCTGGTGCCCGGAGGTAGCTCCAGGAGGAAGAGCTCCTGGTCCCTTGGAACACGGCAGCACCCCTCCCCCTCCCCTAAGGGGACACCCTCTGCCTGAACCTCGGACAGCGGAGCTGAGAGTAACTTTCACTCCCTGCCTCCACCTCCCTCACCTCTCCTCCTTCCTCCTCTGGACTCTCAAGCTGCCTGCCTCCCTGCCCCCAGAGCCTGGAACTCACTCGGAGAGAGAGAGAGAGTGTGTGTGAGTGTGTGTGCGGGGTGGGATATGGCATGAGTACATGAAGCCCCAGGGAGGGGTCCCCATAGGAAGGTGAGCCCCAGGACCACTCAAGGCTCAAAAGGGAGTAAGGGATTTCAGGAGGATTCAGAAATTAGAGAGTCAAACTTCCTCCCACAGCCCCTGAGCCTGAACTTTCTGGGCCCCAGCTATAGAGCACGGAGCTGGGCCAGGCCAGGGTGGCAGTGGGCACCTGGGCTCCTGCCCCTCGCCCAGTGTCCAGCAAACGCTAGGCGCCTTCCCTGACAGGGACCTGGGCCACGTGCGGCCCCCGCTCAGTGCCCAAACACACGGGATGCCGTGGGCCCCTCAGCGCTGGTGCTTCTTCTGCGCCCCGCAGCGGGTCGGGTGCTCAGGCCAGACTCCAGCCGCGCCCCCCAGGACTGCCTCAGCAACGCCCATTTCCTTGTCCTGCGCCTCCTCAGCCTTCGCCAGCCCAGGCCCCTCTGCCCCCGAAGGCATGTTCCCATGTGCACCTTGCCCCTCCCATCTGGCCCCACGCTGCAGCCAGACGTGCTGCTCTGAGAAAACTCAGGTCACCACTCTCCTCAGTGTCCCTCAATGGCTCTACCCCATGTACCCTCTGGGCAAAAGCCAGACTCCCCCTGTGACTGACAGGCCACTTTTACGGGCTTTACTGCTCCGGCCTGGCTCCTGACTGGCCCACGCACCCCCCCCCCCCAAGAAGGACTCCTCTCTGGCGCCTGGACTGCTCACCTTCAGGCCTTCACACTGGTAATTTCCACCCTTGGCTCCCCATCTCCGGACAAATCCCCCTCATTCCTCCGGTCTCATCATGGAAGGCAGCTCCTGCCAGAGCCTCGGGACACCGCTTAGGCACCCCCGTTGGGTTCCCATGGCCCCAGAGCTCCATCTGTCACAGCGCTGCCCACACAGTCCTGCCACTGCCTGTGAACATACTCATTCATCTCCCCTACGTCACTGTCCCAGGGAAAGCTCCGCGTGTTCCCCGTGGACAAGGGAATGAATGAGGAGAGAGAAAGGGTGGTGAGTACCGTGTGGTAGGTTTCAAATGCTGAAGATACTGGAACTACCACTGCACTTACAACAACAGTGGCACTGTTACTCATTGCGTGCCACTCCGTACCAGCCACTGTGCTAAGCATGGTCTCATTTCATTCCCCCAGGGCCTTGAGAGGGGGGAATATTATTGCTGGCATCCCCATTTTACAGATAAGAAAACAGACTCAGAAAGATTCATTTCCCCAAGGTCATAGAGCCAGGAGGTAGTACAAGCTAGATCCTTCCGAGTGCCGGGGTAGGGCGTTTTTTGAGGTGGGCCCTTGCTCTGTATAAAACATAGATGAAATGGGAAAAAAGCCACTAACCTGCCCTAGAGCCCTCGGCAGCCCTGAGGAAGAGGTTACCAGAGCACCCCCTCCTCTCCCCAGACCAGGGGAAGGCCTGCTTCTCTGGCCATGGGGTAGGGGGACCCTGAGTCCCTAGAGTAAAAGCGTGTCACCCTGCCCTGAAACCTTCCAGAAGGTGTAAAGGAATTAAGCCCCTCATGATGCAGTTGTCTCCCTCATGTCTCTTTTAGAAGCAGGAGACGTCCAGGAAGTCCGAGTACATCATCCCCTCGTCATCAGGGCAGAAGGTAAGGTACTGAATTGAATAGCAAAGCAAATTTGGCTGGAGAGAAAATGAGATTTTTTTTTTTTTTTTTTTTGGTCAAGGTGAGTGTGTCTGTGCACACGGGGAGTGGGGAGGAGTGGGGGGCGGGGGCACTTTGAGGGGGCTGCAAAAGGGGAAACGCGGATCTGGAATTATTAGAATGTTGATTATGTCCTCTTGATTGTTAATGAAATTCTTCACCTTGGATTTCTGGACAGGGGGAAAGCTCCCGGAGCTCATTTTCCCGCTGATGAGAGCAAGAGAAAGGGCAGGAGGGGGCAGAAGACTCTCAGCTTGGGGAGAAATTAAATTCCGCCCAAACAAATGGGGCCGAACAAGCCGAGCCACTGCCATTGGGAGGCAGAGCCCTGGGCTGACCCGAGGTTCCCTGTGGAAATGGGATGGAGACCCGTGGGTGGGTAGCACCCCAGAGGCCTGGCTCAGGCAGCAGAGCGTAGCTCCAAGAATAAGAATCGAATAAAGTTAGCACACTAAGGAGTGTGCTTGTGTTGTCCTGTTTAAGCCTCCCAACCACCCTGGGAGGTCGGTACTATGGTTGTGCCCATTTTGTAGATGGGGACAATTAGGCACAGAGAGGACAGGCACTTGCCCAAGGTCATGTAGATGGTAAGTGAAGGTCTTTGATATTTGAAGATGCCCAGATCTACCACTTCACTCCCTCCCTCCCTCCCTGAGCCTCACCCACCCCATCTACAACATGGGGCCAATAATAATTGTCACCATGAAGGCTGATGAGGGGCCTGCAATCAAAATAGGGTGGATAGAGGAGGCCTCATAGAGAAAACACTGGAAGGAAGTGAAGGAGGCAGCAAGCACATATATCAGGGACAGGCATTCCGGGGAGAGGGAACAGCAAGTGCAAAGTACAAAGGCTCTGAGGGGGGATGTTATAGGAATACCAAGCTGAGCAGAGTAGCTGTGTGAGCAAAGGTGGAATTGGAGTCACGAAGTAATGGGGGAAGTAATGCAGACCGTCTAGGGCCTTGTTGGCCTTTGGAAGGACTAGCTTTTATCTAAATGAGACAGGAATTCACCAGGGGCTTTAGGCTTGATCTGATTTATGTTTTGAAGGTTTCGCTCTGACTGTGGTGATGAGATAGACTAGAGGGGGTCAAGGACAAAAGCAGAGAGAAGAGTTAGAAGGCTGTTGCAGTAGTCCAGGTGAGAATAGATGGTGGCTTAGTTTGGAGAGGTAGGGATGGAGATGGTGATAAGAGGTCTGATTCTGGATGTATTGCAAAGGCAAAGCTAACAGGATGAGCTGATGGATCAAATATGGGGAATGTAAGAGAAGAAGGTGAATCACAGGTGATTCCAAAGGTTTTTGCCTTCTTTGTCTCTTGATTCCCTGAAAACCCATCCCCTCCTTCTAAGATCCAGTTCCATCCTCCCTGGCCTCGTCCGGAGTCCCCTGAGACACCCTCCAGTCACAGGGCTTTATTTAAGATCTACTCCCCCCACCTCCATACCTCACTCCCTTCTCTCACTGCCCAGGGCTCTGCCATGCAGGGTTGAGGATCCCCCAGGGCATAAAAGTTGACCCAGAGTATAGATCTGCCTCATAGCCTTCGGCTCCCCAGGTCCTTACCTGCCTCAAGAGCTCCCTTCAGGTCTGCTGTGCAGCTTGGCAACCCCTTGAGGCCCCTGGCTCCTCCCAACTTCGATGCTCCCTTCTCTTGCTCTCTGGAGGTGTCCCTGCCTGCCCGCTCACCCAGCTGCCTCCCATGCTTCCCTTAGATTTCAGCTGGAGCATCACCACCACCAGGAAGCCTTCCCTGACCTGCCATTCTAGATGAAGCCCCCCATTTCAGCCCTGAGCCTCTGCCAGAGGGGCAAGTTCATCTTGACTTGTGTGATTATTTGATGAAAACCTGTCTCCCCACATGACTGTAACCTTGGCAAGGACAGGGGCCCACCTGTTTCCCCAGAAGCAGGCAATTCACCTAAAGAGACATTCAGTGGATTTGACAAGAAGCCTTAGGCTTTTGGTAAATTAACTTTCATTGACCTAAAGCCTCCAGCTGCTAGGGAAATGCCTGGCACATAGCAGGTGCTTGACACTTATTTATTGAAGGAACGAATCAGTCAATGAATCAGAGTTCTATAAGATCTTAGACAGGTGGCAAATTTTCCAAGCCTCAGTTTCCCCATATATGAGGATGGGAATAAGAATACCTACCTCATGAATGATGGGAAGACATAAGGCATGAGTAATGACTAACACTAGTAGATGCTCAATAATTGTTCTTTCAATGTGTGTTCAGACAATTACCACCTTACAACTCCCCCACGATTCCCTTCCCTCCTCCACCCCATCCCTTCCTCCCTTCCCTGGCCTCCTCCTCTCTCCTAAAGACTCCCAGTTGTGGAATCACCACAGCCTCCAAACATGCCCCTTCTCCCCCAAGACCCCCCAATTCACCACTGGTTACATATTGATCCTGTTTAACTTTCCCAATGGATGATAAACACGAAATTAAAATGACTTCCTGGAATATTAATGTAGTAAATGGCCCTATTAAAAGAAAGAAAATACAGCTGAGAAAATTTGCTTTGATGTAGCGTTTCTGCAGAAGGCTCATTTATCTGCAGCTCAGACTCTCGAAATGAGATTCTGAAGGTTTCTCTGATGTCTCTTATTTTTCCCTCACCCAGAATTTAAACAGAAAATAGAATCACAAGCTGGTGTCATAAAAACGTGGGCCCTTTCCCTTCTCAACCAAAAAACAAATGTAAACAGGGCCGGCTAGATGTCAGTTTCTGCAGACACAGGCACCTGCCCGTCCTGGTTTCGAGTGCATCTTGCCCACGTGGGCCTGGCCCAGGCTGCCAGGCTGGCCTCTGAGGGTCAGAGCGGGGGCTCAGAGGCCTGTCCTGCTGCTGCCACTGCTGCTGAAGTTGGGAAAGGTGACTCGGGACCACAGGAGACTTGTTCTGGAACTCAGATTTGGGTGGACTTGAAATCTTGGATACTCAGATTTGGGTGGACTTGAAATCTTGGCTCTGTCACCCATGAGTTACTGGTTCCTGGACAAAGAACTTCCCTTTCTGGGCCTCAGTTTCCTCATCTATAAAATGGGGGCTCCAAGTACCTAACTCACAGGACAGTTATAAAAAATAAATGGGATACTATAACTAGCATGGGGTAGGTTGCTCAGTATTGCTATTATTTGTTACTCTTATTACAAATAATAAGTCGTGTTATTATTATACTCAGGCCGAAATGTCACGTCCTTCAGAAGCTTTTCCTCAGGCCGTCCTGGGCTGGGTCACCTGCCTCCTATAACGTCCACAGCCCTAAGCTCCTCCTCCCCAGCCCTGCCCCTCCCGGCAGCCTGCTGCTCTCTGAGGGCTAGCCTGGGTCTTGGTCATGGTTACATCCCAAGGTGCTGGTGACAGATGTGTCTTAGCCCATGTGGCCTGGATTTGTGTCGGGGCATAGGGTCCTTCCACAGAGTCACGAGAGCTCAGAATGCCCCTCCTGGAGGCAGGCTATTCATTCACCAGCCCCAGGCCTGGGTTCCCTTTTCGGCCCCTTCCCGGGGCACACCCGGACTTTCTGGAACCTACGCCTTCCTCCTGGCTTTAGGGAGGTGCGCAGACTGAGGTCCTCTGGGATTAACTCCCCTCCACCCCCATTTACTCTTCTCTCTTCTGTCTCCCTGCTTCCCCTCTCCTTAGCAACTTCTGCTGACAGCCTGGCAGGTGGAGGGGGCAACCTGTCCTCTGCCTCGGCTGGGCCTCCCTGGGTGCCCTTGGATAAGCCTAGGGCGGGCCCAGGACTTCCCTATCTGGGCAAAGCCACCTCCCTGCCACCTGCAATTCAGGCTCTTCTGGCCCTTCCCCAATGCCAGAGGGGCTCAGGACCCCCACGCTGGGACCAGGAGAAGCCTCACCCCTCCCAGAGAGCCAGGGCCCTGTCACAGCACTTCTGGACCATTCACACTCTAGCCTAGGCACTCCCAAACACACCTACCCGTGCCTGCGCGCACAGACACACACAGCCACACTGCTGACCCTGGTAGATACCCAGTCACACAACCCCTGCTGTCCACAGCCTTGGAGACTTAAGAAAGAAGAGGAATCCCTGTGGTCAAGGGGGGGGGGCGGGGGCCTGCAAAAGATCAGCTTGCCTGCTGAGGGCACAGTCCTCCAGAGACCCCTCCCCCGTCAGCCCACGGCCCCCTGGCCAGAAAATGAGAGGCTGGAGCAGAGGGGTTAAATCTGGGGGAAAGCAGCAGCTGCTTGACATAGTGAGGGCAGGCCCTGGGGCAAGAGCTGCTCCTGCTGAGATAATGCTTGTGGGGGGAGGCCACAGGCACAGCCCCCCCCCACACATCCCCACTGCCCACAGCCAGCACAGCCCCCTCAAAAGCCCTCATGCTTAGGCAAGTTATCTGCCTGGGCATGCGCGTGCGCGTGCACACACACAGAAAGAAGCATCATAGCCATCTGTGCATCAGACACAGTCCCTTACACCCAATTACACAAGCACTGCAGTCGCTCCCTGTGTCTGAGGATCAACCTATAAACCCATTCAGAGACAGGAGCTACAGGCAGCCCTGGCACTGAAAGGCCCATAACACACACACACACACACACACACACACAAATATGCACACGCTACACCTTTCCAGTCTCTGTGTGCCAGGGTCTGACAGCGTGCCAACGTGACCCATCACTGCCCGAGGACAGAGGACGCCTCCCTGTGAGAATGAACAGAGCTGGAGACCCCTGCCAGAGCTCGAGGGACTGACCAGGGCCATCCCTGGACTTACTTGGTTCTTCTTATTCCTGCAGGCTACACCTCCCATAATATCAAACACAATAAAGCACAGCCAGATCTCATTACATGTGATTTGTATAGAACCATACGAATTGAGCAGTTTTGTAGTTGGCATGATGTTCCATTTCATAGACATATAATTAAGCTTGCCTTGCTTGTCATTTCTTCACGTGAGTTCTCTTCATATTTGAGGACATTGATATTTTTTCAGCAGAATCCTCAAAAGCGTTTAGGCCCTGGGTCTTGGGCCTGTGGTGCATGATGGGAAACAAGGCCCTGGTGAGAGGGGTGGGGCCTGGGACAGGGGGAACACTGCTGCTGGGCCCAGCCCCTCTGTGGGGCAGCCTGCACAGACAGGCCAGGGACTCACAGGCAGCAGATTCTCTGAGTCCAGGAGCCAACTTGCTCGTCACCAATTACTGTCTCTTGCAGCCAGAGCCTCCATGCTGAGACTCAGACCCTGCGACGTGTGCCTTACTGTCCCACAGACATGGGCAGCAGATGTGTCTGGGCAGCCACCTGCAGGCACCAACGCACACTCTGCCTGAGGCACCTGGACACATACCCCAACAGACATGCATGCCCCCCACACCTAGGCACACACCTGGGCAGACACACGCTCCCCAAGAGACTGGCCCACAGACTCTGACGCAGGCAGAACTGCCCCCAACACACAGACGCCTACTTGGAGTGGACAGGAAGTACGCCCGGGGCAGTCTGTGGATGCCCTGGTCTGGCACTTGGGTCTCCACAGCAAGACATAACCCATTGTGCACATAACACGATGACAGATTCCCACATTCGACCATCGTCCCTCCCTCTTCCTCTCATACTCCCCAACACGTGCTCCCTGTCCTGTCATGGGGAGACAGAGCATCCCAACCCCACAGAGCCCAAGGGGCCTGATTAACAGGAAATTCTACGAATGTCAATTAGAGCAAAGTTTACTGAACAAATTGTTTGCAGTTGTGCCCCGGAACCATCATGAATTTTAATCTTGCATTGATTTGCGCTGATGGGAGGTTTGCGGGTGCCAGGGCCTTTCGTGCCTCCTGCTCCTCACCCCCACCTGGGAAGAGTCCTCCCCCAGCCCAGGGAGCCACCGTTAGCCTCTGCTGGTCCAGAGGTACCAGCCTGGGGCCAGCGTACCCAGCCCTGCCTGGGAAGACCCAAGATGCCCAGAAAGTGGGCAAGACTTTGGGAAATGCACAGGGTATACACACGCGGTACAGTTTTTAAGGACCCCAGTAACCTGGGAAGAGGCCGGGGCCTGGAGCTTCTGAGGCTGGACACAAAGGCAGGGACACAGCAATGGATACGGACTGGGATGTGGCAGAGGTACAGAAACAGGCACAGGTGTTGCAACAGTTCTGATACGACCTCCACTCACATAACATCCAGTGTGTGTACGACCTCTGTCCCAATGACCTCTTCCAAAGTGAACTTCAACATGTCTTCCTCTTCCTTCCACCAAACCTTCTTCCCAAACCTTTCCATAGTTTCCCATCGCTTTAAGAAAGAAATCCTTGCCCGATCTGTACCCCTACCTCATCTCACACTTGTCCCTCTCTTATCCAGCCACTGTCAACCCGCTTGTAGGAGCCAGGGTCCCTTCCAGCCTCAGAGCCTTTGCACAATCTGTTTCTTTATCTGCAGAGGTTAACCTGTTTAACTGTCCATCCTCAGGGTCTCAGTTCAAGTGTCAGTTCCTCAAGAAAGCTGCTTTGGTCTTCAGCCTAGATCACCCCTCCCTACCTCTCTGCCATTAAGTGCACTTGGGCCTTTTCATCATTAGAAATATAAGCTCTATGAGGGCAGGGACTATTTCTGTTTTGCTCACCACTGTGCTTAGCATAGGACCCGCCACATAATCTGTATCAGTCAGCTTTTGTCATAATAATGCTGTATAATAACTACTCCAAAAATCGGGGTCATACAACAGTAAGTATTTCCTGCAAGCTGACTGGGTTTCGGTTTATTGGGACTGGGCTCAGCCAGCCTCGGTTCTGAACTGTGGACTGGACGCAGATCTGTGCCGCATGCCTCTCACCCTAGCTGGACCATCTGCGACCCGAGGCATGTTCTGCAAAAGGCAGGAATGCAAGAGAGCTTGCCTAATCGTGCAAGCACCCGGTCGGCCAAAGCAAGCCCTGTGGCCATGACAAGGGCATAGATATGGTAGGGGAATGAAGAGTTGGGACCAGAGGTAACTACCACTTGCTCCGTAAGTATCATGGTGTGGAATTGAGTACTTGCTCTGTGTTAGGCATTGTGCTAAGCATGTTACTTGTATTACATGTATCCATTCAATCCTGAGTCAACTCCAATAATGTATTATCAACCCCATTAAAAATTTCTTTTTAGCCCTGGCCTGTGTGGCTCAGTTGGTTGGAGCATCGTCCCATAACTGAAAGTTTACAGGTTCGATTCCTGGTTAGGGCGCATACCTAGGTTGCAGTTTCAATCCCTGGTCCACGCATGGACCAGAGGCAACTGATCAATGTTTCTCTCTCTCCCTTCCTCTCTTTCTAAAAGCAGTGGAAAAAATTATTTTAACTGAAGAAAATAAAACCTGTATAAAGAATTTAAATACAGTTGACCCTTGAACAAGGTGGAGGTTAGGGAGGCTGATCCCGTGTGCAGCTAGAAATCCACATATAACTGTTGACCCCCCACAACCTGACTACTAATAGCCTACTGTTAGCTTCTATTATGCTAGAAGCTGCAATAGCTTCTGTCGACCCGAAGTGCTACTGATAACCTAACAGTCGGTTAATATAGTATTTTGTATGGTATATGTATGATATACGGTATTCTTCCAATAAAGTAAACTAGAGAAAAGAAAGTGTTAAGAAAATCACAAGGAAGAGAAAATGCATGTACAGAACTGTACTGTATTTATTGATACCACAAGTTTACTTTGTTTACAAGATGAAAGAATTCCATGTATAACTGAACCTAAGTGAATCTATGTGAACCGGTACAGTTCAAGCCTGTGTTGTTCAAGGGTCATCTGTAGTACCAATTGTCTTTAGTGAAGACTAACTCCTCATTCTACCTCAGCTCAGCCCTGCTCCTCAGAAAGGAAGCACTTTTCAGTTGTTTTGTGGGCTTTCTGATATAATCTGTGCATATGCATGAGGGAGTGCATATCTCAGTGAGATATCTCTTTTTAAAAGTTCAGTTTGATGTATACTGTATTAAAGCTGTTTAACATTTTTGTTTTTTAAAAAATAAAATTCCTGGAGCTCCTTCCTTATCAGTTGATTTGAATTACATTATTATTATTATTATTTTTTACTTATCTCCACTTTACAGATGAGGAAACTGAGGCTTAGAGAAGTTAAGAAACTTGTCCAAGGCATTAACAGTTCCCAAGGGGCAGGGCTGGCGTTGACGTTTACGTCTGCCGGACTTCAGAGCCTGTGTTCCTTGAGGCTCTGTTCTACTGACGTGTGGCGGCATCACCCCTCCACCCCCCCACCCCCGGCATGGGCAGTGTAGACCCAGAAAAGCCTCTGGGCTCCAGCCGGGGCCCCTCATGGTGCTGGGCCTACCCAGAGTCAGCCAGGGGGCCCCGGACAGCGGTTCTGCGGAGCCAGGCCGTTGGCCCCAGCCTTCACCCTCAGATCACCCGCCGCAGCCCAGCCCTAGCTCTAGGCAGCCCCCTGAGTCACATCACATCTTAATCTCTGTTTCCCTGAGCGAGAGGAAAATGGCATAGGCAGGGAGATTGGGGACCTGGGTCATTCCTGGCTCTGTCTCTAGCTTACTTTCTGCGTGTAGGCCAGCACCTCCCCGTCTGTGAGGAGGGGAACCGCTCCCACTGCCTCCTTCAGAGGGAAGCGGGGAGGCCTATTGAAACCAGGGTGTTAATGCAGCGCTGTGAACGGGGTGTGGGGTGTGGGTGCTGACTCCCGGGCTTGGGCTGGGGCTCTGAGCCTCGTGCCGGGGCTGGGTTCCAGCGGGGCACCCACGGAACAGCTCATAGCCTCCGTGCTGTGGGAAACGGAACAGGTCAGTGGCTCAAATCCTGCCTCTGCCATTTATTGACTCTGGGGCCTTGGGCTCTGCTAACAGTAGGTGTAATATATCAAACTCTTAATATGTTCTGGATGTGGGCAAACCTGCCTCCTTGAACTCCCTTGGTGATTCTATGAAGTAAGTACAATTTACTTCATAATAAAATCTTTCACTTCTCTGAGTCTCAATTTCCTCTTCTGTCAAGTGGGTGCAGTAATCTCTCTCACACAGTGTGGTAGGTTAAATGAACTAATGTAAGCCAATGAGACTGGCATAGCCATGGACACATAGTAGGTGCTCAGTAACTGTGAATTCTCTGCCCCCTTCTTGGACATGGAGACTGTGCAGGAACAGTACATTGTAATCACCTGGGAAGCTTTGAAAAAAGATTGCTGCTGGGTCCTACCCTCAGAGACGCCAATTTCAGGGGCCTGGGGTGCAGCCTGGCCATCAGGGTTCCTAAAACTCCCCAGGCGATTCTACTGTTCAGCCAACTTGGAGAACCACTGCATGCTAGACCCGGAGCGGGTAGGAGGGGACACCGTGGGAGGCCTCCCACCCTGCAGCTCCTGCAGTAGCCTGCTCACTCACTGGTCTTGCTTCCACTCTCATCTTCTTTCCTAATCCATTCTGCATTTAACCACCAGAAAGATCATTAGAAACTTAAACTGGATCACTCTCCTTCAATAACTTCCTGTTGCGCCGAAGAGTAAGAAAACATTCCGCCTCCTTCCATGGCCCGGCGCAGGGCGCAGGCCCCGCTGATCAGCTGCCCTCCTTGTAGCCCCCTCTCCCCAGTCTGCCTGCCCCTGGTCAGCTCCCACTCCGCCTTTGGATCTTATCTGAGCCAACATTTCCGGGGAGAGATTTGCTCTGGGGCCATCTAGAGTTGATCTCCTTAGTGTTGCTCTCCCAGGTATTGTTGATGGAATGAACAAGTCACTTTTAAGATTATTTCTTTATTTGTGTGTTCACCTGTTTAAGGTCTATCTCCCTCACTTAGACTCTAAGCTCTGTGAGGGCAGGGTCTGTGTCTGTTTTTGTTTCTTTTGTACCCTCGTGCCTGGCTGAGTCACTGTTAGTAGAACCAGACTCAAAAAAAGCTCTCCTGAGCTCTGCCTCCTGTCCACCCCGCACCACCCCCGCCGTCTTCCCCAAACCCGTCTGTGGTGCCAAAACAGTTGGGGACTGCTGTCTTAGAGGGCAGAGTGTTCTGGAATTTCTTAGTTATTTAAAATATATGTATATAATTGACCTTTGAACAACGCAGGGGTTAGGGGCCCTGACCCCCCCCACACAGTTGAAAATCTGTGTATAACTTTTGACCCTCCAAAAACTTAGCTAGGTTCATCCCTCTATATCCATGGCGGAATTGGTTCACAGATACCGAAATCCATGGATGCTCATGGCATTCATATATATATATATATATATATATATATGCCAACTCCCATGTTTGAGTCCCTACTATGTCTTTTTTCAGTAAGAGGACTATGGAGAGAACTACGGGCCTCCTCCTCTTACACTTCTCTTTATCCTTCTGAACCTCTCAGCCGTCTCTCCATCCTGACTTATACTGTCCTTCCTCCCCAACTGGCCTTTCAGACTCTGGTCAGCATCACTTCCGTTTCTAATGTCTTCCTTTGGGTTCCTCAGGGGGCCCCCACACCAGTCAAAGCAGAGGGGACCCTGGCCTTCTCTAGAAGCCACCGTGGAAAGAGAGAGAGGGACCAGGCGGGGCAGCAGCAGGGGGATGCAGCCCGCCGGCACCTTCAGCGTCAGCTAGGTCCGCAGGGAGCTAAGGCAGCGGGAGAGAACAGTGAGGGGGATTAGAGTGAGAGCCATGGTCTGGTGGGCCTGGGGTGAGGACAGGGCGAAGAGCGGAGGCCTCAAAGACAACTTGCCAGCTTTCTAGGCCCCTTCCCACCCAAGTCTCCAGCCTGCCAACTGCCCCTGAGTCATGTCCAGGCTGTCCCAGCCTTTGAGGGAGGACAGGCATTTAGAAGAAGCTCAAGGGAATAAGGGTTCTGATCACCCAATTCCAATGTGGGGCAGGGGGCAGGGTTCCCCACACCAACAACCCTCAGACACAGCTGTGTGTCCTACAATTCAGCTCAAGGCTGACACTACCTACCCAGAAATGACATTAGATTCCACAGGTTAAGGGCTCAGTCCTACAAGATGGCCCTACCCCTACCACACCCCACTCCCATGACCCCGCTACTTCAGTCCATAGCAAGTCCAAGTTGTCACCTGTGCTTCTGACCAACCAGCTGTGGATTGGAGCTTTCAACAAACCCCTCCTTAGATTCAATTAATTTGCTAGAGAGGTTCACAGAACTCAGAGAAACGCTTTATGTACTAGATGACTGGTTTCTTGTAAAAGGGTGTAACTCCGGAACAGGTGGATGGAAGGGATGCCCAGGGCAAGGTGTAAGGCTGGGGGTGGCGGGGGGGTGCGTCACCGTGCCCTTGCTGGGATCACCCCTCTCCCGTGCCTGCGCGTGGCCACCAACCCAGAAGCTCTCCATCCCCTGTCCTCTCAGGGTTTTATGGAGGCTTTTTCACTTGGGTGTGATTGATTAACTCATTGACCACTGAAGAGTGAAATCAATCTCCAGCCCCCTTTTCCTCCCTGAGGCTGGGGGAGGAGCAGCAAGGGGGAAGCTGAAAGCTCCACCCCTCTAACCTCTAACCTTTTAAAGGAAGACAGAATCACAGGATGTCAGGCTGGCAGAGACCTAATGCCACCCCTGGCAGCCAGCCCCCATCCTTAGGTAACTTAGGGGTTTTCTAAAAGTCATCCCATTAACAACAACCAAAAAAACCCTTTAATGGCTCTAATCGCTTAGGAAATACCAAGGGTTTTAGGAGCTCTGTGCCAAAAATGGGACAAAGACCAAACACACGTTTCTTATTGTAAATCAGAGTATCACTCCATATCATCAGCATCTGTATCCCTGCCTCCTCATCTCTACCATTTTCATGGCTGACTGTGCCAGGCACTTTACACACATCCTCAAGCATCCACAAAAGACAGTCACCATCCTTGTCCTTGAACAGATGAGGAAGCTGAGACTCCGAATGGTTACGTCATTTGCCAAGGTCACCCCATCGTCTGATCTCAGAGCCCAGCTCTTAACCGCAATACCCTAGCTGGTCTCCGAAAGGCCTAGAACCTAGATCACAAATCTCTGCTCCCAAAAGGGCAGCCTCAAGTAAGGCAGATCTGCATGCCTTCTTCTCAAGATAATGATGGGAATACAGTTAAGCCCTCCCGTCATTTTGATACTAGCTTTCCCTTCACGCTTAGTAAAGGTGCTGCAATTACTGTGGCCACCTTTGGCAAGAGAAAATTTAAAGGAAGACAGAATCACAGGATGTCAGGCTGGCAGAGACCTAATGCCACACCTCGCAGCTCACAGGTGAAAAAAAAAGAGAGAGGTCTTCAGAGACTTCCTACACCCGCCTGAAAGCGACCATGTGAACTGGCAATGTGGGTTCTCTTGATTTTTCTGCCCATGTTTTCATGCTGGGTCCTTTGCAACCGGCCTAGTTGCTGCTTTGGTAGATTTCCATTTTCAATTTCAGCTCTCTTACCCGCAAGCCCCTGGGAGTCTCCTGCTTCCTCTCATTTCTTGTGTCTTTAAAGAAAACTCTTCTTGCCTGAGTTTCCTCCCATTGGATTTTGTCCTTTGGAACTGGATCTTCTTTCCCTCCTCCTACCCAGACATTTTCCTCTTCCTTATTTCTCAGGGGGAGCGGGACCCTCTGACACCTCCAGACCCATGTGCCCCTGACCCAGCAGTGGCCGCTCACCCACCTGCCTGGCCGTAGGGGCGAGGAGTGTGGGGGTTCTCTGGCTGCACTGCAGGGCCTCTAGCTGCAGCTTCTCCCCCTCTCTCAGGGTTGCTGGAAGATTATTAGATAATTTTCAAATTTGTAAAGCGCCTTAAGCTCCTCAGAGGAAAGGTGGTATATGAGTGTAATAACAATAACAATCCTATCTGTCAGAGCCATTGAGAAAATGAATCTTGTTATCCTCAGGAACCAGCAGTAGGAACCTCAGCAAGAAACATGAAAATAAAGCAAGGAGCGTGGTCTCCTGACCAATCAGAGGAGGGGAAAATGCTACCCCGGGGCCAGGGTAGCGTTTGAGACGCCCCACCCCCTCCCCACATCCCCAGCTCAGCGTGCGGGCGAGAAGGGGCTCTCAGAAAGTTACTCAAATTGCCTCTGATGCTTCACCAATTAAAATGACTTTAGGACAAGTTGAAATCAACTTAGGGAGCAAAGCATTCTGATTTCTGAAACTCTCTGAAGGCAGCGGGGAAGGCGAGTGTCTGAGCAGGTTGTCACTCACTCGGGAGTAATGATGGGAAAATCCATCACAGTAACGTGATTGAGTTTGGTGAATTAGTAAGGATGTTTACACTGTGCGCTGGAGGCCTGAGTGGGGCTGGCTGGGCGGCGGGGGTTTTTTGACATGTGTGGCACCTTCACCTCCTAATGAGGTTCTCAGACTCGCCACTCACCCTGGCTGGACTCACTGTCGCTGACTTCAAGTCAGTCCGTCTCACTCTTCAGACAAGTGGCTAAAGGCAGGGGTGGGCTCTGGCATCAGACACGACTGGCTTTAGGCTCTGGCTCTGTGGCCACCAGCCCTGTGACCTGGGGCAGAGTACTGGGCTTCTCCAAGCCTCAGTTTTTCCACATGTAAAATCCGCATGATGGCAGCTCTCAACTTACAATGCTGTTGTAAGGAGAAGATGAGATGAGCTATTATTTTTATTCTTTATTTACCACCCGAAGCCCAGCATGGTTGTGGAAGGGGTGGAAAGTCCAGTTTATGTGCTCCCACAGGGAGCATTCATTCCCTAAGAACCAAGAGTTGACAAGGAAGATAGAGTCATGTAGGAAACCATAACACTCCACTTAAGTCCTCACACTGCATCTTCATGGCTGTGTGATCTCAAGCAGATCACTTAACCTCCCTGACTGTGCCCTGGTTCCCTCATCTGCAAAATCATAATAAAACTTCTCTGTGGGTTTCTGAACAGAATTTTGAAAAGCTCTGAGCAGACATCTGTCAGTGTGCAAGGGGACATAAACTCCAGGGAAGGAGGGCGAGAACAGGTTGCCCTTGCGTCACCATGGCTACCTGGTGGGAAAAGGGGATTCAAAGACCAACAGGGGAGATCGTGACACCTGGGAAGAGGAGGCAAGGATGGGAACGGCCCCTGGAATTCATGGACCAGGCTTGCTGGGAACTCACCAGAGGAGATTACACAGGGCTGCAGCATGAACAACTGAAGTCAGACTAGAAACAGACTTCCAGACAATCGGGCAACAAATAAAAAGCTGCTCCTTCCTGAGTCATTGGCTCTGTCTTAGCAGAATCTCCCTGAGAGAGAGGCTCCGCTTGACTATGCTGGGAGGACTGCCGGAGGATGCGCAGGGCAGCTGCAAAGATGCTTCCGCAGGACCGGAGACGGACGGCACAATGGTGCGGCAGGCCTTTCCTAAGCCTCTCTTTGAGCAGCTTCCCCTGGAGGTCTTGTCAGTACCTGCTGTGACCTTGAACGGAAGTCACTGGGCCAGTTCCGGAGCAGGGGCCCTGTCTTTGTAGGCATGCCCAGGTCAGCGCCAGGCCACAACTCTATTATTTAAGGGTTTCACAAAAGGCAAACCTCCGGGCCTGGAAGAATGGCCAGGATCCTGACTCTTCCTGCACAGGAAATGCAGCAGCTGTGCCCGAGGCCTGGCTTGACCTGGGGAGGACTCGCTGCCCGTGCAGAAGATTCCCAGCCTGAGAGGCCCTGCGGGGCTGAGAGGGTGACACCTGGGCCCAGGCTGGACCCCTCCCCTGCAGACTGTGCTGAGACCCACCACCAGACAGACTGCTTGTGGACTCTGCAGTGATTTTATTGTCATTTCCTCGTTGTCGCAGTTAATAGCATTAGTTTGTTAATTACTGTATATTTTAAAAGTAAGAGGAAAGGAAATTCCCACTGGAGACTGGTTCTTGGCTGAAGCAACGTGGTGCGAGGGAAGGGAGAGTGCACAGGGGGTAATGAGCTAGCTCTGCTGGTTTCTGCTTCTCTTGACAGGGCCTAGGGCCAGAGATGGGGCTGCCTGGAGAGGCAGGGCCCCTGGCAGAGCCAAGCTCCTCCCTCCTCTGCAGTGCCATTCTCAGCCCCTAAACCTGCCTGAGTCCCCTACCCCCCAGCCCTGCACTGTTATCAGGGTGAGGCATCAGGCCTCGGCAGGCGTGTCTCTGTGTACAGGTAGGGGGAGGGAGTCCTGGGAAGAGCCCTGGGGCTCCGGGAACCGACCAGAGTGAAATAAGACACTGGGGAAAGTGGCTTGTGACAAGGGGCAATTGATTGAGAAGGATAGAGTTTTTCATTAGGGAACAGAATTTGGGGAGAGGCTCTTATATTGAAATTCAGCAGGAGACTGCAGCCCCAGAGAGAGAATGGGGGAGGAGGGAGCACAGGCCTAGGAGAGGCTGGGCAGAGGCCTGGCTGAGGGAGCAAGCAGGGCCTGGCACTCAGCACCCACTGCGCTGCTGCACAAGCCTGGGGTCTGGTGGGGCCACATCAGGTCAAAGGAAAGATGCCTTCAGGTGCTCATCCACCTGCAGGGTTCAGGTGCACGGCAGCAGCGTTCTGAATGGTCAGGCTCCCGGATTCTTCCCACCAGAGCCAAAGAGGGATGAAAGCTGGGACTGGGACAAGGGATTCTGGAGAAGTTGGGGACAGGGAGGGAGGGAGAGAGATGTAAAGACAGAGAAGGATGGAGGGCTGAGAAGGAAGTTCATACCATCTAGAGTTGATTAAAATCCTAGAAGAAAATGTGATGGAAAGACTTTCTATCCTCCTATTGAGACATTTAACCTAAAAGAAATGAGTTAAATAATTTATACAGAGAAAGAGTGAAATTTGCTTTGATCAAATTAAAAAATATGAGTCTGGAAATAAAGTGTCCACCGCGTCCTTTCCAGGCAGCAGAAAGAGCTGCTGAAAAACAAAATGACAAAGACATAAAAATAACTAACCCTAATCCGGCGAATATTAGTACCATATTTTCTGGGAGATTACACGGCGTCACTGTGGGCTACGCAGAGAAATCCTCTCAAAGCACCAACAGGAGAGGTTTTGCTCATTGAGGAAGCCCTATAAAAACGAGAAAATAGATAAAATTTTCCTTTGCAAAAACCATCTGACTTCACTCAGGGTTGGCCCAGAAACCACAAGGGATCAAGCTAAATTTCCCATTTGTGCCTTTCAAAAAAAGAAGAAAGCTGCTCACCTCTTCTCTTTAATTCTGTGTTTCTTGAAGCCCACCCCGGTTTCTCTCCCATTTCCTCTCTACACACATGCACGCACACACACACACCACCCTAAAGAAGCACCACAGTCAGGCTCCAATACTTTTTTTAAAATCCTTACCCGAGGATATGTTTTTATTGATTTTAGAGAAAGAAGGAAGGGAGGTGGAGGAGGGAGGGGGGAGAGAGAGAAAGAAACATCAATGTGAGAGAGAAACATCCATCAGTTTTCTCCCAAACATGCCCCGACCGAGGATCAAACCCACAGCCTAGGTATGTGCCCTGACCAATTGCAAGCGTGCAACCTTTTGGTGTATGGGATGATGCTCCAATCAACTGAGTGACCCAACCAGGGCAGCTCCGAGACTCCTGAGCAGGGGGTAAGCATGAATACCACTGACTTAGCCTCTCCAAGCCTCAGTTTGCCACTATTTAAAATGGATTAAACATCCCTTGCACAGTATTATAGCGAGGGTGAAAGGGGATGGTAGAGCCTGGCAGTAAGTGTCAAGAACTATCTCTTCCCCTCAGTTGAAGAAATGTCCAACAAATGCAAGTAGAGCCACCAGAGACCCCCACTAACCTACACCTTGCCCAGAAAGCTCATGGTGGGACAGTTGGTCCAATCCTAGAGAGTGAGTTTAGCTTCAGGGACACTAGTCCCTCTGACTTTGGGGACCCAGTGGGCCAAGAAGACAATTTTAGTTCCAAAAAGTTGGAGAGAACGTCCGTCCGAGGTCAGCGCTCTAGAGCTGCAGTCGCCTGCCAAGTTTAACCCTTCAGAGTCAGACAGAACCACGTTCACATTCCAGCTTTACCTCTCAGCTGTGGGACCATGGCTAAGTTAACGTAATGTCTGCAAGTCTGTCTCTTAACCTGCAAAATGGGAATAACAGTATTAGAACGGATCGCATAGGATTGAATAAAAGAAAGGATATAAGGGATATAAATGGTGTGCCTAGCAGGTATTAAAAATTCTATAAATGATGGCAGATATTTTTTGCAATGACCTTGGGAGAGACATTCAAGGTCAGAGTGAATTTTCCTCCCAAGCCCTCAGTTATGGTTTCTGATCCCCAGATGAGAGGAAGGTCCAGCTGACTTCTGTTCTGGCTGCACCACAGGAAGACCTGTGGTTAATTTGGGGGCTACCTGTCATAGTTCTCTGACACCCTGGTGGCACAGAGCAGCGGAACCAAGATGAAGAGGAAACTCAACTCACTGACACACGAGCCTGGAGGAATGTCAGCAGTGAAACTAGAGGCATCAGGGGATTAGAATGGCAGCCTTCAAATCCCCGAAGGCCTGTCACTTGCCAGAGGGGGTCTGAGAGTGAGTGTGGGTTTCTACTGAAGAGTTCTTGGATAATAGGAGCTTTGCAGCAATAAAAGAGGCTGCCTCCTTAGGTAGTGAGTTCCTTGTCCCTGAGGAGTATGTAAATTGAGGCTGGTGATAAGGCAGAGGGGCATCAGATATCCCCCTGAGCACTGCACTGGATGTTCCCAATTCTCACAGGAGGTCAGGAGGGCTCAAGGTGAGGACATACCCACCTGCAGAGTCTTGGCGTTTTCTGGACACCTCTTTTCCCATTTCCCACCCCTGAGAAAACCCCTGAGAAAAGCAAGGACTGTATGGGGAGAGAGTCTGTGCGCATCGTGGGTCTGTTTGGTTGGATGGTGTGAAGGTAAAGAAGGAAGAGGAAAGTGATGTACCTGTGTGTGCGGGGGAGGGCGAGATGGGAGAAGAAGAAAGAGGAGACAGTGAAAACAAAGAGAGAGACATATAAAAGAGAGAGGAAGAAACAGATAAAAAGAGGAAAATGTTGAAAGGGAGAAACCAAATCAAGATATAGGAGGCTCAGAGAGAGGAGGCAAGACGGAGAGCAGAGACAGCCCCGCACCTGCACTTCTTTCTCCTGCCCATGACGCCAGGCGGTGGGCGGGACCGGGCACACGCGTGTGCGCCCACAGGCCTGGCTGCTGAGCCACTGTGTCAGTGCAAGCGTGTCAGCCCCGGGATGGGGATGAGCCGGCTTTTATCTCCTCCGGCTGTGCAGGATTTACAAGCTTCTGAAACGCAGGATTAATAAGAAGAGGCCGGTGTTTTAATCTATAATGGAACAGAAAGTATCATTATTGTTAAATAATGCACAGCCTGTCGTTTATTAAGAATTAATGGTTTATCGAGTGCTCAGGTTGCTGCAGCTGCCTCTGCCCTCCCCAGCCTGGGCTCCTAGCTGCTGGCCTGGCCGCCCTGCTGTGTCCCCCAGAGCCCAACGGGCACTGGCCAGCAGCAGGCTGGAAGGGCAGTAGCCAGTCCAAAGGGGCCCGGAAGGCTCTAAGCTCTTGTCCCCAGGTTTGGCCTCTATCAGTGAGTGGCCTCTTCTGTCTGGGCTGGGGACAGGGGCAGGGCTGTTGAGTGGAGGGAGGTATGAGGGGGCCGCCCCCCCCCCCCCGTCATGCCTTCAGGCTGGATCCACCTACCCCTTCTGAGGAGGAAAAAACGTGTCCTCCCTGCCTGGGGTTTACCCATCCCCCCTCTTTTTCTAGACCTACAAAATTCAATTTCCACTTCGTACACTGAGTCCTCTGGAGGCGGTGACAATATAGACACTAGGGAGGCAGGGGGTCCTTTCTTCATAGTTTTCTCCTCTGGGACCTGGAGGAGAGAGGGGTGCTTCTGGGGAAGTAACCTGGTCCCGGGAGTCGGGGAGCAGCGATTACTGAGAATTTCTGGGCCAAGCATTTCCCAGATGTTACCCGCTAGCAACCTGCATCACCACACTAGCAGGTATTATTTTCTCCATTTTATAGAAGGGAAAATTGAGGCTTGGGAAAGTTGAGTCGTCTGCCCAAGGCCAAACCATAGATGGCAGAGCCAAGTGGTTCTATTTTATTCCAAAGCCCTTTTCCCTCCAGGCCCTGGGGACCGGCTCTGGGCCACCCCTTATCTCACAATGGGTGATGTCAGGCACAGCATTGGGAGAGTGCTGTAGGGTCTCTGTGTACGTCACAGGGGGCAGTTGTGAGTGCAACGGGGCCCCAAGCGTCAGCAAACTGGCCCCTTCGCCAGCTGGGAAAGGTGATCCGTGGGGCCGGTGAGTGGCCCGGGCAGAGGTGGCAACCCCAGAGCCCGACATGCAGCTCAGCATCTCTGCCAGGCTCCATCCCTGAGCCCCTGTGACACCGCGCTCCCTGTCCTCCCCCACCACCAGCCTGTCTGGTTTGGATCTCTGGCCAGAGATGCCATGTCTAGACACAGAAGCTGACAATGTGTCCCCCATCTATCTCTGAGGCAGGGACCAGAATTGTGTGACCTTGGGCAAGTGACCCAAACTCTCTGAACCTCTATCAAATTGAAATAGTACCCGCCCCAAAGGATTATGGAAAGTACCGAGTGAGAAGCACTCAGTGCTGATACTTGGGGGTGAGAGCGGCCTTGATGTTGCGGTGGCCACCGCACCAGGACGCGTCCACCTCCACAGCCCACCAGCCCCCACACCCTTCGTTCATTCCACAAACGCATTTTGAGCACCAACTAGATAACAAGCACACACTAACTGAGCACCTGCTCTGGCCAGGCAGTGCGCTGGGGAGAGTGGTGGACAAACCAAGGGCGGGGTATATCCCAGGTGCTCGCGGTCTCACCCTTCACTGCCCACTGCATCTCCATCCCCATCGCAGCTCCCGCCCGGATCTCTTATCCCCACCTGCTACCTTCAACCCCTCCTCCACCTTTACCCTTCACCAGCATCCCTTCTACACTCATCTCTATCGCTAGTATCTACCCTACTCCCCCGTCTCATCCAACTCATTCCTTCTTTCCCAGGCCTCATCCCCAACTCCCCACTCATCTTCATCTTTTTCTCCATCCCCAACCTCCTTCCCGTTCCCACCTCATCCCATCCCCAACCTCCTCCCTGTTCCCACCTCATTCTCAGCTCACCCCAACCTCCTTCCTGATTCCCATTCCAATCTTTTACTGCCATTTCTCTCCATCGCCCCTCTTCCCCATGCGCAGACCCAGGACCCCTCGATTTCCAGTTACGGGATGCAGTGGTCCCGGTGGGGGAGGGGACACTGCCCCCAGAGGCCACTGCAGGACGGTGCGCTCCAGGGGCTGAACCCCGACTCCCCCAGGGCCAGTGCAGCTCCAGAAGTGCTGTGGGCAGAGTCCCCCCTATTGGCTGGAGCGGGGAGAGCGCTGACTGGGCAGAAAGCCGGAGCCTCGCTCCCCACCCCCACCCTTCCCTCTCTCCTCTGGGCGGGCTACCACGCTGGGACCTCGGCCCACGGCCCGGTTCCTCACACGGCTCCTGTTTTATTAACCTGCCTGTCGTTGCTCTCGCCACTGAATAGGGCCTGTGGAGGGGGTGCTGGCAAGGGGGGCCTTGGGCTTTGCTGGGGATCACCATGGAAACAGCAGCCTCGGCCAATCAGTGGGCCGGCAGCACCGAGTGCAGCAGGCAGCTCTGTCTCCGAAGCCTCGTGCAGCCGCAGGCTGACTCCTGCCTGACAGGCTCTCGCTGCCCCTGCTGGGGGAGAGGATAATGGGGCGGGGGCGAGGCGGGGGGCACGACCCTGCGGGAAGGGGCACAGACTGGGGAGTGGTAGGCGTGCGGCCAGAGAATGCTGGGGGTCTGATTAGAAGGGACTAGAAGGCGACACCACGTGAGAGGAAGCAGAGCCCCTTAGGGTGGGGATTGGGGGGTTTCACACCAGGAGCCTGGGGAAGAGCGCCAAGTTTCACCCCAGCTTCAGTTCTTGGTCTAAGGCAGGTTTCTCAGCACTACGGACATCTGGGACCAGGTACTTCGCTGTGGGGGGGGGCGGGTGTCCTGTGCATTGTAGGAGGTTTAGTGGCATCCCTGGCCTCTACCCACTGGAAGCTAATAGCATTTCCCCCAACACACCCAGTCATGACAACTACAAATGTCTCAGACATTGCCAAACGCCCCTGGCTAAGCCCTCACAAGGCAGCAGGTCACCACTTGCGCAACTTGCTCTCTCTGAGCTGGCTTCCCTGAAGGGAAGAAGGAAAGAGGAGGAAAGAGAAATAGTGGGAGTGAGAGAGAAAGGAAGAAAAGGAGGGGCAGGAGCAGGGAGCTCAGAGCAGGGCTCCTGGTAGGCAGAAGAGGGGTGTAGGAGCAGGGAGCTCAGGGCAGAGCTCCTGGAAATTGGGATGTAGGAGAGAGGCACCCCAAGGGAGATTTGAGCTGCCAATTTGTGCTGCAAGGATTAAATAAATAAAGCAAGAGCTCTAAATGCTTTTTCTCATTGAACTTCCTCCTACTTGCTTCACTCTTCCCAGCCTTCCCCAGCTACTGAAATCCTATTCTGCCTCAGGCTCACAGTAGACACCACATCCAAGAAGCCTTCCCTGATTGATTTTTCTTTTTCCCTATGCTAGCACTTCATGTGGTTTACCCTAATCACAAGAGCTACCTTCGTCTAGGGCTTTCTATGTGTCAGGTGCTATCGCAAAGCCTTTCTAATTTAATTCTCCCCACAGCTCTGTCAACTAGGTACAGATGAGGAAAATGAGGCTCAAGATCCAAAACTTGTGTGAAGTCATCCATTAGAAGTGGCAAAGCGAGGACTGAAACGCAGGTTTTCACTTCTACCCACCACTGTGCACTCTGTCAATGGCCATCTCTGCCATCACATTAGACTCCCTTGCCACGCCCAGCACTGTGCTGGGCGCAGTAGGTGCTTCAGAGCTGTTTGGAACTGGCTGGTGCTTCCAGAAAGGTCTGAGTGGGTGGCCAGATGTCAAGTGGGAGAAGACTGGGACCGAATCAGCACCTGCAGCATGCTGGGTGCCACCTAAAGACCCTCGGGTTTCCCTGGGGCCTGCATTAGCTGGGCCAACCCTATGAAAGGCGAATGCCTATGAGGCCGCATCTCAGCCACAGTGCCTCTCCCAGCCACCTTGAGTGACAGAACTGTGCCTCAGTTCCTATGGATGTGGGGCATCCCCCGTCTAGTGACCCGAGGGTCAAGGAGATGGGTGGTGGTAGTGAGTGTGCAGTTGGGGAGCTCATGCACAGACCGCTGGGCTTCTCTCTCAGCCCTGCTCCCAGGCTTTGAGGCCCCCCTTGGGGATGTGGAGCCAGAAGCCTCAGGTAGCAGTGTCATTGTGGAGCCTGGCCCCTAACCCAGGCCTAGAGGACAAAGCTAAGCCCCTGTTCCCCACCCTGTCCCCTCCCCCTCCTGCCTTATGTGAAGGGGTAAGTGTTGTCAGAGGACTTCCATCACTGCCTCTTCCACGATGCAGACCCTACCCCCACCCCTGTGGCAAGGGAGGGTTGGAGGCTGAGGGGTGTCTGCCAGGAAGCTCCGCTTGCTGCTGTTTCCCTCTCAGGTTAGGGTTTTGATCTGGAATCCAGGAGCTGGAGTCCCAGGGGGCTCACATCACAAATGCTCCCCTACCCCAGACACACATCCGCCATCTGCCTCCCCCAGGAGCCTGCAACACTCACGCACCTCAGCTTTGAAGGCAGGGCTCCTGACAGGCTGCCGTTCCCATGGCAACCCCATCCCAGGCTGCCCTGCCCAGTGCTTCCCTCCACCTGCTTCCCTCCACCCTGAGCCCATTATCACCTTCATTCACAGAACAAGAACTGCTCAATGTGGACAAAGTGGACACGGCTGCCCCAGCTCGCTCGCTCTCCCCCATTTCCCCCTTTCTCTCTCCTCTCATTCAATCGAGATCCATGAAACAAAGAGCGAAATGGCTGAAAGAATAGAAGAGCAGGTGGGAATAGGGCTGCACAGGGTGGATGGAGGGGCAGGATAGAATGGGAAGGAGCCATGGCTCAGTGTGCCCCCCAGCCTGCGGTACCCCAAGGCTTGGGCCTCCGCTCCTCTATTCCCGGTTGTGTCTCAATCCCATGGATCTGTATGCCTTCCAGCTCTGGCTCTGAAGACCCTTGATAGGCCCAAGACCTCACAGCACAACAGGGCTGCGTCTCCGCCTCCAGACTCAGGTTTTCTCTCCAGGGTCCGCCAAACTGTAGCTCGGCCCTGGAACTCAGCGCAGGACCCCGAGGCTGCCCCTGCCCCTGCCCCTGCCCCGGATGCCTCTCCTGCCTTGCAGAAACTGTTGGTAGACAGTGGTTGTGGTGGCCGTGGTGGTGGCAGTGGCGGTGGCGGCAGGGTTCTCCTGTTTACAGTGGGATTATGGGAAGGGCTGGAGGGGAGCGCCAGATCCCAGCCCTGGTTAAACAGTGCTGCTCCCCGGGCTGGCAGAAGGAAATTTGGCTTTCCGGCATTGGCAGGTGCTGTTGGAAAGCCAGGAGAGGCCTGCTCAGCGCAGCCATCAGTCCCCTCTCTGCAGGAGGCCCTGAGCAAGTCAGCAACTCAGCTTCAGAATCAACCAGCCTGGGTTTGAATTATAATGCCCTAATTTATTCACTGTGTGATGCTTACCTTCTCTGAGCTTTGATTTCCCTACCTAAACAACAGATGGTAATTCTATACAGGTCTATGGCTAACATCCATGAGCCCTGCATCTTTTCCAGACATGCTGCTCTAGATGCATTATCTCTTTTAATTCTCATAACAGCCCAGTGAAGTAGATAGATGTCATTATCATTCTGTCTCTTCTGCAGAGGGGAAACTGAGGATCTGAGACATTAGGTGAGTCAGCTAGTGGGAGAACAGGGCTTTTAATCCAGGCAGCATGAGCTAATGTATGCAATAAATTGGGATATTCTCATTAGTGAAGTTCTGTGGCTGAAGTTGGGGCTGTATCTCTCATTTCCTTCATTCTGAGGGTGCCCAGCCTCCTCCAGCAGCCAAGACTGTGAACATGGGCAAGAATCAGGAGATTGGGGAAGACCCTGGCTTCATGAGGGTGGGGACGTGGTGGGTAGAGGAGGGGAAACTAGCTGTGGTCCAAGGAGTGTCTGAACTGTGGTAGGCTTGTGACTTCATCTCTAGGCCTACCCAACTGTGGAAACAGAGCAAGAAGATAAGGCCGCAAGGAGGAAGTGACTTGTACATAGTCACTCAGTAAATGGACAGCTTTACCCGCCTCCCCATCACATGCAGCCTTTGGACAACAGGTCAAAGGTCAGGGGAGGCTTAGAATCCCCTGAAAGCAGTGCGGGGGCAATCATTTCTATTTGGAAGGCTGCCCTGGAACTCAAACCCACCCAACCACATAGGCAGTTTCACCGCCTCCCTGCGGCCCACCCTGCTCCTCCAGCTTCCATCCTTCCCTGAAAGGGTCCCCCACTCCCCAGTAGCCCTCCCCTACAAGAACCTCCGAACACTGGAGCCTAACCATCCCCCTACCCCCTACCTTGAGTGAATATGCTGAACAAACAGCATTGTTCCCCATACAATGGACACAAAGAACTAGGGGATTCACAGAACAGTCCTGAATTTCAGCTTCCTTCCCCTCCAAGCCCTGGAGAGATCCATTGTCTGTAAACTGTACTTAAAATATTCACCATAGCTCCAGCTGGGGAGCCAGTTAAGAAAGGCGGAAAAGCCTCCACCCACCCACCCTCCGTCCCTCCTCCCCCCTCCTTTCAGAACAAGGCAGGGAGGAGGGGAAAGAGCAGCCACTGAGAGTGAATCTGGAATCGACCTTGCTCCCCACGTACCCCTCGGTGCCTGGGGCCCCCCATTTCGCAGTGGAAAGAACTGCTTAGCAATGGGGTTGAGCGGTCTGATCTGCTGGTACTCCCAGTCACAGTACCTTGGCACTGAAATCACTTCGGGACCCCAATCTCTCTTCCTTTTACAGACCTCCAAGGATAGGAAACTCACTATCTTCTAAGGCACCTGTTCCATTCCAGAAAGTTATCACTATTTTAAAATCTTCCTGCCCTGACCACATGGTCCAGCTGACGGGAGCTTTGTTCTGTGCACCGAAATGTTGCTGGTTTGATTCCCGGTCAGGGCGCAAGCCTAGGTTTCAGGTTCAATACCCAGCTGGGGCATGTATGGGGGGCAACCAATTGATGTCTCTCTCTCTCTCTTTCTCTCTCTCTCTTCCTTCCTCTCTCTGAAATCAATGGAAACATGTCCTTGGGTGAGGATAAAAAAAAATTTTAAACCCTTCCGTAGAAGGACCCCCACTACGTCCCCATAACAGCACAGCCCTTCACTTTCTGGCTCCCGTATTAACTCGGTCCTCCTCTGGCACGTGACGGGCCCCCTGGAATTTGAAGGCTTCCATTGTAGTCCCCTGAGATTTTTATCTCCAGGGCCAAACAGCCCTACGCTGTTTTCCCAGATCCCATTAGTCTGTGGTTTTGAGTCCCTTCCATCCTCTGTGCTGTTTGCTCTGTCACTGGGACTCTTAGTAGTAGGGCTCAGAGCTGACCCCAGCATCCGTAAGTGTTTATAACTGTTTATTCAATAAACGTTTATTAAGTGCCTCCCAGGTACCAGGCACTGTCTAATAGCTGGGGATATAAACAAGATCCCAGCTCTCCAGACGTTTATAATTCTGGTGGGGAAGCCAGGTACTAATATCAGATAAGCAGAAAAATTAATACGTAATTAAGCAGTGAGATAAGGGATCTGACTGAAGGAACTTCCTTCTAACAAAGGAAGCTGATTTAGTGTGGGAGGGAGAGAGGTGGACCACCCTAAGCCTCCCGACATCAAAAGGATGTCAGGAAGACATCACTTACTAGAGAAAGAGGGTAGGGAACAGCATTCAAGGTGATAGGAACAGACTGTGCAAAGGCCCTATGGCGAAAGGGAGCTCCAGGGGTGTAGGAATGGGGTTATAGTTTTCAGCAAAGAGTTAAACTTGATTCTAAGAGTAATGGAAAGGTACAAAGGTAGATATGCAATAAGAGCTGATTGAAATTTGCTTCGAAAAGACAGATCCCAAGGGTGGCTGTCCCACAACAGTTCTTCTACGCCTTTGTACTTGCTGTTCCCTCTGCCTGGGACGCTGTGTTCCCAGGTGTTTCTTAGGCTGAATTGTTCTCATCATCCAGGGCTTTGCCCAACCCACTACATGCCCTGTCACTCTCTACCCCTTTATTTTTTATAGCCCTTTCACAATCTGAAATTACGTATTTCTTTGCTTATTTACTCTTGCTCTCTGCCCTGAGTAAGAAAAGAAGCTCTGTATGGGCAGGAATTTTTGTCTATCTTAGTGACTACTGCATCATAGCATTGACATGGTGCTGACACATAGTAGGTCCTCAGGAAATAATAAATGGACAAATAAATTGCTGAATATACTCCAAGATAAAAGGACCTGTGTTTCCCTACCAATACACACATATAAATGGATGGATATTTATGAACAAGTGCATATATTCCCCAAATCACACAGAGACCCTCCTAACCCACATGGACCACCTCTCAAGGGGCCTCTCAGACAATCCATAGTCGTGTCCTGTACAGTTCATTGCACTGTACAGCTAATCAATATCCACCCCTCTTGCTGGACCCGGACTTGTACAGGAAGGCAGGTCTCAGGTCAGCTGTTGATTAATCAAAGATGAGGGTAGAATTTTAAGTGCCCTATGGGAGGGACAATATAAAGAGATTGGTCCATATGGCCTGACAGAAGTAGAGCCTCTCACAGGCTCCATCTCCCCCGCCCCCCACCTTCCTACCAGTCTACCTCCCGTTGTTCTCTCTGTCCTATTCTCCCGGGAGTGGCTGAACCAGGCATTGTGTGGGAGCTAGAACCGTGAGATTAGAATTTAGTGGGATTTATAGGGTTTAGGAATTTGACATTTGGGCAACTTTTTAAATAAATATTTACTGACTCAGAACCTACTAAGTGCAAGGCACGACTAGGGCATGACACACTCATTCCTAGTAGCTGTTTCAGGGCAGATTGTGAAATACAACTTAGGTGGAAACCTCAGGAGTAGAAGCTTTGTGTGGGGGCACAGTTAATTCCCGGTTGGGGAGCACTGGGATAGCTTATTGCAGTATTATTTAAAATAAAGACCACACCTGTGGTTTTGGTCTGTTGTCTCTGAAAAGCAGCTCAGTATCTTCTTAGAAACCGGAAAGGACCATTTGGAGCTGGTTCTGTGGTTTTAGCTGTGCTAAAGTGGGTGTTGCAGTGAAAGGCCCAGGGCTGGATGGTCACACCCACCTGGAAGGCCTGGCCTTGCCATTGCCCACTGTGTGACACTTCGCCTTTGGTTTCTGGCCATCCTTCTGCTTCCAGGCCTTAGAGTTCTGATAGTCCTAAAAACGAGAGTTCATAATATCAACCTCAGGAACTCTTCGAGGACCACAGGAGAAGATGTGTCTGCACAGAATAAAAATTAAGTAGCTGAGACTTCTGGTGGTGGCATAGGCACACATGACTCACCTCTCCACACAACCACATCAAAGTTATGACTAAAGCCCTAGCTGGTGTGGCTCAGTGGATTGAGTGCCGGCCGGCCAGTTCGATTCCCAGTGTAGGGCACATTCCTGGGTTGCAGGCCAGGTCCCCAGCAGGGAGTGCATGAAATGCAACCACACATCGATGTTTCTCTCCCTCTCTTTCTCCCTCTCTTTCCCTCTCTAAAAATAAATAAAATATTTTTTTTAAAAAATTACAACTAAACTATAGAACAACCATCACTCAGAACCTTCAGAAACTGAGTTGAATGGAAGTCTGACAACTATGGAATTAAAGAAACCACATCCATCCAGACTGGTACGAGGGTCTCAGACATGGAACAGGTTGGTCCCATACTCATGTGTAGGGGATAAAAATTCAGGAGGGGTATCTCAGAAGCAAGGAGTCCCAGCCCCACACCAGGCCCCCTAACCCAGGTTTCCAGTGCCAGAGAGATAAGTCCCCACAACTTCTGGCTGCAAAAGTCAGTGGGGATTGAGTCAGTGGAAGAAAGTTCTAGAGCCCCAAGCAGTCCCTCTTAAAAGAACTCACACATGGACTCACCTACTTAGTCTCACTCTCTCTGAGCTCCAGCACTGGGGTAGCAGCTTGAAAGGCGTCAGTGGCATACAGAGAGAAACTGAAGTTCTGGCATCAAGGTGAGCAGAGGCCATTGTCCCTTTTCTAAACCCTCCCCCAACAAAGCTGGCAAGCTGGTGCCATATCTGAAACTCCTTCAACCTGGCTGACACTGTTTGACCTGCCTTGGAGAT
This sequence comes from Pteronotus mesoamericanus, assembly GCF_021234165.1. Lineage (NCBI taxonomy): Eukaryota > Metazoa > Chordata > Mammalia > Chiroptera > Mormoopidae > Pteronotus > Pteronotus mesoamericanus. Next base: position 21,487,308 of record NW_026555084.1, on the reverse strand, counting down.
CCCCAGAGCCTCTTCCCCACCCAACTTACAGCCCACCCAAGCTGCTTTTGCATATGAATGGCTGGTCTTGGCTCATGCTTCGCAACATCCTAAATCCTCTCAAACAAGCAACAGCTGGCCTCAGTGAGCCTCAGGCCCAACACTAAAAGCACCTTAGATTCACAGCTTGGCTTTGACTGGGAATGTCCAAACCAGTGCAAGTAGCAGCCATCTCAGATTGCTTTATAGCTCAGTCAGGGTGCCCCAGGCAAAACACAGGTAGGCGCTGACCTTGGCCTGCACCACCCTGGAAACCCCAGAGCCAGCACACCCAGTGGACAGCTACAGACCATGTCAGAGCACAACCACCCTGCCCCTGCACAGATGATCCTCCATGGAGGGTGGAGGTTGGTGGTCAGTGGTCACAGCCAATCCTTGCAGCTCACTGGCCTGGGTAAAACCCTCCCATTGATCAACCAATAGCGACCAAAGCTCAACTACAAGAGGAGGTTGTACTTGGCCCACATGAAGGGCACACCTCAAGTACCCAGCTTGGATGATAGGGGAGGCTATGCCACTTGACCCTACAGGACACCTACTACATTAAACCACACTACTAAGACACAGAGTCAAAGCAGCTCTACCTAATATATAGAAACAAAACAGAGGGAGACTGCCAATGAGGAGATAAACAAACATGACCCAAACGAAAGAACAGATCAAAACTCCAGAAAAAGAGCTAAATGAAATGGAAATAAGCAATCCATCAGATGCAGAGTTCAAAACACTCATTATAAGGACGCGAAAGGAACTTAGTGAGGACCTCAGCAGCATAAAAAAGATCCAGTCAGAAACGAAGGATACACTAATTGAAATAAAGAAAAATTTATAGGGAAATAACAGTAGAGTGGATGAAGCTGAGGATAAAATCAATGATTTGGAATATAAGGAAACAAAAAACAACCAGTCAAAACAACAAGAAGAGCCCTGGCTGGTGTGGCTCAGTGGATTGAGCACTGGCCTCTGAACCAAACGGTTGCTGGTTCAATTCCCACTCATGGCACATGCCTGGGTTGCAGGCCAAGTCTCCAGTATGGGGCGCATGAGAGGCAACCACACATTGATGTTTCTCTCCCTCTGTTTCTCCCTCCGTTTCCCTCTCTCTAAAAATAAAAATAAAAAAAGAACAAGAAGAAGAAAAAAGAATCCAAAAAAATGAGGATACTATAAGCAGCCTCTGAGACAACTTCAAGAGATCCAACATTTGCATAATAGGGGTGCCAGAAGGAGAAGAGAAAAATCAAGAAATTGGAAATCTATTTGAAAAAATAGTGAAAAAAAACTTCCCTAATTTAGTGAAAGAAATAGACATGCAAGTCCAAGAAGCTCAGAGAGTTCCAAACAAGATGGATGCAAAGAGGCCAACTCTAAGACACATCATAATTAAAATGCCAAAGATTAAAGATAAAGAAAAAATCTTAAAAGCAGCAAGAGAGAAGCAGTTATCTACAGGGTAATTCCCTTAAGACTGTCAGCTGATTTCTCAAAAGAAAATTTGCAGGCTAGAAGGGACTGGCAAGAAGTATTCAAAGTCATGAAAAGCAGGGACCTACAGCCAAAACTGCTCTACTCAGCAAAGCTATCATGTAGAATCAAGGGGCAGATAAAGAGCTTCCCAGACAAGAAAAAACTAAAGGAGTCCATCATCACCAAATCATTATTATGTGAAATGTTAAAGGGACTTATTTAAGAAAAAGAAGATCAAAACTATGAACAATAAAGTGGCAAAAAAATACATATTTATCAACAGCCGAATCTAAAAAACTAAGCAAACAAGAACAAAGACAGAATCATAGATATGGAGAACGTTTTGATGGTTGCCAGGTGGGAGGGGGATGAGGGGGAGTGGATGAAGAGGTGAGGGGATTAATAAGTACAAATAGGTAGTTACAGAATAGCCATGGGGATGTAAAATACAGTATAGGAAATGGAGTAGCCAAAGAACTTATACGCATGACCCATGGACATGAATATTAGGGGGGGGATTGCTTGATGGAGTAAGGGTTGCTGGGTGGAGGGAGGCTAAGGGGGAAAAGTTAAGACAACTATAATAGTATAATCAATAAAGTAAAATTAAAAAAATAAAATAGCCCTGGTTGGTGTGGCTCAATGGATTGAGTGTTGGCCTGTGAACCCAAGGGTCACTGGTTCGATTCCCAGTCAAAGCACATGCCTGGATTGGGGCCAGGTCCCCAGTTGGGGGTGTGCGACAGGCAACCACACATTGGTTTCTCTCCTTCTCTTTCTCCCTCCCTTCTCCTCTCTATAAATGAATAAAATCATTTTAAAAATAAAATTAAATTAAAAAGCTGACAAATAAAATAAAGACCACATTGATGGCATACTTAATGTGTTAGGCCCTTTTCACATGAATTTCCTCATTTAATCTTCACTATTAGCTTCTGTGTTTGTGATTGCTATTATCACCCCATTTACATATGAGAAGACTAAGGCTCAGAGAGGTTAAGCAGCTTGCCCCAATTTTCAACCTCTATTAAGTAGCAGAGTGGATTTTCAAGCTCAAAAGGAAGGTCCAGACCCCTGCTCTTAACCAGAATGGTGGTCATAGCTTTGTCTGCAGCAAAGGTAGGACTTGGTTGGATAGATAGAACTCCATTCCAGGAGGAGGCTGCAGTTTACACAAAAGCTGGTAGGCAATGCTGCTGGGTCTGCCTGTTTTTTAGTAGTCTGCCAAGATGAAATAACCACTTGAGCTAAAGCCAATCCAGGTCTGCCTGTTTTTTTTAATCTGTAGTAGCCTGAGATCCTGGGAAATTTTTTAAAAAAAGAAAGAAAGAAAGAAAAAAAGCCAATGATTGCAGACTTTTACCTCTCTGGCCTTTAGCAGATTAGCCCCAGGTTGGATTCCTACTCTATGTATGCCTTTCTTTAGTCCCCCAAACAGAACTTTATGCAAGAGTGGACATGGGGGTTGGGGACCTGGTACTTCAGATGAATTGGTCTTCTCCCTACCCTGGCTGGGGATGAAGGCCACTTGGGGACACTCTTTGGGCCAAGCTGGTCCTCTGCCCATCTACATCCCTGCCTCCTAACTCATTTTATTCCAACCAATAGATTTGTAGTATGCAAATTTGATGAACAGGCAAAGAAGTGATTGGCTCATTTCCCACTGACGTAATAATGTCATTATTCAAGTAACTCCTATGTACCCTACCCCCACCCCAATTCAGGGCTTTTGATCATGTTTCTGGCAAGAAACTCCAACTCCTCTATTTCCTCTTTTCCCATTCTGAGTTAGCAAATCACTTGAAAATGTCCAACTCATCTCTCAAGGGATGGGATGTGTGGAGGACCAGGAAACCAGCACCCTTACATTCAGACTACTGCAGTCCTGCTGGGAGGCCCCACATGCCTCTGCTAGCTCTGAGTAGCATGAAATCCAGGATTACAGAGCCCATTTACTAAGAGATTTCGTGAGAATTCATGTCCAAAATCTTCCTGAAACCAAACCCCAGCATATCGGCTGTTCCTTTCAGCCCCTAATTTAGTAATTCTATTGAGAAAAAGAGATTGTGGGTTTTTTTATTTGGTGTGATTTATTCTTTATCATATAAATAATAATAATTTACACAAAGCTCTTCCCCAAACAGAAGAGAATCTGTACATAAAAATAAACAAAAATTAAACTGAGCTGGGCCTGGTGCCCAGAAAACCAGCCAATTCCAAACACAACCAGGGGGGAAAATTCTTCCAGGTCCTGGGATCTCTGAGGCCTTGACTGGAATTCTGGGTGGAGGCTCTGTCCGGGAAGCCATTTCCTCCTCTTACCTCGATCCCGTGTAGGACGATGACACCCCCTGGCAGCCAGCACTCATGGAAAGCCAACCAGCAGGCTGGACGTGGGTGGGATTTGGACACAAAGGAATAATCAGTTTTTTAAACTTCTGGGCAGTGTCGCTTGGTGCTGTTTTCCAGGGACTGTGAGAGCTACTGTGGCTAGGAAGACGGGGTACTGGCTGACACCCAAAGTAGATGGAAGCAGCCTGTGCGTCCATCTTTCCCCTGTAGCTCATTAGAGGCACAGGTTGGGCAGGCTATCCTCTGGTTCTCTTTCCTCCTGAAGCTTCAGCCCCCTCCCTGGAGGCTTGTTATTTCTATAGATATTGAAAGATGACAAGCAATCTCCTTGGCCATTGATTAATTTCCCTCAACAGACATTCTTTAGCTGTTTGCAATGTCTTTCCCCACCACCCCTCTTATTTCCAGAAAAATCTCTAAGAGAGAGCCTGCCTTTCCATATCCTGACTTTGTACGTTTACTTGAAGGGGAGGATATATAGCTGGAGGTGACTGTAAGCCCTCCCCTTCCAGCCCAAGGCAGGAGTTATATCTGCATTGGTCTCTTGGTTCACAGTCACTCACACATAAGGATTTTGTAGATGGTGAAGGTGATGCTGATAGCGGGCATGATAAGGTGATGATGGCAGAGATGATGGGCAAGATCAAGAGGAAGGGGAGTGTGCTGACGATTTGGAGCCTGCCCTATGTCTGGGGCAATTATCTGGCTTAGACTGAAATGAAAAAAGAGAAAATGATGGATTTTGAAGGTGGCAGTGTTGGCAACATGATGGTGACAGTAAGGAAAAAGAGAAGGGGAAAGTGAAGGTAAATGTGTACAGGCGAAGCTTCAGGTGAAGGGCAGCAGCCTAAAGGAGCTGAGATTCCGAGCCAGACATTCTAGTTTCAAATTCTAGCTCCACCACTTTCAGCTTCGGTTAGTTCTTTAGCCTCTCTGAGCCTCAGCCCCCATGTGTAAAATGGGGAATGCGATGGCACCTGCTTCGCGGGGCTGCTGGGAATACATGAGAAGTGCCAGCTCATGGAGACACTGCGTGACGCTCTGTGCTGTCAGGTGTCCGTGGGGGTTACAGCCGCATCCAGAGGGGGCCACAAAGCACAGCAGGCTGCATTGGAAGGTTCCGGGGATCTTGGTCATTCACTTCATGTGAATCCCCCTGTCTGGGCCTTGGTTGCTTTCCGAGTGAAATAATTGGAGCAAATAATATTAAAACTTCAAAAGTCCCCTTGAGCGGTAAAGCTCTACATGTGTGACTAATACATGGCCCTGTGGGAACACCCAGGCCCAGACAAGACCCTACAGGTCTGGAGGTCCAGGTGTTGATTCAGCAGGCATGCCTGGACCAGGGGTTAAACAGAGGAGATGCTGAGCAGGTTGCACCAGCCTCCTCCTAGGGGGATGGAAAGGTGAGAGGTGAGCTCAGGCCTGGGGGAGGGGTCTGCAGCTGCTCCTCACTCCAAGGCAGCTCTCAGGCCCCAAAGTGCGACCCTGATGGGGCCATGCTGCCATCCTCAGTTATACCGTGACTGCGGCCATGTTGTCGTCTGCTCCCAAGCTGGTCCCACGGGGGCTTCCCTAACAGAACCAGCCTTTCCCAGTTTTGACCCTTGTTTACATTCTACACCAGTCTCTTCCTTCCCCCTAAGGGCTGGAGGACAGAAATGAGAAGCAAAGGTCACTTGTGCACAGTACCTAATTAAACCTTTACGGACTCCTCTTGTTTGGGCCTTGCCTCCAGAACCAACAGGTGACTCTCAGAGGCTCCAGGGGAGGAATGGACCACAGGCAGTTCTCCCTCATACCTGCTCCAGAGGGAGCCCCTGCTTTGGGCTCATTGGCCCCTGAAAGTGAAAGGTGAGGGTGAGTTTGGCCGTGGGGCTCTGGAACCCTCCATCAGTCCCTCCCCTCCTGACAAGGTAGTGTGGGCTCTGCAGCATCAGCCACTCACCCTCTGAAGAAGGAAGAAGAGCCCTGCTGTGCCCTGGTTCCAGTCCTGGGATTGTCACTCACAGCTCGTCTATGGTCGGGGCAGGATTTTCATCCAGGAGCTGAGGCCTGCCTGGTGGTATCTGCCTTCCAGCCTACCCCGGCTCGGGTCCCAATCTGGCTGGGCTCAGTGGGCCACAGGCTGTGTGCTTGTACATTTCCATTCACTGAGAAAACGCAATACAAATATTAATAATCCATTTATTTGAGCTCTTACTATGTGCCAGTCTTTATGCTAGATGTTCCACATGCTTCATCTCACCGAACCCTCATTTACAGATGAGGAAACAGGGTCAGAGAGGTTAGGTCCCTTGTTCAAGGTCATATAGTTGGAAAGCGTCAGAGTCTAGATTTACAGACTTCCTCGTGCCAAGGCTGTGCTTTTACCAAGTAAGCTTTGCACCTCCCACCTGGACGGACAAGAGGTCCCCTTCCTAACACTCAGCAAACAAGGTGTGTTGAGGCCCGCGTGAAAAGCCAGGGAGTGGCCACTCTCAGGCCTCAGATCTACTTGTCTGTCCACCTCAATGTCCTTCCTACCTAAGTCTGTCCAGGGAGCCTCCCAAGAAAGCTGGAGCAGAGCCCAGAGCTACCCAGACAGCTCGAGGAGGCTGCCAAGTCTCTGCTGAGTCAGCGAACTCCCATCTTTAGACCCCACCATGAGCTCACTAGGAGAACTCCCCCCAGTATCTGTTAGCCCCTGCGCCTTCCTTCAAAGTGGCCCTCCAATCCCTCTCTTCCCTGTTATTTCTCCTACCTCCAGAATGTTCTCTGCAGCACCCCCAGGCTTTCTTCCTCCTGTAATCCCAGACCTCTATGATTAGACTGGTCCAGCCTGCAAATCTCCCAGGTGGGCTTTTCTTTGGGGTCCCAGCTTCAGATACATTTCTGCATCTTGCCTAAGTTCTAGAAATCCAATGAAGACATGAGTCTTCTCCTCATGGCTCCTCTGAACCCCCCTCCTCCCTGCACCTTCTCCCTGCTCACCAGCTGCACAATGCAGTTAGGGAAAGGGGGTGGACCAGCAGACACCAGCTCGTTTCTGAGGCTGGAAAACAGAACCGTAGGAAATTAACAGGCTGAGAAATGTCGGCTGGGTTCTGTGTTTGTTTTGTGCCCTCAGTCTTTTCCTCTGCAGCTCCCTCCTCCTGCCCCTGGCACCTCTGTGGGCTCTATCACCCCCACCACTCAGCGTGGGTGCTTGGGGCTGGGGATTAAGTGGGGGGGACTTTGCAGGAAGGTGTATCCTATTGTGTGTGTGTGTATGCTCTGCGTGTATGTGTTCCTGCATGTATGTGTGTGTGTGTGTGTGTGTGTGTGTGTGTGTGTGTGTGTTTAGGGATGGCAGACCTACCCCTCCTGCCGAGGCAGCTTAGCCAGAAACGCCAGCGGCAGACAATTGTGCGGGTAGGGATGCTGAGCGCAGAGCTGGGGGAGCCCGCGGGCAGGCAGAGAAGCACCACACAAGAAATTGATTCCATTAAAAAGTAATCTTAAATTTAATAAAAGTTATGATTTGATTATAGCCACAGAACCTACAGGCAAGAGGGGAAGGGGGTGGATTCTAGTGATGGATAAACAGAAAGGGGAAAAAAACAAGGGGGGAGGGGCAGGAGAGAGATGCTTAGGTTTGGATGGATGAGAGGATGGAGAGACCTGGGGGTGGGGAATGAGACCATTTTCTTTCCCTCAGATGGAGGGAGAAAGCCTATGGCTGGTTTCCAAAGAGGAAGCAGGGTGAGGAGTGAGTGAGGATTCAAGGAGCTCTCAGGAGGCAGAGCAGCTGGAGGAGGCAGGGCCTGGGAGAGGTGGCTGCGCAGGGCGGGTGACCCTGAGCCCTGGGAGGGTGGGTGCGGAACACACAGCACCAAGTCAGCAGTCAGACAGCGCAGTCAGACGGGCCGCCCCGGGCGTAGGCTCCAGGTAAGCCTCTTCCTAGTATCATGACTGAACATTTCAGACCCTTCAGTTTCATCTTCTGCCAAATGGAGCTATGAAGATGGCACCCACCACACACAAGGTGGTCATGAGGATGAATGACATTATGCGGGTGCAGTGTCTGGCGTCTCCTAGGTGCCCAATAAAGGATAGTTCCCTTCCCATTTCTCCCCCACAAGGGGTAATGGCCCCCACCCGGCACCCTCCCGTTTATTTGCAAGCCCTGGTCAATCCCACTCCTTTCTTTCATTCTTCCTGCAGTGGTGGGACTGAGTGGCCTTCGTCTCCCATCTCAACATGCGAAGTTGGTTCTCCTGGGTAGCGTCTCCTACTTAGTCTTTGCCCACCTCTCTACAGCATGAATAGGACATGGACAAAGCAGGGGAGCCACTTTGCCTAGGACCTGCTCTACTACGGGCTAAGGGACTACCTGGAGAAGACATTTCCCTGCTTCTTGCCCCTCCCCACACCCAATGCCTCTTCTCTCCCCATAGGCATAGAGCTAAAAGTCTCCTGACCACCCCCACCAGACAACCCCTGGGACGAGACTGCCCTGGCCCAGCCTTCAGCCACTGTAGTCGACTCCTGTTATGCACTGAGAGCTTTTGGCTCTCACGCAGGCCTCCTGTCTGTTCCTTCCAACAAGCCTGGGCCCTGCCTGCAGGCCTGCGGAGGGAGCCAGGGGCCTGCAGGTTCAGCACCAGCACTGGTGGAGTGGGGCCTGGGCAGGAAGCCAGGACATCACTGTGAGATGCTAAGTGAGGCAAGAGCCAGAGATCTCAGCTACCCCAGAGTGCGGCAGTTGGGAACCAGGAAATACGGTCATAGTAACAGGGGTCTCCAGGGGACACAAGACATCATTCTGAGGATGATGCGACCAGTTCTGCTCAGCCATCTCCCCTTCCAGGCTGTTTTCAGCAAAACGTCTCCACCTGAATTCATTCCCACCCTCTGACATGTTAAAGACACCTGCTGGTTGGAGACATTGAAGAAGTCAGCGATATTAGTGTCTCTGCTTTACTGATGAAGAAATTAAGGTCAGAAAGGGTAAGCTATTTCCCTCACACCACACAGCTTGGAATAAATGGATCTGGGATTGAAAAACCAAGTAGTCAGTCTCCAATTAAGAAGCGCTTGTTCTTCCTACCAGGCCCCCACAGCCTCCCCCACCAAGCCGCCACCATCGCTCACTGTAACTACCTCTCCTGGGGCCCTTGTCACCACTGCTGTCCCCATGCTGCTCAGCTCCACCTCTTTTGCCAAAATCACCCCCCGGGGGCTCACACACTCATCCTCTTCCAGGAGGGCAGCCCACTTCTGGATTCTCCTGTCTCAGGGAGCCTCCAGAAGAAGGCCCGACAGCCCTGAAGGCTGGGGAAGGGCACCTTGAGAGCAGAGTGCAGTGTGGCCTGTAGCAAAGGGGCTCTAGGCATTGTGAGGGATCCGACTGGGACTATGGACACAATCTGGCCAGTACCCCAAAGGATGGCCGCCCCCGCCAGCTTTCCAGATCCTTCGTGGAACTACCCTTCCCCTCACTGAGATAAACAAGCCAAGCCCCCCACCCCACCGCCCCCCGGCCAGGGTCGCCAGCAGGGCAGCCTGCAGCTTTCTGCACGCATGCGTACGTTGGCTCTCTGAGACATCTCACTGTGCTGCCCAGCCTCAGTCCTGACTGCTGTGCGTGTTCTCCTTCTGTTCTTCGTGCGGAGAGCGGTCCACCCCCATCCTATGACAAAACTGAGGCATTCCACTCGTTTTCTTGAGGAGGATTCCCTTCCTCCTCTCTGCAAAGACTGAGAACAAGGAGGAGAGTGGCTGGGGTGAAGGGATTAGTTAGTGAAAGGTCCCCCAGTGGATGTGTTTTCAAAATCAAGTCCTCATGCTTTAGTTGAAATAGTCCTTTGCTCCAAGAATGGCCTGAGTGATCTTTAGAAGGAGCCACCACAGAGTTCTAACTTGTGCATGACTGACATTCACTAATAAATCATCTTTTCTGGCCTCTCCCCAGAGCTGGTCTCCCATGATGGATGCAGAAGGGGGTCCAGGCAGGGAAAGGGCACTAACATTGGCCAAGAGCTTCCTGTGTGCCAGGCTGGTGCCAGAGGCTTGACCTAGAGGATGCCATTTGGTCCCTGGAGAAGCCTTGTGAGACAGCTCTTACAACCCTACACTTTGCAGTTAAGGAAATGAAAGCTCAGATAGGTTAAGTGACTTACCCAAGATCACACAGAAAAAGGATGGCAGAGCCAGGACTTGAACCTGAACATGTAGACTTTGATTTGAACTTGAAAAGCCCATGTCCTTTCTACCCTGAATGCCTTTCATCTCTGAGGGAGGGCTCCTTCACAGGAAAAAGGTCTCCACTCCAACTTGGCAGTATCTTTCAAAATGAAAAATTCATACACATTTTGAGCCAGCAATTTCTCTTCTAGGAATGAATCCTCAAGAACCACTCTTACATCTGCATAAAGTGAATTAGATGGTCACTGCACAAAACATGGTAAATGTTCTTGTTTGCAACCATAATAAAAGAAACAACCTAAATGCCCATCAATAAGGGAGTGGATAAATAAACAATTACCATGTAGATGTAAGAAAGGACAAAGCAGGTCTTAACTGGACTGGCATGGAAAGCTCTCTAAAACAGAGTTAAGGGGTGCTGACTGGTGTGGCTCTATTGGTTGGGTGTCATCCCGCACAGTGAAAGGTCAGCGGTTTGATTCCTGATCAGGGCACATGCCTGGGTTGCAGGTTTGGTCCTTGGTCAGGACAACCGAACAATGTTTCTCTCTCACATCTGTGTTTCTCTCCCTCTCTTTCTCCCTCACTGCCTCTCTCTCTAAAAATAAATAAATAAAATCTTTAAAAAATAAAAATAAGAGAGTTAAGGGGAAGGGAATGACTGTACTTAAATGCTGTACATATTTATACATATTACATTTTATATGTATGTATATATTTTGTCTAGGTGGTTTCATTTTAAGGCATCAGTTGTTTTCCAGAGGGAAAAGGTGCGGAAGGGTAAGGAGGGCAATAACGCTGGGCCCCAGGAACGGACCCTCACCCCTCCCTGTCTTTCTTTAGGGTCATGTCCTCTTCTCACCCCTGAGGGGTCTCAGTGCAGGCACCAATGGTCCTGGGACAAGGGAAGGGAGTTTTTTATCAGGGCTGGGCAGGACTTTCTCCTGCTGTCCACATACCCACCCGGCACTTCCTGTAAGCAGCCCAGACAAGGCCTGAGGTTGGCGAGCTTATCTCGTCCTCTCTGGGCGGCATCTTGTGGTATGCCAGAGCTTGGACCACGTATGAGTCAAACGTGTGACTTAGTTCCTCCTTCTGTCTCTTGTTTACCACTAAGTTTAGTATCCTGTAAATCAGATAAAATCTGGGGACATCGGATGAGGAAGGGATTGGGGGGATGTGGAATGCATATAGATAAGCAGGGATTGGTTGACTGTTTTCATTTGTCTTAAAGATCCATCTGTGGCCCTGACTGGTGGGGCTCAGTAGGTTGGGCATTGTCCTGCAAACCCAAAGGTCACTGGTTCAATTCATAGTTAGGGAACATACATGGGGTGCAAGCCAGGTCCCTGGTCAGGGCATGAAAGAGGCAACCAATCATTTCTTTCTCTCTCTTTCTCCCTCCCTTGCCCTCTCTCTAAAAGTAAATAAGTAAAATCTTAAAAATAAAAAGAAAAGGAGAAAGAAAGATCTGTCTTGGGATGAGGTTTGCATCCTAAGAGCTGTTAGTAGGAACTTCCAGTGCAACTGGGTGCTGACCATCGAGATAAATTGCAACCAACGGTCCTCCTCCCTGATCCCTGTAGGGACACGCCCTTCACAGACTAGGAGCTCAGATAAATGTCTATCATGTGGATAGACAGCCTCCGTAGCGGGAGAAAAGCTTTCACTCAACCTCAGATTGGCCTGGAAAATCATCTTTGGTTGTGTTCTCTCCTGCTGTGAGCTGGTATTCCTGTTTCACTCTTGAATGCCAGTTCAGTTATCCTAATGGACCAGCCCTCTCTCTCTAGCACACACAACTACTTTCCCTTTAGACTTATCAGTCCTTATCCTTGCAGTTCTCTCTCTCTCTCTCTTTCTCTCTCTCTCTCTCTCTCCCCTTTCTCTCCTTCTGTTTCTCTAAGTTGACTTAGAGTCTCTTGGATGCAGATTCAACTCAAACTGGCATAAGTTTTTTGATCACATAACTAAAAAGCCCAGGGATAGACTTCAGGCGTAGCTGGATCCAGCCATCAGATGATGTCACCTGGCACCTCTCCCTCTCCAACTCTTGACTCTGCTCTTCTTTGTGTTAGCTTTACTCTCTGGTAGCCACTCCCCAAATGGTTAAGCAGGTCCAGGCTTAAGCCTACCAACATGGCGAACCCAGGGGAAGAAAGCACTCCTTTTCCAATAGTTTAGCAAAATATCTAGTGCTGATCTTACTGGGTCAACTTTCATTGAATCGTATGGTCCAGGGATAGAAGGCACAGATGGTCCAGCTCCAGCCATGTGCTCAGCCTGAAATCTGGGGTCAGGCCAGGTAAAGCCAGGCTGTTCTAAACCAAATGGACAGAGACAGGGAAGGGGTGGTTCCCTAGGGAAAATCTGGGAGTGCTCAGCAGCAGAAGGAAGATGAGTGAGTGGGATGGGATGGCAGATCAACATGACATCGAGCAAAAGAGGTCTTCATTTCTCCGGGTCTTGGTGTTCTCTCTAGGCGTGGTGATCAGCTCTTATCCTCTTCTCTTGGACACTCTTGCAGCCCGGTTTCTTTTCACAGCCCTGGGCAAGTTAAAGCAGCTCCCAGGTCTTCCTGCGTCACCACCGTCCTCACCACTCCTTTCCCCATTTCTGCTCCCTGTGGACATGCTGTGGCACAGAGAGGGGCAGAGAGGGAGAAAAGAGGAAAAGACAGGAAAAGCAACAGAGACAGAGAAAAGGAGGGAGGCAGAAGCTCACGAGCAATTTCCAAGGCTGCGCCGCTGCGCCGGTGCCGAGTGCCTCAGCCCACCTCCCCTCCCTGCCCACGTCCTCCAGCCCGTGAGTGATGCGTCATGGCTCAGCTGTGCCAGCACCCTGGCCTGGCTGGGCTCCAAGCCCCCGAGGCTTTGTCAGGGTATCATTATCCCCATTCAGTCTCTCTCATCACCTGCAGGTTCTTTCTTCTCCTCTGGCCCACACCCCAAACCTGCACACAGGTGCCTCTGTGCTCTCCTGCCCGGTGCTCAGTTCCTCCTAATTGCCACCTTCTCCAGAGCCCTCTCCGCTGGTGCACAGTCGTGCCTTTACCCCTTTCAGTGCCAGCCCTGCCTCAAGCCTACTTCCCCCTCCTCTTGTCTCCCTCTGTCTGGGTTCTCCCGTCTTGGTATAGAGACAGCCAAAGGCCTCTGCTCCAGGGAGCCTCCTTGTCCTCCCTGGGAGGACAAATGTGGAAACGGCCAGAGGCAGCACAACCAGGGTGCTGGGCACATCCACAGCACCGTGAGAACTGAATACTCACCCAGCGTCAGGTCTCCAATACATGCAGTCTTCGCAGCTTCAGGCGGGCTGCTCCTTAACTGCTTCTCCCATACTCAGGACTCTGCTGATTATCCCATAGAAGGGCCCACTTTCCCTGGGCCCAGTATCTTTGTGTCACTGTACAGCCTTCACCTGGGGTTTAGGAGACAGCAAGGGCCCTGAGATCAGTCTCCAATTCTCTGTGTAAACCTTGAACAAGTTTCTTCCCCTCTGGGCTCCTCAGCTGCTCCACAATAAAGAGGTTGAAACTAGATCAGGGATGTAAATTCTGACACAGATGCCACCATTTCTAATCCAGCGCCCGTGGCAGACATCGCCAATCAATAACAGCACTCTCTTCTCAGGACACTCTCCCGGCAGCTGCTACTCATCATTCAGCTTTTAACTCGTGACTTGAAACTTTCCCATTCCTGGACTGTGTGATCTCTAAGGGCCCTTTCAACACTGACAGTCAAGGATTCCTCTGGCCTGGTTGAATCAATATCATTTTCCCTGTTCCCCATTTCCCCCTCCAGCCTGTCTTTTGATCATCCCCATCCCTCCCTCTCCTCCAATCTTGCCTTATTTCTAAGTTCCTGCTGCTGAGTCCATGTAAACCCTAGATGATGTCTGGGTCTCTAAGGTTCTGTTTACTGTCACTCAACTTCAGGCTCCTCGAAAGTTACATTTTCTGGGTAGTCACACTTAACACGTGTTGGGTGATTCCGTGTCATTGGCTCGGGGGAAGGGGGAGGAGGCTGTGATAGAGACACCAGAGATGGTCAGAGGAGGAGGCCTGATGTGACCAGAGAAATATTAAAAGAAAGCGATGACAGGGCGGAGAGACAGAGGGGCTAGAGTTAAATTTATGTATCAAGCCTACGCTGGGAGGAATCGGGAGGGAGAGTTTGAATAGAATTTATCTTGGACCCCCAAGGTCACAATGGGAGGGAAGACCAGGTAGGACTTAAAAGCCAAGGATAAAGGGAACATATAAATTAGTAGCTCAGCTGAGAAACATGAAAGGGGCAAGGGATTCTTTGGTGGGGAGGAGCTATCAAGAACTGTGATAATGAGATGGACGTATGGTGGGTGCTTCAGGAGCATAAAAGCATCCACTAGTAATTGATCAGAAGAGTTTGGTACAGAAAGGTGAGTGCTGGCCAGCAGCCAACCAGAGGCTTAAAGCAAAGCCTGATCCACGTAGCAGGACAGGTCTATCTCATCAGAGCTGCCTGGAGCAGTTTTAGAACGTCAGGAATTCCTGTCAAGTTCTTCTATGGGACACGTACACTTGTGAGACATGCCCAAGGGTCAATCAGCCAGAAACAGAATGACCACGGAAAGGCACTTATCCACAGGCCTGGGTTCAAATTCCAGCTTATCTACTCACTAACTCTGAGATCTGGCCTCAGTTTTCTCATCTGTGCAATGAGGATAAGTTGCATGGAACTCACAAGGTCATTGTGATTATTAAATAAGAATGTGTATAAAGTGCTCAGGGCAGTGTCTGGCTTCTGGTTGATAATAAGCAGTAGCTAGCAAGCGGGTAACGTTAGCATTATTATCATGGGCGATGCATTTAAGGGGCCCCCTGAGTCACCCCCTAATTCATTCACCGTATATATGCCAGGTGCTGGCCAAAATGTTTACCTGTGTTACAAACTAATGGTAGGATTCTGCCAGCCATACTGTCTAATAATTCCCATGGGGTAGATAAATTTTGCCTAAACCAAAAAGGCTGCAATTCAAAATGCCTCTTCTTGGGTGGGGACTGTGTGCGGTACAGGAAGAGCTGGACAGCTCCCCTGGGCCCTGAGAGGAAGGGCTCCTTCTTCCCTAGGATGTAAAAGCCAGGTCTGGGGAACAGCATTAGGACGGAGCGACAGGCTGGGAAAGGGCCCCATGACGCTGACCACAGAGAGGGCAGCTTCCCAAGTCAGTCTGTCTCCCTTGCAATCATGCTGTGGACAGCCCCGGACAGGCTTCCAGCCCCGCTCAGTCCCCTGACCCCCCAAGGAAATGGGAAGGCAAACGCAGAGCTTCTGCTGCTGGTAGTGAGGCTGCCTGTAAGAGGTTAGCAAGGGTCGGTCAGGCCTGTGGGCCGCAATCAGTTTGCCTGTCAGCTGGCAGCAAGGATCCAGAGATGAGGCTGAAAGGGCAGCTTCCCAGATGCCCTGAAACCAGCCTCTGTGCGGCTTTCCTGAGGCTTGAACTGTAAGTGGCCACGGGTGGAAGGAGCCAGGGATCATGTAACCCCCTGTGTTGTGCCCAGGTGGTGCCATGTCATGTGGAGAGGAAGCCAGGCCAGCTCCCGAAGCAAGGCCAGTCTCCCCGCAGGCGTCTCTCCCGGCATGTGAGGGGTGCCCACCTCAGCCTTGAAACCACAGCCACTTCCTTTCTTTCTTTTTTTTTTAAATTTGTATTTATTGATTTGAGAGAGAGAGAGAGAAAGAGAATGAAGGAACATCGATTTGTTGTTCCACCTATTTATGCATTCGTGGGTTGCTTCTTGTATGTGCCCTGACTGGGGATCCAACCTGCAACCTTGACACTCTAACCAACTGAGCTACCTGGCCAGGGTGAGACCACAGTCACTTTCAAGATGTCCCTTGAGCCCTGGCTGGTGTGGCTTAGTTGGTTGGCTGTAGGTCCACAAAGGGCTGTGGGTTTGATTTCCAGTCAGGGCACATGCCTAGGCTGCAGGTTCCGATCGATTCTCACATTGCTCTTCCTCTCCCTTTTCCCCTCCCTTGTCCCTTCTCCTATGTATCTTGGGGGGCGGGGTGGGGGAAGTGCCCTTCAAGCAGTGCATCATACTGGGCCATACCACAGAGGCCAAGAAGAAAAGGCTGTGGAATCACACAGGCATGAGTTTCAATCCCAGCTTTGCCATTAAGCAGTGTGACCTGGGAACAGCCTTGTGAGAACCTGTGTCTCAGTCTCCTCACCTATAAGATACAAATGCGCTCCTGACAGGATGAAGTAAGAATGATGCATGTGCAGTATTTAGCCCAGGTCTAGCACATAGTAAGTGCTTGAAACATGTTAGCTATTGTTTTCCTAATTAATTATTCCTGTTGTTCAAATTCCAGCCAGGAAGTCCACAAGGGCCTGTGTGGGAGTGACTCTTACCAAAGTCCAGGTGATTTGGTCCTGGTCCTTCTATCATCCCGAGGAAGTGGCCCAGGCCAACCACAGAGGGCCACTGCAGAGCCACTTTCCCATGGCTACCTGATCGATTGCACAGCTGGAAAACACAAAAGGATCTCAGATGATGCTCCTCCTGGACCTGAGTTGGCCTTTGTCCTGGCAAGGGTCCAGGAGGAAGTCGCGGGCTGGAGTATAGATGTCTCTGAACAGCGTTGTCCAAAGCGGGCAACAGGGGATAGGGATCAAACCTGCTGGAACTTCCCTGGATTCCAGTCCTGACCGGATATCAGGGCCAGTCCTGGGGGGATCCAGCCCACCACTTCTCCAAACAATTGCTGAGAAAATAGGAGGGGAGCGATCACTCACCCTGACAGGCAGGGATGGCGATGAGGGGACCCCAGGCCTTCTTCGTTAGGGACCTCAGCTCAAGAGCCCCATCCAGGAGCCTGCTGTCCCCCCTCCCGTGCCCATCCTCTGCCGGTTGCCTCCTTTCTTTTCAGGCACAGACTGTGTTCCTGTGTTTACCTGGGAGGGTGGGGGCTACTGTGTCTGGGTATTTTTCAGTACACTGGTCCTTCCTTGCCCCCACCCAGCGGATGCCTGGGCTGGATTGTGTATTTCCGGAGTTGCCTACTTGAATCACAGGCTTTTATTTTTAGAAGATTACAAATGCCGGGGCTGGGAAGAGAGGCCTGGGGGCCCAGAGCTGGGCAAGGGAAGACGCTCAGGGGTCTGACCCTGGTGACTATGGGACGGGACTGGAGTTAAACAGTAAGGGGGATAAGTGAGAAGGTGGGAATGAAAGCCCAAGGCGAGGAAGTAGGGGGAATCCCATTCTCCCAGCACCCAGAGCTGGGATCAGAGTCTTTACCAGCTGGGCTGGGGAGGGCTGGCATGTGGAGGGGGATGGGTCAAGGGTCACCTTTCAGGCATGTAGCTGGATCCCCAGGGAGGCTGAGGAGCCTGGGAAAGAGACTGAGCGAGTCACTCCCCTCCCCCTTCCCCCCAGGCCTTTGGGACTGGAAGAGCAGCTTCCTGCACCAACAACTCCTCAGTCCCCCAGGCTGGGGACGTCTTAACCCTTCTGGCGCTGGTATCAGGGAAAACAGAGAGCAACTCAGATGTGCACACACGTCCTTGTGGCCGTGGCCCAAATGCTGTGTTCCGCACAGGTGAGGCCTTCCACTTGCCGCCTTGCTCAATGCACTCACCCTGGAGTCCTGGCTCCAAAGCCCCAGGTGGCCTGAAGCCGCCAGAATTCCACTGGTTCACCCAGAAAGAGGGAAATGTGGTGCATCCCTTAGGGATGGTTGGCACAGCATCTGCCCCTTCCCCAGTGGGTGGTAAGGGGACATCAGACAGACTTGGAGCTTACAGGGTTAGAAGTCCTCATCCTGCGATGAATGGGCGGCCACCAGGCTGAGAGAAACTTGCCTTGAAGTCAGGGGACCTGGTGTGTCTGTCTGTCTGTGTGACCCTGGGAACTGACATTGCTCTGGGCTTCAGATGGAGCCCTTGGAAAAACTGGAAGAAATCAGATCAGAGATGGTCTGGTGCGCTAAGGGGCAGACCTTTCCCTGGGAGCATTCCCTGGAGCAGGGCAGCCCTGGGAGCACAGCCCTCGGAGCACAGACACTGGCTTCAGGCCTTTCCTCCCCACCTGCGCCATCTGCTTCCTCCGCCCCTGCCGAGCCCTCACCTTGCACACACTCTTACAACAAGCGTGTGATAAACAAGTACACGGAGGGACTGCCCAACCTTGACTTAGGGACGGATGTCTTTGTTTTCTTTTTCCATCATCTCCTTAAGAGCTTTAGACAAGGAGTCGGAGAAGCCCTGGCCTGGGGATGAATCCTCTTACTTACCAGCTGGGTGGCTTCTGACAAGCCACACTGACCCCCAAGACTCAGTTTCATTTATTTGTAAAGTAGGGATTAGAAATAAAACATCCACCTTATAAACTTGTCAGGATAAATCTACCAAAGAGCCTTTGTAAACTCTAAAGTGATATACAAAAGCAGGACGTATTGCTGTCAGTAAAATTGTTAATCCTAGACCTAGTTCAGGGGTGGTACAAAGCGTGGTGGTCTTGAGCCAGAGGCGTCTCGATAGTTGTGGGACCTTGGGCAAATTTCTTAACCTCTCTATGCCTCAATGTTCTCATCTGCAAAATGGGGATTTCAATAGTACCTACAGCAAAGGGTTGTCGTGAGTGTAAATGAATGTACCGTGAAGTCCTCACTTAATGCCGGTGACTGGGCAATAGGCTGCGACTTAAAGCAAGACGACATACACCAAAAGCACTTTTACCACAGGCTAATTGATACAAACAAGAGTTAACTTCCTAGGGCATCTCAATGTCATAACCAAATGATGTTAAACGAAATGATGTTATTTGAGGACTTGCTATTATTGTACATAGTTTGCACAGTGCCTGGCGCATGGCAAATTCTACCAATAGTGGCTACTATTATTTTTACAGCCCCCCATTAATTCTACCCTCCCACCTGGAGGAGATGGTTCCATCCCCCATATCTTCCTTGCATGATGACAGGTATTTCCAGTCTCATTTGGATGAAAGCATATCTCACAGAAGCTGCTTTCTCCCAGCCCTTAGCGGAAGTGGAGCAGGGGTGAGAGTAGCTCGGGGAGGCCAGAGGATGAGGGCACTGCAAAGGCTGTGCGTCCGCTCGAGGGGGACGGGTGCGGGGTCAGAGGCTGTCCCAGCACCCTCCACCCGCCGCCGCCAGGATTGAGGCCACTCCGCCTGCCAGGCTGGCCTCATCGATGTTGGGAGCTGCTTATCAGGTTAGAGCGGAGTCGCTGTCTCTGGCTGTCTCTGCACATTACCCAACCCATCCGTCGCGCTCTCCCGTGCGCCCTGCCTGCCCCCAGCTCTGCCTGCGCTAACTAGTTAATTGGATCTTGGCTAACCTGGTTATGGGCCGAGTCAGCCCAGCTCTTCCTGCCTCCAGAAGCCCAGCTGGGGGCAGGGCAGAGCAGCTGTGCATGTGTGTGCGTGAGCGTGTGTGCCTATGTGTAAGAGTCTGTTTTTGAGTCCTTGTTCCAAGACCCCCACCATCGGCCTCGCCCATGGAGACTGGATCTCGGTGCCTGGGGCGAGCCCCGAGCACGCCAATCCGCTGCAATGGTTGAGGGCATTGGACTCTGAGTCCCAGCGCCCTATTCCAAAGCTCAGCTCTACTGTTAACAGAATGTGTATGGCTTTGCAGGGGGAGGGGGGAGGGTGAGCCTCAGCTGCCTCCTCTGTAAATTGTATTATAAAATAATAAAATGTCCCATCTGGGATGGCTGTGAAGATTAAGAGAAACAGAACATCTACTTCAGTGCCTGGCACTTAGTAGGCACTCTATGAATGGTAACTGTGGTCACCGTCATCATCATTAGGCAAAGTTGGGTTCCTGCCCTTCCCCCCAACCCTGGAGGGGGGTTGAGAGGGATCTCAAAGTGGGGGGCGGCAGAGGCTTTCATTCACAGTTCCTTGCAGGTGTTTCCTCTGAGGCACGACTCCAATCTCCTCAATTGTTCCTTATGCAAATGACATGCTAATGTCACATCCCCACACCCCTGTGCCCAGCTCTGGGAAGGTGGAGGGTGGGCTAATTTCCCAGGTTTCACTTCAGCCCAGTCGTCCCCTTCCTCCCTCAAAGAGAAGCAAATGCCGATCCTCTGACAATACCAGTCCTCAGGGCAGAGGGAGAGGGAGAGGGACCTCGATCTAGAGAGGAACAAAGAAAGGCCCCAGTCTTGGTAGGAGACGGACAGCTTCAGCATCACCATAATCATCAACATCCAAAAGGCCTTTGGAAACGTCAGATTCTTCCCCGCCCTGCGCTGGCTACTCTGCAATTACGGAGGCCCAGCCCCAGGCCCTGGGGAGCTGGAGCTGGAGCTGGAGCTGGAGCTAGGGCTGGGGTGGGAGTGGGGTGGGGGCTGGGCGGGGCAGGGAGGGGAGGGGAGGGAGAGAGGGTGAACTAAGATTTGCTAACAGACCAGTGGCCCTGCTCTGGTTGTCCTTGAGGGCAGAAGCCACACTAAGTCCTCCCCCAGCACCCCAGGTCCTGGCAGAGGGCGGGTTCATGATAAATTGGGGAGACCCGTTAAGAAAGTAACCCCAAGTCTGTGACAGACAGCAACATTTCTTGTCCTTCTTTGCTTTCACTTTCCAGCTGTGTGACTTCATCTCTTTGTCTTGTTTCCTGAACTATAAAATGGGCATAAGAATTCCTGCTTCCCCAGATTCCCGTGAGAATAAAATGAAATGCTTGAGTCAATGACCCTGACTGGCAAATAGAGAGGTAGCAGAGGAAAAGCAAAGACCCCTTCCCGATCGATCATTGGCCCACATTTGGGTGGTCAGACATAACTGGTCCCACTTTGTATCTGGCAATGGGAATTGTGATCAGTTTTCTGAACCAAGGCAAATAATAAAATCAAATGGCGTGTGGCCTCCTCAACTAGGTGGGTTTGAGATTGGGGTCTCCACTGAACATTTAATCTGCCTTCTGGGTTAATGTTGGACAAGATTTACAGTTGAACCTGAATCTTCTGTGGCTGTCCTCTGGATGGTATAAAAATAGAGGTGGGAGCCCTGACCAGTGTAGCTCAGTTGGTTGGGCGTCATCCCACAAAGCAAGAGGTCACTGGTTTGATTCCCCATCAGGACACATGCCTGGGTTCGGTCGGACCCCAGTTGGGGCGCGTGCGAGAGGCAACCGATCAATGTCTCTCTCCCTCTCTTTCTCCCTCCTTCCCCTCTCTTTAAAAATAAATAAATGACATCCTAAAAAAACCAAAATAAAGGTGGGAGAGGTGCAAAGATGACAGTGTAGGAACAGTACAGCTGGGGACGAGAGGGGCTGTCGAGGCCGATGTGAATCCAGCCTCCTCCCTACCAAGATCCCTCTGCGAACACTGCTGTTGTTTTGCTGGGAGGCCCAGACCTGCAGGCAGCTCTCTCATGACCCCTCCAGTCTCTGCAGAGAGGACCGCCAGCACTTGGGGTGAGCTCCAGAGCAGACCAAGCCCTTGAGACATAGTAGTTGCTCAATAAACACAAATTGGTTGGACTGGGGAGGCAGCCGTAAGAACACTACCAAATAAATAACAAATTGTGCAAGCAGCAGCCACTGTAATTAAACCAAAGGGGACAACCAGCCCTCAGGGTCTTCCGTCCACTGATGGCCCTCTGAAGAGCACTGGACAGCACCAAGTGCCCTCCTGCCTTAGGATCCTCCTGCCTTCGTGGTACCCCAAATGGTCTCTGTCTTGGTGCCCTGTGATTAGGATCCTGGCCTCTCCCATGCCTGCCTTCCTCCTAGAACCCCACAGCCTTGTATCTGCACCTCCAATGAGACGCTTATCTGTATGGAGCCCAGTTAGAGCTCTTCATACCCAAGCCTATCTCCTCCGTGGGATCCTCAGCTCCCCGGGGCAGGGTTTATCCTGTATCACTGCTGCAACCCCAGCGGTGAAAGCCGGCCCCTGGCCTGTAACAGGTGCTTAAGAAATGTGTTGAAATGGAAAATTAGGGTGAGAAAAAGAAGAAGAGTTAGAAAGAAGGGAGAGGAAGATGTGAAAAAGAGCAGGCCAGTTCAAAGAAGCGGGAGAGTGGAGAGGGGAGAAGAAGGAAGGAGGGAGGGGGGAAGGAAGAAGGGGATAGCATGGCAGCCTTGTCTGTTCTCTGAATCAGGAGACACACACCTGCCTAGTCCTGTCTTTGGTGCTTAGAATCTACCTGGAAAGAGAAGGTGGCCCTACAAAGCCCTGGCTCCTGTCCTTCTGCCCTGTCCCTGGCTGTGTGGCCCTGGCCTGGACCTGCTCTCTGCCTTATCACTCCCCTGCACCCCTTGTCAACCCACCAATGAAGGGGTGCCCCTGGGTGCCATCCAGGGGCCCGTGGCCTATCAGGAACCACGTCAAGCCAGGGAGCATGGCCAGGAAGGAGTCGGCAAGGCAGATGCCGCCCCTCTCCTGCTGCCTTGATTAGAGAAATTGAGATGTTAATAATATTCCGAGATGCAAGGTGCTAATTAAAGTTAATTAATGTTTCCTTGTGAAGTAACCTCTCCTCATGTTTACCAGGAGCAAGGCTGCCAGCCGCTCCCCTGGCTTGTGCCAATCACGATGCCCGTCGCTCTGTCCTCACATGCTCACAGGTGCCCTCAGCAACCCCAGCCTCACGCAGTCACCACGATCTGAGGTTTCCAGGCCCTGCCTCTTGGTACAGTACTAGACCAACCCTGCCAGGAGTCCTAGTGACTCATGGGTGCGAGTAGCGCATGGGGCCTGGGGACAGGACTAGTGGCTTCAGGGACTGGCACCCCTGTCCTCTGCCTCCTTCCCTCAGGCAGAGTCTTGCTCTGTCTCTTTCCAGTGCCTGGACCTGGAGCAAATAACTGAACCTCTGAGTATCTCAGTTTTCTTATCTGTAAATGGGGCTAGTAATTCCTACCTTGTACAGTTGCTGTGAAGATCAAAAAAGACACTGACTGTAAAATGCTCACCACAATCACATAGCTGGGATTTAATAAGCTCTCAATTAAGGTTAACTGTGATTATTGTTGTCTTTGTTAATAATCATTTCCCTCCCAGATCTGTCTCCTGTGTGGTCTGACTGCAGGACTGTGGGTGGGTCAGTTGCATATACACAGGTCCTCTGCACACCCTGGGGCACCACCCCGGGCACACTGCACACATAATGCTGCGCCAACGCACTTGAGAACTCAGCACACCTGCCTGGTGGGGGGCCTCCACTGCCTAGCCCCCTGACGCATCCTCTCCTCATGGCCCTGGTCCCAGGGAAACAGAGATGAGAGAGGAAGCTGATGGTACTCTCAGGAATAATTCTGAAAACCCAGTGTGTGTGTGTGTGTGTGTGTGTGTGTGTGTGTCCACTTTTGTGTTTCAGCCTTCATAGGGCTTTGGGGGAGAGGCCACCCTCTTAGGAGGCAAGTCACGTTGCCATGACAACCACTGCAGGTGCACACCTCCAGTCTCTTCCTCTCGCCCCCACCACAGCCGCTCTGGCCAGTGCTGGGGTAGACACCCACCATCTCTGACAGGAGTCTCCTCATCCTCACTGCAGGCTACCTCCCTGTCCCTTGCCTGCCATCTCAGGAAGCCCCTGGCCCCTGGAAACCCAAAGCTCTTCCACCCACGTTTCCTCTGGGGGCTTAGTGATAATGAGTTAATATTGCTGTCACCTTTGATTTGGGAGAAGAGAGGCTTCTGAAAGGGGCTTCTTGGGTAGAATATGGGCAATCAAATGGTCAGAACCTCTTGCTGGTTTTGTGCACCTCCCCTGCCCTGGGAGGATCCCTGGCTCGTTCTCTGAGGGTAGGAGCACTGACCAGGCCAGCCTGGGGCATTTCCTGTTTATGGGCTTAGAAAGGCAAGGGGAGGAACATGAGGCTGGGCATCGAGCCCAGATTTGGGATGAGGGTAGGTTGGAGGGTCATTGATGGCACCAGCCGGCCCTAGAAAACTCCCGTGGCCCAGCTGTTCCTGGCAGCTTTTGTACTCCACCCAGTCTGGCCCCAAACCCAAATTCCCAGCATAGCCTTGCTGAGGGCAGACCCTACCCTTGGCTCCCTATTCTAACCCTGACCTCCTCCTGCTACAGCCCCTCTATCCCCTCTGGGGGCCTGAATGCCTTTCCCAAAGCCCATGCCTGCTGGCTCTTGCTTCATCCCAGTTCCCTCCTCACACCCACCTCTTCCCCCGTCTCCCCACCCTTATCCCACCCACTCCCCCATCTCCTTCCCCTCCTTCCCCTCCTTCCCCTCCCCCACCACAGTACTTCTCACCTACCTCCCTGCACACCTGTGCCCGCCCCGCCCCGTCTGCCCTCCTTTTCTTGCTCTGGCTGTGGAACCCCCAAGCAGGTTTTCTTTTTCTTTCTCTCTTTCTCTCTCTTTCTTTCATACATTCACTAAGCAAACATTTTTGAGTGGTGGGGAATAAGTTAAACAAGATTCTTGCCTCCTGAAGTTTTTATTCTAGTGGGAAGAGTAAGAAATTAAACAAGTAAACCAATAAATGAAATAATGATAGATTGGGATAAGGTCAAGGAAAAGGACAAAAGGGGAGCCGTGACAGAGATTACAAAGGCACCTTCTAGGCCCCTGGTTAGATGTGGAGAAAGAGTCACAGAGAGCAGAGGACAGGGGCCACCTGGAGGCAGAGGTTTGGCAGAGGTTTGGCAGAGGCAGCCCCCGGCTCCTCCGTAAGCAGCAGACATGGAAGCCACTGGACCCT
Source organism: Pteronotus mesoamericanus (assembly GCF_021234165.1). Lineage (NCBI taxonomy): Eukaryota > Metazoa > Chordata > Mammalia > Chiroptera > Mormoopidae > Pteronotus > Pteronotus mesoamericanus. The sequence goes on along the minus strand of NW_026555084.1, from coordinate 21,462,585 downwards.
GCTGCTGTCTCCCCACTCCCCACCTGCTCTGGCAGATACCTTCCTCCTCAGTAATCATGACAAAGACATAAAATCGGGGAGACCTCCTCCCTGCCACCCCCTCCCCACACTCCCTCCCACCCCTCCACCCCCGTGCCCCTGCTCCCAGCTCACCAGCTGTTTCCAACGACTTGGCTCTCCTGACAATACTAAGGAGGTGAGGGGCAAGGTTATAGTCTTGGGGGACCTAAAGGAGGAAACTGAATACACGGGCAGGAAAAACGTGACCATGTCCAAATACAGCCTCAATCCTGAACTACTGCAGCTGTAAGGAATAAAATATGCACGTGCTGAGAGACCTTTGAAGGGATCATGGCCAGGAAAGGGTTCATCAGGGCAGTTTTCTGTGGGCGCAGCACTTGGAGGGTTGAGGTGCGTGCAGAGGGCAACGGGCATGTGGAAGAGTGCCAGGCCACGTGGAGTCGTGAGCACATTCACAAACACATCGTGGGGACTTTGCCCTTCCCAGCGCTGCAGCCCCATGAAATATTTAGGCTTCCGGATGCTGCTCATCCCTGACTGTCCCCCTCAGCAAGCACACTTCCCCACAGCACGGTGGCTGCCCCGCTTTCCTCCTCTTCAAAGACGCAGAGAAGGGAGAATCAGACCCCAGGGTGGAGGAGGGTCTGTCCCTACCCTCTGGGCAGGGAGTGGGATCCAGGCCCAACTTCCCACAAGACACTCCCCCTACACGGGGGCAATACCTTCCCTGATGTGTAGCTCTTGGGGACAGACAAGGGGGCTGAGTCTAGGAACTAAGAGGTAACTTTTGGCTCAAAAGAATGGGAAGGCAGAATTCGCAGGGGATTTGGAAGCTGCAGGTGTCCAGGTTCCTGACGGGCCCTGGGGAAAGGAAAGAAGTCTGGGAGTGACGATCAAAGCTGCTTTTTATTGAGCACTTACAATTTTTGTGCTAAGCAGTTTGCATTATCACCTTAAATCCGCACTATATAGAGAGGATTTATGATGCCCATTTCACAGCTAGAGAAACTAATGCTCAAGGCTAACAAACTGGTCCAAGGCAATGCAGACAGTCCAGCTCCAGAGGTTAAGCTCCACATACTGTGTCCTTTGCAACAAACTACATAGAGGTGACAAGGCTTAGTTAGGGGCAAGAGTAGAGAGGGTGTGTGTGTGTGTATGTGTGTGTGTGTGTGCGCGCGTGTGCATAGTGGGGGGGGTCATGCCTGGACAGGGTCTGCCCCCTTCCCTCTTATTCCACAAAAATGAGGCTGTTTTCAGTACAGTCCCTTCCCCTGCTCCTCCTCCACTCCAAAGTGGATCTTCAGCCCCGGCTTCTAAATGTTTCACCTGTTTATTAGACAAACATTGTTGGCCAGAGTGAGAGACCATGAGGAAGGGGCAAAGGGGAGTGAGGAGAGCGAGCAGGAGAGAGAGCAAGAGCCAGCGTAGGAGAGAAACAGAGAGCCAGCACAGAAAGCAGGTGGGTGTGAGGGAACACCAGTGACAGTTGGATGGGGGAGTTAGAACGACCCACAGCCACTGTGTGGTGATAGAATGGATGGAAGGTGATGGAACTCCCAACCCCACCCCCACCCAGCTATCTTCACCCACCCTTCCCCCTTCTCATCCCAGCTTCTTCCCCTCCCCCACTGTCCTCTAACCAACAATCCTAACTGGACTATGTGACTAAGGTCCAATTACAGCCTGAACAGCCGATTAGGCCTGGAAGGAGAGAAAGTAACTTCCCCAAGTCCGCTGCTCCTAACCATCCCCCTCACCTGCCTTTTACCCAGGCCTAGTATCATAGCCCAAGGCTCCAGGCTGTTACTGAAGTTCTCCTCATCCTGCCCACTGTGCCCCTATTACCTGTGTCCAGACAGCCCCCAGCCATTGCTTAGTTCCCACCTTGAGACCCTCCATCCTCAGGCCCTGAGTCCATTCAAATCTTCCTGGCAGGGAGCACAAGGAGAGTGAGGGCCTCCTTGGAAGGCTATCTTTCTGAGAATCTTTACGTCTACTGTTTCTCCTCTCCGTCTCTCCCCTGCCCCCTTCTTCCTCTGGCACTTATTTCTAACATCCATGGACCAGGCCTACTGGTTGCCATGGAGACGCAGTGTGCAGCTGGATGGTGAGTGTGTGAGAAGGGCTGTGTGCGCTCTGTATCTCGGGTGGCTGTATATGAAACGTACCCATGTGCAAGGAAGTATTCTTCGAGATCCCCCTGAACCAAGACCCAGGCCAAGGCATAATGACCCTAAACCCCTCGGCCATATTCAGCTGGGGCACAGCCTGCCCCTTACCCCACGCAGGTCAGGTACTAAATTCTGCTCAGTCCAGGCTCTGGATTGGTAGATTCTGGAGGGGTCCCCACCTGCATGCACCTCCTGTCTAAGAAGAGGACTGGGGAACCCCAGGAAAAGAATTGGAGGGAGCAGAGAGCTTTCCCACGGGGGACAGCTGGGGTGATGATGAAGCTGTGTGGGTGGGCCGACGGGTGAGAGCCCAGCAGCGCCCCCAACACCACTCCAGGGGATGGGGCTGGAGGTTGGTCCAGCAAGCTGGAAATGCCACCTGTTTTTATTTACCCACTATTTATCCAGAAGGTTGGGAGAAATGAGAAACCTCGGTTCCTGCCCTCAGGAAGCTTAGCATCTTGGAGGAATCAGGCTTACTTCTTTATGGGCTCCCATGTAAGGGCCTTGGCAGCTGCAGGTTCCTACCCCTGGAATGCCCTGCTCTGAGCTCTAATCTTCAGGTTTCCTCAGAGGCTTCCTGGGTAAGGCAGCCCCTTCCGCTCCCCGGCTTCCAGTTATCCTCCTTCCTGGCCCACTGCTTGTTTCCTTCACAGCACTTTAACACAATCTATAATTATCTCATTTGTTGGTTTATTGTCTGTTGTCTCCACTGGAATGTAAGTCCCAAGAGGCAGTGGAGACCATGCCTGTCTTCAGTGCTGCAAATGCCAGCCCCTGGCACAGGTCCTGCCAGTTCGTAGGTGTTAAACATGAGGTAAATTAAAACAGTGGGCAGCTTATTTCACTGAAGCCCCACAATAATCATCTATGGTGGTAAACATTAGTTTCCCCATTTTACAGATAAAGAACCCAAGGCTCAGTCACCTGTCCAAGGTCATACCACCAGGAACGGGTACAGCCAGAGTTCTAAGGTAGGTCTCTGACCCCGGGTGTGATGGAAGGAGGTGGGGACCGTCTCTCCTCATCTACACTGCACCAGATCCTCATCCTGTCTGTCTCTGAGTGTGTCTCTACTCCCAAGCCAGGCATTACCAGAGAAACCTGGGGAGAAGAGGAAAGAGGACGATTAAAATCTGTAATGTGTAAATCTGGCCTTTTCTTTAAAAGACAGGATCCTGAAATGAGCCCCTTTCCCCCTCCGTGGCTTTACCAACAAGACCTCCTAGTTCTGGTCCCTACCTTCTTCTCCTGTTTCTCCTGCCTTCCTGAAGGTCCTCGCCTTCTCCTCCTCCACGCACAGGCCTTTGCGCACACCACTCCCTCAGCCTGCAACAGTGACCCCTTCCTCAGTGGTCTGTTCCCCATCTGCCTTTTGAAACTCAACTCTGGTGACCACCCCTTCCAGGAAGCCTCCTGGACTCCTGGGAGGAAGCACCTAACTTTGGCTCTCCAGCCTGAATTTACAGCTCAGGGCAGGGCTAAACACGTGATGTGGTCATTGTTTACCTGTCTGCCTTTCCCTTAGAGACTGTGTGTCATTCTTGGGGTATCGAAGTTCCCTATGCTAGGCTGGCGCAAGGGAGGGGCTCAGGAAATGTTTGTGGAACAAGTAAAACAACCAGGTGCAGGACTCTAGTAGCCAAATTCCTTGACCTCTGATATCATTTTGAGGACCTGGCTTAACAGAAGTTCTTCGTCCCCCACTCTCTGGCCAAATCAGAGGTGGGGATGATGCGGGACCCTGCGGTTGATTCATTGCCTCCTCTGATCTGGAGGTGACGCCTGGAGGTCAGGGTGACCCGGGCCACTGGTAGAGGGAGGGTTATTGATTCTGTGTAGCTGGAAGATTACTAGTGGGCACCAGGTTGCACACTGTGCAGGGAGCTGGCCTGACCTTGGGGACTCAAGAGACTGCCAGAGGGGCCTTTACCTGTCCTTCCCTGCCTCCTACCCCCAAAGCAAGGCTTGAGAGTATCTGATCCAGGCCTGACCTTGGCAGGGTCATCTTCATTCCCACCACCTTGCCAGGCTGTCCCCACAGCAGATCCAATCTCGTGTCTCTGAATGCAGGGAGGGCAGGGGGGTATCTGGAATGGGCGCCAGGCCCTGCGCATGGGAATGGATGAAGGGACACCTGTGACCGCCCCCCTCCATCCCCCGCCCCCAGCCCGCCGTAGATCCGGGTTTACACGGAGGCTCATCCAGGATTAGTCCCTGCGGTGGCTAATCCCTGCTGCTGAACCGACCCCGAAGTCCTGCAGCCAGGCCCCTGCCCGCGCAGCAGGGTGGGGGAGAAGCACAAGGCGGAGCAGAAGCGCTGAGGAGGGGGCGGGGAGGGGTGGGGGATGCAGCCCCGAGAGGCGGGGCCAGGAAACCGGCCGATCCGGTCTCGGTTCTCCGACCTCTCTGGATCGGGGTGTTTACCTGGGAGCCGGACAGAGGAGAGGGGAACTCGGCCGGAAGCTGGGGGGAGGGGATCGCGGTCGGAGAATGGGGCTGAGACCTTTTCGGATCCCCAAATCGACTTCCAACCCTCGTTCCTGAGCGTGGGAGGGAGCGACAGACAGACAGATGTCTCCCACCCCTTCTCCCATCCAGCTCGGCAATTCGTGCTCGTTACCAAAGGGAGAGCCGCGGGGTGGAGCGGGGAGCGGGAATGGTTACTTGCTCCTTAGAAGAAGGCAGCGCGGCGTAACTTTCCCCAGCTCTGCACCCCACCCCCATCCCTAACCCACACCTCAGCTCCTAGTGGGGATGGGGTACCTGGAACGGATTGGGCCCAGCGGACGGGCTGGGGGGCACTTTAACGTGCACGAATGAAGTAAATGTCTGTCCTCAGCCTGCGCCCTCTTGTCCCCATTCCTGCTTGACACCGACAGATCCCAGCGTGGGTCTTGGTCCGTCTGCTCCCAAGCGCGCCCCCTGGCCCCCTCCAAGGCCTCTACCCCACTCGTAGCCCCCAGTCTCTCCGGGACGCAGGACTGAACTCCCGGAAGAAGCGAAGTGGGGTCCGGTTTTCACACTTTTATTGTAAAGCTTGGGAATAATTACACGGGTCTTTCATTGACAGCTCAGCAAACAAACCGGAAACGAACCGAACCGGAGGAGGGTAGGGGCGGTGCCTGCGCATGCTCGCGGCGGGGGTGGGGGGGCAGGTCAGAGAAAGAGAAAAGACAGAAAGAGACAGAAATCATTACAAATCAACGGGATTGTGCTCGCAGCGCCAGGGACAGGGGGTGGAGTGGGGGCGGGGCGGGGGCCCTTCCCGGGAGGAGCGAGGCGGTGGGAAGTGGCACTAACCAAGAGAAACACGACCCCAGTGTGGGCGCCTGACGCGCCCAAAACCCCCCTCCCCAACCCCACCCCCCAACACACGAGAGAGACACGGCCCCCCTCCCCACTCAGATAACCGGAGGAGACACAGTCTCCTCCTCCCCACGGGCAGACACACCCGTCTGGGAACCCCATGGGCGAGAAACAGTCCCCCATCCCAGAGAAGTCCCGCGTGGAGACGCCCCTGAAGAGGCTTTCTCATGGCCAACGCAAGCCCTCCCACCACCAGGAGACGGCCCCCAACCAGGGAAGAAATGGCTCCAGAGGCCGGGGGAAGGGGTGTCCTCAGGAGAGAGAGGTACCCCAGAGCCCCTAGGAGAAAAGACGACTCAGAGCTGTCCGGTCTCTTCCCAAAGTACTGCAGGTCAGAGACCCCCAGAGCTGAGATGCAGGGAAGGCCAGGGACTTCCCTTCCCAGACATGCTTCGGAGATCACCCTCTTCCCTGGGAAGAGAGATGGCCCAAGACTGACATGCCTTAAGTACTCCCAGGAACCCCGGGAGGAAAACAGGCTCCCCAGAGAGCCTGGGTAGGGGGGAGACATGCTCCCATGGTCCCCAGCGGGAATACACGGTCCCCCCAGAGACTCCCAAGGGGAGAGACATAGGGGCTAGGGAGCCCCCAGAGGTGAGGGATGCTCCAGAGACCCTCCCAGGGGATGTGAGATACACTTCAGGGACCCTAGGAGAGGAATATGTCCCCATATACCCTCCCCCTACTAAGAGACATGCTCTGAAGTAAGGGGATGGGGGCCGACTAGGTCCCCTCTAGGAAGACACTGACTGGGTCAGGCTGGGTTTGAGGGGGGTCTCCTCTGGCCAAATGTCGCCTATTTGTACATAAAACTGTACACGACACAAGGCATTGGGGAAGGGCTTCACAGACCTAGGACCAGCAGGAGCGGTCCCCAATGCTGTCACCCATCCCCTGCCCACCTTTGGTTTCACCTCTCGAGTGCCCAGGTGGTGACAGACTCAGCGCGCCCCGACCCCAACCAGGGGGTTAGGGGTCCTGCCTTCGTCTGCGGAAGGGCTCCTCCGCTGTGCTTCTCAGCCCTCCCAGCCATCTGGGCCACCCCTTCCTTCTGGCTTCTCCATTGTGCAAATTGCTTCTCTGCCCTTCCACCCAGTGCTCGGGGTCTCCAAGACCAGAGCAGGATGCCCAGGCCACCAGGGGCACCTGGGGGAAGTCCCCTGACCCCAGGAATGCCCCCTGTCTAGGCCACCCTCTCCACCAAGCACATGGGCCTCATACAATCTTCTTGCCAGAATCCTGACCTCTAGGACCCACAGGACAGCCCTCGAGGCCACTGTCCCACCAACCGGGCACCTCATGTTCCCAACTCCACCACTATTGCACCTGCCCCGTTTGTGCAGGGGGAAGGGGCTGTCTCTTTAACAAGCCCCAGCCCACTTCCTGGGCCTCCCCCAGGGAAAGGAGCCTTTGGCCAACCCCTAGACCTGGTTGCTGTCACCCCAGCCCACTCTACCTCCTACCCTCCATAGAAGGGCTGCGTACGCCAGGGCCACCAGCCTCACAATGCTCTCCTTCCCAGCACTGTTACTCCAAGCCAAGTTAGGGGGAGGAGCAGAGCGCAGGGTGATTCTTCAGCCCCCCGGCGTTTCTGGGGTAGAGGTGGGGTCTCTGGGATTACAGGAGTCAAGACCCCAGCAACACAGCTTCCAAAGGCACCAGACAACCCAGCAGCCTGTACCCACCCCTCCCACCCTTGGGCTGCCCCCCCAAGCTTAGACTAAGTCAAGCGAGGGCCATACCCTGAGTCTTCAGCCTCCCAGCCTGGGCCCCTGGGGAGCTGAAGAGGTATGGGCCAAGGCAGTGGGCTTTCTGGAAGGAAGAGGGACTGAGGCTTTGAGACGGCCACAGTGGGAGACGGGGGCTCTTCAGGGTGCCCCTCACACCCTGGCCCCCTGAGGTGAAGAAAGGAATCCCACCTCATCATGGCTGACTGGGCTTCTCTGCCCCCCACTCTCCCCACCCACTCCCCCGCGGGACCCCTGACCCTGGCAAAGGGAAGCCCAATTGGAAGAAGGGGGCCAGGAGCCCAGGGTGCCCTGAGGCAGCCCTCCCCACCCCAAGATCAAGGCAATGGTGGTTTTACAGGCTGACGGGTCAGTCATGGCAGGGGCTGGGGGTGGGGGGCAGGGAGGAAGCAGGGTGCAGGTTCCCCCCTTGTGGGGGCAGCAATCGGCCACCCCCTGAGCAAACCTTCCTGCTCCCAACTCACCCAACCAGGCCAGAGGCACAGTCATCCTTCCCCTGTCTAGCTGCCCCCCACAACCTCAGGGCCCCTCTGTGATGCTCGTCTGGATGTGGGGGGCCAGCCTGAGCGGGGATCTCCCCCCAGGGCACAGCGCAACAGTTCCAAAAAAATAGAGATTTGTATTTTTAAAAAAAATTAAATAAAAGCCCAGCTCTGCTGATAGGCAAATGTTACCCCTGTCCCCACCCCCACCCACCTGTTGTTTCCCTGGCCTGCACCCCCATCCCACCATGGCCCCAAGGGTATTTACAACATGGAACAATAGAGGCCTAGGGTGGGGAGCACTGTGGCAGGGAGTAGGGGACATAGGGCAGGTCCCCCCCGAGGGGTCCCCCAAGACAACACAACATCAACAAGAAAAGTTGCAAATCAGGCAGAAATGGGGACATCATTCCAAGGTCCTTATATACAGACACTGCATGACCAGCAGGGAGAGGGGCCCAGATGGGACAGACACGGGCATGTGGTGGGCGGGTGGGTCAGCCCAGGAAGACAAGGCCTCCGCCCCACTCCCACCTCCATCCCCACCCCACCTTTGGTAACAAAAGCCCTTCAGGGAGCCCCGGGTGGTCAGGCGTTCCTCTGGGAGTGCCCAGGGAGACGGGCTCCCCAGTTCAGCCCTGCTTCAGCGCTGGAATGGGGGCATCCTATCCCCGCCCTGGTCGGCCATGCGGGAAACAATGAGTTAAAAGTGTGTTGCCCACCCGTGATTCCACCGTCTGCCCAAAGTGAGGGTGCTCCCTGGAAGTCGAGGGACGGGAGCCTAGTCCCTGTAGAAGAGCCCTCTTGGGCATCAGCTGGGGAAGCCCCATAAAGGGGAAGAAGGGGGTTCCCTGGGGGCTGGGGGCTGAAGTAAGGGGAGAGGACCTGGACCCTGCATGGGGGAAGGGCCAGCGTGGTCATGAGGCCAGTACTGCCCCCCCGCCCCTGACTTGGGGCCCTGGCCAGGAAGTCCACGCTGGAGGGGGCAGGAGTGGGGCCCTGGAATGGGCCCATCTGGGAGCTGGCCGGCGGCTGGATGAGGGGCTGGCCGCCGGCCAGAAGGGGGCTCACAGGTAGATCTCACGCTTGGCCGTCTGGGCAGGTGCTGTTGTGGCTGCGGGTGGGAAGTCCGAGGTCTGGGTCAGGGGGATTTCCTCCAAGGTGGCCGAGTCCTTGCAGGGATCATGGCTACTGTGGGAGAAGGCACTGTAGGAGGGCAGGAGGCGCACGGGGGCCGTTTTGGTGTTCCGGTCTTCCGGTGGGCTGGGGCTGCCAGCGCCCGCAGGCTCCTGCCCTCCTCGGTCCTGGTAAGGCACGAAGGTGGAGAGTTTGAGGGCGCTGCTCTTGGTCCGGCGGCTGGGAGACGACTGGCCAGGCATCCAGCACGTGTCGGAGTGACCAAATTCGCTGCACTCCCGGGTACATGTGCCCGTCATTGCAACATCAGGCAAAGGGCGCAGGTCTGCAGGACAGAGCAAGGACAGTCATCAGGTCGGGTGGCCTGGCAAGGCTCTGCTCCATGGCCTCCCATTGGCACCTCAGAGCAGCGGTGCACACCCCTTGCTGCCCCCTGGGCTCAGAGGCACATGCACCCTCAAATAGACGCGCGCCCTCCCACCATCCACCACATGCTCACTCTCTCTCTCTCACACACAATCTATCCTTAAATAGACATGTTCCTTCCCTCCTCACCCACCCTCCAGCTCTGCACACACACACCCATCACATCTGCCCTCAGATAGGTGCACAAACACACAGCTCATCTCCACACTCCAGTCATCTATCTCCAGACATTCTTAGACACACTAATCTACCCTCTGATGGGGGTGAGGACACCTCCATCCTCCTTTGAGTCTTTCTCTCTCTTTCTCTCTCTCACATACACACACGCGCACACACATGCACGCACGCACACACACCCTGCCCTCAGATAAGTGCGGACACACAAATCTACACTGGGCATCTTTATCCTCAGACAAAGAGGCCACATACCTTCCTTCTGAACCCTCTCAAGCCTCACCAGGCTCCCAGCTGTCCTGGAAGCCCATCCCAGCGCAGCAAGGCCCTGCTCTAAAGCCAGGGAGAGGGGACGAGCTTCTACGTGGGGAGTTCACATGGAGCCACACACTCACACACCCACAAGCACGCTCATGCAGCCCCTCTCCACCTCACTCCGGCCCCTACACCATCCACCACCCCTGGCCTTTCCCCAGTTCCCTGCCCAGAACACCCACGGGAACAGGAGTTGGCCGCCTGACATCAGCAGTAGCTGGTGTGGTTGCTGGGCAGCAGGGTCTCCATGGGAACAGTGAGGCCATGAGCACTTCCTGTCACAGTTGCCCCTGTCCCGCCCTTGCTCAGGGACAGTACCAGGCGGTGACCCCTCTCAGGGGACATGGCTGAGCAGCACTGCCTGGGGCAGGGGCTCCCCTGACACCGCCCATATAGGCTTGGCCTCCAGCCAGTGCAGGGTGAGGAGGGGACAGCTCTGTCGTTAACCCTCAAAGCACCAAGGCTCTTCAGCTCAAGGCAGAGTTGTTGGGGGACCCACGGTGGCACGGAGCAGAGCACGGAGCCTGGGTGGGTGGGGCCGGGTGCTGGGCCGAGTCCCCCAGACCCCAGACCCCAGAGTAGCTCCCACATACCTGGCACTCCGCCTCAGGGCCTGCTCCGACCAGCCGGCTCTGCGCGGGGGCACAAAAAGGACGAGATGCGCATGAGACAGAGCATGGAGGGCACTCTGCGACCTGCGGCGGCCCGGAGGTCAGACAAGGGCCCGTGCCTAAGGGCTGCGGGTGGACCTTACCACCTTTTGCGGAAGCTCGGAGAGTTTGGACTGAGGGAGGGGGGCCAGCTCCAAGCCGGGGAGTCTTTTCATCCCAAGGTGAGGCTTATTTAGTCTGCCCCTCCGCAGGCTGCTATGGACACCTTCACACGCACGCACACACACGTTCTGACGACATACCTACCACGCATTCCCACACTGACCTCTGCTCCAGCCAGAACCTCCCTTTGGCCATCACCCTCCTAACCCCTCGCAGAGAAGCCCTTCCCCTCCCCACACCTCTCCACACCTCCCCACTCCCCTGCCTCAGCCAAACCCTCTCCTGCTCCTCCCCCCCTCCCCATCCTAGGATAACAATACCCTCCTCTGAGAGCCTCTAGCACCCAGGGTCCCCTCCCTTTTCTCAAGGCCCTCTGTTCCTGTTATGGGACCCTCTTTACCTCAAGGTCCCCTGAAGGTCCCATCACCACTACCTGAGCCCTATGGCCACCATTCTCAGGGGTCCTGTCTCCAGGGAGACGGGATAATGTGCTGAATGCAAGGTCTTTGGAGTCAGAGAAGCCTGGGTTTGAATCCCTCCCAGCTCTGTCACTTTCTATGTATGGCTGTGGGGAAGTGACTCATCCTCTCTGAGCCTCAGTTTCCTCCACTGTAAAGTGGGCACAATAAAGTTCTCAGGTCAGAGAGAGCTTGTGATGATTAAATAAACGTGTACCTGAAAGCACTCAGCACAGTAATTACTGCTGAACATACAATGAGATCAGTAAATGGAGGATAGTTTTCTAAGGTCTCGTCACCATTTCTGGCTTCTGCTCATTCCTGGGGTGCCCGACCGTGCCGACGCTCCTCACCGTTCTCGGGGTGCTCCATCTCTCCTATGCTGCCATCGGGGGTGGTGCGCTCATAGTGATCCTCAGGCAGAGCCAGGGGACCGAGCCGGGGCCCCGAGGAGGACTTGCTGGATGGCGTCTCAGACTCCTCCAGACCACTATCGTAGTAACTGTGCTGGGACGGGTCCTGCAGCTCCTGGGCCTGGCTGGTGGCGGAGAAGGTGACGCGGCGGTGAGGTAACTGTAGGGAGAGAACGCGTCACTGCAGGCCCGCCGGGCTGCCCTGTGGGGTCCACCACCACACCAGGCCCCAGCCTGGGCCAGGCCCGCCCACCCCCAGACCTTCCAGCCCCCTCAGCAGCCACGGAGAAGAGGCCCAGCCCCCTGGCACAGCACAGCCCCAGAAGGCACATCCCCCCATAGAGGACTTCCCCTGAATTCTAAGACAGCTCCCAGTACAGCCAAGACCACATACTGAAAGTCCCAACGCAGCGCAGGCCCGATGTCACTACAGCCCCCAGGCCACCGCAGTAAGCCTGATCCGGTAGGACCGCTTATTACAGCGCAGCCTCCCAATTCCAGCACAGCACCGGCCAGCGCCCCTATATAAGCAGAGCCTTTAAACACTAGCAAGCCTCCAATTTCTAGAACAGCTCCCTAAAAGCAATAGACTCCTAATTCCAAAACAGCTCACCAATACCACAACAGTCCCCTATATTCCAAACAGCACCACCCCCACCCGCAAACTCCAGCTCCTCACCTGTCTCATTGCTCTTGTAACTTCCCATTGCCTCCATCCAAGTGAGGTGCCCACCTCTCTCTGATCCTGTTTCTCGCCTTGCGTGTAACACTGCGGGCTCCCCCAGGCTCCCTGCTGAGACCGCTCCCTCCCAGCTCCCCTGTCCCCACTTCATTCCCCTCCAGAGAGGCCTGGGAGTGGGAAAGGTGGGAGGGAAGAAGGAAAGGGGGCCAGATAACGAACCAGGGCACCTTGGAGGTGGAAAAGCGGAACAATGGGAACTGCCTCACGGTCCAGATCAGGAAACAGCATTGGCTGTAGAGGATTAGGGTCCGGGAGGACCTGGGCATGGGGGAGGGGCTTGGCTGCCATCAGGGGTCAAGAAGGCTGGCCTCAGACGAACTCCTCGGAAACAGGAAGGAGCTTCTGGGAAGGACTGAGGGCTTGGTGGAGCCAGGACTCGGGAGCTTGGACTGGGGGCTGGGGTGGGGGAGTGGAACTGTGGCAGCGTGTTCCCAGCTGGCAGCCCTGACTGCCTGCCAGGGGTTAATGATAACCTCAGGAACCTGGCAACCTCAGCTGGGCTCTTGGCACAACCAGCAGCTCACCCAAACACCCACCTAGGACTGCCGCTAGTTTTCCTGTCAACCAGAAATTAGGAGTTGTGGAGGGCACAGCGCCAGGGCCCCCAGGGGGCAGGGGTGAGAGCCACCCAGGCCCAGGGCCCGGCTGAGGAGTCTCCGGGCTCCCTCCAGTCCACTCAGGTTTTGGAAATGCTTTGTCTTTCCTCTAACGCCCTCACAGGGGCGTTTTCAAGATGGCCAGGAGAGGTGGTTCTGGGATGGCAGGTCCGCCTCCTGATACCCCACATCATCTCCGTCCCATTCAAGGCAGCCAGAGCTGGGGAGGCTGTCAGGACAAGGAGCTGTGGAGCTGATGGGAAGATAGCCCAGAGCTGCCTTCCCATCTTGGCTCCCACCCCATCTTCAGGAAGAGACACCCCTTCTCGGGGATCCATGTTGTGATCTGAAACACTGAAGGATCTGGGTGATGACAGACAAGGACCCCCAAATTAACCTAGACACGTGAGGCTGAGAGGTTGTAAAGGAGCGTCGTCCACCTGGTGCTGGTGTGAACAAGCTCCAGGAGGGGTCGCAGAAGCAGGGCAGCCTGGCCGGGCGCTTCCCTTTCCTCCCTGCCCGCAGATCCTGCACCTGGTAGCCTAAGGCTTCCTGCAGTCCTGCCTATGAGGCATGTCACTTGGTCTCTTTTTCCTGATTCTTTTCTGTAAAATGGAGGGTTGGGTTATACTCGACACCAAACGTTTCCTTTAATTCTCTACTATTAAATCTTAGAAAGCCTAGATCCAAAATTTCTCTCAAACTCTGACCCTGTAGTTCTAGACCCTTGGTGGATTTATTCAACTGGCTGTCTCCACTGGCCCTTCAGAAGATCTGAAACCAAATTCTTTTTCTTCAGTCAACTTCTGCATGGATAATGATCTATATGTCATCACTATCTGGTCACCCAGACTCAGGAGGATGAAGTCTATCTACCTGGGAATCCTGCTTAGCTCTCCCCTCATTCCCATCCCTACTCCATATCCAACTATCCCTTGAGTCCCGTGGGTCTTTTCTCCCTAAATTCAGCCAAATCCATCCATCCATCCATCTATCCGTCCATCCATCCTTCATTGCCACCAGCTCAGTTCAGACCACTGTTTCAATCCTGTACCTTCCCCTTACTCCCTTTAAGTCTCCCATACACTCCATTGAACTTCGTAAAACTCAATTCATCCAAAACTCATGAGCTCTCTGGGGCCCCCATCTCCTCTTAAGGAACTTGGGGCAAGGCAGCTGTGTCCTCTGCCACCTATATAGCTCTCCCAGGCTCATCGTGCGGCTCTCCCGCACCCTCCACTGCAGCCAGAACGCTCTGCTTTCTGCCCTCTCCCTGCCCCCAATGTGGTCATACTCACTCCTGACTGAGGAGCTGGCTCAGAGTGAACCTCCCGCCCAACTCCTGCTTGTCCGTTCCACGTTCTCTTCCCAGGAGCCCACCCTGTGTCCTATGCAGGTCTTCCCATACTGTGCTCCTCAGAGAAAGGGACGGGGCACTATGGCCAAGTAAATTTGGGAAACAGTGATACATAGTTTAACAGGTTCCTCCTTTCTTGCAGGCTCCGCAGAGCCTGTAACTGGACAATGTGATAATGCAGCTCTTACTACCAAAATTAACTTGATCATGGACCCCCCCGCTTTTTTTAATAGTATGATGATTAATAGCACTCTGGAAATCAAGTTTCATGATGTTTTGTGCTTGAATTCTGACTTCATCACTAATTAGTTTTCACCTCTATAAAATGAGCATTATAATGACCTATGTCACAAAGGTTATGAGCATTGAATGAGCTAATTCACATAAAGTGCTTAGCATGGTACATTGCACCTAGTAAAAACTCAAAAAACAAAAAGGAAGCAAGTAGTAGAAGTAGTCATGGGACAAGTTGGGAAAAGTTTTACTATGGCACTTCTCATTTGACACTTAAGATTCTCGAGTGCCTCATCTTCTCACTGGTACGTCTTGTACAAAGGTGTCCATTTTTCTTCTGGGTCTAGTACTCTTCTGAGCACAGACTAGGAACTCAGTCTTTGTTTTGGTGATGATAGTGGTGTGGCAGTTCGGTTCGATTGAGGCCGAATGCGAGAGAAGGTCTGCAATGTGACTCCGTGCACGGTTTGGATTGGAGCCAAGTAAGGGATAACCCCTCAGGCTCTGAGAAAGAAAAGGAGGAAGGAGCTAAAGAATAGCCAAAGGATAGAAGAGCTGGTGGCAGCAAGATGCGAACGAAAAACAATGACTGATCAGGAGCTGTTGGAGGTCGCCCTGGAGATGCTATTTCGTCCAGGAGACAGGAGATGAAACTAGATTTCACTTGCCCATGCCCCACTCCTCCAAAGCCCCCTGGAGTTTTTATTTTGGGGCTACCCCTAGGGGATTGGGGGAGTTTGTGGATGGAATCAGAGTAGAGAGCTGGCGCCTTTGACCTCCTGGGAGTGTCTCAAGCCTCTTCAATCGCCATGGAGACAGGTTGCCTCTGGCCTCAGAGACTCACCCAGGACCTGAGGCCCCTCACCCAGACTTTAGCTCCCCTTCCCCTCAGAAACAGCTAGAGAAGACCCAAGAGAGCAAGAAGTGAGAGACGGAGAGAGAGAGAGTGAGAGCCGGCAACCCAGGTGGCCAGAGCAAGGAGCTGAAGGAAGGGAGCAGGACTAGGATGTCTCTGCCCCAGGCAGCAGGGTGCACCCTGAAAGTGGGGATAGGGAGCGGGTCGATTCAAAGGACTTGAGGATCCCCTCCCCTCTCCCTAGCCCCTCCCTCCAGGCAGCCCAGGATGGTGATCATGCTGGGGACACACAGGGAAGGGCCAGCTAATTGCTGGGTGTTGAGTATTACGATGAAGAGGCTGGGAAAGGGACTCGGGAAGGTCTTGACCCGAGGGAAGGCAGCTGGTAAATCAGGAAGGTCTCTGCCTTCACCGGAGGCAGGCAGGCTACACTCCACACGCGGCAGGTGCTCCCGTTTGAGTTCTGTTCTATCAGAGATGCTCACTATGGGCAGGTTGGCAAGGTCAAGTCTCAGCCAGTGGAGAAAGGGCAGGACTTGAGTGCATCCCCACCTGCCCTTTCTTGGTGAAGGGTGACACTTCTGGGGTGAAGGCCTCACAAACATGGCGTAAGGGGACATGTTGAAGGCTTCTCGGAAGGGCACTTTTCCCGGGACAAGGACATGGACATGGGTGGACAGGAAGATGGTACATTAACAAAGGTTGGAGCAGAGGGGCAGGTCCAGGTTGTGGGAAGGGGCAGAAAGAAGGGATGGGAAAATTGGGTCAGGACCTACGGACAAAGGGCTGTTTCCAGTCTCTCTCACTCCTTCTCTCAGTTCCAGGAAAATAAGAAACCAAAACTCCAAAAATAGAGAACTTTATTATAGTCAAAGATAAGTGTTTGGAACTGGGGCTGGGAAACTGAGACCCAGCCCCAGGAGCCTGGCGTGGGGAAGCGGGTGACACACAGTACACATAGAAGGCACAAATGGGGCGGCCCCCTCCCTGACAGAGTCCCCACCCAGTTACCTGCTAGGACCCAGGTCTCTCCTTTCCCTCAAGAGAAGCACCATGGCTGGCCTCAGACGGAGACCCAGGTTTGGAGGGGACTTCTCCACTTCCCTTCCCCCTCTGCCTCCAAACCTTCTGCTCACCTGCCCATCAGCCCCCACCTGCAAGACCCAGCAGCTGGTGCAGTGTCCCGGGATTTGACAAGTCACAGGCCTCTCCCAGTGGGAAGCGAACAGGAGGAGATTATACCCTCCCTCAATTTTCACTCCGCCTAACCCTTCATACCTGGGTGAGGCACCGACCAGGACCCCAGCATCTCCACACCCCTCGCTCTTTGGTCCCACCTCCCACCGCTGCCTTGGTCCGGCCCCGACGAGGGCTGGTGAGCACACAGACCCGACACACCTGCGCTGTCACTCCCACACCTCAGTCCAGATGGCCCCGTGGTAGGGGTGGGGTGGGGGCTTGGGCGTGCTGAGCCGCAAGGTCTGGCCTACCTGCTTGTTGGGGTATTTGGGGGGATTGGTGCGGTAGCTGTAGTCGGAGTACTGCTCAGAGCCCGTGGACGTGGTGTCCCCGGTGCCCACGAATGTGTTTGCAGGCGGCAGGTCCTGCACCACCTGGTGCTTCTTGGAGGCTGAGGGTGACTGCGGCTGCAGCTGGATGGAAGGCAGTGGGGAGTTAGAGCGGTAGTGGCGGCCCAAGTCAGGGCTGCCTGGTGGGTAGTTGAGGGGCAGGTGGATTCGGGGGCTGTCCCCGGGGGCATCGCTCATCAGGTTGAACTTGAGGGACTTCTGCAGCCCGGCCTCGTCCTCATCCTCCACTGGCTTCACAGGCTTCGGGGACTTGCTCTTCTTGCCCTTGCTTTTGTTTCCCTTGGAGGCTTTACCGCTGGGCTTAGGGGTGTACAGGTCCTTGGTCTCCTTCTTACCAGCCTGGTAGCCACTCTTGGCCTCCCGCTGCCGGCAATAGCGCACGAGCACCGCCAGGGCAATGAGCAAGGCCACGGCCACAATACCAGCCACCACACCAAAGAGGATGTTGCCACGCTGCTTGGAGCGCTCATACTCTGGATCCCCGGCAATGTCGATGTCCAGCGGCGTATCCAGGCTGTGGCCCAATAGGTTCTCCAGCAGCGTGCGGTTGGCCAGGGTCTCATTGACATAAAGGTGGACCAAGGCTGTGCCGTAGCGCGGGGGCTTGCCGCGGTCACTGACCTTCACCACTAGACGGTGCAGCCCATGGTGGCGCCGCTCAATCTCCTTCTCCAAGGTGATGGCACCTGAACGTGACCCAATCTGGAAGAGTCCGTAAGGGTTGCCACCAGTAATGCTGTAGGTCAGCTCAGCATTGACACCGGAGTCAATGTCCTCAGCTGTCACCTGGCTGACTGTCTCACCAAGACGTGTCTGGGGGGTCAGTAGCCGGTGGGAGGTGTTGGAAGGGGCAGTAATAAAGGGTGCATTGTCATTCTCATCCAGCACATTGATAGTGACACCAACGTAAGCAGAGCGAGGTGGGACACCGCCATCCACCGCCTTCAGCTGGAAGGTGTAGGTGCTTTGTTGCTCCCGATCGAAGCTCAGGCTGGAGAGGATGGTGCCTGTGCCATTCTGGATAACAAAGTCACCGTTGTCCTGCTCCACTGTGAGCTCTATCCGGGCGTTCTCCCCTTTGTCCCCATCAATGACAGTCACCATGCCCACTGGACTTAATGCTGGCATGTTCTCCATCACTGAGAAGTTGTAGCCACTCAGCATAAACTTGGGGTCATTGTCATTGCAGTCCAGCACATTGACAAGGACAGTGGCAGTGCCCTGGAGGCTGGGGCTGCCCCGGTCAGCTGCCACCACCTTCAACTCGTAGTTTTCACGCTGTTCCCGATCAAGGGACGTCTTCACCCGGATCTCTCCAGTCTCAGGTGAAATGGTGAAGAGGCCCTTGGCGGCCGGCTCAGGCTCCAGGGAGTAAACCAGCTCAGCATTGGAGCCCGAGTCAGCATCACTGGCAGTGACCTCAGCCACCACTTCATCCGGTGTATTGTTTTCTGGGAAGGCGACCTCAGTGACGCTCTGGGTGAAGACAGGTGCATTGTCATTGACATCCACCACTTGCACCTTGAGGGAGTTGGTGCTAGAGAGTGGAGGGTTGCCCGAGTCCACGGCCACGATCTCAATGGTGTAGTCTTTGGCCTTCTCGTAGTCGAGTGGGGTGGTGGTTTGCAGAAAGTACTTCTTCTTGCTGTCACTGCCCGTCTCACTGGCCTGGCGGAGCTGGAAGGGCACATCACCTGCCACCACACAGGTGACAGCTGCATTTTCTCCCTCGTCTCGGTCAGATACCTGTACCAGGGCCACAGCTGTCTCCTCTGCCACATCCTCTGAGATGTTGGCCATCCCATCTTGGTGGGTCACCAGCCCTATGCCCCGGATCTCAATGGTGGGGGCATTGTCGTTCATGTCCTTCACAGTCACCACCACCTGGGCACGGGCACTCTTGGGGTTGGTGCCTCGGTCCTTGGCAAGCACTGAGAAGCGCAGGGTACTTAGGTCCTCACGGTCCACGGGACCCTGCACAGTGATTAGTCCAGTGTTCCTGTCCAGGCGCAGGAGACGCCTCACTATTTCGGGCGCCTGGTGGAACATGTAGTCGATCTCTGCATTGGCACCTTGGTCTGAGTCATTGGCCTTCACCTACAGAGCAGGGGAGGAAAGCAAGGAAAACAGGGATAGGTTACTCCAGAACAGCAAATCAAGGGACGCACAGGCTGCCTTTCCAACAAGCACGGCAGACATGACGGGTCTCATGCAGGACCCTTTCCCAGAGCAGCACGTGTACTGCCCTTCTCCCAGTCCTGACACTCGGGCACACATTCCCCGTCTACTTCCCTAAAGAACACAGATGCTGCCTGCAAGTCCTCAACAGAGCTGCAAGCAGCTACTGCAGACGGGAGAGGGCAGAGTTAAATTCTACTGACCATTTCTGCCCAAATATGGGAATGAGGAGCCAGTTGTCCAACTGGCACAGCCCTTCCACCCAATTAAACTGGCCTTCCACCCTTCTGAAGAGCTGGAAAGGTGTGAGCAGTAGAGATGGTGTGTATGTATGACATATGTGTATAATACACATGCACACACGCATTTACGATTGTGTGAATCTGTGATTGTGGAAGAAGGTATATGTGTTTGTGCACATGTGTGTCTGCATCTCACTGGAGACCCACATGTCCACCTGGAGGACACAGGTGAGGGGATTTCTTTTGAAAGCAGCCAGGTAGGGATATGGGTCAGAAGGAGTTGGCCAGGCCACCGTTCTGTCAAACCGGGGAAACCTGTTTCTCCCCCTCCCACTGGGCTGGTGCTCACTAGGCACCAACTTGAGGAATCCAGCAGAGCCTGCAGCCAGGAGGGAGGGGTTGGTGCAGGCCACAGAGCCTGCTGGCAGCAGGCTGGGCTCCCAGCTTCAAACAATGAACTGTCTGTCCCTTCGCGTTGGGCACACCCTCCCAGGGCAACACCGAAGCACACTCTATACAAACATGGGGGCAACGGGAACCAGGTAGAAATGGCCATAAGTTAGGTACAAAAGAATGTGATGATAGGTGGGCTGGGGGATAAGAGGAGACAGGCATAACTTGGCAGAGTTCTGGGGAGCAGAGCAGAAAGGTCTCAGGTTCAAATCCCAACTTCACCACTTCCCAACTGTGTGAACTTGAGCCAATTATTTAATCTCCCCAAGCGTCGGTCTACAAATATATACAATGGGGATAACAATAGAACCTATTTCATGGGGCTGTGGTGAGGATTAGATGGAATAATACGTGTAAGTGCCCAATACCGCCCAGCACATGGCGAGTGCTCCCTAAATAGCATTGATCCCTCGTTTGTCCATCTATCCACTCATCCTCCTATCTGTCCTTCTCTGAAGACCAGTGCTAACACAGTGCTGGGCACCCCACCCATGGGCCCTCAAGCCACTGCCAGTCTCTTCTTTCTGCCAGGACTTTTTCTGACATAGTAGAGACACCCAGGCTTGGGTTCACGGCTACCCTGGTCTCTGCTCACCGCTATGGGCCAAACTCTCACCCTCTGAAAACCAAGCAGTTTCTGCTCACCCCTCAACCCACTCACCCCATCTATCTATCTGTGCCCGACATTTTCATTATGAGTCCCACTGTCTCCCTGTCTCCAGATTGGTCACCCAGCTTCTTATCTGCTTCTCTTGACATTTTATCTCCCTTTGTCTGCCGAGGACTCGACTTCTGTCTCTGATTCCCTCCTATCCTTGCTCAGTTCTTTCTGCCTCTTTTCCACTGCTGGTTGTCTCCCTCCCCCCTCCCTCTGCCCCACTCTCCTGCTTCACCCAGTGGGAGGGGCGTTAGCTGCTATACACACAGGCTCTGAAGCCAGACAGACTGTTGGGCACAGCCAAGGTGGTATCTGAGCATATAGGCTGGATGGTATCAGGCAAGTTTCCTAAACTCTATGGACTCAGGTTCCCATCTGTAAAATGGGCATAATGCTTACCTTGTACTGTGGGGATTAAATGATATAATACACGTAATGTGCTTAGAGCAGTCCTGGCACCTAGGCTATTATTATTCCCCATCCCCGACTGTCTGTCTCCCTTTCCTTTCTTGGTGTCTCTTCTATGGGTGCCAGTCCACCAGCCTCTAAAGAAAAGGGTTGAAACGCCTCCTCATGCCCCACTTCAGTCTGAGGACACAGGACGGAGGGTTTCCTAGGCTGGGTACCTAGGACGGGTAACGGTGTCCGGGGCAGGCTGAGGCCTCCTCAGCTCCCTCACATCAAAGACAGACAGCTTCAGCCCAGGGGGAAGGAGAAAGGAGCTGGGGCTGGCAGGAGGCCAGGGCTGAGATGGCAGTGGGAGATACACCCACCTGTCTGCTGGGACGCTTTCTCTGCTCCCTCCCAGGCTCTGGCCCCACCAAGCTGCCCAACCCCTGGGGCAGTTCCCACGGAGAGGGGTGCTGAGAACTTCAGCAGAGGCTACCAACCACCCCCTGCGCCAAGCACCCCACACCCATGGGCACCTTGTGCCTAGTGGAGAAAGCCGGTATACAGACATCTGAGTGCAGTTCTCTGGAACTCTGAGGACTCATCTGGCTAAAATGATCTCATCTGCCTTTGTCAAGCAGGAGGGCAAAGTCAGGCTCTGTCCTTCAGCTTCAGGAAAATCTCATATGGCTAAAGGGTCCCTGGTTGGGAAGATGCCCTCTCCTCTGGAGAGATCCTACTTGGACAGAGGTGTTTCCCTTGTTCCAGCTCCACTCACACAGCTGGGCAGAAGATCCATTGACTTGAGAGGGGGCTTTACCTCTCTGAGATTTCTCCAGTTTGAGTCTGCCTTGGGGAAGGGGGAATTACTAGTCACGTGCTATGTCACTGTCACCAAAGCAACTTGACAGAGGAAAGAAATTATCCCAGGCTAGGGCGGGGTGAGAAGGTCTCACCTGGCTGGGGCTAGGGACGAGAGGTCTCACCATACTATCCTGGTGGTTTTCCCCCTAAGTGAAGGGAATTCTCACCAGCTTAGGGTGGGCTCCCATTTCTCAATGTGGGTCACCCAGACAATGAGGCAGAGGGGACTCTCACCTGGATGACGGAGTGCCCTATTGGGCTGTTCTCAGACAGTTCAGCCTCGTAGGAGGGTTGCTCAAATTTGGGGGCGTTGTCATTGGTGTCGAGCACAGTGACCCGCAGCAGGGCACTGCTGGCACGTGGGGGGCTGCCACCATCCTGCACCTTGATGGTGAGGTCATAGGAGTCCCAGCGCTCCCGGTCCAGGTTGCCCATCACAATGAGCTGTGGCTGTTTCCCATCCTGGTCCTCTGCCACCTGCAGCCCAAAGAGCTCCTGGGCTTCAGGCCCGGCCTGCAGCTCATAGGATGCCACGCCATTGGGGCCAGCATCACGGTCTGAAGCCACTGGGATGGAGAAGAGTGAGCCGATGTTGGTGTTCTCAGGGATGGGCAGCGTGATGACCGGTGAGGCGAAGTTGGGTGTGTTGTCATTGATGTCCTGTACCTCTATCTGGCCCTCCAGTAGCCGGGGACTGCCATTCTGCGTCAGGTCTGTGATAGACACCTCGAACTCCAGGATGCAGGGCTCACCAGGGAGCTGGTTTTGGCATTCACGGAGCCCCTCGCGGTCGATAGAGGTCTCAGTGGTGAAGATGTCGCCTGTCCTGCCCTCCACTCGCAGGTACGGGGCACCTATCTCTAGTGTGTATAGGTGGCCCACATCTGGAAAACCGTAGTCGGCTGTGAGGCTCCCAATGAGGGTGTTGGGCGGCTGCTCCTCCGGCACCTTGTACACCACCTGAGTGCTGTGGCCTGGGGATGGCGCCAGCAGGAGTAGCAGTGCCAGCAGCAAGGGCGGCAGTAGCAACTGTTGCCCCCCAGGGCCTGGCCTGGGCCTCAGGGCTCCCATCCTGGCAGGCTCCAGAATCAGGAGGGCTGCAAGGGGAACAAGCAAAAGAGGTGGTCAGCTGACAGCAGGGATCTGGCCCTGAGGGCTGCCCCGAGCCAGCCCCGCACTCTCCCTCTGCCGCCTGTAAGGAGAGCTCGGCCCAGCACAGAGCCCTGAGTCTCGGCCAGAGCTGGGCGTAGCAGCTGGTGTCTGCCCCAGCTGGAGGAGCCGGTAAGGGACCTGGAATGGGTCTGAAGCAGTCCCCGCCCCTGGAACGCCCTGACCCACCTGACACTCCCTCCTTCCCGCCCTGCTCTCTACTCAGGGCTCTGCCCAGCACCTCCTCACCAGTATCCTGCCTTAGTCACTCATGGTAATTACCCTGATACTGAGATAGAGAGACAGCTAGTGGAAAGGGCGAGGCCTCCAGCACAACCCCCCCACACCGCTGCCACACACACACACACACACACACACACACACACACACACACACACCAGCAAAGAGACAGAAGTACCTCTTACACTCCCCAGACCCAGACTCAGGGCCGCTCAGATTGGCTGGAGGGGATGATGTCTTCTTTCTGTCTCTTCTGAGATGCCAAGTCAGTACATGTGTGTGAGTTATGACATCTCAAATCCTTCTTGTCTGACAGAAATCACCCACAGTGCCTAATGTCCCCCATCCCCCATGAGGGGCCATCTTGAACTGGGCACCGGTCAAGGCCTGGGAACGGTTCAGGTTGAGGAGTAAGGTGTTAGGCCTCCCCAGACTCCCTCCCAAACACACATGCCCTGAGCTGGCACACCTGTGGGCACACACAGTTGCCAGGGCGCCTCCCAGCTCCCTCCCCGCCTTCCATTGGCACATCTGGGAGACCCCAGCAGCTATGTGGAAGGTAGTAAAGGATGAGGTTGGGGTCAGCACTGTGGTCAGGCCTGACTAGCCCTGGAATTGGAACTGGGAGTTGCCCTGGCCTGTCCTTAGCAAGGGGGAGCCCAGCAGGTCTAACTGGGACAGAGGTGCCAATGACACCATCAGCCTTTCCCTGACCACACCCCCTCCCTGCTCACAGTCTCTTGATTGTGAACATCTGGTTCTATTTGATCCCTATCCCTGCAAACATCTGACCCCTATTTCACACCTGGCCTGTCCCCACCTTAACAAGCCCAGTCCCAGCTCTCCTTGCCCGCCCCCCCCGGGCCTTCCAATTAGCCCTTTGTGCCCTAGCCAACCACAACATGCACCCCAACACCCCAATAACCCATTTCTTCGGCCCATCTCCCCCCAGCTTTGAGGCTGTGCATTTGCAGACTCCAGCCAGACCTACCAGCTACTGTCCCAGTCTTGACTCTCTCCTCCTCTCCCACAAAACCATAGCCAGCCCCTCCATTAAAATTCAAAGCCTTTGGCCCAGCATTTTTAACAAAGGGCTCAGGTCCAGTCTCTTTTCCCCACCTCCCCACTAACACCCAAAATCCCACCCCAGGCTCTATGAGAGGCCGCACTCACCCCACTGAAGGCAGGCTTTGGACCGCAAGGATCCTTCCCAGGCCTCTCCAACCCACAGTGACCTCTTGGCCTCCAACCCAGCTTCTATTGTCTGCCCCAATCCCTCGACCATGAATCACCGCGGCCCGGGACACTGCCCGCCCATGTGCGCTCCAGTATTGTGCCCCTAATCCTGTGCTCTCTGCCTCACACAACACACATCCAGAAGGAAGGGACCGGGCTCCCTACATTCACCCCCCAGCGCCACCCCTGCTCCTTTGTAAATCTGGGCACACTGTCGGTGTTCAGTCATGCATTCAGTGAATGTTTATTGGGCACTTCCAATGTGCTCAGCTTTGTCCTAGGTACTGCTATGGCGGAGCTGACAATGGTTCTAACTCAGTGACTATTTGTCCGTTTTCTGTGGTTGGACCCATTTGGCACATGGGAGGCCGCCGGTAGAGAAGAGCAGGGACCATGATGTCAGACAGTCTGAGGCAAACCCCAGCTGCCCACTTCCTGGCTGCCCGAGCTGGAGCAAATGATTTTGAGCCTGTTTCCTGATGTGTAAAATGGGGATCATACTACCTGTTATCTAGGGAGTTTGAAATCATGTGGGCTACATGCCTAGCACACAATGGGTCCTCAGCAAATGCCCCTCAAAGCACAACTGTAGTTACGTAGTTGTTTGGGAAATCAGCTGTGAATTGCTTCTCTTTCCTACAAGACGGAGCAAAGAGCAGGAGAACCTCGGCCCTGTGGACTCCTAAATCCCCAAGATCCTACCCTGGACTCGGCACACAGCAGGCGCTCCAGTCAGGGCTCCTGAATGGCCGATTATTTTAGCTCCCAGGCTTAACCTGTCCCGGCACTTTTGGTGTGGCCCTTGCTTGTTTTCTTGCCCAGTTCCCCTACTGAGAACCTGCTGGAGGCAAATGTAATCTTTCTCTGTTTAGGTCCATAGTAGGCTCTCAGCAAATGCTCACTGAACACACAGATTGCTTACACAAGTCAAACACTCCACTTCCTCTCCATAGCCTGTCCAAAGCACAGCCCCTCCCGGGTCCTTCTCAGAATAAGCTTCAAGTCTGTGAGGCGTTATCAAATTACTGTGTGTTTGTTCCCAGCTGCAATCTTAATCTCTTTAAAAGAAGGGGGAATTTATCCCAAGCTCCATTTGGATCCACTCTCCAGTCATTTCCCCTCTACCCGCCCCCGCCCCCAGCACAGGCACAACACGCGATCGCCATGGGCACCAATTCCTTCCGTGCATAAGTCTTGGCAGGGTGGGGGTTACAAGGGTTTTACCCTAAATGTGAGAAAAAGGAGAAAGAAGACAGGGGCCGCTCGCCTCCACCCACTCTCTTTAGATCAAGGATTCTTAAGCTTTTTGGGTCGCATCCCCTTTACAAATTTTATGAAACTATGGTTCAGATTTTTCCAAGAAAAATGAATGCTCACAAATTTTGGCTACAAATCCAGAGGTCCGTGGCCTGGCAGAGCTGGGTGACTTGGATGTGCAGCCGGCGCTTCTTTCCCCCTCTCAGAATCCCAACCCTCACGCTTCTCCAGCAGTAAAAACACAACATGTTTGTGACCCGCACCCCCCTGCCCCCAATGTTCTCTCTCCCTCTCTCACTTTGTCACTCTTAAGAGATCCCTTACCTCCAGCCAGTAGAGGAGCCATGAAAGAGAATCACAAAGGAATATCCAAG
The DNA here is from genome assembly GCF_021234165.1 of Pteronotus mesoamericanus. Lineage (NCBI taxonomy): Eukaryota > Metazoa > Chordata > Mammalia > Chiroptera > Mormoopidae > Pteronotus > Pteronotus mesoamericanus. The sequence continues at coordinate 21,436,680 of NW_026555084.1, read as the reverse complement.
ACAAGGAAGGTGGGGCGGGGGGGGGGGGTTGTTCTTGAGAGGTAGGAAGAATTTGGGGGAAAATGGGGTTGGAGGAGGGTACCTAGAGCAGGGGCAAGAGTTGAAGAGGGCCCTTGAAAGCACCTGGAGAGTCCCTTAAAAATGAGGACTTTCTGGCCCCACCCTTAGGAATTCTGATTCCTGAGAAAGGACCTGGAGAAATCCTCAGGAAGCAGGAAGCAATGGCCCCGAACTTTGGGGAATAGCTTTGAGAGATGCTAAATCCTAGGAGTTCAGACAGAAGTGCAAACTCTATCATCATCACTTTTACCACAATCTTCCCTGTCATAGCCAGGTCGGAGGTAACACTTCCTGAGATTTTACTGCATTTACATACATTATTTCATCTAATCCTCCCAACCCTCTGAAGTGAGTACTATTTATTATTACATGGCTCCCCACAGCACCGTTGATGAAATTGAGGCTCAAAAAGAATAATTAATTGTCTTAGGTCACAGAAGTAGTAAGTGGAAGTCAGGGTTTGAGAAGGAACACATCCTAGAGTCTGGGGGGAAAGGCTGGGTGGGGGAAGGGAAGTCAACAGAAACTACCCCCCAAGGCTAGACTACGATGTTCGCTATGCACCCCCACTCGCACCCCCGCAGTGCGCGCGCGCGCACACACACACACACACACACACACACACACACCTCATCCCTGGGCTGCCAGACCTGCCAGGCAAAGAACAGAAAGACAGCCTAGGGTTCAAGGACTGAGGGACCCCAGGCCTCGTAGGTAGGTTGCTTCAGGGACCCTAGGGATGCAGGGAGTCAGAGCAGCCATAACAACAGTGAGGTGGCCTTTCCTCTCCCCTGCTCCCACCAGCCCTGAACTTTGCCCCAGTGGTTAGTTATTGGGAGTTATTAGTGCCTGACCCGAGCCTTTGAAGCTGTGCCTTATCTGCCCTTCCCCAAGTCCTGGCTGGCTTCCTGGCAAGGCTGGCTCCACCTCTGCCCAGTGACATGGGCGCCCAGGACCCCGAGAAGCCTGGGCCTCAGCAGGGACACTGACTTATCCTCCTCTGGCCCAAGGAGCACAGTGAGGTAGGAGGGGCAGGGTCCGGGAAAGGCCAAGGAAAAACACTGTCTGCGTCAACAGCTGGAGAGGGTTCTCCTTCATTTCCAGCCCACCTCGAGGACGGGGGTCCACTTCCTGCTGAATGCCGTGGCCACAGAGGAAACACACAGAGGCAGCTATCAATGTCCCAGTGACCAGGTCATCCCTGGACCCCCAAACTCCCACCTCCACACTGTTGTTACACAATAGGCAGCAGCACAGTGAGCACAAAACAACCAGGGAACAAATGAAGGTCTGGGCGGGGAGATAAGTAAGCAGGGTTGTCTGGGGTGGAGCCGTTCAGAGATCTCCCACAGTAAACAGTGCCAACCCTCAGCTGCTCGCCCTTCCCTTCCACAACCCTCTGTCGGCCTTTGCAGGGCTTCCAGGCACCTGCACTCTTCCCTCAGACTGCCGAGGCTCAAACCCTCGCTCCATCACTGCCTGGCTGTGTGACCTTGGCCAAGTGACTTCACCTTTCTGAACCGATTTCCATCCTGTGAAATAGATATAATAAATCCTGCCTCTTGAAGTTATTTGGGAGAACTAAGTGAGTGAGAACAGATGCATCAAGGTCTATTACATTGTAAAAGATATAAAAACATATATATATCTATCTCCCTATGACTGACTAAAGCATTCTATTCCCAGCGTTAGGCACACAGTAGGTGCTCATTGGTTCAGTAAATAGACAAATCAATCCCCTACCAGTCGAGAGACCTATTAAGGAAAGGATGGTATATATGTTACTACTGTACTGCATCCTCACCACCCACCATGGGCCCTGCCAGATAGGTGCTCAATACACTGTTGAAAGAATCTCTGCAGCACCAACCAGCCATCCTTGCTCATGGTAGGGGCAGCCCTCAGCCTGCATCACAAGGGCCTCCTCCGTCTCCTCTCCGCCAGCCTGGATGCCCACTCAGCCACACCCCCACCCTCGCAGGCCCTCTCCTGGCCCTTCCGCCCCACTCTTCCCAGCAGTTAGCTCACTCCCTCTAGCCCAGCTCCTCTAAAGTGGCCACAGCAGGGGCTCCTCTGCTAGGAGGACGCCCGACCAGTATGACACCCCATCCCAGCTGATCCCTTTTGGATCTGGGGATTGGGTTTGGGGGAAGCAGGGAGACCAGACCTGCTCCCCTACCACACTGTTCCTGGCCATCTCTGGAGATCTTTCTCATCCCCTTCCCCTCAGTTCCGCCTCTTGGTATAGTTGTGATTACAAATTTCAATCCTTCCAGACCCCCACGTCAAGAAAGTAACACCCTACCCCTCCTCAGACACACACCCAGACCTCTAGGCTGCCACAAACGCTTCCTTGGGTGCCCCCTTTCCTGGCAGTAAACGAGGGTTGGCCCAAAGCAGGTAATGGAAGGCTCCCTTCGTCTTCTGGCACGACGTCCGGGACTCTGCAGGCCAGAGTAGCCCCCTGCCTACACCGCCGTGGTCTGTGGGAGCTTCCCGCACACACCCAGTTCTCGGGGAGCCTCCTCCCAGAGAACACAGGAGTGTTGGTGTGGGGGAAGAGGGGGTGATGGCGACAGTTCCTCCATCATCCTCAGGCCCGGGCGGCTCCACCCCCACCTGGGCTGCGCCGGGCCTGGGGGAGCTCGAGGCGAGGGCGGGGCGCCGCTTGGCGAGAAGGCTCCTCAGCCAGCGCGCCCCCCCCAGCGCCCCCAGCCCCAGGGGCCGCTGCGGGGAATCTCCTCTCCGCATCTCCGGCCTCTGCCTAGGGTCCCCGGCAAGCCCGCGTCGGCGGGAGCCACGCAGAGGGCGCCAGGAGGGATCCCGCGCCGGAATCACAAAGCGTCGAGCCCGGCCGGGCGGGGACGTTCTCAAAAAACCGACCCTCTCGCGCCGGGAGGAAAAAGGGTGTTTGCCCCGAGTTCCATCCTCAAAGACCTCAACGCCACCCCAAATATTTCCTGCTACAAGAAATAGTCGGCGACCACTGCTGGGGAAATTGAGGCCAGAAGTCCAGGCTACAGAGGACAACTGGGGGGAAGGGGTGCGAGTTCGCCTCATCTACCAATTTTGCTCCTGCGCGTGTCGCGATGTCCCGCCCCAGGGCCTTGACGGCGCACAAGACTCGGACCTGCAGCCAGGAACCCCCGGAGGGGGCGCCCAGGTGTGAGAGGGGAACAGGTGTGCTAGGGACCCAGGTGGCTCGGAGAACGCAGCTACACGGCCCGAAGTGGGTCGCAAATACCGCCCCAGCCTTGCACCCTCTGGAGCCCCGGGGAGGCGGGACGGCGCGGGCAGCCAGGTCCAGCTGGTTCCGGGAATACCCTGCCAGACAGCCCCGGGGTGGGGGTGGGGGAGGCGCCGGCGGAGGAAGCTTGTCCCGCCGGCCTCCAGGGTTCCCGCTGTGCGGATATTTACATTAACAATGTGATTAGGTGAAGGGGCGCTAGGGGCTCGCCGGGAAGCCCCGGCTTCGCCGAACGAAATCAGGCCTCCGAGGGAGAGGGACGGTGTGTGTGTGTGTGTGTGTGTGTGTGTGTGTGTGTGTACGCTAAAAGGTGTAATGTGACGCTGTTGGTGTAAGGTATGTGAGACACCCACTGTCAGGACGTGTGAGGCAGTGAATTTTGTGTTTGTGATTGTGAGGCGCTGCTGCAGGTGCCACTTACTGTGTTAGGTAGGGTGTGTGCCCTCGAGGCGTGTGCTGAGATCCTGGGTTGTGTGTGTACGTGGGTGTAGTCGAGGGGTGCCAGCCGATCTGTGATGTGTACCTATGTTCTGGCCAAGGAGTAGGTAACAATTTGTGTTAGGGTGTGTTCCTTAAAGGAATATGTATGTGTGTGTGTGTGTGTGTGTGTGTGTGTGTGTGTGTCTAGGGTTTGAGTGTTCATCTGGGGAGCTGTGGCACGACACTCTCACATGTGGGCAAGGGATTGCGTTTGTGTCCGAATGTCACACCGGTTGTGTTCCGTTGCTCCGTTTGGCCAAGGGTTGTATGTCCCTGCCGCTGAACGTGCAGGCGCTGAAGCAGGTTCTGAGCGAGTGACGGTGCCCCAGTGGGCGCTGGTGTGCGGGAGGTATGTCTGTGTTCACATATGAACGGATGTATGTATGCGTGTACTTATGTCCGTGGTCTGGTCCTCAGGGTGCCCGCGGGGAGCTGGAAGCGCCTGAGTGAGCAAAGGTGGTCGCCCAACAAGTGTGTGTGCGTTGTGGATGAGGGTCCTTGCTGTTTCGTCCTCGGGGAGCCCCCCCAGACTGGGAGCTGCGCGCTTCCCCAAAACCATCTTCATCCCGCGCGCTCCTCGCGTCTCCTATCCCCGCGGTTCCAAGCGAGCATGGGTGCGGGACGCCGAAGCTGGGGGCCGGCTTAGCACCCCTTTTTCTCCAATCCGCTTCTCGCCGCGGACCTTGGAGGCCAGAGTGCCCCGGCCACAATCCCCACTCCGAGCTCCCGGTCTCTCCCACCTCTGCCCTAGTGCTCTGAGCACCGACACGGCCCCCTTGGCCTCGCTCGGGTGAGCGCCCCTCCCGCAGCTCCCGCCGGCCATGGCCGCTCGCGGCCGGGAGCCACCGCCGCCTCCACCGCCGCCGGATCCTTACCCGCCTCGGGGCAGCGCCGGCCGCGGGCCTTGCAGTCCATGAGCCACCACCGGCCCCGGCCCGGGCTGCGGCTCTGCACGGCTCAGGCTGGCGCTGCGGTTCAGGCTCCGGCTCCGGCTGGCTATGGGCGCAGCAGCCCCGGCGGCTCCGCGTCCGCGCCGCGCTCCCGCTCCCCGAGTGTGCGAGGCGGCGGAGCCAGCAACGAGCAGAGCGCAGAGCCCGTCCCGCCCCCTCCCTCCTCCTCCCTCCCGGCCCGCCCGCCCGCCTCCCGCCCGCCTCCCCGCCCCCCTCCACCCCGGCCGGGAGGTGGAGCTCGGGACCGCTCTGGTCCCACAGGGAGGGGACCCCGAGCACCGCTCCCCAAAGCCAGGAGCCCCTTTTGCTATCTCCCCACTACCCGGGGCCGGGACACACAGGCCGTCCCCCTCCCTGGCTCTTCCCTTTACGGTCATCCCACCCGAGCCCCCATCTGGGACCCCTCCCGAATTCCCCTCCTAACCTCACCCAAACACCTGTCCCTACCCTGCCCCCCGGGAAGTCGAGGCTGGAGAAGTGTCTCCACTAGTGCCTTCTTCCATGGACATCTGCTCCTCCAGATCCATCCTCTTCCCGCCAGGACCCCCAGATCACCCCGTGTGGCCCTCCCTTCCCACTGCGCTCCGGGGGAAGTCCACCCCTCCCCCTCCGGCCGAAGCCGCAGAGCGGTCAGCCCGGGTGGCCGCAGCTAACCGTGGAGGTGGGGCTATGGAGGGGACCGTTGGAGGTGGAGGGTAATGGGACCCGGGGTCTCCTCTAGAATGAGAATGGGGGAAAGAAGCAAGTGTGAGAATGAGGTGACGCACCCGAGTCGGGCTATTTGAGGGTCCCCCAATCACCTGACCTCAGGGCTGCAGGGAGCTGTGGCCCCACACATTTACCAGTGACATGCACACATTCACAGAGTCACACGGGTCCCTGCCCCGCGAGGCCGCGCAGTGTCACATGCCCTCGCAGTGCCACACGTTCCCTGTCACACTCACACTCACCGAGTCACACACAGTGTCACACGCAGTGTCTTACACATTTGGATACTCTTGTTTCTCTCGCTCAGCTCTGGCTCTCTGGCGCCATCTAGAGGTTTCGGAGCACCTAGGGAACTCCCTTTCCTTTGCTCAGGGTTTGGTACCCCAGGCTCCCAAGTGCCCCAGTTCAATACGACCTCCTGCCTTTCGCCACCTAGAGGCATAGGCAGAGTGTTCTAGGTCAGAACAATGAGGGAGGCTGTCCTGGGACAAGGCCTGGCGGGGGTTTGGAAAGATCTATTATGGGGTGATTGGTTGCTAGGGCTCTATTTGCCATAACCTCTAACTCCTCCTTGATGTCCTCCCCCATTTTCCCATCTACACCACTCTTTTATCCTCTATTTCTTTCCTCTGCTTCCTTCCCTTCTCATACCGGGCCTCTCTGTAGGACACTCTTCAGGGTAAGAGTGGGATCTCTGGCCAGCTGACGAGGCAAGCAAGGACTGCCCAAGATCTCTCCCAGAGCTGTCCCCTCAACTGGACTTCCTTTCTGGCCCTAATCTAGTCCCCATCCCCAGCTCTCAGCCCCAGGAACCCAGGTCAGGGACTCTGGATGAGAGATAGGTAGAGCTAGTGAACAGAGGATCTGTCCTGTAAGTGGCTCCTCTCTGTCCCTTGCAAAACTCATACTCTCCCCATCACTAAGCACAACTCCAAGGAAGGAATCCGTGGCCCGGAGAGAAGAAATCATCCACAGAGGAGCTGCCCCAGCCTCCCTGCCCCCAGCATGTGCCTGCTGCCCACTGCAGCAAGCCCTCCCCGGTCTGCTTGCTGGGAGCCATTCAAAGGCTCCTCTGTTCTCCTCCCTTGCTCAGGGCTGAGCAAGATAGGCGGCCGCAGAGCTGGGCAGGAAATGCTAATCTCCCAGATGTTCTCCTCAGTCCTCCCTGCATCACCACCGTCAAACCCAAATCCTGCACCAGTGGTAGGAACAGAACTGGGCCAGTGCAAACCAGGGTGTGCCCACTCCTCTCCCCGCCCCCATCCCCTCCTCCTCAGCCGCCAGGCTGGGCTCTGTGGGGGACCTGAGCCTGCAGTGTAGATATGGGGATTAGAGCTGACTTCCCCAGGAAGGGGGGCTTGGCAAAGGACAGGGACTGGGACGTGACATTTGAAGAGGAGAGAAGCCAGCCTCCTGGCCCTGTACCAAACTGGGAGGAGGACCTGGTTGGCAAGCAGAGAACTGAGGGTGCGGGGACTCCTGACACTGATGGTGCCTGAGATTCCAGCCGAGATTGTGGCCTGGGATAGAAGCCTAGGGGGTGGTAGGTGTGGGAGTGCTCGGGATGCTTGTGGCCTAAGGCACTTGCTGTGATATGTGTGTCCCTGGGATATAGCTAAGAGGACTAGGATGCTGTAGGGCCTGGCAATGTAACAAAAAGGCTGTTGCCTCTGATCGTGGCTGGGATACTATTGTGATGCTGTAATACTGTGTGCCTAGGCTACGGCCAAGGTAATCAGATTACTGGAGAGGCTGTTGCTGAGCTGTGTGCGTATGCGTATGTTTATAAGTGCGCATGTTGGGGGGAGGGCTGTAACTGAAATGCCGTGGGGTCTGAAGCTATAGGTGTGAGGCTGGCACACCTGAGACTGGGGATAGTCGAGAACCTGTTCTCTGCTATTGTAATATGACGTAAGTGGGACTGTAGCTGGATCCATTGCCTAGGTCCTAGGAGATGAGAGGCTGTTGCTAGGAGCCTGTACTAGGAAGGCAGGCTGTTACCTGAGATAAGAACAAGCTACTGTTGTGTATAAGACTGTAGCTGGGCTGCTATTGGCCCTGAAGCTATAGCTATGATGACAGTGAACAGGGATTGGCTATAGCTAAGATGCTGTGGCCCAGGCTTGTGACTGGGCTGTTACTGTGTGCAGGACTCTAGCTGGGACGCTGTTATGCCTGCAGCCATAGCTCTGAAGCTCGAGTGTAGCCGGGAGGCCGTTTCCTGGTAATATAGCGGGACCACTGTTGTGTGGGGGCCGTAGTCCAGACTACATTGCCTAGGAGACAAAAAGCTGTTCCCTGGGATGCTGTTCTGGGAGGCAGGAGGCTACCTGAGATGGGAGCTGATCTGCTTTTGGAGCTGACCTACTGTTGTGCTTGGGACAGTTCCGAGTGGCTGTTGCTGCGTCTGTGGCTGGCTGGGTAGGGGGAAGGCGAGTGAGTTCTGCCTTGAGGTCTGGGAGATGCCAGAAGCCCGAGGCTGCGCGGGGGCTGCCGCTCTGGGGAGGTTTCAGCAGCTGCTCCACTGTGGAACTGGGAAGCCTGTTTTCATTACTGTTTTAACTCTTTTTTAAACCTTGTTTTTCTCTCGGCTGCACTTTCGCTCACTCATTAATTTTGGTATTTTTCTCACGGTGTCTCAGCCCCTGTCACGGCTGCCATGGCAACAAGAGGCAGTGTGCACAGTCCAAAATATCTGATCAAAAACAACCAAAATAAGCAAACACCAAAACGGCTGTGCTGGGGCCTATGGTCAAGGGAGAGCCAGTGGCTCAGGTCCAGGAAACCCTATGTTCCCAAGGGACCCCTCTCACTCCCCCCTCTTCCCAGGGAAGCTTTGCTTAACCTTCCGATAACCTGGGAGGCTCCTTCCCAAGGGATTCCACCACGCATTCTCCCAGGACTCCAAAATTTCCAATGGTCCCGGCCCAAGAGGCAGCTTTGCCTGAGGTGGGAGCATTGGGAGGGCATGATGACTGCGACTCATTTCCCAGGAGCTGCGAGTCAAGCCTCTAAGAAGCTCTCTACCTGCCTTGACCTCCACGCACACATCAGTACCCATCCCGCTTCTGGCCCCTCCTTCCTTAGGCTTCTTCCTTCTCCGCTCCCAACCCCTATTTGGCCACCTCTACTTTTTTCTTTCTATGGTCAATCCTGACAGAATGGACAGAAGGGAGGCAGCTGCCCCCTCTAGGCCCACCCCCAGCTCCTCAGTGGAGGTGCTAGGCAGGGATGCCCCGAAAGTACAAGTGGAGGCACCCCTAGGCCTCTGGCCATCTCTTGCTCCAGTTGCCGAAGGGACATTCCTGAACAGCCCTGAATGCTCACTTCAATTTCCCCTCCCAGTTGCTGGGCCCTTCCAGTTTCCTGAGCCCCTCCTTCTTTCAAGTGGGTATGTCCCCCAAGAAAAGTAAAGTGATGGAGCCTCCTGTGAACAGAACGGGCAGAGCTCTTGGTACTACCTGCCTCCCTCCTGTATGCGCCCACTACTGGTAATTTCTCCCCTGAGGAGGCTTGCCTAGATGTCTGGGGCACCGAGAGCTGGAGGAGGCAGAAAGGGCCCCTCATCATATCACATCACACAATTATATCTCTGGCTCCTCTTCCGGATGCTCCCCACTCCCCACCCCCAACAGTGGAAGTCTCTCTCCCAACAGGTTTCCTCCCCTTCTGGGAAAAGCTAGAATTCACCTTCTGCTCCTCACTTTCCATTCCTATCTACCCCTCCCCCTCAAGAGCAATACTGGCCTTGGCCTCCTGGCAGAGTCTTCCTGGGCCTGTTTCTATAGAAACCGGGTAGTCTGTGCATTGCGGGAAGGGGAAGGGAGACAGGAGCAGGGGGGAGAGACCAGACCGCAGGGCAGACCCAGAAGAGGAGACGCGGGCCCTGAGAGAAGAGGGGAAGCTGCCCCATCCAAAGGGAGGGTGGGGCCTTGATTTGGGGAGGGGAGAGAAGAAGTAGCAAAAGTTTCCTAGATTCTGTTCCCATGCAGATTGCTGTGCTGCCTCCGAAGGAGAGGACATGCAACTCTTTTCGCTCCTGGTACGGGGGCGGGAGTTTTTCTCTCCCCAGCACCATTCCCCAGATCATTTTTTACCATGAACGGCCTGATCCGGGATGAATCTCTTTCCCAGGGGCCACCAGTCTCTAAGACGGGGACCATAGGATGCTTTCCTCTCCAAAGCGTGCTCTGGAGGCTGGGCAGCCTCAGACCCGTGGCCGCCGCTGACCCCGTGGCGTGCGGCTCTCAAAGGCTCCATTCATCTCTGGGGGCTGAAGGCGCCATTGTCCCCGGCAGGGGTTGGTGGGGGCAGTGGGGGGTCTGCACTCAGAAGGAAGGAATGCGTCTGGAGAAGTTGCCCCCAGGGCTTCAGTCTCCAGGTCCCCACCAGATCTCCATCGAGACCCCTTCACGACCCCAAGCCCTTTCCCCCACTAGGTCCCAGCAGCCTTCGCGCGTCTCCAGAGGGTGGGGACCTACAGGGCGCGGGCGAAGCTTCGCCCCACCCCTCCCGCTGACTCCAGAAAAGCATTTCTGGTCTGGGAGCTGTCCAGTACCTTGGGTCCTGACGGACCGCCGATTTGCCTGGGTGCCTTCGGACAAGAAGGGGCTCAGGGGACTCGGAAGCTCTCCTTCACGCTGGCTAAGACCGCAGATCACACCTGGCCTGGGTGGGCCTGAACGCAGCCTCAGACGTGGTATCCATTGGTGCTGAGAACTTACCCAAGGAGTAACTTGACCCCTGCCTTATCTGAGCAGAATCGAAGGGTCAAGTGCCCCCAGGCCACTCCCTCGCAATTTTGTTTCAAACAAGGCAGAAGAAAGAACCCTAAGAGGCCAGGCCCTTGCCTGTCCCCGCCCCCCCTTCTCTTCCTGTTTCTGTTTTCCTCCCTTTCTCCTTCATCCTCCTCTCTTTCCCTCCCTGCTGGGTTGGGGGCTGCTGAATTATCATTTCTCAGCTCTGCTAATGTGCTCCCTGCTGTGGGGAGGGATCATAATTCTGGGAGATGATTAAGTTTCAAATTGTTTTTCTTTCTGTTGTTGAAGATGAAGCTTTAATACGGTCCCTCCCCAGACAGGGGGCCTGGCCTGGCCCCAGCTGCCTGCTCCTGCCCTCCTCTCCTGGTCTCCTCTCCAACAGTCCAGGGTTCCCTCTAAACTTCTTGTGTGTGATGGGGGTGGGGATGTGGACCTGCCCCGGACTCAGAGGGGAATACATACAATGTAGTGGTGAGAGGCGCTGGTCTTGAACACAAGTCAGAATTCAAATCCTAACTCTGCCATTTATTACCTATGTGTCCTTGGATGAGTTACTTAAACTATCAGAGATTCAGTTTCTTTGTTTAGTAAATGGGGATAATGTCATGATTGCCTCATGGAGTGCTTGTGTGGATTTAAAATCATAGTGCATGTACAGTGCTTAGGCAGAATGCCTGGTTCAGCGTGAAGCTTGGCAAATGTTAGTGGTTATTAGTACACACATACTCCTCCATCCTGCCTGATCCTGCCTCTCCATCCTCCCTTTGTTCTTCAGTTCAGTAAATATACATGTAATACCTACTATTTTCCAGGCACTGTGTAGTAGAGATTAAGTTATCCAGGAAGGGAAGATTGGTTTTCTTACTTATCTGCCTTGGAACACCCCTTCCTTCACATCCTTCCCTCCTTTCAATTTAAGTTCACTCCCATATACCCTCCCACCTACTTCCAGCTCTTCCTTCAATATTCCCACTCTATTCTTCCTTCTTTAACTGTAGTCTTATCATTTCACCTTGATTCTTATCCTTCTCACAACACACATGCATCTTTTACCTTCTATATCAATTCTTCATCACATTTGGGGCCATGATAGTGAATAAAAGTGTTGAATTTGCAAACTAGGAGAGAGAACCCTTCCTGAGTCAGAGTGTGTGTATATGTCTGTGCCTGTCTGTCTGTCTGTCTGTCTAAGAGTTACACACATTAATTCACATTCCGTGGTGGGTCTACAGCGAACTTCTGAACACCCACATTTGAACTGTGTGCTTATTTGCCTGTCTGTCCCCTACATATAAGTCATACAGCCCTTCAAATAAAAGCCTGCTTCTTTGCCTACCTACCTACCTGCTCTGCCCCTGCCTCTACTGTTGTTATACTCTGAATGGGAAAGCCTGCTGATTATCAGTAAGAGAAGCTGGCTTATGATAATGCATGTTTGTCTCTGTTCACTAGCTTCCTACCCTACACCAGTCTTGCTTCCCCTCCCCCACCCCAGTTTCTTGAAGAAGTCATTTCACAGCTCTTTGAGGATTTGCTTCAGTGCAGAAAACAGAAACTACTGTAGGTATTTTAAACTGAAGAGAATTTAATGTAAGGAATTAACTCTTTACAACAATGTCTAAAAGACTTGTGGAATAAACTCCTATAAGTAGCACCAAGAGAGCTAATAATACCAGGAGAACTATTAATACTTAGAAAGATGGGGACTCAAAAGGCCACCACTGGAACTATTGAATTAAGGGACATTGCTAGAGATTTGCCCTCTAGGAATTAGGAAGGAGAGACCAGGGAGTTGGTGTGGCATTTATAGGAGAACCCCATGTCTCCAGGATCCTCTTTGCCCATAGAATGCCAAAAATAGCAGAGAGAAGGCCTTTTCCTCCTTTCTGCCTCCTAGTCACACAAGTGCACTTAATTATAAAGGAGTCAGGAAAATGAATTCTGGCTTTCTAGTCTTTGTAGCACAGTGGAAGAAAGTAGGAATAGAGGACACATGCCAATTGACCATATTCAACACTCCCTTAGACCCTGCCCTTTAGGAGTTCACAGACTAGAGAAAGTAACACCAGGATCAATGCAGGTTGAAAGGATGAGCCAGAAAGTGTCTGTGACAGACCAAATTTCATCCACATGAGGTCTGGGACCTTAGTAGTCTTAAAGGGATTCCAGATCTGATTTGGAGCTACAGAGCCCAGGCGCTGCTAGTTGCTGGAGGAACAAAACTGAAGTCAGTGCCCTGGGGAGAGAGAGAGGCAAAGAAGAGATGATGACCCAATGTCCAAGACAGTTCTCACTTCCTGGAAGGGGCTGCACACAATAATCCAGGGTAAAGAGGGCCCATTGCTCAGTGGCAGCTCCTTCCTCACCCTGACTGGCTTTGGTTTCTGTGGCCCTATGTGGCTCACCTGTCACCTGCCTCAGTAATGAGCTCCCAGGATGACCACAGGGAGTAAAGAAGTAGAGGGAAGACTAACATGGGTCCATCCCTCAAGCAGGAAGGCCTGAGCCCCAGAGTGTTTTGTTGGGGAACACAGAAACAGGCACCTTCCAGCTGCCTGTATCTGCTTCTTCCTGCGACTCCAAATGTTTTGGCATCTCTCCTCTTCTCTGGCTCCAGGAATCAAGAGCCAGGTCCGGGTGATTCTAGGACAAGGAAACAGTAGCAGCTTCCAATATGTCAAGTAAATCCTCAGTCCACAAGTGGCATCAGTTTATGTATGTCGAGTGAGTAGGAAAGTCTAGGGATAAGGGGTGGGCTGGCATCTCCTCGTGGGCTTCGAAAGGAAGGCAGTATAACCTGGTGGCTAAAAGTGTGGCCTCAACAGTCCTGTCCTGGCTCAGCTGCTTTCTCATTGTGTGACCTTGGGCCAGTGACATGATACCTTTGAGCTTATTCCCCATCTGCGAAATGGGAATAATATGTACTTAACCTCACAAAATGGTTGGAAAATTAATTGAAATAATTATACACAAATATATAGAAAATGTTTAGCCCAGTGTCTGGCATATAGTAACCTTATAGCTGATAGTATTTTTGTTATTATCATTGATACCATATGTTCTCAGCAACATCTTTTCCATTTTACCAGGAAACATCTAGAAGGCAGGGTTCCTCATGCAAGGCTTGCTCCTGAAATATGAGGAGTCAGACTCTTAGTGGGGAGCCAAACCAGGCCAGGATGGCCCTCAAACCTGTTCCCTCCCCCTGAGAAGTCTCTGTCCCCTTGAATCCCTGTACTGTCCTTCTATGGTTCCACTGGACATCTTAACACGCCCAGAAAGGGGGACCTGATGTCACTCTGGCAGGTGAGGAAGGGAGAGACTAGTGATATTCAGAGACCCAAGTCATAAGAGTTTGGAACCATCTGCTGTGACTTTTAATGCCCCTTTCCATCCTTCTTTGTTTTTCTTTCCCCAAACCTTCCAGCTTCATTTAAATTTTATTAGCTATCTGCTCTGTACCAGGCGCAATGCTAGGCACTGGGGGACAGTGGAGAGCAGAGAGGAAAGCAGCCCTTAACCAACTGGGGTGCTCAGTCTATAGGAAACACAAACTATAAATATTTAATCACACAAATATTGACTTAATTACAAGTATAATAGGTACATCCCAGGAAAATAAAAGAGAGTAATGATAGTGGATAATGGGGGAACTTAACCTCCCTTATTAATCTGGGGGAAGGGGAGTGGCAGAGAAGGCCAAGTCAGACCAGAAGAAAGAGTAAGAGCCAGCCAGCCGGTGGGGGGAGGAGGCCTGGGCAGAGTGAGCGTCTGCCAAAATGTTAGATGATAACTTTATGATGTGTTGCCTTGACCAGAGGTATTTGATTCTTAACTGGGGACTCCCAAAGGGATAAATATTTAATGGTGGGATTTTTGAGAGACATGTGACCCAACTGATAGGGTCAGGAGGCCTTCTCAACAGCATCCAAACCCAATCATGTGGCCAGGAGGCCTATCTCTGTGTATATAGTGGGTGTGAGTGGAGGGGGAGGTGTGTGGGCATCTAGATGCATGTTCATGACTATGAATGTCAGTGCAGGTGTGTTTGGATAAATGCGGAGCTATAATTAATAATTTTGTCATCTGGGCCAAGCAGCGAAAGATCTCTTTAAATCCACAGAGACGTCAACTCATGGGGGAGTTGGGGGAGGGCAGAGAAGGAAAACTGTTCTCTGACATGCACGTAGGAGCCCCCAGCAGTTGGGTTTCTTACCTTTGACCTGGGACATCCCAGATCAACTATGTCTGGCAAGTGTAGGGGACAAACTAACCGGGCCTGCTAGGGAAGCATTGGTCTGGAAGGAGAGAGAAGAGGAGAGGCTTTAAAATTTGCCTAGTCTTTTAGAAAAGTATTATTTAAAATGAAGGCACCCTCCATAGTTTTGGTCTTGGGCCTCCGGGAAGTGTACCTTTATTGAAACTTTGAATGTATGCATGCGTACGTGCGTGTGTGAATGCTGAGTGCATGCGCTTATGTGTATATGAATTGGTGTCTGGGGACGACAGAGTTAAATTGTGATAACTAAGAGCCCTGCGAGTGTGGGGCCCGCACACCTGTTTGTGTGTTCGTCCCCTCCCACCATGCCTGTCTCTGCTGATCTCATGAGAAGCAGAGGCTGGCTGGCATGTCCTGCTGGTCAGGGCTGAGTCCCTTCATGTTAACAAAAGACTGAAAATGTACTGATTGCAACAAGGCAAACAGAAATAATATGCTCATATTCACCTCCATTCCATAAAGCAAGTGAGACCTGGGCCCATTGCAGTGAATGAGCTTCAATAATTCATCCCAGCTGCCGATGCGGTATTGACATAAAGCTAATGTAACACTGAAAGAGCCAGGGGATGTAAGGAGCAATTATGCTTCACCCGCAGCATGGTCACTCCGCTGGCTCCATACTGCTATGTTGGAAAGCAAAATCCCAGAGTGAGAAAAGGGCTGGGGAGGTCACTTGTCCCCTACCCTCCTTGCAGTTGGCTGTCTGAGGCTGTGAGGGTGGTGTTCTAGTTTCTTCTTAATGATATTTTTGAATAGAGACTTCCCACCCCCATCTCAGAATTTGAACTTCCCAACAGTGAAGAGTATGTTTCTTGGGTCAAATCAAGTTCCCTTTTGTACCTCTTTCCAAGGAGCTAAAACCACTGGAAATTTCTACGGGGTTTGACAGTGGGAGGAGTGAGGCTGAGGTTTTTTCCCCAGAGAGAGGGGGATCCATGGTTAATGTCTTAAAGGACATCTGACAACCCATGTGATGTTCTTCTGTCTCAAAAATAAAAATCACTCATTCGATATCCAAAAATGTTTATGGAGTTTCTATCTTCATTCACACAATAAATGCTTAGGAAACACCTACCGGTATTAGGTGAACCAAACAGTCTGGATCCTTACCTACATGGGGTGGCTGTATAGTGGGAGAAAAAGCATTAAACAAATAGACACAAAAATAAGTATATAATTGCAAATGGTTGCTGCTGCTACTTATTTCTTTTCATGTACTTATGCAACCACCAGTTCCATGAGAGGGAATAGCAGTAAGGAACAGCCTTGGAATGGGAGGGCCTCCCTGAGCCCTGAGGGATAAGTATAGCCTGAGAAAGTGGGAAAACTAGATGAAGGGGCGGGAAAGGCAGGCACATGTTTAACATTTTGCTCCTTGCTGCAAGCAGATGGTTAAACTTGACTGGAGCCTGGTGGAGGAAAAGCAATTGGAAAAGAAAGATCTGAGTTCAAGTCCTGATTTTGCAATTTTAGAGTTGAGTGGCCTTGGGCAAGTTACTTGAAAGTCTTGGTTACCTCATCTATAAAACAGAGATGATTACATTTCCCACTTTACAGAACTGTTAAGAAAAATTAAGCAAAATAATATTCTAAAGTGCTTATCAGTGCTTGGCATATAGTAAGTATCAATAAATTACTATTATGGCCATTCTGATTATCCTCAAATGCTCCAAGTTCTATATGGCTCCCCAGCTTTGGCACAGTGTGCTCTCTTTCCCTGGATCACACCCTTTATTCACTTATACGCATCTTTCAAGCAACAGCTGAAATGTATTTCCCAAAAAGGACTTTCCTGACTCCTACGTCAGTGGCTCTCAAACTCTAATGCATGCAAGAGTCACTCTGTGTGGTTTTATTACAAAGCAGATTTCCAGTTTTGACAAAGTACCATGACAATATAAGATGATAACATTAGGGGAAACTGAAAATGAATGAGAAATATCACTGTACTTACTATCTTTGTAACTTTTTTGGAAAAATCTAAGATTATTCAAAAATAAAAGTTTCTTTTAAAAAACACAATGAAATATCAGCTCACACTATTTAAAACAAAAACAGAAAATAACAAATGCTGGTGAGGATGTAGAAGGTGCCCTTGTACACTGTTGGTGGGAATGTAAAATAGCCACTTTGGTAAATAGTAGGATGGTTCCTTAAAAAGTTAAAAATATAATTACCATATGATCCTGCAATTATCTTCCTGGGTGTATACCCAAAAGAATTGAAAACAGGATCTCAAAGAGATACTGTATGCCCATGTTCACTGAAGCCACTATTCACAATAGCCAAAAGGTAGAAACAACTCAAATCTCCATTGATGGATAAATGACTAAATAAAATATCACCTATACATACATTAGAATATTATTCAGCCTTAAAAAGGAAGAAAATTCTAACACCTGCTACAACGTGAATGAACCTTGAGGACATTATGCTAAGTAAAATAAACAAGTCATAAAACAACAGATACTGTATGATTCCACTTACAAGTATATGAGGTATCTGTGTGTGTTACATGCCATTGAATCAGCCCCAACTCCTGATGAACCTATGAATGAATGACTTCCACAATGCCGTATCCCCAACAGCCCTGCTCAGCTCCTGTAGACTCAAGCCTATGGCTTCTTTTATGGAGTCAATCCATCTCATATTTGGCCTTCCTCTTTTCCCGCTGCCTTCTATTTTCCCCATCATTATTGTCTTTTCCAAAGAACCCTGACTTCTCAGGATGTGTCCAAAGTAGGACAGCTTTAGTTTTGTCATTTTTGCCTCTGGTGATGTTTCAGGCTTAATTTGCTCTAAGACCCACTTGTTCAACTTTCTCTCAGTCCAGACTATCTGTAGAGTTCTCCTTCATGCCATATTTCAAAAGTAATCAAATTCATACACCCTGAAAGTAGAATGGTAACTGCCAGGGGTTACGAGAAGGGAAATAGGGAGTTATTGTTTAATGGGCATAGAGTTTCAGTTTTGCAAGATGAAAAATTCTGTATATTGGTTGCACAACAATGTGAATATACTTACCACTGATTGAGCTGTATGCTTAAAACTGCTAAGATGATAAATTTTATGTTATGTATGTTTTGCCACAATTAAAAAATTTATTTTAAACAGATTTCTGGGCCCTGCCTTCAGAGCTTTTGACAGTGCAGAAATGGAAAACCTGATCCTAAAGTTTATATGAAATTACAAGGGATTCTGAATAGCCAAAACAATCTTGAAGAAGAATAACAAAGTTGGAGGACTCACATTTCCTGATTTCAAAACTTACTATAAATTTACAGTAATAAAAATAGTATGATACAGGCATAAGGATAGACATATAGATCAATGGAATAGATTTGGGAGTCCAGAAATAAACTCATATATCTACGGTCAATTGATCTTCAACAAGGATGCCAAGACCATCAAACGGGAACAGAATATTCTTTAACAAATAGTGCTGGGACAACTGGATATTCACATGCCAAAAAGAATAACAATAAGGAGAAGGAGAAGGGAAAAAAACTGAATCCCTACCTCACACTATATACAAAAAATTAACTCAATGTGGATCAGAGACCTAAATTATATCCAGTTAGGTTATGGTGTCCAGAATATATAAAGAACTCTTATAATTCAATGACAAAAAAACCCCAAATAACTCCATTTAAAAATGGACAAAGGACTTGGATAGACATTTCTCCAAAGAAAAGATGCAAATAGCCAATAAGCACATGAAAAGATGCCCAACATCATTAGTCATTAGGAAAATACAAATCAGAACCATCATGAGATATGACTTTATACCCACTAGAATGGCTATAAAAATTTTTAAAAAGAAAAATAACAAATATTGGCAAAAATGTGGCAACATTTGTGCCCTTGTACATTCTTAGTCAACATGTAGAGTGATACAGCCACTGTGAAAAATAGTTTGGTAGCTTCCTAAAATGTTAAACAGAGTTACCTCATACCCGGGAATTCCACTTCTAGGTACATACCCAAGAGAACTGAGAACAGGTACTCAAATAGTTGTATATGAATATTCATAGTAGCAATATTTTTTTTAAAGATTTTATTTATTTTTAGATTGGGGAAAGGTGGTAGAAAGAGAGGAAGAGAAACATCAATGCATGGTTGCCTCTTGTGTGCCCCACACTGGGAACCTGGCCCGCAACCCAGGCATGTGCCCTGACTGGGAATCCAACCAGAAACCCTTTGGTTTGCAGGCTGGCGCTCAGTCTCCTGAGCCACACCAGCCAGAGCATAGTAGCAATATTAACAATAACCAAAATGTGGAAACAACCCAAACACCTATTGATGGATGAATGGATAAACAAAATGTAGTATATACATTTTGAATATTGTATATTTGAATTGGAATATTATCCATCAATAAGAAGAAATGAAGGACTGAAATATGCTACAATATTTATGAATGACCCTCAAAAATTATTAAGTAAACGGAGGCCAACAAAAAAGAGATGTGATTTCATTCATATGAGATGTCCAAGATAGGTAAATTCATAGAGACAGAAAGCCAGTTACTGGTTGCCAAGAGATAGGGGTGGGGGTGGAGAGTGACTTCTTGATGGGCATGAGGTTTCTTTTTGGGGTGATGAAAATTTTTTTGGAACTAGATAGAAGTGATGATTGCACAGCATTGTAATGTCCTAAATGTCACTGAAGTGAACACTTTTAAATGGCTAATTACATGTTATGTAAATTTTACTTCAATTTGTTCAAAAAAAGCAGATTCCTGGTCCCACCTTCAGAACCTTGGACTCAGTACATCTAGCATGAGAGACAGGAATCTGAATTTCCTACAAGTACCTCAAATGCCTCTGAGGCAGGTCATGCAGGGACCATATTTTGAGAAACATCACTAAACCATGTTAAACCTCCTACTGATCCTCTTCCAGGCTTGCTTGAGCCTCTCCTTTTGTAACATAACTCATAACTGAAATTATTTATCCTGCACTCTTTTTCCCTAGATTCTAAACTCCTTGAGAGCAGGGCCTTTGTCTTCTTTTTAAAAATTGATTTATTTACTTATTTGAGAGGGAGAGGAGGAGAGGAAGAGAGAGAAAGAGAAACATCGATGTGTTGTTTCACTCATTTATGCTTTTATTGGTTACTTCCCATATGTGCTCTGACCAGAATCAAACCCACAACATTGGGATGACGCTCCAATCCACCAAGCTACTCGGCCAGGGCCCTGTGTCTTTATTCACCATGGTATCTCCCGCATTTAGAAAAGCACCTGGACATTACATGTCC
Organism: Pteronotus mesoamericanus; assembly: GCF_021234165.1. Taxonomy (NCBI): domain Eukaryota; kingdom Metazoa; phylum Chordata; class Mammalia; order Chiroptera; family Mormoopidae; genus Pteronotus; species Pteronotus mesoamericanus. The sequence continues at coordinate 21,416,934 of NW_026555084.1, read as the reverse complement.
TCAGCAATTATGGAGTGAGTAGAATTACTGAACTGGATTAACCAGAGAGTGTCAGAGTAAAATGGGAAAAATCCTAAGAGTCTCTAGTCTAGGAACCCACAGTCCAGGTGGGGGTTCAGGGTTTAGCCTCCCCTCTCTCCATGACTCCCACCACGTGGCAAAGCGTATCAGACCCCAGAGTGGAAATCAGCACACTCCAGTTGGGAAAGAAGGCCTCCCCAGGATCAAACTGGACTCCTCTTAGGGAGGCACAGCTAGGGAGCTCATCTTGGTCAAGCCTGGCACAGCAGTCCCAGTTCTGAGACCGTCGGTCACAGCATCCAGACATACACACCTCTGTTGGCATCTCCAAGCTAGAAGGCTCTGGCCAGTTTTTCCTGGCCACCTAGCTGATCCCAGCACCATTTGGCTGGGGACTGCTCTTAATCTTGGACGCTTCCGCGGTGCCTTAGAGCATAGTCAGCAGAATGGCTTCCCTCACTGTCACTGAGCTGGGCCTGGGCCATCCAGCCGTCGCCTTTGCTGACTCTTAAGGCCTCCTCCACACTGCAGGAAGTACGATGCCGCCTAGAGGGTGTGCGGGAGACATCCTGAGGGCCGGCTGGATCCTCAGGCCTGCACCTCTCTTATGGGGCCTGCACAGGTGTAATTTTCTTCTCACTGCTCTTACCTCTCTCATCCAGGCCCCTCCCCTTTGTGTCTTCTTGGGCAGGGAGAGTGAAGCTTTCCAATTCTGCACTAAGCTTATGAGGGTCAATTAACCCTAAATCAATCCCCTCCCCTAACAACACACATTTACACTTACACACAGGATACCACAAAAGTAGGAAGTGAATGAGCGTCAAAGAAAAAGGGCCTTTTCTTAATTTTATCATTTTCTTAATTTGATCATGTGGCATGTAGCCTTCTCCAATGCTCCAAATCTTTCCCTCAACATTAAAAAGTCATTTTTGCCCTGGCTGGTGTGGCTCAGTTGTTTGGGCATCATCTCACAAAGTGAAGGGTCGCTGGTTAGATTCTCAGTTAGGGCACATGTCTGGGTTGCAGGTTCAGTGCCCAGGCCTGGTGAAAGGCAACCAATCAATGTTTCTCTTATGCATTAATGTTTCTCGCCCTCTCTTTCTCCCTCCATTCTCCTCTCTCAAAAAAAAAGTAACTTTCATCAAGCATATACTATACACCAGGCAATGGAGCTTAATGCTTTACATGCATTACCCCATTCGATTCTGAAACACTACTAGGTGAGTGATGTTTTATAAACTTAGTTGTGAAATATACCAGATACACAGAAGATGTCTAAAACACGTACTTGTCTCTATAACATTAATATACTACATATTTTTATTACATATATCTATGATAAACATTCCCTTGTTTTTCTACATAGTTTTATTACCTATGCATGCATTCCTAAATCATATCATTTAGGTTGTCTATTTTTAACTATACATGAATGGGATAATACAATATATATTCTTCTGAGGTATTGTTTTTTAGCATAAACCCTTATGGAATTCATTTGTGTTGTTTCATGTATCTGAAGTTAATTGATGTTCATTGCTGTACATTGTATTCGCTGAAATACCATGATTTACATATACCCGTATTTTGCCACCCATAATGTGCTCCTGTGCAAACTGCACACGCATGTTTTTGTGCGCATTATACATAGGATTATCATACCCATTATTCATTGTACCCATGCATAATGCACATGCTTATTTTCCCTCAAAAACTTGGGCAAAAATGTACACATTACACATGGCGAAACATGGTATTTCCATTCATTATAGATAGGTATTGGGGTTGCCTCCTCTTTCTGGATATCACGAACATTCTTGTACATGAGTTCTGGTGTACACACCCACAGTTGTCTAGGGTATATAATTTGTAATGGAATTGCTGCATTATAGACTATGATTATCTTCAGCTTTAATGGACAAGCCCAAAGATTGCTTTTCAAAGTGGTTGTGATAAGTGTTGTGTTTATCCCCCTTGTTTTCCTGATAAGGAAACTGAGGCTCAGGAATGTTCATCAGTAGCCCAGGGTCATCAGCTCTAGGGGCAGAGCTAGGGTGTAGCCCAAGCTCTCAACCAGCTCACTTCCTCCGCTCTGTTTTAAGTATGTTCAACTGCTATAACTAGAAAGCCAGTCATAACTCAGTAGCTTAAAAAATGTGAATTTTTATTTCTCTCATATAATGGTCTTAAGGGAGTGTTTCAGATCAGCACGCTGTTCTGTTGCACAGAGTCATTAAGAAATCAAGGTTACTCTAGGGCCTTGTCACGGAGTGCATGGCTGGGGCCAGATTGCTGTCACGTTTGAGACCCAGCTGGTGAAAAAGGAGGAGCATGTGTCAGGGTTTACGTATGTGTAAGCTTCTGTGAATGTGGCCTTGACGTGGTACACATCATTTCTTGAGTCACCTGGCCATCCCAGCTCAATTCTGTTCCCATGAGAGACGCTGGGATGAATTTTGGTGGATAATTATCCATCTCACTGCAGCGTATCACCTCCTCCATTCTGTTTTTTCAGGGCTTGTTTCTAATCATTTCCCCCTTCTTTTCTATCCTATGTCAATCTCAAGGATGAATCACATGGCCAATGAACAGCCTGTAGTTCAAGAAGGTAATATTTTCTTTCTAGGTGGTTGTCAGGCAAAGTGAACAACCATACCACCTGATTTTCTTCAATAAAAATATTTTGAGGACTTACTTCCTATAAGGCTTTGAGGACATTTGGAGCCACCATATTGCTTACCACACTGGGAGTTCCAGAAAACAGTGCACATGGATGAAGAGTTAAGGGCATGTGCACGTACAGGGTGAGCTTAGAACCAAATCAGCGTCCCAAACATGCAGCCCTACCCTGTCCTGCAAGGAGAGGCCTACACAGCGCAGCTTGGGTTGGATGTGATATAAACAGGGAAGGAATGTGCATTCAATATATGCTTCACAGAGGAGGGTGTGATGGAATTAACTTGCCACTTTGAGGAATCCCTCCATTCTACTGAGGACTGGACATACAGCCTGGGGCCTTAGCAATAATAGGTCTTAAGGGGCTTTGTCTGTGGAAATCATGGTTTCTCACATTCAAATGGTCCCATTCCATGGCCTTTGTGTCTCTTAATAACTAGAGGGTTCCTCAGATAGAAAGAGCTGCCGTGTAAAGGGTTAAGTTCTCTGCACCTGTCGGGGAAGCCTGCAAGGACGAGGTAGGAGACCAAATAAAATGACCTCTAGGTCTCTTCCAAACCTGCGTCCATGTGCCAAGGTCAAAGGGATATTTGTCAGACATTCTGAACTGCTAATAGCTAATCTGTTCTTCTGCCTCGTGGAAAAGAAGGCACCCTCTTTCTGCCAGGCAGATGGCATATCCTGGGAAACCTGGAGGAGCAACCAGACAACGGGTGAACAGTGAGAGAGGAGGAGGATCAGAAAGACCTAGGAGTATGTCCTGGTGCTGTCTTAATTGGGCAAATCTCTTAGCTACTCCCAGCCTCAGTTTCCTCATGTGTGAAGTATTACCGTATCTGGGAAAGAAATAACAATTATCCCCATTTTACAGATGAGGAATCTGAGGATTCTGGAGTTTAACTTGCTCAAGAGTGCACTTTACAAAGTGAAGTCAAGATTTAAACAAAGGCTGTCTCGCTCTGAAGTTGAAGCTCTTACTAAGATTCACTAGCGGGTTGGGGGCCTGTGGGATGGTCTGGAGAAGGGGAGAGCCTCTAACACGTTTGGTCAGCGGATGTCCACTGTCAGGTATTCCCTGGGTTCCAAATTGTTAAACCCAGAGTAAGCGTGTTTCACTGTGAAGGGAATGCACAATGTGAGAGGGCAGGAAGAAAAAGGAACAGAGACGCAATGTGACTAGACTCATGCTGTTTCTTTCTCGGGTTCACAGTCTCTTGCAGGCCACAAGCAGGGGGTTCTAGGCGCCTGCCTGCCATCCTCACCCCCGCCCACCCCCCGCTTCGCCCCCAAAATAGGGACACCGGGCAGCCTTCTCTGTAAAGTTCTAGATTCCCTTTCCCAGAAGCCAGGGTTGGGAGGGAATGGAGGGTGTGCAGCGGTGGCAGTTTATGCTCCTCCAGAGCCTCAGAGCAAGATTTCCCCAAAAAGCAATATTAAATAAATAAAAGGAAATTCAGCAGATGGGAACATGAATCAATGAAAACTCCCATATGAGTGCAAAGATTTATGTCAAAAAACAAAACATCAACATCTGGGAGCTGCCTCATCTCCTCTCTTGGCTGCTCGTTTGGAATGGATTCTCGGTATCACTTTCTGTCTCTTTCTGGCCCTGGGAGAGGAGAGAAAGAAATAAAGAATAAAGCCCTTTTAAAAAAAAAAAAGTCATTTTTAATCATAAATGAACGCAGTTTTTCCCCTGAAGCCTGGAGGGAACGTGATCCGGGCGGCGAGGATGCGGCGCCCGGCCCGGGGACAGCGGGGAAAGAGTGCCCCCTGCCGGACGCCGAGGGGCGCCCTCCCTCTCCGCCCCGGAGGCTCTCGGGGGCCCTTTACCTCCGGATCTCTCAGCTGTCGCGGCAGCGCGAGCGCGCACACCCCAACGCCCACTGCACTGCGGCCGCTCGGCGGCTCCGCGGCGCGGGCGCCGGGACTCGTCACGTGGGCGGGGACCCAGCCGGGGGCGATTCGGTCCTTGGCCGCGCCGCCTGCAGTTACGCCCGCTGCTCGCGAGCTGAGCTGGCTGGAGCAAACCTTGCGTGTCTTCCCCCAGTTCCGGGGATCTGAGACAAGCGGTGAAAGAGGAACCTAGGCCTTGAGGATCTTGCAGCTCCCATCAAAGACCGCCATAGCTCTTAGACTGGGACACGCAATGGCTTGGAGGCAGGCTTTGGATCCTGACGTCTGGGTTCAAACCTGTCTGTGCCTCAGGCCAACCGTTTGACCTTAAGCAAGTTCAGCTCTCTGAGCCAGGGTTTCATTATTTGTACAGTGGGAATCGCACCACCCTCCTAGGGGAGCTGTGAAAAGTAAATGATGAAACACAGGTAAAGTACTTAGCACAGTGCACACATACATAAAATTGAATAAATGTTAGCTATTGTCATTAGGATAAAGGCTTAAATTCTCATCATAGCCTACAAGGTTGTGCATAACCCATGCCCCTCCACTGGGCTCCAGGGACATTAACTTTGTCTTTCACCCAGCAGCCTCTTTCTCTCCTGCCTCAGGACCTTTGCGTGTGCCGTTTTCTCTGCCTGGAAAGTTCTTTCCCACCCTCTGCTTCAACCCAGCCTGCTCTTTCCTTGGGCCTCAGTTTACTTGCCACATCATCCAGAAAACTCTCCCTGAATCTTCCCTCCCCCAAATGTAGCCTCTGCTGTATGTTCTCGTAGCACAGGGATTTTCGACCTTTTTCATCTCATGGCACACAAACTAATGACTAAAATTCTATGGCACACGAAGAAGTATATTTTTTGCCAATCTGACTAAAAAAATAGTTATAATTTTGCTTCATTCATACCAGACATATACTTTTATGTTGGCTGTTGTCACTTTTTTATTTGACGATCTAAAGGAAAAGAAGTCAGTGTTCCTGACTAAGTAGTCAGGTATAGCAGGTTCTAAAAATTCTTGTGTCGCAACAGTAGAAAATCGCTGTCATAGTAGCCTGGGCTTCTCCTTGCTAGCAATGCTCCTGGTTGAAATGTATCACCAGTTTTGCTACATGTTTAATGTCCAGCACCCCCTGGATAGTTTACTCCACGAGGCCAGGAGCCCATCTTATTGCATTCACTGTGGTATCCCCACAGGCCCCAGGATGTGACTAGCCTAGACCCTCTATTTGTGGTGAATAACCCAGAGTGGAGAGTGGAACCCTGAGACCAGAGGGAATGCTGAGTCTTCAACATGGTTTCACGAGTTCCTTCCAACAGTAAACATGTATTTATTAAGCTCATCTATGTGCCAGGTCCTGTGTTGGGCCCCAAGGACACAGAGCCATACAATTCTCTCTCTGACTTAATGGAGCTTATAGTCCAAGGGCAGAGACAGACATAAGCAGAGGACGATACAGATGGGACATATACAGCACGCTGTCGGGGTGTGTGTGGGGAATGGGGATGGTTGTTCCTGCAAGGACAGGGGCCTCGGCCCTACTTCATGCTTTACCTGCATTATCATTCTAAAGCTCACCACTGTTAGACAGGCCGATAATCACTTCTATTGTACAGAAGAGGCATAAAGAGGTTAAACAACTTGCCAAGGACCATAAAGACAGTAATGGCAGAAGTGACATTTGAACAGGGGCACATTCTGCTTCAGAGCCAGAGCTCTTAACTACTTGGCCACGCTGCCTCCTAGCAAACAGCTGTGAGGTTACCTTCCCGGCCTGCACTGGGTGAGAGTGGGTGGGGCATTGCCCCTCCCCACACCCCTGCCAGTAGCAATTCTGCCACCCAGAAGTAAAGCGTAAGGTGGCAGCCAGGGCTGATGGGCAGGTGAAAGCTGCTCCCCACATTGGGCTTAATGAGGAATGTTCACCGGGCAGCAAAGGGGACCTGCAAGAGCTCAGCTATAAACAGGCGCGCCTCTGGCTTCTGTGCTGCCAAATCCCCAGCGCTGGAGGGAGGCCCCAGCCTGAGCCGGGCTCAGCGCCCTGAGGGTGCTGCTCTCACTTTTTACACCCACCTCAAAGCTCCACTGATCCTGCTACATCTCCTCTCACCACCCCTGGGGCTTTTTTTTTTTTTTTAAAGGTTGGATTCACATCCTTCATTTGTTCTCTAAATGGCAGCCCAACCTGCTCTCCCAGATTCCAGGACTCAGCCAGCGAAGGGTTCGGAAGCTTACAGGGGAACAACTCTTCTGAGTTTTCTCTGCTGAGGCCTGGCTGAAGTTGGGGGCAGGTGGGAGGGGGGTGGCAGGGTGTGGATGGGGAGGTTCCTTCAAGGATTCTTTTTGAGGTCGTCCCACCCTCCAGCTCTCAGAAAGCTGCATTTCCAGCAGCACCTGGGGAGTTCTGACAGGTGGATCTGAGGTCAGAGCAGGACAACTACTAGAAAAGTATAGCAGGTGAGGGAAGACTAGAACTCAGGAAAGAGAACAAGGGTAAGGCTAATAATTGTCTCCACTTATCGACAGCTCCGACCAATTGTCTTCCAGCATGACACCAAAGCCCTAACCCACACTGTCTTGTGATTTTGCCCTTGGGTCCTTTCGGTGTGCCAAGCACTGTGCTAACTAAGCACTTTACATACGTTTGCTCAGTGAATCCTCATATCGACCCTGGCAGGAAGGAACTGGTATTGTCCCCATTTCACGGATGAGGAATTGAGGCTCAACAAAATTCAACTTTCCCAAGTTCACACAACTAGGAAGTGGTGGGAGAGTCAAACCCAGGCCATTAGGACTCTGAAGTCCAAGCTCTTAACCGTGGCACTCTCTTGTAGGGGTCAGCAACGCAGAAGGTAGTTCAAGTAAAGAGCAATCCACAGAGAACTGAAACATGGGCAACACTCATACTCAGGGTCAGGAGGCCGAAGAAGCAATTGTAACAGAACAGAAAGAGCTTGCCACCACTAGCCAGAGCCAAACGCTAGACACTGAGAATTGCAGTGGAGAAAAGACTGGCTATATTATTGATGAGTGGCGCCATCCAGGAGAACAGGAAGCTAATGCTCAAAAGCCTGAACTCCCCGATGGCACGGAGCTTACAGATTGTATAGGGTAAAATCACAAGACACTGTGGGTTAGGGGTTCGGTGTCATCCTGGGAGCTCATTGGTCAGAGGTAAGGGAAGGTTTATGAATCATTTCTTCAGGTCTTGAGGACAGGTTCTGGTCTGTTCTAGTTTCATGGAAAAGTAGCTATGGATCACTCTGCCTTAGGGCTGAGAAACTGAAACATAACTTAGGTCAAGATGTCACCTTTAGCCTACTAGAGTTCCGACCCACAGGAACATTTTCTAGGCTACTGTCTTCTTCTGCCCAGGGGGAAGTCTAAATCTCTGATATCTATATCTATATCTATATATGTAGATATATATAGAGAGAGATCTGAGATATACATATAGATATATATATCAAGATCTCAGAGAGAGAGAGAGATGATTTCTAGAGCTAAGATTTAAAACTAAGTTTAATGTCATAAGGACCCTTGGTTTCACAATGACAGAAACAGAACAGTAGGGGCAAACATGGGTGACATCATACAAGGGAAGCTGGAGAGGGGACAGATTCAAGGGCCTGTTGGAGAGGAAAGATGGCAATTTTTATAGGACCTGGTGACTAACTGGGTGTGGGAGTGTCTGACACCTTTGGGGTGTCTGCGCGGATCTTGAGAAATCCAGAAGCAAAGCTAGAGAGAGGACTCACTCCACTGGCTCCTGAGCCTACAGTCCTGGTCTTCCCCGGGTTCCAGCTGCATCCTGCCTTGGGGTCCATTAGGTGTCCCTCCGCTCCTCTGTATCCTGATAAAACTTTTCTAAAGAGCTAGCTTTAATGAGTTTCTAATATTTGCAACGAGAGTCAAAGCTAATATGGGGAGGGCAGAGAAGGGAGCTGAGCCAACCCTGAGTCCAAGGTTTCTCTCCTGAATAGCTGGGAGAAATAGTACAATTGACAGAAGCAGGGAAGTGGGATGGTGGGCCGGTTTGCATGTGAGATTTAAGGAGTGGAGGGTCCACTGAGCCAAGTGCTCTGGAGACTGATGGTGCAAAGGCCCACTGGAGGTCAGTGACATGGTCAATGAGTGGCCTTGATGACCCTAGTGACAGCTGTGTCAGAAACAGTGACGGAAGCCTGGAGACCAAGCTGAAAGCGACAGTCGTGAAGGAATGGGTGGCAGTATGTGTGTTACTTCGGGAAAATGGCAATAGAAAGAATGAAAGAACGAAACACAATGGTAGCTGAAAAAGGCAGGAGGATCAAATAAAGGATGTCCCCCCACTCCAAGATAGGAAGGGCCTGTGTGTACTTCATAAATGGAAAGAGAAAAAAAAAACGAGTAGAGAGATGTATGCTTTGGCATGAGGGTCAGGATAATTAGACAAGGTACATAGACAAGGTTCTAGGAGAGACGGGAAGAGAATGGGACTGAGAGCAAAACAGAGTTTGGCCTTTGAACAAAGGAAGAGTCAGACCTCTGCAAATAAGTCTCTGTTCTTGTCATTTCCTCTACCTCATATTCATGCCTAACATTTGTTTATATAGTGTGCAACTACAAGTCCACAGCTGTACTCACAGCTGCTCTCAAGTTAGATCTTTCTTCATCATCTCCATTTATTGACCACATGCCAGGCAATTTAGATGTTATCTCATGAAAAGGGTACAATTCTCATTCCCATCTTCCAGATGAGAAACTGAGGTTAACAATGTAATCAATCCACTTGACTAGGTTTACCCAGCTGGTAAATGGGAGAACTACGTTGGAAGCCGGACAGTGCAATTCTAGAACCTGTGCTCCACTGTGCTCCTTCCTGAAACTTCAAAGAGTTGAAAATGGATGCCTCTAAGGAGCAGGACTAGAGTAGACAGCTGTGTGCAGTAGGGGTGTGCTGTAGTTTGTTATAAGCCTTGTAGTACTATTTGACCTTTTACTAGAGTAGGTGCTCTCTTAACCAACCATTACTTAACCAAGGGGTAAAATCCCCAGAGCCTGGCATGCTCCCTCCTCTCCATAACTCCCATCACATGTAGGTATAAACTGTTTGACCACTTGACCAACCACATGTCCAGATCCTATTGGGTGGCAGACTTTTTATGACATGTTCATTTTAACACTAAAAAACAAAACACTTGTACAAGGGACTTGCATTTTTATGATAAAAAAAAAAAGCCCCACTAATAAAAAGCAAAAAGAACCCATACCAGTGCTGAGCTCATGACTCAGCCTCCTCAGGGATGAAGGTGAGGTCACTGGCTAGATGGGACAAGGTGAAAATAAGGACTAGATCTCGTCAGTCCATCGCCCACTCAGCAGCCAATAACCTTTTCAGGATCCCTGCAGCCTGATCAAGTTCCAGCTTCCTTTTTTGATGTCCCTACCCTCAGGACAGAGCCCAGACATCTTGGGGTGCTTACAAGATGTTACAACCTGGCCCTATTTACCTCTCCAAACTAAGGAGCTACCACTACCCAATACCACTCCCACCCCTTTGACAACCACCCTGATCTTAAATTGTACTCTTTCCCTGGGAATGTGCACCAGCCACTTCCCCTGCCTGAATTGTGTTTTCCCTTCCCCACCCTCATCTGGCTGGTTCCCAGTCCTCGTCACTTAGGTTCATCAATTTAGATGTTGCTGCCTTCAGGAAGTCTTCCGAGGACTTCCACACTTAGGTCTGAACCTCTCCTAGGTGTTTCCATAGCATCCTCTATTTTTCCCACTGAGGCACTTGCTAGTCTCCAAAGGGCTCTTCAACACTATCCAAGCCCTTGGGCCTTCCCCTCCCAAACTGACTGTGGGCTGATCCTATGAATTGCTTTAACGCACAGAGTGCAGGGGTGAAGAACTGTCCACACGGGTGGGTTCCAGGCCTAAGCCTTCAGAAGCCTGGCAACTTCCACTTTTGTGCTTGGAGAAACTCTGAGCCACTGTTCAGGAAGGTTCATTACCCAGCTGGAGAGGGCATGTTGAGCATGGCAAAGAGGCTCAGCCTTCCCGATGTCCCAGGTGAGCCTTCATGTGACTCCAGCCTCAGCTGTCATCTGACAGCAATCTCATGAGACCCCAAGAGAGACCGGCAGGATTGCCCAGCTGAGTCCAGTCAATTCACATTAGTATGAGAGAGAACGATTGTATAAGGCCATTAAATTTTGGAGAGTTTGCTGAGCCACAGTAACAAAAACACCATCCTGTATTTTAATTGTCTACAGTTTGTTTGCCCTGCTAGACTGTTTTCTCTGAGGACAGGGATCACACTCATTTTTTTAAAAAACTGTTATATAGCTTCATTATATCTCTCTCTCCATGCATGTCTATCGTCACAGCAGCGCACGGTGTCCAGTCAGGTCAACGGGCATTGTCTGAACATCTTCTGCGGACAGTTTCTGTCAAGCCCAATGTGGGACACAAAATGGGAAAATGCCATCCGTGCCCTGAGGGAGAGAACTGGAGAGACTAGACTTACACAAATGAGATAATTAAATAACAGGACAACATATAATTACTGCTAAACTGTATGGTAAGAAATTAAGTGCTTACAGAAATTGGAAAAAGTGGAGAGCAGTGAGGGCTCCCATAGTTGGGGAGCTGTCACTTAAGTGCTGGATGTGGCTGAACCTTGAGGGATAAAACGAACTGCAGACAGGCTGAAATGAAGAAGAGTGCAGAAGTCCCAGGAGGGACAGAGCCGAACCAGTACGCTTATTTTATTTGGAGGCAGCAGCACAAGGTATGTGAAAAGTGGATGCCCCAAATCCCAAAGCAAGGATATTTCTGAATAGTTCCCTAATAGTCACATTTCTGGGCCTGTATTTATTGTTTCTTCTGAGTGCAACGCCTTTCTCCCTTCTCCACCCAACAAACTCTTACTCACATTTAAAGGTCCAGCTCAAATGCAACTACTTTTAAAAAATCTTCCCATGGTATCCCATAACCCAGGGCTCATGCTTCTATTGGAACATACCTACTTCTTTTGCCTACTCACCACCCCCACCTCCCAATACCATAGCACTTACTGGGTTCTTACTATGTGCCAGAACTATGCTAAGCATTTTAAATGTACTATTTTACTTAAACCTCACAATTACAGCATGAGATATTGTTTTTCCAATTTTAGAGCTAAAAACCCTGAGGCTTAAAGTGGATAAGCACACTGCCCAAGAACACAGCTGGGAGGTAGAAAGCTGAGATTCAATGTAACTCCAGAGGCTACTCTGAAAACACTGGACCATGTGTTCCTGGAGGCCACACATACTCTTTCCTCTGTCTGCTCAGATTCCAGGATGGTGGCTGACATATGGCTCAAAAATTGAACAAATTAGTACATCTGTCTGGTGGTATTAGTTGCCTATCTAAAAGCAGTACTCCCCAGCACTATTTTACCCTGGGTGGAGACTTCCACCTACCCAGAAGTCGGTACCTGGGGGAAAGGAAGTCTAAACACCGTATATTTGAACTTGAACTCTTTTATTTTATCGATTCAAGTGCAGTTAAAGAGGAATCATTCTTTTCCCAGCAATGACCTTAGCTGGGTCTGAAGATAAGGGTTATGATTAACAGGTATGTGTATACAGGGGTAGGTGGGTGGAAAAGCATTTCTCCTCTTAGGTATTTTAAAAGCAGAAACTCAGGTTGTTTTTGTCCAGCAGCTACCAGAAGGGATCACGCCCAGAACAGGTCCTCCGGGGGCCAGCTGGTAGTGTGTGGGTTCAAGTCCAGTGATTTTGAGAGTCCATTTATTAAAGCTGAGGACAGTGAAAGAAGGGCCTAGGATAGAAGGGCCTGCTTTGGCTCTCTTAGAAACGTTACAGGAAAGCAGTGAGCGGAGGCCAGCCTGCTGTCAGCTCACTGGAAAGTCAGAAAAAAGGGGGTCTTGGAGACAGATTGAGGGGGTTAACCCTGGACAAACTGCCGCTTCCCAGTGCTCTCCTGGTTGCAAGTTTCATGGGTATCTTAGAGTTTAGGAGAGAGAAAACTCACTGAAGAGGAGATCTGAGTGGAAGTGCCCCAAGGAGGGCGTGTGTCGGCTGACTTCTTTGTCTTGTGGGGTTTTACCTGCTTTCTAAAGGCAGAGATTTTAGGGGCCATCTCAGGGAAGGATCTCAGTACAATGTTCTTCAGCTTTTCCAGGTGTATCTTTTCAGGGTCACGGTCTGCACTGACTGGTCAGTGCTAGTGAGGTCCCAGTGTCATCCACCTGGTTTTGCTGCTTTTCTGGGCCTGGAGATTTTTATCTCTAGGGAGGAAAGGTCAGAGCACCCCAAACACCAGCCATATGAAAGGTCAGGGCATCTAAACCCTACGAGCAGTGATATGCCAGGGGAGGAAAGGCCATCCTGGGAGAGGTCCAGCACCAGTTTTGCCAGTTGCTAGGCACCCAGGGCTTTCCACCCTGTGACTTCTTAGCTAGCTATAAATTGCTCTGCCAGTTCAGCTGTCTGTCTCAGTTTTCCCATTCCATTTGCTGAAATTTTCCTAGGTTCTTACTATCCTGCCTCCAAACCAGTTAAGACCAGTCAACATCACTCTATCTGACCCTCTCATGACGCAGACTCAGGCCCAGACAGTGGACGGGCTGGCCAGCGGCTACACGGTGAAACAAAAGCTGAGCGGAGCTGCAATCCCAGAATCCGAACCCTGTCTGTACAGTTCTTCATTGCCTAGGGAGGCAGCCCAGGCCCACCTCCCAAGCAGAAGCCGGCCTACGGAATTCCTTCGTGGGATCCTAAGGCTCCTCTCCTCCGCCCAATGGGTGTCGTTACTCCCACCTCCTCCATAATCGGGACCCGGGGAAGACTTCCCCTGCCGCTTCCCCACTGTGTCCGTTAGGTCCTCTTGCGCCACCGAGGCCACTCTAGCCCCGCTTCTCAGGCGGTTCCGCTTCGCCACCTGCGATCACCCGGCCTCTGCACCGTCTCCGCAGTTCTCGCCCTTGCCGCAGTTCACCTCCCGCTGGCCCAAAACAGGCCCACACCCCCACTTCCTTTCGCGGAGCGCCGTTCTTCCGGCAGAGCTCCTTCCTAATTGGCTGGCCGAGAGGGGCCTTGCGGTTCGCCCATCCGGAGGGCGCCACAGCGGTCGCTCTAGCCGCTCTCCCGTGGTTTGGCCTCGCTCTTTTGGCTGCGAGCCTCTATGGTGTTAGCGAGGACATGTGGCGCCTTTCGGGACTCCTAAGCCGAAGTGAGGGGCGTTCGAGCCGCGCGTCTAGAGGCAGCGGAGACAGAATTGGAGGAGGGGGCGGGCGGAAGGAAAGAGCCGAGGCCTTGGTGCGCGGAGTTAGAGCTGAGGGAAAGGCGGGTCCTAAAGGGGCGGGGCTATACACCAGCAGACGGGCCGTTGGAATTAGAGGTGTGGGGGCGCTAATGGGAAGAGGGTAGTTTATTGCAAGGGGGAGGGGCCAAATAACAGGAGCTGGTGGGTGGAGTCAATGAAAGAGTGGAGCCGATGGAGTAGGCAGTGACAATGAAAAGAAGCGGGATTTAGAGACAAAGTGCTTCAAATATTGAACTGGGGTTTGTCTCTAAATGCCTGGTTATTCATTTTAGAACAGTGATGGTTAGCCCTACGAGGGATCAGAATCGCCTAGGCAGCTTTTTTCGAAATAGAGATGCTCCACCCGGAACTATCCCGGTTTATTGGTTCTGGGTTGGCACCCTAGAATCTGTAATAGGCAAAAGATTCCCACGTGTTAAGAACCTCTGCAGAGTCAGATGGCAGAGATTCCTGGGTCCCTGAGGTGGGGCTCTGTCAAGTGTCAGGGGAAGACTGATGGGACTGTCTTTACCTCAATCCTGTTTATGTCAAGGTGACTGATTTTTGTTGCTCTGCACAGCTCTTCCCCGTCTGCTAGGACCTGGCCTCACCCCCAAGTCCACCAGCCCAGATGGGTATCAGGCTACCTCCTCAACCCTGCTGGTCTCTGTGCCAAGCTCTGACAGGTAAGATACTGCCATCTGTCACCTGTCTCCTTTCTGGCCCCCCTCTCCCCCACTACTTGGCACAGAACTTAATGGCCTGTATTATATCATCTAGGTCAGGCCCCCATGGTCCAGGTCCAGGCACAAGCAGGGGTCCAAGGTCTCATGGATGGAAGGATGCCTTCCAGTGGATGTCTGGCCGTGTCTCCCCGAACACTTTGTGGGATGCCGTATCTTGGGTAAGGCTTACTCAGCCCTGTCCTTGATCTTCATTGTGGATAAGAATGATCCTGCATGAAAGTAGAGTCTAGAAACAAGAGCTAGGGCATCATTGCACCCACCCTCAAATTTTGAGTGACCTATGGCATTGGAGCATATTTAAGGAGATAGAGCCACTTCCCATCCCCTGCCCTCCATGTATTCCTTTTATTCAGTAAACGTTTATTTAACACCCCTCTGAGCCAGGCATTTTTGCTAGGCACCAGGGAAATAGCAAAGAACAAGGTAGATATGATTTTTGCCTTCATGGAGCTTACAATAAATAGTGCTAAATAGCTAATATTTTATTTGTTAATGTAAAGTACATTATCTTCTGTAATCCCTACCAAAGTCTTATAAGGGAAATATTTCCACTTTATAGATGAGGAAACTTAGGCTTTGAAACTTTAGGTGACATGCTTAAGGTCAACAGCTCTTGAGTTGAGGAGCCAGATTTTACTCTGAAGCTCATACTCTTACCTTCCACGCTCTATAGCTTCGTTGCTGCACTGAGTGTGGCTTGTAAAAGCACCTAGTACAGAACCTGACCCCATAATAGTTGCACATTAAATATTTGCAGAATTTGATCTATATATACAGTCAGATGTTCAATCTAATAGAGCAGAATCTTTGCCTCATAAGGTATTCTTATAAGAATACCTGTTGTGCTTATAAGGTATTCTGGATGAAGTTGGCACACACATCACTCTGGTGTCTGTCACATCTCACCTCCATCACTTCTATGCTACGTACTTGGGCAAGCGACTTGACCTCTCTGAGTCTCAGTTGTCTCATCTGTAAATGGGTGCCAACAGGAGAGCTGAGCCTGTGGGGTGTCACCGTGATAGGGGCACTTCTGTCTCAGGAGCTGTAGACTAGAGGCTTAACACACCTTGGAGAGGAGAGCATTTTCCCGTTTTGTCCAAGATCCAGACCCTAGGGCAATCCCACAGCGAGTCCTTTTGGAAACCAGACCTGGATCCCAGGGGCCTCGATGCCATCCTTCTTCTCTGTCCCGACTGCCCATGCAAAAGGGCCTGAGCACAAGCTGTCCCCAGGGAGCTGGCCTCAGCTCACACATCATCCTACTAGAGAGGGTTTCCCTGATTCCTCGTCTTGTCAAGCCTCCTCCTTACATTCCATGCAAACTCTGATTTGTATTCTTTTTGGCATTTAGCATGACTTGTAGTTATTGTATTTATTTCTCCGTGTACTATGGATTTTTGTCTTCCTCAGCGAAGATATAAAACTCCACAAGGGCTGAAACTGTGTCTGTCTTGTTTGTCATTGAACCCAGTGCACTTTGCAACAGGAAGGGACAGGGAAAACCAAGCAGTCACTGGGCTAGGAGCTAGCTTAGGTGTTCTGCAGACCTGTTGAAGAAAAGACACCTTCAGTAAGCCTGTACCTGTGCATGTGGGTGTGGTGGGGTGGCTTGGTCAGGGTCGGGGGGAAGGGAGGAGTTCTGCTAGGTTCGAGGAAGAGAGTGAGCCTTGTGGGGAACTCTGACCTATTGCTACATTTGTGGCAAAGCCCCAACTTACCACATTATCTTTTTGCCCGCGTAGATGACATATTCAGTAACTCACATATGTGTTTATTCAGGGTGTGTATTTTAGCACTCTTCTGGGTGCCAGGGATACATTAGTGTGAAAAACAAACATGGTTCCTGCCCTCATTGTGCTTTAAGACTAACAGGAGAGTCAGACCTTAATGAAATAATTGTAGAGACGATTACTTAAGTACCACTGTGATCAGAGTTCCAGAGTGTGAGGGTATGGAGTGGAGGATCTGGCCCAACCAGGAGTCAGGAAAGGCTTCTAGAAGCGATGTTTGAGCTGAAGGCAGAGGCTGTAGGAGCTGGCCGGTGGAGCGCTGCGTGCCTGACGTGCTGTCTTTCCCAGGGCACTCTGGCTGTGCTGGCCCTGCAGCTGGCGAGGCAGATCCACTTCCAGGTGTCCCTGCCAACACGACCTCGGCGAGCAGAGCGCAGCTCTTGGTGCAGTCCCCTGGACTGTTTCCTCTCATCTCCCTTGTGGCATCCATGCTCCTGTGAGTTCTCAGTCCCCGGGATAGGAGGGCTGGGCTGGGCATGTCTCTGGACCAGGAAGCATCTCCGGACACACCTCTGGAAAAGAACCGTCTGCAGCAGCTCCTTGCCTTTCCTATCTGAAGCCCGAGGAAGGGGAATGTGAGGAAGTGCCACCCACCCAGGGTGTGGGCCACACCAACCCTTCAACGTCCTCCCATGTCCTCCCATCACCTTTCATGGAGGGAGCCCCACAGGGATGCAGGATACTTTAGATCCTGGGTGTGGCTTCCTGCCTACCCCTCAGCCAGTTAGTTCATTCTCTGTTCAGTCATTCATTGATAAATGACTCTTGAGGAGCTACTATGTGCCATGGTACAGAGGCAATGAGCTGATTGGTTAAAGCTCTGGAGTCACTCTGTTGGGGTTCAAGCCCCAGAGCTGCTGTATACTAGCCTTGTGTCCCTGGATGAGTCTCTTTAAACTTCCCTATGCCTCAGTTTCTTCAACTGTAAAATGGGGTAATAATAAACCCCACCTCATAGGTTTCTTGGGAGGACTAAATGAATTAATATATGTCAAGGACGTATGTGTCTGGCACATAGAAAGTACTCTGTAAGTATTAGTTTAAGTTCTTGTCCTTTTTGTTATGATACAATCATTACTAATTAATATTACCATCAAAGTGTTAGGTGCTGGGGCTACAACAGTGAGTAAATAAAGCAGATACTGCTTCATGCAGAAGAGTGACTAATGCTTAGGGCAGGCGGTGAGCGTAAATGTGGTCCCCTCTAAACCCCTGCAGAGGGAAGCCAGCGAAGGAGATGGAGGAGGAGGGGTGTGGAAGAGTTGTCACAGGAGTTTCCAAATTCTTCTTTGGCCCCCAAAACATCAGGGAGGACTCAATCAAGCCTGAGCAGGCTGTCCCGATCCCCTTCTCATGTGACTGCTGTTGCTGGCTCTTTCCAGCGCTGCGGAGGCACATTCTCCCCGGGGCGGACAGCCCAGCTCCCAGGCACCCTGGCCTCAGGGAACCCAGACTGGGCCAGGAGGAACCCTCCACTCAGCCCCAGAGCCGCTCCTCACACGGCTCCTTGAGGACAGCTGGTCTGCAGGATCTCTCTGAGGAAGGTATGTCCCCACCTCCCAGAATCAACAGAAGGCAGCGGTGGGAGGGTGGGGAGCGAACACTTCTTGCTGGATGTGCCAGGTAAGGAGCTTGTCATTCCTCTGAGGCCCATGCTTCCGGGGGTAGTTCAGAATTATTGCAGTTCCTCCCAGTGGTGCTGGATGGAGAGCTGGGAGACTGGGAAAGTGGGGGAGAATGAGAAATAACACTTTCTCCTGTGCCCTGGCTGGGTGTTGGCCATTTCCCTGCAGATCCCAGTGAGACCGGCTTCCTGTATGCCAGCAGTAGCTTCAACTCCAAGGCAAAACCAGCACAGCCTCACCCCACTGGTGAAAAGCAGGTATTGTCCAGATTGGCCACCTGGATCTTTATAACATTGCCCTGGGCAGATGGAATTCCAGTGAACCGTCCCATGATGAGTCTTTATATTTCTTCCCCAGGAACAAGATAAGTCAAAAACGCTTTCTCTGGAGGAGGCTGTGACTTCTCTTCAGCAGCTCTTCCAACTCAGTGTTTCCATCGCTTACAACTTCCTGGGTAAATGTGTGGGCCCTGCCTCAAGGCAGGCAGATGGGAGAATGGAAGGGGTATGGAAAAGGTCAAATAGAGTCAGGGTAGGGAGTGATTCAAACCAGAGATAGTTTATTTTCTCTCAAGTAGGTGGACAAATCTAGCATGGTGGCACAGTGGTGTTGGGGACCCATTCTCATTCAAACCTTCCTGCCATTCTTAACACTGGCTCCCACCTTGAGGTCCTGTTTGGCTGTTTTAACTCCTGCCCTCATATCCGCACTCTAGGCAGCTGAAGGGGAGAGGTGGGAAAGCTAAAGGGCCATTCCTTCCCTTTAAGGACATCACCTAGAAGTTGCACAAATCTTCATCCAGAATGTGGACCTACGGCCGCTCCTGGTTGCAGAGGAGGGTGGGAAATGTAGTCTTTAGATGAATGACCGTGTGCCTATGTGAAAATTCTGTTACTATGTAAGAAGGAGAAAGTAAATCTTGGAGGCCCTCTTGCATTCTCTGTCACACACAGGCAAGATCAGGTTTGTAACAGGCTCTCAAGGGCACCAACAGGAACTTCTCACCCACATCTGGAGACTCCAGATGGCCCTCCACTACTCGTCCTGGTTAAGTTTCAGGCCTTCTAATGTGGAGACTCATGCTCCTAGCAGCGTCTATTAGAGTTTAGTGAGCAGGTGGGTGAAAGGCTGGGATTCATTCAGAACAAATTTATTGAGCTCTCACCTTTTGCTCAGCCCTATTTTAGGTGTTGGGGATATAGTGTTCCAAAGACAAAGTCTTTACTCATGGAACTAACGTGTGAGCTGAGGGAGAGAAAAACAATAAATTGGCAAAGAGAATTTCAGATGGTGGGAACTGTTATGGAGAAAGTTAAACAGAAACAACTTTTGATTTAAAAGGCCTTGTGGATGGGACGATCCTTGAGCTAAGACCTGATTAACAAGAATAAGCCAGTCTTGTTTCCATCTGGAGAAAGAGCTTTTCAAGTAGCGGGAACAGCAGGTGCAAAGGTCCTGAGGCAGGGTGTTAGAGGAACAGAAGAAAGGTAAGTGTGTGTGGAGCTTGGAGATCACTGGGAGAGTGAAGTCAGAGAACAGGCAGAAGCCAGATGGTGAGGTTTTCTGAGCCATGGTACAGTGGATGTTCTAAGTGAGGCAGGAAGCCATTAG
Organism: Pteronotus mesoamericanus; assembly: GCF_021234165.1. NCBI lineage: Eukaryota > Metazoa > Chordata > Mammalia > Chiroptera > Mormoopidae > Pteronotus > Pteronotus mesoamericanus. Next base: position 21,397,269 of record NW_026555084.1, on the reverse strand, counting down.
AGGGCTTTACACTGGAGCAGGAAGAGGAGCAGTCACACTATCTGATTTACTTTCTTCAAGATCTCTCTGGCCATTGAGGGGACAGGTATGAATTATAGGGGTTCCACAGAGGGAACAGGAGACTGGGCTGAGTTGTTACTGATGACTAAGCAAAATGTGGTGGTGGTTTGGTCTAGGTTAGAGGCAGAGGAGACTGAGAAGAATAGATGGATGAGGGGGTGCTGACAGCCAGTGTGGGGAAGCGGGACAGGGTGGGATCTTGTGCCCTTTCGGTCTTCTCCTCAAGGACGAGAGGGCTCTGCGAATCAGGACGGAGAGTTTTCAGACAGCAGGGAGGCGACTTTAGTTCCTGCTGCCTGAATACAACCTGGCTTCTACCTTATTAGCTTTTTGTGATTTAGATGTGCAGATAGTCTCTTCTGAGAATTTTCTTGCCCATTCCTTCATTCATATATTCATTTATTCAGCAAGTGCTAAGCACTGTGACAGAACACAAAAGGAGCATAAGCCATAACCGTATTTTGCATTTCTATAGAGCTTTCTCGCTATGTAAAGTCATTTCTTCTATATTCTTTTTCTGCTTCTGCCTCCAGGATTTTACAGTCTAATTGAGGAGAAAGGGCTTGCACTCTTGAAACAGTTTAGTTCTTAGAAAAAGGCTTGTGTATTAAGTAAATGCCAAAAAAAAAAAAAAGTGTTTAAAGCCCGAGTGTGGTCTGCAGGTTCTCAGGCAGAAACAGGATGTGAAGGTCTGATGGTGGAGGCAGAAAAGATGTGCCAGGTAGAAGAAACAGCTTGGCAAAGGCCTGGAGTTGAGAACTGGCTGTTCCTAGCCCCTCTCCTATTTTCCTTTTTGTTTGGAAGTTCAAAGAATATGGGCTTTGGAGTTAGACACACCTGAGTTCAAGTCTTTTTCTCATATTACCTCTCACAGTGTCTTCATAAAGCAGCATCAACGGTATCAGCTGTGTCAGGTTGTGTTGGTTACAAGCAGCCTGAATCCAGTCTGGCTAACTTAAACACAGAAGGAATCTATTGGGATCTGTTGACCTGCCAAGCTTCGGGAAGGGCAGGAGTCAGGGAAGTCCCAGGGACCCAGGGTGCAGTAACTGATAGTGCTGTCCTCAGAATAAACCTGCAAAAGCTGTTTTCTCTCCCGTGGAAAGGAGATCAAGAGTCAGATTCCCGAGGGGAGGGTCTCATTGGCTGGGAAAAGAGGAGGCACATTGATTGACAGCTCTGGGGAAAGGGCTGTTCTCAAGGGGAAGTCAGGACATTACTACCAAGAGGAGGATGGTATAGACTAGGGCAGAACCCACTGATACGTATGGCAAGCCAGTGAAATATTCAGAGGATGGAGATACACGCAAATTGTCCAGCACAAAAAAAAGAAAGGAGGAAGCCTGTGGGTACCTGGCTGCAGATGTAGGGAAGTTTCCAGAGGAAGCTGGGAGTGTTTACACCCTGTGCCTTCTTACAGGGACAGAGAACATGAGGAATGGGGACTACGTGGCGGCCTTTTCCTACTTCCAGAAAGGCGCAGAACACGGCTACAGCAAAGCACAGTACAACGAGGGCTTATGTCATGAGTATGGCAGAGGCACCCCCAGGGACCTCGACAAGGTGCCGCACCTCCTCCCCTGCCCCCACACCCATCCCCTGTGCTGCAAGCCCAGAGTGTCTTCCCGAGTGAGCAGCGGGCGGGGCTTGGGAAAGCCCAGTCTCACTTGCAGCTGTGAGGGAAACACTTTAAAAGCTCTTAATGCTCTGACTGGTGTTGCTCAGTGGGTTGAGCACCGGCCTATAAAACAAAAGGTCTCACGTTTGATTCCTGGTCAGGGCACATGCCTGGGTTCCGGGCCAGGTCCCCAGCTGGGGGCCTGTGAGAGACAACCCATCTCGATGTTTCTCCTTTCCTTCCCCTCCCTCTGAAAAAATAAATAAAATCTTAAAAAAAAGAAGCAGCAGCAGCTCTTCTAGGAATTTCGACTCTAAGCACAGGCAGGCCAGGGCCCTTGTCTTTCTTCTTTGCAGCTGTATCTTCAGGGCCTAGAATGTCCTGAGTGGGCTAATTAATTATAAAAGAGGCTAAGAGCACAAAGATGTTACATATAAGAATGTATTTCTTAAAATTGTATATGATGGCAAAGGGAAGCAACCTGTGTTTCCTCAATAGAGAATTGGTTAATAACATCTATGTGGGCCTTAAAAATAGTGTGCTAGAGCTGTATTGTTATATGAAAAAAATAGGTCACAAAATAGTGAGTATAGTTCTCTCCCCTATACACATGTACATATTTATGTGTGTATAAAGATATATAATATATGTGTATATATGTGAATATGTATATGAAGAAATTTGTAAGGTTATACACTAAAATGTTAACAATGATCTTTAGGAGGCAGGATTTCTTGGCATTGTATGTTTCTATTTTTCGTTTTATCTGTATTTGAAATTTTTTGGCTTACCTGCATTTTCTTACCAATCTATAATGATTATGTATTATTTAATTAAATACTTTTAAAAAATTTCACTCAAAGGAAAAGCTGGCTGCCAGAGTCACCAGTTGACGGTGTTTCTCCCTTTGCCCCAGGCAGTGCTGTGCTACCAGCTGGCTGCCAGCCAGGGCCACAGCCTGGCTCAGTACCGCTATGCCAGGTGCCTGCTACAAGACGCAGCCTCCTCGTGGGACGCTGAGCGGCAGAGGGCAGTGTCCATGTTGAAGCAGGCTGCAGACGCAGGCTTGAGAGAGGTGTGCGTCATGGTCGGGGGTGAGGGGTCTCTCCTGGGCACATGGGGCCTGGCAGTGACCCAGATATGTTTTTCTTTCCTCTTGACCACAGGCCCAAGCTTTCCTCGGGGTGCTTTTCACCAAGGAGCCGTACCTGAATGAGCAGAGAGCCGTGAAATATCTTTGGCTTGCAGCCAGCAATGGGGTATGTGGTCTCCGGTATCCAGGCAGATTGGGCATCAACTCTGAGAAAGGAAGGGACTCCGGAACTGGCACTGAGTTCTTTTGATAGGAATATTGGGCCAGGTTTAAGCCTTGACTCTCGCTGACTTCCCGGGTGACCTTTATGGGGGTCCAGAGGTGTGCTGGAGCTGGCTCGAACCGGCCTGACAGAGCTATTGGTGGTGTAAGACCAACTGTGGTAGGAGTATTTGCACCATAGAAATTGCTAAATGCTACAGAGCAGGGCTTGTTCCCCTGGCGAGCCAGGTGTTAAACATTAACCAGGACACTGCTGAGCCGGGCAGTTGTTGATCCACACCTGTTCCTGTGTATCTAAAATTGGGATAATAATGCCTGCCTGTCTACTACTTCACAGGGTTGTTGTCAGGATCAAAATGTGACTAAGATAATAGGTTGTGAAAGCACTTTGTCACTTGTACACACAAAAGGTGCATCGTTATACTTACTGTAGTACAGTGAGCCTAGAAGACACATGAAGTGAAGACCCGAAGCAGTTGCGGTGGGAGGGGGCGTGTCTAGTTGTCTGTGAACTGGGGGCATTGTCATCTAGGCAGAATGATCCAGGACTTGTTCCACGGAGCATTCATTTCATGGGATGCTTATCAGTAATATGAGGGAGGAAAGGGTCAGTTGGCTTGGGGAAATACTAAGTTAAACGGGTATCTTTAATGTAGGAAACCTCAGAGCTTTCGGTCACCGTGAATCAGCAAGAACCTCCTGTGGTTTGCTGTGTTCCTCAAGTGTATTTGACCAGTATATTTTTTGAGTTGCATCTTGAAGGCCCAGGAGCACTGGATGAATGCGGGCAGTGTGCGGGGACCAGGGTTTCCCTGCATGGGGACTGCAGCCTCTCTTTGTTTTCTGGCCAAACACGCTGATAGCTTGTGTTGAACTCTTGGGCATCAGAACACTTGCCCCTTTTCACTCTGTGTTGGGCAGAGTATCTGTAGTAGCCATTGAAACGGACTGGTGTCACCAACCAGTTACTGTCCTCTGTGCCTGTCTTTCCTTCGAAGAGCCGCAGAGCATTCCCTGGGCTGACTGGGCCTCATATCCATGTGCGGGACAAGCGGGTCACCCTGGCCTGTGTTAGTCACCCAGCAGGCCAGGAGGAGAAGCGCACCACTTGTCAGGTGGTGCTGTGTGCGGCACAGGCCTCGTAGTCATCCATTCCACTGGGGATTTTATCTTTCTGGGTTTGTGCTGAGCAGTTGGAGGGCGGGCCTTTTGGCCTCATAAATTATATCGAGTACTGTATTCTAAGCCAGTGTATAGCCATGAGTCCACCACATGCAGTGCATAGACTTTGGTCTGCCTGTTTTAGAAGCTCCTCCCAGAAACTTAACTGTAAAAGATAGAAGAGAAATAGGACCAGGGTTGGGAATCAACCAAGTGATTTGTTTTTTAAGTTGAAAGATTGAATATAATGGAAAAAATTCCAGTAGAGAGGAAGAGAGAAATGATGCAGGCAACTCAAGGTATGAAAAAGTAACACTAATCTAAGCACTTTTTATATATTAACACATTTAATCCTTGCAACAATGTAATACCATAGGTGCCATTATTATGCGTACTTTACAGATGAGGGCACTGAGGCACAGAGAGGCGGGCCAATGTGCCTGAGGTGCTGGCAGGTGGCGGAGCCAAGGTTGGAAGCCAGGCAGCCTGGCTGTGCAGACGTGGCTGCTAACCCAGCCTGATCCTGCCTCTCTGAGGACATAGTTCTCTGAGTGGAGAGAGAGGATCGAGCCTTGGGCAAAGGGTCAGTCTTTTAACCTTTCAGATGAGAAGTACTTTCTTTGTAATGTTCGTTGTGCAGCCCTCTTGGCAGACATGCTGGCAGGCCTTTGGGAAGCCCGGCCTCCACCCATGCTCCTGGCTCTTTCAGGATAACGTAGGGGCCTGACTCTCAGGTTTCCCACAGCTGGGTCGAGTGCTTCCTGCAGCCTTCACTTCTGCATAGTTTTAGCACCAGCCTCACAGAGAGACGCTTATACATTGCTCCAGCTAGACTCCCCCTGCGTGGAGTCCCCCATTGTGTTGGGCAGGCTCGGGGCCTCTGGCTTGTTATGGATGAGATCCAGGGTGCAGGGAGGGCCAGCGCTGGGCCTTGACCCTGCGTGACAACGCGCCAGCATGTCCGACGCCCCCTGCCCCAGCCTGAGCATTCAGTTCTTCAGTTCTGCATGTACGCATATCTGCGTGTCTGTTTTCTCTTTTAGGACTCACAGAGCAGGTACCACTTGGGAATTTGCTATGAGAAGGGCCTTGGTGTACAGAGGAATCTGGGAGAGGCTGTGAGATGTTACCAGCAGTCAGCAGCTCTGGGGAACGAGCCCGCCCAGGAGAGGCTGCGGACCCTCTTTTCTTCCATGGAGGCAGCAGGTACAGATGCAAGTTGAAGCCAGCAGGGTCCCTCCCCTGAGCTTAGTACCTGTGACAGAGAAGGCATGGCAATAGTTCTGGTTCTCCTTGTCCTTTCCTGCCCCAGTGATGGGCAAGAGCACAGCTTTTCGAGTCAGACAGACCTGTTTTAACCCTGTGCTGTCACTGAACTTGGACTCCATTGTCTTTAAGCCTCAGTTTCTTCACCTTGGAATGTGTGGGTCCTAGTAGTACTTTACTCATTCAGTGGTTGTAAGGATTAAACGAGGTGACTATAAAGGGTTAACAAAGCCTGGCACACAGTAAGTATTAAATAAATGGTAGCTACTCTGGTGATTTTCCAGGAGGGACAACGTCCCGAGGTCACCTTAGCTCCCCGAATTACCCTTCTAGGGCCCTGAGGGTCCTGCTCGCCCGCAAGCCCCCCGGACGGGTGGACGTTAACAGTACCGGGGGGACCGAGTCCTTTAAGAAGTCCTTGCTGCAGAGTGGGAATCCGGGAATTCAGTGTGAGTGAGAGTTCCTCGCACCTCTCCTTGCAGCCTCCGGGCCACGGGACCTGGCCAGCTCAGGACTGAAGTCCTTCTCCAGCCCTTCCCTCTGCAGCCTGAGCCCCCTGCTGGCAGGAGCCTCGCACTTCCCACATGCCTGGAGCACGGGGAACCTTGGCCTCCCCTGCAGAAGTGGCCGTCTCGGAGCCAGCGTCCCCAGCAGGACCATCCCCCCACACCCTGGAGCTCCCAGCAGGGCGATCCCCCTGCACCCCTCCCCCTTGGAAAGAAGTCTCGTCAGACTCGGTTTCGGCTAAGGTGAGACCAGACACAGTCCCTGGTAATGCCTCTCACTGGTGCTGGGGTAGGGAGGCTGGGGAGGAAGTTGGATGGCAATAAAATGGGCGTCAGTATCCCTTTCCAGGGTGGAAATTCCAGAGGGAGCCAGGTTCTCAAGCACTTTTAAGTGCATGGCTAATAAATGACTTTGACCTCCCCCCCTCCACCCCAGTTGGTAGCCCCACAGAGGAGCAGTGGATACAATTACAGGCATTTCTGGTTGGTGCACAGAAAGGATTCATTCAGTGACCTGTGAAAAACTGTACTGAAATGTCCAGAGACCCTGGTCCTCACCTCAGCCTTTGTCTTTGAGAAAATCAGTTACCTCCTCCCTTCCCATAGTTTCCTGAAGCTTAGACTGCATTTTTTTCCCAACATCTGATATGTGTGCTTCTGGTAGTTCACAAGAGGATTTTAGGTGGGATTCAAATTAATATGTTTTATTTTAGTAGTTGTATATTTAATATATAATATGCAAATGTGACTAGCATGTTACAGTTTCACAGATATTAAGAATAGTGAATCAGCTTTAAGGAAAACAGTGTTACATCGCATAAAGGGAGCACAGATCCAGAGAGGTGGCAGAAGTCCTGGGGTGGTTCCATGAACCCCTGAGATCGGGAACGCTGAATCAGTTCGCTTGTGTTCTCCTCCAGCGGATCCATGATTGTCTGATTTGGAAGTAAGGAGTTTCTTGCCTAAATGCCTGATGCATCTGCTTGATTTTTTCCAGACCTCACGTCAGCTCCTAAAGATGAAGGCTGTGGGTTCTCAGAGAGATACCAAACTTGAGCCCCAAAGAAGAGGCCAGTTACCCACCCACCTTTCCAAAGAACCTTAAGTGCCCACCCCAGCGCAGTAAAGAAGAGGAAAGAGTGTAAAAACCCAGGTTTTGGCCATGTCCCTTTGCACAGCCACCTTCAAGCAGTGAGTAGCCTGACTCACTGCATTGTTTTCGCAGCTGCAGACCAAGGGCAGCGGTGTCCTGAGGGGCTGACATGGGGCCCTTTCACTGTGGAAAAGACCGTGGTGTCCACGGAGGCCAGAGCGGGCAGGGTGATGCTCGTGTTTACATGGCTTTAGGAGTCACCAGGCCAGGAGAGGACCCAGGCCCCCTGACTCCTGGCCCAGGGCTCTTTTGCACCGTTCACACTGTAATTTTACATGAAAGCGTTTTTATCGTCCTGCCGATGTGAGGGAGTGAATGGAGATTGAGCACCTGGACTCTTGGAGCAGGAGAGTGTGGATTGTGTGCGCTTCTGTTGGGAAGGGTGTGCCAGAAATGGATGGGAGTTTAATAAAACCGATATGGGATTATCTCATCAGTCTGCCCTTTAGTGTGCTGGGGAGAGCCAGGGAGCCGGGCTGGGGGAGCTGAAAGCCGAGGCTCCATTCTCGTCTCTAAACTTTCCATTAACCAATTTAAAGGGTCTTAAAAGCTTCTCCGAGAGAGACTTAGAAAAAATGATTTCTGAGTCAACGCTAATGACTCCAATTACTGAATTTGTGAATAGCTGTGCCCTGGCTTTTGGATGTTAGCCCAAGTTCAATAGCATAGATGTGGTTGAGAGTGAGGTGTGGGAAGGACTGAGGAGCAAAACCCTTAGTGATTGTTCCAGAGGGGAAAGCCACAGTGCAAAGGTGGGAGGATCTGAGAGAGTGTGTCCACATTTCCCTCTCTGCTCCTCACCCCTTTCCCCAACCCCTGGTGGTCCTGTCACACTTTCTTGCCACGCCTGGAGCCCTAAGCCTCTTCTAGCTCCAGTGCCTCCCCTGCCCCCTGCTGCCTTTCCAGGGCTGCCCTGCACACTGGCCTGCCTCTCACTGTCCCCTTACTTTGGGGCAGGGGCCTTGTCTTCTTCGTATTCCAGTATCCTCAGCACTTAGCTCAGGCCCCATGCAGGTAGGGGCTCAATGCGCCCTTTAGTTAAAGCTCAGGCTTTTAAGCTATGCAGTGCACTAATCTCTCCGGGGAAAAAAAGAAAAAAGAAAAAAAAAAGGTTTCTGTGGTCAAATAAGTTTGGGAAGCACTGCACTAGACATCCCTGTTTTATAGATTCACAATGCACATCAGCGTATTCGAGGTTCCAAAACATCCTGCAGCAAGGAGCCTGGCTGAGCGCGTGCTTCCTTCGTGGAGCTGAGCACGGAGCCCGCCCCCTGCAGATTGCCCGTGACCTTCGTAGGGCGCCCTCTCACCAGCCTCTTCCCCTCCTGTTGTCACTTTGGGTTATCTGATTACTGCTTTCTCCTGACCATGCCTGGGGCCAAGGGGCAGTTCATCCTGTCCAGGGACACTGGGTATCCTGCGGTGATGGCCAGGTACGGCTCTCCCTCCCCCTCAATCATTACAAATTAAGTACTGATGCAGTTTGGGGTGCAGGCCTGGAGGCGGGATATTTTTAAGCTCTACTTAAGGAGAGGGAAGGATGGGAGAGTCCTGAGAGAGATGTTGTCAAGGGACCGAAAATCCATGGCTATTCCGCCACCACGGTCTGCACACAGCCCCAGGGGATGGACTACATCGGAAGACCCAGAACTGCTGTGCTTTTGCCATTAAAATTCCGTTGTTAATGACTCATTGTCAGTGCCCTGAAAGGAAGTGTAGTGGGAGGGCCAGGAGATGGCCCCTGTCAGCAGGGCCAGCCTGGGTCAGGCGTCTGGGTGACCTGAGGTTTAGGGCCTAGTGCCCTCAGCAGTGAGACCTTTGTGTGAGGCTCTGCTGCCTCAGTTTCCTCATGCGGAGATGCTGCTTCCAGGGAGCCCTGAGGGTGGGAGCAAGGCTGTTTGGCTCATTATATCTTCAGTGCTAATACAATGTTCAGTATATATTTATTCCATGAATGAGTGATTCTATGCATTGTCCCTTCTCCAAGCCTAGCCTGCACCTCATAGGTGCATTAAATATTCATTAAAGGATTGATTCGATATACACCCCCCCCCGTTATCCCCAATGCTACTTTCGCCCCATAATACTCAAACTATCTATCTGCCATCTCCTTGCTAATTTGTTGCCCCATAATTGCTCAACAAATACAAAATATTGGTTGAATGAGTGTTTCTGATCACACCTCCCTCCTCTCCCCACCCGTTACATTGTACCCACCCAGAACTTAGTAGGGGCTGAAAAATGCTGACCTATTTTCTCCTTCCACACTCCGTGCCCAACTGAGCCTCCTTTCCCACCCATCCCGTCATCTCCTTTTTGGGATTTGGTTCCCTTCAGAGTCCCCAGGGTGGTGGTCGCCATCTCACTCCTGTTTCAGCCAGAGGAGAGGCAGGGTCAGTGAGCTGCCGAGCTGAAGCCGGGTGACAGACAAGGAGGCTGCCTGTCAATCTCTGAGCTGCCCCCAGGCTCCGAGTCAGCGCCGCATCACAACACTCCTGGTGCTGGAGAACGAAAGGCTGACTGTTGATAAAAAAAAAAAAAAAAAATCCCTCTGCGCTCTCCAAATTAAGACGACATTTAACTGAGTGCTTGCTGGCTCGCCTGCTCCCGCGGTCTCCCAGGGGACAGAGCCCGTCTTGGTGGAAACTGTTCTGAGCATGTCCAAAGTCTCAGCTTTGACATCTTTGGCTGATGTCAAGAAGTTTCTGCGACCTTGTTGTTCAGCCTATACAGTTCTGTCACCACAGACGCTATCTCCCTCTCAGCCCTGTTGTTGGGAAAGGGCTGGTGTTCGCGTGCTCCGAGGAGGCTGCATGGCGCAAGCGGGAGTACAACCCGCAGTGCTCACACCCCCTCCCCGTGCAAGGGTCAGTGGCCTCAGAAGAGCTCTGCCCAGGAGTTCCCCAGCCCAAAGGATCACGGTCGTCCTTAGCCCTATTTAGGTCACAGAATCTGATGAAAGCACTAACTCCTTCCCACGGCAAAATATACCTCCTCCCAATTTTATGAGCAATTAAGCAGGTCCATAGATCCCGAAGCCGAAGCAAGGGCCCCAGGTGAAGAGCCCTGAATGTATTAGAACGAACATCATCCTAAATCCCAGATCCAGATCCTAGCCCTGCCACAAACCTGCCACGTGGCTTTGGGCCAGTCAGCCTTTTCTGTCCTGCCGTCTCCTTGCTATAAGATGTTCAGACTTCTTATAACTAAAATTACCCATGTCTATGGAGGTTTAAAATCGTGACTTAGAGCAGTACTGCACAACCTTTTATAGGTCACATGTTCCTTTGAGAATCTGATGAGAACTTTGTATCTTCTGCTTAGGAAAATGCCTATGTGCAAAGGTTTGCCCACTATTCAGTGAGGGCCAAGGACTACAGGTTTAGGACTTCCGAACTAGAAGGAAGCAGTCACCCAGCATGTCCAGCGATCCAGTTGCCAGCCATGGTGCAAGGTGTCTCAGGTCACCTCCTCCCCGCATCTCTTCACCCTCCCAACATCAGCTCTGCACTGAAAATCCACCCGGAGTAGGAGGTCGGCACTGTCCGGTGCTGTGGTTTCCAGGCCTGCTTTCACTTATGGGACCATTTTCCCCCCATAGAGTCTTGCCTGGAGCCCCAGTGTAGATAACTGGGAGCTCTGAAGCATTTCTTCATTCATTCGTTTATTCGTTCAGTGAGTGTTCTCCATATGTTGCTTTGTGCTGGGCCCTGGCTGGTGAGCCCGGAGACCCTGTCTGCTTCGTCTGTCCAGCTTCTCTCATTCATGGGAACCCAACAGCTTGAAAATCACAAGTCTTGTAAGGAGATCACTCTGGCCTTGAGGGAGGTGACCAGAGACCCAGGCACCCTGCTCCTGAAACCCTTAGCTCTTTGCGGTTTATTGGGATAATGATGCCGCACTGTATTCTGAGTATGGGTGGTTTTCATTAGCCCCTACTTAGGAGTACGAAGGGCACATTTATGTGGACAGTGAACATGAGTGCTGAGCTCCAAAGGAGGACAGAAGGAGGAATTTTTGCCTTCAGTGACCAGGAGAGCCCCACGCTATGGAGAAGCCAGCTGAATGACAGCTCGGAAATTTGCAGGAAAATTATAAAGCTGAGCCTTGGGAAAATATTTGCTGTTTCTTCACTACCCCCTCCTCCGGAAGGTTGGCTGCTGTCAGTGTCGATTTCATGGACCCAGTTCACACACTCCCCTCTCGCGCCTGAATTCACAGGTCCTAACCTGCTGTGACAGGAAGATTTACCTACAAACGGTGGTTTCTGGAAAGACAACTTCTGTACCCAAAAGGCTGCTCACTGGGAAAGGACAGGATTCTGCAGAGGCCCAGGCCTGCGTCAGATCAAATCCAAGTCCCTTTTATCCAGGGCTTGGAAGTGTAAAGACGTGCCAGGTCTGAGCAGCTTTGGAAATACTCTCTTCAGCAGTGTTCCTGCCAGGCAGCTCAGACCAGTCCACTACTGCCAAAAGCTCACCTATGGGGGCTTTTCTATTCCTTCCTTGGCTGGCAGTCTAGTGTAAAGGTCAAGGGCATGAGTTTTGCTGTTGGACAAACCTGGCTCCAAATCCTGACTCTGCGTCTCCTCTCTGCTTGATCTTGGGCTCAGCCTCTCCAAAACTCATATCCTGGTCTATGAAATGGGGATAATAACACCTCACTCTCAGGGCTGCCGGGAAATTATTAATTAAATCCTATTGTAAGCCTGGTACCTGGCTCATGTAAATGCTCTATAAATAGTCACACTTTTCTTAACCCTAATTTTCCAGATGAGAAGCGTATTATTTGATAATGTGGCAATAGAGGAGTGGGGTCAAGAGCATACATGTCCATTGTTGCGTAGCTAACACCAACATGTCCCACTCCTGTCCAGGCTCAGCCTGACCCTCTTGCCAGGGAGTGGATGACAAAGAACCATCTCTCTTACTCATCCCTCCTGAGAGGTGTAAACAGAACAAGCCACGCTTTTCCTTTATTAGTAGGTTAGAGAGCTTTGCCTGGCACTCCAGGATCCAGCCCCCGACCTTCCAGAAGGCAACAAGGCCATCCTTCTGTGCTTGTGACACTCCTTGACATCTGTTCCACTGGAGGACTGGCCCTCTGTGCTCTACATGTGTTTTGCCAGCAAACACTATCTCAGCTACAAACTATCTCTGTCCTCCAAAAATTCAGAGCCAGCTCTTAACAAGGAGCTGCTTTGGTGAGCCAGCTGTTAGTCCTTCGGCCCCTGCCCCCTCTGTGGGGCGGCATCAGTTAACCTGAAGTTCTCGAGCCACCTCAGCTCAGTGAGTTCAACAATTTTAGAAACCACATGTCCAAGGAACCTCAGGGCCTGGACTCTCTAATGTCTCCTGGGGCCCCTCGTTCTTGGATCCACAGGCCCCTGCTGCTGCTGCTACTGCTGGTCCTGCCCTCAGCCCCCTTTCCACTTGGGCTTCCGTGGATGTCCGTGCCGGAGGCCCCACTGGTGGCCAGGTCTAGACTGAGGGTCCTCCCGCAGACGGAGAGCCGCCGCAGCACCTCGGAGGCGGCCTCCACGGGCACGCTGGCACGCTGCTCCAGCAGCATGTCCAACAGCGAGCTCATCTCAGAAAGGAAGGTGCTGGCCAGCCGCGTGCCAGTCGGGCTCAGCTCCGGCCCCGACCCCTTGCCGAACGTCTGGAAGGTCCTCGGCTCCTCCAAGGCTGCAGTGTCCGGGGAGAACACGTTGTCACGGTAGTTCGTGGTAAGGGGCAGGGAAAGCCTAGCCATCCAGGCGGGGTCTGGGGCACTCAGCCGTTCCAGGGCCAGGCCTGCAGGGGGCGGAGGGGACAGTGAGGGCTGGGCTCACGGAAGGGCCGGGCGGACAAGGGTGGGGTGTGGGCAGGGTAAGGGTACTGAACAAAGGAGGGAAGGAAAATGGCAGGGGACAGACGGGGTAGCCGGAGGAGGACAGGAAGGAAGAGGCCCTGACAGGGAAGCTCACTGGGCAGGAAGGCAGCAGACTGAAGCTGCCCGTGAGCTGAAGGAGGAGGAGGCAGGGGGAAGGCCTAGAATTAGAAATTGGCCTGTTTCTAAACAATGTCTGGGTCAGTGGAGTGTTTTAGGTCTACGCACCTTTCACCTATTCCTTACACCAGGCGCACCACTGAATGGGGAAAAATCTCTTTTCTCAGCCAGCTCCAGCTGGAGTTTCTGGCTTGGTGCTGCCCTCTGTCTCTACGCATAATAGTGACCACTCATTAAGTGCTTCTGTGCCAAGCAATTGCATAACTATCTCATTCAACTTCCATATAACTTTTGGAGTCAAGAGTATTATCCCATTTTATGGATGAGGAGACTGTGAATTTCTGAAAAGTTAAGTCACATATGTACTAGGCAAGCAAGTCCAGATTGGACCCCAGTTCGGATGACTTTGAAGTCCCTTGTGACTGCACCACGCTCTCCACCCTCAGGAGCTGGCCCTTCCTCCCCTGGGCCCCATGCTCTCAGGCTCCAGGAAAACTGGTGCTGGAGGCAGGCTGCCTCTCTAGGGGCTGTCCCAGGACAGGGACAGGGGCAGTAGGTCCCCAGTGCCACCATCGCACCTTTTTTCCCGTTGCAGAAATTAGTCCCAGAAGAGGGTAGAGGCCCAAGCAAAAGAAAGAAAGTCTCATAGTTAAGAAACTGTGTGTTAAAAAAAAAAACCAAAACCTACACAACATCTACTTGGAAATGTATTTAATAATTGCTTCAGGTGAGCTGCTTTGAAATCTGCGCACTGTTTATAGGAATGCTGATTGGTGCAGCCACTGTGGAAAACAGTATGGAGTTTCCTCAAAAAATTAGAAGTGGAACTGCCTATGACCCAGCCATTCCACTTCTGGGAATATATCCAAAGCCTGAAACACTAATTCGAAAGAATATATGCACCCCTATGTTCATTGCAGTGTCATTTATAATAGCCAAGATTTGGAAGCAGCCCAAATGTCTTTTCAGTAGATATGTAGATTAAAAAGTTGTGGTACATTTACACAGTGGAATACTACTCAGCCGTAGGAAAGAAAAAAAAGAAATTTTACTGTTTGCAACAGCATGGAGAGACCTAGAGAGCATTAAGCTAAGTGAAATAAGCCAGTCAGAGAAAGACAAACACCGTATGATTTCACTCATATGTGGAGCCTAATGAACAAAATAAACTGAAAAACAAAATAGAAACAGACTCCTAGAGAATAGACTGACAGCTGTCAGAGGGGACAGGGTTTGTAGGGCTGGGTGAAAAAGGTAAAGGGATTAAGAAAAAAAAAAGTAGTATGGTGATTACCAGAGGGAAAGGGAAGTGGGGGGAGGAAGAAGAGGGTAAAGGAGGGATAAAAGGTGACGGAAGGGGGCTTGGGGTGGTGAACACACAGTTCAATGTACAGATGACCTACTATAGAATTGTACACCTGGAACCTGTATAATTTTATTAACCAATGTCACCCCAACAAATTCAATTTAAAAAGGGAAAAAATAAAAACCAATACAAATAAAAAATTAAATCTGTGCATAGAATAAAAGCCTGGAAGGAGACATGTCAAAGTTTTTATCAAAATTACTCAGAGCAGAAGAAATTTATTTTCTTTTTCTCTCTATTTTTCTACATTAACTAAATATTGCTTGTGTGATTTGGAAAAATTATTTCAAAATACAGCTAATTGTTGTTTATATTGATATAAATGAATCTCGGTCTTGCCTCGTGAGCGTGGGACTGTGCAGCGTGTGAGGCAGGGTCAGGCCACTTCCCCACCGGCCAGCCCACGCCTGGGACTTGGTGAACATTTACTGAATGATTGAGTGAACATAAATATTAACCCTGGACATTTGGGAAATGTAAACCTTAGTTCCCCAAGACTCTGGGGTAATAAGGTTGGAACTCCTTGGCTGTTACAGAATTAGGCCTTTCCTTGTACAAGGGTCAGAGAGCTTCAGAAGGAATGAAGCTTGGAATGAGAAAATCACTGGGGTGTACGAGAACGGCTGGAAAGCGACAGCGAGTTCGCTCTGTGGCAGGTGGGCGCAGGGCCGACCTGGGTTTGATTTCCCCGCTTTGCTGCTTATGAACAGTGTGACCTTGGGAAAATTGCTTAACCTCTCTGAGCCTCCTTTTTCTCAAACAAAGTGGTGAGATAGCAGGACTCATCTCGTGGGGTTGCCGTGAGCATTCACAGAGCTCATGCAACCAATAAAATATCTGCATCACATCCTCAGGTGGGGCTTTCCTCTGATGCAGCCAAGACGCCAATGCGCGGCCCGTCACCAGCGGCCTCATCTAAGCTCAGCCCTGTGAGCCGCTCAGGCTTTTTATCCCAGTTGCTCTCCTCACACACCCCCACCCCCGCCGCCCTCTGTGCTTCTTGCCCTCTGTGCCGCAGCAAAGCAGGACCCCGTGGGAACTGAACCCAAAGGCACCAGTCCACAGCTGCCCAACAGAGAGAGACTGTGAGCTACAGAGGTCATTTTAAATTTTCTGGTAGCCACATTTAAAAAAAGTAAAAAGAAAAAGTGAAATTAATTTGTAAAACATTTTTATACTTAATATTACTATTTTACCTCATAGCCAATACAGTATTTTAAAATTATTGAGATAATATATTTTTTTTAAACTAAGTGTTCAAAATGTGGAGTGTATTTTATATTTACAGCACATCTCAATTCAGACTAGCCATTTTCACATGTGGTTAGCGGCTGCTATGTTGGACCTCATAGTTCTATATTCTAGACAACACAGTCCTAAAAAACTTTCTATAATATATGTGCCATCCAAGGCAATACCCACTAACCACATGTGGTTATTGAGCACTTGAAATGTAGCTGGTATGACTGAGGTACTGAATATTTCATTTTACATGTGCTTAATTTTAACTAGATTTAATTTTCCTTAATTTTAGTTCAGAGCCACGCTGCCAGTGTTAATAACCCACTGGCTGCACAACCTCGGGAAAATTATTTAACACCCCTGCCCATCAGATCCTTCCTTTATGAAGTGGGAGTAATGAATAGTCCCCATCTCGTAGGAGTTTCTCATGAGGCACTCAGAACAGGGACTAGCACATTAAAAGCACTCAAGAAATGTTAGCCATATTTTTTTTTAACTAAGGAAAAGGAAGTGCCTGCCATGCCTTCAGCGTGTCTGCAGCCAGATGGAGCACACAGGATATGCCCAGATGAGAAACAGATTGTTAACTGCAGAAACAAAGCCACAGCTTAGGAATGGCCGGACTCATGGGTGTCACCTAAAGGGGGCTGGCCGGCGTCCACAGCAGAGGGGCCGGCTAACAGGTTCTTGAATTAAAGTTCATGTTCTGTGTCTATTTTCAAAACAAGTTGTTTCTCTAGAAAAAAATTCCTTTTGTTTCTGTTAGAAACGTTAGCACATTAAAGAGTTGATTCAGCCTCAGGGTAAAAGGATGTTTGAACACACCAAAGAAATTCAGAGGAGTGGTTTAAGAGGTAAGGGGCGGTCTCTTGATGACAGGCAGGCCCAGGTCAACTGCCCTTCAGTCAATAACGAGCTAGGTGACTCTGGGCAGCCTGAGTGACCTCTCTGAGCCTCAGTTTGCTTATCTCTAACTTGGAGCTCATACTATCTACCTCCAAGGACTGTGTGGAAACTTTAATGAGGTAATACGTATGTTTCCTGTACCTGGCACACGCTAAGAGCTCAGCAATCATTCACTATTCTTAAAATTATTTGTA
Source organism: Pteronotus mesoamericanus (assembly GCF_021234165.1). Taxonomy (NCBI): domain Eukaryota; kingdom Metazoa; phylum Chordata; class Mammalia; order Chiroptera; family Mormoopidae; genus Pteronotus; species Pteronotus mesoamericanus. Next base: position 21,380,491 of record NW_026555084.1, on the reverse strand, counting down.
AAACGAGTAATCAAAGTAGAATCTGGTCTGTAAGCAAACAAAGACCGTTTGAAGCTCCAGGAAAAATATATTGTTGATGTTCCTCCCCAGAAACAGAATGGCTGTGTTTCCCTGTAGTAGATTGGAGCAGAGCTCTGAAGCCTGGGCATGTGAGTGTGGGGTCAGAAGGAGGACTCTGGGGAGCCCCTACCTTTGTTGGGGTCCAGTAGGCTGGACAGCTCTTCTTCTAGCAGCTGCTTCACCGAGAGGTCCTCTTCAAGGTCCAAGGGTCCCTCCTCCTGGTCCGGTTCCGCCTGGCCACCAGCCCTAGTCCCTGGGCCATCTGTTTCTGGGACTGCACTCCTGGAAAGGAAATCAACTCAGTCCACAAGTGAGACGGTCCACACACAGGTTCATTCATTCCAGCTCATGAACATTCTCCTATTCATCCAGCGGTCATTGATCTACACAGGCAGCTGGATACACACAATTCAGCCTTCAAAATCAGACCAACCTGAGTTACTTGATCCCAGCCCTCCTGTCTACTCTGAGTCTATAACACCCACCTCAAGGGGCATCATGAGGCTAAAATGAGACATTGTATGTAAAGAGCTTAGCACAGTGCCTAACACATTGTAAGTACTCAGCAGACAGAAGTGACTATGTATGCATTGTGTGATTACATACTGTTGTCCCTCCCATTTCTGCATATTGCCTGGCACAGAATAGGAGTTTAGTAACTTTGGTTGAGCCAATGTAGTCATCCACCATCCATCCCTCCTTCAAAGTATGAGCTCCAGTCAGGGCAGCGATTTTTGTCTGTCTCATTCCCTGCTCTCTCACCAGTGCTCAGAACAGGACCCAGTGCATAGTAGGTACTTAATACTGTGTGGGTTGAGTGACTGAATGTTTCCTCCTCCCGACTTGAGGCCAAATCCCAGACCAGAAGAGCAGATCTGTAGAGGGTGCAGCTGAGGTGAGACGTCCAAAAGCAATTCAGAACCCACAACCCCCCTTCCCACTCCTACTGCCTCCTCCTGGGCTCCTCTCCCCCAGGGACCCTTCTTATCACCTGGGGAAGGCCAGTTCCTGGAACCTCTTGGCATGGGGGGGGGACAGGACTGGCCCCTCATCATCCCAGCAGGTGGAGAAGCTCCCTGAGGGGTTTTAGAGCCTGGGGGTCTTTTTTGCTTTTTTTTCTGTGGTCACTGCTGCTGCTATGAAGGGATCAGCAGGGAGGAGGCAAGTTTGCAAGTAACAATGACAACAACTCAAGTTACTGGGCTATTACTCTGAGACAGGCCTTATGCTTTTTAGGGTATATGCACCTTTTCATTAAACCTTTCACATCTCTAAGGAGTTCTCTTGTTAGCATTCTCATTTTACATAAGAGAAAACCAAGACTTGTGAAGATTATGCAGCTTGCCCAAGGTCCCCGGTGAGAAATCAAATTTAGGCTGCTGTGACCCTGGAGTACTCACTGCTGCTCATACTACCTCTCATTATCTTTGGGGGAAAGAAGAAGAAGGAGAAGAAGCTACAGGTTGTCACGGCAACAGCACTGAACCAAGAGGCGGGTGCCCTGAGAGCTGGTCCCAGCTTTGCCACTCACTGGCTATATGACCTTGAACAAAGTCACTTTAAGAAGAAAGGACTTAGCATTGCTGGTGTACCTGCCATGTGCCAAGCACTGGGCTGTGGGCTTAGGATATGTGTGATCACTGAATTCTTACCCCATCACTATAAGGAAGTGTGGTGACCTACATTTTAAAGATGAGAAACCAAGGATTTAGGGTTTTATCAGACTTGCTCAAGTTTACATAACTAGGTGCATCAAACTAGTTAGAGCCTCAGTTTCTCCACCTGACAAGGAGTTAGATGTCCTCTTGAGGTCTCTTGAATTCTGGGACAGCCCAAAGGAACACACCCACACACCCATGTCCTTAGCCAGGGGCCTTCATATTATGTTTAAGAGTCAAGAGAAGAGAACTGAAAGTTACAGATCTAAGGTCCATAGCCCAGCTCTGCAATCGGGGGACAGATAATCAGAGCCTCAGGGATGAAGTCATTTCCTTAGTGACTCTGTCCTGTAAATACTATAAATACAGTTGCTCCAGGACCCAGTGGCCTGGGCTGGGGGGTGGATGCTGTCCGCTGCACTTTCCCAGGGGAGCAATGGCTGGCATGTGCTCACCCTTCCTTGCAGTCTCAGAGGCTGCGGGGGTGAGGGGAGGCCGGAGGGGAAGCTGGAGAAGCCTGGGGGGCTACGTGCACTTACCTGCCACCGCAGGGCTTGGCTGAGTACTTGTTTCCCCGGTGGTTTGGTTTGGGCTGGAATTGGCCCTGATGCAGCAAGGACAGCAGCTGCGAGATTTGCTACAAGACAGGAAAAATCTGTTGACTCCACACAATTCCGACCCAGCATACTTCCTCACCGGATGTTTCCCTCAATGCGGGCGCTTTCTTTTTATAGTCTTTCCTCCAGCTTCAGATGTTTGTGTGATCAGATGGGGGATGGTGAGAGGCGAACGGTGAGAGAGGCTGGGACCTGTGCAGGCAGGTTCCCTGCCTTGCCTTTGTCATCCCGGGACCTGAGTGTCTGAGCGAGAGAACGAGGACCCTCTGGGCTCATCTCCTCTCATCCCCCACAAGTGACCTGCTCCTGCTGGAATCTGGGATGAGGGTGAAAAAGGCATTTCCTGACCATAAATTAATTATTACTTTGATCGGGATTATGTTAAAGAGTTATTTCCCCCTTCAGCAGTATTCAAGCACTCAGCCAATTTTTATGGGCTGGATGTAAAACTATGCTGTAGAGAAGGCAAAAACGATGTCATTAAATCATTCATTGATTCATGCTTTTTCATTCATTCAACAGGTATTTAGTAAGTGCTTGTATGTGCCAAGGTCCTGCGCTCACTGTGGGAATACGAATGAGAGCGAGGCCCGACGTCTGCCCTGCGGGAGCTCAATCTGTCAGAGAAGGCAGTGCACAGCGGTTGCTCTAGGGGGTTGCACTGGGTTGAGAAAGGTTGGGGGTCTGTGGGAGCAGAGGAGGGCTACTTACCCAACTTGGAGCAGAGAGGAAGTTGTGGGGTGAAGTGAGAAAAGGTTATATACTTGTTTCTACAAGTATCAAACTCATACTGCCTGCTAGGCACCTCTGCTGAGACCCCAAGGCTCCATAGGGGAGAGTGGAATCTCAGCAAGTGGAGAGAGGGCGAGGGTCTGGGCCTGGGGTGAAGGGTGTTCCAAGCAGAAAGCACTGAATGCTGAGGGGCCAGAGAGGCTGACTGGAGACCGGGGCAGAAGTTGGGCAGGATGTCAGGGCCAGACCCCGCAGCGCCTCACAAGGAAGAAGGCAACAGACCAAGTCTTGGGAGGCTGAGTTCTAGTTCAAGGTCATTTCTACTTTGTGTAATGTCAAGCAGATTTTTAGACCTACTTAGACCTTTTCTCACCTCTCAAGCGGAGCTAGAAATACCTGTCCGGCCAGCCTTCTTCATGGGTTGTCAGTATTAATTAGATGGTCTGAAAGTTAAGAATGCTCCACAGCCCTGACCTGTGTGGCTCAATGGGTTGGGCGTCATTCTGCAAAGCGAAAGGTCACCGGTTTGATTCCCATTCAGAGCACAAGCCCAGGCTGTGGGTTTAGTCCCTGATCTGGGTGCAAACAAGAGGCAACCGATTGCTGTTTCTCTCTCCCATCAATGTTTCTCCCCCTTTTTTTCTCCCTCCCTTCCCCCTCTCTAAAAATAAATAAATAAAACATCTAAAAAGGGCTCCACAAATGCAAGAAGGTTGGGTTCTTTCTCCTAGAAACGCTGCCTGTGCCTCCCGAGCCCACCCCCATTCCTCCCCGAAAGGGCCCCCTCTGATCTCCTGGCAAGACAGAGAGTGCCAATCTCAGAGGAGGGCTGGGGGGGAAGGTACCCTGACTGGGGTTTCAATGTGACTTGGGAGGCTCAGGGTCCCATTGCCTGCCTCAGGGCAGACCCCACCTCCTGAGGCTCCTGCCGCCCTTTTCCCAAGTGACAGCTGTATTTCAGGGACACTCCTCGAGTGCCATCGCCTGAGCTGAACACTGTCATTCAAGGTCACTTCACAGTTAGAGCCCAGACTCTGGAGTCAGTTGGACTCAGATTCAAACCCTAAATCTCCCCTTGCCCCAGTTCCCACCTACGAGGCCTTGGGGAATTACTTAAGCGTTCTGAGCCTCGGTTCCCTCAGCAGTAAAAAGGGAATAATAATAAGATCTGGGTCACAGAGTGGTTGTGGTTATAGGGATTAAATGAGTAAAAGTATATAAATCACTTACTAATAGAGCTTATGATAAGCACTATTAATAACTGTCAAGTTGTATATAATCTCATTTAATTCTTAGAATAGCCCAAGAGAAGAGATATCATCACACCCGTTTTCCAGGTGTGAAACCTTCCAGAGGCTTCCAGGGGCTATACAACAATCACTGGTAGGGCTAGAATTTGAACTTGGATCTGACTCCTCTCTGGCACTATACTGCTAAGACATTAGACGAACTGCCTCTTAGCTGCCAGTTGATCCTAAATGGGCACCCTTCTTTCCATCACCCCACTGGAGCCAACCACAGTGCCTGCTCTCTGCTATCTCTATTTACCATCAACCAGGTTTTGGCACAAAGGGCTCGTTCACTAAGCACTTGATGAATGAATGAATGAATGAATGAATGAATGAATGAATGAATCGCTTTGGGCAACCTCTGGGTCTGCATAGGGCCCAGGGCAAGAATCCTGAGAAAGCAGCTGGTCCCTCTCCAGGTGGCTTCCTCGGGAGGGGGTGGAGGAAGGAAGCTGCGTCCTTGCTCCACAGGAAGCCTTAGCTGATGGCCTGGCCAAACAGAAGTGTGATTTGGGCTGGCAGCCTGGTACAGGGAAAATTACCTGGGGTGCAGGGGGGCAGATACGAGTGCGGTATCAGGCACCATCTCTGAAAATGTTTCCCATTTGTGTCTAATAAATCCTAGGTCTCTAGACACTTTGCCATTTATCATCTCATTTAATTCTCAACCCCCTGGGATGTAGACCACGGGGTAAGTTTGGCATCATAATCCCCACTTTATAGATGAGGAAAAGGAGGCCCAGATACTAAGGCATTTGCCCAGGGTTGCCCGGCTTCTAAGTAGCTATGCTGAATTTGAGCCCAGACCTGCCTAACTCCCAAGTTCCAAGGTGGTTTTCACTGCCCCATCCTGCAGACTCAGGCAGCAAGCTCTGGGGTCTCAGGCAAGTGATATGCAGCCCCTGAGTCTGGGCTCCCTGAGCAAGTGCTTTTTAGGAATTAACTGATCCACTCCTCAGGGCCATTCTGTGAGGCAGATGCTCTTACAATCATTCCTATTTTACAGATTGAAAAACTAAGGCTCGGAGACAGTAAGTAATTTGTCCAGGATCACACAGCTAAATTCTGTTGACCCCAGAGCTATGCCCTGAATGACCGCACACATTGCACCATAAAGTGCCCAGTGAGCCTAGGGAATGAATATGAGGATTGTGAATACTGGTGGTGTCTGATGCTGTTGGTAGTGGTCCAGGGGCAACCAGAGCTGCCCACACAGAGGTACCTGAACAGGAGGAGAATCCACAGTGAGCTCCTCTACGGGGTTCCGCTCTGCAAAGGCGGCCACGGACAGCCGGACCAGGCTCCGCAGGATCTGACGGGGGCCTGACTCTTTCTCAGGGGCCACTTTACCATGGAGGTTTCGCTGCCGCCTCAGGGTTGCAGAAGAGGCTGGTGAGTTCAGCAGGGCCTCCTCGCTGCCCTGCTCTCTGGGCAGCCTCCCTGTGGGGCTGCCTGCCGCCTTCAGGGGCCTTGAGCAGGGCTGGCCCAGTGCAGGCTGGGGCTCAAGAAGGTTCAGATTCTCCCGAGAAGCATTCCTCTGCCTGGGATGGTTGAAAAGGAGGTTGACTGTGTCCTGCAGCACCTCTCGGTTCTCAGCCAGCGTTCCCTGGTTGCCTTGGTTACGCAGGGTCCTGTAGAGGGTCGGTGTGAGATGAAAGGGGGCCTGCAGGCAGGGGTCCCAGCCTGCTTCCATCATTGCTTCTTTGCTAACATCCTTTGGGGGTTGCCCGACTTCACCAGGCGCGTCCCCCTGGCCCCTGAGCACAGGGACGAGGTGGATATCTGCTTTCTGAATGTGTTTCTGGGGCCTCTTGGGCTGGTGGCGGTAGGTGGATTCAGCCTCCCGACAGTTATAGGCCCTGTTGTCCTTCTTCTCTGTCCGGCAGAGGGACACGATCAAAGCCAAGATCAACCCAAAGATGGCCAGCAGGACAACCAGGCAAATCACCGTCAGCACCGATGTGCTTAGGGCCCCAGGATCAGGGGATGAGTCCCTGAAGTGGTCCACACTGGTGACAAACAAGACCCTCAACAAGGCTTGGGTCTGCAAGGAGGGGCTGCCACGGTCTTCTACCACTATCTCCAGCTCCCACTTACTCCCAATGAGGCTGCTGGCATTGGTGATATTGATGAACAGCTGCCCCAGGTCAGGGCTGAGGACAAAGAGGCGGGCTTCATTCCCACTCCGAATACTGTAGAAGACCTCTCCATTTGCCCCCGAGTCTGCATCTCTTGCTACAATGGTCGCCAAAAGGAATGGCTGGGAGCTGTGGGCGGCCTGTGGTGCTTTGTCAGTACCTGCTGGACCTAAGCCATTGGGAGTGTCAATGGGCACCAGAAGGTGGCCTGTGGAGGCATTTACAAGCACCGAGAGGCTGGCTTTCCCATCACTGAGGAGGGGATGAATCACCTCTGGGGCATTATCATTAGCATCCAGGAGGTTGACCCACACAGAGACACTGGATGAGAGCTGGGGCTGTCCCTTGTCCTCTGCAATCACGTGGAACTCAAAGCCAGCCATCTGCTCATAGTCCAGTGACCTCTGAGCAGTGACCTCTCCGGTGTCTGGATCCATGGCTACCAAATGAGAGACTGGGGAGTCCTGGATTCTGTATGAGAGTTGTCCATTAATGCCCAGATCTGCGTCATGAGCTTTGATGGTAATGAGGTGAAGAGAGGGCAGGTTGTTTTCCCTAGTGGAGACTTCATACCGGCTCTTCTCAAACACAGGTGCGTTGTCATTGACATCACTGATCTGGATGCTGAGCTGTTTCTCCGCCGATAAAGGCTGGGTTCCTTGGTCTTGGGCCAATAGAGTGAGGGCGTATTCAGGCCACTGCTCTCTGTCCAGCATGGCATTGGTTAGCAGCATGTATGTGTTGCCAGTGGTCCTTTTCAGCCTGAAGTGACCCAGCTCTTGGCTCAGCCAACAGTGGACCAGACCATTGTTTCCTGAGTCTAAGTCATTGGCCGTGACGAGAGCAATGAAACTGTCCTTGGGAAGAGCTTCTGATACCAGTGACGGCTGGGAGGCCCATGTGATGTGGATGCTTGGAGCGTTGTCATTGACATCCAGAACCTTGATGAGGACTTTGCAATGGGCTGGGATGGGATTGGGGCCCAGGTCCCTTGCCTGGACATCCACCTCATAAGCAGGATTCTTCTCATAGTCTAGGGGTTGGAGCAGAATTACCTGGCCTGTTTTGGCATCAATACTGAAGGTGTCCAGCACCTCCGGAGGCACGTGCTTACTGAGAAAGAACTCCACCTCTCCGTTAGGGCCTTGGTCAGGGTCGGTGGCGGTCAAGTTTATGAGGAGAGTACCAGGGGCAGCATCTTCTTGGATTTCTAGTGCCAGTGAGCTCTCAGCAAACACAGGGCTGTTGTCGTTGGAGTCCAGGACGTTGACTTTGACCAAGCTGGTGCCTGACTTGGGGGGGTTCCCACTGTCATAGGCAGTTAACACCAGATCAAAACATGAGTGGATTTCCCGGTCCAGCTCCTTCACCACCACAAGCTCCGCGTGTTTGGTCTCATCGGGCCCCACAATGACATCCAGGGCGAAGTGCTCACTGGGAGATAGGGAGTAGGAGTGCAGCGTGTTGGGGCCAGTGTCTGGGTCCAGAGCTCTGTCCAGGGGGATCCGGGTGCGCAGAGAAGCACTCTCAGAGATCTCCAGCTCCTGCTCGCCTTTGGGAAACTGTGGCTCATGATCATTGATGTCCAGCACCTCAATCTCCACGTGGATCAGAGCCAAATCCCCTGTGGCAAGCACATCAAAGGAAACCAGGCAGGGATCCTGCTGCCTGCAGAGCTGCTCTCGGTCCAGACGCCTCCCCGTGCTGAGCAAGCCGTCCAGGGGGTCCACCTGGATGGGGAGTGCCTGAGGTAGCTGCAAGACCTGGAAGGCAGCCCCCGCTTGCCCATGCCTCTCCTCCCAGCCCAGTGCCTGGGAGAGCTTCCCTATCACCGTGCCAGATGGCACTTCCTCTGACACTTGGTATTTCACAGTGAGAGTGGCCACTTCCTGACAATCCCCTGAAAGAAACAAGTAGCCACCTGGCCCCAGAAGCCCCAGCAAAAGTCGCAAAAGTTGCATCATGCTTACCGCCAGAACGGGCTAGATTCAGAAACTGCTGGAGTTCTTCAAAGGCTGGGAAGTCCTCCAGTGTTTCTGGGGGGACTTGATTAGCCCCTCTCTCCTGCCCCCAGACCTGCTGGCACGACCTTGTCCCATAATTAGACGATGATGAAACTGGCAGGATTCCCAGGCAAGGCCATCTTCATCTGGAGAGATCCGAGAGGTCCCGGCAGCGATGAAGCGGGATTGCCAGGGGAGACCCAACGCAGGGGCATCCGTTGGTCCACTCCAGCCAGTGATGGGCAAGAGCCAGTCCAAGAGGGACTTGACCCAGTAAAGCAGGATGTGGGGATCTGACTTCCAAACAGTTGCTAGGCTGGGGAAACAGAGAAGCAGCTTTTTCCTATGGAAACCCCACCTACAGGAAAAGGGAGGGCTGTGAGTTTCAATGCCAATTAGAGAAAGAGAGCACGCTTCCCGTGAAGCCCAGTAGCCTGCTGCTGAGGAGGATGCGGCAGGGGCTACAGGGACAGGCCGGATGGGAAGGTGCTGCTCATGCAGCAAGGCGGCCTTGTAGGGAAACGGTGCCCCTGTGTGGCCAAGCGAGCAGAGGGCCTGAGCCCCGCCTGCCGCCCTGGGCCCGAGGCCCACCCGGGGCAGTCCTGCTCCCTCTCTCTCCGCTTCCTAGTCTCTCTTCGTGCCTGGCATTTTCCCATTATTCCTCGGCCATTCTGATCTTTTTCCTATACTCGTCTGCCTTTAATCTGGACTCTGTTCTGATCACTCACTTCTGTTGCATGGGAAGCAGCTGTGATTAAGAGGGTGGCCATCGCGGCCAAACTCCCTGGGTTCAAATCCCAATTCCGCAGCTTACCAGCTGGGACACGGGGACAAGTCACTGGGCCCCTTTGAGTTTTCACCACCTCCTTTTTAGAGTGTGAATGAGAATAAGAATAGTAGCCCTCCAGCGGGAAATTGTGAGGATGAAATGAAATGATGCATGAAGGGCCCGAGTCACAGGCAGTGACGTCATTGTTAGCAGCGGCTGTTCTGTTCTGCACAGTTCCTCCCATTTGTGGCTGACTTTGGCTCTCACACCAGCCCTGGGGCAGTCCCTGCCCACAGGGACCCATGAGCGTGCCCGTGGCCTTGGCTCCTGAAGCAGAAGGGCCTCCCCGGCCTGACCACGGGGCCTCCTGCCCACTTCCCTTCCTGCTTCCCAGCCCAGAGGCCCATTGTTCTCTGCATCTGGTCCAGCCTGAGCTCCTGGCTGGGGAATCCCCCAGCCTCCACCTCCTGTGTCTTGGAGGTTTTAGACTTCTCCCTCTCCCACACCTTCCTCTCCCCTTCCCTCCCTTCCTCCAACTTTCCTCTCCTCTCCTCACTGCTGTTTATGGCAGAGTCCCCTGAATGATACGCCCTTGCTGCCCTCCCCAACACTCCTCCAGGATATTTTAGGGTGTGCCTTGCCTCCCATTCCCCTCCCTGCAGAGGCAAGGCCCAGGAAGGAGGTGAGTGGCAGGCTTGGGTGCTCTTTGAGGTGGCTTGCTGCTTCTCAGTCCCCCCTCAGTCTGCCGTCCGCAGCCTCCTCTCAGGTTTACCCCCTTCTTCGAGGTTGAGTCCGGAGGTTTATAAAGCATTTGAAATAGTGGGAATTAAGGGCTGGCTTCCCCTAGCTTGGTGTTTGCAGCTGAGTCCTTGAGACCAGAGGTACCCTGTTGGGACAAAAGTGACTCCAGTCAGGGCCTGTTGACCTGGAGGCCTGTGGTCATTAGAACAGGGGTGGCTAACGGACCTCCTTAGGCTTAGCCCCACCTCCACTCCCTCCCTTCCCTTGTGCTGGTTCTTCCCCACACCCTCTCCTCTTGCCCCACATTCCCCTTCTGGAGGTTTCCCAACCATCTTCCTGAAGGCTGTGGGCCCCAGCAAGGGAACATTTCCTATGGCAGGGCTCTGGAAACATACAGAATAGTCACCAGATTGGAGACGTCCCACAAGTCACTTAACCTCTCTGGGCCTTAGTTTCCTTCTCTGTAAAGTATGGCTGTAACCCATCTCATGAGCCTGTGGCAAGAATTCAATGAGATGATATACGTAAGGGCTTGGCACAGTGCCGGGTGCAGAGAAAGCTCTCAAGACAGGAGACTGTGTTTTCACCTTGTATCATTTTCCAGGTTTTATGCCTCAGATGCAAATGGTGAGGATGGTCTTGCATTTGTCCCTTCCATTGGAAAGCTCACTTGTCAGGACTCCCTGTGTTTCAATGACCTACATCGCCTCATGCCGCCCTCACATCCATGAAGATCCTGAGAGGAGAGGGTTAGGTAGGTTGTCCAAGACCACACAGATTTGCCCTCCAGAAAGCCCTTCTGGCTGCACTGTGGAAAATGGATTGGAAGGGCATGGAGGAGGCAGAGGGAGGAAGGCCTGTTGGAAGTAAAGCAGAAAAGCCTTGGTGCAGAAACTGGTGCTGAGAATGTTCCCGGAACGCCATCTGGTGGCCAGAGGCAGAGAAAAAGGCACAGAGGCAGAGAGGTGGGTACCAGGAGCTCACGAATATCAACTCCAGACCTGTGTCGCGTGGGACACACAAGATGACAATCATTTGTCTCAGTGGGAAACCTAATGTGACCTAGTGCCTACAGGAAGAATGATGGATTTCATGATTTTATAGGTATTAACATTTATATTCTTGAAAGGACATTGTGCCCTGGCTGGTGTGGCTCAGTGGATTGAAGGCTGGTCTGAGAATCAAAAGGTCTCAGGTTCAATTCTAAGTCCGGGCACATGCCTGGGTTGCGGGCCAGGTACTCAGCTGGGGGCATGTGAGAGGCAACCAATGGATGTTTTTCTCTCTCTCTTTCTCCCTCCTTCCTCCACCCCCACCAAAAATAAATAAATAAAATCTTTTAAAAAGGAAAAAGGACATTGGGTGTGCGCGCGCGTGTGTGTGTGTGTGTGTGTGTGTGTGTTCCATGTGCGCGCATGCACGTCTGTGGCCTTGACAGAGACCACGGATGAAAAAAATGGACTCAGGAGTCATGAGAAAGTTTGAATATGGATTTCACAGGTAGTTTTATTGCTTTTGTTTGTTTTATTAACATTGAGGGCATGAAGCTAAGACAACCCTTGAAGAATCCAAAGCCCGTACCCTGGCCAGGTGAGCGTTGTCCCATACACCAAAAGGTTGTGGGTTTGATCCCTGGTTGGGGAGTGTACGAGGGGTGGCTGATTGATGTCTCTCTCTCTCTCACATCAATGAGCAAGTGAAGATTTTTTTTAAAGATTTAAAAAAAAGAATCTAAAGCCAGCAAACAAGTCCCCAGACTTTTTAAAGGCAATTTCCTCTGGGAATGGGGTCTCTCTAAGAATTTTCTCTCCTCCTTTCTGGCTATAGGGGTCAGTTGATCATTGGCAGCCTCGTGTCAGGGGGTAAATGGAGCTAACACTGGGCTTTGTCTAGAAAGCCTTCATCACCCTGAGCTTTGAAACAACTCAGCATAGCCTCCCGCAAGTTTGAAACTATTTTTTTTAAGGTAGGTTGGGGTTGGTGGTTGGAGGCCCTGCTCACCACCAGACTTGCGGCTGTTCCCACTGAAGTCCTTTGCCATGGAGAGAGGTTCGGGGGTGAAATGGCAGGGGCAGGAGCCGGGGGTCTTTTTAAAAGCACTTGGAGTCCTAAAGGAGCCGCAGGCCAGCTAGAAGGCTCAGAGCATGTCCCGCATCACCCACGTCCTGCTGGGCTGGCCGCCCACCCCAGGGCTCCTCGTGAGTCTGCCCCAGAGCTGCCATCGTCACCACCATCAAGGCAGCTTGATGGTGCTGGGGAGCTTCACCCTCAGGATCATTCCAGGTGGGAAGGGGACTGGAACCCCTAAGGTCTGCCTTATTTGTTTATTTATTTTCAAGATCTTGTTGAAGTTAGAGCAGTCTAGCTAGAAATCTTGACTGCAAGATTCAGGTAGATGTTCAGGGCCATATACTGGTAGCATAGCACTTTGTGTTCTTTGTAGGGACAGATGACAGATGTCTACTCCCATGCAGTGGCACCTCTTTCTGGATTCAGTGCAGAAAGAAGAACTTTGCAGGGAGAAATTTGCCAAGAAATAGGACTTTTCAAGAAATAACAAGGCTTTCTGTCTGAGTTAAGACACAAAGGGAGCCAGATATCAGAATCATTTGGAAAGTCTTTCAAATTACTGGGGACTGGGCAAGAAAATGCACACTTTTCTGTTTCCCAGCCTGCCAAAGAAAGTTTTATAATAGGCAGCTCCATTTTCTCCTCTTTGAAAAGGCTTCATCTCTCAGATCATTTGGGACAGGGTTGGGGAAGGTGGACCTTTTTGTTGGAAATAGAAGTCTAATTGATCTATTTAAAAAAAGGAAAAATAGAGGAGGGAGGGGAATGGTGAAGGTTGAGGACATCACGGAGGGGGTGCACTAGAGAAGAGCAAAGAAGTAGATTGAAGATGAGGACTTTCGAATGGATTGTTGTAAACTAGGAATCTCCTTCGTGGTTTTCAAGAAAAATTCAAGAAAATATGTATAACTTATTTTGTACTTTAGTAACCACAACACAGCCCCCAAACTGGACCACATAAATTCTCAGTTAATGAGGGTTACACATATATTATGTTTCTCTCCCCAGCCAGCAGAGGGGAAGCAGGCTATTTCCAACATACAGATTTCAGTTCTGATGTGCTATAGATCATTCCAACAGGCACCCCGTTTCCACCCCATCCTCACTGAGAGCCACTGATTTAGAACTCGTTAGGAGCATGGGCAACCTTGTAAGGGCCAAACCCTACAGCCCCCGGGCCTTGCTTGCTGAGCGCCACCCCTCCCCTGGGCCTGTGCCGCTGCTCGGCAGAAGCTCGGTGCACACTTGGTTCTCTCTCCAGATTTTTGCAGACCCTTCTGTCCGCTTCCCTGATTCCTCCTTCATTTTTCCTTGATTCTGACTCCCAGGTGTAGGCATGGTCCCCAGACACCGTCCTCAGCCCTCCCTTCTCCATAGGGTAATCAGCCCAGAAACAGGTTGCCTGATCTAACAAATAGGAATACAGAACCCCCAGTTAAATATGAAGCAGATAAACAATGAAATTATTTTTATCTGGCAGCCCTATCTAGAAATAATGTAAGCTCTCAACACAAGTTTTTTTTTTCAGTTGCAGGTTGGGTTTTTGCTTTTGCTTTTTTTAAAGAAATTTGGTTGGCTCAGTGAATTTGAACATCTATCAGTAAACACAAAAATCAAACATATTAACTGGGAGCATCATCTGTGCATGAATATTCAGAAGCTGACTGTGTTGATTGGCCTTGTTATATATTCAGTATTTCTGGGTGATCCAGGATCAAACTGTTCTCACACTGTAAGAACCACCCCGGAGGAAGCCTGGATCACACTCATTCATTAATCTATTTGGTTATCCAGTCACTCATTTATTTGTGGACTTCAGAATGTTCTTTTCTGTTTACAAGGTCAATTTATTTTGGGGGCAGGGGGAGTGAGGGAAGTAGCTGAAGTTGACTCACATTTTTCCTTCCTCTAAACCATTGGTTTGGTTTTCTTTCTTCCCATAGAATCTAATCAGGCCAATTCTCACCTTGCTTCAGAAAGGTTCTTGCAGGAAGGAAAATGAGTCTTCCCCTCGTTACATAAATTCTCATGGGGCTCCCCTTTGTAAGTTTATGACAGCCAGGAGTTGAGCCTGGAGCTCTGAGAGAAGGAACCACACACTGATTTATGATGGCAGCTGCTGCTAAATCTCACGCCTCTTTCCTTCTTACAGAGCCATGTTACCTGGGGGTTACAAAACTCTCTTCACTGTTATTCAGGGGAATAATAATAAAATGCCAGGTTGTAAGTATAAACACGATCATTCTGTGTCTATTATTGTAAATCAAATTTTACTTGCTTCAGAAGCACAGAAAACATTTTATACCATCAGCCACCTCAAACCTTTTTAGGAGTCTGTTTTTCTATAACCCTGGGATGACCTGAGATACTGTTTGAGCCGCACTGACCGAGGAAGCTGGTCACACAGGTGATCTGGTTATTTTTCCTTATATACCCCACTGATCACTTTCCTTGAGCAAAGTATTAACTTGATTTAAACATAGCCTTGGGGTTAATGATGTGGGGCTCAAGACTCCCAGCTGGCTGGGTTCAAAGCTTGGCTCCATAGTTTACCATCTGAGTGCCAGGGGCAAGTCACTTAATTTCTCTGTGATCGGTCTCCTGGCCTTAAAATAGGGATGTTGATGTTGGTAACTACGCTATACAGGTGCTGTAAGGTTTAGCTTAGTCAATACACAACATATAGAGCAGGGCCTGGGACATGAGTGCCGCTCTGATTGTTAGTCATTTATAATTGCGATTTTAGTGTAGTAGCTCCATTTTTTTTTTTAAGAATGAAACACCTATTTGAAAGAGAAACCAATTTTTCAGGTTCTCATGTGATGATAGTAAAGCTTTTAAGATCCTCAAGGAGCGCAAACACACAAGGGCAGGAGACCAGCAGGACGTCAGTGACACCTGTGCACTGGGGCGGGGCTCACCACCGTCCAGTCCTTTCCCAGAATTGGTGCAGGGCTTTCCCTTCCACGCTGCTGCCCCTCTACGTGTCAAGGCTTGTTTTGGGGTGCTTGTGAATGACAGCCACTGAAAAGAAGGCCGTCTCCACCAGGAAGGAGGGATGGGCTCGGCAAAGTCTCTGGACACCTACGTGCTGGATGACGGCAGTGGATTAGAACACGTGTGGCACTGAGGGTCCCGACAGTACCAGATATCATCCGTGACTTGCTCCTGCTTCTCTACCCAATGCCTTGGGTCTCGGCCTCTAGCCTCCTCTCCAAGCCCTGAACTCCATGGTCTAGCATCCTTGAAGACAGAGCTAAATGTTTTAGTCCACTTTAAACATTCATCCAAATTATTAACACTGCTTTAAAATTCTCTCTTCTATTCCCTCCATCCTGCAACCTCTGACTTGAGATCACAGCATGATGTCGCAGTTCACCTCCTACTCTGACTTGGTGAGAATTTCCCAAGCTGGTTGTTGGGCCCCCTTGCTCTTTGCATCTGGGAGGTCTCTGCAGGATTCATGATCTCGCCTCGGAGCATTCTGAAGGAGGGTTGCATGTGATTTGCTCTTGGTTTTATTTCCTTTGGCTAAACATGGATAATGACATTAGTGAATGACTTCTGAGATTCTTCTTCTCTCCTTTGCATTTTTAAATAATGTGTTTCTGCTTTTTATATTTATTAACAAGATAGCTAGTCCTCTGGTCCCTGACAGTCAAAATTTACAGGACAGATAATTAGGAGTGATTATTTGCATTTCAAAAGTTTTTCCTTATTTATAATCGCCAAGATATGGAAGCAGCCCAAGTGTCCATCAGTAGATGAGTGGGACATTTACACAGTGGAATACTACTCGGTGGTAAAAAAAAAAAAAAAAAAAAGAAGAAGAAGAAAATTTTACCCTTTGTGACAGTATGGCTGGACCTGGAGAACATTATGCTAAGTGAAATAAGCCAATTGGAGAAAGGCAAATACCATATGATTTCACTCATATTTGGAATCTAATGAACAAACTGAACTAACAATGAAGATGGGGACAGACTCACAGGCGGAGAACAGATGACAGCTTGTGGGGTGGAGAGAAAGTAATGGGTAGAGGAGTTGACCAAAAAGGAAAAAGGACTCATGGACATGGACAACAGTGTGGTGATTGCTGTGGGGAGGGGAGTATAAGGGAACTAAATTTTTGGAAAAAGTACAATAAAAATTAAATTTAAAAAAGTTTTCCCTCTGTGGCTGCCAGGTAAGCCCCTCCAGCACCCCAATTTACCCACCTGGTTATTCTTTTCTCCAGGGTACAGGATGAAGCAATGTAATTTGTGGAGCCCAGTGCAAAATGAAAACGCAGAGCATCTTGTTCAAAAAGTATTAAGAATATCAAGACGGCCATCGCAGATCATTAGACCAAGAGCTGAGCCTTTCTAAGCCAGAGGCCCTCCTGAGGACAGGGCCCTGCATGTGACCACACAGGTGGCTGGACCATGAAGCTAGTCCTGCAAGGGAGGCAGTTGTAATCAATAACTTTAGAATACTGTAGACTCGAGTGAGAGACCTAGTTTGGCAAGTTGCTTTTCTGAGGGAAGAAGTATATAATGAGGACATGGGAGCTTATTAGACATTAGAGGCACGTTAGTTGGATGGTTCCCAGGAGCAGAAACCCATATGTCACCATCCCACGTAAGCGCTAAGAGCAGTGCTTCGTACCTAAATTATTGAGATATAATTTACATAAAATTCGCCCTTTAAAAGTATACAATCTAGTGGTTTCTAGTATATACACAAAATTGTGCAACCATCACCACTATCAAATTCCACAATATTTTCATCCTCCAAAAGAACCCCCATCCCCACTTACAGTCACTTCCCATGTCTTCTGCCTCAGGCCCTGGCAATCACTCGTCTACTTTGCCTGTGAGGGCTTGTCTAGTCTGAACTTTTCATATAAATGGAATCGTACCATATGTAGTCTTTTGTACCTGACTTCTTTCACTTAGCACAATGTTTTCAAGGTTCATCCAGGTTGTAAAATATATCAGTATGTCTTTCTTTTTTATAGCTGAATAATATTCCATTGTATGGATATACCACACTTTGTTTATCCACTTGTCTATTGATGAATATTTGAATTGTTTCTATCTTTTGGCTATTGTGAATGTTGCTGCTTTAGTGTACATTTGTATATACTACATGTAAATAAATATATACAAATGTAAATATATGCAAATGTAATTATGCATTTGTGTACAGGTTTTTGTGGGGACATATGATTTAACTTATCTTGGGTATGTACCTAGGAGTAGGTCTAACTATACCTCTATGTTTAACTTTTTGAGGAGCTGTCAGACCGTTTTCCAAAGTAGCTACACCATTTCTACATTCCCACCAGCAGTGTATGAGGATTCCAATTGCTCCACATATTCATCAACACTTGTTATTACCTGAATTTGTATTATAACCATCCTAGTGAACATGAAGTGGTTTCTCAATGTGGTTTTGATTTACCTTTCTTTGATGACTAATGATGTTGAACATCTTTTCATGTGCTTACTGACCACTTGTATATCTTCTTTGGAAAAATTACTATTCAGATCCTTTTGCCCATTTTAAAATTGAGCTATTTGCCTTTTTATTGTTGAGTTGTATGAATTCTTTATATATTCTGGATTTTAGACTTTTATCGGATATATAATTTGCAAATATTTTCTTCTATTCTGTGGGTTGTCTTTTCACTTTCTTGGTAGTGTATGTATGTATGTATGTATGTATTTATCCTTAGAGAGAATGGAAGGGAGGGAGAAAGAGAAGAGAAACATTGATGTGAGGGAGAAACATTGATCAATTGCCTCTTGTATGTGCCCTAATCAGGGACCAAACTCACAACCCAGGCTTGTGCTCTGAAAGGGAATCGAACCAGTGATCTTTCACTTTGTGAGGACAATGCCCAACCAACTGAACCACACTGGTCAGGGCAATAGTGTTTTTTTTAAAGCATATAAGTTTTTAATTTTGATGAATTCAATTTACCTATTTTTTCTTTTGTCACTTGTGTTTTGGTGTCATATCTAAGAAACTATTGCCTAACCCAGTTTCTTGAAGATTTACTCCTACATTTTCCTCTAGGAGTTTTATAGTTAGTTTTAGCTCTCACATATAGGTCTTTGATGCTTTCTGAGTTAATTTTTGTATATGGCATAACATAGAGGATATGTAATTTTAATTCCCTTGCAGCCTCTTAATAATCATGTGCCCTTTGGTAAGTTTTTGAACCTAAGTTTCAGTTTCCTCATTTATAAAGTAAGAATAACAAATAGTACCTAAATCATAAGGTTATAGTGAAGATAAACAATATATAAAGCACTTAGCACAGTGCTTGAAGCATCCTAATTGCTCAGTAAATGTGGTAGTTATTATTGTTATAAAATGAACACTGAGTGAACATTTTCATCGTGGGGGTGCCAGAAAGATGGGTAGCATTTCTAATAAGGTAGCAGCGACGAGTGGAGGGAGAGGCTTGCTTAAATCTACATAGTGGAGCAGGTCTGAGGTTGTAACCAGAGTGGTTGTCCCAGGTAGAACGCTGCCTCGCGATCACCTCTGGAACGGATGAAAATTCTAATTCCCAGGCTCTATCCCGCAACTACTGAAGGGATCCCGCTGGGGACGGGTCCCACATCTGCATTTGTATCAACTTCCCCTGCAAGTACTTTCGCAGGCGAGGTGGGAGTGACGTTGGTCCCGCTTGCAATGCCGCCTTCGGCCTGCGGGGGGCGGCCGAGGAGCCGGGGCGGACGTAGCGGCTGCGCAGAGCCCTATTCCTGCCCAGGCTGCCCAAGCAGGATCCATCTGGCTCAGCTGACAGCTCCTAAAACGGAAGAGGCGGTGCGCAGATTGAGCTGGGCGTCTCTAGACAGGTCTGGCATAAAGCGGTGAGGGGCCTCGAGGTTAGGGTGGAGGGCGGAACTTTCGGGCCCGGAACGGTGGGGCGGCCGGAAGGTACGGTGGGGACCGCGCTCCGTGCGCCGTGAGACAGAGAAGGGCTGCCGGGCCGGGACTGCTCTGTGGGCTTGAGCCCCCCCAGACACTGTACGGGGCGCCCCCAGCCCGGCCCGGCCCGGCCAAGACCCCCTCCCAGGGTGCTCAGAAAAGGAAGAGGAGGATCCACGTCCTGCTTCTTGGGGACCCCACACGGCCGCACAGCGCCCTCTCTGGCCAGGCGCTGGGGCCGGTAGCGAGGCTTGGGCCTGCTCCCGGGTTGCAGGTGAGTCACACAAACCGCAGTTCTGCACGCTGGTTGGTGAGTGGTGGAGACACACCGGCGGCGGCGTGCTGATTCCAGAGCCAGGGCTGACTCCAGATCTGGAGTCCCCACGGTTTGGTGGGGGAGAATGAGAAGGATTTTCCCAGGCCGCAGGGAAACCCAGGGAGGAGGGGCTTGCCTCACCAGTGTAGCGGTTTGTGGTTTGCCAAAGCTAGTATGCAACTGGAATGCTCTCTTGTCTGATGGCGCCGGTGTTTATTCTGGTTCCTGTGTTACAGGTGAAGAAACAGGGTGGTCTGGATCCGGATTTAGTTATATGTTAGCTGTGTGACCTTAGGCCAGAAAAGGACTTAAAATGTCATTTTTCTCATCTGTATAATGGAAATAGTGATTGAATTTGCTTCATGGGTTGCGGGAATCTAACAGTTAATGCATTCAAAGGGCTTATACACGATAACAGCTCCCCAAGTGTTACTGTTCTTGTTATCACGACGACCAGCCCAACCTCCTGCATCTAGTGCGATATGGCAGAGCAGTTACTGCTCCTTATGATTCGGCCCCCCATTTCAGCTCGCTGCATCTCACTCCATTCACTTCTAATTTTTTCCAATGTCTAATGTAACGTACTCCCAGATGCTGAGAACAATACACAGATGCAAAAGACTTGATTCTCGCCTTTAAGGAACTTATGCAGTCTGGTTGGAGAGGAAGTACAAACTACTGTAATGCAAGGTGAGATATGACAGTTGCCATAGGGAAGTTATAGTAAAAAAAGTTTGCTGGGTTTTTAAACACAGGCATGATGTCTAATTATAAATTTCTACATGGAGTAGAGGCGTGGACTTGGGTCTGGAAGGCTGAGTGGATAGAATCACAGGGAAATGTAGGTCAGCGACTTGATTTAAGGGACTGGGATCCCCTGTGGCAGCTTCAGAAGCTGAGGTCTGGTGGGTAGGTCATGAGGAACTGTTGATGGGAAACACTGCTTGGAGTAGATCTTCTCAATCCTGGCTGCAGGTAAGAATTGCCTGGAGAGCTTGGATAGTTGCTGATACCTGATTTAATTGCTCAAGTGATCCTACTGTGCAGACAATATGGAGAAAACTAACCTAAAACCAGAAACTGTAAATTTATCTCACCCCATTTATATATGTTTAAACAGGAAGAAACAAAGCTTAATTATATTATCACCAGAAACTACATCTGGTAAAATTGTTTAAAATTAAATAAAGTAATTTGAAAGGACCTAATATGGTACATAGTAGGTGTTCAATAAATGTAAGTTGAGTCTGAGTTTCATTTTTAGCTTATTTGGGAGTCATACATCTGGTTTTAAAATTATGGTTACATGTCATTTTTGCATATCATTTGTGCGTGTTCATAGGATTCTCTATAACTCCTCTGTGGGCCACCCTGCCCATCCCCCTCACGCCCCGCTCAGAAGCGTGGCTCTAGAGCACTTAGAAAAGAACTTAGCCTTTTTCTGTTACCCTGAGAGGGGCTCACGTGGCATTGTTCTCAGGTGCCATGTAACTTAATGGGAAACTTTCACAATGTCAGGAGATCTTAGTGTCCTGCAAATGAAGGAGGAGGATGTCCTCAAATTCCTTACAGCAGGAACCCACTTAGATGGTACCGACCTTGACTTCCAAATGGAACAGCACATCTACAAAAGGAAAAACGATGGCATCATAAATCTGAAGAGAACTTGGGAAAAGCTTCTGCTGGCAGCCCGTGCCATTGTGGCCATTGAAGCCATTGAAAACCCCGCTGATGTATCATACCATCCAGGAACACTGGCCAGCACGCTGTGCCGGAGTTTGCTGCCACCACTGGAGCCGCTCCCGTTGCCAGCTGCTTTACTCCTGGAACCTTCACTAACCACATCCAGGCAGCCTTCTGGGAGCCAAGGCTTCTGGTGGTCACTGGTCCCAGGGCTGACCACCAGCCTTTCCCAGAGGTGTCTTGTGTTAACCTGCCTACCATTGCTCTGTGTAACCAGATGCTCCTCTGGGCTTTGTGGACATTGCCATCTCAGGCAACAACAAGGGGGCTCACTCAGTGGGTCTGATGTGAACGCTGGCCCAGGAAGTTCTGTGCACACACGGCACTATCTCCCATGAACACCCGGGCAAAGTCATGCCTGATCTGTACTTCTACAGGGATCCTGAAGAGATTGAAAAGGAAGAGCAGGCCACTGCTGAAAAGGCTGTGACCAAGGAGGGATTTCCGGGTGGGCGACTGCCCAGCTCCCGAGTTCACTGCCCCTCAGCCTGAGGTCGCTGACTGGTCTGAAGGAGCAGGTGCCCTCTGCGCCTGTTCAGTTCTCTACTGAAGGCTGGAGTGCTCAGCCGCCGCTGAAAACCGGTTTGCAGCCTGCACAGCTCAGGCCACTGAATGGGTAGGAGCAATTACTGAATGGTCTTGAGCTGTTCTTCCACAAACTCTGAAGCAGAATGGAAATAAAGTTGATGGAAAATAAAGTTTCCTTAAAAAAAAAAAAAAGTTTGCCTGTGTGTGCTTGAGTCCAAGTGCTTTTTTTCTCAACCTTACCTGAGGACATTTTCATTTGCTTTTTTGGAGAAAGAGATGAAGGGAGAGAGAAACATTGAAGCTCTTACATCAATTGGATGCATTCGTATACACCCAGATCAGGAACCCATACCAGGGATGGTACGCGTCCCAACTGGGGGGTCGCAGGTGCCTGTGCCCAGACCAGGGATGAACCCACAACCTTTCCATTACAGAACAGTGCTCCAACCACTGAGCCACAGTGGCCAGGGCATGCTAGCAGTTTTGTTGTTTTGTTTTTAAACATCCTGCTATCGTGCTTAAATTAACCTAACATGAATTAATTTGTAAGCAGGTGAGAGGAAAAACAAGGGGGATAGGAAATGAAGAAATAGCAGCAGAAGAGGGAAGGAGAGACAGCCGAGAAGATGTTTGTCGGTGGGTGTGGTGTGTTGTCGTTTCATGACCTTGGCGGTCCTTCTGAACTCCTCCCAGGGCCGAAGGTGGAAGATAAGACCTCCCTCTTTTCTGGGTACATGCAAATGCCCCTTTAACCATGTGGCTCAGTTAGGCTGTTCTAGGAGAGTAATGTGTAGCTGTACAGATTAGGGTTGAGTGTGTGTTAGGATGTGTTTGATTTAAATGGCAATAATTTAAATGCAGATGAGGTCCTAACACTACCTTTTGTGGGGTTTTTTTATTTTGTTTTTTGCAGATGTCAGGATTTCTATAGTATATCTAGTATGACTTCCACATCTTGGCCTCTTATCCAACTTCAGCAGTCTCATTTCCACCATCTGGAGAATACATGGAATATTTGCGTGAATTCCAGACTCTGAACTGAAATATACTGCAGTGTCAATAATCTCTTCTTCTGGTTGTTATTAACAGGTATTAACTGACTTCCAATGGAACATGTCACTGTGTCTTAGGGATACACCTTAAGCAGAACCATTATCATCTGCTGGAACAAAATTATTTAAATGAATTTGTCTAAATTTTGTAGTGTCACCCTTTGTGATGTGAAAAACCCATGTCCTAACTTTTTAGTGTTGTGCATTTCAAGTCAAAATTTTTTTGGTTGAGAGGGAACATATTTACAAATGCAGTTATGGTCCCAATATTTTAATTGACGGAATGTTAATTTTTTGTTTTATTAAATGTCATAGATTCTTATTACATATTTTTCACATTTAAATTATGTGAAATTATGGTGCCTCTCTTAGTCACCGTGATTAAAAAGCATTGATTCACACTTTAATTGTAGCATATTTGTGTTACCTAAAATAATAATAATCTTAAAATTGATTTGACAAAATCTGGTATTATTTCCAAAATTTAATGTTAATTTGCTGCTTCCTCAGTTATCTGACACTGTTATGTAGTATCTGTGCCTGTGACTTTCTCTAGAACAAGGTGTTCTGAACTGGGAGTAATTTTTCCCCTTGGGGGCTCTGGGCTATGTTGAGATACTTTTGATTGTCACAGCTCTTGGGGGAAAGAGATGCTACTGGCATCTAGTGGGTTGAAGCCAGGAATGCTGTTACACATCCTGTAATGCACAGGACAGCTTCCCACAACAAAGAATAATTTGTTCCAAAATGTCATTGGTGCTGAGGTTTAGAAAACCTGCACTAGAGATTCCTGTGGATTTTAAAAATTTATTTATTTTTTAAAAGTGTATCAAATATACTTTGACTCCTTTTGTGGTCAAGACATGCTGCTGCTAGGTTTAGTGGACAAGTCAAATAAATTTATGATTTGTCCTTTCAAAAAAATTTTTTTTTAATTATGCTTTTTTTCCCCTAAATCAGTCGTACCTAACTGAGGAGTCAGCAATTAAAAGCACTACAGTCATTGTTTGGAAAAAAAGGCTGTTCCTATTGCAAAGCTAGTAGAATATTTGACGTGCCTGTCATTTTTTAGTTTAGCAGAAAAGTGAGAATATTGATTAATTCTTTGCAATAGTTGATGAGGAACTCTTTTTTTTTGTGCTACTAGACTTTTCCAAACCCTGAGTCTTGTCTCTTCTTAACTGATTTGGATGATTGTCTTTAGCTCCTCAGAAAATTAAATGTCGTCAGAAGACCGAGAAGCTCAGGAGGATGAATTGCTGGCCCTGGCGAGTATTTATGATGGGGATGAATTTAGAAAAGCGGAGTCTGTACAAGGTGGAGAAACCAGGATCTATTTGGACTTGCCACCAAATTTCAAGATATTTGTGAGCGGTTAGTTAACAATATTCTCTTAAACTGATTTTTCTAAATAAAGGTTATTCTCAATTTCTTTGTGAAACCTAAATTATTTTTTTTAATTTTTCAATTATAGTTTACAGACAGTATTATTCTGTATTCGTTTCAGATGTACAGCAAAGTGGTTAGAAAATCATGAACTTTATATTTTAGAGTGGTCCCCCCAATGCTTCAGGTACCCACTTGGCCCTGTGTATAATTATCTCGATATTATTGACTATATTCCTTATGCTGTAACCTCCGTCTCTGTGACTGTTCTGTAACTACCCATTTGTACCGCTCAATCCCTACAACCCAGCACCTTCCCTCTCTCTCCTCTGACAGCTGTTAAGTCTGTTCTGTGTCTCTTGAGTCTGAAACCTAAATTATTTATCACCTAACTTTTATAGGCATTTAATGCATGTTTCTGTTTTAAGTGAAAATTAGACCGGGAGGTAAAGAGTTTCAGTTTGCTTCCACCTTTTGACCACTGAATTTGGGATATTATCCTGTATATCCCATACATCTTAAACTTCTAACTAGCAGTTTATCAGCCATGAGTCATTGGCTATTAAACAGGGATAATAAAAGAGGAAATGAAATAATGTATGTGAGAACACTTGGAAGCTTTAAAGTACCATGGTGGTTGTTAATATATTTGGTTTCCAGAATCATTTAAACCACCATGAACATGAGTTAATGCTGTTATTCTGTGACCTTTTGCTTCAGGAAAAAAACCAAACTTTATTTGATAAAAACATTTACAGAAGACTTTGACGCACACTTTCTCAAGCGTTTCTCCTATAAAGGCCTTAGGAAGAGAATGTGTGATGACTTAAAATGAACGTGAGAGTGTTGTACGCTGTATCTTGCCATCAAGCTTGACATCATTGTGTTGGCACAAATTGTCCCAACTGTGATTCATGGATAGTTGACACACAGTGGTCTAAGTAGGTCATGGTTCTTTGATAGAAATGAACATCCTTTACCTTGTGTCTTTAATCATCTATTGTAAAACAACAAAAGAAAACATTGTGTATTACTTGCTCATTAGTGTTAGGAATTGTACTCAAAAGTGTATACAAGAATAAGTTGTATATCTTCATTATAAATTTCATGGTGCTTAATAGATTTTTCAAGGGCTTATGAGATTTTTTTTTTAAAGATGGTGGCTGTGAAGTTAAAATTAGGAAATAGAGCGTGGGGGAGGGTTTCCATCCCCTCAACAAAAGCATTAAGTCTTTCTTGAGCACTGCTCAACAGTAGTAGACACTCAAGTATTGACCAACTGATCCTTTCTAATCTTTGTTTTTGGTTCAGGCAATTCAAATGAGTGTCTCCAGAATGGTGGCTTTGAATACACCATTTGCTTTCTGCCTCCACTTGTGCTGAACTTTGAACTGCCACCAGATTATCCATCCTCCTCCCCACCTTCATTCACACTTAGTGGCAAATGGCTGTCACCAACTCAGGTTAGACCCAAAACTTAATTTCTCCTATCCATTTTTAGAAACTTAAAAAATCATCTCTAATTGAAGACTACCTTGATCTTGACTTCAGTGCATGAAGAACAAATGGCTTTCATTTTGTAATTTTCTCCCCTTGCCTTCATGAATCCTAATGTTAATAAACTGAAAATGTTTGGTATTTTAGAAAGGAATGGCAGTAATTAAAATGAGTAATTATTGTGAATTACAGTGAGTAACTTCTAATCAAGTATATTGTTTCTTTTTTTGTCTTGCTATTTTCCCATTTAATCTGTATTGTGATGAAACTTTAAGGTCCTCTTTATTTTCCTTAGATGTTGGAATTATTCCTTTTTTTCTCAGTTTCTTATCCATTCCTTAAGACAAAGATTTAATTGTAATTAGGAGGACTAAAATTGAGCTAATTTAGTTAAAATAGACAAATATCCTAAGTAAACATAAGTGCTTTTATTTTTAAAGATCTTGTAAAAGAAGAAGAAATAATTATTGACTGATCTCTCACATAGATGTAATTACACACAAATAGAAATGTATATGATTCCTGTAGATAGCTTATGAAGGCTTATGAACAGTCTTGATTGAGATATAAATATGACTTGAAGCTAATATAAAGTGTTCTGAGGTAGATAATGGATCAATAGCAGCTACTTTTCTGGAAGTCATAATGAAGATTGCTAAGTTGATGTATATTAAGATAAAAGCTGTCAGAGTTACTGACCTTAAGGAACAGCTTGTCAGTTTTCCATTTTGACTGTGTAGTTTTCAACCCCTCTCTTCTCCCTGCCCCACAGCCTAATCTTTTGTATGAGAGTGCTTTTATAAAATTGAGGTTTAAGACAAATATATTTGAAAAAATAAAAAAAAATTTAAAAAAATTGAGGTTTAAAAACAAAATTAAACTTTAAAGATAATACACATAGAATAAAAGAAATACTACCTTACATTTTGATAGCTGAGCCAGAGGCAGTACATGCTAGACAGTGGGTTATTCACCCACTTCCCAATATTAAGGCTATTTGACATTTAGATCACTGATAGTTGACTGAATTATTTAGATATTTATAGTCTGATTTCTCAAAAGCGCTCTTGATACTTTACATCCATGCATGTGTATGCATACACACACACACACGCGCGTGCGCACACACAAACACACACACCCACCCCTACAAAGACAGATTAATTGGGTGTGTGGTTGTAGTTCCAGATTTCAGCCACACAGAATCTACTTAATGCTGGCTTTAGAGCAGAGGTGTCCAACCTGCAGCCCAGGAGGGCTATGAATGCAGCCCAACACACAATCGTAAATTTACTTAAAATCTTTTTTTTTTAATTTGCTCCTCAGTTTTCGTTAGTGTTGGTGTATTTAATGTGTGGCCCAAGACAACTCTTCTTCCAGTGTGGCCCAGAGACACTAAAAGGTTGGACACCCCTGCTTTAGAGGGTGGGGAAAGAGGAGAGTTGTTTATTATTTTATGTTACATAGCTAAAATTACAGTAGGGTCTCCTATCAAATAATTTTTTTTTTGCATGGAATTAACATTTAACTGGTTTCTTGTGCTCCTTGGGGTTTGGTGCTGGGCACTGATTCCTTGACATCATGAATTTCACCTGCTGACAGTGAAGCTGATCCATGGACCTGTCTTCCACTGAATTGGGGTTGGCATATAGATGGAAAGTAGGTTTAGTTTTCTTGTATTTTCCATTATCCCCCCCCCCCCCATATATATATGTACACACACACACACACTCTCTCTCTCTCTTTCTCTCTCTCTCTCTCTCTCTCTTGCTCTTTTCCTTCTGTCTCCCCCTTTCTCACATTTAGTGCATCCCGGATGCCTCTTTTGAGAAGGGGCTGGAGAAGAAGAAAAAATGGAAGAGAATGACTTCTTCATTGGACTTAGTGGCTCAAACAGAACTCAGAGCTTCCTGTTTAGTGTTTAGTCCATTTTACAGCTTCAGCAGGTTTCTAAAAAGCATATTCATGTAAATGTAGAAAAACATTAGTTGTCCAATCTTGAACTGGTCAATAGCTGTTTAAGTTCATGCCTATGTAGGGCTAAGTGAGCAGCAAGGAATAGAAAATATCATCTTTGTTCACTTGCTGTTTAGATTTACAAAGTTGTTTTGCATCTGGAAGACTTATGTTTGGATGTTTACCTAAAAAGAAAAACTGCTTATAATTCCTGAGCTCTACTTACAAATATTTCACGTTGGTAATGGAAAGTTCTTTTATATTTGTCATTCAAATTGAACAGACTACTTTTAAGGTGGAGAAGTTAAAACAGTTTAAACTTTCATTGCTTAGCTCGAAAAGTGTGAACTTTCCCCATGGCCGCCAAACCCCTTGAGAGCTTACAATCATGTCCGAGTTCAAAATCAGTCTGCCTGCTTCCATTAACCAGGATCTGGAATAAGCCCAGATTGCTCAGTGAAAACCAGTTTGTAAATCGGAATAACAGGGACTTTGAGATTAGGTCCTGTTAGTTATTCTTTTCGCATGAGTTGGCTTTTTGATAGGACTGGAAGTTAGAATTAATTTTAAACCTTTTAAACTCTTCTCTTTCTAACCATTATTGCAGGGCACGTACAGGGCTAGGACTCCACAGGAATAGAAATAGTTCTCTTTAGAACTGGCTCTCTTTCTCCTACGTGAGGTCTATAGCCGAACTAACACAAAGAACAATTAGAGAACAGAAAAAGCCCTCCATTTAGCAGTGCATGTGTAAACCTCGTTCTACATCTTGTGAAGTTATTCTCTCCCTTGTTTTCATGGCCCTTCCCTTAGATTCTGACTTTGTCGTCCACTATGGCTCATGTTGCTGAATAGTTTAAAAGGGCTCCAGTGAGAATATTTGTGCTGTTTTGCAGCACAGTTTATCACAGTAATAAAAAAAAAAAAAATCACATCAGGAAGTATGAGAGCCTAACTTGAAGATTTCAGGGGAGGTGAAGAGTTGAAGGAATCACAGTCTTTCCACACTCACCAGCAACCTCATGTGTTCTCTTCTAGCTGTCTGCTCTCTGCAAGCACTTGGACAACCTGTGGGAAGAACATCGTGGCAGTGTGGTCCTGTTTGCCTGGATGCAGTTTCTTAAGGAGGATACCCTAGGTTACCTGAATATTGTCTCTCCTTTTGAGCTCAAGATTGGTTCTCAGAAAAATGGGCAGAGAAGGATGGCTCATGCCTCTACCAGCACAGCACTAGATTTTGGAGGAGCTGCTGGCTGTGATGTAGACCAAGAGGAAGCTGTGGATGAGAGAGCTGTGCAGGATGTGGAATCATTGTCAAGTCTGATCCAGGAAATCCTGGACTTTGATCAAGCTCAGCAGATAAAATGCTTTAATAGTAAATTGTTCCTGTGCAATATCTGTTTCTGTGAGAAGCTGGGTAGTGAATGCATGTACTTCTTAGAGTGCAGGCATGTATACTGCAAAGCCTGTCTGAAGGACTACTTTGAAATCCAGATCAAAGATGGCCAAGTTCAGTGCCTCAACTGCCCAGAACCCAAGTGCACTTCGGTGGCCACTCCTGGTCAGGTAACGCTTTACTGACAGCTGCATCCCCATTTTCTTTCGCAGAGGGAGACATCTCAGAAACTCCCCTGCCAGGGCTCTTCAGGGCAGTCTGTGGCCTTGAAGCCAGCCCTCAAGTTGTTTCCCTGTACCGCCAAGACTGCTGTGGTCTTACCATCTAAGCAACATAAATCCTCCCTTTGCTGGCCTCGGAATGGGCAGTTCTCAGGAGGGGTGAATGTTGAAAAAGTGTTAGGTAATTCTGGTGACTTATTTTGTGTGTTTACTAGGATGCCATCAACCTTGGATGGCCACTAGCCTGTCTTTATGTGAGGTTGGGATCTAAAGGGGACGTCCCTGGGAATGGTCGCCCAAATCATTTACTGACTTTAATATAGGACAGCCTAATTGGTGTGCTTTTTAAAAATTTGTTAAGGCATAAATGTACCTATTTAATGTGTACAGCTTGCTTAGTTTTGACAAATGCGTAGATCCATATAACCACCATCTCAGTCAAGATACAGACTTGCCATACTTGTTTGATCTCCTGAGGTAGAGGGGTTTACTTTATATGTATCTGATTTGCACTAGCAGCCTAAGGAAATCCTCAGGATCAGAACTGGTTGGGAAATTGTCAAACCTATCTGTTTTAAAATATTTTCCTTCAGGTCAAAGAGCTAGTGGCAGCAGAGTTATTTGCCCGGTATGATCGGCTGCTTCTCCAGTCCACCTTGGACCTGATGGCGGACGTGGTGTACTGCCCCCGCCCATGCTGCCAGCTGCCTGTGATGCAGGAGCCCGGCTGCACCATGGGCATCTGCTCCAGCTGCAACTTTGCCTTCTGTACCTTGTGCAGGTTGACCTACCATGGCGTCTCCCCGTGTAAGCTCACTGCAGGTAAGCTGTGGCTCTGTGAACTCAGGTCCCCTACTCCTTTCCCTCCCCGCAAACCCCAAAACTTATCCCTTCAATCTTCCATTTTAAGTGTTCTTTCAAAAGATATTTTGCCCTGGCTGGTGTGGCTCAGTGGATTGGGTGCTGGCCTGCAAACCGAAAGGTCGCTGGTTTGATTCCCAGTGAAGGCACATGCCTGGGTTGCAGACCAGGTCCCCACTTGCGGGGGTGCAAGAGGCATGTGATCGACATATCTCTTGCACATCGAGGCTTCTTGCCCTCTTTCTCCCTCTCTTCTCCTCTCTTTAAAAATAAATAAATCTTTTTTTTTTTTTAAGATATTTTTGTGTTAGTTACTGTCCTAGCTTCTGTGGATATAGTAATGACCAAATGCCCTCATGGAGCTTACATCCTAATGTAGAAGACAGGCAAACAACATAAATAAGAATATCAGATGGTAGTGAGTACTAAGGAGGAACAAAAATAAAGCAGACAGGGTATGAAATGTTCTGAAGGGGAAGGGGCTTGGGATGTTTCATTTTGGGAACCAGGGGAAGCCTCACTGGCAAAGTGGTTTAAGTTAAGACTTAAAGGAAGTAAGGAAACAAGCCATGCACAGATCAGGGGAAGACAGTCCAGGGAAGGAATGGAAAGGTAATTTTTATCTGTGAACGTGAAATACTGTAGATCCTGGTTGGCAGATGCATAGCTGTCACTTGTTTCTGTGGCATGCATGTCTGATCAGTCATCAAGTGCTTTCTCCTTGAGCTCACGGAGGCCTCGGAATCTTCCTCAACACAGCACTTCAGGAAGTCACCCTCTGCTGGAGCAGGCACAAGATGTGAAACCCATCTGCCACTTCTGATCTAGATAAGGATTGAGAAACCAGGCCGTTGAGATCGATTTAACTGGACTGTGGTGACTTAGTCTTTCTCCGACTAACAGAGGTGGTGGTAGCTGCTTCATAGGGCTATTGTAAGGAAGAAATATTCTATTGTAGTGTGTCTCAAAGTGGTTATAGTGGTTATACTGCTCTGTGAGAAGATAAATATAGAAGATACAAATTTATTTTTATTTTTCTAATAATTCATTTGATTGCATTTTGCAAAATATAATCAAAGAAGGGAAGAAAAACTAGTCCTACACCATAGATAATTTGAGAACAATGAGCTTCATACATGTGAAATACAGAATGGTAGCTAGTGTTGCCGTTATTATTATAGTTACTAATTGGCACTGTTAGGATGTCATTACCTCCAAGAACCTGCCCTGGGAGGAGAATGAGTAGATAGGTTCAGTGCTTAGTCTGCACTAGAATCTTGTAGTGGGTCCGGGCAGCTGGCACAGAGAACTCAGCACTGCATAAAATAAGCCAACACTCAGATTTCTTTAACCTTAGCATTGAGAGGCTAAAGTACATTTCCTATGTTTCACATCGTTGAGGAAGAAATTGAAGTTAGGCTTTGGGACTTCAGCAAAATTTGACATCTCATTCTCTATCTCTATTTTATACACATGTTAGATATTACCATATAAAATATATGAAATACTGGCAGTTTTATTATTTTGAGGACATTAGAGTGGTAATCTTTGTCCTTAAGATGTCTAAGAACACAAAAAGCATTTTGAATTATTAGAGGAATAAAAATGACAGAATAAAAAGATACATATTTGCTACATCTAAGCAGAGGGGATGGAGCTATGGGAGTGCACAGCACAGAGGAAGGGTTCCCAGGTGAAGGAAAAGAGTGCGGACGAGACTCGGTACCAGAAGGTGTTCACTGCGTTCAAAGGGGAGACAGTGCTGTAAATGTGAGGAAAGTAAACTCATAAAATAACAAGAAGATTGTTGGGAGGGGTCTTTAATTAGTCATATTGAAAAATTAAGATAATAGGATTGCGAACAGAAGCCTTTTGTCTATGAGTAAAGCCTTTGGGAATGTCTGCCTGTTCATTGAGGTGATAAAGCAATAGAAACCAGATTGAAGAGTAAGTATCAAGGGGAAAAGTTGGCAGGAGGAACTTTTCATCAGCTGTGGGTGGTGAATTTGATTCACTGACTTTTTTTTAGTATACTGACTTGAAAGTTAGTCTTTACCCTTAAACCAAAGGTGCTTTTTTTTTCTGGTAGACCGTGTTACTGTCAAACGGTAAATGATGCTGACTTAGTGGAATATTGGTGTCTGTTTCAACTTTTGCATTTTTTAGTTAAGTCAGTATTTAACTGTATACTACTAAACATATCAATATTGGTAAGTCAAAATCAAAGGAAAAAGATAACCTATTTTTCTACCACCTTTAACAAGTCCAGCTTTTCTAGTTGGAGGTTTCCTTTTTGTTCTTTGTCATTTGTACATGTCTAACTTTTACCTAGTTATAACCTAAATATGCTTTTTTTCTGGATTCTATAATGAGTATTTTAATTGAGCTGTAGCCATCCTAACTATAAGTTTTTAATAAGTGAATATGATGTCCTTAAATTGCTCTTTCACACATAATTATTCCTTGGACATTTAATTTGTTTTCCATTGTTCTATGCATTTCCACTTTGGATTATTTCCTTATGATAAAGTCCCAGGGATAGCATTATTCAGTAGTCAAACATTATGGCCATTTTTAATGGTTTTTAATCAACATTGCAAAGTGGTATAAAAGTTAATTTTCCATTTCACTTTCTAGAGAAATTAATAGACTTACAGAATGAGTACCTGCAAGCAGATGAGGCCACTAAAAGATTTATGGAACAGAGGTATGGAAAGAGGGTGATTCAGAAGGCACTGGAAGAAATGGAAAGCAAGGAGTGGCTGGAAAAGAACTCAAAGAGCTGCCCGTGCTGCGGGACTCCCATAGAGGTAAACGGACCTCAGGCGTGTGGCGATTGTCTCAAGCAGCCTATACTTTTATGACTAATTAAGGAAACACATTTTGGTATTTATTGAACCTTTTTATTTGGAAGATGCAGATTAACTACTTAATAATGTTATTGACCTTAAGAGTATGTAGATGTCCCTTTTCAAAGTACTTTCATACCGTGACAATTGTTCTCACATTATATCCCCCTCAAAATTGAATGGGTTATGAGGAGGCTGTACCAGAGCTACAGTCAATTCCTAACTCATTTATGTGGTTTAAAAAAAAAACTTCAAGCCTGACTTCCCCAAGAACTGTTCATCCTGAATTTAAAATACCTGTTTAACAAGTATACGCTCAGGAAATGGAGAAATTTTCCAATTAATCTGAATTAAAATAGATAAGTCTGTTGCTTCTTGATAAAGTCTTAATATGTTTTAAAATAAAAACATATCTTTGTATTTTATTACTTTGTGTTACTGTTCCGGTCCATTACAGTAGCCCTCCCTTACCTGTTGGAGACCCCCAATAGATGCCTGAGGATAGTACTGAATGCTATATGCACTATGTTTTTTCCAATACATACATACCCATGATGAAATTTAATTTATAAATTAGGCACAGTAAGAGATTAACAAGTAATAAAATAGAATAATTATAATAATATAATAAAAGTTACATGAATATGGTTTCTTTCCATCCAAATATATTATCATACCGTGCTCTCCTCCCTGAGAAGATGTGAGAGGATACAAAGCGAAGCGAGAGTATAGGCCCTGTGACATGGCACTAGGCCGTTGTAAGGGTCACTTGAATACCAGCGCTGTGATACGGAGACAGGTAATCTGACAGCCGAGAGGGCTCCTAGGCGATGAATGGGAAGGGAAGATTCACGTCCTGCTTGGGACAACACAAGGTTCCATTTCGCTACTCAGAATGGTGCACAATTTAAAGCTTATGAATTGTGTATTTCTGGAATTTTCCATGTAATACAGGGTGGGGCAAAAGTAGATTTAGAGTTTTGAGTAAGTGAAACAGTTTATTCTTGCATTATTATTTATTAATTGTATTATTTTTTCATACAAACAACTGTAAACCTACTTTTGCCCCACCCAGTATTTTCAGACCATGACTGACCGTGGGCAGCAAAACTACAGAAAAGGAGAGACTACTCACTGTGTGTCTAAGCTGGTGGTCGCTGCCTAACTACTCCTTCAAGGAAGCGGGCATTCCGTTGACATGCCTCAGCCCTGCGATGGAGGGGAGAACTAGATACCAGTGTTTTCTTTGGCTTATGTAAAACGTGTAAAACCACACAGATTGAATCCAGACATTTTAAATACTAATCTAATTACCTGTTCTGCTTCTAATATACAGGGTGGGGCAAAAGTAGGTTTACAGTTATGTGGAAAATGATACAATAATTAATAATACAAGAATAAACTCTGTTTCCCATACTCGTAACTGTAGACCTACTTTTGTCCCAACCTGTACATGTTTGGTTTGTATCTATAGTTATAAGAAGAAAACTTCCTAAGTATCTAGTTGTAGGAACACCTGCAAAATATTTTGTTTTACTTATAATGCAAAAGACTAAGCATTAAATAGTTGTCAGTGTGTTGCCATCTTTCAGCCCTTTATGAGAAAAGGGACAAGAACAATGTTGTATGGAATCTTTTTGGCATGTGCATTTTTCTTTTTGCTTTTACAGTCTTGATATTTTCCCCTTTCTGTCTTTCCCGCCAGAAGTTAGATGGCTGTAACAAGATGACATGTACTGGCTGTATGCAGTATTTCTGCTGGATTTGCATGGGTTCTCTCTCCAGAGCAAACCCTTACAAACATTTCACTGACCCCGCGTCCCCGTGTTTTAACCGGTACGTACACACAGAATTCTCTGGGCTCATCAGCAGTTTTTGGCGCTTGATTTACAGACCACAGAACCAGTGTTTAACTTTATTAGAGAATTCTCTTACACATTTTCGCACATATGTGAATTTTTATATTACTCTATAGACATGAGTTTTATGATGAAAATATACTATCTGCAAAATTTCCTTTTTTTATCCTCAACTTTTTAAAAAAATATATTTTATTGACTATGCTATTACAGTTATCCCAGTTTTTCCCCCTTTGCCCCCTTCCACCCAGTATCCCCCATTCCCTCCATCTATTCCCCCTTTAGTTTATGTCTATGGGTCGTGCATATAAGTTGTTTGGCTGCCCCATTTCCTATACTGTTCTTAACATCCCCCTGTCTTTTCTGTACCTACCAATTTGCACGTCTTAATCCCTGCACCTTTTCCCTCTTTCTCCCCCTTCCCCCTCCCAACTGATAACCCTCCAAATGATATCCAGATCTATGATTCTGTTTCTCTTCTGCTTGTTTGCTTAGTGTTTTAGATTCCGTTGTTGATAGTTATGAATTTATTGCCATTATAATATTTATAGTTTTTATCTTCTTTTTCTTAAGTAAATCCCTTTAACATTTCATGTAATAAGGGCTTGGTGATGATGAGCTCCTTTAGCTTTTACCTTGTCTGGGAAGCACTTTATCTGCCCTTCCATTCTAAATGATAGCTTTGATGGATAGAGTGATTTAGGTAGTAGGTCCTTGCTTTTTATCACTTTGAATACTTCTTGCCAGTCCCTTCTAGCCTGCAAAGTTTCTTTTGAGAAATCAGCTCACAGTCTTGTGGGAACTCCTTTGTAGGTAAGTCTCTGCTTTTCTCTTGCCACTTTTAAGATTCTCTCTTTATCTTTAACCTTTGGCATTAAAAAAAAATGGTTTAATTTACTTTTTGAGAGAGGGAAAGGGAGAGAGAAAGAGGAAGAGAAACATCTATCAGTTGCCCCCTTGCACTCCCCGAACTGGGGAGCCAGCCTGCAACCCAGGCATGCATCCTGACTGGGAATTGAACCAGCAGCCAAAGGATTCACAGGCCAGTGCCCAACCCACTGAGCCATACCAGCCAGGGCAACTTCTTGGCATTTAATTATGATGTGTCTTGGTGTGGTCCTCTTTTCTCTGTTTTTTTTTTTTAATTTATTTTTAGAGAGGGGAAGGGAGAAAGAGAGGGAGAGAAACATCAGTGTGTGTTTGCCTCTTGCGTACCCCCTACTGGGGACCTGGCCTGCAACCCAGGCATGTGCCCTACACTGGGAAGCGAATTAGCAACCCTTTGATTTGCAGGCCAGTGCTTAATCCACTGAGCCACACCAGCCAGGGCATTGGTGTGGTCCTGTTTGTGTCCATCTTGTTTAGGACTCTCTGTGCTTCCTGGACTTTTATGTATATTTCCTTCACCAAAACTGCCTTCACTAGGGCAGTTTTCTTTCATTATTATTTTAAGTAAGTTTTCAATTTCTTGTTCTTTATCTTTTCCTTCTGGAATCCTTATGATTCAAATGTACATTTGAAGTTGTCCCAGAGATTCCTTAGCCTATCCTTATTTTTTGGGGTTCTTTTTTTCTTCTTGCTTTTCTGATTGAATGTTTTTTTCTTCCTATGTTCCAAACCATTGATTTGATTCTTGGTTTCATCCACTCCACTCTTGGTTCCCTGTAAATTTTTCTTTATTTCATTTAGTGTAACCTTCATTTCTGCCTGGGTCTTTTTATGCCATTGAAGTACCCAATGAGTTTCTTGAGCATCCTAATAACCAGTGTTTTGAACTCTGCACCTAATAAATTGGTTATCTCCATTTTGTTTAGCCTTTTTCTGGAGTTTTGTTCTGTTCTTTCATTTGGGCCATTTGGGCCCTATCTTTCATCTCCTCATTTTGGCAGCCTCCCTGTGTTTGTTTCTGTGTATTAGGTAGAGCTGCTTTATTCCCTGTCTTAGTAGCGTGGCCTATTGTAGAAAAGCTCCCTGGAAAGTTGGATGGGGTGGAGCCTTAGATAGTCGCCAGGGCAGGGCAACCTGTGTGAAGCAGGTTGGTGTAGTCTCAGGTGTGGTGTCATGGCTCTGTGGCTCTGTGAGGGAGAGGCTCAGAAAGGAGACACTGGCCGCCGCCTGGCCTCCGGAGTGTTGTCCGGGAGGAAGCAGTACCGCAGCACTCACCCTGGTGCCAGACCCTTCAGTTTCACCCTTCCAGCTGCTGCCCTGGTGCAGGAGCTCAGGGGGCGGGAGTCTGCATAAGTCCTAAGTCTGCTGTGGGCCCTTCAAGAGGGGACACCTGAGAATCCCACAGTTCCTTCCACCGCCCCACCCCCTAGTGGTTTTTACAGCCAGAAGTGATGGGGACTTACCTTCCTGACACTGGAACCCTGGGGGTGTGGGGCTGGGATCCCTTGTTCCAGAGGTGTCCCTCCCACTTTTTATCTACCACACGTGGGTGTTGGGACCACCTGTTCCACGCCTCCGCATCTGCACCCCTTCTACCCATCTGGATGAACATGACTTCTCGAATGCCTTGGTTGTCAGACTTCCATACAGCTCAATTTTCTGGTGATTCTGGGTGATTAGTTGTTTTGTAGTTTAGTTATAATTTTTGCTGTGGTTGTGCAAGGAGATGAGCTATATGTACCTATGCCTCCATCTTGACCAGAAGTCTCCTCCTCAATATTTTTTTAAAAGATTTTATTTCTTTACCTTTAGAGGGGAAGGGAGGGAGAAGCAGAGGGAGAGAAACATCAACGTGTAAGAGATATATTAATTGGTTGCCTCTCACACCCCCGCCCCCCGAGCTGGGGACCTGGCCTGCAGTCCAGGCATGTGCCCTGACTGGGAATCAAACCAGGACCTTTTGTTTTGCAGGCCGGTGCTTAGTGCACCGAGCGACAACAGCCAGGTCCCCTCCTCAACTTTTATAGTGAAAATTTTCTAACAGGAAATTTGAATGGATAGGACTATGAATAGTAGGATAATGTCCACCACAATTAATAATGGATAGTGTTTTGCCATATTTGTCATATTTGTTCTCTAACTTTTTTACTGAACTACTTGACCCTAAGTTGGAGATGTGATGCTTCATCTCTAAATACTTCCACATGTATGGTCTAAGGTAAGAAAATTCTTCCACATAACAACAATACTTTTAAAAAATTAATGACAGTGACATATTATCATCTAATAAATCCATTTAAAACTTCCCAATTATTCCTAAAAATATCTTTTAATGTTGTTTTATTGAACCAGGGTCTAATCAAGGTCGGTCATTTTATTTGCTTCTATCTTTTTAGTCTCTCTTTTTTTTTAATCTCCACCTGAGGACACATTTGCTGATATTAGAGAGATGGGAAGGAAAGGAGAGAGAGAGGCAGGGAGACATCAGTGTAAGAGAAAAACATTAATTGGCTGGCTTTTGTATGGAGGAACCACAACCTAGGCATGTGCCCTGACTGGAAATCGCAACTGCAAACCTTTTGGTTTGTGAGACAACATACAGCCAACTGAGCCACACCAGCCAGGGCTCTTTAGTTTCTTATTGTAAAAGGTTTTGTCCACCTTTTTTTCTTTGTATGTGTCAGGGGAACAATGACCTTTTTTAAAAAAAAGATTCTCATCCATGGATATGTTTATTGATTTTAGACAAGGAGGGAGGGAGGGAGAAAGAAACATCAATGTGAGAGAAATATTGATCAGTTGCCTCCCATATGCACCCCAGCCAGGGCTCAAACTCACAGCCTAGGTATGTGCCTTGACTGGGAATTGAACCAATAACCCTTTTGGTGTACAGAATGAGACTCCAACCAACTGAGCCACCTGGCCAGGACAGAAAACTTTGACTCTTTGAAGAATCTGGACCAGTTGTCCTATATAACATCTTACCTTCTAGATTTTTGTTTTCCTATGGTGTCTTTTAATTTGTTTCTCCATCTTCTCTATGTTCTATAAACTAGACTGAAGTTGGACTAGTTTTATCATTTGCTTTATTGCAAAGATAATGTTTAGATTATTATTATGAAGTGATCTGTGGGGATTCCTTGGCACAATGTGAATATCCTGTTCTCCAGAAGTGTTTTAAAAGGTATTATTTCTTTACCTTTAGAAGGGAAGGGAGGGAGAAGCAGAGGGAGAGAAACAGCAACATGTAAGAGATACATTAATTGGCTGCCTCAACTGATTCAGCATCAGTTGATCAGATAATCTTTATCAATAGTCATCATTGTACCTGTTGTCATTCATGTTATAAAACTATAAGAGAAATTGAAGATACAAGCTCTGCCCGTGAACTATGGGAAATCTGGTGTTGAAAATTGCATAAATTTTAGGTAACATAAGGGTAGGGAGGCAAGCTGACAACGATAAAACATTCTACAAATGGGGAATGCAAAGGCCATGAAGATAGAGAAGAGTGATGAGCATGTGATAGAGCTGCCTTATCTTGAGAGTTTAGCTGCTTCTAGATTGTCTGACTTTCTCAGTCTTGGCTTATTTTATATATTGTATACATTGAGTGTCAGTTTTGTGACACCCGTCTCCTGTTACTGTTTATCCTTGGCCCGAGAGAGTTTGTCTATATGCTAAAAGGGCTATTTGTATAAACTTTAAGGCAGCTTGTTCAAAGGGACATGGATTTCAGTCCTCCTCAGTAGAAAATAAAAGGAGGAAAAGACAAAAGATGTTATCAGAAAAGTACAGAAAGTATTTTTGAGAGAAAGAAAGGAACTATTTATAGTTTCTTTCAAGTTTATAATATTGTACCTAATTATATACTTCCAGGTTGTTCCATGCTGTGGATGTTAATGGAGATATTTTGGAAGATGAGATTGAAGACTAGTTAATTCCTGCTGCTCAAGATGTGGAAGTGAAATGGTTTGCCCTAATCTTTTGCTTAGTATACAAAGTAACTTGGCAGGATATTTAGGGTCACATTCATTCACTCTTCCAATGTAGAAGATAAGGAAGAATGAGGTTTATATTTTCATGTGCTACTACTGACTAAGGCACGTTCATACATTTTTCAATGTAACATAATTGAGAAAATTATAAGCCAAAGGTTCAGAAAATGAAAACTAGAGAATATTAAATATTACTATGTTCCCAAAGCTCTGAATAGTTAAAAATTTAAATATTTATTTTTTTCCCCAAGCTTTAGGTAAGGAGAGTGGTCCAGAGTTCAACTTACAGCCCTTTTTATCTCTTGAGAAGCATCCCTCTCAGACGCTCTGTGGGAGTCCCCTCAGCACTGCTCCTTACAATTGGGTGGGTAGAAGCCTTATCAAAATTGTACCAAGAGCCTGATCTCACTTATTCCACATTATATTCCTTCCAACCTGCATTTCTGCTAACTGCTCTTTGGAAGGAGCCCTTTTACTCTGTAACTGATTGGCTGGCCCAGTGCCATTTTGGTCTTCTGCCTTTCAGAGTAGAAATTTATAATTTTAAAGATATTTTTAATACCACAGACACTGTGGGTTACCTGATACTGATCAGTGTATAGTCCGCTGGTTTTGAGACAAGTCTATTATTTAATGACACTGGCTCAAGAATTTCAGCCCCGTTCGGCCTTCCTGGGCAGTAGAGCCTAGATACAAAACAACTTGTCTTTGCTGCCTTTCATTCTCCATCCTCTCCCTTTACCCTCACTCAGCCTTCTACCAGGTGGTAAGGACAATTTCAATATTGGCTCCAGCAGCTCATATTTTTATTTCAACTTCTTGAATAGGAGAAAGCCTAATATATTCCCAAGCTGAACAAGCTGAGCTTTCTTTGATTATCAGCTTTTTGAACTCCACACCACTGTAGTTCAGTCCTGACTTTTAACATTATTTTTAAAGGTCTCCCCTAGTGAGCTTTGGGAATCTGGTTTCCCACCCTGTTTAGCAGCGGCACTGTTGGAGGGTCATTGTGGCTTGCCTAGATCCCTGTTTCTGGGTTTTGTTGGCTTTTTGAAAAATTGTCTTTCCTTTTGATTTGGTGAGTGGCTTGGTAGCAAAATAAGATTTTTTTTTTTTTTAAAAAGAACAGAATTCAGCTGCATCTGTGAAAATGTTCTTTTTTCCTACTTTGTCACCGAAAATCGGGGAATCACTTTTAACCATTTTATGTGAGTGTATCCAAAGAGTCAGCAATGACTGTTTCTGATTGTCAATGAGGATGCTTAATCTTAAAAATAAAAATAATTTAAAATTGTCTTACAAGTAGAGCAGAGTTGCTGATGTGTGTTCTGTCACCAAGGGCTCGTGAGCTCTGGTTTTGGAAGCGTGAGTCATGAGCTGGTGTTAAGATGGTGAAATTGTGGGTAGAGTACTTTTGTCTCTGAGTAGTGAAAGATTAGGGGAACCCCCTGAACACCTTAGAAATAAGTGCGTTTGTTGAAAGTTGGTACATCAAGAAAGTAAATCAACAAAGAGTTATGTACCAGCTTAATTTCAAGAAGGCCATTTTTACAAGAAGGCTGAGATTCGCCATAAATTGAGAAGAGCCTCCATGGGCCCTTTTGGTGAGAGTGAGAGAGCAGAGGGCCCGTTGCAGGCGGCCAGTTCATCCTGCCCAAAACAAGTCTGAAGAGGCCAGGTCTCTTGATTTTATACACAAGGTTTGGATCTAGAACTGATAAATGAGAATAAGTTACTAAATAACTTTTAAGTCAAAATAGGGGTTTTGTGATGTTTTAAGCTTGTGATTGAACTAACTTAATGGCCTGCCTTTGTAATGCATCTTGTCCCATTTATTTTTTTTAAGTAATTTTTTTTTTACCTAAAATAAATATACTTAAAATATACCTCCCCTCCTGTTGAGAATAATAATGGAGAAAAGACTTGACAGCCATATTCTCAAACCTGTAGCACTGACAGCAAGGCCTGTTTTTGAGTTGTAGAGGGCTCTAGCTAACATTAGATATTAATACATTACTTTTTTTGTTAACA
This sequence comes from Pteronotus mesoamericanus, assembly GCF_021234165.1. Classification (NCBI taxonomy): domain Eukaryota; kingdom Metazoa; phylum Chordata; class Mammalia; order Chiroptera; family Mormoopidae; genus Pteronotus; species Pteronotus mesoamericanus. Next base: position 21,338,906 of record NW_026555084.1, on the reverse strand, counting down.
GAATTAGAGTTGATCAGATATGATCTTCATAAAGCTATTTGTGGGGCTGCCTGCTTTGGAAGGGAATTGTAAAATTTTGGCCGGAATTTTGGAGAGCACTCAAAGTGGTGACTTTGTCGTAAGCGTCACCAGCAGGTGGCAGCAGTTTGCATGTTGCAAAAATGCAGTAAACGGTTAAGACTGGTATTTGTTTGTTACAGAGCAGTTTTATTCCTGGGATTTTTATTTTCCTCATTGTGTTTCATTATAGACTGGTGTACACATTTGTAGGTAGAATAGCATCTAATCAGACCAACAAAGCAGGAACAAGAATATTACCAAAAACTCTAAGGTCACTTAAAACTGTACTTGAACCATAGTTGACATCTAATTGTTAACATAGTTAACATCTAATTGTTAATGTAAGAAGGTGTCACTCCTGAGAGTAGCTTACCTGCAGCCACTGAAATAAAGAAAATAAGTTGTAGCTATAAGTTACAGCTGACGCCCCTAAGCAGGATGGAGAAATTAGGACACTGTGGTACCCTGTGGTAAGAGTAGCCCAGTAGTCGGCTCCCTGAACTTGGGCTCAGTAAAAAAGCCGGCCAGCAAAGCAGGCTGAGGGTTTGTAGTCCGAGAGCTGGCTTTGAGGATGTCCTTAACAAATGTTTATGCTAGTTACCAACTTTCAGCACTGCAGTCTAGTCTGCACATTACTCAGGTTGCCTGAGATTTACCACTCCAAGGATTCCCGTATTTCTCTAACCTGGGAGATGCTTTGGAGAAGATTGTACACAATGAAAACTCAGTGCGATTCTGATGCCAAAGTTGCTAAGTATGAAGTCAGCACATTTACTTCTTTTCCTTGCTTGGTGTTCTCTCCCCCCGCCCCCCTTCATTGAATCAACAAACAAGCAGAACTAATATTTACACAACATAAATACATATAAATTTAAAAGGTGATAGTGTCTTACTTTCAATTCTATTCCATCTCTTGCAACCTATTTTGTTTTCTAATATTTATTCATTAATTTAACAAATATTTACTGAGTGCCTCACAATGAGCCTTACTATTTATCTGGGTGTTGAAATGTAGCAGTGAATAAAATAGACAAATCTCCCTGCCCTTGAACTTAAACTCTGATGGACAGAGACAGACACTAAGCAAATCACATGGTTCATCAGAAGATGAGCGCTATGGAGAGAAGTTGGGGGAGAGTGTAGGGAGTTAGGGGACGCACAGTGATGTTGGAATTTTAAGGAGTGGAGGAGACTTCATCAGACAGCACTTGAACAAATGCTGGGCAGTATGAGAATGAACCCTGGGGACCCCTGGGAGAAGAGAATCCAGGCAGGGGCAACTTCAAGACCAAAAGCTCTTGGGATAGGAGCATGTTAGAGGCTCCAGGAACATTGTGATAGTCAGTAAAGGCTGAAGCAGACCAAGGAAGAGAGAACAGTAAGAGGTGGGATGGGAGTGGGTAGTACTGCAGACTGCCTACGGCCCTCTGTGAAATTTGGCTTCTGCTCTGGGATGGGAGCCTTTGGAGGGCTTTGAGCAGAAGTGTGATAAGGTCCAATTTTAGGGAAGCGGGGTGAGCAAGGATTGAAACGGACCAATTAGGAGACTACTGTAGTAACTCAGGTGAGACGTGCAGGTGGCTTGGAACAGTGTACTGGCACTTGGAAATCTTGAGAAGTGGTCGGATTTTGTACACCTTGAAGGTAAAATAAATAGGACTTGCTGATAGACTGGATGAATAATGTGAGAAAATGAGGCATCAGGGTTGATTTCTCGGTCTTTTTGTCTGAGTAGTTGAGATGGAGAAACCTTTAGGTAGCACAGGTTTGCATATAAAGATCGGGAATTTAGTTGTGGACAGTGAGTTTGAGATGCCTTGTAGTTATCTTAGTGGAAATGTTAAGTAGGCAGTTGGATATTCTAGCCTGGAGTTCGAAAGAGAGGGAGATTCAGGATGGAGGTGTAAGTGTGGGAATGAACATATAGATGGTGTTTAAAGCCATGAGACTAGATGGAATTACCAAGGGAGTGAGCTGTACAGAGCAGAGGTCCAGAAACTGAGTTTTGGGTCACTCCTTGTGCTAAGAGGCCAGGGCAGTGAGGAGGAGCCGGCAGAGGACATGGAGAGTGGACCATAAGGGAGGAGAATCAGTAGAGTGTGATGCCCTGAAAGCCATGCCATGTTTGAAGGAAGGAGTGGTCCACTGTGTCACATACAGCAAATAGATCAAGTAATAGCTCTAAGAGTGGACTTAGCAATCACTGTGGAGGTCATCGGTGGCTTTGACAAGTGCTCTTTCAGTGGAGGGGAGGTGAAAATCTGGAGTGTTGTTTGAGAAACGATGGGGCGTCCTCACAACAAGAAAAAAGCTGAACAAACTGAAAATCAACTTTCCCTAGATCCGTCAGAGAACTGAGATCACAGACTGCCACAAAAACTAGGGACAGGAAATTGCAGAAAGTTACAGAGGAGATCCTCTCAAGCAGAGGCTGCTGGAGCCATTAGTCAGGATTTCAACGAATTGCTGGAGGCAAGTATGGACTAGTCTGAGAGTTAAAAACTCCTGGGAACTAGTCTTAGGGGCTCCCACACTTCAGTGGGTTTTACCTCCAGAAGTTCCCCCAGGTTCTCACTGTAAAGATGGCAGAAAAATTCCCATGTAGCCGTTTTGAAATACCCTTAAAGGTGTGTTTCCATGGCAGAAGCCTGCCCTCAGGGCCAGAGCCTTCTCTGACCCACGGGAAGGGCAGCTGGATGGCTTGAGCCCCCTCTAGCCTTCCTGTCCCACAGAAGAGGGAAAGAAAGGCCAAGAGACTTTGAAATCTCATTGCAGGGACTCCAGCACACTGAAAAACAGAAACAAAACCCCCAGGCAGATTTAATCATAAGACTATTGAGTGCTGCTTCTCCCTAATACCATACCATCATAAGGCTCCAGGATTACAACAGTGGATTACAGCTCTTAAGAGAGCTGTAAACAGACTGGTGTAAGGAATAGTTTCTAGGGAAACCCAAAGACAACGGTGAAGACAAAAACAAGGAAACTGAAGCCTCTGACACTGCAGCGGACAGGAAACACAGTCTAGCAGCCCGCCAGATAAACGTAAACCCTCCCGCTAAAGGCCTCTTTACCTCAGTTCCTGTTACCCAGTACCTCATGTCCAGCTTTCAATAAAAAATTACAAGGATGCTGAGAGGCAGGAAGAAAAGTCTGAAGAAACAAAGCAAGCATCAGCTATGACAGAGACTTTAAGAGTTATCAGACGAGGAATTTAAAATAACTATGCTAAGGTCTCTGATGGAAAAAGGACAACATGCATAATCGGATGAGTAACTAAGCAAAAAATGGAAACTAAGAATAAAAAAATGCTAAAAAAGGAAGCATTACAATAGGAAGAAATGAATGCCTTTGATGGGCTCATTAGTAGACTGAACACAACTAAGGAAAGAATCAGTGAGCTTGCAGAAATGTCCGTAGAAATATCCCAAACTGAAATTTAGAGAGAAAAAGCAGTGGTGGGGGTGGGGGAAGGGACAGAATACCCAAGAACTGTGAGACAATTACAAAAGGTACAGCTATGCGTATTGGGAACATCAGGTAGAATGGAAAGAAAAAGATTAGAGCCAGAATATTACAACTCCAGAAATGTTGCAATAAAGGGCATCAGAGAATGAGGCTATTACAGGAGGGGGCAAACAGGGTAGAGTTTTGTTTTTAAAGCCTGTTTTGTATGCTCATAGGGGTGATCCAGGAAAGGAGGACAATTTGATGCTGCAGGTGAGAGAGGAGACTTGCTGGAGCCGTGCCTTCAAGGAGGCCAGAGAAGATGGGATCTAGTGCACAAGTGGAGGGACTGGCCCAGGAGCAAGTAACAGGAAGAAGGCAGAGTATGAGGGCAGGGCTGGCAGGTGGGTGCATGTGATGGTGGGAGCTCGTTCTTTCCTGACTGCTTCTACTTGCAAGGCCATCAGCGGTGAAGCACGCTGGGGAAGAGGGATCGGAGGCTGGAGGCCATATGCCCTAGTCTTCGGGGAGACTGAATGGACTAGGGCACTATGATGTGATGGCCAGCTGGTTTTAAGGCGCCCTGGAGTCCAGGTTACTGCGTTCTGTTTTACCTACCCATTGCTACATTGCTTAGCATTCTGTCACAGTACATCCTATTGGAAACTTGTGCATGCTTCACTAGCACCTCGTCACAGGAAGGGTTTGGTGCCCAGGAAAGAGGCATCAAATTTGCTGTTAGATCTCAGTGGGCCAACTGGCTAATCCATTATCATATAACATGCTACTTTTCCCCCTGGTTATTGTAAATGATCACTAGTCTTGGGTGCCTCCTAGAAATCAAGGCACCGATAGGGACAGGGTAGAGCAGTATTTAAAGTCTGTTTTATGAAGACTACATTTAGTGGGAAAAGAAATCATGCCATGTGGAAGGGTTCTGAGTAAGTAGAGCAGGGTCAGGGGTGCGGGGATCAGGGTTGCTACTTTATGCTGGAGGGCCAGGGACGGTCTGATAAATGGCACTTGAGCCGAGATCTGAGGAAGTTAGGGAGTAAGCCATAGAGATCTGGGGGGAATAGTGGGCCAAGCTTTTGTATCCATCTCTGCTTTACAGACAAATAGAAGAGGTGACACATTGATGCCAACATGCTGCCACTTATTGTAACATTAAACACATTCTATCCACTCTTCCAGAAATACAACTCAATTATATTTTTTCCTTTTTGAATATCAGACATGGGGTTTCAGACTCAACTTTTTCTACTTAGCTGTATTTAATGTTTCTTTTTTGATCAGATTGTCACAGCCTTGCCAGTGGGAGGTACACTGAACAGGCTGCTTTGTCCTCTCAATACTGCCTTATTTTTTAAATCACCTTTATTTTCTGGCAACAAGATATTCCAGGCCCACTAAGACCCCTGCCCAAAACACGTAATAATTAGCTCCTGTCTCAGGAGCCCTGCGTGGTACCAGAGGCCCAGGTGTGCCTGGGATTCACGGAAGCCCTGGTGTCGCAGGAAGACACAGCTGTTGAGCCACCAGGGTAACACAGCCCAGGAAGGACGGACCTTCTAAGGCGCCAGGTTCATGCAGACATCGGCTCGGCTGTCATCACTGACTCCTTTTTCATTTCATTCTAATTTTTTCTAGAACATACCTTCTTAAAATCAATCCCCCTTTTTACTGGATAAACAAGATGGCATATTCATATAATGGAATGCTCTTCAGCAATAAAAAGGAATGGACTGCCCGTCTGTTATATACACCTCAGAAACATTATAAAGAAGCCAGGCCCCAAACATGCCATGCTGTGTGATTCCATTTGTATGAGCTGTCCAGAAAAGGCCAGTGTGCAGACAAGGCAGACTAGTGGTCACCTGGGCTGGGACAGGAGTAGGGAGCTTCTGAGGTGACAGAAATGGAGTGTGGTGAGGACTTGCACAACTCCATGCAAAACAATAAAAACCATTGAATTTATATTTAGAAGAGGTGAATTTATGGGCATGTAAATTATATATCAGTATAACTGGTAAAGAATTAAACCCTTCTCCTAACTTCAATTGGTTATATTGACCTAAGATGTTCCATTACATTGGTTTTTAAATTAAAAAAAAAAAAAAGTATTTTCCATACCATGCAGTTTTTATGTCCCTCCAGGTCACAGATCTGCCTTATTTTTAACAGCCATATCATTGTTTGGCTCCCAAGTACAATTAGAACATGGTAATTTATTGCTCAACTGTTCATTCCTGTCATTTTTCACACAGGAGCTTCATTTTTATACAATAGTTTATTTTCCCCCCAGTAAATGAAAAAGATCAACAGTAGCGGCAGCTGTGACGTCCTGCAGAGCTGTGTGCGGAGGGCGCAGCTTGGTTCGCCAGCAGCTCCCCAAATACCTACGCACCCAGACCGTCTTCTGATCTTTTTTTCCCCTGGGCAGGGGCGGGGGGAAGAAAGTACACAATTGACGCATCTGAAAATACTCGATTTAATAGAAAATATGACATTGTAAACAAGCCCATTGATCTGGTAGCTTAAAATAGAATGACAGCACAATCACATTCAAAAGAGGGTCAGCGGGGCAGGGTGTTATAGGCAGGGAAAGGCAACTTCAGAAGCATCTGTGTGTCATCTGGGCACTTGGCTGCTAGGGAAGCGGGGGAACCATCACTTGTGACGACTCTCATAGTTGAGCCACCTGCCCCAGCCCTCTCCGCCCTGGCTGGACACCGCACTGGAAGTGACCGTGTCCGTTGCCCCAGGGGGCCTTTGTGTTAGTGAGCGTAAAATGGGGAGCCACGGTGAGGCCTGGGGACAAAAACACAGGACTCTAGTGGGAAAAGGGCTTCCGCCTTCCTCTCCATGCTGGAGGGTCCTTGGGGGAGAGGGTTTGACGTCTGTGGGCCCCTTGAGGCTCTGAGTTAATCAGCAAAGCCTTCTCTTTAGCCCTGTCTTCCCAAATCCTCCCCAAAGGAGTCCTCAGAGTTCGTGGAAAGGCCAACTGGCGGGGAGGGGGGAGACTAAGGAAAGAAAGGGGCAGTTTTCTTCCCATGGCACTTGTTACTGACCAGACAGACTGACTGCCCTTTATGCAGATTTTAGACACTGAGAGTTTGTTCACTCACCTGGAACAGCGACTCAAATAAGGGGCAGGCCTGCTCAAGAGGGGCTCTCAAGCCTCACCAGGGGGCTTTGTCCAGTACAACATGCCCCTGTTCCCCTGAACTGAGTCTGCACATGACAGATTCCTGACAGGAGTGTGCTGTAACGTGAACAGTGCCAGAGGCAGAACAAAAAGCAAAAAACCCCTAGTTTCTGTGGAGCAGACATCAAAATTATGGAGTGATTTTTTTTTTTTTCTGATTAAGTTACAAGTCATTTTTCCTGTAGCAAAACTCCACGACTAGACTTCACGCCCTATAGCCAGGAACAGTATGTTCATTTATCTGGAGTAATCATACTGGATTGAAGAAATGCCAGCTCTGTCCTCCTAAGGGCAATTTCCAGAAAGACCTGCCTGTCCCCATGAGGTACTTGACACTAGGATTAGCACAGGCTAATCACTGTATGGTTTCTTAGAAGACTGGCTTTTCTCTGTTTCCTTCTCTTTGATACTGTACAAGGGGTCCACCAACTTGTTATGAACAAGCATTAAACCTACAAGAAAATTAAAAACAAAAAGTAGTTAATTCAGGTAGAGGCAGAGTTCCACAACTTTCAACAGGAGTATCGAAGAGCTCTCAAGTTTTGTCCTAGAACTGATATTCATCATGTTTTCTCTGTGGATCCAAATGGAACACCCAAAGCCTAGGGAAAGAATCGGTGATTCCCTGTGAATGCTGGGATCCACAGGACTTTGGTAAATGTGATCTCTAAGAGAGATGGCCATTAAAAGGTTAATCTTTTCAGCAAAGAACAAATTCCAAAGTTGCCTGCTCACTAAAGAGGATTTTCTCACACGTTTGCTTAAAGCAGTGTGTCCTCTTTAAGTGGAAGAACAAGACTCTCAGGATAGCTGGTGCCTTTTCTCAGAAAAGGCCTGGGAAAGGCCTGTGCTGCTAGAGCTGGGAAGATAAACCACCCGAGGCTCAACAGTGCTGCAGACGTCACCACAGCGACCTTGGACTAGGACTTTCATTTTCTTTCTTCCTCAGAGTAAACAGCTCTCCAGAATGGATCCTCACAGTTACGGATGGAAGAGAAATGACTGTATTCTGGGACAGGGTTTGATTTTTACAGGAGCGATGATTAAAATGTCCAGAGCATGAAAGCTAGGTCCGCTTCCCACTGCCAGCATATCCTGGCCACCTACTCTGACCCACCCCGCCCTCACCTTTGAAATACTTGACAGTCTTCACTTTCAGCTCCAGGGTGGCGTCCTCGTCGCACACAAACACAGTGCGGGGATGCTGCTGGAAGGCAGACACGGTCCACATGTGATTCACTCCCTCCTCGATGGCTTTGTACAGAGCGAACGCCTTGTGAGCACCTGTGATGAGGATCATCACCTGGGGATCAGAGAACAAGCCCATCACGGAGGAGCAGCAGCAAACCCGGAATTCAGGCACCAGAACTTGAGTGTGGCCACCCCGAACAGCTGTAAGGACTACTGTTTTTATATCATCGCAAGTCGATCGCATGCAACACCTGCTGTGCTGCGGGCTCCCCGTGCGCCATCACACCGTAGTCTGAGTAGGGAGCATCGTTAGCCCCTTGTTCTATGATAAGCAAATGGGCTGTGGTTGGGGGGCAGGGTAAGTAACTCACCCCAGTGTCTTAGGACCCTACGTGCATGTCCTGACCACCACGCCACACGGCCCCCTGGCACCTCTGATGGTGCAGCAAGTGCCCTGAGAACAGACATGCCATACAAAGGCCCACCTCTTATCCCAGCTGTTCGGATACTCAGTGCTGGGAGGTCCTAGGCTGGGTGAGTGGTCACAATCACAAACAGAAAGATGGGTCCCATCTGCCGGGGTTTGGGGGGCCTTGGAGCAAGGCTGAGAGTCACATGGGCGGTGAGGCCCAATCCCAACAAGGCTGCCCCTTAACCTGGTCACTTTCAGTTCTGAGTATTAGACCTACCAATGTGACTTGGGGTGATGCTTCTTGTTTAAATAAAAAAAGGCACAGGCTCTCTTCAGCAGTTACAATACCAAAAAAGTGCCAGAGAGTGATTGTAAAGATGTCAGCTCTGTGGATTTCCTCTCATTGTGATTCACTTGTACCATGGAGTCATCAAGAGGACTTACTACTGTTCCTTCCTTAAAAGGTGAGAAAACAGGCATAGAGAGAATATGACTCTTCAGGACCCCAGACATAATTTCAGAAGAGAGTTTCCTGATTTCCATCCTAGGCTCTTTCTCAGGTTAGGACACACTAAGACGACAGGGAAGGCCTACAAGCTGTGAGCCCAAGACCAGCGGGGTGGCCGCCTGAGATACCAACTGACGGCGACCCAACAGCCCCAGCACCGGCGCACGTTGCACAAAGGTGCACTTTAGACGGAACCTTTCTCACATGGATGTTTGTTTACAGACTTGGGCATAGAAGCTTAAAGCTAAAATATCTCTATCTGCTCCTCACTTAATATACCCAAGGAAGAAAAAATGGAACCACAAAAACTTCAAATGTTACCCAACTTTCTAGGGAAAACCTTACTAAATTCAGTTTAGGACATTTATATTTCAATCACTCTTTTGCACGTTTATGAATCCCTGAACACAGTGCTAGAGCCACAAACATCCTAGGGCTACAGGAGTTCCCTTCAAACACACCCCGCCAAGTGCAGGGAGCCGGAGGGTCCCTCTTAGTCACTGGGCAGCTGCAAATTCAGACTCGGATGTCAGTGGTGCTGGGCGCCTCTGCCTGCGAGAAGCCCGGAAGGGGTGCGCGAGCAGGGGCCTGGGCGCCAAGGAGTCACCTCACACCGGAACCAGTGGCCCCCTCCAGAGGATGGAGGAACCGTGCAGGGTTGGTTGGGATTTTATCCTTAGTTATGTCTTCATTTTGAATACAAGTGTATTCGGGTGGTACCTGTACAGTTAACATTTCTGAACAAGACGACCAGTCGAACCCCCCAGCGAAGGCCTGTGGACTCCTTGTGCCCTTACCTCTCTGGCATCCATGACAGTGCCCACGCCCACCGTCAGGGCCATGGTGGGCACCTTGGCAAGATCTCCGTCGAAGAACCTTGCGTTGGCCAGGATGGTGTCCATGGCCAGCGTTTTCACACGGGTCCTGGACACCAGACTGGAGCCCGGCTCATTGAAGGCAATGTGTCCGTCGGGGCCGATGCCTGCCCAGGGGAGACAGGGCAGCCCTGTCAGTGCCAGCGACCCACAGCTGCAAGGCTGGACCCTCTCCTTCCCCACCAGGGTCTGCAAAACTCCCCCAGAACCGTCTCTCCTCTCATTGACCCCAGGCAGGTACGCGAAGCATATGGTCTTCCCTTTTACCCCCTCCCGCCCATGGTGAACTTGCTACCATCCTCAAAAAGCTAAGCAAGGGGCACTCCACAAAGCTGCTATCTCCCCAGATCACCGCAGTGTGACCTCTACTTCTCTCCTGCAAATAGCCGGGGCTCTTGCTACTGGGACAGAGTCACGGTGAGTCACACACGGGGCCTGCAAACACCAGGGCTGCCAAGTTTGTATAACCTCAGAACATGAGCGTTCTGGCCTCTTCCTCCCCATCTTGAAGTAAAGTGAAATCTAGAGCAGTAGAAAGGAGTCCAGCTCATACCCCTGTGAGTGACTCCAGAGCCGGGCACAGATGGCAACGTAGAGAGCACCCAGGTTAGGAACAAGGGCACAAATCCAAGAGGGAACACCTTAGGTCCCTGCCTTGTCTCCACTGCGCTGGCCAGCTAATGGTGGGCAAACCACAAACCTTCCCTGGAGTTCACTTGGCTATCTATAGCATGCAGGGGCTGGGTATGGAATCTTCTGGAACTATATGAGCCTGTGATTTGAACTGTTTAGCTAAATCCCATGACTGAGCTATAAAGCTTTAAGATTGGGAAATGGAATCTCAGAGCCCAAATTCAATTTTCTCAGTTTACACCCAAGGCACTGAAGTGCAGAAAAGGAGATATCCAAGGTCACACAGCTACTGAGCAGAACCAGGGCAGGGAGCGAGGGGTCCCACTCTGCCTTCCCTGCCTAGGGTAATGAGGGACTCCCACCGTGACTAGCACAGAGAGAAGCTGTTTGAGACAGGAATGTGTTCTAACCAAGCTGGGTGTGGCCCGGACACCTGCAGAGTGTCACGCTCACCTCCAACAAATAGCTCAATTCCGCCTGCGGCCTTGATCTTCTCTTCAAAAGCGTCGCACTCAGCCTGCAGGTCGGCCGCATTCCCATCCAGAATGTGGGTGTTTTCTGGGTGAATGTCCGTGTGCTTGAAGAAGTTGTTCCACATGAAGGAGTGGTAACTCTCTGGGTGGTCTCGGGGAAGACCTGTGGGGCCGCGGCCACACTCAAATGTGCCAAGGGCAAGCCAGGGCCTCCCTCCCCAGGATGGTGCCGGGGTATCCCCAGACCCCCAGTGGCGCTCTCAGGGAAATGCCACGCAGGGAGCCTTGGGCACCAGCCCTCTGACCCTCACCCCCTCAGGACAGGCTGAGCTGATGTCCCGAAGTGTCTAACCACCACCACCACCACCTGTGACTACGGGATTGGGCCAGAGTCGCTAGACACCATCGGCCTGAAGAATCCCCTCGTTCTGACCTCCTTTTCACAAGGGACGGACCACAGGCGGGAGGCCAGGGTACGCTGGGCCTCTGCAGGTCCTAGGCACCCATGGGTGAGGTGAGGCCCACCCAGGAAGCAAGCACACCCCTCACCCTGTGCCCCCAGACCCCACAGTTTCCCCCGGTGATGCCTGCTTAGCCTGAGCCCCGGCTTGCACACCAGCTGGTTAGAATGATCTCAGGGCTTCCCTAAAGGAGACTTTTTTTCATCCAAGAAGAAAAAGAATGTTTAAACAAGTATTCAGTGTTTAATAACATCAAGAATGTTTACAGCAAGCCTTAAAAAGGAAGGAAATTCTGACACATGCTACCGCGTGGATGAACCTCAAGGACATTACATTAAATGAAATAAGCCAGTCACAAAAAGACAAACTACTATATGATTCCAGTTGCATCAGGTACCAAGAGCAATCAAATGCACAGAGAAAGTAAAATGGTGTTTGCTAGGCACTGCGGAGAGTGGGAATGGGGAGTTGGTGTTTAGTGGGTATAGAGTTTCAGTTTCACAAAATGAAAGCAGCTGTGCAGATTGGTTGTACAACAATATGCATGCGCTTAATGCTACTGAATGTACATAAAAATGGTTAGGAAGGTACATTTTATGTTATGTGTATTTTGCTACAAATTAAAAAATAGTATTTCAAACGAAGCCATTACAAAATTACGAGTGGGTGGGGGGCTCTGAAGGAGGTGACAGAAGACCACGGTGTCCTTTCCAGCAGGGGGAAGGACGCCAGTCTCAGCTCCCCTCCCAATGTCCCTGACAGAAGGGGCGCCAGAGGACGGACACTGGAGAGAAAGTCCAGACACAGGCCCACCCCACGGGGACACGCCCCAGCCACCATCCCGCTTCCAATCATTTGTCCTAAATGGAAGCGGCATGGAACTGGGGAGGAGGCGGAGGAGAAACTACTTGAATATTTAGGATGTGTTTCCTCTACATTAGAGGCCTCCACATCTGTCCTGTCATTCAATGCTCATGACCTATGAGGTCAGTTTTATTATCCTCATTTTATAGCTGAGTAAACCAAGGCCTGGAAGAGATCGGTATCACCAAATGTCACGGGTTTCCTGAGACACTCGATTCCTCTCCTGAGCTGAGCCTGTGAGGGCCAGGACAGACTCCTGGAATCAGGTAAGGATTGAAAGGGAAAACTCACCCACATACTCGTCCATGTTAAAGGTCTTCACATATTTGAAGGACAGGTCTCCGTTCTTATAGTACTCAATTAGCTTCTTGTAGCAGCCAAGCGGGGTGCTCCCTGCAAGAGGCCACAGCCAAGAACGCCCTTCAGCCCCCAGCTCCTGGAAGCCCAGAGGGCACCCAGGAATGAGTCAGATCTGAAGTCCTCCCCAAATGCTCCAATCGTGTCGTGCCTCAGTTGCGTGTCTACCTACCTATGTCCCTGCCAGACTGTAAGTTCCAGAGGGGCAGAGCTGTGTCTGTTTTGCTCACTCCTAAATCCCCGGCATGCAGCACACCGATGACTGAAATGACTGTAATTAGTACTCGAGTGGACATCAGGCTCAATTACTGACGTGACACTCCCTGAGCAACCACTATGTGCGTGACAGGCAAAGGAGCCAGAGACATAGCAGCCCCTCTGGAAGACCTCACTGACTCGGAGTGGGGACAAGAAGCTGTAATGTCAGCTGTACCACAGCGAGGCACTGGCCAGCCTGAGAGTTCAGGGAAGACTTCCCTGAGAAGCAGCAAACTGCAGGTTGAGGCTTATTGAAAAGTCAGTCATAAAACATAAAAAAGACAGGAGGACCATTAGAGACTACAAGACAAGATCAGCACAAGGCCTGACTGGACATTGGATTAATTTTTTAAGTGATAAAAGATAAATATGGACAATTACAAAAAAATGTTTAATATAGTCTGTATATTTGATGACATTATGGAATGGTTTTTAACTTTTTTAGGTATGATAATGGTATTGTGGTTATATAAGGGAATGTCCTTAACTAAGGAGATAGATGCTGAAGGATTTAGCAGTAAAGTGTCAAGATGTCTAGAAATTACTTTCAGTGAATTCGGAAGAGAAAAATTGTGTGTGTAGATAGAACATGAGCCAGAAGAGATGAATACAAATGTGACAAAAATGTTAATAACTGGTGAATCTAGGTCAATGGTACAGTACTATTCTTTCAGCTTTCCTGAATATATGAAATTTTTAAGAGAAAAAGATTGAAAGAATAGAACCCCACCCAAATCATATCACTCTCTCTACAACCCACCAATGACATCTCGTTTCACTCGGAATAATAACCAGTCCTAACCAAGGCTCTACATAACGTGGCTCCGGACTCCCTCTCCCCCGCTTACTCATCCTGCTCTAAGCAATTCTGCCTCGGGGCCCTCACACACTCCTTTCGCCAGCAGCGCTCTTCCTTCAGGTGCCTGCATGGCTACATCTCACCTCTTTAGGCCTTTACTCAAAATTTTTCTCAGATCTTCCTCACTGCCATATCCAACGCTGCAACCGCCACCCCTGCCCAGGCACCTCCCGATCCCCTGTCCTTGCTTCATTTCTCTCTTTCCTGCCTATCACCATCTAACACTATATTTTGCTCATTAACTTGTTTACTATCTGTCTCTCCCACTACAATTTAAGCTTCAGGAAAGCAGAAACTTGTCTCTCTTGTTTGTCGCTGTATCGCTAGCACCTGTAACAGCCTTTGCTGCACAGCTTCCCTGTCCTTCCCCTGGGCTGGTTCATTTACCATCTCATCCCTTTTCCAAAGCCTCTAGTCTTCCCGTCCTCTGAGCTCCCCAATATCTAGCCAATAAACGCCTTCCTATTTAAGTGAGCCAGAGTTGGTTTCTGCGGGTCCCACCTGGAACCCTGTCCAGTGCTCCCTCTAACAGAAGGGATGGTCCAAAGAACCTGTGTGGAAATGCTGTGCCAGTTAAAGTGTGACAGGCAGAGGGGGCAGGTACTGGAAGGCCCTGAAGGCCCCTCTGAAGAGCTTGGATCTGATTCTGCAGCTGACGGGGAGCTAGGGAGGGTTTCAGCAGGAGCCCCGACTCTGACCCCTCTAGAAAACAGGATGTCAGTGCAGCCCCCAAGTGGCCGGAAGCAGAAGCAACAGTGGTTTCACAAGTACAGACGCTGCTCCCACAAACCTCCAGTGCTGAGGCTGCCAGACTGCAGCCCGCAGCCAATCCAGCTGCCGCTGTCTTTGTACAGCTCATGAGCTAAAACTGTTTCTTACATTTGAGGGGGGGCGGTTTAAAAATCAAAAGAATATTACTTTGTGACATGAAAATTACATAGACTCAAACTTCGTCCACTGACTTTTATTGATGTTCACTCATTTGGGGATTGCCTGTGGCTGCTTGTGAACTACAAGGGCCAATTAAGTAGCTGCAACAGAGGCTGAATGGCCAGTGGAGTGTAACATATTTATTACTGGCCACTTGCAGAAAAGGCTGGACCGCTGTTCCAGTGGCTGGGCCTTTGGGACTAACCCACCCCACTTCTGACGGACAGAGGCAGCACATCTGCTTTGAGGAGCTGGGGTCAAAAATGTCTCCCTATAAAGACAACATTCTGATTTTTCCCAGAGAAACTGGGGCTGTTTTTCACGTAGATCCTGTGTTTCATTAAGCCTCACAGGAAATGCTTCGAGGGACTATCTCCTCAGTTCTCCCAAGGATGGTGGCACTCGCTGGTAGCACTCCAGGTGCACAGAACAGAAATTCATTCATTACATAAAATGTATACCTTATGGTGCTGGGACTTAATCCTGCTAACCCATGGCTGACAGGAAATTACTTAGGAAATAGCCAAAAATCAAGTTTTTCCTGTTCCAGGAGTGTCCGGACCAGGCAGCAGCCGAGCCAACCGGTAAAGGAAGCCGGGTCTTCTCTTTTACACCTGCGGGGGGCTGGGGACTTTTCACTCAGAGCACCAGCACCTCAGGGCCCTCCTTAGCGTCCCTTGGCTGAGTGAGCCCACCTACTGGCCCTCTAAAGTCCCCTAATTGCTACTCTCTCCCCCGACTCTCTCCCTCCCACAACGCACCAGTGGGGAGCCCCAGGGTGAAGTACTTGTCTGGTCCTGGGTTAAACTGGATAATGCGGTTCCTGATGTATTTGGCGGCCCACTCGCTGGCCTGAGAATAGTGGTCCAGGATGATGAGCTTCATCTTGTCCTGCAGGCGGCAGGTGACAAAAGGACTCAGTGGTAATAAGTGTTGGGGGGAGAGGGATGCAGGGGAGGAAGGCACTCACTTTCAGTTCGGAGACCAGCTGACCGCTGGGCCCGGTGCCTCCTTCCCCCACCAGGAGGCGCCGCTGCGGGGACAGATCTGGGTTCTAATCGCGATTCCTTCGATTACCTACTGCAGGATCTTGGTCTAAGGACCAAAGTTCCCTGAGTCTGTTTCCTCTAATGGGAAAACCGGGACATAAGTGTCTACCTAGCAAACGTCACGATGGTGAACATTAAATGACAGAATGCATGTAACCATAGTCTACGTTGGCCCTGATCTTGTAGCTCGACCCATTCCCCTTCCCCACCCCTCCAGCCCCACCCGCTGGGTAGTCTCTACGCACGGGCTCCTCAAGAAATAGAGGGGCCAAGGGTTTATCGTGGGCCACCAGGGCCGGTGGGGGGCCGTGGGTTTGCTGGAGAGATGCGTTCTCTCAGTACTGGAGAGGGGGGTCTCTGACCGGCCGGCCTTGCTTGTGGATCCTCAGTTTCCCCCAGAACACAGAGGCAAAGGTAATCGCTCCTGAAGGAGGGCATTTGCTCCCCTGCACTGCGCTAAGAGTGAGAAGCCCCGGGCAGAAGTGACCGAATCGGCCGTCGGTGGAGGGCAGGAGCGCTTCCCCCAACCCGACTGCACTCCCATCGCCCCTCCGGCCCCGTCTGGGTGTGGGGTCCTCGCGAGTCGCTGGGGTCCCGGCCCCGGGGAGTTGGAGGCAAGGGCACGCCTGAACCCCGCCCGCGCCCGCGCCCGCCCCTGCCCCTTCCCGCGAAGAGGGTCCTCGGTAGCCCGGCTCCCCACTTACGCAGACACCTCCCGCTGCGGCTGCAGCAACAGTGCCGGCGGGCCCGCCCCGCGCGAGTCACGCGGCCGCGGGTCACGCGGCGCCAGGCACCGCCCACGGAGCAGACTCCGCCGGGCCGCACCTAGCTCCCTGTCTTTGACCCCTTGGCGGCCGTCCGCCCTCTCCGTCTGTGCAGGCCGGGGGCGCGCAGGCCCTGGCGCAGCCCCAGCCCGCCGGAGCGGGCGTGGAGACGTTATTTTGTGTAGGAGGGCAGCGACTTGGAGGCTCCCGGGCCTGCTGTCCCCAAGCCCGGGGGCTGGGGCTGGGTTTTAGTGCCGGGGCGCAGGGTCGGGGAGGAGGAGCAGAATCCTTTCCGTAGAGTCTTCCGGAGTTGGGCCTGGCTTTGCCTTCAGTTTCTTTTAATTTTTTCTTCTTTAGGTGCCACTTATTTACCTAGATATTACAACTATTGTATTGTTTTAAATATATTTGGTTCTTTTATGTCTTTTTTTAAAAGCTCCTCTTATACTAGGAAAAAAGGTACGTCCCCGGTCTCTCCACCCGAAGATAGCAGTTTAGATTATATTCTACATTTCCTTGAATAGACTTACATTATATTTTACAGCAACGGGAACACACCACCCATACCGTCCACCACCAGCTGGCCAGCCACATTCTCCAGTGCCTGCGACTCTGGTGTGTGGATGGACAGCCCCCGGGCTCACCCCTCCCCTTGGCCCAGCTGCCGCTCCAGGCCGGCTTCCGGAAGGTCGGTGTATTGGGGTGAGGCCTTGAGACAGGGCGGTGGAGCTAATCCCTTTACAGCTGGAGGGACCTGTTCTTTGGCCCCAGCGTTAGTAAAGTTTGTTTTGAATTCCGCCAGAAATCTCATCTCAGTGTGGGGATTGCAGATGTTTCACAGTGAGAGTCCAACTCCAGTCTTAAAACACAGCAGATAACATGGCCCTGGTATGTAGCTGCTGCCTTCAGATCTTTCCAGGAAGAGTAACTTCGTGTGATTTAAAGAGGGCCTGTTTCTTTTCTGTAGGGAACCAGGTCTGTGTCCCTTTTAAGCCTGGAAGCTCTGGAGTCAGATGGTTTGGGGACTAAACAGAAAGACCTGCGTTTGAATTCTGGTCTGGCCAGTGTCCACTTCCTGAGTGAGGGGAGTGAAGCAAATGGCTCGCCTTCCCTAGCTCTCCATTTTCTTATCTGGTACCCGAGAATGTAGTGGGAATGAAGTAAAACCAACCTCACGTGGCTGTTGTGAGTATTAAATCCTACCATAGCTCGGCACTCAGGGCTAGCCTTGATTATCGCTGACTTCTCCTGTCCTTCCAGCCTGATCTGTAACCCTGAAATGCTCTGTTCCCCGACCTCCTGCCCCGCTTCACACTCCTCCCACCCGCGCCTGGGTTTAAACTGTCACCCACACCCTTCCTCCCATCCTTTTGTTTTAGAACTAAAGCTTACTTCCCAGGTCAAAGAGTTGTGTGTTTATCCCTACAGCAGGACATTCTGCACCTCTTGTGTGGGCGGATGTTTTTGTATGAAGGCTCTAATAAACAGCCTTGCTTTGGGCAAACATCCTGCTCTTTGCCCTGCAAATCCTGCTTGGTTTGTGGGTTCAAGCGGGTATGATGGACCTGGCCCTACCAAGTAGAGCCCTCCCTGCCCCTGGCCATGATGGGTTCTGGCTGGGTAGTCCTGGAAGACGCTAACCCAGCAGCCAATCACAGCCTCCCTTCTCCCTGCTTCTGGTGGAGAAGCTGGGAAGTCAGATACCCCGCCAGCTTCTCTCACTAGGGGATGGACGGGTAACCTAGTTCTGGCCACTGAAGTCAAGGGTGGCTTCTGAGATTTTTACTCTCTGAGAAAGTAGAAAAGCCCAGGTGGTAAGAAAACGAGATCCCCTTCCAATCCTGTGTAGGTCAGCCATCTTGGAAGTGGACCCTTCAGCCCCAGGCCAAGCCTTCAGAAGACTGCAGGCGCGGCCAGTGTCTTCAGTTCAATTGCATGAGAGACGCTGAACCAGAATCGCTCAGCTTAGTTGCTCCTGAATTCCTGACCCACAGAAGCTGTGAGATAAAAAACACTCTTTTTAAGCTGCAAACTTACACAGTATTTGGTTAGGCAGCAACAAATAACTAATACACTGAAAAATTCCACAAGAGCATGGTGGGCAGGGGATTCAGCCCTTATCTCTCTCCCTTGTGCCTGGCAGTGCATCACCTGACCCACGAGAGAAATGCCACGTCTCACCCCGCCCTCCCGCATTGTGCTGCCCTCCCCGTGTTTGTGGAATCTGCCGCCAAGGCTTTCCCTGCGCCTTTCTTCCTGTTACTTCACTTGCTGTCTTCTACCTAGTAATCTGAGGCCATGTCTTACCTGCATGCATCAGAGCTGTATCTCCCTGCCCTTTGCATTTCCCATACCACCTAGCTCGGTGCCTTGCAAGTAAAAGCCCAAGCCCCACATGTTTCAGAGCATTGGTTCTGGAGCCCAATGGGTTCAGGTTGTGTATTGACCACTTATTAGCTCGGGCACTTAATCTCTGCATCAGTTTCCTCAACTGTAGAATGGGGATAATAGTAGCTACTTCATGAGGTTGTTATGAGGAGTAAATAAGTCGACACTCGTAAAGCATTTGGAACTGTGCGTGATACATGGTAATTGCTCAATAAATATCAGTTACTAGGTTGACCATGGGAAAACGCCATTTTTCTGGGTCAAAAACTTAAATATTGGCAATTTTACATAGTTTAACCTAATCTTACTTTTTCTCCAGAGTTCTGTTCAAAAACAACAGTCCAGTCCACAAAAACAAAGTGTTTATTAATGTCTCTACAGTAATATCAAAGAGGATCCAAATCAGAACTCAGAGCAACTTAAAATCCTCCTTGCCTCATTCCTTGTCACTGCTACCGGAAGCCATTCTCCATGTTCACTCTAAGCTCTTCCTAACTAAAAATTCTCTTTGCCCCCACACTCCACCCCACAGAACCAGCCCAAGTGGGTTCCTGCCCCACCCTCCCTTCAATTTACCCTCCATTCTCCTCTATCTTATAGTTGGTTTCTCTCAGTCCTTTTCAATGCAAGTGCCTTGGTTTGGCTTCTCCATTGTCTCATCGTCTTTCTCATCTCAAAAACTGAGACATGAAGCTGCCAAAAACTGTCTACTTAGAGAGCAGGAGAGGGGGAGAAGCTGAGAAGGCAAAATCCCATTTTTCTTTTTCAAAATTTTTAATTGTGGTAAAAAATAAAACATAAAGCTTACTGTCTTAACCATTTTTAAGTGTACAGTTCAGTGGAGTTAAGTGCATTCACACTGTTACGCAGCCCACCCCTAGAACTCTTTTACCTTGAAAAGCTGAAACTCTACCCATTAAACAACAACTCCTCCATTTCCTCCTTCCCCCAGCCCCTGGCAACCAGTGTTCTGCTTCTTTCCCTGTGAATTTGATTACTCTAGATACCTCACATACGTGGAATCATAATCGTTGTCTTTTTGAGACTGGCTTATTTCGTTTAGCCAACATCCTCAAGGTGCGTCTCTGTTGTAACAGGTGTCAGAACTTCCTTCCTTTTAAGGGCTGGACATTATTCCATTATGTGTGTATGTCACATTTTGTTCTACCATTCTTCTGGCCTTGGACACTTGGGTTGCTTCACCTCTTGGCTATTGCCAAATTCCTTTTAAAGGGGTTAACTGAGCCCCAAATCAGTAATTTTAGTCTCTTTCACAAGAGAAAACAATGTAATAAACCACACAATTGTGTGGTTCAAAAGTTCCATGGGAAAGCAGGTCAGAGCCTTCAAAGGGCCTCGTAGAGCCAAACAGGACAGACGCCGGTGGCTGAGGCAGGGACCGGCTGCAGAGCCGCACCATCTGGCTTTAACCCCAACTCTACCACTTGCTGATTGGGTACCTTCTGGTAAGTCACTTAATTTCTTTGTGCCCAAATTGCTTCATCCATAAGAAAGGAAAAATAGGATTTTCCTTAAACTATGTACAAGTGTAACCAAGGGTGATTACCTCAGGAAGGAATAAGTGATTTAATACACGTAAGACACTTAAGAGCCCTGATGGACACAGTTCGCCATTGCCAAGAGTCATTATCACTGGGGTTTTGAGGTGGACCTTGAAAGACAATTAGGATTTGGTCATGAAGAGAAGGATGGAGGCATTACAGACAGAGGCGACCAAAGGGTGGCGGCACAGAACACCCAGTTAAATCAGAAGGACTTCTAATTGCCTACGCAGATACACTTTGAGATAAAAGAAAAATATTGCATGAGACATGCTTACTCTAAAAACACTTGCTGTTTATCTGAAATACATTATAAGTATCTAAATTACAGATCTCTTTCAATATATCTCCCTAGTGAGCTGGTTCTCCTTAATGGTTCCTCTTTTTGCAGCATTTGCTTTTGAAATTGCTCCACATTGCAGTCTATGTCCATTTATGTCTTCACATGGTTTCTGCATTGGTCACATCCAACTTATTTGGTCCTTGGCCACTGAACATTCATTAATGTGAAATCATGGCCAGCATTAGCATTATGAGCCGGTATGTGGAACGTGTGCTGGCATGAAGTTAACAACTCTGCAACTTGCTCTTCGAATTTGGTGGTTGAAGCATTTGCTACCATCTTTCATAGCATGACTTGCTGTTCCACTGCTGCATTTCTCGATCAACATTTTTTCAAATGTCCGCTAACAAAAAGGAGCACTGTCATCAATTTTTGTTCCTTTTTTCTTCAGCTACACATGATGATGCCACCTACTCCTGTGCTGAAAGAGGACTCAGTAACATCCATGTAAAAATAGTCGAATTTTTCAATGGATGAAATGCATTTCAAAAGAGTCATCGCGAAGTGATTAACCATTTTGGCCTGTAATTTATTTTCCTGTTTATATATAATGTTGTCCCGTTTAAAAACATCTTTGCTAATAAAGGGGATAAACTTTTCATTAATTCTTCAATATATTCAACAAGTTCCTTTAAGCAATGGAGACCTTCAACATCACTGTTTGCTTTCCTTTCATTTACATAATCCTATTGCTAAATTGATATTGAAAACTGAGAAAGAAATAAGTAGACTTCATCCAGAGCATTATTTCAAAAGTCAGCCAGAATTTTGTGGTCTTTTTCTTCAGAAGCAAAGTATAATGTCAGAACTTCCTATACATGGAGGATCCTCTTGATGGCATTTGTTAAAGAAAGCCAGTGGTCTTTGCGAGAGGAATGAAGACTACTGAATGCCAACAAAATCACCAAAATCCTTAAGTAGCTCGGTTAGAACAGTGCAAATGCTGCAGAAGGAGAACAGTTTCATGACAGTTACTTCAGTCTCAGTAGAAAAGACATCTGATGCTATTGAGCAGCATTATACAGAACATGGGCAAGACGAGCAACGCCTCCCGCAGTTATCCACGCTTTGCTTCAGCTTTGAGTAAACGTAGTTTGTACCCTTATGCAGACATCCATCAAAAGCTGTGTTATCTCCAACTAAGTAATAAAAGATTTCTCACTAACCTCTTTGTATATACAAAATACTACATATACTTAATATGTGTAATTTTTTCAACCATCATTCTTTCATTAATAATTAGGATCACTTAGACCTTCTTTTTTTTTAACACACAATTTCTGCCCATTCACTACAAGGCACAATGGAAAAGACCAAGTATTTAAATCAACAGTTCTGTCTTGTTGCGAGGTAAACCCTAAGGACTGTACCTATACATTTATATGATTACAGACTATATTTAAATACACTCTCACAGCAAATCCAAATATCAATATTATATTTAATTGCCACATTCCAGATGTTTAAATTTATTTTTTAAATTAATTTTATTGTGTTTTATTGGGGTGACATTGGTTAATAAGATCACATAGGTTTCAAGTGTACATTTCTAGGATACATGATCTGTATATTGCATTGTGTGCCCACTACCCAAAGTCAAATTATTTCCTATCACTATATATTTGTTCCCCTTTACCCTTTACTAGTGCCCACCCCCTTCCCTCTGGTAACCACTATACTGTTGTTTGTGTCTATGAGTTTCAGTTTTACATCCTACTTGAGAGTGAAACCATATGGTTCTTAGCTTTTCCTGACTGACTGATTTTGCTTAGCATAATATTCTCAGGGTCCATCCATGTTGTCAGTATTTCAAAGGCAGTATTTCAGCCTTTCTTTTGGCTGAGTAATATTCCATAGTATATATGTACCACATCTTCTTTATCCATTCCTCTATCAAAAGTCACTTTGGTTACCTGCGTGTCCTGGCCACCATGGATAATGCTGTAATGAATGTAGGGGTACATACATCTTTTTGAATAAATGCTTTTGAGTTTTTCAGGTAGATACCTAGAAGAGGGATTGCTGGGTCATGTGGTAACTCTATTCTTAACTTTTTGAGGAACCAGCATACTGTTTTCCATCGTGGCTGTACCAGTTTACATTCCCACCAGCAGTGAGTGAGGGGTTCTTTTTCTCTACAACCTCTCCAACACTTATTATCTGACTTGTTAATAAAAGCCATTCTAATAGGTGTGAGTCGGTATCTCATTGGTAATTCGTTGTTTCAGATCTTATATTTAGGCCTTCGATCCATTTTGAATTAATTCTTGTACATGGGGACACAAAATGGAATCTAGTTTCATTTTTTTACATGTGGCTTTTCAATTTTCCCAGCACCACTTATTGAAGAGGCTTTCTTTTCGTCATTGTGTGTTTTTGGCTCCTTTGCCAAAAATTATATACCTATATACATGTGACTTATTTCTGGGCTCTCAATTCTGTTCCCTTGGTCTGAGTGTCTGTTTTACTGCCAATACCATGCTGTTTTGATTATTGTAGCTCAATATTTGATTATTGTATAGTAGTGTGATACTTGCAGCTTCATTCTTTTTTCTCTGGATTGCTTTCGCTATTCAGGGTCTTTTATGGTTCTATACAAATCTGATAATTTTTTGTTCTATTTAAAAAATGACATTAATATTTTGATCGGGTTGCATTAAATGTGTATATTGCTCTGGGTAATCTGTATAATTTGATGAGTTTGGAGATAGGCATACATCTGTGAACCATCACCACAGTCAAGGTAGACATATCCATCACCTCTAAAAGTTTCCTGTGTCCCTTTGTTTTTGGGGGGGGGGGTGTTTATCATTAACAATTAACAGAGTTTCTGAAAAAATTTGCTACACTTTCTGAAGTTTCATCTGGTGTGGAACTCCATTACATTTCTGCTGCAATTATTTTATCTTCTTATTCTAAATTTCTCTTTTAAAAATGTTAAGTTTATCACTTTTCTTAGTCCTAATTGAAGAACTCATACACTTCTTATGCTTAACTGTCAATATATGCTGGTTTATATCTGACTTTCCACCTTTTTGTGTTAAATGAACAATTGCATGCTACAGAAAGCTTCAGATGGAATTTTTCCTCATTTAATAAATGCTACTCAGAAAGTTCTGCACAAAATTCATGCTTGTTTTTCAGTATTTGGAGTCCAAATATACACACAAAAATAGATAATAGAAACCGCTCTAAGAATCAGAGAGATCAAATTTGATAATCTCACAGCTGCAACAGTGCACCTGCCACTCACAAGTCTGAATCTGTAATTGTTAAAAGGGCTCCAAATTCATGAAATTGAACTGGACATCTTATCCAAAGAACGTGAACTTCCTGTTTGAGCGAGAATTGTGTTTCTAAGGCAAAGCCTCCCCAACAAAACTAGAACTGATTTAAGGTAAGGTTTTGGGAGGCCCAGCGCAGGTGCTTAAGGATGTAAGGTCTTTCAGCTGCGTTAGTGTATCTGGAACAAGTCTGCCTTTGACTCGCTGCCTTCAAACACTGCCCTGGAGTGAGGCATTTGCTGATTGGCTGTCGTCTAGCGTGGGGGCTGTCACTGATTGGCTGACTGTCAGAAACTAGGGTCTATCTTGGGTTTGCTCACTTTCAGAAGCCCAGTTACTGAGGTGAGAGTACTGCTGATTGGCTGATTTTCAGAATAAAAATCGTAAGTTATTATTAACTAAGGGTAGTTACTATTCACGGCTTGGCCAAAACAAAAACAAAAAACAAAAAACCAAAAAAAAAAACCAACAACAACAGTGTTTTCCTTTCTTTTCTGGGAAAAGATGTACCTTTAATTCCCAGTCTCTCGTTTTGTACTTTCCTTAGGCAGACCTTCAGGAAACCATAAGAAATTGTCCAGGCCTTTATTCGTGGCCATATGCTTTTCAGCTAGTGTTGCCATTTAAGAGATTTAAGTTTCCGTTACTGTAGAGGAAACTGCTCTGATGCATTTTTGTAATTTTTTGGAAAAAAAGCTGAATACAAGCTACACAGGGTGTCCTGATGGTCAATACAGAATGCGGGGCACGTCCTGCATTACAGGCACCCCGGTGGGGAAAGTGCAATGGGAAAGGAAGCAAGCCCCCCCTCTAAGAGAAGAAAGCCTGGTTCTCATTTGCTTCTAGAAGGGCATTCTTTGTAGTCCTGCTTGTTAAAGGAAAATATTGGAAGCAGCCTCCATGTCCATCAATTGTGAACTGGTTTGATAAAGTTTTATGTGCCTATAAAATGGAATACAATACAGCCTTAAAAAGGAGCTGGCGTTCTGTGAACTAATATGAAGACTACCACAATAGATAGTTAGGTTTTTTTAAAACGCAAGATGTAGAACTCCCATGTATAGTATCATTTGTGCTAAAGTATGTGTGGGGTCATGGAAATAGGAATAACTATATGTTCCTATATGCATAGGCCATCTCTGGAAGGATATACAAGAAATAACTGTGATTTCTTTGGAGAGGGGAACTGAGAGGCTGAGGGGCAGGGAGCAGAGGCCTTTTCATGGCATGGATAAGGAAGCGGAGCCTTCCAGGGCTCATAACTAGCTGTGCCCGCACTACCAACAGAGATTCAAAACTAGGTCAGCCTGTATCTTCTCTCCATTACGGCCTTTGATTTGTTTATCCTTTGTGAATGCATTACCCATACTAAACAAGTTTAATTATTTTAATACATGATTTTCTAAATATCAAATGTGTGGCCTGGGCAGGGATAAGAGGCACAGGTTTGATATGTTCCGGCGGGGGGAGGGGTTGTGGACAGGGTGTTTTCTGAGCCTGGTGACCCTTCTGCCCCAGGGTGGACGTCTGAGGCTGGCCGACCAGCTGTGTGGAACGTGCCCCACACCTCAAGTCTCCTCCACGTCACAGAGCACAGGAGCCAGCCTGCGCCTGGCGGGGGCGGCGGAGGGGGAGCGATGGCATCCCACGCAGCAAGTGAGCGAGAAACAGAGCCCACACGAAATGCCCTAAATCGCACAAGCAGCCAAAGGGGCAGAGCCCCTCTAAGTCATCCTGCACTGAGCTCCCTTCCTGGGGGCTCCCTGCTGCTGCGGGAAATAAAAACCAGGAAGGGTCCTCCAGGGTGTCCTTGGAATTTCTCTGCCTGAGGTCTCCTCACCTGGGAGTCTGTCCACTTGGAGTATAACAGCTTCTTTCCTGGCAAAAACAGATCTCCGCAGCACAAAGCGTGTTACCAGGGGAGAGTGTGGCAAAAACCTTTGAAAATAGAGGGGTTGAGAGCAGTGGAACCCACTGTAGCAGATAATCACCATTATCATAGCAGCGGATACTTGCTGCGCATTTATTGTGTCCTAGGGACTGTTCAAGTGCTTTGTGTGCATTATAATCTAGTCCTTAGAACAACCTTATGAGATAGGCGCAGTTATTCCAATTTTACTGATGAGCAAAGTAGCATACAGAGACTTAGAAATTCATCCAAGGTCACGGCGGTGGGTGATCAGGGGTTTGAACCTAGGCTCTCTGTACTCCTCACCGTGTGATCATAGGCCCTCCACGGGAGAGCTCCTCCAGCACAGCCTAAAACCCAGTGAGAAGCATCAAGCATTTATTACATACCTACTGTGTGCCTGGGGCTGGGAGACGTGCCCTGGGAAACGCTGGCTGTTTCTGAGTGCCCGCATAACTCCTGGAATGTGTGTTTTTAAATGGAGATGAAATTTCCATGACAAAATTAACCATCTTAAAGTGAAAAATTCAGTGGCATTTAGTACACTCACAATGTTACATAACACCTCTGCTGTTTAGTCCCAAAACTTTCATCACTCCTTAAGGAAAACCCCTGCCCATGAAGCAGTTTCTCCACCTCCCCTTCTCTCTGGCCTCTGATAACCAAATCTGTGTTCTGTTTCTGGATTTACCTATTCTGGATATTTTATATAAGTGGAATCATACAATATATGATTCCTTTTTATCTGGCTTCTTTCATTTAGCCTATTGTTTTTGATGTATATTTGCATTGTAATATGTATCAGTACTTTTTTCCTTTTTATGGCTGAATAACATTCCATTGCATGCATACACCACAATTTGTTTATCCATTCATTCATTGGTGGACATTTGGGCAGTTGCCACCTGTTAGCTATTGCAGATAATGAGTATGCATGTGCATGTACTTCTTTGAGTACCTGTTTGCAGTTCTTAGAAGTATGTACCTAGGAGTGGAGTTGCTGGATATGGTAATTCTGTGTTTAACTTTGGAGGACCCGCCAAATTGGACTGTGATATTTTGACATGAGAATCTTTCCTTGTACCTTGGCTTTCTCCTATCCAGGAAAAGGAGGGCTCCTTTCTAAGGTGCATAAAGGAACCCTGGTGTGCTGTAGAGGAGAGAAGGCACAGACTAACCAGATTTTTAATCTCTGTTGAGAGGATGTACAAGGCTAACTATGAGCTTCTAAGGCTCAATTTTCCTATCTGTAGAATGGAGATGACCATGTCCTCCTTTCATTCATTCATTCATTCATTCACTCATTCATTCATTGAATCTGCTGAGGGCTTTTTGTGGCCAAGCAGTGGGGATATGATTAGCCATCATGAAATTTCCAGAATGAGGGATTGGGGGAGGAAGGGCAGACCAAGGAGCAAATTACTTTGCAAAGGGAATGATCTTTTTTTGTCATGAGAGTAACACTCCTTTCATCACAAGTAGTTAGTGAGTGCATTTGGGTGGGCCTACATCTTATTCCTCTCTATCCCCAGCAGCCAATGCGGGGCCTACAGAAAGAGGTATGTCATTTAGAGTTCTGGGGTGGCAAGCAGCAGAAATTGAGTGGCTTGGTCTAACAAGGATTACTGGGAAAGCTCCCAGGACTGAAAGAATAACTAACCGATCAGTTCTCTGGGAGTTGGGGAAGAGGCCAGGCAGTGACAAGCATCTCAGCACCGGCGGCCTTTTGCTCTGCCTCCCCAGGGCTGCGCCTTTGATGAGCCTGCTCTGACCTTTGTCTCCCAGCTGAGAGTGCCGGAATTGCCCCAACTCTGGGCTGTGCGGCAGGGCGGTGCTGGGCTTTGCACAACTCCGGGGGGCGGGGGGTGTCCTTTATGTCACAGTCATCAGAGGTTGGAATTCTCATTATGACAATTTCCTAGCAAATAATAGGGAAGTGCCTTGAGGAAGGGTGTCTTTGTACAAAGTCTCACTTGTGCCTGAGAGAACCAAGCCCAGTCTGCGACTAAAAGTGACGAGTCAGCTTGGAGTGCAGAAGAAACAAGTCAGCCTGGAGGGGAGAGAAGAGCAAGTCAGATGCAAAGCCAACAGGGAACACATGAACAAGC
Organism: Pteronotus mesoamericanus; assembly: GCF_021234165.1. Lineage (NCBI taxonomy): Eukaryota > Metazoa > Chordata > Mammalia > Chiroptera > Mormoopidae > Pteronotus > Pteronotus mesoamericanus. The sequence goes on along the minus strand of NW_026555084.1, from coordinate 21,310,963 downwards.
CCATAAGTGTCCCCAAGTCATGCCGCAGCTGTGAGATGTCATGAGGACCTCTCGTTGGGTGACCACTGCTTTCTGACCTATGACAAAAGCAAAGGCCTGCTTTGCTGTTCTCATCTACCACTGGGGCTAACCACCTGCTCAGCTGTCCTCACCTCATGACAGCACTCAATCCCTAGTTAATCTCTGCTTTTTTCCATCCTGTGTCCGAAAGAGCAGCCGGAACAGAAGCGATTCCTGCTTCACTTAACCCCCACTCAGAATCCTTGAGCCAGAACCCAAAAGAGCTGCCCTCCTTCCGCAGGCCTCTGGGATGCCGCACCTCCTCGCATCGAGTGAAGACGTCAGGCCCCACCAGCCTGCGGCAGGCCGGGCCTGGTGGCCTCCGGCTACTTAGGCTTTAATCGGACTGTCGGGGGCTGGATTAGACGACTGCGACCGTGACTGGCAGCCCTGCCAGGGTGGCGGGATGGAGGGGTGAAGTTCCCCAAAGGAAAGTAGACTGCCGCCCTCAGGAAAAGGTGAAAGTGTTCGGCGCTCAGACCCAAGGGTGGGGCTCTTGGAGTGGTGCTCAATTAATGTTATGTTTCTAAAGACACTACAGCAAATATCTTACAAAATTATAGATTATAATAATGATTAAATACTGACTTTTAGCCAGGCACTGTTTGTCTATGATCTCATTTAATTCTTAAAGCGACCTCGTACCTGTTTTATGGATCTTTGCAGTTTCTAGGACATACTGTCTGGGCACGGGAAGTCACCCAGCTCGATGAACGCTGGAGGCGGGAGGCGGCGGGGGGCGCGGAGGGGCTCCCAGCTCCGGGCACCACCTCCGCATCGGTGGCGCGGGAATGGCAGCCACCGGCCCCCACCCCTGATTCCGCTGGATCTTCGTGGGACGTGTGAAGTCAGAAGTGGCTGTAGATCCTAGTCACCCTGCTTCAGGACAGGGGGCTCACCCTCTACTCTGGCAGTAATAATGACAGTAACAACCATGAAAAACATTGGTAGCTGTTTTACTACACGCAAGACTGTGCCAAGGGCTTTGCACGTGTCATTTAATCTACAGAGCAGCCCTGTGAGGTACGTGCTTCCTTATTTGACAGATGAGGACATGAGGCCCAGGGATGTTTTGTGCTAAGGCCACACAGTTGCTGAACGACAGAGCCAGAACTTGGGGCTGCGTAGAGCTCATGTGCCAAGCCAGAGGGCTGCACTGCCCGACCGACTGACCTGCCACCATCTGTAGATGCGGCCTCTGGTTTTATTTTTGTGCTTGCTTATCTACGTACTTGTTCATATGTAAATATGTTTCTAATGAATTAAGGGAGAAAGCACTCAGTGCAGGGCCTGAGTCTCATGAGTCATTATTATTACAGTTACAAATGGGAGCGTTCTTGAACAGAATATAAATCAAGTCCTATTCTCTCTGTAACTTTAGCTTCCGATTCTCATTTTATCTTCATTGCCAGTGATGTTCAGCTTGCCAATGGCTCTAAAATGCTCTCTATCACTCCTCTGAATGCCATCTGCCGAACTTCTCCCACACGCTCTTAATGAGGCAAACAAACATATGAAGGCAAGCACCTAACAAAATACAGGGCTCTCTTAGCAAATTCTTTTAGGAAGGGAAGAATCCTGTTATCATGGGATAAATAAGCCACACACCCCCAGCTTTTCTCCTCATAAACTCGGGGATTTGGGGAGGGACTTGAGGAAAGAAAGGGGACCAGAGACCATGATGGCTGTCCCGTAGACGGGGGAATCCCAGGGGAGTCTCTGACGCTGAGAGTAGCCAGCCAGAGGGGCTCTGAGTGTGGGCTCCAGCCACTGGCCTCACTGGCATTGTGGGCAGCTGGGTCAAAATGCAGGTTCCTGGCCCCCACCCGGGGCCCGCTGAAGCCATGTCTCTGGAGATGGTGCCCATGAACCTGCATTTAGCATGTGTCCTGGTGAAGAGCTATAATCTTATTCTAATATCATGGGAAGGAGCCTTGGGCAGGGCTAGGGTCACTATCTGGGGAGGAATCTGTTTAAAGTGCCTCGTGGATGGCTGCCTTTTTAGGGACAGGTGCTTCCTGAGTGTGTTCTCATATGTATTCCCTGCACAACTTTTCATCCTAGATGCTCTTGACTTACTAACACCATCTTACTTACTACACTATTTTGCTAAGACTCCACCTCCGGAGAACGTGACGGGGAAGCAATCACTCTCCCTGCTTCTGGCCACCCCCAGATACAGTTCTGCTCCCAGAAGGCTGCTCACGCAGGACCCAGAACCTTTCCAGGCTCCTCACTCTTCTTCTTTCTTCTGATCTTGGCTGCTGCTGCTTCATTTGAGGGGGGCGGGGGGGGGGGGCGGCAGGGAAGGTGCTCCTAGAAGGCGCAAAGACCCATTCCTCTTGTGAATTCAGTGGTGAAATTCATATGAATCACTGCATATTTGGATTTGAGGCACTGAGATTTTGTACCTAATTTAGTATGGACTGGATTGAGAGAATTACTCCCTGTTTGTTTGTCCTTTTAGCTGACCTTTCTCGCCCTCCTTTCTGCGTTTGTTTATTTCTTTCCTCTGGCTACTATTAAAGGTTTCATTTATCAGTCTGGTCTGCCTCTGTGGTGCCCGTAGAGCAGGCTGAGCGTGAGTCAGCGCCCGCCTGGGAAATTAAGAGGAGGCTCTAGGGGCATTGTGGGAAGAGAGGGATCAATGCATGTAAACACCTTGCTGCAACTCAACAACAAAAACCACTTAAACTCAGAAACTAGCAAAGGACTTAGATAGATGTTTCTCCAAGGAAGATACACTGGCATACTACTGCAATCATCAGGTATATGTACCCCGACCCCGCCTTGGGAACACTGGCTTAAATTATGGGGCTCAGAGTACATTTATGGAGGTAGATTCTCAGGCTTGAGTGGAACAAGAGTCAGTTGTGGCCATGAGGACCTTCTTGGCCTCTTTTCTGAGTCCCAGTGCATCCTCTTCACTGGGGGCAAGCACAGTTGGGAGGCGGTGAGTGTAAGCATTTAGGATCACTCCACACCCTATTAGCACTGCGCATTTTCCCCAAGTTCCTGCTCTTCCTTCTTTTCGTGGAGCCAGCTACACCCTGCTCCACCACACCCAGGGGAGACTCTGTAGTGCTGGCAAATCAGCTGACTTGGTGGGTGACCTTGGGACTCTGGACAGTGTCCTCTGCTCCCAGAGAGGGCTGGTCAGCTGAGCTGAAAAGCCACAGTCTGTTTTTCTTTGCTTGATATGTCTCCTAACCCTCTTCTTAAAAAGGTTTATTTAGCTCTGGCTGGTGTGGCTCAGTGGACTGAATGCCAGCCTGTGACCTGTTGGGGGTGTGCCAGAGGCAACCTATCTATGTATCACACATCGATGTTTCTCTCCTTCTCCTCCTTTCCTTCCCTTCTCTCTAAAAGTAAATAAATTTTTAAAAAGGTTTATTTGAAAAAGTTTACGTCTTTTATTGTGGCATAACTTTTATATCTTTTACGTGCGGCTTGATGAAGTTTTACGTTAAGTATATACGCACTCAGGTCAGGATACAGTCCCGAGCCGTCCAGCAGAGCAGCTCCCAGCTGCCATGTGGCTGTCGGGCGGCTGCAGCGCGGCTGGCCGGGACGGAGGTGTGCTGCAAGAGTAGAATACGGTCTTGACAACTTAGGACAAAAAACAAAAGAAAACATACATCACTGATCATTTAAAAGTGGTGATTGAATAGCCATGTATCTTGGGTATATTGCTGTTTCATTGTAGATCTTTAAGTTGCTACTAGGAAATTTTAATTATGTGTACAGCTGGTGTTATGTTTCTTTTGGACCATGCACGTATAGAACATTCACAGCATCGTGAAGGTTCCCTCCTGGTCCTCCCCCATTCGTACCATCCCTAAAGGTAACCCTTATTCTGATCTCTGTCGTCATAGGTTCACTTGGCCTGTTCTTGACCTTCATGTAAATGGAATAATATAGTATGTGCTTTTTAGTATCAGACTTTTTTCCCTCAGCATTAAATCTGTGAAATTCATCCATGTTGTAGCATGTTGTGGTCATCTGTTCTTTTTCACTGTTCTGTGGTAACAATTGATTTTACCTGTTCTGTTGCTGACGAACCCTGGTGTTTTTCTAGTGTTGGACTCTTGTTACTTAGGCTCTGATGAAAGCTTTTGTACATATATTTTGGTATATATATAAACACAAACACTTGTTTCTATGGTATATACCCAGGAAAGGCATTGGGTATATACCATGTCCCTGGGTCATGGGGCAGAGTATGTTCTTTGTTAATACTGCCCAACTAGGTTTCCTAAGTGGTTGTAACAGTTTATACTCCCGTCTTCCATGGCTGACGGTCCTCACCAACATTCGGTATTGTAGTCCTTTTGATGTCAGCCGTCTAGTGGAGAGGCAGTCAACTTTTGAACTGAAAATAACTCTTACCATTTTTTCCTCTTTACGAGGTAACGTACACCTACCTTGCTGATATGTAGAATATACACCTAGACAAATGAAGGCAATTAAAGCATCCAACATCTCAACTACTGTTAACACACACACACACACACACACACACATTTATCAGTGTGTATACAAATGGTATACTACAATAAATTTACCATGACCATCTTTTCATATTTTGAGTATTCATCTACAGCATAGTGTTTCAAAGCTACACAATGTTCCATTTTATGGTTGTGCCATCATTTAATCAATCCCCTTACTCTTGGGCATTCACTAGAAATAGCTAAGTCCAGTTGACACTCAATGGGATGGGAATTACATTCCACTTTTTAAAGGGAAATGTCATGGATTTCTGCACATATTTTAAAATAACAACCACCCGGTATACATTTTTCTGGTGTGCACCTCTATAAAACATTACTGGGAGTGAAGAGAATTATTAGTCAATAAGTTATTATGATAACTGATTAACCATTTGGGGAAAAGAAACAGTAACAAAACAACGGATCCCTACATCACATCATACACCATCGTAAGTCCCAGAGGGTTTAATATTTAAGAGTACAAAAGTATTAAAAGAAAATTCAGATGAAAATTGAACTAGGGTAGATATGGGAGCAACTGGTTGTTGGGTTTTGTTTTTTTTTTCAACTTCTAAGTAATTTTACTCAGAATTTTGAATTTGCTTCCTGAATCAGTAAATGCTATACAAAACAATGTAAAAATGGCTACTATTCTTTTCTCCCCTGCCCCTCCCCACCTGGGGAGAATCTCCTGGGCCACCTAACTCAGAGGTTCTCTCTCCAGATTTGGTTCAGTAAACGAGGTTGCGTGACATTATAGCCCCCATGGATCATTTTCAGAGGAATTTGCCTGGAGCAGAGAGAGCCTCCCGGGTTTGGAGGCTGACTAGGTTAGGGGAGTGTTTTGGGGAGGAGAGACCGTGCCTGGGGCAAGAGCTTACTCCCAAAGAAAAGGGTATCTTAAATTATCACAGTTACTTCTTTGCCTCAAAAAGTGACATTAATGCAAAAGAAAAAGAAAATAGAAAAAGAAAATGACACGATAGATGTCTATCCTTTGGCTCCCTTCCCTCCCTGTTCCTGCTCCTCCTCAGCCCCCCAAGGACTGAATCCCAGCTGGGGTGAGGTGGCAGGCCAGCCCCTCTCAGATGAGGGCAGCAACATTGAGGGGCATCGCCTCAAGGGAGGTGTTGTAGAAGGTCTTGATTCTCGAAGACTCTTGTCTTTTGTCATCATACTAATAGCCACACCCTTAGAGCCAAAGCATCCACCCTGAACAAATCTGTGGGTAGCGTTTTCCCTGTTGGTGGGAAGGTCATGGTCAATAATTAAAGAAACCTGCTGTGCCCTGACTCATGTGGCTCAGTTGGTTGGGCATAGTTCTTCAAGGCGAAAGGTCACTGGTTCAATTCCCAGTCAGGGCACATGCCTGCATTGTGGTTTCGGTCCCCAGTTGGGGCATGTACGGGGAGGTGGCCAATGTTTCTCTGTCACATTGATGTTTCTCTCCCTCTCTTTTGCCCTCCCTTACCCTGTCTCTAAAAATAAATAAAGTCAAGAAAGGAAGGAAGGAAAAGGAAGGAAGGAAGGAAGGAAGGAAGGAAGGAAGGAAGGAAGGAAGGAAGGAAGGAAGGAAGGAAGGAAAGAAAGAAAGAAAGAAAGAAAGAAAGAAAGAAAGAAAGAAAGAAAGAAAGAAAGAAAGAAAGAAAGAAAGAGAAAGAAAGAAAGAAAGAAAGAAAGAAAGAAAGGAAGAAAGAGAGAGAGAGAAACCTGCTACATATCAGTGTCTCTACTAGAGCCAGGGCAGAGCTCCCTCATATTTATACCTCGGTCCTTTTGGTCCATACCTCCATGCACAGCAGAGACAGTGAAGTCCAGGGTGTTCACCTTTTCAGTGAGCCTGTCAGCCTTTCTTTGAGTGTTGACAAAGATGACGGCCTGAGGAGTTTCCTTCATACAAGTCACACGGTGTGTCCAGCTTCCCCTGCTCTCATTCCACACTGATGTAGAATTGGCAGATCTCCTCCAGAGTCAACTCTTCCTTTTTGGCAAGAACCCAGAAGGGGTCCCTCAGGAATTTCTTGTTCACCTTGAGCACATTAGAAGGCATTGTAGCTGAGCAAAACCACCTGGGTGTTGCTGTTGAGCTTTTGGAATATGTTGTAGATCGGGTCCTTGGGTCCACAGCTTAACATCTCATCAGCTTCGCCTAGTACAAACATCTTGACGTTTTTGGAAGACAGGTATCTGCGGTTCGGCATACCAAACACGCGGCCTGGGGTTCCCACAATGTTACGCGGAGCTTCTCTCTGCAGCTTCTGTACCTCGGCTCTCACGTTGGCATCTCCAGTGCAGGAGTGGCAGGAGACACCCATGTAGTCTCCTAAAGCCATGACTACCCTGCATCCTGGACACAAGGAAGAAGCTCACTGCTGGGTGGCAGAGGGCATTTTAAAACCACAGGCATAGATGCTGTGGAGGAGGGACTCTGAGAGGTTCATGGTCAAAGCTGTCAACAACCTCATTACAGTTATTTTTGATGTTGCCTGCAGGCTCCATTCTGTTCGGCCATTGTCTCTGGATCTGTTGGTATAAAGTATGAGCATGCTGACTGGGCCCCGTTAGAAATCCCAACAGCCAGCTCTTCCACGAGCAACCGGCCTTGCATGACGCCATCTTCACCCCTTGACCCAACCCCCACCCGTTCCGGGAATCCCGACTCACAGACCTGATCCTTAGAAACTCTGGTGGCAACGCCATTCCATCATGTTCAGGTTATTGCAAACTTGAGCTTTTAAGGGAAGGTTCATGGTTTTATAATAAATTATTTTCTCTGCTTAAAAAAATTGAAGTAGAGAAGAATATTGAATCATGGAAGCTTAGGCAACACAAAGGAAATGATAGGTATGATCACATGAAAATTAAATATTTCAGAAGAGAAAAACCAGATAAAGGAGAAATGAAAACTGGAGAGAAATATTTGCAATGTATAAGAAAGGCAAGAACTAAATTCTCAGTATAAAATGTTCTCCCAAATTAGTGCCCCCCCCCAAAAAAAAAAGATTCTAAAGGCATATGTCCCCTCTCGTGGGTAACTAGATTGTAAATGGGTAGGAGAGGCGTGGTCTGAGGTGCCTCTGTGCTGCCCACAGAACATTGCACGGCTTCAGGACTCAAATCGAATCTGTTGATTTCAGCTCTTTACTTCTGTTACAAAAATGTCTGTACCTCTTTCTGTTCCTGACCCTTAAGAAGTCTCCTCGCTCACTCAGAAATCTCATTAAAATGCTTCCTGCGCAGTTTGTGACTCACAGCTAGATATGGCACAAACAATGCTGATTTCAGCAAGAATCCTCCCCAAAGCGTAGCCTGGGTTCCTGTGATGCCCAAGGAATGAATCAAAACTGGGAAATGTTTGCATTCATATGGCACCTCTTTCTTATGCCCTGAGTATGTCTCTGAACCTGTATTTTTTAATCCTCACCCACGGACACGTTCCCATTGATTTTTAGAGAGAGAGGAAGGGGAGGGGGAGAGAAAGGGAGACATCAATGTAAGAGAGAAACATAGATTGGTTTCCTCCTGTACGTACCCTTACCAGGAGTCAAACTCACAACCTTTTTTGGTATATGGGATGACACTCCAACCCACTGAGCCGCCCAGCCAGTCCTTGGAGCCCTATTCTTTTATTATCACAGTTTGTGCTCACAAGGGAGAGCGCAGACAAGAGGCCTGATCAAGGAGAAAGGGCACGGACTGGGAGACCTTGATTTAGTGCCAGCCACTTCTTATCTGCATGGCCAGACAGGCCCCTGCCAGCCCTGGCCTCAACTGCTCCCTCTGCAGAGTGAGTGGGGGCCAGGCGGTCCCACAGGCCCCTCCAGCTCTACCATCTGAGGATTCAGCTCATTTTCTCCTTTTTATTGTGTGGGCTCTAAGAGCTGTCCGTTTAACCTTATTTGAGAAGTTTTGAAAGTCTCTTGAGCATCCTTCTCAGATTTTAGAAACCACGGAAAGTAAAATTTAAAAAATGCTTTCAATTACTGAAGTTGTTTCTCCATTTCTGGAAGATTCAGTTCCACTCACTTGGAAAAAGTGAAATTGCACACAGTGAAATGACTAAGGAGGCCGTCATCGGCTTAGGCCCCGGGCCTGCCCTGGTCCCCCCGTGCTGCCCTGATGCGTGTCGGCCTGTAACCTGTAAGGTGCCTGTTGGTTTTCCAGGGACTCCGTATCTTCCGTTACCCCAGAGCCGCTGGCTCCCAGCTCAGAGGGAGTAAGTCATGCGGTCATTTCATGTCCTCCTGCCCTGCAGTATCCTTCTACGTGTCTGCTGTGATGTCGAAAATCTGTAACACTAGAGCTTCCCCTTTGACTTGAGGTCTTTGGCTGGGGTTGTTTTCGGTTGCCCAGCATGCCCCTCCCGCCCCCTCGCCTTGTGCATCCACCCTCTTCTTCTGATCTGGCCACGGATGTGGGTGTGGGTGCTAGTGTGGGCCAGGCATTGGCCTCCATTTCCCTGGACACATGACTGACCCAGGGACGGGCATGGCATACTTGATGCTGGGACAGAGAGGGTTCCTGTCCCTAGATCAGAGCTCCTAAGCGAGGAGGATGTCCGTCTGAGCTGCCGGCAGCCCCATTCTTGAATTTGGAAAGAACCTGGTGTGGAGAGGCCAAGCAGAGGCTACAGGGATGAGAGAGAGAGAGTAGAGGCCACCAGAGAAGCAAGAAACAAGGGGGAGATTCGGAAAGGCGGGGGCAGTTAGAGCCAGAGGGCGAGAGATTCACCCTGAAGCTTTCATTCCCATAACCCCTCCTTAGACCTGGGAACTACCTTCCTATCTTCCCAGCTACCTAAGTAAGTAAATCTCCTTTTTGCTTCAGACAATTTGAATTTGAAAGTGTCCTGAATAATGTATTAGTGTATCTCCAGAAAGCTCTTCTTCAATTGTGAATGTCTTATCCAAAGGGATGACACATGAAACCAGTAATGTAGATTAGCTGTGAATAATACATAGGACATGTAAATTTTGACAAGATCAAGTCAGGGTGTTGCTAGAGAAGGAGGTACTGCTAGAAAAGGGCAGAACCCTGGTACATTGCTGGTGGGAATGTTAAGGTGGAGCGACCGTGGTGGGAAACAGTTTGACACTTCCCTAAAAAATTTGAGAGTGACCTTATGACCCAGCGATCCCACCCCTGGGCAGACGGGTATAAACCTTAGGGAACTGAAAACATACGTTTCCACAAAACTGTACACGAATGTTCATAGCAGTATACTAGTTATAATAGCCTAAACAGGGAAAAACCCAATTTACATTAACTGATGAATGAATCAGCAAAATGGGGTGTATCTATACAATGGAATATTATTCAACAATAGGTGGAATGCAGTTCACATTCCTGCAAGAGCATGGATGAACTTTGAAAGTAGGAGGCTAAGTGAAAGGAGGCAGTCACAAAAGGCAACACGTTGCATGATTCCGTTTATGTGAAATGTCTGTAAAGGGCAAATAGAAGTAGATGGATGGTTGCTAGGGGCTGGGGAAAGGTGACTTGTAGACATTAAAAGGGATGAATTTTTGGAATGTGGGATACAGCTCAATTAAAAAAAAAAAAGATGTATTATCCTGGTCATTCTCATCTTTATATTGCACCATGCAGAGTACATTTTGTGGTTTGACTCTGATGCATCCCTCCCCGAGCTCCGAATCCTCCACAATAATGAGAACATTGGACGCTGTCTGGTACGGCTGGGAGCTGGGGCTGACCTCCCTTTCCAAGGAGCTAGACCATTTTTTGCTTGCTCAGTTATTTTTCTGGAGTAAAGAACCACTCCTATCAACTCAAAGGGGATAGGTAGCAGTGGACTGAAACTAATTCACAATTTTGTTTAAATTTACTTGTCAAGGGCAGAAATATTCAATTTCATGCATGCTCCCAATTCTCTGCACTGGGAGCAGATTTCCAGGAAGCAATTATGTAGAACAAAATGTAATGGGTAACAGGGGGTGCCTTGTGAATTATTCATAATCCGATAATGATTTTAACCCATTTTTAACATGACTTGCTATTGGTGTTAGCTTCTGGAATGTTCCCAAAGTAAGCAACAGAGGCTTCCTTTAGTTATGCTTATATAACCATAAACCTCGTGCCTTTCCCCAAACCACCTGAATAATTAAAATCTAAAGAGGCCTGGGATCCCATTTCCTCCCCAAGTCTACAAAACAAAGGTAAATGCTGCCTCACAAAGGTCATCTCATCTCCCGCACCCATCACTCCTGTCTTCTCTGGGAGGTGACCTGGCTTAATGCCCCGCACAGGGCCTGGCTCCCTGGGCTGGCTCAAGAAGACACAACTGGTATTGGTGTTTGATTGATTGAATGAATGAGTGAATGAATGAATGAACGAATGAATGAACAAAAGAAAAAAACAATGGCTCTGGCCAGGTATCTCAGTTGGTTGGAACATTCACTTGCTACGCCACGGTTGGGGATGGTGGGTTTGATCCCTGGTCAGGGAACATACAAGAATCAACCAATGAATGCAGGAAAAAAATGGAGCAACAAATAGATGATTCTTTCTCTCCCTTCCTCTCTCTCTCTAAAAATCAATAAAAAAAAAAAAAGCACGCCTCCCCCCCAAAAGTCAAACAAATGAACGACAGAAAGAATAGGGTATTTGTAGTAAGGACAACTTGGGCTGAGGACTTTTGCTACTTCCCGGCTGTCTGATTTGGGCAAATGTCTTGCGCTCAGTTTTTTGTTTTTGTTTTTTAATCTGTAAAGTGGAGAAACTAATACCTGCTTTGCTGGGTTATTGGAAGAATTTGAGAATAGAGTAAGCGCTCACTAAGCAATAGCTGTTTCTTTCTAGCACCAGCCCTATAATTTCCACAATTCTGGTAAACTATGAGAAAGTCAGCCAAAGCTTTCTTAGGAGCCAAAAGTTCCCTGACTTAGCTCTACTGAATCAGATCGTACTGCTGGACATTCTGATTCAGTATGAATGGGATGAGACCAGAGGGTATATTTTTTAGTGTTGTTTTTTAAATGTAGGTAAAACTTACGTACAGTGCAATGCACAGATCTTCAGAGTATAACTAGGTGAATTTTGACAAATGTACAGATAGAGAACATTTCCATGGTCTCAGAAAGTTAAATCCATTTCCATCCTGTGTTGTGATGTTGCGAATGCTGTGTTGTGAATAACCACTGTTGTGAGTTCTATCGCTATAGATAAGTTTTGCCTGTTTTTGAACGTTGTATCAGTGGAATTATACAGTATGTACTTTTTTGTGTCTGGTTTCTTTTTCTTCTTATACTGTTTTTTGGATTCATCCATTTGCTACATGTATCATATAACAGTTCACTCCTTTTTTGTTACTGAGAAGTATTTCACCACATGACTATTTCTCAGTTTGTTTCTTGACCTACCAAGGGGCTTTTTAGGGTTGTTTTGGCTATGTGAATATAGTTGGTATAGATATATTTTCATTTATCATGGGAAAAATACCAAGGAGTGGAATTGTTGCATAATAGCATAGAGATATTTTTATTTTTATTATTTATTTTTAAAGTTTTGCTTAAAACTTCTCACCATTTATTGATTTTAGAGAGAGATAGAGAGGAAGGGGGAAGAAAAAGAGAGAGAGAGAGAGAGAGAAAGAGAGAGAAATAGAGGGAAAGAGAGAGAGAGCAAAACATTGATTGGTTGCCTCCCGTGTGCACCCTGACCGGGGACTGAACTGGCAACCTAGGCCTGTGCCCTGACTGGGAACCCAACCCACAACCTTTCAGTGCCTGGGACAACACTCCAACCAACTGAGCCACACCAGCCAGAGCCCTGGGAATACTTTTAAAGTTTATTTGTTTATTTAATTTATTGGGATGACATTGGCTAATAACATAATAAAGGCTTCCAGTATACAATTCTATAATACGTCTTCTGTATATTGCATTTTGTGCTCACCCCTCAATATCTAGTTCCCTTCTGTCACCATATATTTGACCCCCTTTAACCACTTCATTTCCCCCCCACTCTGGTTTCTGTGTCTATGAGTTTGTTTTGTTTGTTTATTTGTTGCTTTCTGTTTCATATCCCACATATAAGCAACATCATATGGTTCTTACCCTTTTCCACCTGACTGACTTTGCTTTCACATGATACTCTCAAGATCCAACCATGCGTTGCAAATGGCAGCATTTTTTCCTTTCTTATGGCTGAGTAGAATTCTATCGTATAGATGTGCCACATGTTTACATTTCTTTTTAAAAACCTTCAAATGATTCTGACGGTCAGCCAGACCAGAGAATCCCTGAGATAATGGAACATCAACCCTGATGATTCAACTGGTGATTCATTTTGTTTTTTGTTTCATTGTGCAGGTGCCCCTCGTTCACCCGGGAAACTCCTTCTGTTTCCCTCCCCAGCAGACGCCCAGCTCTCCCCTCTGTTGCTTGCCAGCTTCTTACCAGAGAAGAGAGTTCCCAGCCAAGGATCCCCATGAGTCTCTTGGACTGTGTCATCCAAACAGTTCCAGGAAGGAGTGCGGGGTGAAGGGAACCCAAGCTGCCAACCCATAAAGACTTGCTCCAACCTTGGGATCGCTTGCTTAGGAGGAAGCACCAACCCACCCGTCCCTGGGGGCGGTGGGGAGCGAGGGGCCCGCCCTTTCCCACTGGGCCACGGCAATCCCCCCACCTGACACGGGGCAGGCCTGGGGCAATCTGGGACTGAGGCCTCATGAACTCCAGGTGCCTCTAAGGGAAGAGCAGTGGGCAGGGCCACTAAACTCCTCGGGCTCTGGAAACTGTGAAGGAAGAGAAATGTCAAAACATGACCATTTTGTTTCAAGGGTCATGCTGGCTGTTGGCTTAGGAAATTTATATATATATAGATTTATATATATAAAATTTATATATATATATATAGATATCTATTCAGATATCTATATATATCTGACTGAAATTGCTTTTCCTTTTGGGGACTATTAGAATTCCACAATAGCGGCGAAGACATGTTTTGGAGCTGAAGAGATGCTCCAGTTTGGTGTTCCCCAAAGGGCGGTACATGCGGATGGTACTCAGCACGGTGTCAGCAGGCACACACATAAGCATGATTAAAAACAAGTATTTATTGTAGGGAATAGTAGAAGAAATAAAACTAGCACTTCACATATGTGATTTTGTGGATATATTGCTTAGCATAAAGCCAAGTTAAAAAGGCAATTGGATTTTTAAAGAACTCATTATATAACAGTACAGGTGGTACCCAGGTGTGACAAAACATATGGCAGGATGAGTGAGTGGTTAGGAAACTTCCCCTGTCAAACAACGCATTTAACACACAAGAGAAGCAAGGCCCTGAGGTATGAGGGATTTGCGCAGAGTGAGACTTCATCCACGCTGGACCCCCAAAGCCACCTGGTTTCTGCAGCCATTCTCCTGCCACCCTATGGGTTACTTCCCTCTAGTAAGAAGGGGAAGAGATCTCAGTGACCAGGTAGCCTGGCCCCTAGATTCAAAGTCAAATGCATTTGCAGAAACAGTCTGCAGTTTGCTCAGGTCACAAAGTCTGGAGTCCATTAAAAAGTCCAGACTTCAGGAGTCCTGCGTTAATGAGAAGAAAACTGGGCTTCTAAGGAATGAGCACCAAGGTTTTGATCATTCTCCTACGAACTCTCTGGGGGAAAAGAGAACAGAAGCAGAATGGGCCGCTGGTATCCCCCACCCCTGCCTCCCACCCCTCTAGAAAATTAAAAATGGCCTTTATGACAAGATGCCGGCACCGTGCATGAGTCCCCTTGTGGGCATCCGCCCTGCACGGGTTTTCCAAGGCCACGAGGGAGGGCTCTGATTGTTCACAGAAATAGCTTCAGGCAGCTGGAAACAGGGAAGGAAGGGCACAGCTTCCCAGATAACTGTCATCCTTGAGTCTTCACATACTCAGGGGTGGGATTTAGAGGAGACAACTCGACTAAAAGTCCAGGACTTGCTGACTCCACAGCACCGAGAGTGGACAGGGCAGGCACTGGGATGCAGGCACAGACTTGAACTTCTTCAGCTGGAAAATATAACTGACGGTGGGAGAGGACATTCTTGTTACTCTTTCTCTTCTCTGAAATATATTTTGTATCCCTTACTGAGGCATCCCTGACCTCTATAGTCTGGTGGCTGTTCATTTTCCCTCTGGGTCGCCCTCAAAGTGCTGGACTAGTGTGTGACCTGCTGAGCCCATCCTTCGAAAGAGGTCTAAGGGATCCGAGCACGCAACCCCATCTAACCTCAAAGGCGTGTAGTGGGATTTACCATGTGCGCGTTTTCCTGGTCACCCTTGCCAGAGCTCAGCGTTGAGGCGGGCAAACCGCAGTCTGTGCATGAGCCCTCCACCCCCACCTCCTGTGCTTGCTCTGGTGGGTGTGAAGTGGAGCCCTAAGAATTTGGTAGTGGGTAAGTTAAACCAGTGACTTCAGTTCCAAAACTTTTCCTGACTTTTATATGCTCAAACTGAAGAGTCTTTGGTTTCGCAAAGCACCTTATTGTGTTTTCAGGTTACACCCGGGTAGGCTCAGGGGACTGATCTGAGTGGAAGCAGAAAGGTGACTACCCCTTCAATAAAAAGAAATAGGAATTTGAGGGGACCTGCTGCGAGTTCTTGTTGGGAGCGGGGGTCGGGGGAGGAGGTCAAGTAGGGAAGGAAACAATGTGATGTCCTTAGTCTGAGCAGTAATGACAGAAGACAGTGAGAATTGATCCTATGGGTGGAGTTCAAGTTAGTTCTGAGCTACTGTCTGTTCCCTATCTGTCATCCCCAAAACTTCAGAAAAACCTGCTGCACACAACAGTCAGCGCTGGTGGTGACTTGGGGTCCTGCATGGAGCAGGCGGCCCTCTATGAGGGTGACACGGGTGAGGCAGGAAGAGAAGCCCTCTGAGCAGAAGGTGACCTTAAGGTTTGGGATGGAAGTGGGGCAGTAGCCACAAAGCTGCCTCTCACAAACAGAATGGAGGCCATAAAAGTGGGAAAGCCGCAGGGGTGGCGTGAGGGTGAGGAAACGAGGGGCACACACCTGGGTGGGCCTCACTTCATACGGGTGGTCTGGACCCTGGGATACTCGCCGTCCCAACCATAGGGAGCTACCCGGAACTCGGGAGCCTCATCGTCAGAGCTCCGATCTATCATCCTCGGCCTTTCCTCATTAGTCCAGGCCTGGGAACCTCTGATCCGGGCCAATGCATCTCTTCCCATGGAGCTTTGGTCTTGGAATGGAGGAATGCTTGAGGCCCGGCTGTCTTCCATGATTGAGGCTGTAGAAAGTAAAATTCATAGGCTCTGTCCGCAGCCACACCTCCCATGTTGTGGGAGAAGCCACCGCAAGGAGAAGCAAGGAAGCCGATGACCCAGGGAGAGAGGAGGTGACGAAGGAGTCCTGAGGACTTCTGGGCCTCCAGCCCCCAGCTGCACCACTGCCTCCGGAACCTTTTCCCTAAGCTCAGTCTCTGCCATTTGCGTCCAAGGGTGCCCCCTGGACACCACACACCATGTCCCCGTCCCCGGTATCTGCACCCCTCTCCTGGAGGTGGGGAGCTTGGATGAGGACAGAGAAAAAGTCCATCCGGAGGACTGGAGCTTCTCAGTTCCTTTATCTTCACACTTAAGACTATCCAACATCATGTGTATTTGTCTGTTGACCCGTTTGCTTTTATCACCCCCTTCCCCCCCAAAATGCACAGTTGCCCTCGCTTATTTACTGTGGTGTCCCTAGAGCCTGAAACATAGCAGGGGCTCATGGATCGATGAATGATAAACGAATGAACAAAGAAGTCAGCCTGGAAATCAGGGTACTGTAGACCCTACAAGGTCACAGTTGCAGCAGAAAGATCATGGTGCCAGATACTAAGTCCAGATGTTTGAAATTTGTGTGTCCACGCTATCAGTCTGGGGTGTGCAAGTGTACTGGACACACAGTCGGTGCTTCAGAAACCACAGACAGAGAGCAGGGACCCCGGCGTGGCAAATGGGCTGCTGGGAGGAGAGGCTCAGTGCAGAGTACAAAGGTTTCAGGCAGGACCAGGGAATTGAAAAGCAGCTGTAAATAGAAAGCTTAGGCATTCAAAGCTGCCCGGAGGTCAGAGGGGCTGGGCTGGCAGGCTAGGGCACTCGGGCAGGAAATGGACAGAGAGGCACTGTGGTTTGGGCTGACATAATTGGACAGAGATCGGAGGCCAGTTGCCATGGCAGCAACCAATCCGAGGGGCTGCTTGTGAAGCGAGGAGTCAAGGTTTCTAAAGAAGGGGCTAAAAGAGGTGCCTTTGTTCCCTCTCTGAGCGGGCTGCTGTCAGATCCCTGTGGGGGTGATGGTCATGGGGTCAGAGCCAACTGCTGGCCACCATGGCCGGGAAAGGACCACAGGAGGACCCAGGGGACTGGCTGGGGCTGGGGAAGCTAAACGTGTCATTCCCTGAAGCTGTTTGTGCCGCCCAGTGTAGAGCAGTGGCCGTGGCTTGAGTTTCCAAGTCTGAGAGTGCCGTGTTCACATGTCAGCTTGGCCTCGTAGCAGCTCAGTGACCCCAGGAACGATGGAGCAGCTATGCTTGCATGTAAGGAGGGACCGTGAATGTGTTTTTTTCCAGGCAGCTATAGGGATTGTGAGAAGTGCTGCATGCCACACCTCCACTTAGTGCGTACTAGGTGCTATGTTATTGTTTTGACAAATAACATAAACTGTTTCCTAGCAGTCTCCTCAAAGGGCCTTTAGCTTCCGGGGAGCAAAAGCCATGTGTTGTCAAGTTTAGGGGGACCAAAAAAGCCACCAACAGAGACTCAAAAACTCCAGGAGGTGACCCGTTAGACTAGCAAAGTGCCATTTGGGAAGAAAACGTTTGAAAGCTGTGAGCTATCAGAGAATCTTTCCCCTTTGTTCTTCTGGCCAATCCGTGGGCCTGAACAGGATACAAAGATGAAGCCATCCGTTCCCATCCTCTCCCACAGCAGGAGAGAGAGAACAGAAGAGAACACTCTGGAGGGAGTGTCTCTTCCTCACTTGTTCAGTAAGTGGGTGGAGGGACAGAGGAGGGTGCCCTGCTCAGAGACAGCAGGACAGGCCAGAGGCAGACAGAGCAAGGATACAACTATGGGCCCACCCCCTCCTGCTCTTTGCCCTGCCCAGAAGTGCTAAGAGATACAGACATCCCTGTTTGGACTCTGACGCAATCCGCTGTTGCTATGGCAACTTGGTGGGCTCTCTGGTAGGGGGGAGAAAGCAGCGGCTGCGTGGAAATCAGCATTGGAGGCAGCAGCTCTGCCCTTTTGCTGCAGTGATCTAGGTTCCTCGTTGATTTATTCATTCGTTTGTTCGTTCGTTCGTTCATTCATTCATTCAACAAGTGTGTACTGCGTACCTACGGCGCAAGGTGCTAGGGGCAGAACAGGGAACAAGACAGGCAAAGCACCTGCCCACATGAAGCCCCCCGTTTTGTGGAGAGCAGACAATAAACATATGAACAGAGAGATCGGGGAGGTAATATACAGGGTGGTAGGATCTGGAGAAATTGGAGGGGGTCGGCTGATTAGAGTGAGAGACAGGGAAGGTCTTTCCGTGCTAAAATCGGCAAGCCGAGGAGCCAGTGGAGCTGCATCCCGGGAGGACTGTTCTAGCGAAGAGCCAGTGCAAAGGCTCAGGCGGGTGGGGCCTGGCATTTAGAGCAGGAGAAAGGCGGTGAGTTGTGAGGGTAGCAGAAGATGGGGCTGGAGAAGCAGCGGGGCAATGAGACAGAGCCCTTTCAGTCTTGTTGTGGAGCCTGGGTGTTACTCTGAAGGCAGCGGGAGGGACTGCCGGGAGTCCAGCAGGAGAGGGAAGTGATCTGACTGATGGTTTTACAGGACTCTGCTGGTCTGGTGGACAACAGGCTGCAGGAAGGCCAGGGCGGCAGCAGGGGGACCAGCGAGGAGACTGTGGCAGTGGCCCAGGTGGGAGCTGCTGGGGGGGGTGGTTGTGGAAATCACAAGTTAACCCCAAAAATCTTGCTGGGGGCTGAGGGGAGGGGATAAGGGAAAGGACGATTCCCAAGTGTCCAATATGAACCCCTGAGTGGGCGGAGGTGCCGCCTGTGAAAGGTGCAAAGGGCCGCGATCGCACTGACTCTCAGCTCCGTGGCCCTGGGGGGCTCACTGGTGGGTCCGGAGCCTCTCATCATGGTCAACATGAAGCCCCTGAGAACTACAGCATTTCATAAGCAACGCTTCTGAGGAGCTAAGCTGAAAGGAAGCTTTCTTTTTCTTAAAAAAAAGTAGTAGTATTTTTTTAATCCTTGCCTGAGGACATGTTGCTTGATTTTAGAGAGGGGAAGGACGGGAGAAAGAGAGGGAGAGAAATATCAACAAGAGAGGGAAGCATCAGTTGGTTGCCCCCTGCATGCACTCTGATCAGGGATTGAACGTGCAGCCTAGGTCTGTGCCCTGACCGGGAACTGAAACTGTATCCTTTTGGTTTACAGGACAACACTCCCACCAACTGAAACACCCGGCCAGGGCAGAAGCTTTCCTATAACTCACTCATGGGGAAGAAAATAATTATCTTAAAAGTCAACCGCTGGGTGTCCTAGGGTGGTGGCTGAACTCACACAGGGCAATAACTGCTCTTTTGAGAGGTAAATACCTCGAGAGGTTATTTCCCAGCATGAGAGATGATATCCTCATGGACATGATAGGAACTCATGTACAATGGACTGTGCTAAGTGCTTTAAACACATTCTAAAGTAACCCCTGTTGCATACTGTATTAAGAAACTGGAGCTCAGAGAGGCTAAGTAACTTGCCAAAGATCACACAGGAAATGTGTAGCAGAGTACAAATTTGAACAAATGGAGTCTGTTAACCACTCTTCAAGACCAAAAGAGTTCAATTGCTGGCACAAATTAGAATAAAGCAATAGGAATCGAAGAACTGTTTCCTGGTCAGTGGAATCGGAAGAGATTTGGGAATCTTTTCTTGGGAAAGGGGAGGTGACCTGGCCAGTTGCCCTGAGACATTCAGTTAGAGGCACCTGCCAGGATGCAGTGATCGAGGGGGTTTTCAGGAGAGTGTTGCCTGTTATTTGTTGTGAGGTGTTTCCTGTTCTCACTGTGCTATGACCCCTCTTCTGTCCCCACAACTCTAAGTAAAATTGTTGGTATTTGGGAGAATAAGGAAGGAATTGCAGTGCTGATAAGCACAGGCAAGAGGTGAGAACGGAGAGGTGATAGCACATTCAAGAACAGGATAGGGACAGGAAGTGGTCAGGAGAACAGAAGCAACCATGGATCCTGCAGAAATCCTAGGGAGGGAGCTGGCCTCGCCATAGGCTGTGCAATGGGGAAGAAGCCGTTTTACTGGATGTTGAAGGAGAGGGTAATGTGGAGAACTTGAGGAACTCTGCTCATGATTTCATCACATCTCAGTCTGAGGGCTGTCTCCCAACAGAGGCCCAGTGGAATGGAAAGTCCATCTGGGCCGGTACAAACAGCCGTCAGCAGTTGGCTCGAAGGGTCTGCCAATGGCGGCCCCCCGAAGTCTCTGTTAGAGCAGATACTCATTTTGCTCTGCCTCACTCCCACTCAAGCCCCAACTCTCTCCCTCCACACTTCCCTATTGCTTTTTAAACCACAGAGTAGGAGGGAAGAGGAGCGGGGCCTGGAGAAGGCAATTGTGAGGAGGGGGCTGCTCGCCCAACAGTCCTTCACGCCCCGCGGCAGTTCTCTGCCCCAATCCTTGATAACCGGGCAAATGGCGCTTTATTTATTTTTCAGAGTTTGCATTATCCTGTGGATTTGCATGCCTCTTTTTGCCTGTGAACCCATCAATTTCAGATTACAATCTCTAAGAGTCAAACCAAACTTGTACAATTTACTGTGTCACTGCTTCACGGAGACCGCGAACTTCCTTTTTGAAGGGTAATTTGGGAGTATCTTAAAATTTTAAAGGTGCCTACCTTTTTCCTCCAAAATTTCTCTTCCGTATTTTAGAGAAATTACTTTACCTGTGCATAGTTTTTGCATACAGCACTGGGTGTAACAACAAAAAATTAGGGACAACCTGAATCAACAGGAAACCCTTACATAAACCATGCTACATCCCTGCAATGGACTCCTAATGTGTGGTTGCAAAGAACAAGCAGGTCTGCATTCTCCGAGGTGGAAATAAGGCCAAGACAAAATGCTAAATGAGGCAAGCAGTTGTAGAGTATATTAAAATATGACTTTGTGTAGGAAAACAGAACAGATACAACCTTCCCCACAAAACAAAAGGCTCAAAACACACAAACTACCAAATCGGCTGCAGTGGATACTGCTGAGTAAAATGGATGTGGGTTTGGGGAGTCAACTGGGCTTTTATTTCAACTGTCTTGTTTGACCTTTTTTTCCCCCAGTGGGAATATATTCGTGTATTTCCTTGTCATTAAAAATGATTTAAAAGCCCTAAAAATAAATGTGTCTCTGAGGCTGGTTGTCTGACCCCAGGTCGGCGCCCCCTGCCCTGTTGGCCCCAGAGCTGCCCTTCTCTAGCTGACGAACAAGGTCAGCCCGCGTACATGCACACCCAGCTCCCCAGCCCCAAGCTACAGTTTAGCCGCAACCAAGTCTCTCGTGCCCACGGAGAACCACGAGCGCACAGCCCCGCCACAGTTCCAACGTCATGTGTAATGAAGTGGGTCTCACAACAAACCATTGACTGAGAAGCAAGGTGGGGGAAAACAAGCAAGACACAGGACATTGTGAATAGAATTCCACTATTTGAATGAAAATAAACACTGTGGACATGCACACTTATGTATGCATAAACTATTTCAAGAAACTAGTAACAGTGATTGCTTCTGGGAGAGGCCATGGGGTGGCTGGAAGACGGGGGGGGGGGGAGTCTTTGTTACAGGCACTCTGATCTTTGGAATTTTGAAACGTCTGTGTTGCCTAATTTAAAATAAGTACTTTTTAAAAAAAACTAAAAATAAAACTGGACCACCAAGGAATAATAGTTAGAAAGGGCCCTTTTCTAAGTTCTAACAACACGATTGGGGGGATTTCTTGACTTAGGGACCGAGGCGCCACTGCTAACAGGATGTTGACACAGGCTACTGTCTCAGGTGGTGACTCAGTTTCTCCTAAGTCACCTGGGAATGCACTTTTGGTGATCTAGAAATCATCCTGATGCTGTGCCAGAGCACCTCTGCAGGCATCTTGTCCCTTAGTTTCCTTTGGGGGGGTTTAGGATAATAAAACAATAGTTTATTATTATTTTATGCTGGAGTTGGGTCACACCATGGTATTGATGTTTCCAGAATGCAGCTGAGAAAACTCCCTGTTGTTGAACATATTATATACACACAGCCACTCCAATTCCTCTGCAAAGTGAGCAGAATCTAAATAAATATAAAGGAATAGCCCTGACTGGTGTGGCTTGGTGGGTTTTGGTCATCCTGCAGACTAAAAGGCCTCAGGTTCAATTCCCAGTCAGGGTGCAGGCCTGGGTTGTGGGCCAGGTCCCCAGCTGGGGACATGCGAGAGGCAACCGATTGATATTTCTCTTTCTCTTTTTCCCTTTCTTTTCCTCCCTCTAAAAATAAATAAACGAAAACTCTAAAATATATACATATATACATGAATAAATAAATATGCCCTTCTGTGTCTCACGTGGAGCCTGAAATAACATTACGTGCCAGTTTAAATATTGTAAACCCTCCTTTGAGAATGTACGTGCACACGCACACATTTTCTTACAAGTGCGTGCTCTTCCCATGGGTACTAAGGACAACAGGAAGCTGTCGAAGGTTTTAAGCACAGCAGTGACCCGATTGGATCTGCATTATGAAAAGATCTCTGCCTACCCTGCAGAAGATGGACTCGGTGAGGCCAGAGGGGGCAGGGGGAGAGGAGGTGGGAGGGGAGGCAGCCACTGTGGTTCAGGCTAGAAGTGGCGGTGGAGGTGATGAGCAGGGTGGGCTTGGTGGGACACTGGCCATGCTTTGGAGTTTGTAAATCCCTTTGGGGGGACTCCCTGGGACCACCCTGTGTCAGCCCTCTGCGGCGGCACCCCCATGCTCAGGTGCAGGCAGAGAGGACAGGCTCTCCTTAGATGCAGCTGAGGACAGAGGAGCGGGGGCAGGCTCAGGGCGCCACAGCTCACCAAGTGAGAGGGAAACCTGAGTCTGTGCAGGCGCTGCCCGCGGGGCAGGCCTCTACTGCGTCCTCACAAAGGGACTTGTGGAAATGATACGTGGAGTGGAGGCCGAGCAAGGTAGAGTTTCAGGGTTTCAGACAGAGAGGAAGGGCCGCCCCCCCACCCCCGCCGCCCCGCTCCACTTTCCTTGAGTTTATTTCAACACACCTCAGCTCTCTTCTTTGGAAGTCCTTGGTGTTCAGTGCATCGCAAGCTCTGAGGGAGCTGCAGACTTAGAGACGTGTGACACTCAAGAAAGAGGGAGGTGGCCTGGCCTCCGTGTCTTGACTTCATCATACCCGACCTGTTGTGAACCTGTGGCTTAGCCCTTAACCTCCTTAGAGCTCAGTTTCTGCCACTGTGAAATGGTGCTTATCATCCCTCTTGTGGAATTTAATAGTAACAAGCTATTAAATGCCGTTCTTCTTGCAACACGGAAAGCCTCAGTCTCAAAAAGCAGTAATGTCTCAGGCTGTGACCCAGGTGATCAGAGAGGAGGAGGGTCCGCGGGTGGGACTCTAGACCGCCCTCCCCCTTCCCTGTTTCCAGGAGGACAGCTCCACCCTTTACAGTTTTGGAATGTTGAGTAAGATCTCATTGGCTCAAAGAGTTCTGTCGCTAAAACAGTTTTAAAACTTTTATGCACAGCATTCCTCACGGCGACTCAGAGAGTCGGTCCTGAACACAGGGATGGCACAGAAATCAGCCCCAACTTGGGAATCCTGGGCCGGTGGCCAGCATCGCTAACCCTCCCTGGCCCTTTTTGGCGCAACCTTAACACAGCGGCTTCTAGCAGCCAGTTCCATGGTGGCCATGTAAGATGAAATGAATTCGCCACTCTCTGACTCTTCATTGTAGGTTGACCTTGAGTGTTCAGTTGCATTGAGGATGGTTGCTGCTCTAAAACTTCATTTAGATAAAAAACCTTTAAAGCAAGTTGAAGTTGTTGCGTTTGTCTTAGGCCGTTTGTGCTTGATAACAAGATGCCGCAGACGGGGTGGCTTAAATGGCTGACATTTATTTCTCACAGTTCTGGAGGCTGCAAGTCTGAGATCAGCGTTCTGGTGAAAGCCCTTTTCTGGATTTATAGATGGTGTTCTCTTGCTGTGTTCCCATGTGGTCAAGAGACAAATCTCTCTCGTGACCTGATAAGGGAACCGATCCCAATAGGAAGGCTCCACCCTCGTGACCTATTACTTCCCAAAGGCCCCACCTCCAAATACCATGTCGCCAAGGATTAGAGTGTCAGTGTAAATTTTGGGGACACAGTCCACAGAAGTTTTCATAACCTCATTTTACCAATATGTATATTAGAAAATAAGATCAGTTACAGACTGTCCATCACTCTAGTATGCCCCACCTTCCTCTTATTTTACATGTGCAAATAATACTCAATCCTTTAAATCCTAATTCAAATGCCACCTACTTACTTCCTCTCTGAGGCTGAACTTGCACAGCAGTCTATTTGCCTTGTTCATAGCATTTAATGCCTTTGCAGTGTTTTGGGTTTTTTTCTCCCTATAAATGCTTTGTTTCCAACTATACAGTGAGTTCCACGAAATCTGTCTTCACACACTTTTATATCACTCCAGAGTGGCCCAGTAGTTACTCAGTAAATATTTGCTGAGAGAATGAATCAACATAATAGGAACATCTGAGTGCTAGCCCAAAAGGCTTTTTCATTTTGTTGAACTACAAACTGAAGAGTACATGGGTTCTGTTGGTGAGTTGAAAGTAGTTGCTAAAATGTAAGTTCTAGGACGACAGGTGGTCTTTGTTTGATTCATGCTTCACTGACGTCTAGGACAGTGCCTGGCATACCGCGGGCTCTGAATTTATTTTAGTTGAATAAATAAAAGCATGAATGAGTCAATGTGGTTTGAGACAATAGTGTAACCTGGCAATGACTTTTCTTGTGTTTATCTCACATGAGTTAAGGCATTAACGGATTGACAGGGCCTGGCTCCTTTTGATACCAGCTGGCCCAGCTTGGTTATTTCTCTGGAAACTTGAACATATCCACACAGTTAAGAGTTTGTGGGGGTGTTATGTGATTGAGGGATGACTTTCACCTCTAACTAGAAATTTACTCACTCTTGCCTTGTCTGTATGTGGTCCTTTAAAGGATGCTAATTTTCTGCATATTCTGCATATTTTGAATTTTATATTTGTTGTCAGAATAGCTCCTGAAAATTCTTTTACTTATGCTGTGTTTGACAAATGGAGATTTCAGTCTTCCAGAGCCACCCTGCCAAGAGAGCTACTGTCAAATTTTCAATTTCTCCTTGCTATGAGAAATTGTTTGATAGTTTTCTATCAAACAGGATTGATCAAAAGTTTGCTTTATTGCTGACTGTGCACTCATTGAAGGAGAAATCTGCTATGTGCCATCCACCGTCTGGCACACAGTAGGGACTTGCGTAAACGTTGAATCCTGGCATTTAGTCATTCAACAAATACTTGTCCAATGCCTGTCCTCCACCTGAGGTTACCAACATTAAATTCAGATTCTGAGAACATTATTGTTGTTGTCTGTCAGAATCAAGTTGACTAATTAATGTGGGTATGCTATTATTTTCTTGTCTGGCCTCATATTGCCAAATGGCTCAATTAAAGCAATAAAACTGAAGAGGGCTTGATCTTCTTGTAACATTTATCATTAACAGGGACTTGGTTCTGTGCTAAAAAGGCCCTGGTAGAGATTTTTATTGAGCCCTTTGCCTGCTCAAAGCACTATTTAACCATTAACTAGTTAATCCAAATAGGTCCTCAGGGAGACATGGCAAAGCCGTTATCTTTACATCACTGAAAGTCAGGTGGCTTGTTCAAGACTGCTGAGTAAGGTCAGAGCAGGTTCACAATGGTGGCAGACTGGGGTCCAGCCCTTCTTTGCCAGGACTGGTCAGCTGCCCCCTCCCCCAGCATCTGCATATCTGCCTTTATTTTCCCCACTTTAGAGAAGCTGTGTTTTGCCGCCTTCTAGCTCTGTCCACTCATGACCTCGTTCTGACTGTCTTCTTAGACACCTGCCCCAAGCCCTTGGAGAAAGCGCTGGCCCCTGGGAGTGAGCCCGGATGGCCTTCTATTTTAGAAACTTAGTGATGACATGATGTTAGGCAAGTCATTTAACCTTCTCTCAAACCACAGTTTCCTCCTCTATAAAATGGGGGTGTTAATAATAGTACTCCCCTACGTGTTGTGACAAAAATTAAATGACATAATGTCTGTAATCACTTAGCACATTGCCTGGCACATAATATGTGCTTGATGTACCATATTTTGCAGTGTATAATGAGCACTTTGTTGCCCAAATATTTGAGGGAAAAATATAAGGATGCACATTATACATGAATAGTACTAATTCTGTATCTATATAAGTGTTTTTAATTCTTTTATTTATGCTTATGCATTAAAAGTGTAACTCTACAAAGCAATAATGATATCTGTATGCAAAATAATACCCTGGAATACAATAATCAGTTTTGTTTCTTAATATAAATAAATAATTGAATTAAAAAAATTAAAATGAAAGGCTTTTTTTTTCCCTGAACATTTGGGCCCAAAACATGGGTGTGCAGTATAGATGGGAGCGCATTATACACAGCAAAATATGGTATAGTAGCTACCAAATTATTAGGCAATCAGACACATTGCCTTCAGACAGAGAAATAAGAGACTTCTCATCGAGTCATATCTGATCTTTCCAACAAAACTCCGCTGAAAACCTATAGACAGAATAGAAGCCAGGCTCTCAAAGTGCAATGGAGCAGATCTGACCTATATACATCTGTGTTGGCTAAAACTTGGGGGGAAATATGCATGTAATGAAAAAGGAGTAGAACTTATTTACCTGGATGCAGTAAATTGAAGAGAAAGCAGACACACTTTGGAGATATGCATTTATTACCTTCGGGAGGCTGAGCTGAAGTGCAGCTGAGTGACCAGGATTTTGACATTTATCTGCTTTCCTGATGCTTTATGGGCTCTATATAAAACCAGCCTAATGACCTTCCTACCAAAGCTGAACGATTTGCTGATAGAGCTGCAGTTTCAGTGGGCCTTTTGTGTGTGTGAGAGGGAGTGGCTTTAATTTCATTTCTGGAATAAAGGAAGTACAAAGACATTAACTCTGAATCCATCAAAGAAAGAACTCTGTAATTGCAATTTGGCAGCAACTGTTCTTGGGCTGTGTGCACTCTGAAAGCCAGTGATGATTAATCCTGCACATTTACCAGAGCCTAAGAGCAGACGTGCAACTGCATCAGGCAAGAGAACGTCACATTTGATCACTACCGACTTGGGCCTGCTGTGTCATATGTGAGTAGGGTAAGATCAATCAGATGTCAGCCCAGAAATCTAGACCTGCATGTCCACTATAGTAGCCATTAGGCCCATGTGGCTACTGAGCACTTGAAGCGCTGCTAGTCCAAATTGAGATGTGCTCTAAGTGTAAAACACACAATGAATTTCAAAGACATACATAGGGTCCAGCAGAAGTAAGGCCTGCTTGAATGTGGTTGGTAGGGTAATAATATGGGTGTAATAATTTATAGTTTTAATTTCAACATTTCACCTAAAATGTCATATGGTGTGCTTGAGGGTAATATTGTTATGTTACAGAATTACATGCTTATGATTTTGTAATAAAAGATTCTGTAATTAAAAGGGGTGTTATTTGTGCTGGACCCTGTATAAAAGAGAATGCCAAATATTTTTGTCTTGAGTATATGTTAAAGCAATTATATTTTGTACATCTTGGGCAAAATGGAATGTATTATCAAAATTAATCTCATCTATTTCTTTGTACTTCTTTATTGTGTCTGCTAGAAAATTTTAAGTCACATGTGGCTCACATTTGTGTGTCACATTATGTTTCTATTGGGCGGTGCGGCTCTACAGTCGGACACCTCTTGGGTTTGCTCCCTGACTCACACGATTCCTCTTTTTCAGGTGCCTGCCAGTGTCCCCATCTCAGGGTTGAGCGGCCTCCTAGTTGCCACAGTGATTTTTTTTGCCCCGAGGATGGACACCTGACTCAAGCCTGTCCATCAGGAGGCTTTCTTGGGAGGCCGGGTTGGGAACTGCAGGGTTGGAGCTGTAACTCGCAAACCAGAGTGCTCTGGGAGGCCAGGCTGCTCTGCTCCGTGGGTCAGAAAAGCAGACGCAGCTGATCTTCAAAGAGAAAGATTAGAACAAAGCACACGCGTAGGTTTAGAAAAGGAAGAGATGAAACACGGGGCGTCCTGTGGTGTTTGCGTTCTGGCTGCCGTGTGTGTCTGGCCCAGCGAGAGTCTCATCCCTGGGCCCTGGGAGATGTCTCAAATCCTTATGAAGAATACCAACTTTTTTTTCACATCATCGAGCTCAGATGGGTATCTGGCTACGAAAGGAGTCTGAGCAACTCATACTTCAACCTACTTTCCTTTGATCACCTCAGGTCTAAACAGGAATGAATTTTCCATGAGGTTTACAAAGCTTAAGCTTCAGAGCTTCTCACTTGCAAAGTCTTCTTTCAAAACTTCATTGTGTATTTGTACTTTTGTATTATCATTCTTAAAGAGTATCCTCCAAATTACAAAAGTTTCAGGCCACATAAAATGTAGATTTGTCCTGCATATGCATTTTTTTCTCTGTGGTTGCAAATGCAAACACAAACTTTTGGTGATTTCTGAAAGACTATTCTTCCATAACACCAAACTCATACCTACCTTAAGGTCTTTGACCAGCCTCCCTCTTTTTGCGATGTGCTTCCTGCAGATTTGTAGAGTTGGCTCCTTCTTATGGACAAGGTCTTACCTTCAGTGTCACCCCCTCCAAGAGGCCTTCCCTGAATACCCCACCCAAGGAGCTCTGGTGTCTCTATCACACCAATTCTCTTTTGTTTTCATGCCAATTTCTTGTTTATTCATCCATTTGCTGATTGTTCATCATCTCATGCTCTTTCTAAAATGGAAGTACTATAAGAGCACAAACACTGTCTTGTTCATTGCTGTATTTCTTGTTTCTAGAACAGGGCCTGGCATGTTGTAGACATTCAATAAACATTTGATAGGAATGTATCTATTTATCAAATATTTATAAAGTGTTTCTCGTGTGCCAAGCATGATTGGAAGAACTTTACAAATGAATGAATAAAATTTCTAACTTGCTATTATAGTCCATGGTCTGTGACAGATTTTCAATCCCTAATCCCTCTTACTAGGAAGAAAATCGGATCTCATCAACCAATGTATATTAAGTTAGGCCTATGTTCCAGGCACTGGACTAAGTGCATGACCAACATCTTATGTGAATCCTCACAGCAACCCTATAAGGTAGTGTATTCGCTTAGGACTGCATTTGTCTGCATGTAACTGAATCCTAACAATAGTGGCTTAACCCACTAAAGGTTTATTTTTCTCATGTCACACAAAGTCTAGGGTATGTGGCACAGGATTATTATATCATCTCCGTGAAGTGATCAAGGACGTGGTTTCTTCTGCTTTTCTGTCATTATTAGCAGATGGCTCTTACATTTGCTAAGATGGCTCCTAACCCTTTAACTATCATTTTCTTGCTTCAGGCAGAAACAAGGGCAAGACTTAAGGGCAAAGAATATATGTCTGCTGAATCTCCCCCTTCTGATAAGTAATACAAGAGTTTTCTTGGAAGCCTCTTGTAATATATAAGAATATTATGTACATTTGTCATGGCTGGTGTGGCTCAGTAGACTGAGTGCCAGCCTATGAACTGAAGGGTCACCAGTTTGATTCCCATTCAGGGCATATGCCTGGGTTGTGGGGCAGGTCCCCAGTAGGGGGGAGCACAAGAGGCAAATACACATTGATGTTTCTCTCCCTCTCTTCCCCTCTCTAAAAATAAATAAACAAAATCATTAAAAATTTTTTTTTCGATCCCCTAAACAAACCCAAGCAGTGTGGTAAAAATATAAAATAAAAGGAAGTAAAAGAAAGTAAAGAAAAATAAAATAAAATAAATTAAAATCTCCAGAAATTCCACCCCCAGAGAAAACCAAGTTTTACATGTTGGTAAACATATTTCCAGACATCTCTATTTACAGGTTAACATATTATCTATGTGTTTAAATATACAAGTGGGAGCATACCATATGTTTACCTGTAGACGTAAATTGTCCCAGCTAATCATCCCAACAACCGTATGGGCTAGCTATCATTCTATAGTCTTAGAATGGTTAGGTGACATGCCACAGTTAACAAGTGGTTAAATGAGGCCAGTTTCAATTTCACCTGAACTGATCACCTTAATTTCCTGGCAATGTTAAAGCTGGACAAAGCAAAGGTCTCTTTCCCTGGAGGACTGAAAGGTATATATAGACATAACGGTGGTCCCACTATCCGGGCACCTTGGAGACAGCAAAGCGTGACTGATTTAGTGGACTCAGCAGCTATAGTGAATATACCGATTATGATTAAAGTAAAGCATTTTCAGGGCTGTAAGCCTTCTGAGATATTGTTGATCTGAAGTCTCTGATTTGAAGCAATGCTGCGTTGACATCATCCAGGGCGATACCACGTGGCCCAATCATGTGGCTGTCTTCGCAGACTGGCAGTGTTTACAGCTTATGATCATTGCAAGGGATCTTCATTCTGGTGCATTGCAAATGACTTTTCATTCCACAACCCGCCCCCAGCTCTGCGGATGCTTTGCTTTGTACTTGTATTTGCCTGATGTTGTGGACCAAGCTGAATAATCTTTGCAGCTGCAGGATTTTGAATGAATGAATGAAATAGGGGTCCTTCCTTCATATGGACGAATAGCATATCAACTGCCAAGGTGCACACTGAACTCTTTAAAAGATGTTTTGTCATTGATAGGGTACTAGTTAAATAAATTATGACACATCCATATGTTAGAAAACCATGTGCAAATAAAATGAATGAGGTGGATCGGGAAAGAATGCCAAGTTGTATTACTTAGTAAGAAAAATGCAAGGTGTAGAATGTAATGGATAATGCAATCCCTCTCCCTATGCTTTTGGAAATTAAAAAAGAGTATATATTTTTGTATATACACACATATCTATATAAATGCATAAATATACATACATACATAAATATATACTTTTCCTGAAAGGACCCATGAAAAATTATTACTAATTAATAATTGTTACCATTAGGAGGAGCAGAAAAAGAAGTTATCGCTTGTTATTATATACTTTAATGTTTAAAATTTTGACTATATATAGAGAGAGAGAAAGAGAGAGAGAGGCTCCTCCTCTGAAGACACCTTGCTGATAGGGAAGCATGGCTGCTTCCCTGGGCTCAGCACCTGTGGTGACTATTAGAATTGTTATACTTATTATCTAATATCAACAGGAGTGATCTGACCAATGAGAACATGAGCCACTAAATGTTTTCTTCTCTGTATTTCTCTATGCTTAAAAATGTTAAGGCTTATTTTTAAAAGATGTTTTTGGAGCGATTTCCCTCCTCTTGAAAGGAGGAAGGGGCCCTTTCACCTGCAGACTTTTGATCTTGGGAAGCCTCATAAAACGGTACTACATGTACAGGGAACATAATCCGAGCAACAGTGTGAAGCTGAATCCAATTTAGGGGACAGATTTATTTTTTCTTTTTCTATTATTGTACTAAATCACTAGGACTGCCAAACAGTGCCCATTAAGTTCTGCTGCCGCTGGCCGCCTGGGGTGCTGTTGAGAAGAACCCAGAGGCCGACTCCAGGCTTTGCGGTGACTGGTGAGCCCCGGCCGCCCTGGGGGAGCAGGTGCGGAGTCTGGGGAGCAAGCTCCTTGGGGGTGGGTGTCGCCAAGCGACAAGTCTGCCCCAGGTTGGTGGTAGCCTCCCCCGCCCCCCAGCATGCCAGCACATCTCAGTGTGCTCCCTGGAATGTTCCCACACCCCAAAGGTGGAAACAGGGTCTAATGGAAACATGAGAGGACAGGAAACCTGATGGGGCATGAAATTAGCAAGGAACAGGGGGAGACAGCTCTGTTTGTTCTGGGACAGGGGGAAAATCACAATCATTTCATCAGAATAGGAGCTAAAACCAGAGAAAAACTGAGGGCCAACTAACCAAAAGGACTCCCCCACCCCTTGTAGATGGTGGCCCTGTCACTCCGCACCCTTGCAGAGCTTCTATGACTAAGAGGGAGATTGGATTAGGGCTCGGTCCACTGAGATCGACAGCAATTTCATCTTTAGGGTCTCAAGGGCTCTGTGAGGCGCCAGGGTGGCCCGCGCCCCCACCCCAAGGAAGACACAGCTGAACTGATTACCAAGTACCTGGTACAAAAGGAGCCAGCCACTTGCACATCCACAACCGCAGCTTTTTAGTCGGGGCTGAGTTTTCCAAGGGATTTCTCAGGCACTTAGAGATGGAACATGTCACTTCTGGCCTGGCCTGTCTGCCAAGGTTTAACTAATGCTGGCAAAGAGGCCTCTTCCCAAAGGGGGCTTTGTGAACCTCGCTACAGTTTGTCTCCGACGGGACTCGGGGGTGAATGCAGGGCTGTGTGGCCTGTGAAGGTGCTGCCGGCACAAAGCCTAGTGTCCACTGCCAGCATCTACTACCCAGACTCAGTGCTTAAAATAGCAGCATCGAACGGTGGCTTCTCCTGCTGCTCCCGGAGCTGCAATGAGACGACACTGAGGGGTCAGGGAGCCCTGGGAGGACGGCGGGAAGCTCACAGTGCTGCGTCTCTTCGTCGCGCAGCCACCTTTGGGGTTTGGGTCAGGTCGATCTGATTTGGTATTTAAGCTCTTTGTTTGTTTTTGTTTCTTGGTACAAACTCCAAGTATGAAGAAATTACTTTCCTTTCGTGCATGGCAGGTGGAGGACATGACTGAATCATTTGGCTTCCTGCTGTGGATGCTATCCCCTCCCATCCCCTAAACACTGAAGACAATCTTCTAGCTACACCTGCCTTAGGTCAAAATTTGAGAATCTGCCCGTCTTGTCCCTTAGAACTGGTGAGGCTAGGGTCTGCGGGGGAGCATCAGCAAAGGGATGTAAGGGGTGGGTGGGGCGGCAGCTAGGATTTCCTTTTTTTTTTTTTTTTTTTTTTAATTTAACAAATACATTACATGTATTGGCTTCCAGTCCTTGTTCTCGAGAACTTAGAGTCTGGTTGGGGAAGGTAGAAGAAGGTAAAAGAGGGGATAAGAGGTGATGGAAGGAGACTTGACTTTGGGCGGTAAACGCAAGATACAATATACAGATGACATATTATAGAATTGTACATTTGAAACCCATATAATTTTATTAACCAATGTCATTCCAATAAATTTCATAAAAAATTTTTTTTTAAAAAAGAACTTGAGTCTAGTGTGGGAGCTGAGTCCATTAGGAAACTATGTCTGTCTGTTTGCTTCTTTGATTTCTTTCATTGGACCTTGTCTCTGGCAATCCTGTTAATGGTGGGATTAACAGGCAAAACCTATTAAATGTTTAAGCTAGTTTAAAAATGGAACCTCTAGCCCATAAACAAATGGAAGAAATTACCGGGATCCTATTTGTGCAAAGAAAAGAACTTTAAAGTGTAATTAGAGACTCTGGTACTTCATTGTACTTTACCACCACCTCCATCATTTTCATTGGATCCTTTTGAGCACCCACCTACTCATGACCTTCACTGCATTGCAGTTTTTCTTAATTAATTTCTTCATTTCTTAATTAACTTAATAGTAGTTCAAACTAGCATAGACTGATAGGATTAAAGCTCCAACATAAAATTATATTTGGCTTTAAAGAAACAAGGCTATGAGCAAATAAACTTTGTAATCATCCTGAACAGATGGTACACAGGACTAGTATTGCAAAGTATATAACTTTATACAAAAGTTAATGCTCCTTTTAAAAGAATTGTATAGTTCACACAAAATGTGTACATGAATGATCATAGCAGTGTTATCGGTAATTGCCAGAAATTCGAAATGACCAAAATGTCCATCAAGTACATCCATACTACAGAACACTCAACAAGGAAAAGAAATGAAGCTTGGATACTCATGCTCTAATACGGTGAACTTTGAAAACTATATGCTAAGTAGAAGAAGCCAGACACAAAAGGTCACATGTTGTATCGTTCTGTTTATAGGAAATATCCACAGATATAGAACAGGCATATCTGTGGAGACAAGAAGTTGTTTAGTGGTTGCCTGGACTCGGTGAGGTCGAGGGGAATAGGGAGTGACCGCTTAGTGAGTTGGGGTTGCCTCTGGCGGTGATGAAAATGTTTTAGAACTAGAGAGAGGTGATGGTTGCACAACATGGTGAAGGTACTAAATGCCACTGAACTGTACAGTTTTAAATTGTTAATTTCATGTGACCTCAATTTTTAAAAAGAAGGTACAGATACATGTTAAATTATGGATGACTTTTGAAAACATTGCTCTTAGTGAAAGAAGTCAGATCCAAAAGACCACATATTGTATGATTTCATTTATATGAAATATCCAGAATAGGCAAATCTATCCAGACAAAAAGTAGATTAGTGGTTGTCTATGGCTGAAGGGGGATGGGAGAAAATGGGAAGTGACTGCTAATTAATGCGGGGTTTCTTTAGGAGTAATGCAAACGTTTTAAAATTGATTGTGGTCAAGATTGCACATTTCAGATATACTGAAAGCCACTGAATTTTAAATCGATGAGTTGTGTAGCATGAGAATTATGTGCCAATAAGTTGTTATTTAGAAAGATATGTATAAATTTAAGCTTTTAAAAAATGGACTTACTTCAGGGACAATTAGGACAGCTTGCTCTTTGCAACCTAAAAAATTCTATCCCGTTAGTTTATCTCATTTGTACACTGAGGTTTTTGTGATTTGAGTTTTCTTAAAAGCAGGATTCCCAATATCATGTATGAACAAAAGAATAAAAAAGAATCAGGGATCCAGAAATAAGCACAAGTATATATGAAGATCTTGTACCTGATAAGGAAATTTTGAAATGATTATTCAATACATGCTATAAGATCTAGCTAACCATTAAAAAAAAAACACAAAAAACCTGGACTCCTACCATATTCCTTACCCCAGAATAAATTGCTATGTGAAAGCCAAGAAGTCATTAAAAAAAGAGAAAGAGAAAACAGATTTGACTACCTCTTTTAAAAATCCAAAAAGTTTTATTACAGCAAATACAATTTTTTCCTCCCTCCTCTTCCCTGTTTACCAGCTCTACCCAAATTTGATCAGTCCTTCAGGATACTGCTAAAATTAGCCTTGCCTAAGTCATCTTTCCCAACCATGCCATTTCTTCCTTTTTCTAACGGTTGAATTTGATCAAAAATACATGGATGGAAAGAGGAGATAGATGGATTGTGTTTTACCTGCCAACTCCAGACAACTGGCAGCCAGTGTTCAGAGCACTGTGTTGAGGAGGACTCTTCAGGGCGTCTACCCTCAGTGGGAGTGTTGTGATCTATTATTCTTGTCATCTCTCCTGGGCATGGAAGGGCGGGATGAGTCAGATGCATGTCCCCTGCCTTTGGGCATTAACTATTTCAAGTATTCCCCTTCACTTGACCATGCCATTATAAGTACCTAAAACCCAGGCACATCCAGCAGTTCTTGCTCTTCTTCGTGATGTGTGTGTTTGTGTTGTTGTTACTGCTTTTATATTCCCGTAGACTCTCTCATGGAGGTAAGCATTAGAATGGTCAACAAATACTGTAATAATACTGTAGCAAATACTACAAAAAGAGTACAATGACATTCTGAAAACAGTGCTTTCCAGGAACACAATTGTTGCCAGGAATAGAAAATATCCCCAAAGTGCCCTCTAGTTTATGGCGAGGGTCAGGGAGGGTGGCAGGGAGTGGATGCAATGGAAATAGGCACAACTTTAAATACAACTTCTTGTATTTAAACACAGCCTGTTTACCTTCAAGCTATACTCACCATGTGTGGGCTTTGTACACAGGCAGGCAACAGAAGAGCTTTTTAAACAGAGAAGGCTGCCCACGGAGTAAGAATTGAGTATCTATTTATTGAATGCATGAACGCAGGAATAAAATAAAAGAATTGGAAACACCTCTAACATGACAAAGTGTTTCATGGAGCTGAATCATCATGTACCCCTGGCAAGAAGCTAGCCACCTTGTCTTTGTCTCGAGAACTGACTCCAGGTTCGCACAGCGGCAGCACCTTACTTGGGAGGGCCTCCCGTGGCCACACAAGGCTCTCTCCCTGTCTTCTCAATCTGTTGGCTGATTGAAACTCATTTGACTCATTCTAGCATCTGCACCCCATTTTAACTGGCATGAACCCAGCCTCAGAACTGCTTTTATGCAGTGGGCCTAACCTCATCTCAGCACACGAGCAGTTTGCTACTAGCAGACAGCCCAGGCCAAGCAAACTCCCTGGGTCCCTGCGCTGGAAAATCTGTGTCACCCAAAGTATCAAAGAAAAGTCATCCCTTCTGCTCGCTGCTATTTTGAAGATGGAGGAACACTTGCACAGACATGCGATCGTTCCTGGTACCTGTAATTTACAAAGCACTTTTAATATATTGTTCCAATTAGTTGAACTTCAGGAGGCAAAAGACTAGGTCAGAGACCCACACCTTCTTCCTTGAAGTCACTTGGCTTTAGAAGAGTGATTTTTGCCACGTTCATAAAAACGGTTTTTTCCTTTCCGGCTGTCAAGAGACACTTCTCTCCCTTACCCAAGAAGGAAGTCTGGTCTCCAGGTGGGAGGAAGCCTTCTCCTTAGGTAACTGCTGGGTTGGGAAGGAAGGGCTTTGCTCCAGGAAGTGATGTCTGCGTTTTGAAAGGGAGAAGAAGCTGACATTTTTGGGCTGCCAGCCTCTTCTGGGAGAGCTGGGGACAAATCTATTTTTAGATGTGTTCTCTACCACCCACAAAAAAACCCCAAAAGGTAACAGAGCACCTGGTGGGTTTCCTGTGGGGAAAGTTCTAAGGGTCAGAGCACTTCTGCGTATTCTGAGTCACAAAATTTGATGTCAACATCAATCTGATACAGAGAGAACAGGATGCCCTCCCCCCCAAGAATCAGAGTTTGATTGCATGATGACAACAGACTTGGGGATGACATGTGTCCTCAAACAATAAAGAACTGGACCACAGACTCAGAGAACAGGAGTCTGGGGCGATGTGTCAACCCAGAGTGTTCAAGGGTGCGGTTCAAGGCTGAGATGAGCCTTGTGTTGGGTATCAGTCCTGCCTTCTCCTGGCCCTGTGATTGTGGATGCGTGACTCAACCTCTCGGAGCTCAGTTTCCTCATCTATAGGGTGAACAATCACCAAAGGACTTGTAAAACCCTTTTAGCCCTAATTTTCACACAGACATAGGCAAGATAATTAGCCTCTGTGTGACTTGTTTCTTCATCCATAGAATATAGATAGAAAGAGACTCCACTTTATATGTTTACTGCAAGTAGTAAAAAAAAAAAAAAAAGATAATAAATGTAAACTGCTTGGTACAGACCCTGGCAGAAGTAAGTAGTCAATACACGTGAGTTGTTAAAGTAATGTTCTTGGGGGCAGTGACATCAGAACACCCCTGTTAGGGCAGTGAACAATAACAAATATGCTTTAAAACTTTTTACAGTGAAAAACAACAGTGGGACTTTAATCGGGTATTATGGAGTTTTGTAGACTAGTATAGTACATTGACCGTGACTGCTCTTGGAGTGGCTTTGGTTTAATAGGAAATAGAAAGACAAGACAAGAGGATGTTTTAAGAGCCCAGATCAGCTTCCATTCAGCCACTTAGCAGGGGGCCTATTATACCACTTAAAATTGAAATCCTAGTTTTTGTGACCTGCTGTATCACACTCAAGTCTGGAAAGACTCTGCTTCCAAGGTGCCATCCCACCCTGCACCCCTACCCTATTATACACAGCACTGCTGAGCCCAGGGGAGGCATTCAGCAGAGAAGGGGGCTTGTCTTCCCATCGGGGGCTTTACTGAGGATGGGATGAGGGAGAGCCCCACACAGGATATGTTAGAGAGGAGTGCTTGAGTGATGGGCCAGATTTCTGCCTAAAACTAAGGCATTATCTATGTCCTAGTCCTGTGTACTCTTCTTTAGAACTGGAGGTTCTCTATGTGCGTTGCCTGAGGCCTGCTTTAGTCACCAGTGCAAGTTCCCCAAAGACCCCAGGAACCAGCCTTTGTGCCCTCAAGCTGCTGCTGAGTTGAAGCCAACGTCAGTTCCTTCCAGTGGGGGCCCCTGGCAGGTCGCCTCTCTTCTGTGTCATAATTAGCACTAGTTTTTTCTCCCCTGACACACCACTGGCAGCGCAGAGCTCCCAGCTTTAGTATTTCCCTCGTGTAATTGTGTTTCTTATGATATTCCCTAAACACAGGAAGAAAACTACCGTCCTGGGAAATGTGAGAAACCCTTTTCTTACCTCACTAATCAGCCTCAGGGTTTGAGAGTTAAGAGCTTTCCCTACTCACCTTGTTCTTCTTTTTCAAAGCACTTAGTTATAACAATTGGTTGGTACATGGTGTCCAAAGATGAGGATCAGACACTTGATCTCCTTGTGGACACTTCACTGTTCCTCATGCCACTCACAACACCCCTAAATACAACGTGAGCCATTTGTCAGGGGAGGAATCACTCAAAGATTTTACGGGGTCACATCCTAGAGTTGCACAGGTTGTATACAGGTAGGGTAGGGTGGTATGGTAATTGCCTAGACTGTAATGGGATGGCTGTCCCTGAAACACGGCAGTGCACAGTTGCGCAGGCAAATATGGTAGTCAATATACGCATCAGCTGTAGCATCCCTCCTGGCTGGGGAGATTCCCAAAACTTAAAGAATATATCCTGTTTGGGACACAAGGGTCGGCATCTTTGTGATTAAATGTTAGTAAGGACACTTGGGAGAAATTTTCTCATTGGTTTTGGTATCTTCTCTTGTTTTATTTACCTCAGGGTTAATATCAATTGTATAACCAATCAGGTGCCCACTTCAACTGCACCCCGAATTTATGGGGCACTTATAACACGTAGAACTTCATTTTTGTGTTAACCTCATTCTTTATGTTATTTCACTCCTACAAGGGCCTACTGTGTGCCAGGTTCTGTTCACATGGAGACAACAGAGAACAAGAAGGGAAAGTCTATTTCACGTGTTACTCTTGTTTTGCTTTTTCTTTCTTATCTACTTATAATCTATGATTTCCTACTATCCTGCAACCACTTGAATAGTTTTGGGATCAAGGCAGTGTGTAAAATAAATAAATACTATAAACATACATGCATCTAACAATAGAGCATTGAAATCTATGAAGCAAAACTGACACAACTGAAGGGAGAAACAGACAATTCAACAATGATACTTGGAGACTTCAACAATCTACTTTCAATAATGGCTAGAACAAGTATGCAAAAGATCAACAAGGAAATAGAAGACTTGAATTACATGCTAAGTCAATTAAAACTAATATATACTCCACCCAACAATACTAGTATATACATTCTTGTCTAGTGGACATGGAAGATTCTCCATGATAGATCACATGCTAGGGCATAAAACAAACCGCAGCAACTTTAAAGAATTAAAATAATATAAAATATGTCCTCTAACCATAATGGAGTAAAATTAGAAATCAATAACTAAGAAATTTGGGAAATGCACAGATATATGGAAATTAAATCACACTACTAAATAACCAATCAGTCAAAGAAGAAATCACAAGGGAAATTAGAAAATACTGAGATGAATGAAAATAAAGACGTGGTATACTGAAACTTGAGATATGCAACTAAAATAAGTAAATAACCACCCTTAGCATTTCTTAATTTCATTTTGGAGAGTAAATGAGAAACTATTCTTTTATAGTTTCAGCTTCTATGCGGAAGGCCATAATACTTGCCCATATTGGTGCTAAATTAATATTTGTGGAATGAATGAATAAATTATGTTCCAGTAGCAAGAAGGTAAACCATGGAACCAGGAATCTGTGTTGAATTCCTACTCAGCTAAACCTTATCCTCTCACATTTTGCACAAGCCATTTATGGTTTAAGGTCTTTTATAAATTCTCATCCTCTTCTCTTTTTTCCGTGCCTCTCCATGAGGTCTTCTGCATTACGCTGTGATTTAAACTTCCTACTCGAGCTCTTAGCATGTAAACTTTTTGTGTCCTGCTACTGAGCTAAGGGGTTGGCAGACTACTCTCTGGGAGCCAAACCCAGCCCTCCGCCTGTTCTTGGATCATCTGAGAGTTAAGAATAGTTTTCACATTTTCAAATTGTTGAAAAAATCCAAAGAAAAATAATATTTCATGACATATGAAAATAGTAGGAACTTCAACTTTCAGTTTCCATAAATTAAGTTTTATTGGGACACAGCTGTGCTGATTTGTTTGGTATGGTCTATTGCTGTGTTTACAATACAATGGCAGAGTGTAGTTGCAATAGAAAACTTGTGGCCCGTAGAGTCCAAAGTATTTACTGCTTATCCCCTTACTTAGAAGTTTGCTGGCCCTTGTCCTGAGTTTCTGTACAAGCATACTCATGACTTGATATGCCTTCCCTTTTTCCCATCACAACAAAGCCTTTTTCTCATTCAAAGCCTGTTCCTCTCAATTCTTACCTGATTATTCCACCTGGTCACATAATTCTCTACACCATCTCTCAGCATTAGTTAATGTCGCTCAACACAGATGTAATTAACTTGTAATTTTCACATTAAAAATATTTTGAATATGTGTTTACTACCTTCTCAATTTCATCGTGAAGACCCCAAGGGGGGACCTATTCCTTTTATGTCCTGCATTTCCCTTTGCGCCCAGAGCAGTCCTCAAGGCATGTAGTCAAACAGATCTCAGTTTCATTTGTGGTTCGATCACTCACTAGCTGAGCAAGAGATGTGTATTTCCTTAGTTTCTGCACCTGCAGAATGGATTTGTCCTGAGGACTAAGGAGATGATGTAGTAAAGGGTCAAAGGCCCAGGAGGTGCCCCACGAACAGTAGTAATCATCAGTGAACAATTCCTTTAGTTGAATATGAAGATATGACCTTTCGCCTTTAATGAAACTTGTAGTAGTGCAGTGGGAATAAAAAGGAGTAGAAGGTCAGTAGGAATGGAACTCCATGTTTCAGTTGGAGCCCTGTAAAGATTAGCTGGAGACATTTAAGGCCTGAAATGAGATATTCGACCAATGGGGCTTTGTTTAAAATTTAACAAACCCTTCTTGGTTACTCACTGAGCTCAGTGCTGCATAGGACTCAGGTGGGTGTGAAAGACAGAAGGCCTCATCTATCCAGAGGAAATTTTTGTCTAAACTGGGGAAATGAAGAAAAACAGGCATGAGCTATGCTCTTACTTGTCCACAATATTTTTCTTTTCTCTCAGGATGGATGATTCAGAGTCAGCAATTCACATAAAAAGTATTGCACATGGAAATTATTACTGTTATTCTGTGGGGAAATAAGTTTCTAAGTGCAGCAATCTGAAAATAATAACTTTCGCTGTGGAAACTCTCTTGACAACATCTCGAGATGAAGCCAAAGAGTGCAGTTTTACAGCCTTGGAGTATCTTCCCATCTGCTTGGCTTGCAGCAGGCAGGGATCCATGAGTCAGAGAGATTCAGAGTTTTTCCCTTCCCTGTACAATCTGCTTGCCAACTGGAGACCTTATACGGTGGAGACTCAATTTCTCAATCTCCCCATATATCCACCCATTGAATCAACACAAATTATCTTAATTTACTTACTAAAGACTTTGGGGAAAACTCAGAGGAAAAAAACTAGTCTTTACTGCTAACACAAAATATTTTGGTTCAGGACATCAGAAAAGGAGCAGGCAAGAGCAGTTGGAAACTGGACATCAACTTTTTTCTTTTGGGAGGAAATAATTTCTGTAAGAAAGTCCCATATTTATATTGTGATAAATATCTATGTCCATATGCAGGGAGTGTGTAGCTATTGAGGGAGAAAGTGGTTTAGGAAAGAAGTAGATGGGAAGGGTAGCAACTTTTTCCACAAAAGCCACAGTGCTGCAGACATGCATAAAGATGGCAGCTGTAGTTCCAGTAGCCGTGTGTGGCACCACAGCCATCTTTTTTGTTCCTTCTTACATGTAAGTTTAGAACATCTGAGCAAAGAAGTCTGGATTTCTACTTTCTACTGATGAGATTTTTAAAAATTTCAAATTTGACTCCCCCCACCGGTCCCCCGCTTATGTAAGACCACAAGGTAGGACATTATGTTTGGGATGATCCACTGTACTTTATTACATTTAAAGATTTTTTTTTTCTGGATTAAAAACAACTGAGGGACAGAGTAAGGAGTGTATCACTTTGGGACTCTCAGGTTGGCATGTCATTGGAAATAGGGACAGATATTTAGGTGTTTGTATACTAGCAGAGAACGCAAAGTGAGGAAGACAAATATCTAGAAATTTTATTGATTACAATTGGTTCCTTGGTACGGAAACTTCAGAGTAGTTTCAAAACACAGCTGTATTTGAAAATATATAGTGAGCTAGACTTGAAATTAAACGCTAAACCAATAACCATATTAATGCTAACCTTACACCACCAGCGTGGAAAGGCAATCAAGAAGAAATCACAATAAGCCTCAAAGGTCAAGTTTTCTTCTGTGTTGGTCCTGTGAGTAGAAGCAATCCCAGATGGCTGGGTGTGATAGAACGAAACAAGACACCACAAATTGCTAGATAAGCTATACTATGCTATATGCTATGGGAGATATCAAAATAGTTAAAAGACAAATACTCTTGTCCACAAAGTTTACAATTTCGCTGCGTGATAATGGTTTACAAAGCCAGCTGAATGGGTTTACATTCCAGCGTTAGCCCTCACTAGCTCTGTGTTATTGGCTCAAATATTTTACCTCTTCAGGCATCACTTTCTCATGTGTGAAGCAGTAATAATTATATCCTACATGGCGGCTATGCCTGTGTCCTCTCAGCTCTCCAGCAGGCAAGCTCTCACTTCCCTCAGCACTTCTGCATGTGTAACAGCAACCTGGACTGATAGCATGGCTCACTCTTGGAAGTTTTGCTTTTCTTGTCAGCTCCTCCAAGAACTTTGGTTCAGAAAAGATCATGTCTATATCCACGGATAAGGCTGTTAAAACACTTAAAGGACTGCGTGGAAATGAGGATGCTAATAACATCACCAACGCTAAACAGGCTTTGAGATCTAAGAAGTTTTAGAGGATTTAGGGTCAGCAGGCTTTTTCTGCAAAGGGCCCAATAGCAAGTAATTTAGGGTTTGTATGTCACGCTAAACCACTGGGAGCGGCTGTGTTCTGAAAAAACTTAATTTATGGACATTGAAATTTGACTTTCATATACTTTCCACGGTCATTGGACTGACCTCTGCCCTGTATTTGACTCACCCCTGATCTAGGAGACAGGAAAGGAGTGAGTAGATAAGAACCGAGATAGATTCTGCGGCCAGATACCAGGGATCAGGTCGCTGCTGTACAAACCGTCAACCTTCCCGGGGGTTAAAGACCTCTGTCTTAATGGGGCTGTGGCCCCTGTGTGTGATGAGGACTGGTACGTAGGAGCAGCTCAGTGCTGGCTACGAGGTCTCATCACCGGCGTCACCCTCTCGGTGGTGGCCTGTGAGCAATTCGTTTTCAGTGGACTGGAACTCTACGCTTCAGCCTGGGAGGCTCGGGAGGAGAGGCGACTCCCACCCGGACAGAGGCACCGCGGGGCTGCGCGAGTCGGGGGCGGGGCGGCGGCGCAGCGTCGTCGTCGTGGTCCCCGCCTCTTCCCCAGGGGCCGTTTCGGAGCCTCCGAGGCGGTGGTGCTCACAGCCCGAGAAGAGCGGCTTGCCTGGAAACGGCGGCGGCCATCGAGACCCACTCGAGGCGCGACCCCTCGGTCTCCCAGCGCTCACCGGCCGCGGCGCCCGCGCCCCTTCGTTCAGCTCGCTTGCTCATCCGCCTTCTTCCCTGCGGCCGGCTGCGCCATGGCGTTGGCGTTGGCGGCTCTGGCTGCGGTGGAGCCGGCCTGCGGCAGCCGGTACCAGCAGGTGAGCAGCACCGAGTCTCTCCCTGGGCCGGGGACCCCGGCCCTGCCCTCCCCGCCGGCCGCCTCTCGCCTCTCTAATCCCGCCTGTGGCCAGCTCGACGCCGCGGCTTGGGAGGCCGCGCTGGGCCTGGGCGGGCCCGGCGGGCCCCGGGCTCGGATTCGAGGCCGCCGCGGGCCGGCCGCGTCCCCCCGCGACCTCGGGCTGGACGCAGGAGGTGGGAAAACCTGTGCCCCGCCGCGTTTCCTGCATTTCCCACGGCGGAAGGGTCCCCAGTTCAGAACCCTCCAGCGCCCGGGGACGTCGATCTGGGGACATCGACCTGGGGACATTAGGTTTTCCACTTTCTACTTTTGGTTTGACGTCATTGGGCAGGAAAATAAAAATGAAGCATGAAATGGAAAAGAAAACTGGGCGGAGAGAAAAGATTAAAATCGCTGCCACTGCCGCCGACAGCCCCCCGCAGGGAGATGCGATTACTCAGGGTTTCAGAGCCTTTCCGAAACCCATCCCCCTCACCTCCGTTTTAGGACAAAAGTCAAAAATGAGGCGAGAGACAAGCCTACATTTTGCAGTAAATTTGGAAAAGGCGGTGTTCAACTTTGATGATGTCCCAAAATGTCGCGCTGTGTGGAAGGCTGCAGGGCGTGTGCCTGGGTGTGTGTTTTAATAGCATGGAAATGTC
Source organism: Pteronotus mesoamericanus (assembly GCF_021234165.1). Taxonomy (NCBI): domain Eukaryota; kingdom Metazoa; phylum Chordata; class Mammalia; order Chiroptera; family Mormoopidae; genus Pteronotus; species Pteronotus mesoamericanus. The sequence continues at coordinate 21,266,623 of NW_026555084.1, read as the reverse complement.
GATCCACGAGGTTTAACAGCATACCTGGGGAGAAAATGTATGGGGGATGATTGGATTATTATCTGGGGTATGATTTATAAGTTGATGCCCTAGGGGAAAGAGCTGCTCGTTTGATTCGCCACTCCCTGTAGCCAGGTTTCCTTCGGAAATTCAGAGACCTTCTGCAGGGGTTTTGTGGGAATTGAGCCAGGTAGTAATTGATGTTGATTTGGACCGCAATAATTGTTTGCGTTTTGTCGTGTTTCAAATGCTTAGTATAATTTGCGTAAAATGTCAGTTGTGCTTCTGTGAAATGAAATGTTCTGTCTATATTTTAGAAACGAGGAAAAACAGTGATTAATACATTCTAATTAACCCTGGTGTGGCCAGTTACTGGTGTGTTTTGTTGCTATTAGCCTTGTGTTGTCATTTCCTCCTTCCTCCAGCTGGACTCCCGAAATGACTGGTTAAGAATTTAGATTCTTGGTTTTATAAACACGCCCAAATTGTGGCAGAGCAGACTAGTCCTTAGATCTCTCACAGCCTGGGGTCTGGCATTTGCTTTTTTTGTATGACCTTGGGAAAGACTCTGGGTTCCTCTCTGCTTTAATAAAATACTAATGACAGGTGTCACTTAACTGTCACCAAAATGTTTGCAAATCATCTGTACCCCGTGGTGTGATTAATTCATTCTTTTCATTTGCCTTGGATAAGGCAAACAAGCAAAATGCTGTGGCTTTTCTTCGTACTGCCATCTTCTTGAGCTATTAGGTAGTGCTCACATACTGCTAGAATACAAAAAATTTAGTGGAGTATCAAAAGCATGCATTTCTTGGTGTAGTATTTAATAGCTTTAAATACACATAATTGAGGTATGCCAGGGAGAGCCGATCATTATTTTGAAGAAATAAGCTTCAAAAGAGAGTGAAAAAGAGAAATAATATTTTAGAAAAATTGGAAAATATGAAAGCCACAAAAAAACCCAAAAACCTCACAACAAAAGCCTATCTATCATCCATAGATAACCCAACTTAATATTTTTATGTGTATTTCTGAATTTATAGCTATGTAAATACATGTAAGTATAGATCTGTATATATGTGTACAGAGAAGGAAAGCTAATACTGATTTACTGTGAGCATTTACTATGCTCCAATCATGGTAATAAGTACTTTACATCCATTATTTCACTTAATCCTTGCTCAAGGTCGCAGTTTCTAAGTAGCGATTACAAGGATAACTACATACTCACCTACTTAAAACACAGGCTCACGGTCCAAATATAGGCATATGTAGATATATATGCACCCATATGTACATATACAGGCATGTCTTTGTACCACAGGTGCAGTTCCATGGGTCCCTGATTATGCTTTGCATGCACTTTATACATATGTGCACACAGTTATGTTTACATACCCATGTGTTTATATGTATCATGTTCACAGACACATGCATGCACAAATTTGGGTGTATATTTAGGTACATGTATGTACAGAGGCCCACAATATAATAAGATGAGATCACATTTTCATTTCTGTATAGCATGTAATTATATGGCCTCACACAATTTAACCAGTTGCCCATTGTTGGTCACTAAGGATGTTTACATTTTTTTTATTCACTGTAGTTTCTTTTACATACATCTCCATCTGTTTCCTTAGTATAAATTTCTAGATGTGGAAATAATTGGTCAGAGAATATATGTATTTAAAAGACTTTTGAATTATAAGAAGTTGGTGAGTTATCCAGACAACTTAATAGGAACATGACACTCTTTGGTTGTTAAAAAAGACTGTTCTGATTTCTGTTTGATCTGTTTAATCAAATTGAGTTTGTCTTCTATTGAAGTAAATGCAATGAAAACTGTATGATTCATTCATAAACGCAAACAAAATTTTCTCCTTAAAAGCCTTTATTGGTAGCGCAGTATGTGCACAACTTGAATTTAGCATCATGGCAGACTACACAGAAAAACTCGGCTCATTGCTTCCTTGCAGCTTCATCTACCCTCTCCCTCTTTTGCACTTTGAAACAGATTGTGTGTCCAGACATTCCAAAGCACCGTTTGAGAAAGGTCTAGGTAGGCCCATTGTTGAGATCCCTAAGTGTTCCATTGCACGTCCACTTTGCCTCACTGGAAGAGATCTTTGCCTATAACATGAATTTTGCCAAATACTTCCTGCAATGTCTTGAGACATTTGGATTTGAATCCTGTATAAATGGGCAGTTAGGACACTGCCACGTAGCCTTAAAAATAGACTGCAGAATGCTTAGTTTTAGACTTGACTCACTGCCTGCAAAAGTTGTCCACTTGTGAGCATCGCTGATACGTTTGTATTGTAGTTTGATGACATTATGGAGCAGCTTTAGGAATGTCTTCTTTTTTTTCTTTATAAAGTCCCAGCAATTCGGAATATCTTTTTGGATAAGTTCTCTCAGGAATGCGGAAGAAGGGGAAGAATTTCATCTCTGGTAGGCCAAACCATAATTCATGTTCAGATAGAGTCGGGATCCTGAAGGGAGGGCCAAACAGTGCCCATGTGGTTTAATTTTTTTTAGTTTCAAAAGTTATTATAATTACATAATGCAGTACCCCTTAGAATGTTATATCAAGATTTTAGGGTTATTTTACTGTATTTGTGACCCATATGGCCAATGATCAAAGAAAACTTTTATAAAAACATTGAGAATCTGGGTAAAATTATTTCTTTAAAAATTTAAAAATTGTGGTAAATATATGTGTGTAAAATTTACTATTTTAACCATTTTTAAGTGAATAACCTGTTTAGTGGCATTAAATACATTCACATTGTTGGGCAACCATTACCGCCATCCATTCCCAGAACTTTTTCTTCTTCCCCAACTGAAACTACGCGCCCATTAAGTAACAACTCCCCATTTCCTTCTCCAGTCCCTGATAGCCATCATTCTACTTTCTATGAACTTGATTACTTCAAGTACCTCATATAAGTGGAATCATATAATGTTTGTCCTCTTGTGACTGGCTGGCTTCACTTAGCCTGATGTCGTCAAGGTCGATCCATATTGTAGCATGGACCAGAATTTCCTTCTGTTCTAAGGCTGAATAATATTCCATTATATGTATATGCTATATTTTGTTTATCCACCCTCCCGTAGATGGGCACTTGGGATGCTTTCACCTTTTTCTTTCTTTCACCTTATGATCATTGTAAATAATGCTGCTATGAACATGGGCGTACAAGTCTCTTGAGTCCCCACTTTAAATTCTTTTGGATATATACTCGGAAATGATATGCTGGTGTATATAGAAATGCTATTTTTAATATTTTGAGGACCTGCCATATTGTTTTCCATACAAGTTCACCATTTTACATTCCCAACAGCAATGCCTAATGGCTTCAGTTTTTTCACATACTCATCAGCTTTTGTTATTTTCTGTTTCTCTTTTTGATAAAGTCATCCTAATGGGTGTGAAATGGTATCTCATTGTGGTTTTGGTTTGCATTTCCCTAGTGATTAGTGATATTGAGCATCTTTTTAAAGTGCTTATTGGCCATTTGTCTGTCTTTAGAGAAATGCGTATTTAACTTCTCTGCCCATTTTTTGAATTGGGTTGTTTGCTTTTTGTTACTGAGTTGTAGTAATTTCCCAACACTTACTTGCATTTTCAACTTTTACTATGAACATTTAAAATATATACAAAAATATGCTATAATAACCCTTATGCCTTCATCACTTATATTCAACAGTTAGCAACAAATGGCTAATCTTGTTTCATTTATACTTCCCACCATTTGAAGCAAATCCTAGAAATGATAATATTTCATCCAGCAATATTTCTATGTGTGACTCTTAAAAATAATGGTATGATGTTTTAAGCAGATATTGTCACGTGGTAAGTATATTGTAAGAGCACTTCTGTAGTTTGTTACTAATAGAGAATCAGGATTTGTGAGTGGCAGGAGCTGCAAGTCTAACTAGCCTTTGTGTTTTGCTCACTCTCCATTACCTATGGATACTCGGAAGTATGTGAAGGCAGTGATGGATTGCTACTGATCCATTCTTATTTCTTTTCCTGGTCCTCCTGGTTGACTACTAGTTAAGGGAGATTTAATTGGTTTAATTATTCTACCTTTGCCCTGGAAACAGGGCAGAGCTCCTGGCTTGGGTAGGAATCAAGGCCTGGTTGAGGCGCTCTAGGAAATCTAGTTTGTCTGCACATAACTTTATCCTACGCACCAATTATATTACATTACTTTTCATTCAATTATATTGTGAAATAAATCCCACCATGATAGTAATTTTGTATTTTTATAAAAGAGAAAGGCTTGAAGAGATTCAAGTGACACATCTTCTAATTTATTCTTAGGGCTTTAAAATAATTACTTTGGTTTCTTAATGATTTATTATTATGTTGCCTTTGAGCAAGTACACTGTTTAGGGGAGCCGTATTCTTGTAGTAATAGTGGATGATGCCCATTTAGATAAAGCAGCTTTTAACATTTTAATTAGAGATTAATGCTGTAAATCCGCTCAATAGTCTTATCTTTATTCTCAAGTCATTTTTGCCAATATGCTTAGGCAATTGGTAAATATCATATATCAAGTTTGCATTCTCTAGTTGTCTTTTTTTATATATAATCCATTTATAATTGCTCCCAGTGGCTGCCGAGGTACAAGTACAGTGTGACTCTTGCCTTCACCGAGTATGTCATCAAACATCACTGAGCACATCCTGCTGTTACAGTTAGGCTGATTTCTTTTTTCTAAATAACGCAGTTTATATTAAAAGTTCTAAATACTAGCTCTAAATACTGATTGATGTTAAGGATGAATCTAGTGGAATATTTACTTACTAATTAAAGAAGTTCTTTTCACATATATTTTTGTATGTACCCCACCCAGCAATTTAGTATAATCTTTGACAGTTTTTCTTTTAAATTCATGTATTGCAGTAATATTAGTAGTTAATCAGAAGCTTGAATGTGATTTGGAGGCCTTTCCAGAGATAGGATAGTTTATTAATAGAAATACAAGCGTTTAGGGAGTGGTTCTGTTTAATAACAATTTCATTTTTATCATTCAGTGCTTACATGTGGCATTTAAAATTAAACATTTCTCATTGTACAATAGTACACAGATCCATTCTTCATTCACTGGAGTCAAACAGTAACTTTGTAAAGGCAAACTGGATTTCCCTTAATTCAAGTTTGGTGTACATTCTTCAGGCTTTTTTCTTTGATTCAAAATACAGGGTCCAGCAGAAGTACGGCCTGCTTGAGTGTGGTTGGTAGGGTAATAATATGGGTGTAATAATTTATACTTTTAATTTGAACATTTCACCTAAAATGCCATATGGTGTGCTTGAGTGTGATATTGTTATGTTCCAGACCATGTTTATGATTTTGTAATTAAAAAAAGGGTGTTATTTGTGCTGGACCCTGTATATTTTTAAATAAACTTTACTCTTTGATGTGTTTTTAGAATTTCAGAAACACTGAGAAGATAGTACAGTTTTCATATATCCCAGACCCAGTTTCCCCTATGAACATTTTATATCCACGTGGTACATTTATGACAGTTAATGAACCAATATTGATATATTGTTAACTAAAGTCCACATTTTAGACTTTCAGTTTTCACCTAACTTCCTTTCTCTGTTCCAGGATCCCATACTGGTTACCACCTTACATTTGGTCGTCCTGTCTCTTTAGACTCCTCTGTGATAGTTTCTCAAATTTTCCTTGTTTTTCGATACAGGAGTGTTGGTCACGTATTTGTAAAATGTCCCTCAGTTGAGATTTGTCTGATGCTTTTCTCACGATTAGTCTGGGGTTGTAGGTTTTGGGGGCAGAAGACCATACGAGTGCAGTGCTGTTCTCATCACCTCTTGTCAAGAACATGCTCTCAGCCTGACTTGCCACTGTTGGTGTTGATGGTGGTCACCTGATTGAAGTGGAGTTTGTCAGGCTTCTCTACTGCAAAACTACCTCCCCCCACCTTTTCATGCTGTGCTCTTTGGAAGGAAGTCACTATGTGTAATCTACCCTTAAGGATTGGAGAGTTATCCCCACCACCACACTGAGGGCATCTATGTAAATTACCTGGAAATTTTCTGGATGGGGCATTTGTCTCCTTCATTAATTTATTTATTCAATGATATCAGTATGGACTCATTTATTTTATTCTTTGGATGACAGTCCAGTACTTCTTTATTATTCAAATTGCTCCAGCTTTGGCCAGTGGGAACTCTTTCAGTTGGCGCCTGTGTCCCTTTGACAGTGCTCAGTTATCGTTTAATTATTTTATTTTATTTAATTTTTTTAAAAAAGATTTTATTTATTCTTAGAGGGGAAGGGAGGGAGAAAGAGAGGGAGAGAAACATCAGTGTGTGAGAGAAACAATTTTTTAATTTTGCCTTAAAATTAACAAAACTTTACTAGCATTTACATTTAAGAGGATTTTGGAAGGGCAAATGTGTGTGTTTAACTGGAACATTATAATTTTAGCCATATTGTAATTTTTTGATTGTCCTTTTTTGGCTAAGTTACAGACTTGGTGAGGTCAGAAACACCAGCCATGTTCACTGTTGTGTCCTCAGACCTCATATCAGTCATGGTCTGACGTAATCATTGAGTGGTGATAAATTAACCTGGCAGCTAAATACTTGCATAATGAAACATCTGTAATGATGGGGTAAAGGGAACAACATGAAATGCCTAATTCACTTCCCTCTTGGCTCACTGTCCTCGCAGGAGGAGGGGATCTCATGCCTAGGCGTAAATTAAGGCAGGCTCTCGTGCGTAGAATACCTTGTCCCACCATAGTCACTGCCCTGTCGGGCTCTGCTAGGGGTGTCCAGCCTTTTGGCGTCTGCACCACACTGGAAGAAGAGTTGTCTTGGGCCACGCATTAAATACATTGCGACACGTAATCACTCACACACACACACACACACACACATACACTTCATAATGTTTTAATCAAATTTATGATTTTGTATTGGGCCACATGCACAGTCATCCTGGGCAGCAGCAAGTGTTGCTTTGGAACCTCTGAGCCTGACAGGGAGCTCCAGCAGCTCATGGGCTTGCAAAGCCATGCGGGCTGCACGCAGTCTGCGCACATCCCTGAGTTGCGGGCATGTCCCCGTCAGAGTTTGCACATTCTATTTCATTGTCTCCTTAGTGTAAAAGATTCCATTTTTTTGGATATGCTGGTTGGTTGTTTTTAATAAATGTGAACTGGTGAGTTAAGATGGCATTTAGTCAACATGTGCTAATAAGGTATCCTTGGTGAGCCACACATGGTTAGGTGCTGGGGTAAATGCAACCATCCACCGTGCAAAGGTCCCAGCCCACAGAGCTCACGGTCTACGTCACTAATTCTCTGACAGGCTCCTTCTCCCCCACTTCCTGAATCATTAGTGAAGTACGATTTATATAGTGAAACATATACAGATCGTAAAGGTACAGCTCAGTAAATCTTCACAAGCGGAAAACACATTTAACTAGCACCCAGATCAAGAAGCAGCATTGCCAGAACTCAGAGCTCCCTTCAGGTGCCCCGTTCCCCAGGATTGCTTCTCACTGGCATGTAAGGTTCACCTGGTTGTTCTGTGTCTATCATATGTATCTAAGAAAGTACTTCCTTTGCTATTTTACTGTAATAGCATCTAGGAATAGTGCTTCTGTTAATAGAGTTAATGAAAAAATTGTATGATCTTGTTGACAGATGCTGATCCTAATAATTGTACATAAAGCATTATTAAACACATCTCATCAAATTACATTCTTAACATCCCAAATTACCAGCCTAAATGATACTATAGCTTAAAATAACAACCGTCTTTCTAGTAAATCAATGAAAAAATGGAAGTGTCCTTTCAGAAACATTAAGGGAAAATAGTCACAGACTGGTGCGATCCTGGTATGTAGTAGTGCCCGGTAAAATTTCATTGAATGAAATATTCAAATTTCTGACTATCCAGGAGGAACGTTACGAGCCATGGCAGAAGAAAGGCAGCAGAGAGAGTGGAAAGCTTGAATCACAACACAGTGCTTACATTTGATGTAGTAGTCACTCTCCCTTCTTTTCTTCTTCAGCACCTGGTAACCCCTGAGGTACTTTCTATCTCCTTTGGAAGCCTCTTCTGGACATTTTATATAAATAGCACCTGACAGTAGTATGTGGTCTTCGTGACTGGTTTCTTTTGCTTAGCGCAGTGTTTTCAAGTTTCATCTATGTTGTAGCATGCGTCACTCCCTCATCCTTTTCAGACTGGACAGGCTATTCCTATCTGTCCTGTTGTGTGGGTATACCATATTCCGTTTACCCATTCATCAGTTGACGAACATTTTGACTATTACAAATAATGCTTCTGTGAACATTCATGTGTGCTTTTTTCTGTGAAAATTGGTTTTCAGTTCTCTTAGGTATATAATTAGTAGTGTAAGTGCTAGCTCTGTTTGCAACTCTGTTTAGCTTTTAGAGGACCTGCTAAACTTTTCCATAGTGGCTGCAGCACTTTACCTTCCCACCAGTAGTGTGTAAGTGTGTAAGTGTTCCACTTTGTCCATATACTCAACAATGCTTGTTATTTTCCTTTTTAATTTTTTATGGCCATCTTAGTGGGTGTGAAGTGGTGTCTGAGTGGTTTTGATTTGCATTTCTCTGATAACTAATCAAATTGAGGATCATGTGTAGACTGCCATCTATATATCTTTCATTAAGTTTTTTACCCTTTTAAAAATTACGGTCTTTTAATTGTTGAGATTCTCTTTGTCAGAATTATATACCTTATATTAAATGTTATCCCCTAATTAATAACAATTAATAGAGGACTGTTCTAGAATATAAAGAATTTGGGTGATGTTAGAATAACACAATTTATAGTCAGTATACAATTAAAAATCTACAGTCTGTATAAGATAATAGAAAATGTACAGTCCTCACAAACTTTGGCTGTTTCTGAACACAGAGTAAAATAGCATAGTCAGTTGTTTATGCAATAGCAGAGCCAGGGCTAAATAGATGTGCTGTTTACTTTCTGGTAATTATAGCGTCTCATTTGGTAGGATTTAAAGAGTATGCAGAAGTAGTGGGTTGGTAATGAGAGGTTTAAAAATTGCATTTTAAGGTAAAAGTTTTATAAATTTACTCTAAAATTAGAAGTGGTTAAATCACGTAAAGCTAGAGTTTAGGCATTGGTCCAGGATGTTCTGAGACTTACTGATAATCACTTAAAAGAAAGGATTTTGAATTCTCTGCACTTGAAACCTAACCAATGTCATCCCAATAAATTTTAAAAAATACAACAAAAATAACTTAAAATTTTCTTGCTGTTTAAATAGGACTCAACCAAGAAAAAAAGTAATGAGTGGTATACAAATACTTGTACTTCATGGAATTTCTAGTTAGTTCAGCATTATTTTCCACATGCTTGTGTTCATGTGAATTATGTGGTATATTTTGATACCTCTTCTTGTCTACAAGGATTCATAGTTTTTCCTCTTTGTGGTTTAGTAGGGGTTTGGTTTTTTTGTTTTTTTTTGTTTTTTTTGTCATCCTATTCTTAGTAAACAGAGAGAATCTAATGAAGACTTTAAGTGCCTGTAGGCACTGCCATTGGCACAATTGTAGATGTTGCTCCTTACTTAGGCCTAGTCCTAGCCATGCCTCTGCTATTGCTTAAAAATAACTCACTTCTAAGTTGAAGATTATCTTTAGAACTACTTAGGGGGGAGTAGTGAGGAAGTGTTCTTGCTGGGGTGGGAACTCAAATAAGAAACCAGTAGGATATGTGTCTTTAGACTTGTTAAATTCAGGTTTGTTTTTATTAGTAATGAGAGTTATGAATGATTTCGATTTGGGAGATTCTTTAAACTTGTTTAGCTGAAATGTCATATATTTATTTTTAATAGCAACAGTACAGATAGGCTGCAGAGGGATGTAGTAAGAAGAAAGACGTCCATTACTTAGATGTGCTATATTTCATAGGCTAAAGCTAAAGGGCAAAATATCATTACTACCGATTTGTAGCTGAATATTAAACAATAAATTGCAGGTGATCAATGCCAAGAGGTATGACAGCAGAGAGTGATAAATCTAAAGTGCGAGCATGGTCGAGTTCTAGGGTTCTTCTGGGGAGCCGTGACGGAATCTTCTCAGAGTTTAGAGAGGCGCGTCAAGAAAGTGGGCTTGAGGCCCAGTCTGGGGTGTGATAAAGGGAAAGCCCATCTGAATTTTCAGATTGTTGGATTATTCCTATCTCAGCAATGGAGATATAGGTAATTATAGGTAGTTTTGTACTAAATGTAGTACTTTACATAGCATACATAGATAATTGTATAAATGTTGGGAAAAAAGCCATTTTCACTTATTTAGAGATAGTAAAATTGATCGGAATTATTTTTAAAAAATGACAAAAGAATCCAGCCCCCAACAGGTGTTTATGGTCTGTCACAGTTACAGGATTTCAGGGTCCCCCAGCCAACAGCACAGAGCAGGGAGAAAGCAGGAGGTCCCGGCACCTTTCAGTCCTGCCTCTCACATTATCCCCACAGCCAGGGCTCTGGGACAGGTAGGTTGTACCAAGGCTCCCACTGACCCAGTTGATGGAAGAGACTGGGCCTCTTTCCAACCCCAGCTCCAAAGTGACAATGCCGCTTCTTTCCGGAGAGAGCCCCAGGGGAAAGCCCCAGGGCTGTGGCAGGGAGGCGTGAGCCCGGAGAACGGAACCTTAAAAGTACATTTTGGAACCAAATAAGAAACCCTGACTCTAATCCCCACCCCAGTTGGAGTGTACACCCCCGTCCCTCCACCTTCATTAGTGTACCTGACTTGTTTGGCTGACAGAGTCAAAATCATGGCCTTGGATGCCCCCAAAGTATAAAAAGATGTATGTTTAGGGATTCAGTTATTTAGCAGATGGTGGTCACTAAATAGTTCTTGAAGGAGATGGCCTCTTTTCTTCCCACATTTTAGTATTTTAAACACCTTTCTTGACGGAGCCTAAACTTGGCAGCATTATTAAAACAAACCTGCACAGTGAGGTCTTAGGGTCTTCCCAGTATGTAGTCAGAGTGGGTGTTTTTTGTTGTTTTTTGTCTTACTACATGATTCTGAAGTGGTGAATTTCTATGGCGCAAAAAACGTCACCTATAAATGTTTCTTTCTTGCTCACCAAAGAGAAAATGGGGGTTTCTGAGACGGCTGGAATTTCTTTGCTGTTATCTGTTACCCTGGTGTGGGCTGATCAAATTTCTCATTTCCAGGTTGCTAGGAAACAGGCAGCCTATCTTGTAGATACTGGCATATCATACCTCTTTATTCTTTGGACCTCTGTATTTCTTAGAATTGTCATGCTTACTTTCCAAAACCTAAATTATGCAGAGGCAACATGGTTATTTGACCAAGCTCAGGAAATATAAAACAGGTCAAAGATAGCAAAGCCAGGTTTAAAAAACATTATGGCTACAGTACATTAAGGCAACATTTTGCCTCTGTTTTTACAGCAGCCTCTTGCTTCTTTTTGCAACACTCCCAAGGCACAAGAATGGTTAGGTGGGAGTAGGCTGAGAATAATACCTTCTCCAGAGCTTCAGATAATGTTAAAAGTATTGCAAATGAACCATGGCCTCAGGAGCTCTATTTAAATAATTTAGTGATTTAGTGTCCTAGGAACATTGGGTTTACTATTGGTCTATTGCCCATATGCCTTCCTTTAAAAGGAAGGTTAGGTTACAATACAACAGTTTGTATTGTACAACACCTTAGGTTAGAATACAGTGATTTTTTTGGGAATGCTTTAAGTTTAACATTAGATTACATGGTTTTTTAAAATTTGATCAGATGGTAGATGTTTATGGAAATTTGGCAAAGGAATTTATTTGAAATTGAATGCTTTCCAGTATCAATCAGAAAAGTTTCATAGGCTTTCAATTTTGAATAGCATAGGGATTGGTTAAAATGTAATGACCTGGAAAGTTCTACTTCATGTTTTGAGAGGTCAGGCTCTCTCTTTTTCTCTCTCAATTCAAGATACAGTTCTTTGTAGCAGATGCTTTAGAGCTGGTGTATTTTATAAGTGGCTTAGTTGACTGTATGTATTATGCTCACCAAAGAGAAAATGGGGGTTTTCAGCCAGGACCCAGAACCCCAGTGAATATTTTGTCACTACTTTAACAAAGAATGGAAGAGTGATTCCCATTCTCAGCCAGTTTATCTTTTAAATGAGCTGTAGTCAGCTGTCATGCTGGAAAAATTAAATCTGATGTTTTTGTTCTATGAAGATGAATTGGGTAGACTAACCATATGGGCTATGGCAGGAAGACACAATTTCAGTGTGAGTTGAAGTAACTAACTGAAGCTGTACATTTGACTAGTGAGGAGGTTGCTGAGATATATTGACAGATTATATGTAGAATTAGATAGAATTTTGTTTTTGTAAATGTCTTAAGATCTAATTTCTGTGTGCAAACTGGTTTTAACAGTAAACCTTGGTTTGCTGTTATTTGTCTTTGTCTTAACATATTATTATTAGATTATTTTTATAACTTAAAAATTATGCAAGTGATAAATGTTGACTACAAAAAAATGAGAACATACATAAAAAATTTTAAAAATCCTCTGTAATCACATCACCTGAAGATAAACAGTGTAAACTGTAGAAGCCTATCATTCTAGACCTTCTTTCCATTATATATGTCTTTCAAAACCAAATTGTATAATGCATACCGTTTGGTAAATATAGCTTTTTTTCATGTGCCAGTATAGCATGAATATCCATCTGTTCAAGTCATCAAATTTTCTTCATTTTCATTTTTAGGCTGCTTAAGTAGGCTTTTGCAAGGTGAACTGTAATTTATTTAATGTTTCCCATGATTGGAATTTAGGTTGTTTCTAATTTTTTCTGCAGTGGCATTTACAAGGTGTAACAAAGCACATTTACAGTTATTTGTATGGAAAATAATACAATAATTAATAAATAATAATACAAGAATAAAGCCTGTGTTCTGTGTACTCACAGCATGAACCTGCTTTTGCCCCATCCTGTGTATCTGCCCTTTTGCCTCTGTCTGAGTATTGCCTTAGGATAAATTCTTGGGAGCAGAATACTTTGTAATGGATTTGCACTTTTTAAGGCTTTTGAAAGACACTGACAACTAGTTTTCTAGAAAAGCTATTTCAATTTTCAGGTTCTTCTGTCTTACTGGCTTTATACTTGCATTAAAACATGACATTTTTATGTAGTTGCAGAATGAGGAAGAGCCGGGAGAGCCTGAACAGGCTGCAGGCGACGCTCCCCCTCCTTACAGCAGCATCTCCGCGGAGAGCGCAGGTAGGTGCCGGAGGTGCCCGCAGAGCTCCTGACACGCACTTGGCCACGGACTTGGGTCCAGTGTGTGTTCATTGGTGTTTACCTTTGTGTCAGCTGTCCATAAGTAGTCTTTGACGTTATAATTAGTTCACAGCCTGAGGTGGAACAAACTCGAGTTACTGTTGAGAAGAACAGGTCAAACCCCTTTTCAGTAGGTTTTTTTTTTGTGGAACTCAATTTCATTCCAACAGACTCTTATTATAAAAGAAGTAGAAATTCAGGAACCAGGTGATCACCTAATTTTTGTTGTTTTTATAGTTTCCTCATTAGCTCTTTTGCTCTTTGTGACTCTAGTACCTATGGTGTAGAATATAGTATATTATGTTTTTTTATGCTCGTAAATTCTTTAAAAAAACAAACAAACTAGAAGTCTCCTAACTCATTCTGTTCCTCTAATTTAAACATTCCTCATAGTTTAAACCATCCTTAATTGACCTTTCATCTTCCCATAGTATGCAAGATTATCTTTTTAATTTTCATGTATATGTGTAGAGGGAGGGGGAAGAAGAAAAAAATCTCAACAGTTGAGGACTTTTGGTAACTAGAGCTTCCTGATAACTAGTTCTGCTTTAATTGCTGAAAGCTGACCAGTTTTAATGAAACCTCTTTCATATTCTCTAAAACACAACTGAAGCAGAGTGGCAAGTACGTGGCCCATGGTGCCCCAACTGAACTCAGCCTACCCCAGGGTGGATAGTCAAGTCGAAGACAGGGTTCATACCAGACAGCCTCAGAATGCTTTTCAAACAGCACTTCGGGCAGCTGTCGCCAGTGTTGTGAGATTAAATCTATTGGTAGTCTTGCCCTGGCCAGGTGGCTCAGTTGATGGGAGTGTCATCCCTCACATCAGAATGTGGGTTCGATCCCTAGTCAGGGCGGGTGTGAGAGGCAAGCATTCGCTGTTTCTCTCATATCAGCGTTTCTCTCTTCCCCCCTCCCTCCCCCTTCTTTCCCTCTCAAACCAATAAACATACCCTCAGGTAAGGATTTTAAGAAATCTATTGGTAGTCTCTGTGGCCCCGAGGCTGCCATTATAATTAGGAAGAACTTGAAAAATTTCTCACCTCTACTCTGGCTTCAAATTTTGAACCCTGTCTTCGTGGATTAGTTAAGTTACTTTTATTTTTAAGTATCTGAAACTAATAGTGCTAACTTCAGGTTTTGGAAGAATTCTAAGGTGTCTCATGGAATTAAATTAAGACGACAACAGCAAGACTGGGCGAAGAACTGCAGTGCTGTTTCCTGTGCTCTCATCTCTGCCCAGACTGTCAGTACTCGTCGTACATTAAACACGTTAGTGAAAATTTCAACTGGTTAATAAGAAATAGGATTCCTGTTTTATTAATGATAAATGTCCTTTATATTTATAGGAGGTAATTTTTTCTGAATATCTTAGTTTCTGCTCTGTAAAAACTTACAACCATTTTAGATAGAAATCTTTCTCAACCACATCATTCCCTTAGTCACTGACACCTCCTATTCTTTGTTTAAAATTTTCTTTATGATTACAACAGAAACAGTTCTCTGGAATGTATTTTATTCTGTACTGTAGTGATGCTTTTGTTCATTGAGACTCGTAGAACTTCTTGGCTCAAGAATCAAATCCCCCCTTGCTGTAAGATCACATCTCATTTTGCTGTCAACGTGAGGTCTTTTTCCTCTTTCATTTTTCATTAATCTTGCTGTGGGCCTCAACAGCAAATAACAGAACTTCTTAAGATTGGGTGTAGAGGAAGAGTAAACTGTAGAATGAGGCCTGAAGAACTCTCTTGAATAAAGTCTTTGGGTTTTGTGGCATTTTATCTGACTCCATAGAGGCCTTAAAAAAAAAAAGCAAACAAAAAACCTTTCACTTCCTGGGTCTCTATGAGCTCTTTTAGTTCCAGGTCAGGGAAATAGGTTTTTAGAGATCATAAGTTGCTCAAAACTATTAATTCTTTTTATTATTTATGAACAAGGGTTTTCCATTTTTACTTTTTTAAAAGGAAACCTCTAAAATGGCTTAAATGGCCTTCTTGCCTTTATTAAATTAACATGGCTTTTTTTTTTAGGTAAATGTTTACTGTGTATATTTATTAGTCCATTTATGAGAAAAACAGAAACAGAATGCAACACACATGTTGTGGGGGAGAAAAATCACAAGTCATTGTTTAGTATATTCACTTTACCTATTTTAGTTTGTGATATATAAATTTGAACAGTCTAACAAATATTAGATTTTTTTGTTTTGAATGTACTAAATAAACTTGAAAAGATTGTCATAAAACTTTTTCTGGAAACTTAAAATTTTATGATATGTATATGGATGGATTCTGTTTTTTAAAGATTTTATTTATGTACTTTTAGAAAGAGGGGAAGGGAGGGAGAGAAACAGTGATGTGCGAGAGAAACGATCGTTGGTTGCCTCTCGCACACTCCCAGCCGGGAACCTGGCTTGTAACCCCAGGCTTGTACCCCGACCGGGGATGGAACCGGTGACTTTTCAGTTTGCGGATGATGCCCAGCCCACTGAACCACACCAGTAAGGGATGGATTCCATTTTCTAAAAATCTTTTGAAATAGGGAAATAAAAATGTTCTTATGTTTCTCAACTTTTAAGGTTGTAATTACCAGTTTTATTCACATATTAAAAATCACAATGGCAGTGGGCTAATTCAACTTGCACATTTCTTTTTGTGATGTGACTTCAGTATGATTTGATTAAAACTAAAATTTTATAGGAAGTTATATATGGAATATTTTATAATATATAATACATGTGTGTATGTGTATACCTGCATATATGTGTGTGCATGTATATATGTTAAATAGTTATTTAGTTATTTTGACATGGAAAAAAGCCAAGTTCCTTAAATTGGATTAGGTGGAACTTTAGTTTCAATAATACAGTTTCCTATATTTTCTTCTAAAATCTTTGATATTTTATTTTTCCCATTTAGATCTGCATTCCACCTGGAGTTGTTTTTTCCTATATAGAGTGAGGTAGCAGTTAAGATTAAGTTGTTTTTCCAAATGGATATCCAGTTGGTCCAGCACCATTTCTTGAGAAAACCATTTTTTCACCATTGTACCACAGTGTGATCTTTGTCATAAAATAGCTGACCATATATCTGGGGATCTTTTTCTGGACTCAATATTCTGTTCTTTGGTCTATTTTTTCTTTTTTTATCTTTGTACCTGTGCCCTACTGTCTTAATTTGTGGAGCTCTATAATCTTGATATCTAATATAGGTCTTTGAGCCTTTTTGTTCTTTAAGATTGCTTTGGTTCTTCTTGACTATGTATATTTTAGAATCAGTTCGTCAGTTTTTATAAAATGGAACAAAACAAAAACCCTTCTGGAATGTTAGTTGGGATTACATTGACTCTGTGGATTAGTTTGAAGAGAATTAACATCTTTATAGTATTGCATTTTCCAGTCTGTAAACATGACATATCTATCTATTAAGATCCCCTTTAATTTCTCTCAATAATATTTTGTACATGTCAACATTAAGATCTTGCATTTTTTTATTAGATTTATTCCTAGGTATTCACTGTATTTTGATGCTATTATAAATGGAATATATATTTTTTTATTTTCTCTTTGTTGCTGGTATATGGAAATACCACTGATAGTTTATATTACGTAGGTACTCAGAGACTTTGCTTAATTTATATATTCCATTGGCTTGTCTACAGATGGGTACCCGTGGGTTTTCTTTGTACGCAATTGTGTCATCCATGATTAGGACCGTTATTTCTTCCTTTCCAATTATTTTATTGCCGTATTGCATCAGCTAGTAGCACCTCTGAGATAATGTTTGATTAAAGTGGTGATATTGGGCATTTTTATCTAAGTCTGTAATCTTAAGGTAGAAGGCTTTTAAAAATTTACCATTATGACATTTACCCTAGGTTTTTCAGAGATTTGTGGTCAGATTAAGGAAGTTTTTTAAAATTCCTAATTGGCTAAGTGTTTTCTTCTTAGTAGGTATTGAATTTTATCAAATGCCTTTTCTGCGCATGTGAAGAATAGAATTTTTTCTTTTTTCTGTTAATGAGGTGAATTGTATTGATTGATCATTAATTTCGGTAATTATCAAATTATAGTAAAATAGGAAGTTAATTACAATTAACCAAAGAGAAAAAAAAGAAAAATGTTAATCTTGATGAACTATAGGAATTATTTTCAAAATTTTGTTTTTTAAAAAATTGTATAGAAATTTAATCGATTTGTAAATAGACTTTTTTTGTAATAATAAATATTGAATCTTTTATAATAGAGTTCAATGAGAATGAAGATACAGCATTAAGAAGAGGAAATTAAAGATTTAATGCAGATAAATAATGGCTCTGTACCTCAGTTACCTTAGGCACGCCATAGAAAACAATACATGGAAAAAATAATGTGAAAAAAATCAAAGTACCAAAACAAACATGTGAGGAATGAATTTTAACTTCTTTTTAAGTTGATTTTTATGTTTATAAATGGGAGGAAACTACGGTACAGATTTACAAACACACACGGGTGAAGTATTTTTAGTTTAAGTGTTTTTCTTATGCCACTATTTTTATTAATAATAATTATGCCTTTGTGAGTATACCACATAACAATTGAAAAAAAGAGTTCAAATCACTTAGGAGAGCAAAGTGAGTCTGGAATTTAAATAATTGAAAAGTAGATAAATTTAAAAACCATTCCTAGTCTTTTATTAGTGGACATCTTTGAATCAGTTATTTTATATGTGCTGTTATGGTGCCTGGTTTGTTTTTTTTTTGCCAGAGTTCGTAGGAGTCCTTTTTTTCCCTGTATTCAACTAATCATCAGATACTTGTGACTCCCTTTTGTTCTGCAGTATATTTTGACTACAAAGATGAGTCTGGGTTTCCAAAGCCCCCGTCTTACAACGTGGCTACAACACTGCCCACTTACGATGAAGCCGAGAGGACCAAGGCCGAAGCTACTATCCCTTTGGTTCCTGGAAGAGTAAGTCCATGGGAATCAAGTTATCTTCATTATCCACTTTGATTTATTATGTATGATTTCATTGATTAGTAAAAGTACACCGAATTTTTAAAAACAAGCACATTTTATTTTGGGATAATAAACTCTTACCTCTTCCTGAAAATGATGAGGTAAAATGTACACATGAACAGAGAACCGCTGGTCAGGCCAGCTCGTTTCCTCTGAGTCTTTACTGCTGCCACCACTCTCCCAAGTCTCCTGGCATGGTGGGAAAGTCTCGGAGCAGGGGCTCATTTAGGAAATACATTGACTTCGTCTTGATTCTGCACGCTTAAATTTTTGGTGTTGCATAGATAGCTGTGAGGGAGATCTATGGAAATAATAAATAAGTGCATGTTTATGGAATTAAAGGGTCCTCACAATGATCTAAGATGACCCCTGTGCCATGACCGGTCCAGATTACACCGTCTGTCGGGGCGCAGTGAATTCAGATCCCATCTGGCCTGGTGTTAATTCATGGGAGTGCAGATGGCGTGTGATGAAAGCTAGCACTCTTGGTTCTTGATGCCAGACCTGTAAATGATGTAGATGTGGTTTAAATATTCATCCAGGTGGAAGTTGATACAGGTAGGGCCTTGGACCAGATCTTGGGAGAATGGGAAGTAGGGTAGTGTCCCCAGAAATGTGGGGTGATCAGGCCTCCAGACTCTAGTTCTGGCAGGAAACTGGAATGAAAGATAAGAAAGAACTGTATGTAGCTCAGTCTGGGCAGTGTAATGCCACAGGCCCCAAAAGTTCAGGCCTTAGAGTAACGAATTGTTTACAGACCATACCTTTAGGTTTGGGGCTCTTAAAACCACTGCTTGGCAGAAATAATAGTTTATAAATCTGGTCTAGGATGATGGTGATGTGCATTCCAGGGAGAAACTAAGAAACCTTGTGGCACTTCCTGTCTGAGGACAAAACAGTCTTAATGTAACTACCATGTATTGGAAACAACGTGATTGGTCCTATGCTTGGTACTTTTATATAGTATTTTATATATTATTTCCAGTACTCTCAGTAACCTCACAAGATAGGGATTATATTATCCCCATTTGCAAATGCAAAAACTGAGTCCCAGAGAGATTAAGTCGTTTGCCCAAAGTTGTGTAGCTAGTAAGTAACATAGATGAGAGCCAAATCCAGATATTCTAGGCTCCAGAGTCCTTGTATGTACTCTGTAGACCTGTTGGAATACATGGCAACTGACCTATGGAAATAGGCCAGGAGATTAGCTTTGGCTAATCACAGAACTCTTTAGAATGCTTTTATTTTACAACTGTACATACAGAGGTGGGCAAAAGGAGGTTTACAGTTATAATACAAATAATATAATTAATAAAGAATAATACAATAATAAACCATTTTGTGTACTTACAACTGTTAACCTACTTTTGCCCACTCCTGTATTTAGAAACATCTTTAAAGGGTTCTATATTCAGCAAACCTATGTAGAGCACTCCTTCATACAGTGCGTGCTATGTATTTTGCAGTGGGTATGTAGAAAGCTTTGTATAAGACAGTGTTTCTGCCACACAAGAGCTTAAAATCCAGCTGGGGAAAAAACCCACAAATACCCATATCTAAGGAGCAGCGTAGGAGCGGTGAGCAATAAGAACTGTGACTTTTTATTGTGTGATCAGGGGAAGATGGTGAATAAGAATGGTCCAGAGGGAAAAGCCCAGAAAGCAGGTATAAATTCAGCCAGGTGCAGGGCAAGTTTTGTGGATGTAGTAATTGGCTTTGCTTGAGCAAAGAGTTTGTGAACAGATCTGTAGGTTGTAGGATCTCCTGAATGTTAGGCTGAGGCATTTAGATTTATTTGTAGGTCACACAGACCTAAAGAAAAAAAAACCCACACAAAATTTTGATCTTCATCTGAGGACACTTTTTTATTACTTATAGAGAGAGAGGAAGGAAGAGAGGAAAGGAGAGAGAAAAACATCGATATGAGAGAAACATGGATTGATAGCCTCCCACACGCACCTAGACTGAGGATTGTATGAGCCCAGACCAGGAATCGAACCCGCAATCTTTCAGTTACGGGATGATGCTCCAACCAACTGAGCCAGATTAGCCAGGGCTTCAGAGTTTTTGAGCAGGGGTATGGTAAGACAGGTATGATGTTTTAGAAATATTAATCTGGCAACAATTGGTAGGGGGCATTTGCAATATTATATAGGTGGTTCTTGATGTTCGGTGGGGTTATGTCCTGATAAATCTATTGAAGGTTGAAAATATTGTAAGGTAAAAATACATTTGATTAACTTACCCAACAAATATCATATCTTAGCCTAGCCAGTTTCTATTAATGTATATCATTTCACACCACCATATAGTTGAAAAATAGAAAGTCAAACCATCATAAGTTGGGGACTGTCTGTATTGGAAATTATTTCCATGTATTTTTGTAGTATATCTTGGAGTAATTATGCAAAAAACGTAATTAGTTTCTAATTTGGCAAAGCTTTATTTATTCTGCTAATATGAAGTCAGAATTCTAGATATTTAGTATTTTAAAAAACATAAAATGCATTCTTATAAAAATTTTGAACAACAGAGAAAATGTGTTAAGTTAGGAATGGAAGCTTCCACTGACCCTTCCCTTTCTCTAGTTCCCACCCCCCAGGGGAAACCCTGTTAACAGCTTGCTGTGGATTTCCAAGCCCCCTTTCTGTGCAGAGCACATGTTGGTTGCCTATAAAGTTTTTTTTTTGTTTGTTTGTTTAATTTAAGGAACCCTCATTGGATTGTGTACAAGTCTACCACTTTTATGTGTATATTCATTTATTTTTCAGTATCTCAACTCATACCTACATTAATTGAAAAGGTAGGCTACCATATGTTGGTGTCAATGGTGGTCAAAGTAGTGTTCCTTCTAGACCGGCAGTTAGGATGGAAGAGATCCTGTCTGCCAATACAGTTGGAAGTGAGGTGCTTTCAGACCTGTGTCCCAATATAAACACATGGTGACGGAGCTGAGCAGCGGGCAGCCCTGTAGACTCTCCACGTGCGATCATGCTGTCCCCGCTTCCCTCTGTCAGTCTCACAAAGCACTTGTGCTGCGCAGCTGTAGCTCCTTCACAGGCCCTGGGCTGCTGATATTCTGGGCCCTAAACAGGGCCTGGACTATTGACATTCTAGAATTTAAGCCAAATGTGTAAGTAAATTTTCTCATTTTTTAAAGGTGTATGTATAAAAAAGGAACTTTGTGAATTTTTATGATTTTTGAAGCGTATCGTTAAAAGAATTTGGGTTATAAAAATGAAAAAATCTTTTGTTGAAAAAACTAGAGCTAGAAGAAAGATTTGGTTTTTTTCCTCTATACCTTCCTTTAAGGCAATGAAATGAAAAAAAATTAATAAAAAATTTTTAGGTCTCTTTTTAAAATTTATTTTTTATTGAGGTAACAGGATCATAACATAAGTTTCAGGTGTAAAATGAAATTTTAAAAACATACTGAGTCTTAATGCTTATAGTTTTGAATTGAGTCAAAGTACTAAAATTTCTTCTTGGTACTTAAACTTTCATCCTTTTCTCTTTTTCTAGATGTCTTTCCTTTGCCTAGAAATAATTCATTGTGAATATACCTTATTTTTTTCTTTTTGTGTAGGATGAGGATTTTGTGGCTCGGGATGATTTTGATGATGCTGACCAGCTGAGGATAGGAAACGATGGGATTTTTATGTTAACTTTTTTCAGTAAGTACATACCACGTAGGAGAGGCATGTCCCACAGACCAGACTGCTTTGGATTATGGCTAAATCTAACTGAATTAAAGTAGCTGTTTGAACTAATATTTTAATACATTATAGTTATTTGGTGCCTTTTACTGAAATGTCAGAGCTTAGTACACTTTTAATATCCGTTCTCTTTATCTTCTACTTCTGTGAATATCTATGGAAAATATTAAAATAACTAAATAATTAAAGCAGTAATCAGATGCTGCATTTCTGTATGAGCTAAGCCTTATCTTTCAGGTCTGCAAGGGCCCCTTAGCTGTGCGCCTACTCACACCTGACCTGTTGACTAGACATTAAGTGCTGCTGTCTGATGCATTTTGTTTTGCAAGCTTCTGTTTTCTAATAGGTCAAAGTCAGCGTGGTTTTTTTCTCCCACTTGGTGTTATTTTGCATTTATCTTTCTATGTGCTTCACTTAAAAGCGAGCAACTTTATTTCTTTTATTTGTTGTATTAAAAAGATACGAAGGAAATGCCATGCTTTTAGAGGTGATGTTATGTATGTAAAGTGTCAAAATTTATAGAAGCAGGAGGATGAATGACCTGAATCAGATTATTTGGGACCACTAACTTAGTATTTAAAGCATTTATTTCCTGAAGTATAACACATACAGTAAAGTCATAAGTATACTAGTTTGGTGAGTGTTAAGGTACTTTTGAAAGTGAGCAGCAGTAGATGTATTAGTGTATTACCTGGTTTCAGAGGGGATGTTTTCTTGTTTGCTTCGGGGATGTGCGGGGTCAGGGGCATGGAGGCCTGGCCGGCCGCCTTTTTATCTTTGGGGAAAACACTTAAACAGAAGCAGGTCAGGGGGCACTGGTGCTCCGTGAGTAGCAGGGCACACCTGACGTCTCTTCTCCTCTCTGCCTTTGCAGTGGCGTTCCTCTTTAACTGGATTGGGTTTTTCCTGTCTTTTTGCCTGACCACTTCAGCTGCAGGAAGGTATGGGGCCATTTCAGGATTTGGTCTCTCTCTAATTAAGTGGATCCTGATTGTCAGGGTAAGTTGTACACTGGACAAGATGGGCTCTGTAGAGAAACAATAAGTAGAATAACTTGGAATATTTGATTTTTCATTTGCTTTTCTTGCATTATGTCAACATTTAAAATGATTTTTGGTTTGTCTTTGTTCTGGTTTCATGAAGATGAACCTGTATCGGTGGCAACTGGTTCATGCATACAAGCTTTGTAGTCTAATCTAGTGATTATTGGTGGCCCAGGGGCATCTGTCTTACAGGTTTTTCACCATCTACTTTCTCTGTTTTTAATGTTTATAATACATGTTTGTTCTGAAATTAGTTGGTTTTATAATAAAAGGAAGGTTATTACCTTTCTGGTGTCTTGTCAAAAGCTGGCCTTCCTGTCATTACTTTAGTTTCAGTGTATCTTTTCCGCCCCCCTTCTCTCTCTCCTTTCCTCCCTGCTTCCTCCCTCTCTTCCTTGCTCCCTCCCAGGGTGGCTATCAGGAGCATCACTGGCTATGCTGGAATGTTTGGGGAGTCAGAACTGTTTGACAAGTGCCACTCCATTATGGGGTCATATCTGTAAAGAAAATTAGAGGTATCTTCAGTGATTTGTTTGGAAGTTAGCAGTTAGAATTGTATCAAGTAATTCAAAATTATAAAAGATCTAGTCTCTTAAAGTGTCCTCTGATTTCAAATAAGTTAATTGCTATTGACAACTATATAGATAAAACCAATGTATTCATCATAAATTGGCATTATTAACTAAATAATGGGTGTTGACTGACCACTAGAGTTTTTCAAACTTATTTATTCTAAAGAAGTCACTAACATTTTTTAGGATTCCAGGTTCCTTTGAGAGTCTGATAAAAGTTATGGGCTTTTTCTCCAGATAGCTAATATATACTCATCTAAAATGAGGACTTTAGGTTAAGAACCCAAGCCCTAAAGAGGCTTTTCATTCTTTCTCTAAATCTTAATTGTTACATTAGTAAGCAATAACATGCTGTATTTTAGTGCTCAAACTGTATTAAATTTTTGAACACCAAAACCTCCAATAAAAAACTGAGATAAGTTACCAAATTTTGTTTTTACTAAGTTTTTAACTAAATTGACTAAATTTTAAACTAAATTTAATGAATCGATTTGTATCAGTTAGGATGCTTTGTCTGCAGAAAACTTAGTTCAAAATGGCTTAGAAAATAGTAGGAAGATTTATCACCTATGAAAACAGTTCCTGACATGGAGGTTAGTTAAATCAGTGTTTCACTGACATCATCAGGGACAACGGAGACTTCTGTTCAGCACCTGCGTATAGCCGCTCCTTCCTGGAGTTTAAGGCATTGCATCAGAAACACAACAGTGCTCAACAGAAGAAAGGGAACCATTGCTTCTTTTCATTTTCTCTTTAAGAGCAAAGAAGCCTTCTCAGCAGCCTTCAGTTCCCCTTGTCCAGAATAACATCATGTGCCACATCCCTGGTAAAGGAAAGGGCTATCATTAGGAGGCTTTCAAGGTCAAGGCGCGGCTGGAGGAATAGGAATAAACTCAGAGCTCACTAGAAAGGAGGCCAAACAGTTGGTTTTAGCACTGGGTGAGCAAAGAAAAAATATCATTAAAACATATTTCTTAAAGGACCAATATTATGTGGGAAAAGATTTTTAAAATGAAACAGATTTGAGCACTTTTCAAAACAAGAAATCTGTAAAGCTGACTTTATCATTTCAAGATTGCTTTTCCATGAAAGTAAATATATTTGTTTATGTCATAAGCATTTCAGAGCAGTAATGTATAAAATAGTTTAATTTTTAAAAGCTAAATAACAGCATTTGTGTACAAAATAAAGTCTTATATTTAGTGTGCCCATAAGTTAAAATGTGAAGTTGTATCTGCTCAGCTGCTATGAAATGTTTCGGTTTATTTTTCAGTTTTCCACTTATTTCCCTGGATATTTTGATGGTCAGTATTGGCTCTGGTGGGTGTTCCTGGTTTTAGGTAAGTGCTTTTAACATAGACAAAGGAGAGAAAAGGTTGTTAAATTTTAGAGTAAAATTACTTTTAGTAAATCCTCATTGTGCTTACTATACTGTAATATATGTCAAGAATAAGTAGAATTTAAAAACTTTCTCTCAAAGATCAGGCTGTTGTCACCGTTAGAATAATATGCACGTTAATAAAATGTCTCTTAGTAGTTGCAGGTTTTTTGTAACCCATTCATGTTCATTTCTCAGGTTCCCCGTGGGACGAGTGGGCCACATGATGAGATGACTCGATAGTCTGTGGACTTTTCCCCCCTTGTGAATCATTGCCATAAAGTGTTCACAGACTTAACCCCAATTTGCTTATAAGCGTGTTGTAACCAGTTGAACTGCTTATGAGTATATGTGTTGGATCTGTCAGTAGAAAACAGAAAATATTAGCCCTGCTAAACATTACTTTTGGAAGAACCACTACTGGGTTTCCAGAATCCTTTGGTTTATTATTAGTGAGAATGAGAATTATTTTGTGATAGGCACAAGACCTTTATTTTTAATTTATTTTTTGGGGGGGGAGTAAATCAGACATTTCAGGTTATCAGTCTTAAGATTTTATTTTTTACTCTAAATATTTATTTTTATTTTAAAATATTTTCTTCCAA
Source organism: Pteronotus mesoamericanus (assembly GCF_021234165.1). Taxonomy (NCBI): domain Eukaryota; kingdom Metazoa; phylum Chordata; class Mammalia; order Chiroptera; family Mormoopidae; genus Pteronotus; species Pteronotus mesoamericanus. The sequence goes on along the minus strand of NW_026555084.1, from coordinate 21,240,947 downwards.
GATATTTTAAAGCAAAGAAATGAACATTGAGGCAAATACTGTTGGTTTCTTCATTCTTTGTGAAGAAAATATTTTTGATAATAAGAGACCACCATCAATTCTATAAAACAATAGCAGGACGGTCCTGTAGCTCCTAGAGGTAAATTGCCTTGCTCCGCTTCTGTGACAGCCCTTTTTCCTGTTTCCTGTTTTAGGCCTTTTTGTTGCCCCCTTAATTAAGATCCCTGATGGCAGTGCTGCTAAGCGGTCTGGCCAACACAGCGTAGCGCTGTGTCCACCAGGTGGTCAATACATTCAGGACCTGTCTTCTTTGTCTAGGGTGATAGCCATGCGCTGCAGACCCTAAATTTCATTTAGAAAATACAAATCATTCCTCATGCCATCCCTTACCTCCCCAATACATCATCTACTCTACTATTAGTCATTGGAATTCCAAGGAAAGAGAAAGAGTGATCCCTTTCCCCACTATTGTTGAGAAGCTTAATAATGAAAGTGATCTACAGGAGAGTTACTTTGGAGGGATAGTTCCTTGGCTTGCTTATTCTCTGAACCGTATCTTTAAGGGAAAGACTGACTCCTCTTCTCCCAAGCCTAAAGTCCAAGCAGATCCTGAATGGACTAAAGAAGAGCCGTTGAGCATATTGTCAGGTTGATTGTTGATAGCATAGATAATTTAAAGAAATGTAATGGACTGATTTCCTTCTTCTATTTAAGTTTTATGGGACATAAGCTTATAATACTTAAAATTGATCATTCTTGCTATCTTACTGCTTACTAGTAAGCAAGAAGTGGTAAGACTTTGGATGTTTACTTAGTGCACTCAGACCCAGTGTTTGGGTCATTTTTGCAAATTCTCTTATAGGAGAGAACCAACTTTTTTGGAGTTTTTCCTGTAAGGACCAGGCCTGTACAGGAAAAACCATAATACATAATCTTAAGCTGGTCACTCATATAGTGCATCTGGCCTATAGTTGTGGTTTGTTTGTTCAACAGTTATTTTCAGAAGCTTTTTAGATTAGTTGCCATTATTTAAAAATGAAGAGTTTTTACATAAAACATACGATTTTTTTTTTTTTAAAGTTGAAATATCTAGCAAAACGTCTAATTCCCGCATGGTACCCACTCTTTTTCAGGAGCTGAGTGGTAGCTTCTCTTCTGTGCAGGCTCTGTGCTCTCTATTCACTGGGGTCCCGTCGCCCCCCCCCGGGCATGGAGAGGTGGACCCCTGCTCCGTAGCATTGTTGCCTCTTGCCCTGAACAGAATGGTGTTACAGCCAAAAATCTGTTTTATATGAGTAAAAAGAGTTTTCTACTACTCCGTATATTTTAAAATGTATCCTACAGCTGGGGAGAGGCGAGCATGGTGCAGGCAAATGGGTAGTGACTGCTAATGGGTACAGATTTTTCTTTTTAAGGGTAATTAAAAAAATGTGCTAAAAATGTATTATGGTTTTGGTTGTAGAACTCCATAACTATACTAAAACTCAATGAATCATGTGCATTAAATGGGGGGACTTTATGGTATGTAAAGTTTATCTCCATAAAGGTGTTTAAAAATGTATGTAAGACTCAGGGACCGAGATCTCCTGAGGAGGAGGGCCCGGCAGGTCTGAGCTACCGTGGGCACAGGCGTGTCGCCTCCCAGCTGACTCGGGAGGTGCCGGCGTCTGGGGAAGTATAGACTCTGCTGTAGCCATACAAAATCAGTCTTGCTCTTTTACCTGCCTGGTAACTAAATGGCAGAGTGCCTATTTGTCTGTATTTTTTTGAGAATAAAGAAATAAGAGTTTAGAGTTGAGAAGAGAATTGCGGTATTAGGCAAGGGGATCCTGACATCTAGTGGTCAACATGACATACTGTGGCTGGGAGAAAAAATCCCATGACAAGGATGAGGTTTCTTTTTACTTGAGAAAAAACAGTTCATAACCTCTCTTTTTTGGGGGTGGGTTTGGGGGGTTAGTTATCTTGGAATGCTTTTTTTGGAATTCAGAAGATAGGTTTTGATAATGCTTTTCATTGAAGCTTTCAAATGTAAATGTTTGGCCCCTTCTGTATTTCCTTTTCAGATGAATTAGATTCTGAATGTGCAAAGGAGACTTTTATTTGACTCTTGAGATTATGTTTTTCTCACTGAGAAATGAAAAATCTGATGTGGAAATCCTTTGGAGGGAATTGTTCATGTTTTGATAATTTTTAGCAGAAAAACGATGAAATAATGCTACCAAGAGGGACATTTTTGGGGAGGGGACTTAATGTGGAAATTATAAACTTATTATTGACTTTTCTTTTTTAAATTAGGCTTTCTCCTGTTTCTCAGAGGATTTATCAATTATGCAAAGGTCCGGAAGATGCCAGAAACTTTCTCAAATCTCCCCAGGACCAGAGTTCTCTTTATATATTAAAGGTATTAAAATAAAAACGAACTTTGTTCTAATGTCAGTGTAATCATGTGACACGTTGCAAATTTCTGTTGAGATTTTAGAGTAGAGCTACCTCCTGTGGTAGAGGATATAGAGAAGGTAGGGAAGCCATAGCCCTTGCTTTTTAGTCGTTTTAGTGAGGGGAATTTCTACAAAAAGCCATGGGAAAAGGTAAGTTAGAAAAACTGCCACAAGAGAAAACGGTCTCTCAAGGCAGGGGTCTGAGTCATCAGGGAGCCGGGGTATTGGGCTGGGACTCAGGGTTGTACCAGTTCCAGAAAACAGTAGCAGGAAGGAGACTTTCAGGCCTAGTCACTCGGTAATTATGTAGGGCCTCCAAACCCCTGAGCTGGGAGAGACCACAGAGCTCTTTAGGAACTCCTTTGGCCTGGGCTACTAGCAAGCCCACCAAGCCTTCCATTTCTTAAAACTTAGGGAGGCTTCCCTGATGCCTTGTTTCAGGGTTCCACCCAGATTTTACCATGCTGGTGATGGGGAGGGTCAAACGAAAGGAATGGCAGAAAGGGCCTGCTCCCTGCCCAGAAGAGGGAGACCAAGCCCCCCAGAAGCTCTGTGATTCACAGGGGTTTTTTCCCCAGAGGCTGATTCTATCCTGACATCAGTAGCTACAAAAGATGAAGTGGGTCTTGGGAAAGAGTGCCCCAGAGAGGCCTCTCTGGGACCAACATCTAATAGGCCTTCCCGGATGTCACTCTTTGTTCCTTAACACTGTTGATGGTGGATCAGTCTGGGCCTGGCTCCTAGGTATCTTGAGCAATACTTGGGGCCCAGGACAGTTGAAGTTCTCAGGCAAGACTTTGGAAAGGGTGTAGCAATTGAGATAAGCCTTAAATGGTAGGTAGAATATATATTAGTGGAGATTAGCTAGAGTGGGGAAGAATTTCAGAATCACCGGAGGCTGGAGGCAGGGTGGAGGGCAGAAATTGGCTAGGAAGGAGGAGGCTTGCTCAAGGGACAGCATTTTGATTACAGCACAAAGGAGTGTTGGGGGTCCAGGCTAGAAAGCCAGGTTGAACAGTGTTCTCAAATATCTTGAGTACTAAGCCCATTTGCCATGGAGCCAACAGAATTCATAGAGAAGCATCAAAACCGAGTGACATGTTGGCTCAATTCAAGGCTGACCCCATGTGAACATCAGTCAGTTTGTTCTGTATTCACTGTTGGGATGTCATAGTTTATAGAGCTAATCATATGCTAAGGGTGGATTTCTCAATTGTGAAGACTTGTTTAGGTCTCAGAAAGCGTGTTTCTAGAAAAGAAAGTATTCATCATATTTAATTTGCCAGTTGGTGGGATAGCATTGAAAGTTTTTAAGCAACAGAATAATATGAGAACTTGAGTTCAAGTAACAAATATCAACTTTTCCATGTATCAGATATTGTGTTAAGCATTTTACATGTATAGTTGAATATACTTTTATGTAAGTAACAGAAGGCTTTAGTGATAGATAAGCTCAGATACATACAGGGTAAGGTGTATTCATAAGACATTTCTTATAAAAGTTAAAATATACAAATAACTTAGCCTTGTCTTGGCTAAAGTTGGTTTCTTCAAGGAAATATTCACTTTATTTGAAAATTAAATTTTAGTTATTAAGGATACCATTGTGTTCATGATTTTTCTAAAAAGAATGGTTATGATTTGCTGTGTGTTTACAAGTGTGTGGCACGAATTTGAACTAGGTTACAAAGTCCGGACACGGAGGGACATGGAGGCCGCTGGCCTCGACCCTAGTGCCTGTGCTGGGTCTCTGTTTGTGTCTGGGGCATCGTAGCTGTAAGGGGCTTATCAGGTGTTCTGTGCAGCTTTATGCAGTTACCATTGCCATCTTTTCTCTATGTCTTATTATATTTTACAGTCACTTCCAAGCCTTAGGTTTCACTCTTACCTGCCAAAGATTCAGAAATTGATTTTTGGGGGTTGCCACTGCTCACCTTCTTACAAAGGCCTCTGAAATCACCTGCAGTCTTGGATTTTCCCTCATCCAGAGTATACTAAGGGGACAGATTTTTTTTTTAAACAATATTTTCTCTAAGTCTTATCAAAGGCCGCTTTGAATTTCCAAATGGGTTGAGAGTACACCTCTGTCTGGTCTCTTCATTCTTACATTAGAGAGAGATTTCGATTTTTCCTAAGGATGGCACGCCTTCCTCACCTTGCTGCTGACACATAACAGAGAGCCAGATGGGGAGCCTGAACTTCTCAGTGCTCCTGAGTTGTTAGGGACCATACGTAGGAGTTCATAAATTGGTTGACTTTGTTTTGATTTTCTGAAATCTGTGAAATGTTTCATGGAAGTATCTTAAGTTTAAAATAAAGCATCTTTAGGGTTATGGTTTGAACTAGGCAGTCCTCAGTAATAATGCTGTTGGAGCTGTGCTTGTCCCTGTATTTTGCGGTCAGAAGCCTTACAGTGCCTTAGGCATTCTCGGAAACTTAGCGGCCTCTGAGCATCCCCATTGGAGGGCAGAATAGGGTTTCTTTGCTTTCTGCCTGACTTTGCCATTCTAGTTGATTTGAAATCATTCCTGACATGCCCAGAAAATTCAGAGCTCTAAATTAAGGGTTTGGGGATTTAGAGCAGCATTTAGAATTCTAATGACTTCCTTACTAATTTTCGGTATCCCCAGAGGGGATAAGCTGTAACATCCCATGAGACGGAATTTCTTTTGTCCATTGACAGGGATAAGAACTGTCCACTCAGATTTGAATATAGAATGTTTTCTTTCTGTAGTTCAGAGGAAATTTAGTTTAATTAAGTTTAAAGATGTGTTAGAAAACCATCATGTATAAAGATTTTATTTTCTTTCATTGAGACTTCTTTCTTTAATGGAGATGTCACTAGTTAAAAGCTAGCTGGAGGCTTACTTTTTGCCAGAGAGACAAAGGTAGGGAATTTTAAAAATAACTTTGCTATAACAAAATAACTTAATTCCCATGCTGTATGAAGATCTAGTATTTCCCTGGAACAAGGTATAAGAATAGTGACCTTTCTGTTCTGGCTACCCAAAAGATGTAATTTGGACGCGGATGGACACACACACACACACACACACGCACGCACCACTACACACACACACACACACATACCACACCACACCACACACACACCACCCCCTTCATCTCCCCACCCCGCCTCTTGAAATGACCCCAGAGGCCTCTTTCCAATAAACCAAAGTAACTATTACAAAAGCCTAACACCAAATCCCACGTGCTACTATCATAGGGGCAGTTTGCAAGTTCCCTTTTGAAGCCCATTTAGAGTTACAAAAGGAAGTCTGGTTTCCTACCCCACACGGAGAAAAGCCGGAAGGAGCTGCCGGAGGTGGCTCACTTGCATCAAGGAGAAGGGGCAGTGTGACTGCGAGGAAGCGAAACAACAGAATGTTCCTTCTGTTGTGGAAAAGAAACACGCCTTCTACATCTGTATCTGAAATGCTAAAAAATGTAAGGTGGTCATACTTATTTACCAGTTAACTGGAGAATACATTCTCTGGCTGTGCCAGGTAACTGAAGGGTAATTAAGTAGCTGTAAGGTGGTAAAACAGTTGACTGGTATATAAATGCTCTTCCAGAAGCACTTGTGCATATGAAACGTAATAGATTTTAAATTCTGTTACTTTAGCAACATCTCAAATAGGAAGAAAGAGGGTTTGTGAGCTGCCACGTTAATGAGATGCGAGGCCCTTTGCAGTCAGGTGGTTGCTGCTGTGACCTGCTGAGCCGCGCCTTCCAGGCATCAGATACTTTTCCAAATGCTTTCGTTTCCCCTTTTCTGTACTTTCCCCCTGCCCCCTAATACCTCTCTTATTAGAGAAAATTCACCTCAAGTTAAAGTTTGATTTATTGGACTGTGATCTAAAGTAGCAAGTCAGCAGAAATGTTTCCAGTGCAGTTTTTGCTTTTCTAAAAAAAAAAATCACAATGTCCAATAAGAAATTATGTCTTCCTCTTGAAATTAAATGATTTGTAGGCTGTAGGATTCCTTTTGTTTCTGAAGCGTGATCTGCAGCTTAGTAAAGTTATCCCCAGCCCCTAAAACCTGTCTGTCCTCCAGTTCTTGTTCCACCATTGTTTTTGTAACAAACTGTGAGTCGGTTTGATCTGAACAGGTCTCCTCCAGGTCTTAGAGAGCAGTGAGTGCCCCCTGAAGCCTTTTTCATTCTGAGTCTATGTGGTCCTGAAGATCACCCTTAGTAATCCATCTAGGTCCTCTTAGTGGGTATTTAATGTTTCTTGGGAGACTCTGACTTTGAGGAATCTGTGGTAATTAACTTCTGGGGCAGCAGCACGCACTAATGAAAGAGACCAGGTAGTCATCTGGGCCGTGTTTTATATTCCTGAAAATGCTAGTGTTTCAACCTAAGGATTATTACATTAGTTTTTTTTAAAAATATATTTATGGAAACTGATAAAACTGAAGTTACTTGGGTTTGTATTGAGTCTAGGCTCATTGCAAAAAACCCCCTTAGACATCAGTCTACCAATTTTCTTTTTGCTTCTGCTTGGCTTTTAGAATTCCTTAAATTCTTGCGTCTTTGTCCCTGCACATTTTGAGGTCTCTCAGTCTAAAGAAAAGTTGCACTTGTGCCAATATCACTGGTTTGCTTCAATTCAAAACACCAACTGAATTTTGAGTTTGGGAAAATATTAACCATTTAAAAAGAATTACATTGATTTCCTCCAGTATTATAGCTTCTCTGTTTGTCAGCCTTTCAAAGATTTACACAGTAACCTAATCAAAAAAGATATAAAAGGACTGCTTGTGACTTTTACAATAATTTGGAAAGATAGAAAGGAAGCTAAGGGCCTGCCTATATGTGAGCCCTCCAACTCTCATGTGGTGCTGAGTAGCACAAAGTACTTTCTCAATGAATATTTGTTCAGTAGTTAATATATCTCTTTAGTGGTTCTTTTTTTAGCATTAATATGGGTAGCTACTTGTACTTTTTCCCATTATTTCCATGAGAACCAAAACAATTTATTATATTAGCCAATACAGAAATGCCTCAAAATATTGGATGAAAACTGCATTTAACAAAATATATGGACATGATGCTCAAGAGCATTTATTTCAGTCATGTACATTTTATTTTAAAAAATATTGGGTTAGCCAGAAAGCCCATTTAGTTTTTTCCGTAAAATAAAAGACATGTTTCATTTTCACCAATAACTTGATTGATTTGGATATTTTGAGTAGGTCAGCTCTCTCCTGCTATTGGCTTCTAGTAGGCTGCTGCTAAACATCTTCCATTGCATAAGACAGCCCCACAGCAAAGAATTGTTTGGCCAAAATGTCCGTTGTGCCAAGAAACTTAGCAAACTACTTTTGACACATTTGATCAGTCACAGCACGTTCTTCATACACTGCACAATTTTTTTTGCGTTTCAGTTGTGTTTTTGTCTTTCTTAAAATAATAAAGCATAATGTGATGCAAATGTTGCATATATTCTTCCATCTTCAATACTAAAATGGCTGCACAAAATTTCACCAATTTTGTTAAGTTTTTTTAATGCACACTGATGTGACAGCTGTCACAGTACAATTTAACGAAATTGTTTCTAATGAAGTTAAAGACAACTAAGCACTAGAGCCATCGTACAGGAAAAAACTGTACGAAAAAGTTAAAACTTTCGTTATGACTGCATTTCTGCACATAATTCATATTTGCTGTTAAAATTTATCTAGAACTTTATTCAGTTAAACAAGCTTTTTAGCCAACCCAATAGTTTGGGGCTACAGATTTCTTCTTATCCTCCTTTTTTTCTTTTTAGACATACAACCCAAAAATACTTTGATTTTTCTAGTTGATTTTTAAAAAGTACATGTGATACTTGTGTTTTTTTTACCTTTGCTTTGCTCTAAGGCAGCGTGACATCATTGGCATCCTTACTGGAAACTTTCCTTATGTGGGATCTGGCAGAATTGGCAGAGTAAACAGTGCCTTCAGGTATATTAGGAAAATGACCTGTGTACTTGGTTCCTATTGTTTCTTTGTCCCCAAGTTTCAGTCATTGGTTGAGGTTAAATGAAGGAATCGCTACTTGCATTCCGTTCTTTTGTTAGGAAATTTGGAGAGTGAGGCCCCTAACTTCATGGGTTTTAGAGAAAGCATTCAAGTTCTTTCTAGTTCTCGAGTCCTTGATAACTTGAAGAACTGAAAATTTAATGTTTATTGAATGCTATGATGTCAGTGTATAGTAATCTTAAAGCTATGTTAAAATGTACTTCTTGCGTCTCTAAACATCCTGCCTTCTTTTGTGACCACATCCTTCTCTCCGCCAAAATAGCAAACTAACTAGAGTTTCAATATTCAATATCCTTCTCTGGCAGATGTTTTCTGGCAAAGGTCTTCCTGCATTTATGAATTCTCTCTCAAGAAGCAAGAGAACACCTGCAGGAAGTGAATCAAGATGCAGAACACAGAGGAATAATCACCTGCTCTAAAAAAATAAAGTACTGTTGAAAAAGATCATTTCTCTTTATTTGTTCCTAGGTGTAAAATTTTAATAGTTAATGCAGAATTCTGTAATCATGGAATCATTAGTGGTTAATGTTTGAAAAAGCTCTCGCAATCAAGTCTGTGATGTATTAATAATGCCTTATCTATTGTTTGTAGTCATTTTAAATAGCATGAACCGTGTCCCTGTAGTCAGTAGGGGGCAATCTTGCTTTATTCATCCTCCATCTCAAAATGACTTTGAAATTAAATATTTTAGTGTAAGATATGTGTAATGCTGGCCATTCTAAAGGGGTTTTCTCAAAAGTTAAAACTTTAGTTATGACTGCATTTCTGCACATAACTCATATTTGCTGTTAAAATTAATCTAGAACTTTATTCAATTGTACTGTGAACACCTGGAAGCAAAACCATAGTGCAAACTACATTCAAGGTATGGTCAAGAACATGTTCTTAATTGGTAAGTAATAAGCATTAATTTTATAGTCTGTATTCTAAATTTTGCTGTACCTATTGTTCTTTGTTGTGTACCTAAGGGATTGTAAATGTGTTGTCACTGTTTAAAATAGAAAGGACAGGGACAAATACAGCTTAATTACTAAAATACAATTCTTGTTACTTTCTGTATGATTAGAGTCCCTATCCCTCTTTTTTCTTTTTCTCTTATCTCCTGATGATTAGACCTAGGGCTAGGAGGAGGGAAGGGATTAGCTGATATGAGAAAAGACGGAATTAACTTGGAACTTTTGAGATGATCCCTAACATACTGTATGTACTACTTGCTTTTATAATGTGTTAGCAGAAACTGATGTGTTATAAATGTAGAATGATGTGCTTTCTGCCAAGTGGTTATTCACCTTGGTTTGCTATGTTAAAACTGTAAATACAACAGAACATTAATAAACGTCTCTTGTGTAGCAACTCTTGCTGTAGATTAGTGTTTAATTTCTTAGTTTGCATTTGTTGATTGTTGCTAAGGCAATTTTTTTCCTAATTTTCATTCATACAGATTCATACAGAATCATTCTATAAATATAAAATAAATTGGTCTTGGGCAATTTTTTTCTTCTTTTTCAGCACAGGAAGTTCCCTTCTTTTATATCACACACAGTACGTTCCTAGAAATGTATGTGAAAATGGGTTCTTCAAAAGATAATGGACTAGAATAGGGAGGAGTTGTAGAGATATTAAGTCACCCTGGATTCCTAGTTATGCTTCATTTTTTAGACATAATCTCAGATAACTCATTTTCAATATTTTCTGCATGTTCCCGGCATTCGCCTGTTTTCTCAGTTGACCACAGCCAACTGGTTTAAGTCCTGTGAGTACCCAATAGAGGCAAAAGAGTCCTCATGCCTTCTGATTTCTATTCTCAATTATGTTAAATTTAGAGACCAGTGACTTACAATGTCAGCCATTTGATTTCTTTCCTTCTTCCACTTACACAAATAAAATATAAAGGAAAAAAATGCAGCAAAATGGTCAAGGAACACACAAACAGCACTCACATGGTGGGAGAGCTGTGCGTATCACTTACCTGCCGCTGCGGAGCGGCTGGGTCTGCGCAGGAGGTCTGTTCGGGGTGTCAGGGCGTGATGCACGGCGTGTAGGTTGTTTGAAAGCCAAACAGGGAAACCGAGTTCCTCCTGGACTGACACAGCAATAATCATTCTAATTTATTGATTATTGTAAGTAATAGGATAATATGTTCTTGTTTAAAAGTTATATTTTGCAATAGATAAGCAGGGCCTTCGCGGAAGTTTCTTTGAAGATTTTAAAATTTGAGTTAGATGATATCAACAATAGAGTTTGGAAGAATATATAGCCTATAATGTTCTAAGTTTTGGAGTGGCTATATCTCTAACAATCTGAACTGAATGTGTGGACATGTGCAACAGAGGGAACTATTTAAATTATCTTACAGGACAAAATAGAAGGGCCCTAAATCACACTAACTCAAACATTGTGGACTCAGTTCATGTTTATTCTTTAGGTCCTTTTGCTTTATTTGGTTCTGTGTATTCAGAGAACTGAAATATTTGGAATTCCTATTTCTACATATTTGGTGGTGCATAAGATTTTGTCAAATGTAAGCCTACAGTTTGATATGCTTTAAAAGTACTCATGAAGATGATTTTTTCTTTTAAATGTTTTAAAAATTAAAGCCTTTTCACACGCATAAAGTTGGTACCACTATATCACCTATAGTCCTTACTATTCAGGATAAAAATGTTTATACTGTACACTTTTAGTTTTTTCTTTCCCATTCTTTTCTGTCTCCTGTGGGTAGGCTTATTATTAACAATAAGCCTCTTATTAAAAAGGTGTGTCTTTAAAGTAAGTTACTTGAAAGGGCATATTGAAGAACCACTGTTGCTCACCCAAGGTTGTGAAATAAACTGGCTTTTGACCCTGGGCCAAGGGACAGCCAGGGCTCACCCGTGACCCAGAGGCTCCTCACTTTTTTTACTTATTACCATTTGGAATTATACAAACTATGTCTAAAGGGTTCTACCTAGCCATTCCTTTTTTTTTTGTTTCTGGAAAATTAGATTGCTTTGTGTGAGAAGAAAAGGTGTTACTAAGATTTACTTGTTAAAAAAGTGATGAGAATGAGTATCTTTACTAATGGGATCAATTCTGTTCCAAATTTTAAAGAAACAGCAAGATTTCTAGTTTGGCATTTGTGGTAAGTAAAAACTATCTGACTTTAGCTGTGGTCCATCATGAGCCATTAGAAGCACAGATGAAATTTTTTTTGGCCTTCTCTATATTATACTAGGATATATTCCACTTAGCTGTAAATTGTTCATATTTAAAGGAAGAAATAACTAATGAAAGGGAGTTTTGGGACCAATAGAAGTAATTATTTAAGTGGTTGCCTGAGGTGGCAAGATTCTCAGGTGAAGATCTACAAAAACATACACCACACCGGCCTCAGCTTTGAGTCCATCCCTCGCACCTGTTCCCAGTGTCTGACCTTCTTAAGGGTTGGCATGGTAGGTACTGACAATCACTTGGCTCTGATCCTAGTAAATACCAAGAATCAACTTTTGAAACATGCCAAGAGTAGACATAGAACTGTATGCTTATGTAAAGCATGAAGGAGTATTTTATGAAAAGGTAATTGTGGCTTCTATTACCTCCTCAAATCTGGTTCTTGACGCCTCAGTGATGCATCCGTGTAAATCATGTACAAGATGCACTTTAACAATTTTTAGATTCTGCTGGTGTTTTCAACTATGCAGATTTTCACCTTTTCAAGCTTTCTGAAGATGATTTGAGGGATATTGAGAGGCCTATCAGAATACAAAATGTGTTTCTGTAGATGGTTTGTGCACTGTTAAAAATTTGTTTTGCATATTTATAAGCCCGAGTAATATTTATAGCCTGTAAGGTAGATTGAGTGAGAGTACTTGTTAAGCCAAAACTAAAGTATTCTTGGTTTAGATTTCCCTTTTGCATACACCTGTAGACCTGTGTGTATTTGTACTCCTATAGGGCACCCTCAAAAAATGCTCTTTGACAGGTAGCGTCTGAATGTTGGTTCTTTGTAGGCTCTGCTACAAAGTGGAGGACATGTCAAAGGAACAGACCAGGAATTGCCAAAGGAGACAGTAAGTTTAGGTTGAGAGTAAAAGGTTTTTAGCAGGAAAAGATAGTGACAGAAACTGGTTTTGTTTCACCCCTCTTCTAAAAAGAGGCTATTCTAGAACCCTATTCTATAGTTCTTTTATTCTCTTCTATAATGTTATTCTGTAGCATTGTATCACCTGCAGCTTCGTGGCCTAAAGAAAGACCTGCTCTCACGGAAACCATGTGAATGGCGAGCTGTCTGTGTGAGGACAGTTCCCTGTCTATGAAACTTGAGATGTTCCATCTACTGTATGGCATTCTGGTCCCTTCAGTCCTTTAGTTATCCTCAGACCTTGTCACTTGTATAATGGAGATAATACTCAAGTTTTGGATTGATACCTGTTTTCATTTAAATATCTGTTTGGGTTTTTTACCAAAAAGCATGTTTCCTGATTTTGAGTTTTAATTCTTAAGTTCATCAATTTGTAAATTAGTAAGATGTAAACCTAAATGCAAAGCTCTTAAACCTGAGTAGAGAATATATGACATGTAGAGAATTCTCTTGGATTTATGCAGGATTCCATCCAGGTCAGAAACAGAGGCAATTGTGTGAAATGGACATCTCCCAACCCGGCATTGTGTGGTGTTCATCCTGCTCCAAAACTGATTGTTTGGATCATTTATGTTGGAAATGAAGTGTTTCACAAACTTTCCTCCACCCACATGTGATTGCAGGTTTATAGACACCAAAACCAAGAAAAGCGGTTTCCTTGAAGTCCTACAAAGTAGTGATGGAGATCTGAGGAGAGAGTAGTTACTGTTATTCATTAGTTGTCTGGCAGGTTCACAAGAGGTATACACAGTCTGGGAAATGAGAAATTGGGTCAAAAACCTAAAAGAAATCTCTCAAATAGAAAAGGGGATTTCTTGGCACAAAGCATTATCAGCTAAACTATAGAACCAAGGAAGTGTGCTGCCTTCTAGTTCTGGAATGCATCCTGAGCTGCAGCGGTCTTTCACCTTGCACACTGGGGTCTGCGTTCATGCCCCCTACCAAGAGCTGCTTCCCCGACGTAAGCCAGTTACTTCTGAGCCAAATAGAGAACATTGGAGCAACTTGTTATCATAACTCAGAGTTACACTTGATGAAACATCCGTTTTTCCCCTTTGCACAGCAGTCAGAAATGCCTGAAATGTTCCCTTTAAATGAGGTTTCAGAAAGAATTTTGCCATCTGCTTCCTGATTTCCACGTCTTCATTTTTGACAGCATGCTTTACAGGCTGTATTTATCAGTCACTGGGTTTAGATGTCATTTTGGTATGTTTTCTTCTTTGGCTATCAACACTGAGGGTTTTTCCATTGATGATTTATTTCCAGTTTACATTTTAACTGAGGTTGCAAATAAATTACTAAGTGAGCCACTGGATAGATCAATATTTTCACCAACCCTTTAATTACTAGCATCATTTGGTACTACACAGTTGTTGAAAGGAAAACAAAAGTGGGCACTGGTGGCCTAAAGAAACAAAATTAGCAGTCCATTTTTTTTCTAAGCCTGACTCAGTGACTCTCAAGCCTTAGGTCTGCATCCCCATGGGCACATGTATGAGAAAAGCCTTGTTTGGGGTGGTTGTGTATGTTGTCCCTGAGGCTATATGTGTGAAATGGCATTTAATCTGTACTAGGTCCCCTACTTGTTTGGGACCTTAAGCACTTCAGTGATTTAGCAGCAGTTCCCTAGATTTAAGTATTAAAAGCAAACTTTTTTTTTTTTTAAATCAGTGTTTTTCTAACACCCATCCTGTAGAATTACAAATGGTCAGACTTGGTTCCTGCAGCAGTTCATAGAGCTTCCAAATAAGGATAATAGGCGAGGACTCATTTCAAATCTTCACTCTCTGCAGAAGAAGGTTGAATAGAAGAAATTTACTAACGCTTCTCACTGGGAGTTGGTTTTTCTTTAGTATACTTTCATGGCATTGATTTTTGGGTAAAATTACGAATTGTTTTGTCTTTACATAAGTCTTCTCAAAGCTCATGGCTACAATATGTTCCTCCCTTTATACCAGGGGTATGAGAAGGACTGTGTCCGCAGAGCTGTGGGGAAAGGCCATAGGGAAATTAATTTCTAAATATTTGCCTAAGAGTGATTGTGGGCTCTTTAAAAATAGGGTAGATCCTCCTTGTTTGGAACAGTCTGAGGGTAAAGGAAAAAAGAATGGATTAGGAGACCCCTTGAAGTCCTCAACAGCTCCAGAGGTTTATATGTGGCCCATGTCAGCGACAGATGGAACAGTAAGTTCAACAGATGTCACGTCTGCCGTTCCCAGGCTGTGTTCCCTTTCATGTGGTGACTTTCTGGGAGCACTGTCCTGAATAGTTTGCAAGAGAGAAAAGAGTGTGTCTAAATTTGTAAACCTAACTTGGGTGGCTTATTACCTACTGCTACATTTTTTCTTTTTAAGATCCAATGATCAAAAAATGTTGCACTTTGCTCAGAATTCCAAAATAAGAAAACAGAAAACCACTCTCTAGTTTCTGAAGCCATTTCCAAACCTTTGTATATTCTGAAGGGATTTTGTTTAGGTGGCATTGCCTAATGTTATCTTTAAGAACCCTTCATGGGTGGAGGGGGAGGATGATTGGATGGGTGAGGAGGGCTCTGGATGAAGTGGAGTCTGATTCGCTAGGAAAGGAGGTCCCGCGAAGACAGGAGCAAATCGGCGCCTTTTGCTCTGTGCCCAGCTTTCATCCCTGACACTTGCAGGACAAGACTGCCAGCTGATCGCTAGGAGCCCCCTGTAAAAGGGTTGGTCTAATTTGAAGAATAAATTTAAAGAGTGACTAAGGATTTTTTTTTTAATTCCTCTCTTTTTCGGGTCACTTTTATTTACATATGATTATGTCTCCAAGAAGTGGTTGGATACCCCCTCAAGAAGTTTTCTTTACAAAAAAAGAAAATCCCTGAAATCCCAAAGACTCTTTCACCCCCGACTGTAGCATTTATGTAAGAGTGTGATGAACTAAATTCACTAGACTATAGTTTAAACCTTAAAAAAAAAACAACCCACCAAAAAGACTAATGTGTTTTATGGTGGCATTTTTATGCAAGTGACTCATTGGTAGAAGTATATGGGCCATTTTAAAGTGCAATATGATCTTTCAGAGGGAGACGTTCAAGTTCTCTGAGTATAGACACTTTGTACTTAGGACACATTATTTTATTTGTACCTTAGTGCCAATCTCAATCATGCCCACACTGGGTGCTTATTTTCAAGTAATACCTGATCCATCCAAAAACAGTATACTAAAAATTGTCGTTAAAAACATATCATGTTTTAATAGCAAACCATGGATACTTTTACTGCCTTTTACTTATTGCCGGTTGTATTTTATTAGAAAGAAAGGTAAACAAATGTGTTTTGCAGAAAATATGTAGTGTAAGTCAACTCCAGTAGCAATGAGGTTATTATTTTTTAACTAGATGGTGGAGCATTTACACACTTAGTTTATTAGTGACCTACCCATAAAATTTTTAGGAACACAGGGCCAAACAGAGGTCATAAGTTTATCCAAGCTGGCCCTCGAGAGCGTGGCTCTGGTGACATCAGACAGATGAGGAGAAGCCAAGACACCTTCCCTACATCTTTGGGCTCCAAGTTGCCTTGGCTTCACCTCCAGCTGCAGTATTTTATTCCCCTCGGAATGACTTACAGATGAAATTTGGAAAATCACCTGTGTTACGAGTGATAAATGTTTACTTTTGAAAATACAGTTTCTATATGTTAGAAATACTCATGCTCTGTCTTCTTTTTTTCTTTTTATTTATTTTAAAACCACTTCTTCGAGGTATGATTGACAAAAAAAAAAGCTGTACATATTTAATGTATAGACCTTGACGGTTTTGCTGATAAATACACCTCTGGGAAATCATCGCCACGACTATGTCATAAACATATCTGTCACCTCCAAAAGTTTCTCCTACACTATTTATTATTATTATCATCTTTTTTCAATGAGAAGAACTCTTCTCACCAGAAAGATCTACTCTCAGCAAATTTCTTTCCCTCTTAGCAAATTTTTAAGTATATAATACAATATCGTTAACTATAGGTATTATGCTGTACAGTGGATTGCACAATTGAAATGCTCTAGCTTCTTGCATATAGTTGTTTTAGGCCTTCATTTAATAAATTTTCATTTTTATTATCTGATTACAACATACATGACCTCATGCTGGCTATAGCGCATGCAGGATTTGTACAAGACAGCCCCTAGCCACCAGGAGGTTCTGGTCTAGGGAGAAGGTTGGGCAAGACAGAAGACAAAGTGCTTTCCTGTCCAAGGAATCTTAGTACATCACCATTTTACCTGCCTTATTTGTGTTGTAGTAGAAGAAGCTTTTCATACTTTTCAAGTTATAATTATCTACCTCTCGTTTTCACCAGAACGGCACTGAAGATCTTTATAAAACCAAATACCCCCAAGGAAGGAAAGATGACTGCCACTTGGGGAAGCCACTCCTGAGGGAGCCTGGGAGGGTGAAGCTGGAAGCACCTCAGGTGCTGCGAGTCTGGGACCTGGAAAGCCAGGTGCGGAGGGAAAGGTGAGCAGCAGTCAACTAGGCTAGGGCTTGAACACTCACTCCTTCCAACTCTCTCTAGCTGTATAATCTTGAGTCATTTGCTCGCCCTATCCAAGCTCTGGTTTCCTAACCTGTGTACCAGAATGTTTTCTCCCAGGGCCATCTTTAGTTCTAGATAGAACAGTGTAGGGGAAGTGCCTGGCGCAGAGAACACAGCTCTCCAACCAGCAACAGCATTGGATCCCAGGGCAGGACGTGAAAAGCCCAAACCTGTAATTGAAACCAAGGGCATTCATTCCCTTCTCAGAACCACGTAGCCTTCCTAACTTCTCTGTCCTCATTCCTTCTTTGCTAAAGGCTGTCATTAGATCATCCCTGATAAATCAGACCCCTCTTCCTCCTAAGTTTTTGCAGCCCAGATGAGAATATGACTTCCTCTTGCTTTTCTGGTAATACCATCATGTGTTTATGTAGGACGTGATATTTATATACATGTTCGTTTGATCCTCGCAGATTACTATAAAAGGGATTATTACGAGTTCTTTACCAGCAAGCAACCAAAGCCTCCCTCCTGAGGCAAATAATTTTTCAACACTCATCACATCAAAACTCTGTAAATCCAATCAACGAACTCTCATTTCCTTTCCTCGGTTCTACAGGCTAAAATTCTGGTCTCCTTTTTTCTTGGGCCATTTGTATTATATTACAAAATCTGCTATCCACTATCTCTGTGTGTGGATTTAGGTCTTCAAAGCCTCCTTTGAACTCTCAGCCTTTACCTTGTTTCTTTCTGCACTTGCCTTAAATTCTTTGCTATTCCTTCCCCTGTTCTCTGCCAGCTTCTCTGCACCTCCCCTGACGAGGTTTTCTGTGCTTCTTAGATACTCTACTCTTTGCCTTTTCCTGCCCTAAATTCCTACACGTATCTTTTGTACAGCTGCAGCGAGGGCCACTTCCTCAGTGGCCGGGTCTCCCTTTCCTTTCTCCACATCATGCCTGGGCCACGTCAGCCCACACGTTCCTTTCTGCCTTCCTTCACCCAGCAAGAAAATCATAGGCTTGCTTTTCCTTCACGAAGCCCTCTGGTTCTCATTCCTGACTGCTCCTAGGTAGATGTTCTCAGCCTGCATGTCTGTGCCTCCGCCCCACAAATCCAAGCCTGCCCAGGTATGACTTACCTGTTTCCTCCTTTCATCTGGGAGCTTTTCGTGGATGTGGCCTTTGTTGCAGTGTCCTCAGGCTCGCCACTTCTCCATACCCCTCTGCGCTATCTGGGTCGATCATTAAACAGAAGACATTGGGGTGTCCCCTGCTCACTGTTCTTCCCCACTTAACATGAACATAAAGAACTTGTGCGTGAATCCACGGCAAGCCTTGGGTCTATGTGGAAAAGTACCCAACAGTTGGCTAGCCCTACTTTTTATAGTTCTCTCAATGTTTCTAAACCACCTTCCAAGAAACAGGATTCTGTAAGCGTTTAAGTGGAATTTTGTCTTCCAAAAGTATCTCCAGCCTTTATTCAAATGTGTATTCAACCTGTGCTCTCATTTACAGATGTAAGTGGAACAAGGGTTAAAATTGAACATATAAATGGATTTACTTAATAAAAGCAGCATTTGATCTGCTTCATATATTGGGGTCTCAAGATTTTATTTACCAAAAAAAGGCTCTGCAGTTAAAAGAGGGTTTGGAAACTGCTGCCTGGAGGTGAGTACCACAGCTCCCCGCTCACCGTGGCTGAAACTGTTAGCCCATCATTCACTGTTTCCCCTTGATCTTCCAGGAGTTTACAAAAACACCCTGATTTTGCAAAGACAATCAACAAATCTAAAAGTCACCTTTAATCTGACTACCAAAATCCACTATTTGTTCTCGTTC
The DNA here is from genome assembly GCF_021234165.1 of Pteronotus mesoamericanus. Lineage (NCBI taxonomy): Eukaryota > Metazoa > Chordata > Mammalia > Chiroptera > Mormoopidae > Pteronotus > Pteronotus mesoamericanus. The sequence goes on along the minus strand of NW_026555084.1, from coordinate 21,222,005 downwards.
GGCCTTGTTTTTGTGAATTTATCCATTTTTACGTAGTGTGGTACTTGCCTACCAGTACAGTCTGGTGAGGTGAGGTCCCTTTTGAAGCCTTTATACTTATGTCAGACATTACATTTTTTACAGTCTTTTTGCTACACTGGAGACTATCTTGTCTTTTCCAGCTTTTCAACTAGTTCTAATGAATCTTAAATGATAGTGTTTTTTAAGCCGACTTCTATTGCCTCTTCTTTCCACTGTTCCATTGCTAAGGAGAATGACTAGGCTTTTTGCAGCAGTTATAACAAAGGCTCCTATAACATTTCACTGATAAAGGTCCAAAAGAGACCCAGTTTCTCTGATGACCTGAGATTCACATCAAATTCCTTCACCCCAGGGATTAAATTTACAGTATGTATGTGTGTTATTATTGTGTAATAGATGCCCATCATGTATAGAGTGATAGGTACCATTGATGGAGCACTTCCCACCAGTAAGTACCCTCCTTCATTCTTCACACACCTTACCTCAATTTTATTATCATCCCAAACCTTTGAGGTGGGTAGTACTACTACCCTCCTTTTATACTTAAAAAGAAGGGAGGCTCAGAGTGGTTAACTGACCTGCCCTTTACAGCTCTTGAGTGGTGAGGCCAAGACTAACTTGGTTTGTGTTGTTGCAGAGCGTGAACTCTTAGCAACGATGCAACACCTGCCCCTTCTGTGTGCACACCTGCTTCTGTTCCCTCTTTTTATTTTCCTGCCGCTTCTTGATTCATCTTTAACACATTCTTTTCTCTTCCCTCAAGGCTTCCAGCCTGCCAACTCCCCTTTACTGGAAATAGGAATGGGGGATTCTGGCCAAGACGGCTGGAATATCCACCCTAACACAGCCACCTAAGCGTTTGCTGGTCCTTGCATGTTCTGCATGAATTAGACTCATGCACACCTCTCCTCACTGTTCTGTCCCCATCTGGCCTGAACCTTGACCTTGGCCTCAGCCTCCCCAGCTTGTACTTCAGTGTTTTTATTTCCCCTCTAAGCCAATGAGGCTGGCCTAGCTAAAGATAGGAATCTTTCTAGCTACTGCTCAAATGAAGTGATTTCTGCAGGCTCTTAGAGCATTGGACAGAGACAGAGCAAAATCCTGGTGTCTCCACTCTCTCAAATTATGTAGAATGACACCTTGAGACAGTATTTCAATACTAATTTCTTATTAATAGATTACGTTTATTCAGCACTTAATATGTCTAAATGCTATTATAGTGCTTTTCATGTATAACATCTTTTCTAAAACAATATTTTTAAAATTTATTTATTTTTAGAGAGAGGAGGAAGAGAGGGAGAGAAACATCGATTGGTTGCCTCTCTCATGCCCTCAAATGGTGACTGGCCGGCAACCCAGGCATGTGCCCTGACCGGGACTCAAACTGGTGACCTTTTGGTTCACAGACTGGCGCTCCATCCACTGAACCACACCAGCAAGGGGTAATGCATAATGTCTTTTAAACCTGTAATAATTCAACAGCAGAAGTGCTATTATCCCCATTTTACATTGAGAGAGTAGACTCAGAGAAGTCCAGTAACTTGGGTAAAGTCACACAGCAGATAGAGCAAGGATCCAGATCTTAACCACTGATTGATACTTCTTCCTCTCTGCCCTCTCCCTCTTTTTCCCAAAGGTAATCTCTTTCGATTACGGAAATATTTCAAGTCTAATTTTTGTAAAATCTGCCTTTGTCAATAATGCTAAATCTGGGGTGCTTTTTTAATCTCTTAAAATGCCCCTAATTCTAATGTGTACAGCTCTGAAACTTAATGAGAAGAGCATGTAGTCTTTGGACTTCCAAGAATAAGGCTGTTGTCATGCCAGAGGAGGGTGTTTGAAGCCCAATTTATGTCATATATATTGAGCTATTCATGAGAAATATTTCTTCATTTAGATTGGAGAACTGATAACTGAAAGCAAAATTTTTTATATTTACAAGCCTATAATTAGTCTCATTCTTTTAAATTGAACCTTATTTTTTTATACTCCATATTTAGGTTAAGATCTGTTGCAAACCTGAAAAGAAACCACGCACACTATTTTATTATCCTTTAATACACCTTTCCAGGAGCCTTATAAATACTCCAGCCAGTGCTTGTCAAACCATACCACACATACGAATTGCCCGGGAATCTTGTTAAAATGCAGATTCTGGTTTAGGAGGTCCAGTCTGGGGCTCAAGACTCTGCATTTGTAACAAAGCTCCCAGTTGCTGCCCTGGCCTAACTGCTCTAATCCATTCTGTATTCAAGAAAGAAATGCACATTCAAAACTCTTACTTTACAAATGCTGTTTACTAAATAAGCCAGGAGTCAAATGGTTAAGAGAAACAACCCCTGTCCTCCGGCCTCATGGCAGTCTGATTTGCTTGGAGTTCTTTGGGCTTGACTTTCCATCCGGTTTACATTAGTGCGAGCAGGTAAACTCACCAGCTTCCTCTCTGCACTTCTTTCTGAGCTGAATCATTCATCTCTTACTTACTAGTGCGATGTAGGTGGGTCATAGCTTGAACTAGCCCCTTTGTCCTGCTTCCAGGACCTGCAATGAATTTTCCTAGAAAATATTTTCTCCATCTCCATTGTTACAAGGTCTATGAGGTGGGGCAGAGGCCAGGGACAAAGATTCAGAGTCCCAGGATGGAAGATCAGCTTGCTCCGGCCTGTGTACATTTATCTGATAAAGTACAAATACAGTTTGCCTCTCTCCCACTCTGACTCCGCCTACCCTGAGCCTTGGCCTTGTCTAGAATGGACTCCGGATGGCAGTTGTGGATGCTCAGAACACAAAGGGTTTTTTGTTTGCCCAAGGGTCTATCAGTGTTTAAATAGAACCAGCGGAAATGCAGGCACACGGTATCAGCAGCTTATCCGGGCCCATGATTTTCCAGGTACATTGCTAGTCCCTTGAGTTTACCCACCTCCATCATCACTGAGTTAAAAATTGCAAGGCCAGGCTGTACTGTGCCAAGATAGGGCAGGGAGAACTAGCCAGTTATTGAGGGTACGGGTGTGTGGGTCCTTGAGATCTTATTTGCATTCTGCCCATGTAGAGGCTAAAGCTGTGGTGGCCTGTGTGTTAAGAGGCGCCCAGAGAGCCCTGGCTGGGTGTCTCACTTGGTTGGAACATTGTCTTGTGCACCAAAGTGTTGCAGATTCCATCCCCAGTAGGGCACGTGCCTCAATTGAGGGCTTAATCCCTTCATCAGGTTCATACATGAGGCAATTGATCCATGTTTCTCTCACATCAGTTTTTCTCTCTTTTTCTCTTCCTTTCTCTCTCTAAAATCAATAAAAACATATCCCTGGGTGAAGTGGGTTTTGTTTTTGTTTTTGTTTTTTGTTTTTTTTTTTAAAGAGGTACCCAGAGAGGACCAAAGTCTGGTTTAGGAATGCATCCAGAAGGTAGGCTGACTCCAGGCCTTCTTGGGGCAGAAGTGAGTAGAGGTACCTCTCCATACCCTGACTCTCCATCTTAGCTAACCAGGTCTGTAGTCAGCTCAGGAAGTGATGAAAGGAGGTATCAAATGTGAACAGCTTAAAACTGTATGCAGTTTTGGCATTTGCAAGTGTGTCTGCACACATATTTCTCTGGGAGGGGTTCCAGGACCCACAGGGCTAAATGCTCCTGTACTATTTGGGCTACATCCTCTTGGAAGGAAATTTTCAAGACAGATAGATGGGTAGCCTGCTTTAAAATGAGTCTTTTCTGTTTATAATCATCACTCCCACTGTCTAAGCACTTACTCTATACCAGATGCTGTGCAAAGCACTTTATGAGGATTGCCTCATTTAAGTCTCAGAATAATTTTTTGAAATCAGAATTTTTATTTCTGTTTTACAGATGAAGAAACCGAGGTTTAAAGAGTTGCAATTTGTCCAAAGTCACAGAGCCAAGTAAATAATAGATCTATAACATCTGAACCTGGGCTTTCTGATTCCATAGCTCTTAGTACCATGGAAAGTTTGTCTCTGTGTTTCAACACACTTCTTCGAGCTTCTTGTGCACATTGGTTAATTTGTTTAACTGGCATAGAATTGTCCCAAACTTTAGCCATCTAAAAATTAGCTTCATGAATTTTGCCCTATTTATATACTGCTTATATTATTAAATTACTATTTAATAACTTTTTTATTATTAAATGTTATTAGCTTCATCCTAGACACTGTCCATGAAATAACCATTGAAGTGCCAGTTTCATTTTTCTTGAATTCACCCTGAAATAACTATATAACTATCAAATGAAAAATGTTATGCCCCACCTAAATCATTTATGGTTCCGCCAGTGTATGGGCAGTTCTGATGTAAGATGTGAAGTCTGTATGTCTACACTGCATCGGAACTGTGGGTGCACTAAACAGCCTTTACACCCCCAGTCCCAGCAGCCTTTCCTACTCAGGCCCGGTCATCTCATGGAGTGTGATGCTGGGAGCCCGGGAGGTGGCTGGGTTGACTCCAGAGAAAGGGCTCCTGGTGGAGACCACGTTCTGTGTCTACCAGGGCTTGTTCTCACTGCTCTAATGAGACAGTGGTGCCAAGAAGAAGACTATTACTTAGCTCGCTTTGAGGGGTTGACGGACTCCCGGGACTAGGGCGAGAATCTGTGCTCCCTCGCTATGTGCTCCGGCTGAGGATGGCTGGGGTCCTGGGCGAGGAAAGAACTAGCTTTGCCTGGAGCAGAATTTGATTGGTTAAGGGGTCCCAACCAAAGTTGAAAGAGGCTTCTGACTAAACTCCATTTGTTCTCATTTGTATTCTAACCAAATGTCTCTCGCCAAGTTCTTCCCCTCTGAGACAGAAATTAAAGGGAAATTTGAAGTCGTATGGTCTGAAATTGTGTGTGCATCTGACTTACATCTCTGTGTCTTACAAGAAGCTAAAGAATTCCTGATTTCCTGACTTTGCTGTTACAACAAAATTGTGCTCAGACCTTCAGTAACAGAGCAACCTCATACCGCACCCCCGCCAATGCAAAAATTGCATTTTACATGTTAGATTTCCCAGTCTTGGGCCTTTAGCAACTTAAAAAAAATTCTGGGTTTCTTTCTTTTTTTTTTAAATCCTCACCTGGGGATATGTTTATTGATTTTAGAGAGAGGAAGGTGGGGGAAGAAACAAACATCGGTGTGAGGAATATCAACGGATTGTCTCCAAAACGCCCCTACCGGGGATCGAACAGTCAACATAGATATGTACCCTGACCGGGAATTGAGCCTGCAACCTTTTGGTGTCACTTGACATTCTTACCAATTGAACGACTCGCCTGGGCCAGGCCATTAGCACTTTGTAATATGGCATCCCGCTCACCCTCAAGTGAGACTGAGAATGGCAGCCTACCCGTTTGGAAAGGGGTAGGCGGCGTGAGTTTGTTTTATCTCAACGGCCTGGGGAAATCAGTGAGTGGAAAAGGTTCTTTCTGAGAACCACCTGTTCCTTGGCCATCTGACTAGGCACCCCGGGCAGCAGAAAAGTGGTATTTTCTGCTCCTCAGCTGACCAGTTAGTTATCTTGATCACCTCAGACACAGTGGTTGCCTGTCCGTGGCGATTCTGGCCGTTACTATTTCAGTACAGTCATGCTTTCTTTCATTGCGCTTTACTTTATTGCGCTTCGCTGATAGTGCCTGTTTCATAATTTGAAAACGAGACCCTTTGACAGCAAGATCAACCGCTTTACCGGAACTCCTGCTTTACGGTAAGACCTACTTTACGGCAAGACTTGCTTTACGGCAGTGGTCTGGAACCGAACCTCCTGTGGTGTCTCAGGAATTCCTCTACCGAGATGTGGAGAAGAAGGAAAAAAAAAAAAAGTCTGTGAAAAAGAGAAATCTGCTGTTGGATTGGGCTGGGCATTTCTCGTTCTGACCGTCCTCATCCTTGTGGGTCAGCAGTAGCTGGTCAGGGACACAACTCTGAGAACTGCAGTAGTTCTGGTCCCAAAAACAGAGTTCTAGCTCTTGGGGGCGCAGTTTCTAGTCTTCCCGTACAGTCTGTTCCCCCGAATGGCCGGGCCTGGCCAAGGACTCACAGGTACGGCGCTGCTAAAAATGACGCCAGCCTTCAAGTTCACGCTCCACTCGCCAACACCGCCCCTCCTCCCACCGGGAGCCGTGGCTCGAGTTTACAGAAACACCAGGCGCGGATGGAATGCTGCCAGTTGCAGGAGATTCCGAGAGAGATAAAAAGCACATCTTTGACCACTTCTTTACCAAACAGACCCGAGATGTGTAATTAAAGGCCCCGGGACTCTGCTGGAAATAGGTTTAAACTTGAGGTAATCCCTTCTGGCACTTCCTCTTCCTAATAACCATCAACAGAAATCAAACAAATCCACCTGGCTCCAGCCAGTGAGTCTGTAACCAGCAAAGGTCACAGAGGAGCGATAAGAGAAGAAAGCGGCCACAAACAGCGTTACTGGAAACACATGTCGGGACGTGTTAGAAAGTGACTCCTGCCAGGACCATCCTGGCCCTGAGATGGGTCCGCTCCGCGGCGGCGAACTCCTCTCCCACGGAGGAGGGATGTCCGCGGACCCGGGTTGGGTGCTGTTGGTACCCTGGGCCTTCGTCTCTTCTCTCTGTGAGGTGTGACTCAGCCAGAAGGAGTAGAGGTGAGGCGATTCTGAACGTTCTTTTAAAGTTCTTTTTTCCCCCTCTTTTCAAAAGTAAGGCATGGCCATTATTGAAAATACTGATGAGCAAATCAAAGGATGAAATAATTACACCTAACTCCACCACAGAGTAATTGCCCCTGTGATCTTTTTGGTTCACTTTACAATCTGTTTTTGGTGCATACCCCTGTATACAGGTGTAAAATTTACACACACAGGCACGGAAAAGTTTCATTTTAACTTTCAAACTGCATTACACTGTGCACACTCCTTGTAGCCTGTTTTTTGTTTCACTCTATCCTGGACATCTTTTGCCATAATCTGGCGTCACATCATTTTAAGTGGTTGAGTTGTATTCCATCACCTGACTGTATCAGAATGTACTTTAATAATCTGTTAGTGAATGCTTAGGTTGCATCCCAATTCCCATCCCTCCTCCCTTCCCTCTGCACCCCCCTCCCCCCATGTTGTGGAAACATCCTGACTGTTGGGTTTTTGGCTGAAAGCAGGTGTCAGCTGGTTTGAGCCTGCCCAGGTGAGCTCAGCAGCAGGGAGGGGAGGAGACTGGGCTTTTTTCAGAGATGGCTGAATCCTCACTGGGTGAGCCTGTGCCCCATGTATCTTGAGGACAGCCAGAGGGCAGTCCTGGGGGTAAGGGTCAAGCAGGACCCTCCCTGGTGCTGAGTGGATGTGGGTTGCAAAAGCTGTGGAGGTTAATCCAGGGTGATGTGGCTCAGGGTGGTGGTTTGTTGAGGGCGGTGAAATGTAAAACTGCATCAGAGTGAAGAACAGGAAGTCTTCACTCTCTTCCTGGGTGCCTGTGGTCCCCTGGGCTCAAGTTGTGGGTCTATATTAGACTGAGGGTTGTGGTGCTAAAATATAGCTGCATCACTGGTGAACTTGGCCCCGAAAGTTTGCAGACTGCTCACCTGTGTGTTCCCCAGTGTGTCCTCAATCTGTGACATTTGCCGCAGGGGATTGCAATTAGGGAAAACTGCAAAGTGAGGACAAACAGAACAAAGCAAGCACCTACGATGCGTCTGGCTGGTGCATGTTACCACACCTGTGTTCCAGGAGAGGAAATATATGCATAGAAATGTCAAGTCGTCTGCCCAAGGCCCTACAGCTGGGAAGTTGTAGCTGGGATTTCATCCCAGGTCTGACCCAAACCATGGTGTAACAGTACCTCGTTATGAAGCTTTCTACCCAGGCAGTTTTCTTTCTTTTCTGCCCCTCCTTCCTTCCTTCCTTCCTTCCTTCCTTCCTTCCTTCCTTCCTTCCTTCCTTCCTTCCATTCTCTTTCTTTCTTCCTCTCTTTCTCTCTCTCACAGGTAACAGGACAAACCAAGGTCATTGTAAAAAAATGTCATTGTTCAGTGGTATTTAGACAACTAGCTTTGCAAATACCTGGGGTGGGGTCAGAGGTGGGGAGAGGGTGAGGAGAAGGCAAGTCCTGGAAACATCCTGTTGAAATATTTGGTTTTGTATAAATTTGTCATAATAGGAAGTAGGACTAATGGGGCTACATTGAGTGTATCTTGGAGTAGGATACAGCTTCAAATGTTTACTATTTTGAACTGAATTTCTTAGTTCAAACATCTTAAGGGACTATAAATAGATAACCTCAAAATTGTTCAATCTAACATTTGAGTATGCATTCCAAAAGTTGGAGTATAGCTTTAAAAAAAAAACAGGGATAGAATTCCAGTTTTGTGCTTTTCAAAATGGTTTTCAGCCTTTAAATTTTGCCTGTGATACTAATAATTTTGACCTGATTGACCAAAATGAAAATGAAGATGATTGACCTGGCTTGTGTGTCTTGGTTGGGGCATTGCCCTGTGCACCAAAAGGCTGTGGGTTCAATTCCCAGTCGGGGCACATATGGGAAGAAACTGGTAGAAATTCTCTCTCTCTCTCTCTCTTGCTCTCTCTCTCTCCTGCGCTCACTCTCACCCTTTCCCTTCTGTCTCTCTAAAAGCAATTTTAAAAAAATCCTCTGGTAAGTATTAAAAAAAAAAAAGGCCTTGAGAGGCAAGAATGTACTCAGCAGTATGTGCATGTTGTAGGATATAAAAACTGTGTCAGTGAACAGTGTACAGTGAAGAAAACGGTAGAATAATTACAGCCATGTGGGAGCCTGGAAATCATGTATCTTCAGCGCCATCCCTGGGAAGAAAGGAGCAAAATGTGGCACTGAACTACTTGCCCACACTGAATGTGAGATTCCAGCCCACAGAGGCACAGACATTAGGAGAAAGAGATTTCCTTGAGAGTGGCTGCTGTTGCTAAGATTCCAGTTTGACCACTCACCCCCTCAGTCAGAGTTGCAGCGGGTCTGTGTGGCATTATTTGCTTACTAGGTACACTTTGGGGAAATGTCCTTGGCACCTGAGTGCTAAGAAACCATGGCACAGCTGTGTGCCATGCTCTCATCTTTCCAGAGCCCAGGAGTCTTGTTGAGAGAGCAGACCTGGCTCAGAAAATAGTCTTAGCGGCACCACCATGCACACAAACAAGGCTTTATCTTGATTTGGGGGACCACTTATGCTCTCTCTTCCCCTTGCCCAGGTCTCAGGGCTGGTTTGGAGGCAGCAGATCCCATCTGCCTAGTGAGTCCCCATCACCAATGGAGAAAACTGGATGGCCTAGAGGCCAGGGGCTGGGGAAACTAGAAACTAGCACTGACAAGGTACCAACCTGCCAAAGGATGGAGAGGGCCTTTGGTTCCAGCAGGGCCCTTAGCACTTGTATGAGGCTGTATCAGAAGGAATGGTACCCCTGGCACAGCTGGGGAGGAAGTCAAGGAAACCCAGGTCACCTATAGGATTCTGGAACGGTTGGGGTGTGGGGAAGGCAGCCAGGGATTACAATAGGGTGATTGGTTTCCAGGACCCAGCCAGGCAGATAAGGTGGGGAATTGGATGACCTCCGCACACCTTGTCACTCTCTTTTCCGGCTGCATTCAGTATGGCCCACGCCCTCTCTGTGACAGCAGCGCTGTAGCCTAAGGAGCCTGTAGTGTCTAAACTGCAGAGGCAGAGAATCCTCTTATAGGCCGTCATTACAGGGCAGTGTGACAAGCACAGTAGGAAGAGGGACTGGGTGCAAAATGTGATGTTGGTGTAGGTGCTGTACCATCTAGTGTGCTATGCCTTCTAGTTGTGTCATGTCTTCGCAAGTGGATTGTAAGTGCTTTTTGGCTAGAGATCAGTTTCTGCCTCTGGCTCCTGCATGAGCCTGCAGAGTTCATGGTAAGTGGTGGTCAGTGCTTTTAAATTGAACAACCAGCCTTGAAACCAGGAGTCGGGAATGGGGCTGATATGTTTGGAGCATACAGCCCCTCTGCCTTCTTAGGGCTGAGGAGTCAGGAAAGCTTCCAGGGCTGGTTAACTGGGTCTCTGCTTTCTGATATGTCTGTTTTAGATCTATTGCACATCAGCTGAGCTACTTTGGACAAGTTGCTTAACCTCTCTAAGGCTGTTGCCCTAGCTGTAAGAGTAGAAGACGGGGTGACCTCACAGTCAGAAGAGCTGTCTTAGAACTGTTCCTGGCTGTAGTAAGCACTCAGAACAGGTGTGGCTTCTCAGGACTCCAGGGTCTGAGTCTCCATCTTGTTTCATCAGGCATTGGCACTTTCTAGAACCGACCTTATCCATTTTGCCCTGAGCCAGGCAGGCTCAGTGGAAGTCCAGAAAGGTCCTTAAGGTTTACTTTTAAGAGAAAAAAGGGAGGATTTAAAAATGCTTTTACCTCCTATTGAAAGAGTTAGGGTATAACTAGGAGAAGACAAAAGACCAGGTGATAGTGTGTGACCAGATGGGTGTTTATTTGTCTTTAAAAACATTATTTATTATGAAAAGTTTCAAACTAATAGAAAAGTAGAAAGAATGGTAATAGTATAAAGAACACCCACCTAAGTTTTTTTTTTAATGTGGTAAAGTATACATATCATAAAATTGACCATTTTAACCATTTTTAAGTGTACACTTCAGTGACATTAAGTACATTTACAGCGTTGTGTAACCTGGGAGGGTAGGGGTGGGAGAAGGGTGGAGAGAGCAATAAGGTTCACTTCCAGTTCCTGTGTTGGCTCCATTTCTGGAATGAGCTGGGAGGGCCTTGGGAGGGGGTACTGTCATTTATTTCTCAGGTGTTATCTATCCTGGTTCTCTCCTTGTCGGAGGTTATAGACTTCACTAGCCTGCCAAATGCTTCTAGTCTTTATTTTTTCTCCTCTTCACATGACTAATAATAATGGGCCAAATGAGTAGCAATCTGTCATTCACTTAATATTTATGTAGCATCATCTGTGAACATTGTCTTCAAGCTAACTCTAGAGAAGGCATCCCTAAGGGGCCCACTGTCTAGTTTGTAGGAAAGACATGTACACATAGGAAGAGAAAACAGTGTCAACGCAAAGAGATTGTAGAAATAAGCTCCAAAAGTTTGGCTGACCTGATGGCAGTCATTTATTGAACACTAATCATATGTTAGGCACTTATGTTTAAAATCCCTGGAAGATTGGTAGGTGTAACCATCTTATATTTCAGATGGGGAAATCAAAGTTCAGAGAGGTTACATAACCTACCCAAAGCGACACAGCTCTTAAATCTATGAGTTCAGCTCCCTCTGTTTTAAAACCCAGTTCATTCACCACACACGGTGTTCTGTTACCATACGTTAAAAGATACAGGAATTTAGTGAAGGTAGGAAACTAACTACAGTTATTATCCATAAGATGTTTGTTATTTTGGAAATTAAAAAAGTCCCTTTTACATGTAATTGTCATTATTGTGCTAGCAGTGTATTAAATATATTATTATAGCAGTAGAGAAAATTTTCATAGGAAAAAATATGCCCATAATCTCACCACCTTAATCTAATAAGTGCTTTTATTTTTACATATGTCCTTCCAATCTTTGCCCATGGATGTTGATAAACCTACATAGTGCATATGTTATTTCATGTTTTCTTGTTTGGTTTTATGTTCGTTGTAAACATTTTTATTAAGTCTTTATGATTTAATTTTATTTATTTTTTAATTATATTTTATTAATTATGCTATTACAGTTGCCCTGGCTTTTTACCCTTTGTCCTCCCTTTACCCAGCACCCCCTACTCCCAAGGCAGTGCCCCCACCATTGCTCATGTCCATGGGTCATGCGTATAAGTTCTTTGGCTACTCCATTTCCTCTATTGTGCTTTACATCCCCATGGGTATTCTGGTTTGGAGGCCAGTGCTCAATCCACTGAGCCACACCAGCCAGGGCCCCATGGCTATTCTGTAAGTACCTATTTGTACTTAATTCTGTCACCTCTTCACCCATTTTTCCAAACCCCTTTCCCACATGGCAACCATTAAAATGCTCTCTGGCCCTGGCTGGTGTGGCTCTGTGGATTGAGTGCTGGCCTGTGAACCAAAAAGTTGCTGGTTCTATTCCCAGTCAGGGCACATGCCTGGGTTGTGGGCCAGGCCCCCAGTTGGCATGCAAGAGGCCACCGATCGATGTATCTGTCACGCATCAGTATTTCTCTCTCTCTTTCTCCCTCCCTTTCCCTCTCTCTAAATAAATAAATAAAATCTTAAAAAAAAAAAACCCCACCACTCTTTGTATCCATGATTCTGTCCCTGTTCTTGTTTGCTTAGCTTGTTTTTTAGATTCTATTGTGGATAGATTTGTGTTTTTTTGGCATTTTATTGTTCATAGTTTTGATATTCTTTTTCTTAAATAAGTCCCTTTAATATTTCATATAATAATGGTTTGGTGATGATGAACTCCTTTAGTTTTTTCTTGTCTGGGAAGCTCTTTATCTTCCCTTTGATTCTACATGATAGCTTTGCTGGGTAGAGCAATCTTGGCTGTAGGTCCCTACTTTTCATGACTTTGAATATATCTTGCCAATCCCTTCTAGCCTGCACTTTTCTTTTGAGAAATCAGCTGACAGACTTATGGGAACTCCCTTGTAGGTAACTAACTGCTTTTCTCTTGCTGCTTTTAAGATTCTCTCTTTATCTTTAACCTTTGACATTTTAATTATGATGTATCTTGGAGTGGGCCTCTTCATATATATCTTGTTTGGGACTCTCTGGGCTTCTTTGACTTGCATGTGTATTTCCTTCACTAAATTAGGGAAGTTTTCTTTCATTATTTTTTCAAATAGATTTCCAGTTTCTTGCTGTTTCTCTTCTTTCTGGCACCCTATGATGTGAATGTTGGACCTCTTGAAGTTGTTCCAGGGGCTGCTTATACTATCCTCATTTTTAAGGATTCTTTTTTCTTTTTTAAGAAAAAAGAAGTTTTATTTGTTTATTTTTTAGAGAGAGGGGGAGGGAGGGAGGAAGAAGGGGGAAAACATCAATGTGTGGTCACCTCTCATGTGCCCCCTACTGGGGATCTGGCCCGAAACCCAGGCATTTGCCCTGACTGGGAATCGAACTGGTGACCCTTTGGTTTGCAGGCCAGCACTCAGTTCACTGAGCCACACAAGCCAGGGCTGGATTTTTTTTTCTTCTTGTTCCAATTGGTTGTTTTTTGCTTCCTTATATTCCAAATCATTGATTTGATTCTCAACTTCACCAACTCTACTGTTGTTTCCCTGTAAATTGTTCGTTATTTCAATTAGTGTATCCTTCGTTTCTGACTGGATCTTTTTTATGCTGTTGAGGTCCTCACTGAGTTCCTTGGGCATCTTCATAACCATTGTTTTGAACTCTTCATTTGAGAGATTGCTTATCTATTTCATTTAGCTCTTTTTCCTGAGTTTTGATCTGTTCTTTCATTTGGGCCATGTTTCTTTGTCTCCTTGTTTTGGCAGCCTCTCTGTTTTTGTTTCTGTGTATTAGGTAGAGCTGCTTTGACTCTGTGTCTTGGTAGTGTGGCCTAATGTAGTGGGTGTCCTGTAGGGTTCAGTGGCACAGCCTCCCCTATCATCCAAGCTTGGTACTCAATGTGCACCCTTTGTGTGGCTGAATACACCCTCCTCTTGTAGTTGAGCCTTGATTGCTGTTGGAAGATCAATGGGAGGGATTTACCCAGGTCAGTCAGCTGCAAGGATTGGCTGTGACCACTGACCACCAACCTTCACCTTCCGTGGAGCATCAGCTGTGCAGGGGTAGGGTGGTAGTGCTATGGCTTGGTCTGTATCTGTCCACTGGTCCTGGGGTTTCCCTGGTGGTGCAGGCCAAGGTCAGCCCATCCTTGTGTTTGCTTGGGGATACATTGTCTGAACTATAAAGCAATCTGAGATGGCTTTCTACTTGTGGTAGGCTTAGGGATTCCCATGTGAAGCCAAGCTGCGAATCTAGGCTGGCTGCTGCTAGTTCCAGACCTAGAGCTCACTGAGTCCACCTGTTGCTTCTTTGGTAGGATTTAGGAAGTTGTGAAGCATGGGCCAAGACCAGTTATTCATATAGAAAAGCAGCTTGGGTGGGCTCATAAGTTGGGTGAGACAGAGTCTCCAAGACAAGTCAAACAGGGTTAACCAGGTTGATGGAGTCTCAGATACGGCACCAGCTTGTGGGCTCTGTTGGGAGAGGTTTTAGAAAAGGGACAATGGCCTCTGCTTACCTTGATGCCAGTATGCCTCCCTGTATGCCACTGGTGCCTTTCAAGCTCCTACCCTAGTGCTGGAGCTCAGAGGGAATGAGTCTGAGTAAATGAGTCTGTGTGTGGGTTCTTTAAGAGGAACTGCTTGGGGCTCCAGAAGTTTCTTCCACTGACTCAGTCCCCACTGGTATATGCACTCAAAAATTGTGGGGACTTATTTTCCTGGCACTGGAATCCTGGGTGGGGTATGCCTGGTGTGGGGCTGGGATTCCTCACTCCCAAGATATCCCTCCTGAATTTTTATCTACCATACACGGGTGAGGGACCAGCCTGTTCTGCGTCTGCACCCCTCCTACCAGTCTGGATGGATATGGTTTCTTTAATTCCATAGTTGTCAGATTTCCATTCAACTGATTTCTGACAGTTATGAGTAATGGTTGTTTTATATTTTAGCTGTAATTTTGATGTGGTTATGTGAAGAGGCGAGCCATGTCTGCCTACGCTGCCATTTTGATCAGAAGTCCAAATCTTTATAATTTTAAAGACTGGATATTATTCCATTGAGGGGAATAAAACCTAATTTACTTAACTAATCTACTCATTTGGGTCTCTTTTGGATAGTTCTAGTTTTTATACTTAAGAAAAAAAACTGAAGTGAGATTCTCTATGCATTTCTCTTTTTATCCTCATATGAATTATTTCCTTGGGAATATTCCCAGGAGTTGGTTACCTGGTTCAAAGATCTGAACATTTTGGGACATTCGACCTGTTTTGCTGAATTGCTCTCCAGAAGGATTGCTACCAGCAATGGAAGAGGTGCCGCTTTTTTCCCAGACTTGCCAGCATGTGTGTTACTCTCTGCCGATTTAAAAGGTGGAACATGGTTCCTTGGAGCTTTTAATAAACGTAGCTTCAATACTTGCCACCATTTGTTTTGTTTACTATTTTGTATTTTTTCTATATGGGTTATGTGTTCCTAAGTTTCGTTCGTTCATCTCTTGGGGCCTTTGTAATAGTTTTATGATTCATATGAGATATTTACATATATGGCACGCTCAGCCTGCTGAGTTGAATACAGTGTTCATAGCAGTGTGGCCAGGGTTAAGGGAGCCAACAAGGAGGGAGCAGCCCTATGGGTGAACAGCCTGCCCTGACCACTCTGACGCCTCAAGATCCAAGGAGACAGCAGGTACCAGCCTCATCAAGGGTTGGTGTACGGAGGGGGCTTCCTGACACGGAGCTATGGCTTTGGAAGAGGGACCCAGGGAGCCCAAGATGATTCTACAGGGAGAAAACCAGGAGAATAGACAGCCCAACCTCATTTTGTTCTCTCCCTCCCCCTCTCCTGCCGGTGCCCTGAGCTCCAAACACTGACCCCCAAACCTGCATTTCCCAAATTGTGGAATGATTTTAGGAGGTTTGTGGATAAAGAGTTTTAAAAGTTTAATAGTCATGTATCAAAATACACACACATATTAAGTGCTTGTATTTATTTATATAATAACATAAGATCCATTATTTCACAGAGTATTTTTTTGAAATAAAACTAAAGTTTAAAAATGGACTTGACCTAGTGGATTCCATAGAATGAAAGTATACAGGTGGTATGGAAGCATGGCAAACAGACTGAAGTCTGGGGGAATGGTCTCCCCTACGTGGCCTCCCCCACAGCATCTGATCCTTTGATCTTCTCTCTCTCTCATACACGCACATACCTGGAATAACTATCCTGGGATGTCAAGGATTCTTGGTCACTGATGGTGCCTTGTTCCTTATTTCCCAAGGTTACAGAGGGAATGCAGGAATGCGATGAAAGGTTGCTGAGGCCCCATCCCAGATTTTCCCTCATCTAGCTAATAGGGGAGACAGAAGGGAGCCCTTTGGCTGGCTGGGATGATCAAGCACTTGGCCCAAGCGCCTGGAGAGCTACCCCTGAGTCCCCACTGTCCTGAAACTGAGCCTGGGCTAAAGCGTCTCCCAGAGCAGAGCCAGAGGGAGGCAAGAAACGGAAGCCAGGCTGGGCCCACATTCTGGTGTGGAGGGAGGAAGAGAAGTACCATCTCCTTACTCAATCTCCCACCTCCTTGGCTTGTGGAGGCACCCCAAAGGATGCTGTGCAGCTCTGCCTGGCGATCAGTAGCTATACACTCTCTCCTTTCTCACCTGGGAAAGTTGGTTGAAAACCCTGCCTCCTTCCCCTAGCTGCTCCATTTTCCCTGAACCCCTGCCCTACAGAAGGAGTGACAATGACAGAAACCATTCAGGAGAACAGGCCACTTAGTGTTATCTCACCCTCTCCTCTGGGAGCATCTGCTCCTCAGAGCAGGCCTGGGGCACGCGCCTCTGGGCAGAGCGTCTAAAGGAGGAACCAGAGGATATTAGGCGAAAGATAGATTGCGTTATGATTTATTGTGTTACGCAGAGAAGTGGTTTGCCAAAATCTCTTCGATAAGGTGACCATATCTTTTGGAAAAGTTTGAACAGGTTGAAGGTTTGGAGCTGTGTTAACTTGAACTTTGGAGAAGTTCAGGTTTGGACATGCTGGTTTGCCTGGAGTGGGCCAAGTTTATGCTGTCTAACCCCTTTCATTTAAACACTTTCTTGGTTTGGGCAATAAATTCCGGTCCCCCTGCCTGCAGGGACATGTAGCCAGTCTCCAGAAAGAACACTGAATTTGGGAGAGCAACAGGTAGAACCCACCTGGCAGCGCCTAACTTCTACCCAAGCTTCTCTCAGCATCCCTGCACCCAGCCCTACTTTATAGGTGGCTCAATGGGAAGATTTTCCTTTCTTCCCTCTGCTCAAAATTCTGATGAAAGATGAGGATGATAAGAAAATCAGGGATTTCTGGGGGAACAGCCTCCTGTTCTGATGGATAGAAAATCATTGGGTTTGAATATAAACAAGCCTACTAGGCCGCCTGTTCTCCTGGCTCCCTTATGACAACAGTAATGAAATCACGGAGAACCCGGAGAGGAGGCGGCCAGGGAGAGGGAGGGCCCAGAGAAGGCTGCAGCTGTGGCAGGGTTGCTGCTATAGGCCCTATTCGTGGGGTCTTGGCTGCACCCAGAGCCCAAGTGGCCTTTAACTGTCTAAGCTGCACCAGCACCTTGCTGACCATGATACCTGCTGAAGGACGGTAGGGAGGCTCTTTCTGAGTCTGGACTACTGTCCAGGGCTATTGGGAGTCTTGGACTAATTCTTACCTTTTTTTGAACTCCACCCCACACCCTTGGTCAGCCATCCTCTGGACAGCATATAGGGGACCAGGATAGGCATGTTCCGGAATGGGTTGGGGCGCTTAGTGACAGGGATATATGTCCTGAGAAATGCATCATTAGGCAATTTTGTCCTTGTGTGAATATCATGGAGCATACTTACACAAACGTAGATGGTCTAGAGTGCTATTCACCTAGGCCACATGGCATAACCTCTTGCTCCTAGCTACAAGCCTGAGCAGCATGTTACTATAGTCAGTATAACAGAGGGGTAGGTGTGTGTGTATCTAAACAGATACACATGTAAAAAAGATGCAGAAAAAATGGTATAAAAGGTAAAAAATGGTACGCCTGTATAAGGCACTTACCATGAATGGAGCTTGCCGGACTGGAAGCTGTCCTAGGTGAGTCAGTGAGTGAATGTGAAGGCCTAGGACATTACTGTCCACCACTATAGACTTTATAAAGACGGTACACTTAGGCTACACTAAATGTACAACAGAACACAAGAGTAAATCAAACAGAAAATGATGCAGTCAAGAGATGCGGGAAATGTGAGATGGATGAGGCTGTGGCTGGCATAATGGCACACAGTTTTACAGCAAACTTTTTTTTTTTTAATAAGCAGAAAGAGTATACTTTAATGTAATGGTGAAAATATAGTAAATACATAAACCAGTAACATAGTTGTTTATTATCATTTATGTACTATGCATAATTGTGTGCTATACTTTTATTCAGCTGGCAGGCAGTGCAGTAGGTCTGTTTATACCAGCGTCACCACAGACACGTGAGTAATGCATTGCACTGTGATGTTCTGATGGCTGAGATGTCTCGAGATGATAGGAATTTCTTATCTTCATTATAATCTTATGGGACCACCATCGTATATATGCGGTCCCTCGTTGACTGAATGTCGTTATGTGGCATATGAACATGCTGGGTTCTGGAAGTACAGTGGCACTGGATCCTGACCCTCCCTGGGAATGCGGTGAATTTGTGGCAATGTTCTGAACTGAGGACACAGAAGAGTGGTGGTTCTGCCTGCCCTGGGGTGGGGTAGGGGAGCAGCTGCAGAAAGGAGCAGCATGCAAGCACAGTCTTCGGGATGAAGCGGCCTTTCCATGGTGGGTAAGATGGGAAGGTCTTTCCAGGCCAAGGAAAGTGCTTGAACAAATATCCAAGGGGTTTGAGAAGTGGGTGTGGTTGGGTGTCATTGGAAGCTGGTGCCAGCTGCGGAGTCAGCACTGAGAAGTGGGGTAAGAAACCCTCTGGAGACACAGGCTGGCTGAGTGGTCTTGGGTCAGTTATTTCATTTCTCTCAGCCATAGTTTTTTTAGATGTATAATGAGAATAATGTGACTTACTTCATAGGGTTTGGAAGAATTAAAGGACATATTAGATGTAAATCAACCAGCATGGTATCTAGCGTATACATGCTAACAAAATGTAAATTATTGGCACAGTTTCTGCTACTACTAATAAAGGTGGGCTGTTCTTTTCCAAAACATATGGCTTGAGTCACGGGAGTGAGCTGGCAGTGATCCACTCGCAAAGCAGGTCTGGCTTTCTGATTTCATTTAGGAAGATACTATCTGGTACAGGATGCTAATGGAAGAAAACTCACGTGGCTGCCTTGCTTGGGGATCTGCTGCCAGCTTTCTCAGACAGTTGCATCAGGTCAACAGTGTGGATCTTGACATCAGTAAATACATTTGATGATCACTTTTTATTCCACGAATATTTATTGCAAGCCTGCTATATGTTGGGTCCTGGGTCCAATGTCTTAGTAAGAATATGTAGGTAAAGGTGATGGAGAGAGGCGAAGAGAGGAGAGAAAAAACTCAGTTCTTTCCAAAACTGATTTTATAAAATCAGAAGTGTATCTGGAGGCAATTTAGCTGCTTTTTGTTACCCTGTACCTGGAAACTTGGTGAAGGTAGGGGAAGATTTCTTCCTGTGTATCTCTTTCACTGAAGTGTGAGTGCCTCAAGAGTAACCACTATGGAGCCGAGATCACAAGTGTCCATTTGGTTGTCTAATAGTTATTTATTGAGCACCTATTATGTACCTAGCAGTCTTCTATGTACCAGCTCTTTAAATGGTCTTCGAGGTATGAAGAGCTCTTTTCTTGTCAAATAGACTTGGAAAGAGAAAGGTGGAAAACCCATGGACTGTGTTGTTGTCCACACTGGAATCAAGTGCTACTCAGGGGAGTGATGGGTGGGGAAAGGCTGGGGAGGGGTGGGGCCTCCTGTTTAACCACTCTCCGTGGGAGCGGGCTGTTTCCCTAATGAACAGCCACCTGGACTTTCCCATCCAGGGTGCCACATGTCACTGTAGGGGATGTTCTGTTTCTGGAAGGAGTGTCAGCTTACTCTCCCTTCATGCCACGCACTCTTGAAATCAGTCTCTTCAGAAGGAAATTTATCCCTTTGTATTTCATTGGAGGCAATGGCTGCTTCAAACACGTTGAGAAGACTAACAAGTAGTAATGAAATTAACTTACTAGCGGCTGTAGCCTTCATGCTTGAGTACTTATAGTGTTCCAGGCAAACAAGTGGTTTTCATATATTATCTCATTTAATCCTGAGAACAACCCCGTCAAGTTTGTACTGCCATCCCCATTTCACAGACAAGAAAAATCGAGACCAAGAGAATGGGTAAGTAACCAGGCCATTGTCACATAGCCTGTAAATATTGTAGAAGAGCTGGGAGTTGAACCCATTTCTCTCAGGCTTCAAGTGCCTTCACCCATACACTATCCTGGTGAAGGGGTGAACTGGTTCTCCTTGATCTCCCCTCCCCTTCCCTTATTCCACTATCCTTCTCTCCCTTTTTGTCTTTCTTAATGATTCTTCAATTAACCAAACGAGGCTTAGAAAACCCAGATGTACTTTCTCTAGCAGTGGGGCTATTTGTAGCAAGGCATCTACACTGGAGCTGCAAGGGTTAACTCTGGCCTGGTGCTTCAGAGATGGATGCCTTGGCCTTGGGAGGCGGCTATTAGTCCTCTTTTCTAATTAAAAATCGCCACCACTGGCTTTCATCCCTGTGCTAACTAAAAGAGTGTGTATGTGTTTGTGTGCATAGCTCTTTATCTCCATTTCCTGTTTCATATTTAATTCGGCATTTTTTCCAGTTTGTGGATGTGGAACACGTGTAAGGTTAGGACACGGTCTGTTAGTAATCATTCCTGCATTTTGGGGCTGGTTTGCTCCCACTGAGCCCCACCAAAGGCTTGTGAATCCCAGTCTTCCTGCCTCATGTAAGTTTCTTTGTCCTGATCACACCGGTTTCTGAAGGGACTGCCTTTGGAGCAGTGGCTTTGCCTTGCAGGTTGCTTTCCGGAATGTCTGGGATGGTTCTTGTATGGGGAAGGGGGTATCTTGGAACTGTGACTAGGGGTTAATATAAAGACCGAAGGCTCTGGGAAAGATAAGTCCCATTGGGGGTCAGCTGGGCTGGGCTGAACCTCAGCTCCAGGCCTTTGTTCTTCATCAAGGCCAGAGCGTGTCACGGTGAATGTTGTATGTCCACTTTCTGAGGTCTCAGCAGCATAGCTTTACAGACCCCCATCATGGCGTGTGGGGCTGAGGCCACAGGAAGAAGGATGGCACCAGGGACTTAGGAAACTTGCCTTCTCATCAGTTCCTCCTCAGCCTAGTAGTGGGTCTGATGAGGCAGGAGGAAGTCTTATTGAGCTTCAAAGGTCCTAGGGACCCCTCCTGATGTCATGGGCGAAAGTTGGGGTTCAGAGCTGCTGTCCAGGGACCTGCACAACAAACACCCTGGTCTCTCTGGTGGTAACAGTTCTCATCCTGCTAATTGAGCTTCAGCACTTTCCTGGGTGTTTCTGAGCCACTGAGTTTTTTTGTAATTAGACTCTGATAGCTAAGGATTATCTCATGCATAGAAGGGAAACAACGGGACTGTAGCATGAGAGCTGGAAGGAAGCTTCCCAGTTAGTGTGATCTGAGGACAGGACCTGGGGTCCTTGGAGCCTTAGGATGTGGCTGGGGGACAAAAGGCGGGAGTCTTGGACACTCCGGTGCCGCACGGTTCTGCATGGTGTGCACACGTGCATTTTTTAGGGAGAGGCTCTGTCCGTGGCCTTCATGAAATTCCCAAGGAGTCTGGGGCTTCTTCAGAAAGTTGTGAATCATTCTAATCTCTCTCTCCCCTGACCAACGAGGGTTGTAGAAAAAGTCCCAGAAGAATAGGGTAGAGGGTGAGGTTCAGAGGGCACAGAGGGGACATGGGTGGGTCTAAGCGCTTCTAGATCTCATACTTTCAGTTATCTCTGGTGATAGAAGGAGAACACTCTTAGAAGGGTAGATGAGGTAGAAATAAATAGTATTTCTTTTCAGACAAGAGTAGTCCATTTTTATTATTTGCTTTTAGCATTGAGGATATACAGTGCGGAGTCTCAAGTATAAAGAATTATAGCCAGCCCAGACGCCCTGACTTTGAACAATCCATTATAAGAGTACAGTTCCTTTTATCACAATATTCTTATCTTCTGTTTGTTTCTGAGCTGAACAGAAATGCCCTAAGCTACACCCCAGCTGTAGAGTTTGTAGACCAAAGGCTACTGTTTTCTTCCTGTAGGAACCCTGGGGCGTTTGGGGGTTAAAAGGCCTGGGCCAGCCATGTGTGTTTAAAAAACAAGGCTGACTCTGCAGCCAGTGGCTCCAGCCTGACTCCATCCTGCTGTTAATGGAGGACAGAGGACCACTTATAGCTTCCTCTTCACCCCATAACAAATAACCCGGTGCTCCCCCAGGCCTTCCTGCACCCCCACCCCCACTGCCTTCCCTGTGGTGGCAGCAGCAGGCCTGTTCTGAGTCTGGTTTCTCGGCAGGGCCCTGCGGTCAGCCCCGACAAAGTGTCAGGCCCAGTTCCTCTCTGTGATAAGGCCCTAACTAACTACATTAGCAGGGTGGTGAACAGTTTTGCCTTGCCTCTGTCTTGTCTTTGGCCACTCCAAAGCCTCCTGGACAGGGGGGAGGCATATCCTGTAAACAAAGATTGATTTAGCTTTGAGCATAGCCTACTATGGCACCTCCTCTGGGAAGTCTTCCATGACTGCTCTAGCCCAGGTGGGTTAGCTCTTTGTTGCATTCATTTAACACATTATTTGTCATGCACCCCTTTAAAAAGTCCTTTATCACAGCCTTGACATACATAATGGAGTCCAGTTGTTGCATCCAGCAGCGCTTCTTACGCATGTGAGTTCTTTGTCCTAAACAGACCTTTAGCTGCTTGGGTGGAGCCCAGTCTTACCTGAAAGGGCACATGGGCTTTGGAGTGGGACCCATCTGGGTTCAGACACTGGTCTTGCCATTCATTTGGGTGACACTTGGAAGGCTGTCTATCCATTCTGAACCTGAGTATCCACATTATGAACTGGGAAAAAAATAATGCCTGCCTTCCCGGGTTGTTGTAAAAATTAGAAGTACTGTGTACATTGTCTGGTTTATTGTAGGTCCTCAGTGAAATTACAACCAAAATGAAACTAGGCTCATCCTAAATTCTCAGGAAGTCAGTGGACTGAGTTAAAAATGCTTAGAAATCCATTTGTCATCTTTTATTAGATTATAAAGCTAATACATGAGTACATGCTCACTGAAAAAAATCAAACACTGCAGAAAGAAAAAATTAGAAGTTTCTGCATCCTTCTTTGCCTCCTAAATTGCCTTTGTCCCAGGAGGAACTATTATTAATGGTTTGGTGTGTATGCATTTATCTAAATAATATATATTTTTACATAAATATTATTCTGAAATTTGCTTTCATGAACCTACCTTGGAAGCCTTTCCTTGTCACTACATTCAGAAACACTTGAATCTTCTTAACAGCTGCATAGCATTCCTAGAATGGCTGGATCATAACTTAGGTAACCATTCTATTGATGGCCTTTTAAGTTATTTCCAGTTTTTCTGTATTTCATACAGGATGGCAATGAATATTGTTTCATTATCTATTGCTAAGGAACACAGCCCTCAAAACTTAGTGACTGACATCTTTTTCATGTTTCTATGGATTGCATCAGTGTAGCAGTTTTCCTTTTTCATCTCATGACACACATAAATTAATTACTAAAATTCTGTGGCACACCAAAAAATATACTTTTTGCTGATATGACAAAAGAAAATAGGTGTAATTTTGATTCATTTACACCAGATGGCTATTGTCATTTTTTATTTGACAATCTAAGGGAAAAGAGGTCAGTGCCCCTAACTAAATAGTCAGGTATTACATGTTTTAAGAATTTTTGTGGCACATCGTTTGAAAATCGCTGCCTTGGTGGTTCTTCTGCCCTTTGTATTGGCAAAGATGCAGCATCCCAAAATGAACTCACACGGCTGGCAGCTGGTGCTGGCTGGTGGCTGGGAACTGAGCTGGGGCTGTCACCGGGAGCACTTGGGTTCCCTCTGATGGGTCTCTACCTGTGGTTTGGGTTTCTCATAATATGGACCTGGGTTCCAGGATGTCAGTTCTGCCATGTACTGTTGATCAAATCTGGTCACAGGGCAAGCCCAGAATCAAGGGGGTGAGGGACAAGCTCTACCTCGATGTGGGAGCAGCATATGTGCCCATGCAGGGAGGGGGAGTTGAATTTTTGGAGTCCATTTTTGGAGACTTAATCCCATAAACATATCAATATCAATATTGGGAGGAATAAGAGTAAGTTTACAGTTGTTCTTATAGAAAATAATGCAATAATTAGTAAGTAATAATACAAGAATAAATGGTTTTGCATACCGACAACTGTAAACCTACTTTTGCCCGTGTGTGTGTGTGTGTGTGTGTGTGTGTGTGTGTCCGTGTCCTCGTTCTTCCTACATCTTTTTAAATTGGTGGAATTGTTCTTGTAGGTTCATTCCCAGAAGGGAGTTGTTGGTTCAAAAGATATAGATACTTCTAGATGAGAGGGAGATGGGAGGCTAGGTGAAAAGGTGAAAGGGATTCTGAAGTATGAATTGCCAGTTACAAAAATAGTTGAGGGAATGTAAAATACAATGTAGGGAATATAGTCATAATATTGTAATCACTGTAATAACTGTATTGTATCAGATGGGTACAGACTTATTTGGGGTGATCACTTTGTAAGGTATATAAATGTCTAATCACTAATGCTATACACCTGGAATTAATATAATATCATATGTCAACTGGCATTGGAAAATAAATTAATTTTTCAAAAAAGACGCACATCTCTAATCTGGATAGTGAGTGTAAAATTACCTTCAGCAGAGCTGCTCTAATACCCACTCCCCTCAAGGAGGAACGGGGTGCTCGTTTCTCCTAACCCTCGCCCACGTTGACGGTCATCGGTTGTTTTCAACCTTGTCAATCTGATGGGTGAAAAACTGTATCTTGCTTTTACTATTAGTAGTATGGAACATCTTCACAATGTTTCATTCTTCTTTACACTTGAGAGATTAATTTGTGCTACATCCATGAATTTCCCGTACCTCTAGTACCATCAAAGAAACAGGGAGGTGTTGTGGGGGCTTGTGGGGATCAAAGACCCCCTATGAGAACTCTGAATCAGGGCCTCGTCAATCCACTCTGCTGCTTGCCACCGGCTTTTGAGAGGGTTTTACAATGTTGGTGAGCAAATTAACCTTGTACTCTCTTCAGGCTCGGTACTTAGTTGGAAAGCTTTTTCAGAGCGCCCTGTGACCCCTAGTAACAGGATGTTCTGCCCTGCACAGGAATTGTGAGATCAGCTCTGAGCTCTGAGCCCGGAGCAGGGCTGCAAAGGCCTGGTCAGGAACGAGGACGGAGTGAGATCAGGGGATTAGAACCTCCAGCGAGTGCTCTCCTGTTCACAAACTGTAGGCTTTTTCCCTCTTGTATTCCCATTTTCATACGCACAGGCGCACACACACAAAGATAAGAGGATAAAGGCAATGACGACTTTGATAGAATAGCCGTCCATGGCTTAGTTCAAAGACACTCACTGGTCAAGGTTGGTTCCACTGCTTTTTCAGCTTTAGATCCTTTTTCAGCTTTAGATCCCAAGTTTCGGTCTCCTAGGCTTTGCACATTACCATGTTGGATAGTTTGTGGTTATAAGAGATGTAAAAGCCAAGCCACACTCTGACTTAAGCAGGAAAAAACAAAAGGTATTTATTGGATCATATACTAGGATGTCTGGGGGTGGACATGGGAATGATTGGAGTCAGGGCTCAAAAACGACACTCATCATCCCTGGACTCTGTTTCTCAGATCTCCCCTCCTCACCTTAGACTCCTCTGAGCAAGTTGATGGTGACCTTATCCTCAGGGATTTAAGTCCCTGTGGTCCCTTATCCTCAGGGATTTAAGTCCAGGCTGAGAGGGAATCTGTCTCTGCTTTCCCATCAAAGGTCTCTGTGGCCCATGGCTGCTTTTTCATCCCTGCTGCAAGCCCTGTGGCCCTGGGAATCTGGCACGGTGATTGGCTTAGGCTGGGACGTGCGCTCCTCGCCGACGCCTGTGTTTTGGAACCCTGACTTGATTGTGGAGGAGGGATGGACCCCAAACAAACCCTGGAAACTATTTCCTGAAGGCAGAAGAACGGATATGGGGATGTCAGAATCAGAAGTTTTTGGTTCCTCCATAGTGCCCCTCACATGGGCATTCATGTAGGATATAAATACAGTGGGAGGAATTTGGGGAGCTAACTGATTCTCAGGTAAATCTAATTCATTTCATCCCAGGACTACCAGCAGCAAACAGGAAACTGCACATAGTTCAAGAACAGTAACCAGTGGTCCCAAAGCCTGGCTTGAGTCATGGCTTTAGTGGTCTGTTTATCTACCTTCACTGAAGGGGTGAGGAAGAGACCAGATGTGACCCCTCCCTGGCCCTCTTGCCCTAAGTAAGGGAAGGTGTCTGAGTGGTGAAAAGACCAAGAAGGATGTGCGGGTAGGAGATGGCAGAGATGGAGGGCTTCCTTTCAAAAGTCAATGGCAGGATTCATATTTGTAAAATTGATTGTCTTTATTGCAAATTATTTGTGCCAGTTTAGGTCAAGGGTATATATTTTCTTGAACCACAGATCTAAATAGTTTGGAGAAGTCAAATGTCCTTCTTTGCCAGGCTGGGTGAACAACCATTGGATGTGCTAACAGGCCCCATGGGATCATTAGTCTCCTGTAAAACCTTTTATGGTTTGCTTTTTTAGTTTTGCTTTTTTGAGGAAACTAAGGTTAACTATTTATTGTAGAGGAAAGGAATGCTGCTGCTTCGTCCTGCTTCTCTTACTTTGTTGCTGTTAGTTGTTTAATAGGCAGTAGCATGCAAATAGTATAAAATCTAAAAGGGACGCAGTGCTGTATGGGAAAGGTCTCTTGGCCCTGAACCTCTGCCCCCGCCACCTCCCCAGACTCAGTCCCTATCACCAGCTTCCATTGCATCCCTCCTGAGAGAGTCCATGCACTATTTCTTTTTCATAGAAAAATGGACCATATACATGTTACTGAATGACAACTTATTCTTTTGTTCTTTAAATAAAACAATTAGAGTTTTCCTCTGCAGTGGCTTTAAAGCCTCCAAGTTAAGGCCACAGAGTTAAAGAAACAAATCAGACATCACCTGCAGTCAGCTAATCTGTTGGCCTCTAATGAATGCTCACTGGTTCCAGAAGTTTATACACATCTGTCTGGGTTCTCTTCCCACTGTGTTTCCCCACTCACAGGGTCTGCACCTTGGGCTGCTTCCTAACACGTTTGACCAAAAACGGTTTCACTCAGCATTGTTTGACAAACTCCCCTGTGCCTTATTGGCTGTCTGGGCTCCAAGTGGCCCACAGTTTCCAAAATTAAAGCCCCTCCTCAAAGTTCAAGATTTGTTACCACGGAGGGTATACCAAAGCTGCTGGCTCAGAACCTGAAGGCATTCCTAAAAGAACAGGCCAAAATCTTGGCTCAACCAAGGGCACGGCTCCCCTGGGGAGTGTGATGTAGCCCCTCTGTGCTCAAGGCCTTGTGTTGGGCCCCAGGGATAAAGTGGTGACTAACACACAGTCTTTTTCCTCCAACAGCTTGGTGCAGCCTCGGGGAACAGGCCTGAGTGCTATAGTGACACAGTTACCCGGTGTCCCTCATGTAGGTCTCAGTCTGCCTCGTGAGGGTCTCAGTCCCACAGACATTCATTTTAGACATAAAAGTTCTGCTGTGTTTGTTTTTTTAATCACTCTCTAGTCCCTTATAATGCAGCAGTCAGAGGGATGCGTTAAATGATAATACTGGTAATAATCTTCACTTACTCATGAGTAGAAATAATAACTGCTGTGTACAGGGGTCAGGCCCTGTCCCAAGGTCTTCTAAGGTTTACCTCGAAAGAGCCCTGCAGAGTGGGGCTGAGTGTCACCCTCATTTCACAGGCAAGCACTTGGTCTCAGAGAGAGGAAGTCGGCAGCTTGAGGTCACAAAGTTTGGGCTCAGTGGAAGTAGCATTGATGCCATGTCCTAAGGTGCCCACACCTCAGGCCCTGTGCAGACCACTGCCCACCTAGCACTGGGAAGCCACCAACCCAGCCTTTGGCAATTTATTACAAAATAAAAGTAGTTTTTGAAGTGGGCAATTAACTATTTCTAGAAGAAATCCTTGATTCCCAGTAGACAGCTTCTTACTACTGAGCTAGACTTGTGTCCCAGCAAGAGGTAACATCGTTACTCAATAAAAAGGAATGCCTCCATTAGTTTGTAGTAGGGCCATAAATTTTGTTCATACCACTCTCAGATGCTCAGAGAAAGTATAATGTTTTTATTTAATGCTGTAACTGGTAGAAGCTCTACCCCACCTCTAGGTACTGGGGGCAGGAGAAAAGGGCAGCTTATAATGGAGTCTAATTTTTTTTTAACCAGTCTCTTGAGGTTTCAGTTGTTCTCTTCCTGACCTGAGAGGGAATGTGGAGAGGGGTGTGGGAAAATTCACAGTCTGGGGCAAGTGTCCCTCTGTCTTTGTTCTTGTACTTGGTTGTGAACTGGTGTCAAAGAGGACTGTTGCCTAGTCCTGTCCCTGGGCCATCCTGATGCCTGCTATACGTCTGAGTCCATTCCTTCCCCACTCTGCCTGGTAGGACATCCTTGCAGACTTGTTACTCCTTGGTGAGTTCCCCTGTGCCTCTGTCTGGTCCCCCATCTTGGCCTGTCAGGAGTTTCACCCTCAGCTTCTGGCTCTTAGCTCAGTGAACCCAGTGCACAGGAGCTGAAGAAGTCTCCACCAGCAGCCCAGACCCTTTCCTCCTGGCCATACCATCAGGCCCAGTGTTCTCAGCCTGGTGTTGTGTTCTGACTCTTCTGGAGGCCACATCAGAAGCAGGACAGGATGACCCCCAACCCCTGCTCATCATGTTCTACTCACCTGATCTATCCCCCAGCACCTCTCTGAGAAAAAAATTGAGGCTTACACACCTACATATCAACCTCTTGATTCTTCTGCATGCCATCTTTTCCCCACAATCCACTGGGCAAGAAGGGTAGGCTTCTCAGTTCCTTCCTCTACATTCTGTTTGTTTTCCCAATTCCAGTCTCATTAGCTAAGTCTGAATGGCCAAGAGCAGTGAGAGGCACCTCAGCATACCAATAATTTTCTCTAAAGAAATGACCATTTCTAACTGCTTCTGTGCTTTTCTTTGATGCCCTTAAAGTGGATGTTGGCCAAGGGTTGTGAAGTCATTTTTGACAACTCCCTTGTTAAGTCCCATGCTGGTGGGTTAGTGCCCCATTTCAGCACGTAGGAATGATTGACATCAAGGGTTTTGTTCTTGGCCACATTGACATGAAGGGTTTTATTCTTGGCCACATGAACCTCAGAGAAAACCAAAATGAGGAGTCATTTTTAACATCCGGGGTCTTGTATCAAGAATTGCCGTGTACTGGCAGTGTGTGTACAGACATGCCATTCTAAACCTCTCAACCAGCCTACTGTAGAGGGATCATATAAACGGAAGGTTAAAGAGCTTTACTTATTGAATAGATCAGAATGAGCTGGGCTAATAAAAGAAGGTTACCCAGCATGGTGGGCATTGTTGAATTAGAGTTAATTTTTCCAGTTTTAGATTTTTTTCCCCCATGGATTTACCCCAAGTTTGTTTGATTTTGTTTGGCTTGTCAAGTTTGCTTTCGATAGGTGGGATTATGTTGATTTAAAACATTTTAAAAAATCATTTAATCTTTCAAATATTTATGTGGTCATCTTTTTTTGACATGTGGAGGCCACATTCATATGAGAGAGCCATATTTTTCAGGAGCAAAATATTCCTGGTTTTGGTTGGAACTAAAGATGTCAACATTTCACAGTACCCTGTGTGGTGGATCCCAAATGCAACACCACCTGGACAAGTAGGCCGGGAATGCCACTTTCTGAAATAGGACTTTAGAGCTGATGGTACTGAAGAAGGAGCAATGACAGGAGATGCATATTCCACAGTCAAACAGGCTTGGGAAACAGGCTAAACAAAGTCAACCAGGCTTCTTAACTACTTGACTTCTCATCCCTTTCACAGTACACTCCACTGCATTAATCCCAGGGTGGGGCTTTTGTAGATAGTATTGCCCAAACTTATTTTTGATGAGCATTTTGTGGGGCAGAATCCTCTCTGGAAAGTGCTGATCTAGGATGAGCCCTGAAGAGGAAAACAAGAAACTCATATTATCCTAGTATTTCCTTTTGAACAAAATCTGTGGTCCCTGAATCAAAGAGAAAGCCTGTGGGATGGAGCAATTTCCATGGTTGGCAGAAAGCCCAGGGTCACAGTGCTTTATTGCTGTGGTCCAACAAGTCTTGCCTCACAAAGGAACCAGCACAGGCTTCCTCATGCCTCTGACAGAAGCAGATCATTCCTGAGGAAGGGATGGGGCTGTGCATCTTGGATTAGAGGTGGGGGAGGGTCTGTTTAGCCCCAAAAAGAAAATATCCTTCAACCCAGAAATGAACAGGAATTTGCCTTCTTTTTCTTGCACCATATTGTTTTAGACCGTCGATTTTCAACCTCTTTCATCTCATGGCATACATAAACTAATTACTAAAATTCTGTGGCACACAAAGAAATATATTTTTTGCTAATCTGCAAAAAAAAAAAAAAAAAAGTATAGTTTTTATTCTTTCACCCCAGACGGCTCTAGTTGTGTTAGCTGTTGTCATTTTAAAAAAAAATATTTAAAAATTTTTTTATTCCTTTATTTTTAGAGAGAGGGGAAGGGAGAGAGAAAGAGTAGGAGAGAAACATTGATTGGTTATCTCTCCTATGTGCACATCTGGAGACTGAACCTGCAACCCAGGCATGTGCCTCGACCAGGCATCAAAGAGGCAACCTTTGCTTCATGGGATGACACTCAACCCACTGAACCATACTGGTCAGGGCTGTTGTCATTTTTTTGTGTCTTTTTTTTAGTTGACTGTCTAAGGGAAAAGAAGTCAGTGTCCTGATTAAATAGTCAGGTGTTGCATGTTCTAAAAATTCTTGCAGCACACTGGTTGAAAAATCACTGCTTTAGAATGCAAATACGATCCTAGCCATGTAAGATTTAAGTGACAGCTGCAGTTAGTTGTAACAGGATTCCATCTCTGTTTTGTTGTCATTTAGCCCCTTTAACCAAGGTTTCGAGATGATTAACTAGAGTAGGTGGGTATTAGCAAGTTGAATTGACTCTCCATGCCTGTGGCCTAATAGCCATTGGGTGGCTCAGTGAACATTTTAAGAACTTCAGGAGGAAGCTGGGCCCCATCTCCCAGCTACACTGGAACTGTAGATGGGGTTGACTTGCCCAGTGAATGAAGACCGCCTGAATGCAAGTGTGTGTGTGTGTGTGTGTGTGTGCGCGCGCGCGCGCACGCGCACAGTTGGGTGAGAGGGCCAGGTTGAGAGGGTTCTGAAAGAATCTATAGATGGGAACAAAATCTTGCCCACCTGGGAAAGACCTCTTGGGCTATATACCACCCTCTAACAGATTTATATGTCTGAAGTATGAAGCCAGCTCTTAGAGAAGCAATACTATAAAAACAAAGCCACAGAGGATATAAATTTGCCAACTGCACAAGCCATAAAATCAGGGGTGAGGGCGTCCAGGGCCCTATACAGGCCCGCTGCCTACAGAATCAGGGGACAGTGTGGCTCACAGGGCCTCTGCTGGGCCTGTCATGTCTACTCTAATCAAAGATTTTCCTCCTCCCCTTCCCCTACCAGCCTCAGTCCTGGGAACTGAGATGCTCCTGATTAGAACCTGGTGGTAGTTGTGGTTTGTCCATTTCTGAAGGCTACCAATGCTTCTTGGAGTTTTTGCCACATACCCCCTGTGGTCTTGAATCATTTGGGAGGTGGTTAATAAGGGCTATTTATTGAGTGCTTATTATATGTCAGGTATCATTGAATCATTTTCTTACTCTTTCATGTCTTTGCTCCTTCAGAGATTGTTGATATGGGTTGTGTCTTGTCTGTTTCCATATATGTCACAGCAGCTACACAATCCTTTGCATTTAATAGATGAATAGGTGACATTTTGGGGGTGTGTCTCACCTACCCATTGACCCCTAGTCCCTAAGGGGTGCCCCAACAAGAATGGGCCCAGGAGCAAAGTTTGTACTATATGACCCTGCTTCCCTGACTATAAGAGGTGAGCGACTCAGATTCTGTCTCCTGGGAATTTGGGACTGGGAACCAGACACTAGTTGGAGCAGGTAAAACAGGAGCTCTGCATCATCATTGCCATCTTCTGACACAGGCACAGAGAACAGAGGAAGGAGGGCTGCCAAAAGAGAACATTGGAACAGACATGCAGAGAGCAGCACTGAAGTGAGAGAGAGTGTGAGGGGAAGGGTGCCTGTCCTGGCTGCTGGTGGCTCTCCAGGTCCTGATTCCTTCCCCTCCTGAGGCCTGACTGCTCTCGCTGCCTGTGAGCTCTGAGAGATACACCTGAATCCTTATACACTCATCCTCTTTATTTAAACTAGTTTGAGTTGATTTCTGTTTCTTTCCCAGTGACTAAGCAATGTGAAACATAAGTGATCCTTGGTTTAATTCCCAAGTATTTCATCAGCACATCTTATTGGCTGTATCTTTCAAATATATCTAGAATCTGATCATTTCTTACCACCCCCACTGCTGCCAAGGCTCCATTATCTCACTTGGATTATTGCGACAGACTTTCAGCTGGTCTTCCTCCTTCTACCCCTGCCTCCCTCCAGTCTGTTCTTCATCCAGCAGCCAGATGGGCAGAGCACCCCGCCCCCTTGCCCTCTCTTTCTCTTGCTTCCTGTGTTTTCCAATCCCTTCCTGAATAGATTGGTCCTAAAGCTATGAGGTGGGACAAAGCAAGGTCAGCACTTGCTGTACCTGGGGAGAGCTGCCATGGTTCAGAATGAGGTGTTGGAGCCTGAAAGGGGTAAGGATGGTGTTTCTATAGAAAGACTACCTGACATGTGTCAGAACCCAAAGGGATGAGAAGGCATCCAAGGAGAAGGAATGCCAGAGCCTTTGAAGGGTAGAGGTGTCCAGGTGGTGTAGGGGGAGCTCTTGGTGTGGGAAGATGGAAAGACAGAACCTGGGTGGGAGAGGAGCATGGCCATTGGGAGGAGAGGCCTATTATGGGATCTAAGAGTTCAAATAGAGTAAGAAAGATAACCACACAGAGGAGGGGCCTGGCATGAAGTGTCCAAGTCCAAGCAGAGTGAGGGCCGTGCCCATATGAGTGGGGGTTGCCCTGGTACAGGAGACAGGGTAAGAAGGGTAAGCAGGGGAGAGGATGGTAACAGCAGATTGGTGACATCAGGGAGAGTGATCAAATAAGTAAATATTATCAGTACTAATGAGAGGCAGGTTTCTCACTGTCAGAGAAGGGAGTTACAATTTTAGAGAAAAACAGAACAAGACCCCTGCAGTGTTGGATTGGAATTAGAGATATCTGTCGGAACTCATGGCTTTCAACACATAGCTAGGTAGATGATAGGTAAGTAGATAGTAAATATCCACTGTCTCTGACCACTGAGGACCCAGGAATAGCGACACCTTAATAGCAGTGAACACATCTGGAACACACTCCTTGGAGAAATGGCTGATTTCTAAATTAGAGCATGGAAAGTACAAGAAGAGCCCGGAACAGCTTGTGCCAGAAAGCAAGGACGTGCTCCAAAAATGATGGGGAAATGTCAGATGGACACAGTAGCCAGTTAGAAGGGGCTTATCCTGGCCAAATTTGGGACAGCTTGGACATCAAAATAAATAATGGTAGTGATAGATTATAACCTACTGACTAAATTTGGAAACCCTTGCTCCCCACAAATATAAATGAACAAATATCAGTGTAATTTCAAGTATTCTCTCCACAAAGTATTTTTAATTTCAAAGGGGAAAAAAGTAACTTTACAGTGAAATCTTGCAGACATTAATGAAATGATCGAAGTGAGCGTCATCAGCAAGGGACACATTGAAATCATGTAACACTGATAGGATGTGCTAAGAACACAGCCTCACTTCTCTGATATTCTTGCCAAAGATGCATAACCAGAATCTAATCATAAAGACAAAATTAAAAGACATTCTGTCAAATAACTGACTTGTGATCTTCAAAAGTGTCAAGGTTGGGAAGGCCGAGGACATGTTCCAAATGGAAGAAGACTAAAGAGACAGGGTACCATGTGTGACTCTGAACCGTTGATCTGAGCCAAGCTATATTGGCCTTCACTCTAGGCTTTGGGTTGAGGCTGGGTCTACCACGTGTCTCTCAACCTTCTTGGATCAGCAGGTACCTGAGGTGGCACATTCTTTTTATGGCTAAAAAGCCAGTCAAGCCCAAGTGTACAATCATATTTCAAGTTTCTGCTCACCTCACATGTGAAATGTCAAACTGGCTAATGCAAGTCACAAGGCCAAGCCCAACGCCAAGAGTGGAAAGGCACATTCTGCCCTTCATAAAATGATGACAAAGGTATCGATATGTGTGACTGCTACTGCAGGCCAGTAAAGCACTGAGACCATAATCAAATCTACCACACCTTAGGTACCTTAGGCCTTTTCTACGCACACTGTATGGTCTGAAGATTTCCATGTTGGGTACATATTAGTACCAACCACACTGTGAACTCCAGGAAGATGCTTATCCTGACTGATCAAGTGCTGCCAAAGGTTTTTCTATTTTTGTTGAGGAAGAGACTAAAGCTACCATATCAGTGTTCCTCACTATGCTGGTTCCAGGCATAGGCAGCCTTCCTACAATCTGGACCCACCTGCTAAAATGTGAAATGTGCCAACTTTTGGAGTTAGCAGTTTCATTTCTTTGACCTAGAGAAATAATCATAGATGCAGTTTAAGAAAAAAGAAGAAGAAAACAAGGACATGAACAAGGGTGTTTCTTAGAACATGGTTTATAAGCATCACAAAGGGGAACTTCCCAAGGGTCCTTCAGTGTGGGAAGAATTAAATAATGCTGGCATTTCCATGGTAGTTAAAAAGACTAAAGAATGAAGTATAGTTGTGTGCTCTTATCAGCTCAGAAGAGGAACCACCAGGAAGTATAAGGTGTGTTGTGTGTGTGGTTGGACAGTCTTTCGAAGTCTGTTGTCTTCTCATCTGATGCTGGAGCCTGAAGTCCACAGGGCAGGCAGGTAGAGAGGAGTGGGGCTGGCCAGACGTGGCAGCTCGAGATTTCCCGCTGCCCAGTTCTCTGCTGCCTCCTTCTGTTCACTGACATTGATCCCTAATAAACATCTTGGACTTTCAACTTCATATCAGCATCTGTTTCTGGAGACCCCAATCTGATGGCAGCTGGGATAGGGAATGGTCCAAGAAAGCAGGTGGTAAGATGGGGTTTGGAGCTGGATCATTTATCCTGGGGCTGACCATGCATAGGGGTGGAGCACAGACAGCTCCTGGGATGAGGTGGTGGCCCAGCTCTTTTAATTCTGGTGGCAAAGTGGGGGATGTGAAAGTAGGCATCTGAGAGCTATGGAGATCCTAGAGCTGTGTGGATGAAGGGACTGGGTGTCTATTGCTAAGCCCCCTTTATGCTCTGCAGAGAGATAATGGACAGCTGAGGGCCAGTAACAGACATCTGAAGGACAGGTAGGAAAGCCAGAGGGCCTCTTTGCTGCCTACAACAAAGCTCTAAACTTCTTCAGAAGAGGGCAGAAACCCAGACTCAGGATTTAATAGTCCAAGTGGCTGAATCAAAGAAAGTGAAATGCCCACCTAAGCAGTTCTATTATGGCAGCAGCATTGAGATGCAGGGACTCTGACATCACTAACGATTTCAGTGATCGCTCTTCTTTGAAAGCCCGGGCTGAATGGCTGCTATAGACTTTGTCTCCTTGATAGTGATGGCTATGATCAGACCTACAAATAATAGGTTGTGGGCAAGCCTTTAACCTCCAAAAGCCAGGAGACTACAATGATCATAATGGCTGGCAGAACTGAAGTGGTCACCAAGGGTGCCTGACAGAAATTTATGGAAATGGTTAATGTATCAGTGTCTTTAGGGGAAAATAGCTGGATAGGTGATTAAGGGATTAAGGGACTACTATTCAGCTTGTACCAGCAGAAGAAATCAAGGAGATATGAATAGAAGATTGAGGTCCAATAAAAAAAGACACTCCCTTGTCCAGTTTCCAGACCTAAGTCAGTTTTTAGGTCTGGAAGCCATTGAGTGCAGAGGTGGCTAGGTCTTCAAAAAGAATAGCCATGTAATACTATGGCATGTAATACCTCTGTCCTTCCCTCAGAGGGACCTGCGGTCATTTATTCAGGTCATTCTGCAGTGGAGAACTGGGAATGCGTAGATATTTAAGAACTATTGGAGACAAGGTCTGAGCTGGTCTGTTTTCCATCCCTATAATATTGTCATTTTGAGAATGTTATATAAATGGGATCACGTAGCATGTTACTTATTGAGCTTAGCTTTTTAAATTCAGCATAACGCCCTTGAGTTGTACCCAAGTTATTATATATGTTCCTTTTCATTGCTGAGTGGTACTCCAGTGTATGGATCTACCACAGAGTTTATCTAATCACCTGTTTAAGGACATTTGGGTTGTTGCTGCTTTTTGAGAATTTCAAATACAGCTGCTTTGAACAGTCATGGACAGATCTTTGTGTGAACATAGTTTTCATTTTTAGGATAAACACCTGGAGATATGATTGCTGTGACACATGGTAAGTGTGCTTAATTTTATAAGAAACTGCTAGACTGTTTTCTAGAGAGGCTGGGCTGATTCGCATTTCCACCTCTCCTGTGTGAGAGCTCTGCATCCTTGCCAGCATTTGGGAGAGTCCATATTTGGTTTTTCTAATACGTGTAGCTGTTCTAATACGTGTATAGTGGTTGTCATTGTGGTTTTAATTTGCATTTCCCAATTGGCTAATGATGTTGAACATCTTTTCATATGCTTATTTCCATCTGCATATTCTCTTTGGTTAAGTGTCTGTTGAAGTCTTTGTCTGTTTTCTAATTTGATTGTGTATATTCTTACTGTTGAATTTTAAGAGTTCCCTTTATATTCTGGATATAAGCCCTTTGTTAGAAATACAATTTGCAAATATTTTCTGTGGCCTGTCTTCTCATCTCTTAATAGAGTCTTGCACAGATCAACAATTTTAAGTTTTGACAAAGTCCAGTTTATCAATGTCTTTGTTTTATGGATTATGATTTTGGTGTCAGGTCTAAGAATTCTTCACCTAAAAATCTTTGTGAAGATTTTATTCATATGTTTCTTGCTAAGCTTTATATTTTACATTTAGATCAATGATCTATTTTGAATTAATTTTTTATAAGGTGTGATATTTAGCTCGAGTATCTTTTTGCTTATGAATGCCTTAAATAATTATTCTGAGACTGTTGAATGCTCTCGTTTATTGATCACTTTTTAACACAATCACCTTCTCCAATATCTGAATAGTAAGACTAAAAGGAGGAACCACAGCTTGTGTTTCTTGGTGTTTCTTGGTGTCTAGGCTTGGCCTAAACCTAGCCTGCCTGCCTGCCTGCCTGCCTGCCTGCCTTCCTTCCTTCTTTCCTTCCTCAAACAGTTATTGAATACTGATCATGTGTCAGAACTATGATAGGTGCTCTCAATATATCTGCTTTCCTGGAGCTAATAACCTAGTGGAGGAGAAAGACTGTAAACAATAAAAAAAATAGATAACATTGTGATGAAGTGCTCAAAAGGAAAAGAAAACTTTATGGAGATAAAGACCAATGGCCAGGGTGGACTTCCTATGTGGTTAGGGAGGTGCACTCAGAAGGAGGTTATGCCTAAGCTAAGATCTTAAGACTGTGATATCATTGTGACTGTTTTTAAGGAAGAGGGATGGGGAGAAGCCCTAACTCTCTATTGATCCAGCCATCTGTCCATCTCTGTACCTTTCAATTCTCACAGCTGAAAAAGGCATTTGAAAAATATTTATCATTTTACATTATAAAATAAAAAAATGTATACAGTGCAATATATCTGTATATCCTGACACAGAAAAGTATCTTCAACATATTGTTCAGTGAAGAAAAAACAGTTTCAGGAGATTATTGCCTTTCAGCCTGCCCCTCCCCCATACCACCCTTTAGCCACCAGGGTTCCCCAAACCCCTGATTTCTTCCCCTTGGGCAGTGACAAGGCTCCAGATGGTTGAGAAGGTTCCAAGTAGTGTATTGGTTACTGACCCTCCGAGCTGTGTCATGGACCTCCCACTCTGCACCCCTCCCCACCCCCATTCTCAAGTCTGCCCAGGGAGAAAGCAGGTATTCCCAGCTCATAGAGCTGAATAGCTAGACTGGGAAGCAGTGGGGACTGGTGGACCAGGCAGAGCCCAGCAGGAGCCCGGCCTAGGAGGAGGATACAGGGGCGTCCCCAATGTCTATAGCCCAGTGTGGTTTTGTGGTTCCCCTTGGATTTTGGATGTTCATAAAACAAGCTGCCAGCTGCCTGCCTGCCACGTGGGTGAGGCTCTGTGGGTCAAGTGCCTTTCTGAGAGCTGAGTGGGCTGACAGGGCCCAGCACAGCGGCCTGTGAGCCTCCTGGTCGGCTCCCTGGAGTGCTTCACCAGGCCAGGCAGGGAGACCCAAACTGCCTGCTTGGGGCCTTCTGGTGATGGAGCAGTAGACAGGCTGGATTCCACAGGGCCTGTCTCAGGGGTTGCAAAAGGGCTCTGTGTTTTTCACTCTTCTCTCTGTCTGCTCTTGGGCTTTCTCTGGGCTTACCATTCAGCACCCAGATCTCCAGAAGCCTAGCAGCACTTAGCATAGACGGGCACAGAGGGGTGAGCCTCCACCCTTCCAGGGCATTCTCAGCATATGTATGTTTTGGGAGGCACAGAAGTATGGAGAGTGAGGACTGAGCAGACTCTTTTTTTCTCCTATGGGCATTGTCAGCCAGTAAGAACTTTGGAGCAGAGGCAAAAATCGTTGCTTTTAATATCTGAGGGCAATCTGATCTTTGCTGGAGGACCTGGCAGGGCCTCCCATTGCTGGTGGGAGAGAGCCATGAAGGCCAAGTGCCTTAGGCCTGGCACTCTGAGAATGTGGCCTGCCAGCTCTGGGGCCAGGGGGGTCCTGTTCCAGCCCTGTGGTCTCTGGATGACTTAACCAGGAGGTTGCCTTGGTTACGCAGACAGAATCTCAGTGAGCCCAGTTACTCATTACCTCTCCCTGGGCTTGGCCTGACATGAGTAGGCAGCCTTGCCTCCTGGCATTTGGTCTGCCCACCCAGACTTACTCCTCTGGGGGTGTGTCCCCAACCTTTGTCCACAGCTGGCGGGGGAAGGCCAACTGGACTGGGATGGGATTCAGTCTCTTCTTGCACTTGACACTTCCCTTGGACTTGACATTTGTTCCCCAATCCCTCACTGTCTTGTGTGGCTCTGAAGGCAGGCCCTTCTCCTCCTCCTTGGAAATCGGAAACACCAGAATCCCCGAGAATGGCCAGGAACTGGGGGGTGGCCTACAGGTCACCCATTGTGTTCATGACACATCATCTACCCTTTCCTTTTAGACTCTCACTGCAGAGACTCTGGTCACCATGTTCCTGCACTGGTACACTTCCCGGAGGCCTGGGGTAATGTCCCAAGCCTCAGATAAGCTCAGGAGAATTAACCATATATAGTGCTAGACTGTCTGGGCTCAAACCCTGACACCCTTACTTACCTGATCTGTGATCTTCGACAAATCACATGACTTTGCTTAGGCTTAGTCTCCTCTTCTGCATAATGGGAATAAGAACACATTACCACCTCAAAGGACTGTTATGGAGATTAGAGAGGATAATATATGTAAAATTTTAGCACATTGCCTAGTTCATAAGTGCATGCTCATTAACTTGTAATCATTGTTTTTGTCATCTCTTTCAAAATTTACCCATCTTGTGTTCTATTCCTTAGGATTGATTTTGCTCGGTGACAGTGGCTAGTAGAGAATTAATTTAGGTGGTTAAGATATTAATAATAACAACAGTAAACCCTTATACAGCACTTTTGGTGTGGCAGGCACTGTTCTAAGCACTTGATATATATTATTTACTTAATCCCCTAACACATCTCTACAATAGGTACTATTATTACACCCACTTAAAATGAAGAAATCAAGGCACAGTTGGATGAAGATGCACAGCTATTGAGTAGCAGATCCAGGATTTAGATCCAGGGAGTCTGGCTTCAGAATCTACAGTCTTAACCCTGGCACACTTGATTTGCTTCCCCCAGAAAACCCATGGCAGTGGAAGAGTGTGCCTCAGACATGCACAGAGTGATGGTCAGGCTGAGCTTTTAGTGCTTTTCCTGTCACCCTAGGCAGGAAGCCACCATCTCTGCTTAATGCCTGGTGTGCCTCACTGTTGCAAAGTATTTTGTGATTTGCCAGGTGTTTTTCACACACCTGCAATTTATCTGCCTCTTCCAGCAATCAGGTGGGGCAGGCAGAAGAGGGTAATTGTTATTTCTATTTTACTGAGGCTCAAAGAGGTGAAGCAGCTTGCCCAAGGTCACCCAGATAGAACCAAATTATAGGTCTTCAGTCTCTGGGTGCAAATTGTTTCTCCTATATTATCCTGCCTTTTTTTTTGAGGTCAAGTGTGATTTTCTAGACCCTAAAACGATAATATAATAATAAAATCCTGAAAGCAGAAGGTCCCTTAGAGTCATGCATTTTGTTTGAATATGCTTGAACACCTCCACTGATGGAGAACTCATTACCAGTAAGAGTCAGCTAGAGAATGCATTCTGATGGTACACAAGGAGGGGGTGGCCAGAGGCACAGCCGGCCCTGTGGATATCTGCCCCATGAGTGAGGATGTGGGACTGAGCCTCTCTGAGGAACATCCCTGAGGCCAGCCCCACTAGTTCTCCCTCTTAGTCCTGCCCCAGAGCCCTCTCAATCCTTCCTCTCTAAAACCGCAGTCCCTCCCTCAGAAAGGAGCCCTCTGTGCACAGATTGGTTAAGGTTTATTAGCCCTTAAAATTCCTCCAAGATGAGTTGGTATTTATTTCTCTCCAAAGCTTATGTAACCGTAAGAGGATACTGAGGCTGCCAAAGCTGTCTGTGGTTTGGATGGTGCTTGCAGTGGTTTCTTTTGGGAGCTAAATATTATAATGAATGATCTCATACTATCATTTTCTTTGGAACCAAGTCATACTTGTCCCAGTGGTACCCGGAGCTACCTTCCAGTTCCCTGCTGTTTTCATTCAGGCTGGTACCTGCGGGTAGGGTGAAGGGGACAGGGAGAGCAAAAATTAGTCCCTTGAGGCAACTTGGCCACTCAGCTTCTCCAAGGAGGCTCAGATCTGGGTCTTCAGCCAGGGCTGAGGCTCTGGGTGGCCCACAGTGATTGGGCTGCTGGGGAGATGATGGAGGTGGCCAGCCTACTAGCCACCATCTGTTCCAATTTGAACTTTTATAAAGAAGCAGATTGGGGATTTGGAATAGGAATGAGTCTGGGGGTCTGACTGCTGGGAGATCACAGCCCAATCCTGAAGAACTGTCAGAGCTGGGCAGCTTTGTACTGGGAGCCGCCAGCTGTTGGGTTAGAGGTACCACTTATTCAACACTTACAGCATAGCAGGAACCAAGCTAAGCAAGCCAAGCTAACTTCTCCTGCATTCACGGGGGAGGCGCTTAAGGCAATGGGGTGGAGGATAGACTGTAGTGAGAGTGGTTGGCTAGGTGACATTGTCCTCATTTCTGAAAAACAGGGGTGATAACAGCCCTCAGTATGGGGTTGTTGGGGAGATTAAATTTGATTATGAGGACAAAGCTCTTAGCACAGTGTCTGGCACTAGTAAAAAGCTCAAAAAATGTTAGCTATTTTCATCATCATCATCTAATCTAATCCTTATAACAACCCTGTGGGGTGAGGACCCTTGCTCTTGTTTTGTGGGGGAAGAAATAAGGCTTAGAGAGGTCATGTGACCAAGGCCATGTAGTTAATGAGCCACAGGGCTGGGATATGAAAGCTTCATTCCTAATATCCCCCCGAGCCTGGAGCTGGGGGAAGTGGGGTTTATTGCATGATTCCTTCCTTGGGGAACTTGAAAGCTGCCACATGCAGGGCTGGAGATGGGGAAGAGCTGGATTTCCTGCCATGGAGGTCTGCCCTGGGGGCCAGTGGTTCTTGGAAAAGACTTTCAGGAGCCCACTGGATCCTGAGCTCCAAGAGGGCTCAGGGGCCATGTTGGTGTTGTCCACCGTGTCCCAGCTCTGAGCACTGTGCCTGGCATATGGCTGGCACTCAGAGTCCTTGTTGGGACAACTTACACCTGCAGTGATCAGTGATCCTTTGGGCACCATCACTTTAACAAGTGGAGACTGGCTTCTCTTTCTGTCATCAGTAACCTCTTTGACCTCTGTGACGTGACGCGTATGGCTGATTAGTCCTCAGGGAACAAAATCCTCTGGGCAGGTGAGGAGAAAGGAGGAATCCGTGCTGGGAGCAGACTGGCTGTGGCAGTCAGAGCTCTGGGACCTAAGCGGGACTACAAGAGGGAAGGCTTGAAGAAAGCTTTCAAAGTCCTGGCCAAGTGCCTTGAATTTAGTGGGTAAATATTTATAAATCACCTACTGTGTGCCTGCAGTGTGCTTGGGGGCTACAGATGCAACTTGAAGAGCGATTTGTTTCCTCCTTCCAGCAAATGCCCAGCCTGGTGGGGAAAGGATGGCAGAGGGTAATCAAATGAGTCATTGTTATTTATAAATTGTGATCATTGTTATGAATGAAAAGAGTCCTGGATTAGTGATGTGCAAATAAATAAATAAATAAAAACCGAGCTCTGGGTACAGAGATGGAGGATAACAGAGGCGGAATTCCCATCTGCGTGCAGTCAGGGCAGACCTCGTGGAGGAGGGGACATTTGAGCTCCTTTGTAAACAATGTAAGACCTCACATGGGACTCAGTCTTCCTCCCCGATGGTCACAGGGGAATTTGAAGCTCTGGTTCCCCAAGCTGGCGCCAAAACCTAAGTAAAGCCATGCTAAGGCATTTCTGAAGACGGCCCTGGGCCAGAATCTCATGAGGAAAGGTCCTGTCCCACCCAGGAGGCTGGGAGTAATTAACAGTGAAGGGGCTTAGAGAGGGCTTAATTAAAGAAAGAAGCGGTGGCTCCACCCAATCGGGTGAGAGGCACCATACATCCCTGTTCCCCAAGGACATACAGGATCCTTGTTTTCAAAAGTTTTTCCATGTTTATCCGCTAGGTTTTGGATCTTCTTAAATTTTGTAAGTGTGCCCAGCATGAAGAAAACGCTGTATTTTTGCTTTACTCCTTTACAAAGCATTTTCGACCTCCAGTGTTCTCCCTCGGTCTTTCTCACATACACCCAACAGGTTCTTTTGGTTCCACACCCAAAGTAGCTCTTGAATTCAAATCCATTTCCTTGTAGCTTCCTTGTCCCTGTTGCACACCAGGCCGCCTATACTTGCAGCCAGGGGTGCTTTTAAAGATGCTGGCCTTTTATTGCTTTCTTATGGACATTTAAAACCAAATAATAAAAGCCCCTTTCCAAGGCCTGGGAGGTCCCACAATCAGACCCTGTCTGTCTCCATCTTCGTCTTATACCCTGCAACCTCCCCTTCCTGCCTCCCTCCCAAACCCCCTTGCTCTTCACTCACATTTAGGTCCTGCGCCTAGGCTGCTCCCCAAATCCCAGGATTTTGTCTGATTGGATGAGGTCTGAGCTCCAGTGTCATGTCCCAGCTGGAAGCGTGCAGCAGAGACCTTGATTGACATCTAGGCTTCAGTGCTTAGAAGCAGGAGGCAAGGTGCTCAGAGGGCCTCAAAATTCCTGTAAACATGGGCATAGGATAGCACACCTTTGACAGTAGATGGTTAGTAAATGTTACAGTCTCTTACTTGGGCTGAAACAATAATATA
Source organism: Pteronotus mesoamericanus (assembly GCF_021234165.1). Lineage (NCBI taxonomy): Eukaryota > Metazoa > Chordata > Mammalia > Chiroptera > Mormoopidae > Pteronotus > Pteronotus mesoamericanus. The sequence goes on along the minus strand of NW_026555084.1, from coordinate 21,178,272 downwards.
TCCCTTAGAGTGCTTTATACTTGACACTTTCAGGGCATTTTCCCATATACTTATTACTTTACTTAAAGCTGTTGAAATCCTACCACCATGCAGAGTGAGTAGTGTGATCTCTTGTCAACTAAGAAATGGTCTCAGAGAGGTTAAAGCTCTGCTCAAGGTCACATGGGGAATGGACAGTGAAACTGGGACTGTGAAGACACCTGCATTTGATCTCCTGAGGGTGACAACGCGGAAGGACCAGATGAGGACACTGAGGTGGGAATGATCTTGACGTGTAAGGAACAGGTCATGGCCACAAAATGTAAATGTAGTGAGCACGTGGAGAAGTGGTTTGACTGGAGATGGGAGAGGGAGCCAGGACACAGACCTTACAAGGCTCTTGAGGCCATGATAAAATATTTGAAAGCCTTGGGTAGGTTTTACGTTGAGAAGGGAAATGACATGATTGGATTTGTATTTGAAAAGATCATCATAGAACTTTCACATTTTCTGAGCTTCATTTTCCCCATCTGTTAAAATGGGAATAATAAAACATATCTCAGGATTTTTGAGGAGAGATGAAAGGCATGAAAGCACCAAGCAAATTGATTCACATTTATTAAATGCACAACAAATATTAGGGCCACCATGGAAAGACATTGCGGATTTGAATCTCTCCACTTGGGAGTGGGCTCCTAAAGGGTTAATCAAACCTGTCTTGGGAAAAGCAATCCCACTCTGCTAATAGAATGGTAAGGGATGCAATTCAGGCTGTTTATTTTTTAGAGATTTGGGCCTCCTATTAAGCAATCACCCTGTTTATGTCACTGCTAATTGAAGTAAATTGCTTTCTGCAATCAAATCGGGAAGTTCCCTCTTCTGATCATGAAGGGACGTGGACTCCAGTTCCTGGTTTTTAGTATTTAGTCTGCCTTGAGAGACTTGCCCTTTAATTAATTGCATACATTCCACTGATTTCCTTAACCGTGCAGTTGGCTTGCTGTTCAGTTGACAATGCGTTGATTTTGAAATTGCCCTCTGGGACCGGAAGTATTCCCTCTCCTTCTCTGCTCCCCTGCCCCCCAGTCAGAGCAGCCTTCCTGGTGGTGGGTGGTAGCCTTCCAGCAGATGTGAGAGGTAGAGGGAAACAGCAGGTGTGGCTGCCGCTGGTTCCTGCCTGGTGGAGAGCTTCCCCAGGGCTCATCCATCTTCTGCTCTACCTCTGTTCTTCCCACAGGAGGAAAGTGGAGGGGTGGCTGACAGAGAGTAGGCACCCAAATTCTGGCTATTCTGCCACCACACACGTACACACTATCAGTTCTGTCAATTCCCCTGGCCTGGATAGAAAAGGACTCGTAGGGACAGAGCGGGTTATGGGGAAACTTTGTCAGAAGAGAATGAGTAGGACAGAGCCTGGGCCTGGGACATGGAGGATGGGGGCGTGGAGCTAGAGGGCTATCCTAAGGAGGGCACAGTGACTTCTGAGGCCTGTGGCTCATCCCCATGGAGCTGTGTCCCAGTGTCTGTTCTTTGTCTTGGTGGTCATAGCAGAGCATGGCAAGGAGGTATCTGATGCTGGACAGAGTTGTCAAGTTGGATGCCCTTGGAAGGCCTTCTCCCAGCTTTTGCCAGGCGACCCAGGCAAGTAGGCAGAAAGCGTCCCCATCGTTCTTCCTCGGGACCACAAGGAAAATAAAGGGCCCTAGGATTCAGGCTAAGGTGACATATTTTGGATGCTTTGCCTTGAAGTATGGAGAGTATCTCCTTGTAGATCAGTCCTGTGCCCCTTCGGAAGGCAGCCCTCAAGGTCCAGCTCTAGTGCTGCCGCCCCCATGAAGTGCTGCCTGCTGCCCTCAGCTGGAACCCCTGCCTCTCGCATCCCTAGGCACTGCGTGCCTCTGGGGCAGTGTCGTGCCCCTTGTGTCCTGACCCTGATCCTGTATTTGAGTTTCTGAGACTCCTTGGTCTGGGGATACTCAAATCAGACACACTCCCTGCCTTCAAGGAGCTCATGGTGTGGTGGAAAAGCTAGTCAAGTAATCAGGAGCTAAAATCACTACCTATCAGAAGTGACATTTTTTGAGTGCTTACTGGGAGCCAGGCACTTTGCTTAACATGTGTTGACTCATTCAGATGATAAAATCAAGGTTGAGTCACTATGGAAAACAGTGTGGCAGTTTCTTAAAGAGTTAGACAGCAATTTACCATCCTACTCCCAGGTATATACCCAAGAGATTTGAAAACGTATGTCCACATAAAAACTTAGACACAACATTCATAGCAGCACTGTTTATAATAGCCTCACACTGGGAAGAATTCAATGTCTATCAACTGATAAAGGGATAAAATACATGAAATATATATGTTCCATACAATGGATTACTCAGCAATAAGAAGTGAACTACTGATATATTTTGCAATGTGGATAAACCTAAAAAACTTTACACTGAGTAAAAGAAGCCAGACACAAAACGCCCTGTGGTATGATTCCATATGTACAAAATGTCCAGAAAAGGCAAATCTCTGGAGACAGAAGGTAGGTTAGTGGTTGCCTGGTGCTGAGGGTAGGAATGAGGATTCACTGTAAATGGGTCCAAGGCATCTTGCAGGTCAGAGAACTGTTCTAAGACTGGATGATGGTGATGGTTGCACAACTCAGAAATTTATTAAAAAGTACTGTTATACACTTAAAAGGAGTGGATTTTATGATGTGTAAATTTACTTCAAGTTTTTAAAAAATTGAGGCTAAGGTCACGTAACCTGCCTGAAGTGAATGGCTGTTAAATAGTGAAGCCAGAATGCAAACCCAGGCAGTGGCCCCCTCCTTCCGTTACCTCGGCCTTGCAGGGGGAAGCTCGTGCAGGCCTGGGAAGGGGCAGGTGTTCTCGGAATGTTTTTGGAAAAGGTGGCAGTACTTGGGCTGTGTCTTGAGGTCTTGTGTAAAGGTTCACCTTCTCCACCAGAAAGCCTTCTAGGCTCCCATCTTTGACACCCACTTACTTTTAACAGCTGGATCCTGTTGAGTTAACAGAAGAATGTCCGCTTTCGGAGGAGGAGGATGGCACCAGCCATCTTTCTTACATGAAGAAAATCCATAGTTGGTGACTAATGTGGCTTCTGGAGAGGTGCTTTAGCTGGAGCAGGGGACAGGCCAAAGACTCAGGGTCCGGCCCTGCCAAAGTCCAGGGCTGTTTTGCACAGGAGGACACAGTCCTCTGCCCCTCTTCAGGCTGGCAAGATGGAAAACTCCAGGCCCCTTGGGAATTCTTTTTGTGGGCTCCTTCTGGAAGCATATTTGAATTGGGGCTAAATAGGCAGAAGGAAATAAAGGCTTTAAAGAACATTTCCAAAACCTTTTCAGATTGTTCCTCACTGACTTAGTCATAGCGGTTTCCAAAGAGGAGGGTGGTTGGGAGTCCCCCCTCCCCGCAGTCCTCAGTGCAGGCACATTGTTTGCAGAAAATGAAAAGTCAAGAATTCAACCAACCTAAAGGACTGCTTGCTATACACCAGCAGTTCTAAACAATGCCAGCGATGCAGCATTCCTCCCCACCAGGGCAGGCTGCTCCTCTGTCCTGCCCTAGTGAGCTGCTCTTTGGTCATTGACACAGACTCATTACACACTGGCTTAAGACAAAAAGTCAATGTGTTATAGAAAACTGGCGTCTCTCCCTTTTCTAGAACCCTGTGACATACCTCTGGCTCCTCTGTGTTGGCCACTCTGTTGTTCCCTCTGTTGCTCCCTCTCTCACTTTCTCAGCTTTACTAAAGTGACATGTCTTCAATTCCAGGAACCAGGAGAGACTGACCTACCTCTTTTAGGTTCAATTCCAGATTCCTGGGAGGTAGACTCTAACTGGACCATAGTGGATCAGGTCTCCAATGCTAATCCGATGGCCAAAGGAGGGCATCCTGAAAACTGGGGCTGCCAGGGCCCATGGGGGCCTGTGTGCTGGCAGACACCCCAAAAGATGCCTGCTCTATTCATCTGGGTATAGTTAGAGGAGTCGACAGTTCTTGGTTTGGGACCCCTATGAATCTGTTTCTCTATATATCCATTTTCTTATGGATGTGTATCCTTTGTCACTTAAGTGACCTGGAGTGGCTTTTCATTTCTTAAAACGGGGCAGTTCTTGACCAAAATAAGAACATAACTTGATGGGCAAAAGTGGCCACATAAGAAAGGCTACTAATATCCTTGACTAGAGGCTTTTTGGGGTTTGGGGGGTAGGGGTAGGGGGGAGAGTTTGCCTCTGAATGAGGCACAAATTTATATGTTGATGCTTCACAGTGGGGAGTTGTCCTTCTCAGAGTGGTTGTAAAATGAGATGTGTTGTAACTGTGTGGGTCATCTGTCCCTCTCCCCTCTGTCCTGTCCTTTCCCACGGATTTTCCATTCTCCCATCCAGACAACTTTCAATAAGGAATTCCCCAGTCTGCATTTTTCTAAGGGTCAGCAAGCTCATCATTTCCAGCCCTTTCCCTCCCTTCCTCCCTGGCTGGGGACCAGGTCCCTGATTGGCAGGTGAGTTTGCAGGCTCCGAGGCCCTCCACGCCTCCTGAGGAGATGTAGCAGGAGGGACCAGCATCACCTGTAGGGCATTCTTACCAAAAATGTGTAACCTCAATCCAGTCGAGCTTCTAATTCTAGTTTTCAGAAATAAGAGGAATATGGAAACAATTCAAATGACACTACCCTGCACTTTGGAAACCACTGTGACTAATCGGACAAATCAGGAATATGGAGTTCTCAATAAGTTAGCAGGCCTAGACCCTTCACAAAGCCAATGTCGTTTAATAAAAAAGTTGGGAAGACATTTCTAGATTAAAAGAGGCTAAAAATACATAATAAGTACATGTAGACTACAAACTTTAATTGGCTCCTGGTTCAAATAAATCAATAAAAAGGCATTTTTAGAAAATACTAAGAAATTGGGCTCTAAACTAGTTGCTTGATATTAGGAAGTTAGTGTTAAGGTTCTTAGGTGTGACAGTTGCAGACTGAGTATGTGGAGAATATTATCATTTTGGAAGTTGCATGAGGAATTGTTTGCCCCTTATTCTACATTTTCTTTTAAGTAAAAATCTATTTGTGTGTGTGTGTGTGCGTGTGCGTGTGTGTAGAGAGAGTGCATGCAATTATGACAAAATATTTGCAGTTGTTGAATCTAGGTGGTTGTTATAAGGATGTTTATTGTTTTATTTTTTCAACTTTGCTTACATTAAAAATTTTCATAATGAAAAGCTGGGAAATGAAAATAAATGAGTAAGATTACACTTGAATCCAGATTCCTCCATTTATTAAGAGTGGGCCATGAGCCAGTTACATAAGCCTTTGAGACTCAATTGTCTTTTCTATAAAGTGGGGATAATAATAGTGCTTACGTCATAGGCATTTTGTGAAGATGAAATAAGATCATTTATGTAATGCCTTTAATACAGTGCTTGGTCCATAAACGCTTTAGGGAGTTAACTTTATCCACAAACAGCAGCAACAGGGGAACACCATGTGGCTTCTTTCCCTGCTAGCTTCCTCCTTGGTCAGAGGCTGGCTTCTCAATCAACCAGCAAATTCTTATGAAGGCTGGCTGTCTTCTGTTTGTTCCTCCAGATCCCATCTCCACCTTCTCCACCCTGCCCTATGGCCTGAGGGGCTGACAGGGGTGGGGTGCACCTTGGGCTCACTTCCTTCCAGTTTCTGGTTGGGTTTGGCCATGGGCAGCACCAGCAGGGGACTGGAGGGAGGAAAGAAAATGAGGTAGGTTGCCTTGGGTGGGCACCATTTTCTCCTTTCAGGCCTAGGAATGTGAAGCTCCCCCCAACACTGTGGCTCTCCCTGGAACACTGCACTGCCCTGTTGCTTTCCTGCAAGTTTGTAACCAGAACCTTTGTTGAACTGTTCATCAATCCAGATGGAATATACCACCTATTCCCTACTATTAAACCCCTGACTGACACAGGGTGCTATGTGCTGACCATTTTGCCAGGCCCTGAGGGATATCACCATTGGTAAACAGACATAGTCCTATTCCTTCTGTAGCTTATTTGTCATTATATCAGGCCTTCCCCTTGGAAATTTCTGAGCTGATACTGAGTTTCCTATTCCAGTGGACGAGTGTACGCAAAAAGGACAAGTCATTGACCTTTCCCCGCTTCCATCTCCAGCACACAGGCAGAGAAATCGGACTTATATCCTGGGATATCTTGGCCCACCCCAAATCTTTAGATCAACCAACAGAGAGAGATGTAGTTGCACCCCTTTTCTCTCTACTTTGTCTAGGAGCCTAAGAGCTCAGTGGAACCTCATTAAATGACACAAGGCAAACAAATGTGGTAACACTTAGCAGGATGCTGTGTGCAGTATGATGCTCTATTCAGATTCATGGTGAGAATTCAAAGCACATTTGTCTACAACAATAGGATTAGATTATGTTCTTTTTAAAAAAAAAATTTTTTTTTCAGAGAGAGGAGGAGGGAGCGAGAAAGAGGGAAAGAAACATTGATGTGAGAGAGAAACATTAATCGGTTGCCTCTCATATGCACCCCAACTGGGGACCAAAACTTCTGGGGAACTGAACCCAGCAAAACCCAGGCATGTGCTCTGACTGGGAATCGAACCAGTGACCTTTCCAGCGACCTTTCACTTTGTGGGACAACGTCCAACCAACTGATCCACACCAGTCAGGGCTAGATTATGTTCTTAGATGTTTCCTTGAGTCTTTCAATATCTGTATAAATTACCCTCAAATGAGACTTGGGGTTTATGAACTGAGGGCATTGTTTTGTATCTCCTATGAGAATGCTTTTCCCACTCCCACTGCAAACACGAGAGGTGGACATTGTGGGCAAGTTTTCTTTGCAGCCATATGGTAAACAGGCCCTACCCTGGACACATCCCTGCTGTGTTCAGTGAATGATTTCACACCTCTCTTCTCCCTGTTGGGAAGGTTTTCATGATGAGACCTGTCTTTTTGTTCAAACACCAAGGAAATATCTGATGGGACTTGAGTCATCTTCTGGTCTGGTAGCTCATAAAAGGTCCTCTCAGAGGGCACAGTTTTCTCTCACATGACATAGTTAAAAACCTTCCTGGCTTGTGCTTCTCAAGGACCCCAAAAAGCTGAACCATATGGAGAGTTTGTTTGCACTTGGGTTGCAGCCTCTGACTCCATGTGTTGGCTGCAAGGTTGCGATTATAGCTCCTAAGTATGAGCCTCACCCAGAGGCTTTTCCGACGTTGTGGTGAGCGTGTGGACAAATGGAAAATGAGCAGCCCAAGGAATTTCTGGCTTGGGAGCTGGTTCACACTAAGATGTTGCAGAAAAGGGAGCAGTCAGGGCAAGTGGAAATTTTGCAACTCCACAGTAAACCAGAGTGGGATTGCTTCTCACAGATAGCATCCTCCAGCAGGGGTGCTTCCAAGATGACACCTAATGTTTGTTGAGCACCTGTTTATTGCATGCCTGACATTGGGCCAAGCCCTTGACATATATCTTCACCTTGGATCCTCACAACAACCCCTGTGATAATTGTTACCCTTAACAATAATGCTTAATAGTTTTTATTAAAGTAATAAAAACTTACAATACAGATGAGGAAACTGAGACTTAGAAGACTAAGAAAAATTCTCCTAAGGATATAGAATTTGTAAATGGGTAGAAGCAGCCCTTGAACCCAGGTCTAGTTAGTTTAAAAAAATCTCATAAAACTGTGTTGCCCTACCCACCTCATGGCCATGTTGCTAAGGAGGCATTTTCTTGCCACACAGATGAAAACAGAAAACAGGGGAAGATCCACCTGTTAGGACATAAGCTTCATAAGGAGAGGAATCTTACTTAGCTCACCGTTATATCCCTGGTACCTAGAACAGTACCCGGCAAATGTTTGTTGAAAACAGTGAAAAAACAAATTATTATTAGTCGTTTGTCACCTAACCTTAGCCATCACACTCCCAGCCTGTGAATGTGTGGGTGATGATAATGAGAGAAACAGATTTTGTTATCAGAATATGCCCAACGTGGCTGTGGCTTTGGGAATGGTGGGGTGGGGTCTACAGGACTGGAGGCATGTGGGGTTTTAACTCTGGATGGTGGCTACAGATACGTGAGAAGGAATGCCGCAGGGAGCTCCACAAAGCAAGTAGGGGCTGGCAACAGGTGGCAGGCTTCTGGGCTTGGCCCCCTCTGCCCTGAGCTTCCAGCAGATGAGGCATGGCAAGGAGGGGTGGCAAGGAGGGAGAGGAAGAATGAGGGTGAGAAATCGGGGCGGGGGGCAGGGGGAGAGAAAGAACAAGAGCAGTAGGGAGGTTGGAAGGCCCCAGTTATTGCTGCTCCAAGAGGTCAGACCAACTCTAAGGCGCCTCCTTCCTCCTACTCCTTCTCCCATTGTCGGGCTGTCTGAGTGAGAACAATGGGAATGGAATCCTTCTTCCCCTCCCGCCTGGCAAGGCTGGGCCCACTTCCTCCTCGCCCCACTGAAAGGAATGCTTTCTTGTCCTGGCTGTGTGGTACCCACAGGGAAGAATGGCGCTGGGGGCTCCCCAGGGGCGGAAGGCTTTGTGGCTTGAGCTGATGACAATTGGGATTGGAGCAGGGAAGGGGAGGATGTGGAGAATCTTTTCAAAATTCCTCTTGGGTTTCTAGCAAGTATTTCTGCTCTTTTTCCTGACTCATTATGGGGTGTGTTGTGAGGCGCTAGGTCCTTAGGGGCCTTGGCTGAGTTCTGAAGCAGACTGCTCAGGTGATCTGTGAATCAGGGGGACAGGGCCAGCAGCCCCGCCTGCCCTTTGGGACAATTAGCTGGGTCTAGGTGTGTCCCGTCCTGGGCAGAACCCTTTGTTCCTGGCCTCCCAATGGTTCAGAAGCCACTGCATTTTGTGTGGAAATGGCTTCATTGCCACACCCCTCAGAGGGCCCTTGGACAGATGCAACATATCCCTGATCTCTGCCAGTGTCAGCTCTAGTGGGATGGCATGATGGGGGAGTCGAGGGTTTTCATTTCAGGTTTGAAGACACAGGAGCTGGTGCTTCTCCTCTTTCCCCCTGTGTCATGGTCTCAAAGCAGCCGTTCAGCCTTCCCCTTGCCTGGGAGAGGGCCTCCACTCACCCACAAACTACAGGGTATCCAGGAAGCTCTCAGGATGGCCCATGGGGGGACCAGATCCTGCGCTCTGATACCGTCTTACTCCTGGGCCGAAGACCCTTGGGAACTTCTCAGATTGTCAGATTTTCAGAAAACCTCCCCCTAGTGACCTCTGAAGCTGGAAGGTGGAAGAGAAATCCGTGGTGGCTCAGAGTAGCATAGGTGTGGGAGTGGGAGTGTTGAGCTTACCAAGGCCAGGGAAGGGTGGCCAGGCCCTCAATATGTCCAAGGGGATTCCAGCTAATTCTTTCAACCAGTATATTCTTGGAATTGGGGACAGTAGGGTGGGAGTGGAGGTGGGGGTTCAGAGGGGAAAGTCTGCCTGAGTTGGGGAGCCAGTGGAGAAATGTGGAAGAGCACGGGCTTGGGCCTGGGCGGGTGTCTGGATTCCAGTGCAGCCACTCAGCTGTGGAACCAGGGAAAGAGACCTGCGAATGACACAGTGCTGAGTGCTGAGTACGGAGCCCTGCAGGGACCTAGCCACCATACTTAGCTCCCCTGTTGCCAACCTTCTGGGGAACCATGGCAGGCAGAGGGCTGGGAGACGTCTCAGCACATGGTGTATAAACCTTCACTTACTGCCCACGTCATCAGCTGAGCTGCTGCCCCCAGGAAAGAGACCCTCTGTATTTCCCTCCTCAGAGAATGAGGCTCCCATGTCCACCAGCCTCAGTGTGGGACAGACCCGATATGCATGGAGGCAGGGAATTAATGGAGTCTGGCTGCATCTTAAACAGCCTGTCAACCCATTCTTGGCTCTTGTGCTCCCCTTTCACCCCCACTTCTAGAGATACTTGGTGCTGTCACCCCAGAGCCCTTCACAGGGATCATGTGGAAGTCCTGTGGCTGCTGCCCAGCCTCAGGCTTAGGAGTCAGCTTACAGGGGCCTGCTAATTGGTCACCACTCATCCATCTGCTCCCCAGCTTTCTTTTTCTTGTTGCTGGGTTTTTGTTTGTTTTATTTTTTATGCTGTCTCCTCCTGCTCATGTTGTCCTTCTGGGTTTATGTCTTTTGTGGGGGGGAAATCCCTTCATCTTATTTTAGTGGGCTTTGAAATGTTAAATGCATGTGTATAGTCTTCCATCTTTAACTGGATGGAATTTATCCAGTCTGTTGACTCATCCATTTATCAATCACTTAAACTTTAAGGTTGTCCAACCCATGGCCCGCGGGCCACATGCAACCCAGGATAGCTATGAATGCGGCCCAACACAAAATTGTAAATTTACTTAAAACATTCCTTTTCTTTTTTGCTCATCATTTTTCATTAGTATTTATAAATACCTTAGTGTTTAATGTTTGGCCCAAGACAACTCTTCTTCCAGTGTGGCCCAGAGACACCAAAGGTTGGACACCCTGTTTGGCTTTCATGCTTTGGGTATCAAAAAGCATTGTTAAGTCATGGCCCTTAAACACATTTCAATTTGCAAATTAACTTTGCAAATAAGTTAGTGTGTGTTCTGTCCCTTCTCTAAGCTCCCACCATCTTCCCCTACAACTGTTCCCAGGAGCTGCCTGCACATGTGTCGGGTGGCTCACTGAATGACGTACGCCCTAGCTAGCCTATATTTTACGGAACCTTTCATCTGAGAAGAGACACTAGCACAGTCACAGGGTTAAAGTCCATAAGCCTATAATTTCATTATTAATTTTTATTATAAATGGTATTGAAGATATTATAAAATGTCTATGAAAGGTACATGTAGAATGTACTTAGCATCCAGCTTACTCCCCATAGCTTCCCAAGCTCTGAGTGCCTCTACCCCATTGCATGTCCCTCCCTCCCAGAAGCAATCACTACTTTGTGGTAATCACTGCTGTTCTTCATTGCTTTACTACCTGGCTGTGGAAACCTAAGCAACACATTATTTCTTTTTACCTGTTCTTGAATTTATATGAATGGAATCATATATTTGTAGTTTTCTCTGATTTGCTTCCTTTACTCAGGGTTTTGTTTTGTTTTCTTTTGTTTGAGATTCCTTCAAATTGACCCAGGTAGCTGCAGTTCATTCATTCAGCTATAATGTTCCATTATGACCTGTCACCACAATGTCTTTGTGTATTTTACTGGTGATGGACATTAGGATTGTTTCCTTTTTTTACTCGTCTGAGCAACAGAGCTGGGACTATGGTGAGGCAAGAGAGACCCTGATTAAGTTTCCTGTGGCAGCTGGAACAAATGACCACAAAAGTGGTGACTTAAAACAACAGAAATTCTCTCACTTTTCTGGAGGTCCCAAGTCTGCAATCAAGGCGTCGGCAAGGCTATGCTCCTTTTGTAGGATCTAGGAGAGAATCTTCCTTGCCCATTCTAGCTTCTGGTGGCTCCAAGTGTTGCTTGGTGTATAGCTCGTAACAATATAACTTCAGCCTCTGCCTCCATCTTCACATGACCTTCCCCTCTTCTCCCAGTGTCTCTCCTCTGTGTGTCTCTTACAAAGACACTTGTCATTGAATTTAGGGCCCACCTAGATTATCCTGAATGATCTCATCTCCAGATCCTTAATTACATCTTCAAAGACTCTTTTTCAAATAAAGTGTCAAATAAACTGCCACAGGTTTTGGGGCATGCGCTTATCTTCAGGGGGTGGCAGCGGTACCTTAACTTCTGTGCCCTAGGAGCCTCTCTTCTTCCCTTGGCCCTGCTCTGAACATCTGCGCATGTCACCTGGGACCCTCGGACAGGAGTTTGTTTAGGGTACATAATACAGGAGCAGAATTGCTGGAAAGTAGAAAATGTGCATATTAATCTTTATTAGATAAAGCCAAACTTTTTTCAAAGTGATTGTACCCATTTCTGTTACCAGCAGCAGTGAGTGGCAGTTCCTATTGTTCCACATCCTGTCTGGGACCTTGGTTGACCTATTTTCTAATCATAGTCTGTCTGGTAGGTGTGAAAGAGTAGGTGCGGAAAGACTAGGTGTGAGAGAGTTCCTCAGCAAGGTTTTTATGTGCCTGTCTGGTGGCCCATGAGGGGGAGCATATATTCACATGTTAATGGGCCATTTGTGTTTCTTCTTCTGTGAAATGCTTTCTTCAGGCTTTTGCTCATGTTTATAATTTATTTTTGCTTCTTCTTTTTGATTTATAGGAGTACTTTATATACTCTCTATATTAATCGTTTGTTAGTTAAATGTGTTCCAAATATCTTTTCATAGCAAGTTGCCTTTTTACTCTCTCCTTTTAAAATGTAATTGAATTTATTAATTGTTTTCTTTATCACTTGGGCTTTTTGTCCTTGATTAAGAAATCCTCCCTATTCTTAAGCATAGAAAATATTTCCCTCTTTGCTTTTTAGAGATTTTATAGTTTTATCTTTCATAGTCAAATCCTGGAATGGGTCTTTTGGTACATGGTATGAGGCTGGGGTGCAATTTTGCTTATTTGTATTTAATTAACCAATTGTCTCAGCACCATTTCTTAAATAGTCCAGGCTTTACCCACTCTCTAAAAGGTCCCTTTGGTCATAAATCAAGCTTCTGCATGTACATGGATATTGTTCTAGGTTCTCTTTTCTGTTCCATTGGTCCATTTGTCTGTCCTTGTTTCAGTGAACACTGTTGTCTTAATTAGTACAGCCTTCTCAGTAAGTTATGGTATCTGTTTGGGTAGGTTCCCTCAGCTTATTCTTTTTCAGAAATGTCTTTACTTCTTGGACAGTTGCTCTATCATAAATGTTTTAGAAGCAGTTTTTCAAGTCCCTTGAAAATACCTGTTGAGATTTTTATAGGCATTGCATTAAAGGTATAAATAAATTTAGCTATATTATGATGTGATTATGATTTTGAATTTTCTTATCTAAGAACAATTATTTCTTTTCATTTATTTAGATTTTTTAATTGATTTTTTAGAGAGAGAGGGGAAGGAAGGAAGAGAGCAAGAGAGAAAAACACCAATTTGTTGTTCTACTTATTCATGTATTCATTGGTTGGTTTTTGTATGTGCCCTGACCAGAGATCAAACCCACAACTTTGGTGTTTTGGAATGACACCCTAACGAACTGAGCTACCCAGCTAGGGCTACATTTATTTAGATCTTTTGAATTATCATTTAAAGTTTGATCACTCCCCACAAAGCGTTTACATATCTTTTCTAGATTTATTCCTAGGTACTTTAAATTTTTTGGTGGGCTTTAGAAATGGGTATTTTTTAAAGAAAATTACATTTTCTAACTGTTTATTGCTGATGTATAGAAATGCAAATGATTTTTGTATCCACTGATTTTGCAGACCTTTCTTATTAGTTCGAACTGTGGCTGAATATTGCTTTGGCGTTTCTAGGTAGCCAGTTATTCACCTGAAAGTAATGACAATCTTATTCCACTCATCCTTTCATAAATGAAACATTGTTAATCCTGCAGGTCCAGTAAGAAAACATTAAGTAACACTTACTGAATTCAAAATGATCATTTACCTATTTTGTATAAATTCACATTCGTGTTTAAGAGGCCTTAATTCAACTGTGTAGCATAAAATGCAAAAAGTGGTTGAAGCAGCAGACCTCAATGCCAGTTGGTGGGATCCATAGGATTCCGAGGAGAATTATAACACAGCCCATTGACTTAGATCCTGGATTGTAGGGACTGATTCCTCACTATATATGACACGTCTCTGCTGCCATGAGCTTGTAGGTGATACTTCCTGGCAGAATGACTGCCTTGTAACTTCCTCTCCTTTCTTCTAGGATGGTGGGGGATGAGCCTGAGCTTTGGAATCAAACAGATCAGCCTGTGTGTCCCCATGCAAGTGGCTTACCCTGTCTGAATCATAATTTTCTCATCCATAAATTGGTGATGACCAGCATCCCTTATAGGGTTTGGGGGAAGCTTGAACAGGTTAATAAATATAAAGCATGGAAGACAGCATGGTACCTAGTAAATGCTCCTTTAATGTTGGCAACCAAACCATGGACCCCAGCAGGTCCTTGTGTCCTGTGACTTCATAATCCTTCAGCACAGGCAGTGGGATGCTATTAGGTGGGCAAGCATGGGCTTTCAAAAATCCTTCAGTCTCGAGATTTCTAAACTGTTCATTAAGGAAACTTTCTTTTAAAGGCACTTAAACCCCAGTTAACACATGCGCGCACACACACACACACACACCCCCCCCCCCCCACACACACCCCGTCCCCAATAGGAGCTGGTTCCAGTGAGGTATGAAGGATCAGGAGCTGAGCCCCCACAGTCTCTTTTTGCCCAACCTCCGACAACTCCCAGCCTCAAGGCACTTCTAATGTACCCCCTTCCTCCACAGAGCGCTGCTTCTGTCCACCAGCTCTGTACCAGGATGCCATCACAAAATACCGTGGACTGGGGAGCTTAAATAACATAAACTTATTTTCTCATGGTTCCAGAGGCTAGAAGTCCAAGACCAAGGTGCCAGCAGGGTTGGTCTCTGGTGAAGCCTCTCTTTCTGGCTTGTAGATGGCTGCCTGCTTGCTGTATTTTCACCTGGTGTCTTCTCTGTGTGCACAGAGAGAGGGAGTGAGCTCTGATCTCTTTTCTTACAAGGATTCTTATTTTATTGGAGTGAGGCTTTACCCTTACAACCTCATTTAACCTTTATTCACTATGTTCTTACAGGCCCTATCTCCAACTATAGTCACATTGAAGGTTAGGGCTTCAGCATCTGAGTTTTGGGTGAACACAGTTCAGTCCATAACACCTTCCCATTTTCCAGATAGAAAAACCAAGGCTCCTCAAAGGTATATGATTCTTCCCCGCACACATAAAAGTTAGGAGCTGAGGTTAGACCAGGCACCCTATGCAGTTCTGGTCACAGAGAAGCTCAGCTTCTCTGGCAACTTGGTGGCCCAGTGAAGTCCAGAGCTTGGCAGGGACCTCCTGGCCTGTGCTTAGAACCCAGCACTCCACCTGGGCCCCAAGATAGGTGGGAAGCTCCAGGAGGAGCTGTGGGAAGCACTGCTGCCATGGCCATGGGCATGGATGGTGGACATTTTTCTAAGGGGCTTCATGAGCCGGAGCGTAAGTGCTGAACAGACCCCATGTGGTGATGGCACGGTGTGCACATGGGATTAGGGAACACTCGGGGTGCAGAGGGGCACTGAGATTCTGCTCTTGCAAGCGGGGCAGTCTCAAGGAAGCAGACCATTGGATTGGCTGTAGCAGCTCACATTTATCAAGTTCTTGCCATGTGCCGGCTGGTGCTACTTGCTTGATAAACCTATGTCTCAGGATCCCCATGACCACCTTTGGAGACAGGAGCTTAAGTAAGCTCCCAGTGTGACAAAGTTAAGAAGTGGTGGGGCCTGGACACAGGCTTTAACTGTTTGGCACCAGAGTTCACTCCCAAACGCCGTGCCCTGCTGCCTGGGTCCTCCGAGTCCTTCCCTCTAAGCTCCTTTCTTCTCTGAAGCCAGAGCACAGCCCTTGGTGATGCTGCTGGGCTGGCCAGGCCTCTTCTCACAGCCTGGACAGACTTGGATGTTTCTCATCTCCAAGAGGAAAAATAGGAAAGGGAAATGTATGTCGTGGTTCTCCCAACCCTGTCTAGCAGCCAAACAGATCAAACGAGGTGAAGGTGGGGGTGGGGGGCTGGAATGTCCCAGGCTGTCTTTTCCCAAGTTGAGGAACGGAAGCCATGACAGCTAAGGGGATTTGTGGAAATTCCTCTGCGCATTGTTACCAGGCAAAGGAAGTGTTTTAGAGTTGAGCTCTCAATTTCTGCCCTAGGGAGCCAGGGCCAGTTTCCGCTTCTGAAGCTTGTTTGTGGGAAACTGAAGGGGCTGTTTCAGGTCCTCAGGGTGGGGGGCTCCAGATCACCCCCCATCCCTCCCTGCCAGAGGTGAAGGGGGCAGAGGGTCCAGCGAGCCAGACAAAACAGCCCCGGAATCTGTTCGGCCTCTTTTTCCTTCCACTTTGAGGCGGATGGCTCAGAGCCGAGGCAAATGAACAGAAACATTTTTTCCAGGCCTGCTGGTATTTGTTTCTGGCACAATCAGCACAAGCAGATTAGAGCAATAAGTTGCATTTTTTTAGTCAGTGTTCGCTCTCTGGACTGGACCTTATCCTGCTCCATCAGTGTGACCCTCCATGGCCACCAGTCCCCTCTGGGAGGGTGGCCAGGCCTGACGCCCATGGCATGGCTGGCCAACCGCGACCAGCTGGTGAGTCAACTCCCCGCCTCCTGGGAAGGGCTTAATTAACTCATCGGAAAAGATATCCGTGCATCTCTACATGTGTCTCCATATGGAGATACCCACTTACAGACGTACACGTGTTTCAGATAGCTGCTTGTGTCCCCTCCATAGCTGCGTTGGGCATCCTCTGGCTCCACTCTCTGATGCAGGAGCCCTCTGTGGGAGTCCTGGGCCGGACCCTGGAGGGAAGGGGAGGCTAGCACGGGTCCCCCTGGAAAGTCTTGCTGGGAGCCAGATACTGAGGGCTGTACCAGGCTGCTCCACCCAGCCCCTGCCAGGAAAACCCTTTCCCAGAAAATCACCTCTGAGGTGTGACAGAAACCTGGTGGGGAAGGAGGGGCCCTCGGCCCACAAGGTCTTTCTCAGCCCCGCACTCTCTCTGGATGGAAAGTGAGGGTATATCAGCTTGGCTGAACAACCTGAGTGGGAGTAACCGGCTGGTTACTTGTAAAAGAAAGAACTTTTACAAGATGAACAAACTGAGCAGGAGGTACTCACTTGCCAGTCTTTCTCACCTCTCCCCTCCTCTCTTCCTCCTCCCTCCCTTCCGTCTTCTCCCTTCCCTCTCCTTTCTCTCCCCTTCTCTTGGAAAGAGAGCGCCAAGCACTCCTCCCCTTTAATCTCTCAGTACATCTGGCTCAGTGTCAGCCCCGGGTTGGAGGGTGTGAGGAGCCACAGCCCCGGGACCCAAGGATTACACAGTCTTTCCTCCTCACAAACTCCACCTCGGGGTGAGACTTCCGGATGGCGAAGCTGAGCTGTCCTACCGCAGCCCGGACTCCTCTCTCCTCCAGCAGTGAGGAGAAGGGTGTCTGGGAACCCAGGCAGCGGCCTGAGGATGAGGCTGCCTAAGACAAAGGGAATTTGGGGTCATATGTCAAGCAGCGTATTCTATTTGGAAGAATTATTATGTCAGAGTTAGCAGAAAGGTTTTTTTCTTTATTTAATGGTGTACATCCATAAGACTTCTGGGAAAGAGACAGTTTCCCAACATGTAAAAAATGAATTTTTCAGTTAACATTCCTAACGCCCAAATACACTTCAGGACTATGAAAACTTCATGTACAATGATATGTTTTTGTGAACTAAATCGTACTGAGCAGTTAGTTGTAAGAGGGCATTTTATGTTTTATTTTTATTTCCATGCGCGGTTTATTTTTGCTCTGACATTTTATTATAATTTCTTCCTACAGTAGGTGAAGTGCTTGGGAAGTTAATTTAAACCAGCCTGACTCTCTGTGTGTTTTTTAATATTTGTTTAAGCTTTTATTGAGCTTGTCAGGCAAGTCAGTGTGCAAAAACGCAGCTGAAAACCCCTTTTTCCTTTTGCGGTGCTTGCCCATTAATACTAGGTGGTGACAACAAGATTCGCGCACACTTCAAATGGGGGATTATTCTGGGTTTTCAAGGAAATTTGAGCCACCTGTTTCAGAAACCTCTCAGTGACTTAGCAGGATGATGAAGGGTGTCTCCCCACTCTGCTGTTACTCAGAGTTCTAGCTCCCCTGGCCCCATCGACCTGGCCAGGCCCTGCAGGAGCAATTTGCATCACTGGTTGGAGTCCTGGGCTCAAGTTGTCCTCCCAGCTTGTGGCTTGGCCTCAGCCTCGGCCAGAGAAGCAGCTGCCATCTATCTGCCTGCGGGGAACTTTCCAGATCCACAGCAGGCTGACTTCCCCTGGGTTCGGGCTGCCCAGCCTGGAGCTGTTTATCATGGACAGCGGAACGACATGGGATCACCTTGAGGAAGTGGGTTGTGAGAGCCGATTGTATGGCCTACGTGTCGGGGAGCCACGCTACCCACAGAATTGGGCCAAGAAAGAAAGAAAAAGTCAACATTTTCCGGCAGGCTGGAAGTGGCTGGGTATTTCTGGAGCCCAGGACTCCCTGAAAAAAATGGTCCTTGTGGTGGCAACAGACAGAAAAGGTGGTGGGGGGATGCACAGTCTCATCTCAGCTACTCTTTGGAAAGGCCTCCTCCCTCAAGCAAGAAGTTTCCTGGGCTCACAATCCAGGCTCTCCATCCAGCTTGATCTAGGAGTAGCCTAGACTCACACGTGTTAGCTGTGGAGGCAAAGGCATCTTAGTGATGAGCTGGACAGTGATTTTCAGAGTGTGGACCTAGGTCAGCAGCCACAGCGTCACCTGGGAACTTGTTAGAAATGCAAATTCTCAGACCCCATTCCAGACCTGCTGACTCAGAAACCCTGGGGGTGGAATCTAGTCATCTGTGTGCTAGCAAGTCCTCCAGGTTATTCTGATGCACGGTGCAGTTTGAGAACCACCAGTGTAAGAAGCCCAGTCATTTAATCAATGGGTGAACTGAGGCCTGTGGTGGAATGGGAGGAACCAAGACAAGTTCAACCAGGCTGGAGTTCTTTCTGCCTCTTCTCCTCCCACCCGTCCAGGTAGGACGCAGCTGTGATTTCTGAAATCTCACCAACTGCTACCGTTGATCCTCTCACCTCGGCTCGGTCCTTAGCTGACCTTGCAAACTCCAGCTGGGCTCTTCTTCTAGCGGCCATGCTGATCATCCAGATTTTGGCTTTTTTGGTCAATGTTGTTAATAAAAGAGCTATGCCCAGGTCCCTCACAAGTTGTTGAATTAGCTGAGTTTGGCTCCTGCCCTGTTGTGCTCGCCTCTAAAAGAGGATTCTGGGCCTATAGCCCCTGCTGGTGGACAGATTCTGCTCCATGTGACAATGCCTCATGGTCATTGAGGGATCCAGGGGTAGGTTTCTGACTGAGGGGAGGTGGGAAGCCCCAGGCTGGCCAGGAGTCTTCAAAGGCCTGCAGACTTGGAAAGATGGTCTGGGCCAGTCAAATTCCTCCCTTAGGAGTTAAGAATTGGGAAGCTCAAAGGTGGCGCCATTGGCAATGGAAACCAAAGCTGAGAGACCGTTTGGGATTGCATGACATAGAAGGGCTGTGCAAAGCCCTGAGGCGTCATGTGCCAGCTAAGGGAACGCAAAGTTGAGGAGGGCAGGCAGTGGAAAGTGAACAGAGAAGAAACAGAGAGAAGCAGAAACTCCACAAGAAAGATACACAGTTACATTTTAGTTCCCCAAGGTCTGATTTCTCTGTGGCTTGTATCCCTGGCATCAGGCACACCCCCTGTTATGTCCTGACCAGAAACACCTTTTGCTTGCGCCAACCCAGGCAGGCCTCTGTTCCTTGCAACCCAAGGTGCTAGATCAGAGATTGGCCAATATTTCTGTAAAGGGCAGATAGTAAATATTTTAGACTTGCCTAATTTTAGGCTGTCACATGGTCTCTGTCGAACCTATTCAATGCGGCCTTGGGCCTTTGCAGAGTGAAAACAGTGACAATATGTAAATAAATGGGTGTGGCGTTGTTCCAGTAAAATGTTATTTTCAAAAACAGGTGACCAGCTCACTGGATGAGGTTTGCCAACACCTGTGCCTGATGAAAACTTTAGTGTTGCATAAATCTGTAATGGAAGAATCTGATTCTTTAGAAATACTGAAGATTATTCCCATCTCCTTGACTTAGCCCAGTTCTCGTTTGCCTGTGGATTAAGGGTGGGTAGAGTATGGGTCCCACATTCCTTCTGTATCCTCTTTTCTCACAGTGCTCTGCCGCTTTCCGAGGCTGGGCAGTTGTGTCTTGAGTCATGGTAGAAGCCCCAACCCAAAAGCTTATAGGAGCCAGTCAGCGGACATACACACAAGGTATGTGCAGAGCAATGGCACTACCTAAAGTCAGCTCTGATGAACCATGCAAAATTTTACAAAAAGAAAAACTAGAATGAGTGTTGTAATGTTCTGAAAAATAAAATAAAATACTTAAATTTTATTTCCATAATCATTTACATGAAACAGGGTAAAAACAATCGGGAGTAGTGGAGACTGTGGCAAAGTGGTTCAAAGAGCTACTGCGCTGCCTAAAGTCAGTGACAGCCAGCACGCAGCTCAGCTCATTGTTTCCTTTAGGAGTGCAACCCATCTGATACTGTTAGAGTTTCCATTTCTTGGATATCTTGGGAACAATAACAGTGTCTACCTGATAAAGTTCTTGTGACATTAAAATGAGAAAGGCATTTATTCAATTCAGTTTTTCAAATGTAAAACCTCATGGTTTTTAACTGGTAGCAACTAATTTAAATTGGGGGGTGGGAGTTGTTCTTTGTAATAATGGCCACAGGTCAGATTCAACCCTTGGGATTCTCAAGTCCAGCTTGCCCTTTCACCTGTGCCCAAGTCAGAATGAGCGTCCTTTGGCATATGCACCTTACCTCTTGGAGAAGGAAAGCCCTGCAGTTGTCTCTGAACTCTTGAGAAGGAAACTGAGTCCAGAAAGAGTGGGTGACTTGGCTTCTTATTCACTGAGCCAGGACCAGCACTGAGCTGAAACCATAAAATTCTCCCGGTTTCTACTTGAAACCTGCCCTGTGTCTCATCCTGACGCGGGCTTATATACATTCCCCTTCACTCGCTTACGTGTCCAGGTCTGGACTATGTGCACAGTGGTTCCTGCAGTTGGCAGGAGGCGCTCTGACAAACCAGGGAGTTGGATGCATGCACTAAGTCAGAGTATGAGCTGGGATGTCATCCTGTGGCATGGACGGCTCTCAGCTTGACCTTCAAACATGTGGCGGGGAACAGACCTTTCCCAGGTCGCCATGCAGAGTTGCCCCAGGGGGAATCAGAGGTGGTTTTTTTCATTTCAGGAATGTTTCCCTCCTAAGAGCACAACAGGAGTTACGAGTGAGACTTCAAGAAGAAAAGGGACTGAAAAACAGGGATACAGCTTCCAGGTGTGTAGACTTTTTTTTCCTAGATAGTCTTAGAGATGCATAGCTCAGGGCAGCCTGGAGGGCAGGGGCTGGATCCTTTGAGGATCCCTTCCAGAGAACGTCACCCCTGGGTACATCTCAGAGCCAAATACAAATGGTTTGAATGTAGCTGCTCCTCTGAGTGTATATTCCTGAGCTAAATGAAAATGGGTTTTGGGTTATCTAGTGTTTTGTTTTAATTCAGAACTCGTCTTCCTTCCAGTAGTCCAAGTGAACCCGTTTTTACCAGTACAGATGCTTCTTGACTTATAATGGGGTTACATTCCTATAAACCCATTGTAAGCTAAAAATATCACAAGTTGAAAATGCAGATAATACACTGAACATCATTTAATACCTTGAACGTGCATTTAGCCTGCTGAACATCATAGCTTAGCCTAGCCTACCTTACACCTGCTCAGAACACTTACATTAACCTACAGTTGGGCAAAATCATATCACACCATGAATACATTGTAGAGAATTAGTTGTTCACCCTCGTAGTCACATGGCTGATAGAGGGCTGCAGCTTGCAGCCACTTCCCAGCATCACAAGAGAATATTGTACCACATATCCCTGGCCCAGAAAAGATAAAAATTCAAAATTCAAAGGACACTTTCTACTGCATGTGTATAGCCTTTGCACAATGGTAAATTGAACTGTCATAAGTCAGAGACTGTCTTTATTGGTTTGGTATTTATGAGTTGTCGATCTATTTCTCTATGGCCAGTGCAAGTAGTAGTGGTGTATGGAATCAGATTGTCCAGGTTCTAATTATAACTCTACCATTATTAGTCATGTCACTTTGGCAAACTACTGAAGCTCCTTGTGCCCCAGTTTTCCCCACTGTAGGATGGGAACAATAACAGTGTCTACCTCCTAAGTTTCTTATCACATTGAAATGAGTTAATACATTTATTCAATCCTAAATTTTTATTGAGCACCTGCTTCTAAGTGTTGGAAGTAGAGAACTAGACAGACAATGCTCCTGCTTTTGAGATGTTAACATTCTCAAGTGTGCTCAGCAAATATTAGGGACCACTATTATTGTTGGTGTTCTGCTGCTGCTGTTGCTATTGATATTCTCACTACCCAGCTTACAGGGAGGGGGAGAGATACAACCACAGCCTGTGGCTCATTAATGTTCATGATAAGCACAGTCTGATAGAGTCATCCTTTCCTCTATGGTAGCCACATCTCAGAGCCTGCTTGGTGTCACAGAGAGGCTCCCAGAGTACATGGACACTCAAAATATGCTCACAAATTATTTGATGCTCTTCCCCTCAAGAAATAGAGCTTAATCCCCCTCTTCTTGAGTGCGGGTTGTACTTAGTAGCTCGCTTGTGACAAATAAAATGTGGCCAAAATGATGGGGTATGTGACATCTCAGGGCAGATCGTTAAAAGAATTGCAGCATTCTCCTTTTTCTCTCTGGTACCAGTGGCCCTGGAGGAAGCCAGCTGCCCTGTTGTGAGGATACTCAAGCAGCCCTCGGGAGGGGCAAGCTCACATGGTAGGGAACTTAGGCCTCCTTCCAATAGCCAGCAAGGAAGTGAGTTCTCCTGGTAACAGTCACGTGAGTCAACCAGCATGGATGTGGGTCCTCCAGCCAGTCAAGGCTTCGGGTGACTGTAGCCTTGGCCAGCATCTTGACTGCAACCTCATGGAAGACATTGAGTCAGGACCACACAGTTTCAACCTCTTTTGGATTTTTGATCCACAGAAACTGCAAGAGAATGAACGTTTGCTATTTAAGCTACTAAGTTGTGAGGTAATTTCTTATGCAGCAGTAGATAACTGATAGAATGCCTTTATCTAGAACAGACCTGGGAGGAAGATACTTTCTAAATATTGAGATGGACAGACATTAAAATTATTTATATATCCAAATCTCTGTGAATTTCTGTCTTAATGTAAGGAGAAATAATAAGGTACAGAAAGCTGGAAGATGTAGAGTGTAGCCATGGGTCTCATAATTTCACTGGTAGGGAAATCACCCACTCAGATTGAGATCAAAATGTTGCAGAATTTATGCAACACAGTAGATTGATATTCATTGTATATCCCTGAGCAGGCCTGAATGAGCTGGAGATGTGGAGGAGGAAAGGTTTTCAAAGGTTCCACATCCATGTCGGAAGATGGTGCCCAGTGTGATCCAGCTTTGCGCTGATCCAGTGGCTGGGTGATAATGCCGGCACAGCCAAGGGACTCACTCCTTCAGAAGGGAGCAGTTTGCTTCAGTAGTTGGCAGGAAAATCATTTTCTAGGGATGGGGGGAGGTAGAAGCCACAGGAGAGTGATCAGTGCTGAGGCAGTGACTCAGCTTTCTTTCTTTCTTTTTTTTTTTAACTTTAAGTAATGAATTTTACTATATCAATAATACAGATATTAGGCTATAAGTTGTATTTAGTAAGAATCTCTATTTTGTTACCTTCTATACCAAATTCTATCTTTCTTCCTAATCCCTCCTAAATCCCTCTGGTAGCTCACATGGAAAACCTTGGAAATGTTTTTTTAATTTAAATATTTTATTTATTGTGCTGTTACAGTTGTCCCAGTTTTTCCCTCTTTGTCCGCCTCCACCCAACCTGCCCCCCACTCCCACAGTCAATCCCCCATACCACTGTGACTCAGCTTTCTTTCCAACTGGACAGCGTCCACCAGCCTCTGGTTTCTCCGAGGTCTCTCCTCTTCACCTCTGCCATTTGTCCCTGAATTAGGCTACTCAGTATATATCTCTTCCTGGAACATGAGAGTCCCTTCATTCCCTTCCTCCAGCCCTTACTCCCCATCTCCTGATGGCAGACTTTATGTGTCAACTTGACTGGTTCAGGGTATTACCAGACACTGGCCAAACATTATTCAGGGTGTGTCCATGAGGGTGTTTCTGGACGAGATTAACCTTTCAATCAATAGTAAAAGATTGTTTTCCCTAATGTGGATGAGCATCACCTGATCAGTTGAAGACCTGAGCAGAACAAAAAAAGCTGGATAAGAAAGAACTACCCCTGCCTGACTGCTGAGCCAGATTATTGCTCTTTTCTGGCCTCAGACTGGGCAAAACATTGACTCTTGGGTCTTGAGCCTGCAGCTGCTATTAGTCTGGTTCTCAGTCTTTCAGCCTCACAGCAGAACTGCACATTGGCTCTCCTGGTCACCAGCTTGGCAACTGTAGATCTTGTTCCTTCAATCTCTTTCTACATTTGTATATACATCCCATTGGTTCTGTTTCTCTGGAGAGCCCAGACAGATATACCACCTGTCCAACCTATCCACTTTTCTCCGTCTCTGTGGTGACCTCCCTACTCTAATCCATCATTGTCCCTCACCTGTATAACAACCACACTACGTGGATCTTTGTAGTGGGTTGAATTGTGGTCCCCCAAAAAGATATGAACAATTCCTAACCTCTGATACCTGTGCATGTTGCCTTATTTGGAAAACAGGTCTTTGCAGATTTAATTAAGTGAAGGATCTCATCATGAGGTCATTGTGGATTAACTGGATGGGCCGTAAATCCAACAAGGGCCATTATAGGAAAAGGTGAAGCACAGACACACTGGGAGAAGACACAGAAAGAAGACCATGTGAAGACAGAAGCACAGATTGGTGCTGTGCTGCCACAGGCCAGGGAACACCTGGAGCCACCAGGAACTGAAAGAGACAAGATTCTCCCTGGGAGACTCCAGAAGTATGGTCCTACTGAATCTTTGATTTTGCACTTTTGCCCTCAAGAACTGTGAGAGAATAAATGTCTGTTGTTTTAGGCCACCAAGTTTCTGATAATTTGTATGGTGGCCCCAGAAAACTAACACAGTCCCCTCCGTTCCCTCTTGACCACTGCATCCCATTCTCCACCAGGCAGAGTGGTCTTTGAGCAACACGAGCCCGATGATAGCTGCCACTAAAATACTGCAATTTTTTTAAAAAATCACATTAAATATAAAACACAAACGCCTTCCCATACCTACAAAGCCCAGCTAGCCCCAGCCCCTGCTGCCTCTCAGCTCGGATACCCCATACCGCCCTCTCCCTCACTCAGCACATCCCTGTCACCAGGCGGTCAGCCCCAGTCTGAAGCACACCAGGCTCTCTCCTGCCTCGGTCTTTGCAAGTGCCGTTCCCTCTGCCCAAGGTACTCTTCCCCCAGACCTTGTGGGGTTGGTCATTTGTCATCCTTCTGGTCTCAATTTGACCGTCACAGAGAGGACCTCCCTGCCCCATCTAGAGTGCTCTCCAACCATAGCCCTAGACTAACCATACTCTCACTGGGTTCATTTTCTTCATACCCTCTGTCACAGTTTGAAATTAACTCTTTTGTTTACTTGTAAGCCTGTTCCCTTCCCTCACCATGGAAGTAGGGACTGGGCTCGTTTTGTCTCCCACTGTATGTCTTTGAGAATGATTGTAGATACACGCCTACATGAATTGCTTCTTTCCATTCACTCATTCACTCAGTACATGTATAGAAAACACTTGTTTTTGTGCCAGATATATAGCATAACCTCAGTGACAAGTGTCAAGTTTTCTTTTTTTTAAAACTTAAATTTTATGTATTTTAAAAATTAGGTAATACATTCAATGGAATAAAATTCCAAAGGTAATCCAGCTATTTAGTGGAAGACTCTGTGCCAGCTATGAAGTTACTGCCTGGCAGGTCCAAACCCATCCTTTTTATTCGGCTTTTGGATGCTGCACCTGGGGCCCTGCAGCATACGTTTCCGCTTTGTTAGCTGCCTCCTGCGAGGCAGTCCCCATAGCATTGTGAGGGGGATCGTGAAGCCAGAGGAGGAAGAAGAAACAGGCTCCTTCTGTCGGCTTCCTGTCTGCTTCCTGTAGTGTGGACACCGCCTGGGCATCACTTCTTCATCCTGCCTTCCGGAAGCAGCAGCTGCCTCCAGTTTGTGCTTCTTCCAACACTATAGCTTCAGTGCACCACGCCTCAGACACCAGCACCAGCACCAGCCATTGGTGTCCTCTTCCTCAGACGTTCCTGTCCTTGCACATGATCAGAGGTCCCCTCCCCAACTTCTAAGTTTTAAAAATTAATTTCATTGCAGCTCTCCCCTGTGTTTCCTCCACCCTAACAGGTGGTAGCAGCTTCCTGCAATTGTTATTTTTATGAAACCTTGAAGTGTTTACCGCTTCAGTTACCTGGTTAACAATTTTACAATGCATTAACACTTTTTTTTAAGATTTAAAAAAAAGTAGGAAGGGAAGGAGAAAGAGAAAATCAGTGTGAGAGAGAAACATTGGATCAGTTGCCCCTCGAATGCACCTTGACCGGGTGTTGAACCCAAACCCAGGCATGTGCCCTACCCAGGAATCGAACTGGCGACCTTTTGGTTTGTGAGATGATGCCCAACCAACTGAGCCACTTCAGTCAGGGCATGAACACTTCTTTATGTTAAATTTTCTCTGATCAAATGACTGCTGTGGTTACTGTTTCCTGAATAGATCTCGGCTGATTTCAGCCTCTTTTCCACACCTGTCCCCGCTTCTCCCTGGAGACTACCAATGCACTAGTTTCTTGTGTATCCTTTGGAGATCACATGCATTTTTTGAGTCAGCCTCATCAAATACAGAATAAGATAATAACCATCAAACTTTGTCAGTCATTAAGGTAATTAATAATAACTTCACATGGAAGATACCGTTATTCACCTCATTTTACAGATGAGGAAACTGAAGCAAAGTGATTGGTCACACGATTCGTGAACGTGGAACTGGTGCTTGAGTCCAGGCACACTGGCTCCAGCATCCTCGCACTTAACCACTTTGCAGTGTTGCCTCCCTGTGGTGTTGTTCAGAGCTTGGGCTTTCAATCTGAGGCAGGAGGTGTGATTCCTACTTACTGGTTTATATCCTTGAGCAAACTCCCTGCTCTCTTTGGATCTCAGGCCCAGTGTGTATAAATGTATAAAAGCACCTCGTAGGGCTTTTGTAAGATTAAGTGAGTCAGTATATGAAAGCACCTAATATAGCACGTGTGTATAGTACTACCCCATAAATGTTAGCTCTTATAATTAACACGATCACTATACCTTCCCTGTTCACTCAGTCTGCATCTATTTTTCCCTCTTTAACACATGTAGGCAGTGGCATGCTGGTAAATGTTCAATAACTAGCTTTCTGAAATTAAAACAAAGCCCTAATTCCTAGTTTTTACTGATTTCCTTGGTGTTACTATTCCCACCATGGCCAATTTCAAGCCCCCAGCCTGAACACAACTAGTTTACAAATTTCCTGGAAATGTAGCATTCTGCTTGTGAGAGCTGGTGGGATGGGGTCCATCACACACAGGTCTTGGTGAGAGACCTGAGATTTGAGCATTCTCTGTCTAGTGAGAGCTTACCACTGCTTAGGTTTAGGAAGGTGAACCTGAACCCACTGAAGGGCGCCTGACTTTGGCTCGTGCATTCATGCCTTCAGGAGATGTTACTGAGCTCCTGTGAGCTGCTCTCTGGAAGCACTTATTCAAGAATGGAAACCTGCAGCTGCCGTGTTGAATGGGCTTTGTCCTGGGCTGTGCTCCAGTTCCTGTCCAGGGAGCGTCCTTTTTCCTCCTCGGCCCGCCCTTCCTTCCTCTCCTCCCACCAGCATCTCTACAGGGGGTCCAAACTTCTGTCCCTGTGGGTGCCTCTTTCCCTGTGCTCCAAACCCTCACCCACACTGGCCATCCCTCCGGACTCCCCCAGCGCCCAGCCCTCACATTTCTCTGATTAACCAGTGTCTCTACCACCTCTTGCTAACTGTCCCTTTGACCCCTCTATCTGCCTGAGATGCAGTACCACCCACCAAACTTTTGGACCCACTACAGACCAAAAGAAGACCTTGGGTGGCCCACATGATGTCATGTAGTGGTTTATACTAAGTGTTGGGGACTCAGATGAGCTTGGGTTCAAAACTCAGCCTTATCATTTACCAGTGCTCTGAACTTGGGGCAGGCAAAGTAGCTATTTAAAACCTTCATTTTCTTTCTTCTGTCCTTTTTTTCCTTTTCTTTCCCCCCCTTCCTTTCCCTCTTTCTTAAGAGTTGGTAGCTGTTATAGTCCATTCTGGGTGCTAATACAAAATGCCACAGGCTGGGTGGCATTTATTTTTCACAGTGCTGGATGCCAGAAGTCTGAGATCAGAGTGCCCAGGAGGGTCAGCTCTGGGGAAGGCCCTCTTTCACCGGATTGCAGACTGACTTCTCACTGTGTCCTCACATGGCAGAAGGGACTAGGGAATGCTCTGAGGTCCCTGACTCCATTCGCGAGGGCTCTGCCCTCACAACCGAATCACCTCCCAGTATCATCTCAGTGGGCATTAGGATTTCAACCTGTGCATTTTGGGATAATACAGACATTCAAACCGTAGTTGTGGCTCTATGTTTTGATTAATTTTTTAGTCAGATATCACATAACCACAGTTTAGAGTCAAGTATTTTTACAAAACTTATTTTTAAATGGCCCGTCTTCCCAACACCATTATCTCTGTCAGAGGCAAGTATGTTGAAGTTCTTCAGTTATTTCTTTTGTTAATTACCTCTGTATATCTTACCAACATAATTAGCCTTATCTCTTTGGCTTCTGACTATGAAACAGGACTATGTGTATTGTAATATAAACTGCATGTATTTTTCTATTAGGCTATACATTCACATGAAATAAAATCAGTCAGACAGACTGTTACGTTAGAATTCTAGTTTGGAACATGAGGGTTGCTCCTTGAACATCTTCATCTCTTCCCACCATGTATGAACTCTCCACCCCATTCCCTATCTCCCAATATAGTTACATCTAATGTTTATTAGATCAATATTCAGCATTTATATCATTTTGACTGTGGAATGCTGCTCACAGCTGAGCCATGTAGTCTTATGTGAATGTTTTTTCCTTTCTTCTATAATCGTTTTCCCTGGAAGTAATTCTCGTTCTGATTTGTTTATTTGCTAAGTATTTGATAGGATTATTATAAATTCAACCCAAACCGTAATTGTGAATCTCCTCTCAGTACAGTAAAGTACATGAGACATTCTGTCCACTTCACCTCAGAGAAATCCCTAAGGATTCTCTGACCATTGGGCCCGGCTTGGTTTGTCTCTGGGCCTCAGGAACAGCTGTTATCTTGGGGCGTCCCTATACTGTCATCCAGAGCGCCTGTCACTTCCCTGTGCTGTTGGCTTCACCACTGCCAGAAGCTCCTGTCTGCGCCATTCTGCAGCCTCCTCTGACCTTGCATGTCTGAAAATGCCTAATTCGACCCTTACCTGTAAGTGAGCATTTGGGTGAGGAACTCTAGGTTGTAAATTGATTCACTCAGAATCCTGAAGACATGGCTTTATTTTTTCCTAACTTTCAGAGTTGCTGTTGTGTGATTGGATGTCATTATGATTGAAACCTGTTTTTCCTCTCAGGAAATGTGTTTTCTCTTTGTACCCAGTTTTCTGAAATTTCACAACAATGTGCCATGATGCGAGACTGCTTTCATTCATTATTCAGGGCACTCTGAGGACTCTTTTAATTAGAAATGTTTTTCCATTCTGGTAAATGTTATGGAATGATTTCTTATGGTTACTTTGTACTATGTCATCCTAGCTAAGCTGGAACTGTGTCTCCCAGAATCCCCTTCTCTGTGTGGTATCAGGCTAGTGTTGGGCACAAGGAATGTTTTGTATGAGATCGCGAAGGTGGGGATGAAGCAGAAGCCATATCTGTATTGGTATCCAGTGCCGGATACTGAGGAATTTGCCAGCTCACCTGGTTGGTTTGCGGCAGCACCTTGTAGCTTCATTAGCTCCCACCATGTCTGTTCCTTCAGCCTCTCCAACTTCTTGGCCAGTGTCGGGGAGCTCTGTGGTGGTGAAGGGGGCTAGATTCTCCTGTAGGTCATCACTGGCATTTAGGCTGCATGTGGTAAGAGAAAGACTGGGGTTCTAATTTGCCCTCGTGGGTTCCACCTTGTCTTTGCTGTTAATCCACATCCAGCTTTCCTTCCCACCTGCTTGTCTCTGGAGACTTCAGGCTCCACACTAGTTGCAAAGGCAACGGTGTGCATAGACTGCCCCACCAGCTCCACATGGTGTGAGGCCTAACTAACCCCTATAACAAGTGCCTTATCCTGTATTGCTTGCAGTGTGTTCTGATTCATTTCTTTAATGATTTATTCTCCTTCATTTTCCCCATTCTTCCCTTCCAGTAACCCTGTTCACCGATGATGGACCTCCCGGACAGGCCCTCTACTTCTGTCATTTCTCTGTTATTTTCTACTTCTTTGTCCTTTTATTCTACTTTATAGGAGAGTTACTCAGTTATATCTTTCAGTAATTCTATTGAGTTTTTAATTTATGCTATCTATTTGTAATTTCTAGGGGCTCTTGTTTATTCTCCGAGTATTCCTTTTTTGTAGTATACTTTTTTTTTCATGGATGCAAAAATCTCTGGAAATAGTAATGCATTTTTAAAAGAGATCTCTTCTTGCACTCTTTTTGCTTCCTCCCAAATACTTTGTTGGGTTCATTTTGGTCTCTGCCTTTCATTTGGCTTTTCTCAGGTGTCTGAATGACCCTTGTTTGTTTATATTTTAAAATGAGGTTACCTACTGGAAGCTCTGAGTGTGGGGGCCTTATTGACTGATTTTTGCTGTGTGTTGATCTGGCTGGCTCCTCCATTGAGAAACTCCTGGTTTTAGTATTCTGTATGTTTCCTCTTGGGCTAGCGAAATACCCCAGAGAAGGTGTTTCAAATCTCCTGCCAAGAGAATATGGCTGGCTGCCAGCATTCTGGGGACCAAGGTAGGAAATAGAACTGGGTATCTCAGCATTCAGTGTGTGCCCGTGTTACTTGACTCCTGTTTTGCTGTGGTACCCTCACTCCCGCCGAGGTGAGAAAGAGGGAATAATATGGCTGACTGGAATGAGTATCCCCTGGTTCTTAAATCAACTTCTAACCAGGCCCCTGTTTTTAGCTCCACCCCCCACCTCGTAGGAAATAACTAGTGCTCCCTCTCCCAAGCCCTTGGAGGACATCTGAGCTGTAATCAGGCTGCACCTTGGCTTTCTTCACAGCTGACTTAGGATTCAGCTTTTTCAGCTTGGCTGGGCCTGCAAAATCCAGTAATAGTTCATCCTCCAAATTTTTGTTGGTGTGAGTTCAACATCTATTTTATTTACCTTGTAGGTTTATTAATTTTCATTCATTGCTTTATTTATGTATTTAGCAAATATTTATGAGCCTGTGCTACGTGCCATTGTTTAGCTTTTTAAAAAGTCAATTTACACTTGGCCCCTGTTGCTCAAGTTAGTTGGAGTGTCATCTTGTAACCAAGAGGTTGCGGGTTTGATTTCCTGTTGGGGCGCATACCCTAGGTTGCAGATTCAGTCCCCAGTCTGGGTGCATACATGAGGCAACCAATTGATGCCTCTCTTTCTCTCTCCCATCAATGTTTCTCTCTCTCCCTTCCTCTCTTTAAAAAAGCAATGAAAAAATATCCTCAGAGGTGAAGATTTAAAAAAAATATCAATTTGCTCTTATAATGGAGTTTTGGATGGGAACAAACACATTTATACATATTCAACCCTCTATCTTTACCTGGAAGTCAAAATCAATCAGTTTCTCTCTCTCTCTCTCCCCCCCCCCTCCCCCCCATCTCTCTCTCTTCAGTTAAAAAGGAATAATAAGGTGAAGGGATTGAGAAGTACAGATTGGTGGTTTTAAAATAGTCATGGGAATGTAAAGTACAGCATAGGAAATATAGTCAATAATATTGTAATAACTATGTATGGTACCAGATTAGTACTGGAAATATCAGGGGGAACACTTTATAAAGTATATGTCTAACCACTGTGCTGTATACCTTAGACTAATACAAAATAATATGGAATGTAAATGGTAATGGAAAAAGTAAAATAAAATTTTGAAAAGGAATAAAACTATTTACCCATGGGTTGGGAAAGAATTGAGCTCAAACATGTAAAATACCTAGCACACAGTACCTAGTACATATGTGCCCAATAAACTGTTAGCACTGTGATTATTACACATTTTACTGGTCTAAGGTAGACCCAAACTGGATGGTTAAGAATTATATAGAAATTTTGTTTTGTTGAGGACAGTTATGCTCTAGTACACTATACACATTGTGGATTATGTTGGGAATTGTAAGAGTTTGACTGACCTCTCTCCGGGCCAGTAGAAGTGCATCCAAAGGACACGGTCTCAGCCCAAGGAGAGCCCATGTGCAACTTGGATGGTGTCTGATAGGAAAGGAAATCCTATGTAATGGTCCAAAGTCAGATAGACCTCACTTTGAAGTTTTCACATGACATTTGAAATTTGTTTAACAAGTGATACTCTACTGCCACAGTTATTCTCATGTCAACGCTCACAGGTAGGCAGAGCTGGTGATGCTATTTCATTTTGTAACTTAGGAAACTGAGGCACCAAAAAGTGATGGGCCTTGTCTACTGATGTGTACCCAACCAGCAACAAGCCAAGATGGGAAAAGGGTTGTTCCCTTTTTCTTTCCAGTTCTACTAAGTGAGAAGAACCTAAGAGCCCTGAACTTCCATTGCATATCATAATGAAGTCTAGGAAATAAATGGTTTCTGCAGGTTGGGAGTTCAGGGAGGTCTTGGCTGGGCAGTATGTACTTGGGGCCTCTTATGCAACTACAGTCACATGTCAGCTAGGACTATGGGCATCTGAAGCCTTGATTGAGGCTGGAGGAGACAACATGGCTGACTCACATGCCTGACAAGTTAGCGCTGGCTGAGGGCTTAGGGCTGACATGTGGCTCTTGTATCAGCTACCTAATGTTGCATAACAAATTTCCCCTAAATTTAGAGACTTAAAACCACTCATCTTGGTGGGTTTTTTTTTTTAATAAAAATTAAAAATAGAATGGTGGCATAGAGTGGTTTGATTACAAGATAAAAGCTTTCTAGGAAACGGCATGAATTTCCCTGAGGGCCCAGACAGCACCGAATTTTGGCAAGGCTGTGGAGCAGCAGAAACTCTGATTGATTGCTGGTGAGAATGCAAAATGGGTCAGCCACTTGGAAACACACTTTAGCAGTTTTTTACAAAGCTGAATATACTGTGATCATATGATCCAGTAATTGAGCTCCTTGGTATTTGTCCAAATAAGTTGAAAACTTATGTCTGCACAAAAACCTGCACAAATGAATATTTGTGGTATCTTTATTCATAATTACCAAAACCTGGAAGCAATCAAGATGTCGTAGATGAACAGACAAACTATGGCACAACCAGCCAGTGGAATACTATTCACTGATAAAAAGAAATGAGCTATCAAGCCATGAAGACATGGAGGAAATTTAAATGCATATTACTCAGTGAAAGCACCCTGTCTGAAAGGCTACATACTCTATGATTCCAACTCTGTGACATTCTGGAAACGGCAAAACTATAGGACAACACAAGATCAGTCAGTGGTTGCTGGTGTGTTAGGGGAAGGGGTGAGTAGGTAGAGCACAGGGGATTTTTAAGGCAATGAAATTATTCTGTATGATTCTGTAATAGTGTATGTGTGATGTTCTACATTTGTCAAAACACATATAATGTACAACACAAAGAGTGAACCCCAGTACAAGCTGTGGACTTCATTTAGTAGTAACATATCAATATTGGGTTATCAATTGTAACAAATGTGCTATTACTAATAATGCATGCAAATAATGGGAATAATGTGGGCGAGGGGATAGGGCATATGGAAATTCTCTGTACTTTCTGGTCAGTTTTTCTATCAGCCTAAAACTGCTCTCAAAATTGTCTATTAAGAAAAAGGGTTGGTGTATGAATGGATTGGAAACATAGCCCAGATGTCGCTGGGGGCTTTGTGCTGCATATTCTCTAAACAAATCAATCTTGAGGTAAAATGCTTTAAGGATAGTGATGTAGTTGGGATACTATCTGCATCGTCCTGAAATGAGGACCCAGTTTGGGTGATACTGACATTGTTTGGAGACCTATATTTTTAATACATTTGAGCCAAAAGAAAGAAGAGGAGCTATTCATGTTCATAAGTTTTCTCTCCTGTTCTTTCTTTCTCTCTTTTATTATCATTACAATATTTTGCTTCAGAGCCTGTGCCTTGAAGCCCCAGAGACCCAAAGGAGACCGGAAACCTGTTCTAAAAGACAGAATGAGTCATGCTCAATGAATAGGAATTTTCACAGAGGGGCATTGTTCAACAAAGCCAGTACTGATAGCCCCAGCCCCCACACCCACCTTGGTGACTCACGCCATCACCTTTAGACTGAAGTGCAGCTGAGGGCACCGAGCCCACGGAGATTCCTGGGAGGCAGACAACACCTCAAATAACCCAACTGGCCACTGACAGTTGGCGCTACCCCACGTAAACCTCAGGGAAGAACTGCATCTGGCAGTGGCAACAGGACCAGTCCTTGGCTGGGGCAGATCTAAAAAGCCCCCTCCCTAGAATACCCATGGTGCTCAACGGTTTATGAATCTCTTATAGAATGCTGTCATTTAAAAATTTTGTTCTTACTTGTTGAACACTTTATTTTTCACTAGACATACTGTGTGCCTATAGTAGGTGCTGTGCTAAACACTGGTGTGTAAGAATATTATTAATTGTCGCCAAGTGCTTACACTTTTCTGATGTGTTTATAGACAGATAAATGGAGTCCCAGAGCTTACATGGGAAC
Source organism: Pteronotus mesoamericanus (assembly GCF_021234165.1). Classification (NCBI taxonomy): domain Eukaryota; kingdom Metazoa; phylum Chordata; class Mammalia; order Chiroptera; family Mormoopidae; genus Pteronotus; species Pteronotus mesoamericanus. The sequence goes on along the minus strand of NW_026555084.1, from coordinate 21,143,523 downwards.
AGTGAATGCCCAGATGGTGGGCATTTTCTGGTTGTGCCTGTAGCATCCATTTTGCTAACAGCTCCCTGATAGTTCTTTGGGCCAGTCATGCCTGTCTGTGCTCAGATTTGGTTGGAACTGGCCTCCAACCATAGCTCCTGAGGTTGGATCCTGGTTCCTAAATCAGTCAGTGTATTCCGTTCCATGACCATGGTCAATGTTTGGAGAGGGGCATGTGTCCCCAGTTCAAGCCAAAGCAGAGATGGAATCTCCACCATTGTAGGAGCCACTAGAAAAACCCTGTTCCTTCTTCTAGAATGGGAGATGCAAAGGCATATAATTTGAAACTGTGGAGGCCTTTTGGCTACTATGGGAGGATGCAGCTGACAATGTGGGAGGCAGAGCAGAAAGAAAGAAATGAAGTCCTTTATGATATCATTTGAAATGCTAGGTCAAACCACACCTGAAGGCAAATCCTTTATGACTTTTTTTAGCTACATCAGCCCATAAACTTTCGTTATTGTTTGAGCTGAGTTTTCCCATCACTTATAACTGAATGTGTCCTGACTTGTGGTGAAGAAGAAATATAGGGAACGTGATAAGAAAAGAATATGCCTCCAAGAAGCACAAAGTGGACTGCACACAGGGAACCAAGAAGTTAGGGAAGACCAGTGTGTGAAAGTGGTAGAGCTTCCTGCGGCTACCCAGCATCTGAACCCCTTTCTATGCTTTGGGATCCCCACTGTAAGAATCCTGATGAAAAGAGCTATCACCCCCTCCAGAAGCCCACCCTACCACCTGCAGGTTAGGGTGAGCCAATGCTCAGCCAATGACATGCTCCCACTGGGGCTCAGAATCCAGGTGGGCAATGCAGAGAAGTAGGAAAAAGAGAATTCATCCCCGGCAGTGGCAGCTACATCCAGCTTCTGACAGCAGCAAAGCTGATGCCAGTGTCCAGTGGTGTAGTGACAGCACCGGTGTCCTTACCTGGTGGGCACCTGGTCTTCCTTGATGGGTGCTTGTTTTCTGAGCTTGATTTTTTTTTACCTTTGTCATTTTGTGAGCTACCTGCTATCCTCTAAATAAATCCCTTTTCTGCCCACTCAGAATAGCAGGTGAGGACTGTAACTGACTAGCCAAGGTGGAGGTCAGTACTACTAGGAAAAGGAGTGGTCAGAACTGGTCAGGAGAGAAGGCTGCCAAGGCTCCCATGTAAGGGATGTGAGAACAGACATACCAGGGTTGAATCAGGCTTTGCCATTTACTGCATTAGTGACTGTGCACAGGCGACCTAACCCCTCTGGGCCTCACTGTCTCATCAGCAAGAAGGATGTGACCCGGGACATACTTTACAGCGTGTTGGGATGACTAAGTGCGTTCTCAGTCCAGATTCTGGCACAGCTGTGGTCTTTAGGGATTGGTTAGCTATTGCAATTACCTGTAGCTCAACAGGTGACCTTGCTCACAGGGGGCTCTACTCGTCTTCCCTCTGTACTTTTCCTTCAGAACTAAAAGGGAGAAAATATTCCTGATGTACAGTGGAGGAAATTTAAGTTGGATCCAGGCAGCTGTTTGCTGGTAAATGTGTAACAACCCGCCCTCCAGGGAGATAAAAGCACTGATTTGTAGCATTTGCCGATTTCCACGGTGTAAATGGTATAAATACTCCCTCTGTGGCTGATTTTGAGCATCCCACATGATGTTGCTAAACACCGAGGTGGCAAGAGGTATGCTCAATCAGCTTTTAGGAGCCAGCGCCTGCCTGCACACCACTGGCCCAGGGTAGGACAGCTCGAAAGTGCTGAGGAGTGGGAGAAAATAGGTGGTTCCTAAGCCCTGGGGCAGATTGTTGAAAGAAACTCCGTTAAGTACTGTTGACAGGATGGGGGATGGATCTGCTTTATGCTTTGGCTGATAACTTGAGAGTACTCTTTAAATAACACCCTTTAACACCCCACACTTACCGCCTGTCCACTTCTACAGAACGTGCCTGTTTCTTCTTTACGATCTCTCCTGCATCCATCAGCCCTTCCTTTCCGCAGTCACCATGGCCAGTCCAGCCCATGGGCCCAGCTAGTCAACTCTGAAGCGTCACTCCCTCCTTCTGTACTAGAACAGACCAGGTGTGCCATCCCTAAGCCAGCTTTTAGAGTATCATCCCCCTCAAGGGCTCGGGTCGTGTGGCTCCAAGTGTGCTGCCACTCCACTGTGAATGCTGCTGCCTGGCTTTCCCAGCCTTCCCCTGGCCCCGCTCAGTCTGTAAGTGACCTGCGACGAGTCTCAGATCTGCTTATGAGCTCTCAGGGAAGTTTTAGGACACTCTTGAGCCTTAACTTCCTTACCTGTAAAGTGGTGATAATAAAAGGACTTTCTCCAGGGTATTTCAAAGGTTAAATAAAATAATTCTACACAAGGCTTGTATCATTCCAGGCCTGTTGCAGCTGCTGAACGGAGTATTGCCTCCACGATGACAGTGTGACAGCTGCTCCTCATGGCTGGTGGTGGCTGTGGGAACATGACTTCCCCCCACCTGCAATTCTCCCTGCTTTCCTTCGCTGTTGCAAAGCCACTTTTCCGTCAGCTTTCACTCTGTTATTTTCTGATACACTTTTTCTCTGCACTCATTAGCTCCTTTCTCTCTGAGCTTCTGAGGCAATTACACCACCATGGAACATTTAATTCAATACTGTCTCTCACTGTTCCCTGTTGATGTCAACCATGTTTTCCTGGCTCCTCTTTCAGCAGCTTGCAGGGAGTGGCCTCTCTCCTTCATTTTCTCCCCTGAAGGGTCTTGGATCAGCGACCATAGAGCAGCAGCCAAAGTGGCTGATGCTGTTAACAGTCCGGAACTGTGCTTGGCATTTTACCGGCATCATGTCATTCTATTTATTTTTTTCATCCAACCAACCAGGATTTATTTGAGCACCAGCTATGTGCTAGATGCTGGGGCTACACAGTGAACAAGACAAGAGTCTCTATTTTCCAAGAACTTACAGAGCAGCAAGAAGAGCTGGCCTTAACACACAGTCACCCAAACCAACATCCGACGGTGCACAGTGCCCAGTGCTGTGAAGGAAAAGAAGAGGAGGTTAAAACACGCTTGATCTGGGTAGGGGCGGGAGTCCAGGCAGAGACTTTTAAGTTAAAACTGGAAGGAGTTACTCAGAGGGGGAGCGTTTCCAGGAAGCTGGTACACTGGGTGCTGTGTGGAATGGCTCAGAGGGCTGAGGACCTGAGATGCAACCAGGCAGCTAGAGGGCCACGTGGGAGGGCCAGAGCAGCCTGCAGTGCTGGTCAAGCGGTAGCGCAGGGCCCGCGGGCCTTCCTAGGCTGGATGGGTATTTTGGTCTCTACCCTTGAATGGGAAATGTTTCATCCTCTCAGAAATCTCATGAGGTAGCTGCTATCGTCAGCCCCATTTTGTATCAGAGGAAATGGAGGCCCAGATTATTAAGTAACTTGCCCAGGTCACACAGCAGGTCAGCAGCACAGCCACAATGCCAGTGCTGCCCTCCTTGGCTAGGACCCCTCAGGCCTTTGGCAGCCACCTGCTCAGTGATGGCAGCATTGACCGGGCAACAGCCACCAGCCCCATCCTTCCCACAGGCTGTTTGGAAAGGGCCCTCTGTTTGGGCCTTTTCTCTGGGGAGGGCCAGCCTGAGGCCCCCTGGGAAGCTTGAAACAGATTTGGGGGGAGTAAGGATGTCAGCAATTCCGATGTTATGGCTGGATGTTTAGGCGGCAAAGCGCTGAATCTCCCCATCGTATTTATTCCCAGGCTTTGCGGAGCTAAAGAGAAATCTCTGCATTTTGTTTTGTTTTCCTCAGTCTGGGACCATGGTACCAAGCAAAGGAGGTGCTGGTTTATGGAATTTAAGGAGTTTAGCTGGACTGGTCTTGGCAGAGAAGCCAAGGCACAAAGGGGCCTGAGGAAGTCTCGTGGAGACAGGATGTGCTTGGGAATCTGTGAAACAGGCCACGTTTGTCTTCTCAACTCCTCTGAGTCCCCTTCAGTCTAAGACCTCTTTCCTTTCTCACTGGGAGATTTCTCACCAGGAGATTTGGTCTGGAGCCCCTTCCTTGGGCCCCCACGCCCCTCCCAGAACATTAAAACTTACTTAAGATGTTAATAGGTGATAATGACACCTCCCTGGGCTTGGGACCCAGGTGATAGTTAAGGGTGGGAATTTCAGGAACCAAATGGAGGCGGCCTTTTGTCCCCCCTTAAGTCACCCCACACCCCAGGGAGATAACTCCTTTTATTTCCAGAGTCTTCCGTAGTAGAGAGATTTCTTTTCATCCCTCCTCATTAAAACCCTCTTGTTTTGTGGAGAGGAAGGAGCTTTCAGCTCAGTGAGGCCGAGGGGCCATCCGACCAGGGAGAGGTGGGAAGAAAAGGAGGCAATCAAGCCTCTTGTCGACTTCCTGCTAAGGAAGGTCCCTTTGTTCGCCCTGAGCCTAGCCTTTCGGCCATAACATGACCAGAGGCCCTTGGGTCAGGAGGCTTGCCCCCTTTATGGCCTCCTAATGGACGTTCCTTCCTGCCACTTGACCAAACGCCCCTGCCTGCCGTGGAAGGGGTAGCCCCATAGCTCTCCTGTTGGTTTGCCCAGGGACCCCTTCCCCCACCCTCCTCCCAGGAAGAAACTAGCACCTTGGGGCTGGAAGGAGAGGCTGTGCCTGCATTCCTACTGGCTCTTTTGACTAAAAGGACAAGAAGTTTCCCTTACTCCCCAGCCCTAAGAAGGTGCTCTCAGGCCTTTCCCTTTGTTGTTTGGTTATCTCTCAGTTCACATCTGGCTTCCCCATGTTGTGTTCTAAGCTTCATTTTGTCTGAACAGGTTGACTGTGGTTCCCGTAAAGCAGAAATGATGTCAGCAGGTTCCAGGAGCCACTGACCACCACCCCCCACATATCCCAAACAATGCTTTTACCCTGACCCTCCTGCCTTCTCTGACTCCATTTACCCCTCCTACCATGCACCTGGAATCTTTCCCTCCTTTTTCTCTCCTCTTCAGCCGTGTGTCTACTTGGCTAATCTCTGACCTGTCATCTGCTTTTCTAATCCACCCTATGAATGGCTAGCACATTCATTTTCCTAGTAACAGTCGCTGCCTATATCGAGTACTTAGTAATTACAGCAAACATTGACAATGTCTTGTGAATCAAGAAGTCTACTAGAACCTTTCAGTGAGCTGTCAGTATTACTTCTCTGTTTTGCAGTTGAGGAAATGGGCAAGTTGTGTAATTTGCCGAGTCACACAGCTAATAAGTGGCAAAGCTAGGATTTGAATGCAGTCAGCCTGGATGCAGAGTCTGCACTCCTAACCATCAGTAATGCGGCATTTAAAAATATTCTTCCTAAGTGTTTATTGTCAAGAAAGCACTAGGCTGGGCACTGAGGGCATTTAAACATGAGTAGGATGAAACCTGCTTCCTCCTGCAGTTCCTCCCTCAGGAAGTTGATGATAGATAGGAAGGGTGGTCTGGGAAGATGGGCAAGGCGAGTCCAGGCTTGACCCACTGCAGGAGAGGACAGAGTACGTGCCGCAGAGAAGATACACACAGAGGGCCTTTCATGCAGAGGACAGCAAAGCCACATCCGGTCTGGGAGGCTCAGGAAGTCAGGAAGAATTCCAGGGAGGCGGTTGGGTGGGGCATGATTTGGAAGGACAGATAGGGTTTGTGGAAGAGTCCTGGGGGTGACAAAAGACCAGACTGGAGCAGACAGGGTGGGCCTGGTGCCTAAAAACTGTAGAACGAAGGGCGAGAGAATCAGAGCTGAGGTAAAAATTCCCTGACCACAAGACGTACCCCAGAGCATGGACCACAGTAGTTTCAGACAATGGGCTCTGAACTGTCCGGGTTCTCATTTCTCCTCTGGCACTTACCAGCTCTGTGGTCAAGACAAGTAGCATAACCCGTGCCCCACGGACCAATTTCCTCACCTAAAAGGTGGGCATAATTCACGGCCAGGACCAAGGTGAGGCGGGCGAGGCACTCCTCTTGAGTACAAAATGTAAGAGGTTGCCCCCAAAAGACTCAGTCATCAGATTAATAATAATTGAATGCAGTATTTTTAGAGAGTCAAAGTCAATATAAAAAAAAATCCACGATGAACAAAGTATTAAGAATTTAAATGAAGAGCTGTACTGAACCATATTAGAGCCTAAGGCAAAAGAAAAAAGCAGTAATATTGATCTTGTTTTTATTTTTACTTTTTACAAAATGTTTTGCAAATCACCTAAAATAATGTGCCCATTGAGCTACATCTATCTGCATAACCAAACTGTTTGATCAGAATTTTTTTTTTTACTTTTTTATTGAATTTATTGCAGTAACATTGGTTAATAAAATGATACAGGTTTCAGGTGTACAGTTGTATAATACATCAGCTGTATATTATATTGTGTGTTGATCACCCCAAGTCGTCTCCTTCCATTACCATTTATCCCCCCTATACCTTCTTTTATCTCCTCCCACTCCCCTTCCCCTCCAATAATCACTATACTGTTGTCTGTGTCTTCAAGGGTGTTTTTTTCTTAATCCCTTCACCTTTTTTACCCAGCCCTGAAATCCCTCTCCCTTCTGACAGCTGTCAGTCTGTTCTCTTATCTATGAGCCTGTTTCTATTTTGTTCGTTACTTTATTTTGTTCATTAGATTCCACATGTGAGTGAAATCATATGATGCTTCTCTTTCTCTGAATGGCTTATTTCACTTAGCATAATGTGAAAGGTCCGTCCATGCTGTTGCAAAGGGTAAAGTTTCCTTTTTTATGGCCAAATAGTACTCCATTGTGTATATGTAGCATAGCTTTCTCATCCAGTCATGTTGATCCTGTTTTCAGTTGAGGTAAAGGCTCAGCCTGGTCCTGTCCCTGACAGCACTAGACATCAGGTGCTGCAATGATTCAATGAGCTAACACATGGTGAGCATTTGGCATGGCGTCTAGCAAGGGAGAGGGATCCGAGGCCTGTGATTGGGTTGAGATATGTTTGAACACCTGCTCTGCCACTTTCCATCTGTGAGGACTGAGCAAGAGCCTGTTTCCTCATCTATAAACTGTGAGAGCATCTTGCTCATTGGGTTGTTAGGTAGCATAGGGTGAAAGATGCAAAGCGCTTTCATGTACTGCTGGCCTGTAGAGTCAACAAATCATGTCTATAGCAGTTACCTGTGTTAGCCAGCAAGCATACCTGCACACAAGAGGTTTTCTGGTTGTTCCTGGTGAATTACTATGTTTCTTGGCTTTTTAAAAAAACTTTTTTCATTTTATTAAACATGGCGGTGATGGACTTAGCTTTATTCCATGGTTCTCGCATCACATATTCCTCTGTGATGTTTGCTCCCACAGCCCTCTGTGACGACTCACAGAGTCCTAGCTGCTCTGACTGCAGCTCTATCCACTCTGCCCCTTCTCTGACCAAGCTGGGATGGGTTTGGGGATGATGATATTTGATGGTATTATCACATAAATAAAAGGGGGCTTTGGCCTGGCCATTCCTGGCTCTCACTCTCCCTTTCCTCTCTGTCCCCATCAGCCCCTCCCATGGGAACACTGCCTCCAGGGGGCTGGCAGCCCACTTTGCCTACCTGTGGCACTTACCTGTGTGGTATATTTAAGCGGGATCATCATTGGTGCTCAGGCTGAACCACTGTTATTAAATAACTGTTGTTACTAAAGTGATCCCTTTAAAAATCCATACCTACATCTGCCCACAGTGGGAGTTGTGGTGGGTGGGGAGGCTGCAGTAGGTCCTAGAATGTTCCCTGTAAGACCAGCAGAGCCACTCATGTGACTCTCAGGCTGTCTTAGATATGTGGCCTGGAGCCTGGACAGGAAAGTAATGTGGCACCTCCCCTATGCTGTACCAGTTCCCAAAGGTAGGCCAGACTGGGCCAGGACTGGGCTCTACTTCTCACCCGTCTCTGAATGAGCCAGTCCCTGAATGTCTCTAGCCTCAGTTTCCTCATCTGCAAAATTGTGCTGATCTCAGTGGCTTCCTGTGAGGATTGAATGGGAAATCAATGCTTATAGATATCTGTGTTAGTTATTTATATCAATTCATTCCATTAGAACATGAATTAATTCATTCACTCATACATATAGGTATGTGCTATGCACAAGGTAACATTCTAGGTTGTACGAGGAGATAGAAAGATAATATACACCACCTGCACCCAACCATTGTTCAGATAGAGGGGGAAAATATATGAGCAAAAGACTGTATTACAAGGTGGGCACTCAACAAATATTTGTTGAATGAATCAAAGAAAGAAAACCAGGCAGACATTAATATTTAGGAGGTATTCCCATGGGACAATCAGGCAAGTCTTTTAGGAAGAGGCTGAATTTAAGCTGTTAATAGGTCAACATAGTTATTAAAAGATCTTTTTCAGCAGGCACCAGAGGTACAGCATTATATATGACAGATACCACATATCCCTTCAAGACATTTACACTTTAACCAGGGAGACAAATAATAGTATATACTTAGAAATCATTAATTAATCACCATGAGTGTAATCAGTGCTTAGCAGGCAGTGCTAGGGGACCATCAGCTGCTGGAAGACAGGAACTGTGCCCTGGATTTTTCTCTTCTGCTGTGCTTCTAAGCTAGACCTGAAGGACAAAAGATTTTTAAATTTACAGATAAATTTTAAACTCTATGTCATTTTTTGAGTAAGTGTTACCTGCAAGTGATGAGTGATTCCGCCCCGCCTCGGATCAGTCCAGCCACAGCCAAGCACGTGTGAATAATTACTAAGTGGAGTCGTGCCATCCTCACCAAGTAGCACCTGGAGATTGTTCCATTTTGGTATACAATTTTGAGGGCTGCATAATTCTCTACTTGTGTTTCTATCACAATTTGTTTACTCGATATCCTATTCGTAGACACATAGTTTTGTTTTTTTTCAATGAATAGACTTTTTTTTAAAGCAGTTTTAGATTTACAGAAAAATGAGCAGAAAGTGAAGGTTCCTATATTACTCCTTCCTCCCCAACTTCCCCTATCACTGACATCTTGCATTAGTATAATACATTTGTTACAGTTGATGAGCCAATATTGATACATTATTATTAACTGAAGTCCATAGTTTACATTAGGGTTCACTCTATCCTGTACATTCTATGGGTTTTGACAAATTAGTATAATGACATATATCCATTATTATAGTATCTTACAGAATAGTTTCATTGATCTACAAGTCTCCTGTGTTCTACCTCTTCAATTCTCCCTTCCTCAGTAGTTTTTTTCTAATCAAAGTTACTTGTATTTCAGCTTTTAGAACCCTTATAACCTACTTGCAACCCTCCTTTATCACCTTGCCTCCTGCCCCTGCCTCCTGCTGTACCCCTGCATACCACATGGCTCCTGCTTCCTGTAACATCGCAGGCAGGCCGACCCCACCTGGCCTGCATCTCCCAGGCTGCTCCTTCTGCAGGGTGTACTCACAGGTCCCTTCTGTCTAAAGGCTTTCACAGTCCAGACTCTCTCCCCGGCCCCAGCAGAGTTACAGCCCCTTTCCTGTGTGGTTCTTATGCTAATTCCATCCTCCACACAACAGCTATTAAGGCAGCACTTTCTCCATGCCAAGCAGGGTGCTTGTGCTAAGGGTGTGGAAGAGATACATGGCCACGAAACCTAGCTCTCAGATGGTTGAAAGTTCCTTGAAGAAAATAAAACAGACTCATGCAATGAAAGATGCCAGCATGGTCAGGAAAGGGTTCTCAGAGGAGTTGACATTTAAGAAGGAGGGGAGGAGGACTCAAGGTGGAAGAAACAGCAACTGCAAAGTCACACAGCATTTTATGCAAACCTGGAGGAACACTTACTGTGCCCATGGCTGCGTCTCCTCCTCTGAGGAAGGGAGCACTTCTTAGGCACAAGTTAACCTGTGCATGCTTAGGGACCAGCCCAGGGCCAGGGACTCGGGTGGGACTGGCCAGGCCTGTCTCTGGGCCCCTGTGTTTCCTGGCACACACACTCTCCACCTCGCTCTCCCCGCTGGGCGCTGGGCACTGGCTGCTTTGTTTGCTGAAGCATTTGAGCTCTTGATACCAAACCCCAATTACCTGAGAGGAGACTATTGCCTCTTTAAAGAGTTCAAAAGCCGCAGACTTTTTATAAATAGCTTGTATCCTTTCACCAGCCCCTAACACAAGGATTTATGGCCCACTTCCCCAGAGGCAGATAGACCAACAGACAGGTTACTTCCCTTGGAGTCCAGGTTGCAACAATTGTGGGATGCTCCCACTCCTTTGCATTTTATGACCTCCTGGCTGGCTGATCCTGAAGTAGGTTACACGGGAAGGAGGTGAATTGTGTGGAGCTGCAGCTGCCTTCAGAAGCCAGAGGCCAGGCCAGACTCAGGAAGGGTCAGGCAGGCAGCGGAGACGTTCCCAGGGCCTTTCCCCAGCAAGACACCCAGGGTGGAGGCCTCAGCGTGACTGCTCCACTGCCGAGTCTGCTGTAAAGGTATAAACAAGATGCAAAAACGCCTTCAGTTCATAACCTCATAATCTAGTGGGGCGATGTGGCAAAGTTAGTAAGAAGTAACTCTTCACATGAAAACAGCACTCTTTCATTTTTAGAGCACATACATATTCCCTGTTGCCCTTAATTTAGTCCTTACAGAACCCCAGTGAATTGGTTCTTATGACATCCTTATGACATGTGAGGAAACTTAGGCAGAGATGAGCCCAGATTGCGTAGCAAGAGGTGATCTTGGCTTCAAATGCTGGGTTGGGCCTCAGAGGCACCAAGAACGACAGGAGATCAGGAAAGGGAGTGGCCTTTGGGATGGGTGGGTCAGCTTTCAAGAGATCAAAAGGAGGGGAGGGGCCCTCTAGGAGGGGACCCAACAGAAAAGGCAAAGTCTGTCCTGGGACAGTGACACGGGGCTGGACCAGGGCTTGGGAAGACACAAGCCTCCAGATATTCTTCTGCAGGTCTCTTCCATTGACCACCAGCCTCTCCTTTCCCACAACGTTTTCTCTAGCTCCTGACCTCTCACCCAGAAGGGCAGGTCAGTGGTCAGGAACACAGGTTGTGAGTTCAAATACCTCTGACTAGCCATGGGACTTTGGGCAGGTGACCCAGTCTCTCTGATCCTCCTTTCCCTCCTCTCTAACATGAGCTGGATAACAGGGGGCCTGGGGTGAGCACAGGGCACGACAGTAATAGCTGATACTCTGTTCTTTCTGTGATTGTTGCCCCCAGTCGGTGCTCTTCTTTCTCCAATGCAGCTCCTAACTTGCCATTTGCCCTGCTCAAAAACCAAGACTGAGCATGTTATTTTGGCACTCAAGGTTCCCTAAGGTCTGATCCTAAACTCCCGTACAGCCAGACCATCTTCAGATGGTCTGGGATCCTCAGGGGATAGGGACATACTGTGTTAATGTTTTCCACTCTGACAGAGTGGAAAGAACACCAGCTTGGGAGTGAAGAGAGCCAGTGTTCAGATCCTGGCTCCTGCAGTGAGTGGTCCCTGTGTGAGGGACACCTAACCCCTGAGTCCCAGCAGCCTTACCTGAAAGGGGGGGGGCCCTCTCCTCTGCTAGCTGCTCTGAGAGGCTGGTACCATGACAGCACAAGTCAGTGCTTCTTCAGTGTGTTTCCTTTTCTTCACTTCAACAAATAGTATACTCACTTCACATGTATAAAAGGGTTCTGCTAAAAACTGATAGTCAAGGGGGTCCCCAGCAGAGCTTACGCAACGATGGGCTTACAGTCATCTTTCCCGCCATGACTGTGTCATGTCTCCCACCCAGATGACCAGGCTTCCAGAGGGTGGGCTCCATGTCTGTCTTGCTCACCTTGGATCCTGGTCTGACAAGTAGTAGTTGGTCAGTGCTCAATAAAATTTACTGGATGAATTAATTATTGACGAGAAGCTCTGAACGCTATGTTCAGTCTCCAGGAGACATGTTTACAACACAAGCTAGGCATCCCAGAGTCCTCTGGAAGTAAACGCATGCTCCTGAGAGTGCGATGGTGACTTAGAATCAGCAGGTAAGGCACAGCCATGGGGCCTGGAGAGCAGCGATGGCACATTAGCCCTCAGGAAGGGACCACCTCTGTGAGCAGCCCTCCTCAGGGCCACTCGGCCTCCTGACTAAGGGACCCTCTCCCTCTGGGGAGGGGAACTAAGGTGTTGCCGAGTGCCTACCCTGTCCTCTGTCCTTGGCATTTTACAACCACCACCCCTCTTAATCTCAGTAACAGTGTAAAGTGAGATTTATGTTCCTCATTTTACAAATGAGGAAAGTGAGGCAAAGAAGACAATGGGTGGTAGAGCTGACATCTGAACCCAAGGCCAGCATGAAACCCGTGCTCATTGGACTACCGCACACTTCCTACACAGGCCAGGTTAGCCAGCTGTGGCTTTCAAACCGGACATCTGTCATTCTTTTCTCGGCACACATTTCCCAGGGTAACAGGACCACTCCTGAAAGACCAGACGAACTCATCAGAGTCTGTTTCCAGCCTCGGACAAGCCCAAACTGCTCTGTGTGCTGCATGCTGGCAGCCCTCACCTGCACACTTCCGACAGTCCCCGAAGGGGGTTAAAACTCAGGGCAAGTGGAAACTTCCCCCAAGGTGGTGTTTAGAGATGCAGTTTCTCTCTTTCTCTCTCCCCCATTTTGAAACAGTCGGGAGGATCAGGGCTGCAGCCTGGGCTCGGCTTCTTGGGGCTTGATGATTTCCTCCACAGGAATTTGTTGTAGAGCGAAGTGGAGATTCAAGGAAACCCTGGGGAGCTCCAGTCCCCCTCCGCCCCTCAGCCCTCACCAGAGGTGAACAATGACAAGGCTCCAGATCCACCCCCCACCCCACGCTGGGTGCTTCATTGCCAAAGAGATAGCATCTGGGCAGCAGGAAACAATTAGCTGCCATTGTATTATTTAGGCTGGAGCCAGGGGGAGGTTAGGGACTCAGGGTGGGAGATTTGCATGTTTATTAGCTCTCTTCTTCTCTTTTACGTACAAGTGTACACTAATCACCCTGAGCCCTGGGCTGGCTAAGCCAATAGTAAGGTCAAGTTGATTTGTTTCATTCCTTACTTCCTTCTAGTTTGAATGCTGGCTTCACTCATTATTTGGGTGACAATTTGCTTAAACTTTGGAGACCTCAGTTTCCTTATCTGTTAAATGGCAAAAATTACAGCACCTCATAGGTTTGTTGTAAAGCTTAGATGAGTGAGTATATTTCAAGTGTTTAGCACATGGCCCAGCACATAAAAAGGACATACTAAATGTAAGCTTTCACTATTACTGTTATTGACTTAGCAAACAGTGATTGCTAATCTACTGTGAGCCACACATTATGCTAGGTGTTAGCTATGGTCTGTACCTCCCAGTAACATCCAACTAGCAGAAGGAGCTGGCCCAATTACAGCACAGCCCGGTTAAGTGACATGAAAGACTGAAACATAATATTAGGAATTACTACTTTATGCCAGGCAATCTTCAAAGGTCATTATTTATCTTATTTCATTTAATCTTCTCAACAGTCTCATGAGCCTGGTACTATTATTTTCACTGCTTTTTTAGATGCAAAAACTTTGAGAGGAGTGAAGTAACCTGCCCAAGGCTACCTAACTGTTGGAGGTGGGACAGGAAGCCCGGCAGACTATATTGGGTGGCAGAAGGGTACCTGGCCAGCCTGGGGCAGGAGAAGTTACATAGAAGAAAGGTTGTCTGAGGTGACCTTGAAGGTCCAATAGGCAAAAAAAAAAAAGCCAGGCAGGAGTGAGCACAGACAGAGGGAATGGCATGTGGGGCCCCCTCTGCTCGGAGATCACCCTGCTGCGGAAGGCTGAGGGTTTGACCTGGTTTCCTTCATCTTTAAGATAGGAGTCCCACTTAGTAGTGTGATGACAATGAGGACTGAACAAAAGCATGTGTAGTATGTAGAGAGGCTTTCACATGCCAGGGTGCAGAGTGCTCAATAAATTCGTTCATTCATTTATTCATCCGTCCATCCAACAAATTTTTATTTCTTTATGTATTTATTTATTTTAAAAGGCTTTATTTCTAGAGAGAGGGAAAGGGAGGGAGAAAGAGAGGGAGAGACATATCAATGTGCAGTTGCCTCTTGAGTGCCCCCTACTGGGGACCTGGCCCACAACCCAGGCATGTGACCTGACTAGGAATCAAACCGGCAACTCTTTTGTCCACAAGCTGGCACTCAATCCACTGAGCCACACCACCGACGGCTCAGCCAACAAATTTTTATTAAGCACCTATGATGAGCCAGTCACCACCCTGGGCATTGGGAATATAGCAGTAAAAAAGACAACCTCCTTGCCCTTATAGAGCTTACATTGTAGTGGACAAAACAGACAATAAACAAGTAAAAAATGAAAACAGGTGGTGGCAAAATATAAAATAGGCCAAGGGGAAGCCAAAGTGGGCCCTCTGAGGAGTTAACAATTAAACCAAGACTTGAATGAAGGGATGAAATGAGCCATGCAAGTATTAGGGGAAAGAGCTGTCCAGACCAAGGGACCAGCAAATGCAAAGGCCCAGAGGCAGAACATGCATGAGGTGATGGAAGAACCTCAAGGAAGGCCATGTGGCAGGAAGGGAGTGAGTGAGAGGAAGGAGAACTGGAGGAAATGTAGCCAGCAACAGATCATATGGTGCCTTTGGGCCACAGAGGGGCCTTTAGTTATTGTTTTAAATGATATGAGAAGCCCCTGAGCAGAGGACTGACTTCTGACTTTATGCTAAGTCTTAGGTGTTATGGGCCATACCTTCCAGCCATGCACAATCTAGCGGGAAGAGATGACTGACTCATAAAACTACTTACAATGCAGCATAGTTAGGAGTTATGTCAGACAAATCATAATACTAGAAGTTATCCTATGCCAGGCATTCTTATCTAATTTCATTTAACCTTCATAATAGTCTCATGAGGCAGCTACTATTATTTTCCCTTGTTTAGGTGCAGAGACTGAAGTGAAGGGGAGTGAAATAACCTGCCCAAGGCCATTCAGTTGGTAGACATTCCTCAGTAAATTCCCTCTGGCCGCTGCTCAGAGAATCAATTAACTGGAGAGGCTATAGGGGGCAGCAGTGAGACCTGTGCAGTAATACAGATGAGCAAAAATGTTGGGTGGCTTGGACAGTGTTGGTGTCAGTGGAGGTGGCGACTCTCGGTCAGATTCTGGATATCTTTGATTGTAAACCAATACGATTCACTGCTGGATCAGATGTATGGTGGGAAATAAAGAGAGAAACCAAGAACGAGCCCAAGATTTTTGGCTTAAGCTACTGGGTAAATTAAATATTTACTGAGATGGGGAAAGCTGCTGGAAGAGCAGGTTGGGAGAGAAAGTTGAGACTTTGGCTTGTTTAAAACATGTAAAAATCCGTGTTTACTGGATGGATGAAACTGGCTGCTGGTGTCGTGTATCCGTCCTTCCCACACTCTTTTGATTATAGTTGAGGGGTGTCTGCAGTTAAAATGGTTGAAAAGTGCTTTTTAGTCAAATCCTTTTCACACCCTGCCCCACCCTGGGGTTCCAGAGAGAGAGGCCCATTCCTATGTGACCTTCTCACTTTGTTTCTTTGTTTTTACACCTTTAACTTTGTTTTGGCAGCTTTGACCTGAAGAGAACAGTTTCAGCTCAACTTGTACTAGGGTCATGGGGAGGCGTTCTGCCTTGAACTCTTTTCCTGGCTCCCCCTGGTCCCCAGCCCCTAAGCATTTTTTGTATGTAAGTTATAGTCCCGGTGGCCCCGGGGAAGGAGGAGATGGGTTGAGGACCCGTGGGGCTGGGAAGTGTGAAGTCCACCCCCACTCCCCTTGCTGTCAGAGGAAGCCTGGATGACTCAGTGAGCTGAGGCGCTATGGTTAGGAAGGAAAATAGCCCGCAGTGGGGAGTTCTCCGTGTGGCCATTTGTCTGTGCCCCCCACCCCTTCCCATGGAGGGCCTCCCTAGGGGCGGGCAGCCTCTTCCAGCTTTTGCCCTGTGAGGAGGAAGGACCAAGTTCTGAAAAACTGACAGTCCAATTCATCTCAGTCCTATTTTATTTCAGCAGTTCTTGCAGATTTTTCTTGGACTTCTTTTTCACATGTGTGCTTGCACACACCAGGTCCTGGGAGGAGGCTTGCAGGGAAGACCATTTCTTTATCCCGAGTCTTAGACCTCGCATTTCTCAGCGGCTTCAGCTCTAACGCCTCTTCCTCAGAACGACTACCTGGTTCATTCTCACCAGGTTGCCTGATCTCCCTGCCGCAGTTTTCACTCTCTAAAACTATCCCGAACATCTCTTTCTTATGTAGTCCTTGTCCGTTTCCTTCACTCTGGAACGTAAGCGCCCCAGAGCCAGGACCTGTGCCTGGCACACATGAGGCCCTTAGTTGGCTTAGTGAGCAGCAGAGTCCTGGGTGAGAGCTGGGCTGAACGCTCCACCTGCCCCTTTTTGGGGTTTCTGATCTCTGAGAAAGGACCCCAAGTTATAATTTTTCCTTTTTGGATGATGGAGCCTTTGTTACCTTTATTAGGCAGTGGTGGTTCTGAGAAGAATGTTCTGCTCAACACCCAGGAATGGAGATTTACAAATATTCCCCCCACCACCCGGAGAGGACATCACTCTGTCCCTCTTTTTCCCTCAGGACTTCCAAAACCACCCCAGAAACCCCACCTCTTGTGTCTCTCTCTCAATCTGCGCTGTTTGCCCTCCACCCCCAACCCCCCAGGTCTCTCTGTGATTCTCTCTCCCATCTGTCCCCTTTCCTCTATTTCCGTCTCCCTCTCTGTCTCTCTTCTTCCCTCTTCCTCTCCCTTTCCCTTTGTTCTGTTTTCTTTGATTTACTGACTTCTTCCCCTTCATGGTAAATTATGTCAATACAGACTCTTGCTGATCTCTCTGACAGGAGTCCACATGAGATGAGTCATTATTGTCCCCACTTTTCAGATGGGGGAATGGAGGCTTAGGGAGACTTTATGACTTGTCTGTTCACACAGCCAGTGTGTAGTCCAGTCAGGACTTGAACGTGGTACTTACACTCTATGCTACGCCACAGTTCTGACGGAAAACAGATGTTATCTGATGAGGACATGGTGTGAGGTGGAGACGGGCTGGATGGGCTTGTGAGGCCACGCCCTGCAGTCACCCTCCATGCACACTTTGCATTGTTGGGTCCTGCCTGATAGGTGGGGAGCCCCTTTGGTCTCAGTCCAGGTGCTAGTTCTTTGGTTTCTTTGTAACCTCAGGGCCAAAGAAATTTGGGGAAGTTAGAGCTAGAAGGAAGGAGGCAACTATAGACTGCCTCTACCAGCTTCTTCTGTGACAGATGCAAGTAGAAGGCTTACTCCAGCCGATTCTTCTTTGGAAGGAAATGGTGAGAAGAACAGGAATAAAAAAACTCTTCTTATTCAACCTAACAATAGGAACTCTTCAAACTTCAACATGGCTGGGTGGAAAGACTTGGATGGGTCAACATCAACCGTGACCTCAGACTGCATTTTCAGGACAACCTTGAGACATTCTTGGAAATAGCGACTCTCCAGCTTGTCTGGCCTGGAGAAGTTATTGTTAGGGAAAAAATGCACCTAATACGTTACACTCCTGGCCTCACCCATTGAGTGAGCTGGTAACCATTATTTACAAGGCTGGCTTATTCATGGCCACTAAAGCTAGGAGAGGCAGGATGGAGACAGAATCTAACAAACGAGTTATTTATATCTACATCCCAGACCTCAGAAGGAAAATTCCCATACTTAGACATTCCTAGATGGCCTGCGACACAGGATATTTAAAGTAACAATGGGCCAAATTCTTGCTCACATTTTTGGCAGTGCTCCAATCTGAAAGTCCACAAGAGACACTTGTCCAGCTGTGTAGCTTTAGCTGGGGTGGGTTGGGGGAGGCTGTTTCTAATTCGGGACTTATTGAAGATCTGACTTCCCTCCTCCTTCCCGGAATTACAAGGAAAACATAATTTTGATTTCAGAGACAACTGTCCATGTAATCTACTTTGGAAGGTTGTAGGAGTCGTAACTCTGTGGGTACCCCAACCTTGAAAAAAGGAGAGATGTGCAATAAACTAATAGGACACACTTTGAAAAAACCTAGAACTCCTCCTACATTTCTCTATCTGGGGGTAGAAATAGCCACTACCCTATGGGCAGTCTAGTAGCCAAACTCCTTGAATGTGGAGAGTGGGACGTGGCCATCTGCAAAACAGTCACTGCCCCATTTAAGACAGCGTTTGTGGCATTGACTCCAAGGAAAATCTCAGAAATGGTTGAAAACGGTGACTTCTTGTATTTACACCCTTGAAGTTATAGTCGAGATGACTTCTTAAGGCCCCTCCCAAGCCTATGGTATTTCCAAACTCCAGCCTTGTAAAGAAGTAGAAAGTGTACCAGCTCTGTCCGCCTTTGACTGTAAGTCACAAAAATTACCCCGTTCAAACTGGATTAAATTATAAGATTTATTCACTTATAGAAAAGAAGTCTCCAGGTATAGACAACTTCAGGATTGACTAATTAGGCAGCTCAACAATGTCAAAAGGACCCAGTTTCTTTCTCCCTTTTCTCTTTGCTAGCCAGCTTCTGCCCTGTATCCTTAGACCAGCTGCCTTCATGGTACTAAGGCAGCAGTGCCAGTGTGACAAGACACTACAATATATTTCTTTCTTCCTTGTTTCTCATTTTAGTATGATACCCTGGCTGGTGTGACTCTGGATTGAGCGCCGGCCTGTGAACTGAAAGGTCGCCGGGTTCGATTCCTGGTCAGGGCACATGCCTGGGCTGCGGGCCAGGTCTCCAGTTGCTGGCAAGTAAGAGGCAACTGATCAGTGTTTCTCTCTTCCTTTCTCCTGCCTTTCTCTCTATCTACAAATAAAAAATAAAAATCTTTAAAAAAGAAAAGAAAAGGAAGAAGAGACTTCTCCCAAAAGCGCCCAGCAGACTTCCCCTTACATCCCATTGGTCATCACTGTATCTCATGTCTGTGAGTCAGACTAACAGACTGAACCAATCACCAGCAAGGGGCCAGCATGATTTGATTATTCTCCTTAGGATTTATCCCTGGAACTGCAAATAGAGTTGCTGTTCCCTGAATCACATGGCAAAGAGGTAAACTCTGGAAGAAACTTGGGACAGCAAACTAAAATGGGGAATGGGTATCAATCAAGTTGTCTGCCACACTAACTATGAGAGCAAAAATTTGGAAGCAAATTAAATGTCCATCAATAGGAGATGGGTTCATTTATAAAAAGATAAAAAAAACTATTGATAACCAATGAGTCAGGCACTGTCTAGACCCTGCAGAGACAGCAGTGAATAAATCTGTCCTTGATGGGGGAAAGACAGACAGTAAACGAGTAAATGAGCCATGTGTACATCACTGGAAATTAAAGTAAGTGCAGTGAAGGACTTCGGTAAGGACTTTGACTTTCTAAGTTCAATGGGAATAAACCGAAGATTCTTAAAAATTTATTTCAAAAGACTTTTTATTTTGAAATCATTTTAGTTTTACATAAAAGAGTTGCAAAGATGATGGCGAGATTCCAAATATTCTTCCCCCTCTTCCCCCTAATGTTAACGTCTTACATAACCATGGTATATTTATCAAAACTAGAAAGTTAACATTGGTACAATACTACACAGACTTTATTCAGACTTCGCCAGTTTTTCTACCTTGTTGCATTTTGTTTCCTCAGTCTTCCCAAGCATGTGACAGTTTCTCAGTCCTGACATGTTTCTCATGGCCTTGACACTTTTGCAGAGTACTGGTTGGGCATTTTGTCAAATGTCCCTTAATTTGGCTTTATCTGCTATTTTCTCGTGATTTGAGTAAGGTTATGAATTTTGGGGAAGAATAGAAGTGACATGCCCTTCTCATCACATGATTTCACAGAGTGTATGACATCCATGTGACTTACACAGGTGATTTTTAACCTTGATCACGTGGTCCAGGAGGAGCCTGCAGATTCTTCCACTACAAAATTACCATTTTTCCCTCTTCCATGCTCTGTTCTTTGGAAGCAAGTCACTAAGTTCAGCCCACACATAAGGAGAGAGAGAAACTAGAGGGTTTTAAGAGGGCAGTGACAAGAAAGGATGGGATAAACAAGTAGTAGAGACCTGCAGCAGACGGACCAGTGATAGCTGTTTATCCTAAAAGACAACATAGTCTTTCCTGTTCCCTCCTGTTTATTTCTGTGATCATCTATAAGGTGAATGCCATACCATTTAGGATTTTGCCCTAAGTCAGAGATGTGCCACTTGGCAGGTCTTCTGGGGAGAGGAATTTCATGTGTCCTCCACTGACAGCCCATCAGGCTTTCCTGAGTGCTGCCTTTCCTTGCCCTCCTCACACACACAGTCCTGTTTTTTGACCACTGGCCTCCTTGGGCAGGGCAAGCAGAGGGTGTGTCTGCTGGGGTCCTGGTGAGGCTTGCCGCTGCATTTGGAGAACAGAGTATATCATAGGGAAGATGGTAAGGCCATAAAATGAAATGCTGTGCAACATTAACTAAAAAGAAAGTGGAACTATAGAAATATGGAAGAAAGCCAGTGTGTGTTGTTGAGTGAAAAATGCATTTTGCAGAACAGCTTTGGGCAGTGTGATCCTATGTGTGGTTTTAAAGGTAGAAGGACAGTCCCTGACACATAGCAGATGTTCACTATTTGTTAAATGAATGAAGGAATGAAGGAATGAAGGAATGAATCATATATACTAAAATGTTAAACTGAATCTGAGAATATGATGGGGAGGTTTTTTTTTCCCTTCTGTTTTTCTTTTTGCAACAGTTATGTAATTTTCTAAAAAGATAACCCAACTTTTAAAATATTTTTTAAAAATTAAATAGTACCTTGATTCTTTTTCCTAAATCCGATAATAATAATTACTCTACTGCTGGCTTGGTCTAAGTGGTGAATGTCCAATACTGACCATTAATAAATGTTTCTGATAACCATCATGTTCTGGTAGAGCCAGGAGAAACCAATGGCAGAAGTTCCTAAACTGGCTTCGTCTTTTTCTCCTTGGGGATGTTCTGTCACAGGCAAGTGGTAAAGGGAGCTGAGGGCTAGGAATTTGCCAGATTCAGTTTTGCAAACTACTGGCCCCAAAGACCTTCACAGTCCATGAGTGATACTCAGCCAGGGCCAGCCACCCCATCCCTGCTGGCCGGACACCCTGCTCACACCTCTTCCAGTGCCCATGGGTGGATGCATGGCTTAGGGAATCTGGAGTCAGGCTGCACAGCCTTGGGCATGTGAATTTACATTCTAGAACCTCAGTTTATTCATCTATAAAAGGGGGTAATGAAAGAACTAACACAGAGTGAGGATTAAAGGAAATAGCAGGTAAAAAGTACTTGGTTGACACTGTGCCTGGCATGTAATAAATACTCAGTGTGTCAGCTAAACATGATAGAAGCTGGTCCTGTTGTTCATTATGATTATATAGTGAAAAGGCTACATCCTCTCATGTGGCTAGCTTTAGGACAGAAATAAAGTCCGAGGCCACTTATCCATTCCTCCTTGACTCTCCTCTCAGTATATCATTAATTAATTAATACATTTAACAAATATTTATTGACTGCCATGCATATGCCAGATGCTGTGCTGGAAGCTTCCCAACAGGTGTGGAGTGCATCAAAATACTGATCTCTGGATACTCAGGGCAGTGGGTGTGGCGCAGGGAGGGAGTGCCCAGTGACCTTGTTCGTTTACCCCCTGGACAGTTCCTATGTCCCTAATGACAAAAGCCAGGCAACACTGAAGTCATGAACAAGAGGTCACATTTCATGCCCTCATAGAGCCCATTCTCCAGTTGGAGACAGGCTGTAAACAAGTAAACAGGTCAGCAACTCACTGCCTATTGCAAGAGTGCTGGGGAAGAACCACGTAAAGATCAGAGAGGACTGAGGTGAGGCTGGCTGGGGGTCTTACTGGGAGCATCATTACGGTTGATGTCACTTTTGGGGAATTTTTTTGTAGGAGACACTATAGATTGACTCATAAATGCTTGAAAACTACAGTTTCCCATGGAGACAGAAAACCTGGCTCCTATTTTTGGCTTTGCAGCTAATTTGTTGTGACCTTGGACAAGCCACCACTCTCAGGGGCTCACATCCCCATCCATATAAAGAAGGTGGATGGACTGGACTGGTGGTTCTTACATATTGGGAGAAGCACGTATCCCTCTGAGAATCTGGAAAGTGTCTCTCAGACACAAACACACAAGAATTTATCTACAACGTCAAAGGAATCCGTTTAAACCTTCACAGATCCTTGATGAAGAACCATACACCTCCATGACCTCAGGTGTCCTTTCTGGGATTACGACTGAGTGACATGCCTGCAGGGTGAGCATCCTTAGGAGACCCTCTAGATGGGGGTTGAGACATCATATTTTGGGTTGAACTGCTCAAGAGGGCCAGTCGGACTTGACGAAAGTCCGTATCAGTAGCAGAGAGCCAGATAGGTTATAAATAAATAAATAAGAAATAAATAAATAAGAAAATAAAAGACAACAAGGGCAAACACGATGATTAATGCCAACCAGTATTCAGCCCAAGGCACTCAGGCAGTGGAAGAGGAGAGGGTACTGTGGGAAGCAAGGGGACCCTGCCCAGTGTGGAGAGGTCAGCTGCCTGTCAGCTCTAGCCATTGGCTGCCATGGAGAATGGAGGCCTAAGAGGGCAACTCTGTATTTTTTCAAGAGAAGTTTTAGATCTGGGTTAGGAAACCTGTTTTCCAATGATGACAACCAACAGTTTTTGAAAACATTGTGGCCCAACAGTGTGTGACTTGTCTACATGGTCCAGTGTTCTGGGCTACAGATGTAGAAACTGAGGCTAAGAGGGGAGGAGACCCAAGGTCTATTCTCTGCTCTTCCATGCGAGCCAGGTTTTCACCTCTGAGGTATTTGTAACATTTATCAGTGCTGGGCAGTAGTCCTCCAACAGTTATCAGAAGGGCAGAGAGCTGAGCAGTGTATCTGTAAGGCTCAGTGCTTCCCAGCATGTTGCCCTAACAGGTGTGGCCTATGGAAAGTGGCAGTCACTTCTCAGAGGGGCCCAAGGCTCTAGCTGTGCCCACCCTGGGAAATGGCCTCTCCTGGATGGACACTAGTTCTCTAGACCCTGTCATCTCAGAGCTCTGGAAATTCCAAACTGGCTGGCACATTGCCTGGAAACTGGTCAAGCAGTCGCATGGGGGTTGGAAGAAGCATTGCTGGGGAGTCTCCAGCTTCCCCTTGCCCTGCCGCCTTCCGTTTCCACCCTGGATGCTTTGGCTCTCAGGTCCATGCCCCATCCATCTGTTCCCCCTGGATGCATAGAGAGGGGTGGCGTACACTCTGGCCCTTTTACTTTATCTCTCCCCACTCACCCATGGAGACCACATTTGAACCTGGGGCAGCTTCCAACCCACTGTCCCCTGTAAGATTCTTGCCCCTGGCCACCACAGCCTGTAAATTCCATAGGCCTGGGGAAGCAATTCCTCTTTTGATTACAGAGGAAATTGGGAAGGCTGGTCAAGAGCAATGTTGGGCATTAATAGAAGCTCTTCTTGAGTTTGAGGTTGGGGCCTCAATATTTTACACAGAGTGCTATGGTACAGTAGTTAGATCCAGGGTCAAGTTCTATTTCAGTTAGTCTATATAATCTTGGTTAAAGATCATCTATTCTACTGACTTCTGTAGGAGCGCAAGTAGAAAGGAAACCTCTTTCTGAGGACACAGGAAAGCATCCCAGGAGAGGTGGTATTTGGATTGGGTCTGAAAGTTAGAATAGGACCTTACGTTGCAGTGCGCAGGCTTTGGGTAGACCCTTCAGTTCACCACTCATCAGCTGTGTGGCCTTAGGCAAGTGATGTAACCTCTCTGAGCCTGCTTTCTCATCTGTAAAATGAGATTGATTATATCAGTCTAACTTGATTAGTTTTGAGAGAAATTGTAAATGATAATGCAGTCTTTACTTAGAAGCAATAGCTTTGGTCATGGTTTCATAAGGCCATTTCACCTCTGTTATCCTGTGAAGGCTTACTAAAAGACTGCAGGTATTCCCACTACTGATTTCAATTAGAGCATCACTAGAAACTCCATCCATTCTCTTGCTTTTTGGATGATGGATTTTTTTGTTCAGAGTCCGAAGCCACTCCCTCCTTCACTATGCACAATGGGAAGGGAGCCAGTCAGTTGACCCGAAGTCTCTTAGTACAGGAAAGACAGAGGCCAGAACTAAGGGAGAAGGTGGGAGAGGAAGGGAACAGGGAGGGTTCCAAACCTTGCAACAGTTAAATGTTAATATAGGTGTCGGCATAGGAAGTGTCTTCTAATGACAGAAGGAAGCGAGGGAGTTTTTCAATCATCTCCTGCTTAACAGATACAGATGTATTCATAATTATCCCTTGCCTCGGGCCTCAAGGCCCAGGTGGGCTCCAGAAGGCCTGTGTTCCTGCCAGACAAGAGTCCTTAAAGAACATCATGTAGACAATTGGAATGCTATTTATCGTGCAAAACACAATAAAACCCTGAGCTCTCTTCCTGTCTCAGAGACCCATAAATTATGAAAATTATACCTGCCCTAGGCCATGGACATATTGTTTTATTAAAGTTCCGATGAATAAACTTAAGGCTCTTAAAAATGTCCTCTCAGCTTTCATCTGGCACACACCTCCAGCACGGAGCTGTCTGCCTGGGTTCATTTGATTAGTTCACAAATGTTCTTTGGAAAGTTGAGTGCATTTCAAGTTGCAGGTTCAGCAGGCTGGGGAGCTACAGGAGTGGTTTTGGGGCCTCCTGGCAAGATGACAAAGTTGCCAGGGAGTTTATAGTTGTCTGCCATTAGAGCTGGAGACCACCTCCCCAAGACTGTTTTCTGTGGGATGAGTGCCAGGTTTGTGATGCCCTCGTAGAGGGTGTGCGGTTATGGTGTAGAGAGGGTTGACTTCTGCTTCTTCTCCCTTATTTTTACATTCAGTCACTGGGGAGGAGTCTTTTTTAGTCCATCCTATGCTTCTCCAAACTGCGATGTTAAAACCTTCAATATCGCAATTTTTCCTGCCTGTCCCTCAACCATGTATTATTAGACGTGTGACAACTTCTGTGAACCTCAGTTTCTGTGCCTCTGAGTGGCAACAATGGTATCTGAGATGTATGGTCAGTACCTGGCAAAAGGAACCTGTTCAACAAAGGCTAAGCATTATCATTACCCAACACCATTTCTTAACTGGGAACCAAGAGGAACAGGGGCCAGTCCAGCAAAGACAGGGAGGCATGTGTGGAATTTTCTCTGGATACCAGTTTAAAAAACAAGCAAAAACAAGCACACATTCATTCAACTCCTGTTTCTCCCAAGAGACCAACACCCTGTATAGGTTTTTGTTATTTCAAATCTCCAAACACTAGAAACAAAAACAATATTGAACCAGGGGCACCTACCCACCAGGAGACTAAGACTAAATCAAAGCCTGGTATACAGTGTTAAAGGTTCCCCCCCTTACCCTCAGGTAGCACGTTCCTGTGAACCCTTTCATTAGCCAAAATGGCATAAAGTGAAGAAGCAGTTTCCACTAGTTTACATGGAAAATTTGTGGAGTGTTTCTCAGACCCAAAATATAACCTACCAAATCATACCAAATATGCTTAATTATGCCCAGTGTTTCTGATACCTTAGGAAGCATCTTATTAATGGATGCACAAAACAGTTCGAGAATAATCACAGGTGCTCAAAGCTATGGCAGCTTGATGCCGAGATGCTCAGTGTAGTTCCTGGGAAGGAGCCCGGGTCACGCTGGCTGCTCGGTACCTCACTGCGCAGGGAATAGGCTGCCTCTTGTTGGCTCACTGCAAAACAGACGCTGAACGCTATTTTGTTTGCTTTTCGCTTTTTTTCACAAAAGCAAAAATCTTCTTTAGATTTCTTTCAGTTAGCCAAAACAGGTACTCTTTACAAAGTCCTGTAAGGCAGACTTTCAAAAAGGAGGGGTTACCTGTAATTGGAACTGAGCCAATTAAAAAGAAAAGCATCCTTCAATGCCAGTTAATTACCTCATCAGCAAAGAAAGATATCAGAGCACTGATTACTCTTTATCCATCCTGTGGGAATGGGACAGGCCACATGGTCTGGCTGAGGGAGGCTCGCCGATCTTTATTCTTAAATTTATAGAGCAGACAAGACCACATTGAGGAAGAACATCCTTTGTGCCTTCTTGGGCAGGGGCCAAGGCATCCTTGGAATGGGTATGGCTGTCCTAGAGAGACCTGAGGCTTTCACAGAGAACTGGAAGGCACCGTGATTGGTGACCCCAGAGAAACCAAAACTGGACCCAGGGCTCCTCTTTCCCTTCATCTCCCCGCGCACCCCCCCCCCCCCCCACGCCGTGTTGTCTGCCCCCTGCTTATTGGTAAGAAAAAAATCTCTATTGCTCAGTTCCTTTTCTTTCAGGAAACAGGAGGCATGTCTACACATGTTCAAAATAAAAGTCCAGCTTGCATTGTAATTGGTATATGAATTAAAAGTAATGAAAAAGTTCTCCCAGCTACATAAACTGAGAAGTGGCCAGGTCTCTACTGCATTTGAGTGTATTGGGGTTAGAGGGTGTTGGAGAAGCAGATGGAAGGTGCATTATTAGGACAAAGGGGTAAAGGCAAGACATTTAATGGGTGGAAGGGACTGGTTTGGGGCAGTATCTACCCATCTGCACAGGGCTTTTCTGTTTGCCTTCTTAAAGCATGTACATTCACGACA
The DNA here is from genome assembly GCF_021234165.1 of Pteronotus mesoamericanus. Classification (NCBI taxonomy): domain Eukaryota; kingdom Metazoa; phylum Chordata; class Mammalia; order Chiroptera; family Mormoopidae; genus Pteronotus; species Pteronotus mesoamericanus. The sequence continues at coordinate 21,116,810 of NW_026555084.1, read as the reverse complement.
ATCTGTTTTGGGGCACTGGGGCATGCAAGCTGCAGAATTCTTGTAAACAGGGCAGGTCTGATGATCCTTCCTCACCTCCACCATTTCCAGTTTGAACTTGGCCGTCCATCTGTTACACATACTTTTCTGTGTATGGGAGGGCTCGCCAGAGGAAATGGCAGCACCCAGCAGGATGGTTCCCCTCCAGAAGCGAAGCTTCCCTCCAGCGGTTCTCAGGTCATTCCAGAGGCACGGCAAAGAATGGCCCTGGCCCAGGGGCCCACTCTCCCTGTCCCCTTGTTCCAGCAGAGCTTGGCCTCACACCTGCGTTTAATGGGTGTTCTTTGACAAACATGAGGCCTTGCTGGTTGAGATGCAGGAGTTGTGCACACACAAACACGCAAGAAACAGCAGTCCTGTGTATATTTAACAATATATATTTATATATATTTTCTAGATCAGTACATTCAGTTTTAACTTGTTTTTTCTTCACAAACAGAAGAACTCTTACAATAGTAGACTTTCTAAAATAAATACTATTAAAATAGAGCTTCAAAATAAATATTCTATACAAAGGGAACCTTCCATGGTAACTTCTGTTGTGGGGTGAGAAGGGACTGCAGTGAAGAGGGAAAACGAAGGGAAAAGTGCGGTGGGATGGGAACCTTGGGCAGCTTTCCTGTTGCGACAGGAAACCTAACTGGGGTAGTGAGAAGAGAAAGCCAGGTAAGACACCACACGGAGTTACCCACAGCGAAACAAAACAAAAAAAAACGGCAGCGCAAGAATCGTCACCAACTGTCACAGTAAGCGGAGGGCATGAAAATGCTTACCGAAGGCATGAACCAGAAGGCCAGTGAAGCTTGCGGATGCCCTAGTGAACTGAATTCTACAGTGCAAAGTTGTGCTGCCCATACCCATTGGACCTCTCCTGGGGCAGCATGGGAGAACACAAAGCTTCGAGGTGACAAGATTCTGGGTGCTGGTCCCCACCAACACTTTCCATGTTGTGCAACCTTGGACAAGTTATCTAACTGGGTCTCACTTGATGTACAATGAATACCCATGCAGACTTCAAAACACTGGACAAACCAGACACATCACATGAATGTGTTTCGTCTTTGTCAGCAGGGACTTGTCTCCACCTCCTTCCAGCCAGGGACTGTCAGAAGCTTTGGTTGTGCCCCATCTTCTACTGGGGAGAGCTTTGCTATCCTAGACCATCCCCAGGGTACTTGCTGGAATGTTGGACTTTGTGGGTCTGTGAGCATGGGGGGAGCAGCAGCCAAGGCCCCCTAGAACAAGTGTCCTGGACCAAGGCCTGGGAGCCCCACCCCCCATTCCAGGCAGAACCACCACCTACTTCAGGCTGAAGAGAAGTGGGGACCAGCTGGCAATTAAAAAAAAAAACCTCAAGGCCCAGCCCAGCAAGCCACTGGTGACAGTAAACACAATCAGCCAAAGCAGCCACAGAAATGTGTCATATACTGAGAGCTTGGTCCCTCAGGGGCTCTTGACTGGTCCATGGGCAAGCCAGTTTTCTTGTTTTCCAAGAAGCCGAGAAAACACACTGCTGAGTGACTGCTATGTAGCAGAGCTGGGCAGAGGACCCAAGTTGCGCCATTCCTTCCTTTTCACCACTGAGCACACAGGACACCTGGGAGTTCTGCAGACATCCGTCTAGCAGGTTAAATGCAAACTAAAGGCAAGAAGCCAAAACAGGGGAGGGAAAAAAGAAAAAAAAACTGAGAAAAATCCGTGTTTACAACTATGTACACAAAAAGTCAGGGTTCAGGAGGCTGTTTGCCAGAAACAGGGTCTGTATAGATAGAGGGTGGGTGGGGTAGGTGCGTGTGTATACACAGCTTATGTAAATCAATTCTCCACAGAATGGGTGTGTAGAACACCATCACCAAAGTGCACCTTGCCACTGGGTCAAGTTTCCCATGGAGACATCTGAGGGAGGGGCTCTGGGAAAGTTTGGAGGCCCCCCAAGAGGGGACTTGTGCCCTCCCTCTTGTTTTGGGGGTAGCCTCTGCACACCTATTCTGAGGAAAACATCTCCAGTCCCTTCAGTACACATCTGATACATTCAATTAGTATAAGTGGTTGGCTGAATGTGTTTTTTCCTACCATCCCCTCCATTTGTGCAAGAATATCCATACATCCATCACGACTGTGGCAAGGGTAGCTACATGAATCAGCCATAGACAACGCAGATGCAATATTTCATATTTGCCTTTTACAAGCTAGCAAATGTTATAAATAAAGCCTAAAATAATAAGACCCTCCCCTCCATTCTTCCAATCAATAAATACCTATGGTTATAATTAACTTATTCTGAATCATAAGATGTTACTAGTCTTCAAGGGGGAAAAGAAAGTTCTTGAGAAGCACTGGGTCTATGCCAATCAGAGCTCCCTGCCTCTTTCCTGGAGGCAGTTCTGTTCCTACAGAACAAATTGGAAATGCTACAAATGCTTTACACCTAATGCACTTCCAATTTTCCCTGGGCGGGGGCCGGGAGGCTTTTCTGACCCAGGCTACTTACTCTCATTGAGGGGAGGGAGGGAGAGGGGACACAAAATACCACATGAAGCAATATCCCCGCACAACAGCTAGGGAGAAGGACCAGACACACTACAGCGTTTGCATGCAACAAGTACCTACCCACTGGACGTGCTGCACTTTCTGAGTTCTTTAGCACCTTGAGAGAAAGAGTTGCTACGTCTCTGGGGGCTGTCGGGAGGGGGGTGGTGTGGCCTTGCACAGAAGCAGGGCTCAACCCCAAGAAAGCCCCCGGAGAATCTTCCCCCACCCGCATTCTTCTGACTTCCCCCACCAGGGCTTCCTAACACTAAAATAGACTCTTTTCCCCATCATCTGTCTATTTACATTGAAGATACAGACACATCACTGTACATAAAAGGCTGTGACAGCAAGCAGCAGTATCAGAAGAGAAGAAACCGGCACCCATCTCGGCTCCACTGTCACTCTGCCAACGGGAGGTGCTGCCTCTCTTCTTTGCTGTTAAAATCCTCTTCTTGGTGGGGAGGGGGATTGTGTTCCTTGAGGTTGCTCGCCCCCCAGATTTTGAAATCAGCCCTTCCTGGGGGTGGCCCAAAAGGAAGCAAGTGTTTTATTATTATTTTCTAAAACACCGTTAGCATCTGGTTTAATTATTCTATAAAAACATAATGACTGGGTCCAGAGACCACAGCCTCAGACTCATTGGCAAAATGGTATTTGGTCTCGCATTTGCCGCCCTGGGCTTCTCCACCCATAAAGTTTCTGGAAAGGATCTGGGTAGAGAGAACTCGGGACAAGTTAGCAGGCAGGTGAGTCTGTGACTCAGTAAGAACTGGAGGACGGTGTTATGAGTGTAACACCCCCAAAAGTGATGGAGCTGGAAGGGAGAGGTGCTCTGTGTAGTGGCTCCTAAATCCATCCGTGGCTCCAGGGAGACAGCAAGGGACAAGGCCTGGACTCACTGGCCGTCCGCTGTTCTCAGGGGCTCCCAAGTATATACACAGGGACTGTCAGGGTCTACACCTTCCCCAAGGTGTCAGGCAAATTGTGGGGGGGAGGGGGGGAAGAGGAGAAAAGATATAGCCGTCAAGACTCCAAGGATCTTCTTCAAAGGTCCCCTGGCCACTCAGTTAGTGGTTCCTCCCAGGCAGTCAAAGAGAATGGAAGAGGGCGGGGGAGGCGGGGATGGGGGGTGCGGGGAGGGAGAACTGGGAAGGCATTCAAGCAGCTGCAACTTCCGGATATGTGGCCACATCTGTGTTCTGTCTTCTGAAAAAGAAAAATCCCCCCAAAACCACACCACACCCTTGCCACTCTCTGTTTCACACGAAGTTCCAGGACCTTGAAAAAACCCAAAGTGCTTCTTCATCCTTTTGAGAAAGAGAGTAGGCGTGGCGGGGCGGGAGTGTCTGTTTCTTCAGAAGCTGAGGTGGGCAGACTGGCAAGGTCAGTCTCAGGACGCTAGAACCTCTGGCCTTGCTGCAGTCTTCTCAGGTGGCAGAAGGGAACAAAGATGCCAAGAGGAGAGCAGGGGGCTTCGACCCAAAGTGTCAGAAAGGCTTGTCGGGTCTGCTGGCCTTGGCGTCACCAGTGGCTGCCTTGCAGATGACGCTGTTCGTGTGCTTGCAGCGGCAACCAGGGCGACGCAGGTGGTCGTAGCCACGCTGGGCCAGCTTCACACAGCCGGTGGCGGGCAGGTAGCAGAGCAGGCAGGGCAGCACCAGGGAGAGGGCTCCCATGAAGGACCAGCGGGCGCAGCAGTTTGAACGGGAGCAGGAGCAGGGGTGGTCAGCGCAGGAGCCCTCATCGTCCTCATTGGTGCAGTGGTAGAAGACACCTTGCACCAGGCACATGCAGGTGCCGTAGTTGACCAGGGTCTGGGCCGAGCACAGGCACTCCTGGTTGCAGACCCAGCAGGAGGGCAACGTCCGGGGCGACGCGCACTCCTTGCACTTACACTTCCCACAGGCCTCACACAGCAAGAAGTGCTTGTCCAGCTCTGGTGGGACTGCTGGGCCCTTCAGGTCCAGTGGCTTGCAGTGGACTGCTTTGGGCTGGATGCGCACGGCCCTGGGGGAGGCCTGGTCTGCCACGGGTGGTGGTGCCATGTGGTCTAGGAGCCGCTGGTCAGAGGATGTGCTGCTGCTGCTGCTCACAGAGCTGGGTCGCCCACTGAAGGAGATCCAGTGGTGGGTGACGTCCTGGTCACAGCGGACAGGCGTAGGGGCCAGCTCTGGGGCCCCACCCCGGGTCCGCTTAGGGCCAGCTGGGGGTGCCAGGCCAGGGTTGTCTATGTAGTCGTTCTCCACGTGGCTGATCTTCATCTGGTCGATGGGGAGGATGGTGAGTGGGTGCTGGAGCCGGCTTGGAGGCATGCGGCTGTCAAGAAGGGGCTGGGCCATGACTGAGCTGGGAGTCAAGGGGACGCTCTGTGGAATCGGGGGCTCCATGGGGCTGGCGGTCCTGGACTGCGCTGAGAATGGCTTCTAGGGACCCTAGGGGTGGGGGAGAGGGAGAGAGAATGGATTCCAGGCATCAGTAAAATCTGGCCTGTTGATTCCCCTACCCTCATCGGGTCCTTGGGAGCACAAATGAAATGGGAACTTGTTTCCCCTGGTGGCCTCCGGCATTAAGGCTTAGATGGTTAATAATGACAAGATCAGTAATAGTGGTAGGAATCACACTTATTTAGCACTTGATAAGTATCATATATATCTCTGACTTCACAATAACTGAAACTTAACTATTAAGACTATTGTTTACCCCTTTTCTAGTTATATAACACTAATGTTCAAAGTAACTTACCTAAAGTCACATGAAACTATCAGTAGCAGAACCAAAACTCAAACCTGGACAGCCTGTGTCCATTCTTGTATTCTGTGAAACAGGATCCATATTTTAGATAGCTCAGTGGTGATAAACACAGGCTCCGGAATCAGATCTAAATTCGAATCCTCCCTTCTACCCAGCAGTGTTGCTGTGAATAAGGTTCTTTAACCTCTATACCTTAATGCTGTCAACTGTAAAATGTGTTCTTGTGAGGATTAAGTGAGAAAATATATACCCAGTACCTAACATCTTGCTTGGCATACAGCAAGTACTCAGTAATTTATCACCATCCCAGAGAGAAACAGTTTGGATTTCCTGAGCACTAATGAGCACTACATGCCAAGCATTGTGCTGAGGATGTGGTGACCACAAGAGACAGCCCCTGTATGCTCCCATAGAGTTTATCAGCTGGATAAACAAAAGCCTTTATTTCAGTCACAGGAGAAGGAAGGGCTGTAGCTGATGCCAGCACGTCCAGGATATTAACTTATTACCAGCACTTCTAAGAGCAGCAACCTCCAGTGGCTTATAACCCATGGGTAGGTGCGCTTCTGACAAGTTGGATGGGAAATCCTCTCGAGGGGCACTCACATCGCCCATTTCCAAGTGCTGAGCTGAACATTCAGCCTAAATGCTATTTACTAGAATAGCTAAGCCAATCCTGGATCAGTTTCTAATTTCACCGAGAGAGTGCAATTTTAAGTTGGAATCCCGCCAGAGATTCAACTGCAGTGCCTGACACGGAACCCCAGGAAGTCACTTAAATCAAAGAGCGGAAACGGCTTGGTTCAAATTTAGAAAGTGCACATTGTTTTCTATTAGAAGTGCCATTTCCTCGCCTGCTGACCTTTACATTCGGAATTCGGCTGGAGATCAATTTAAAGAAATAGCAGCAGAAGGCCAAGACCTCTGCCCAAGAGGACATGATTTGGAATCCAAGAGAAAGATTAGACTCTGGGAAGATTCTACCGGGGGGTAGGGGACAAAACAGGCTGTGTGGATAGAAGGGAAGATAGCTATATTTAAAGGGGGGAGGGGAAGGCCACTGGAATAATGTATTCTGGGGTAGGTTTCAGTTAATGCTTTTTCAAGATGCTAATGAGGTTCTAATTAGGAGAGCAGACCCTGCGCCTCAGGTCTTAGTTTCATCTTCTCACAAGGTAATGTCTAAGAAGGGGATGTGGATAGGTTTCCACTTCCACACACCATTGCTCCAGACTTCGGACACTGTTGGTCCATTGCAGTACTCCCCTCACAAGAGAATGACACCTGGCCTGGGTGACTAGTCCATACTTCTCACTGTCTATAGTAAGGAGTGAAGAGGAGCTTAAAAAGGCGTTCAAGGGAACTCAGCATTACAGTTCTTCTACTTGGAAACAACGGTTTGATCAGCAATGGTTAAATTGTTGGGGAAGGGCTTCCTTAGATGCTTTCCAGCCCATCTGAAATAAAGAGCTAGCTCTAGATGCAAAGTTCATGAAGGGGATAAAAGGGAGCTTATCCACAGGATTCTCATCTGTATATCATCTATACTGCCAAATGCAAAAAAAAGCCTTTTCTTCAGGGTTCAGTGCTCAGTCAACTGATCTTTCCCATTTGCACAGGGCACAAACTATTGGCTTTGCTCCCATGGCCCTACCCACCCAAAAGATGCTGGTTTTTCTGTTCGAGGTTTTCCCATCTTGGAGAAGGTCTGCCTAGTGGCAGCGCCTGCCTCCTGCCTCCATGTTCCCTCCAGATGAAAAGAGAGCATTATCTTCAAAAGGGAGACTTCCCCATGGCAGAGTTAGCCGTAAGTGTCTGGCAGGTCCGCCACCACGTAGTCATTTGCCAAGGCAGCCTCCTACGGTCAGGGCTGGGTGGGGGAATGGCAACATCCACAGAGAGGAGTTTCCCCAAGGATCAGGTTGGCCACAGGGAGGAATGTCAGGGAATGCTACCTCAGCCCGTTTGGCCTTCGCAGGGCTTCGAAAGCCCTGCTTCTAGAATAAATGTGTTTGGGGTCAACAGAAGAGAATTAGGAGTCCCATGTCCTTTGCCTGGAGGAAAAGGTGTGACTAGGCAGAAGAATGGAAAATGCTGACAAAGGCACAGGGTAAGACTCTCTGGCACCAGCCAAGAGGTGCCTCAGCCAGAACCCCCACCCCAGGCAGACAACACGATTCCCTTATTTCAGAAGCTCAGGTCACAAATACTCACTGTCCTGCCAACTAAATGTCTGTGGTGGTTTGAAGGGTGTACTGCCCATGTTGTTAGGCTTTTTGTCTCTTACAATCAGCATTGGGACTTGCCATACTGTGGGAAAAGGCGGGGTGGGGAAGGGTGCTCCCTTCCCCCAAGCAGAGGATCCACTCTTTTTTCAGTTCTGTTCCTGGGGTTCTTTAAAACCAACCACTTTCTGTGGATGAAGCAAAACGCATGAACCAAGCTCGGGGATTGTTATAGATTGGAATCAGAAGGCAGATTCACAGAAAAAGTCCCATGGAAAAGTCCCACGAGGAAGCCAGGGTGGGAGCAGGGCTTGCAGGGAATGGGGATATTGGTATTAGAAGACTCCCATCACTCTCCAGAAGCAGCTGTCAACATCTGGGCCTGCAGCTGGAAACAGACATGGGGGTAGGAGCTGGGACCACAATGACTCAGCTCTCTGGGGACAGGCTGCATCCAAGATGGCTCCAGCAGGCATTTTCCAAAATGCATCTTCCCTAAAATCCAAAACACTAATTCAAAACACATATGCTCCCTTATGTTAATTGCAGCATTATTTACAATAACCAAGATACGGAAGCAACCTCAGTGTCTGCTGATAGACGAATGGATAAAGCTGTGGTACGTATGTACAACGGAATATTGCTCGGTCATAAAAAAGAATGAAATCTTACCACTTGTGACAACATGACTAGACCTAGAAGGTATTCTAAGCAAAGTCAGGCAAAAAACAAATACCACATGATTTCACTTATATGTGGAATTTTAAAAAACAAATGAAACAAAAAAAAGCAAAAACAAACTCATGGATTCAGAGAACAAACTGATGGTTGCCAGAATGAAGGGAGGCTAGGCGAATGGGTGAAAAAGTTGAAAGGGATTTAAAAGCATAAAGTGTCAGTTATAAAAATAGTCATTGGGATGTATACAACATAGGGAGTGTAGCCAATAATAGTGTAATAACTATGTATGGTGTCAAATGGGTGACTAACCAGGGTGATCAATTTGTAAGGTATATAAATATCTAATTGCTATTATGCTGTACAGCTGAAACTAATATAATATTGTATGTCAACTATAATTAATAAATTTTAAAACAAAATTTTCCTTATTAAAAATATAAATGTGCCTTTCCCATCATAACCTGGATATAGGATTCCTTCTGGCCACCAGCTCTGCAAAAACTAGCTGCTGGTTCAAAGCTGAACTGCTTAAAACTTCTTAGGCCTCAAGCCCTCACCTCCCCATTAGTAGGGACCCTCCACAGGAGGGCTGAATTCATTTGGCTGACAAAGAAAAACAACTTCTGGAACAGCCTGTTTGATAACCCCTCAGCATAGCTAAAGGAAGTCTCAAAAAAAAAAACAACAAAAAACAAAAAAAAAACACACACACACACAAAAAACCCTCAATTGGTTTAGAAGATCAATCTCTACTCCCAGGGACACACCCACCCTCCTCCAGGGTCTAAGCAACTGATGAACTTAAGTGCAGTTTAATATGTACTCTGCTTCCCCTGCAAGGAAGGAAGATATTTATTATATAAATAGGAGAGAGGAGGCTTTGCCTCATTTAGGCTGTTTGGAAGACTGATGGCCAATTTGGAAGACTGTGGACAGAGAAACAACGCCAGCACTCCACTTAGCCACAGAAGCACCTCTATCGAGTTTTAGGTGGTGGTCTTATGGATTAGCTTAAGGAAAGAAAACTTTCACTCCACTCCAACCTTCTAATACTAATAAATACTAATTATGGAAGCAGCTAATATTTATGAAACATTGCTTGGTGTTAGGCTCTACGCTAAGCCCTCAGTGATTTTCTCATCTAATCCTCACCATCACCTTGGAGGATAACACCCATTCTGCAGAGGAAGAAATATTAGAACAAAGTGTCAGGGCTAGCAAGTCCTGGGGGAAGGGTTCAAGCCCGGATAAGCAGATGCTCCAGCAGTTGCCGAGTCAGCCCTAACTTCCAATAATTTCTGGTTATTCACAGAAAGGCATGAGAGGGTCAATCGTTTTCACAGCCGTGAACTCAACCAGCCTCCCCAGTCTGCCACCAGCCCTCGGGGAGCAACATCAGGCCTTCTTGTGCTTTTACCCAAACCAGCAGGGAAATGAAGCCATGCCAGGCTGACAGGAGACTGGCTTCCAGGTAGGGGAATTTTCAGCGTGGAAAGTGGAGGCTGGGGGTTTGAAATCTGCCATTAAAAGAAGGCTCAGAGATCAATTATCTTCACTTACAGTTGTTTTCTTTGCTATCTCTTCTGTCACCTTACCACCCCTCCCCCAGTTTACTGTGCTTTTTCATTTTTAGTTTTATTAAAGTTGAATGGGTCTCACTTGTAGGACCCTCACCATGAAAGAGTCCCTAACAGGAAACCCAGAAATGAGAGGGAATCCCCTCTCCTCCCACCTGTAAAGCTGAGCTTAAGGGTCGCAGGGCTGGCTTGTTCATGGAGGGGGGCATCCTGGCCCAGGGCCGTGGGGAAGGGAAGGAGGAGCCAGGATCGGAGGAAGCCAGAAAAAGAGAGTCCTAGAATACTGAATCAGCAGGAGGCTGGAAAGCCCAGAGCACACTGCCCTGTGCTTGCGGCTTGGCCGGCTGTGAGCCTGACGCTGCATTTGTACCTGAGGGGAGGAGCTGGGCCTCAGGCCCCTCAGTTCAGGCTGGCTGAAAAGAATCAAGGCTGGCTGAAAAGAATCAAGTGGCCTGTTAAATGTCGGCAACACCCACCCAACCCCTTCCCTTTCCCCTTGACTTATCCTGGGGAGAGGAGTTGGGAAATATTAGGAAAAAGTGACAGTTGTGCTTTGAAAACTATGGGTCAGTTAGAGACAAACTGGCAAGAGGCTCTGAATGAATGGGCAGTTTCTGCACTGCCCCATTCAGTCTCAGCAGGTTCTTTCAGTCTCAGCAGGTTCTTTCAGTCTCAGCAGGTTCTTTCAGTCTCAGCAGGTTCTTTCAGCGAAGGTTGTTTAACCCTTTCACAGCTCAGGAAAAAAGGTCTCTAGGCTGCCAGAGAGCCCGCCCACCACTATCCACCACTGTCCCTGGTTCTTTGTGACAACATCCCAGTTTAGTTAATTAAGTTCCAACCAAATAATGACTTATTGCTTCAGAAAGACTTTAAAGAGGAGGGAAAGGGAAGCCAGGGACTTGCCTGCCCCTACACCCCTACTGCGGAGGACAGTCTCTGCATCTTCGTTGAGAATGGCCTGGGTGGGAGAAAAAAGTGCATTTAGGCAGCTGGATTTGTCTCAGAATCCTTGCTCCCCGCCCTACCTCCCACTCCAGCGCCAGCAGTAGGGAGCTCACCTCTGGCCATAATCCGTTACACATCACAAAAGAAAACAGCTGCTTTTCATCACTTTGTCCCATCACCAGTTATCAGTTCCCAGCCCTCTTCTCTTCCTCTTCCACAACCAATCAGTTGAGCTCCAAAGCCCCAGAGCCAGGAGGAGTGGGAGGGGGGCTTTGGCTCTAGGCTATTCTAACTGGCTTCAGTGTAATACACCCATAGTTGTAGTCTGCTCAGATACCCTTCAAGGGGGACCAGAAGTCAAGGGTTAGAGAAGAATTGGGCTAGAAGCAGCCTGTTAACACTGGAACAATTGGCCCACAACAAAGTGGCGGGGGTTGGGGGGGCGCACGGAGAAACCTAGATGTCCCAGGGATGGGCCCCTTCTCTCACTGACACCAAGATCATCACATCTTACCACCTTCCAGGAACAAATGTACTTAGGATAGATTTCATCTTACTTCTGGGACGGGGCAGGAAATAACTCCCCTTTGCCCCAAGCAGAAAAAGAGATACCTGACAAGGGAAACCACTCTTCTGCAAATGACCACCTGCCCCAGAAGGGCCTCTTTCCTCCTACACTATATCCAGCACATCTGTGCTCCCTCCCTACTGCCCTTGCTTCCTCTACTGACTGTCCTTGGAAAGAACAATCGTGATCACAGCTGAACGGTGGAGCTTCTTAAGCCCAGCCACATGTCCCGGATACATCCCCAGCCTTGTCAGCTGTCCGGATCTGCAGGGTGGCCCCAGACCCCTGAGAGCCAAGAATATGTTTCTTACATCATGTAACACTCCATACCTCCTGTGTAGGAAGGGGCTCCCTTATAACCAGGCCCTGCGACTAGGCGCCCAGTAGTAGCAGCACAGTCCTAGCCCTGCACACTTGCTGCTCAGCTGATCCTGATCCCACGGGAGGACTGTGGATGGGGAGACTAAGGCCCAGAGAGCTTAGCAGGTTTCCTAGCCACCATCAGCTCTGACCCAGCTCCTACCTTGGTCTGGAAGGAGTGAAACAGTTTTCCTTAAGTTGCTCTTTATCACCTTCTTTCTCTGGCTCTTTGGAAAGGGCAAAAACCTATCCCAATGAGTCCCGTTTTCCCTTCTGTTAGGGAGATCCAGGATAGCCAAGAGAAGGAAACCTCCTCACTCTTGCCATTCTCCTTCCTTAACAACACGGTCTCATCTACTTCCCAAATGCAAATTTTCAACTAAACCCAGAGATTTGTGCAAGAATCCTTCCCCAAATTTTCCTTACAAGGGAACTTCCACTTTAATAGGGACTGGAGGGCAGGCATTGTGGATTCAGAACTAATTAAATGCTGTAACTCTCTAAGGACGTTCAACTTCTCTGAAAAAAGGGAGAGGGGCTCCTTTGTAAGCCTCCTTGGTACCAAGACCCAGATGGCTTGTGGGGGCCCCAAACTGGGGGGCTGGAAGATGTCACACCCAAAGGACTTTTAGCACCAGGAATTGGAAAAGAAGTCCCCATATGTGATCCAAAAGTATTAAGTCCCAAAGTAGGACCCCTCAAGGGCCACTTCTGGGGATGCTGATGGGTGTTTTCCGCCCTTAATTTTTAAATTATCAAATTTTGCGCTGAAGGGCTGCCTCGTTACTCAGATTAGTGAAACTCTGGGCCATGACACTGTCAGGTTTATGGGCAGGGGTGGGGGGAGTAAAAAGGTATGAAGTTGGTATGAACTGGACATAGGGTGCACTTCCAAAGAGTCTCATCTCTCCACCTGTTCTGTAAAGATGAAAACAAAAATGGTATTGGGGCGCGCCAAATGGTCATCAGCCCCTAGCCTCTGTCCTACTGTAACCAGGAATCATTCTACTCTGTGTGTCCTGTGTCACCAAGCCCAACCAAAGCTTTAAGGAGACCTTGCCATTTCAGAGGCTCATCTGGAAAAAGGTCGTGGGAATGAAAAGAGCGTTTTCGTGCCACAAAAAGGGGAATGACTCCTGAGTTCAGAATCCAAAAAGGAAGACAATCAAGAGATGTCTTTAAAGTGTTCCTCACCCAAGCTGACCAACATGTGTCCACCAAGATTTCAGAAATCCACCACCAAAACTCCCCCCTATTCAGTACTGACCACACAGCTCAGTTGGTCAGTGTATGCACTGCCCAGTTAGGATCTTCCAGGAGCCTGCTGGCAAGTGAAGACCCTCCCAAGGGCTGGGAAAAAGTAAATTCAATTTCACACAGGACGTGTCTACAACTTTCCCACCCTTCTGAGAGAGAGACCAAGTGCGGCCCTCCTTTTCCGAGTCTGCCCCACACCCATCCACAGAAGGGGTAAAAGGCTGAAAATTTCAGGTGTTTATGCTTCATTTGTGTGACGACCCAGAGAATTATACACATTGTGAAATCACCAATGCAATATTGGGTAGGGCTTCAGACCAGACAGAGTTTATTAAGAGATTGATAAACCTACATATCCTGAATACTCTGGGCCTTCAGCTTACAGCTTTATGGGCTCATCAGAGATTGGAGAACCTTGGTCAGCCTTGGTCGGCTAACCAGACAGGCACATGCACTTGCTCTCGCCCCTCCCCAAACTGGAGAGAATCACGCCACTGATTTGGAGGAAGGAAAAGGGGGGGTTTCTCCATTGGGTCTGGCCATTCCACTGAACCCACAGCTTTCTTTTCAGCACTAACCATGCTGGGGGGCTTCCAAAGCCTCCCTACGCCAGAAGTCAGCCTCCTGCCCTCACCCAGGCCTGGCAATATGGATGCCCATCCAGCAGCTGGTGAATGAGGCAGCTAGCAGCTCTCCCCTCTCCTCACCATCCAGCCCCGTACGATTCTCCCGTCCATTGCTTAGCCATGCAACCATTTTCCGCCTTTCTTGCCTCCTCTGCCCACAACCCCCAACCCCCCGTCAAAGAGAATTGAGAAACCATCTTCTTGCACAAGAGCAGCTACTGTCTAAATGCTTTTTGATCGTCTGCATAGAGGGGGAACTGGGCACAGCCCTGGCCCCAGTGATGGTGCCAAGCTCCAGCTCCAGCTGCCCTAGCTGGCCAAATCCGCCCTCGCCCCCCTTCACTGCCCCCGTGGCCTTGACGATTCAGATTTTTCAGAACGTACCGTCTCTATCCTCTCTTCTCGGTGATGTCAAGCCTGGTACCACCAAGAAAGAAAGAGGGAAAGCGGGAGCCTTATCTCTCCTACGCACGCAACCTCTTCCTCCAGCTCCCACACGCCCGGCGTTATGTAAACGCACCTTCAGCCCCCACCATAGCCCCAGAGCGCCCGGCGCCTGGCACAGCTCGGTGCCCGGGGATAGGGAGGTACAAGGAGGCCGAGGAGCCTCAGGCCCTGCGGAGGCCGGGAAAAGGAAAGGCAACTAACTGCAAGGCAGTTGCACAGCATAAAATGCGGTAGCAGAGCAAAGGTCAGACGGCGAGAAATCGCCTCGCCAAAAAGAGGGAGCAGAAATGCCCAGTCCCGCGCTGACCATCGAAGGGAGAGGCGGAGAAGGGAAGAAAAGCCAGTCCGTCACCACTGCGATGGGCAAAAAAACCCTACGTCGAGCATAGGCCGCTGCGGCGGGCTGAGGAGATCTACGGAAGAACTAGCACCGTGGGCACCGAGCCCGGGGTGGGCGAGCCGCCCGGAGCGAGGGCACCCGCCGGACTCAAAAGGTGGCTCCTTCAGGAGCCCAGAGCCTCCCGTTCCAGCGCCTGAGGCGGGTGGTGGCAGGAGGAAAGGGGCCAGGCCAGGGGCAAACTCACAGGGCACGCACGGGGCTTCCCGAGTCGCAGAGTGCGGGGAACCCGGTCTTGGCAATGCTCGGGGTTTAGAAACGCCAGTGCCAGGCTGTGAACACCCCCGGCGCCGTGCTGGCCCAGCCCAGGGCGTCCGGGAGCTGCGGCGCACCGCAGCGGCTCCAGGAGGCGCTGGGAGAGGGAAGGAACGTTGAGGCGCGCCTAGAAATAGCGCACCATTTGCCCCAGCCCGAGGGGCAGTCGCGTCGCGGCTCCTGGCGGGGCACTTTCGGATCCCGAAACCGGCCAGGGACTTACTTTGAGGAGCCACAGATTCATAAGCATTGCTCCACGTCTGTGCAAATCCCCTAACCCGAGCGGGTCAGACGGCGCTGTCCTCGCAGACGCCGGTCGAAGAAACCGGCACCGCTTCCTGCGCTCCGCACCGCCAGCTCCGCGCTGTCAGCTTCTCTAGCTGCCTCCGCGGCGGTGTTGCAACCACTGCCTGGGAAAATGGCTTTTTTATGAATGGGAGGGAAAGAAGCTCCAGTGCGCACGCGCGCCGTTCGCAATTCTATGAATGGGTGGGCACAAGAGACCCCCGCGCGCGCATGCGCCGCGCTTTTTTTTTTTTTATGAATGGGGGGCCGGAAAAGAACTTAACCCGTGATTGCTGGGGCCGGCTCTCGCTCCTCCAGGGGCCGTCGTTTTTTACAGAGAGGGGTGAAGGTTGTTGTTGCCTTTTTTTTTTTTTTAATTAAATGAATGGAGGGCGGCGGCGACTGCTGCAGCTGGCTCAGCTGCGCTGGCTGTGCCCCCTCCCAGCCTGCGAGAGGAGGTAAAGGCCACCTTCACGCCACTGCGGGCCAGGGCAGGAACCGTCAGTGTCCCTGGGGGGGCGGGGGCACTGCAGCCTCTGGGTCCTAGGCAGAGAGTTGGGAGGGGGAGGACACACCTAAATTTAGGGATCTCTACTCGCCGCAGGCAGTCGTGGGGGCGGGGAACGGGAAGACCCCTGCTGGAGGCCTTCTCTTTCTCTAGACTATCCGCGTCGGGGGAGGGGTCTTGAAGCGCGTTTACCCGTAATTAAGAAAACGTCAAACGCCCTTATCAAAGAGGGGCGGAGGGGGGTGGGGTTACCGAATGAATCTAGTTCCTTTCCGGAGGCTACGTCTCCCTTGAGGGCAGACCACCCCTCCCCCCATTTCTTGGGTGTGGACATTGACGAGGCCGAGTCCTCTTCCGGCCCCAGTAACCCCCAAGGGCGATGCTGGCTGCTCGGCGGAGGAGACCTGGCTCTCTTCTCGCAGCAACACTTTCCTTTCGCCCCAGTGTAGCGTCTGCAGTGACCCGGCGGCCGTCCGATCTCCCTTTGCTGTACTGACTAGCTGCTCCCCTGTGCATCCCCATACGTTTTCCCAGCCCTCGCGGGATGCGGGCCTGAGAGCCTCTGTCTACCGACGGCCACGACCCTTTGCTACTGTAGTCGCCTTTCCCCAACCACCCCCACCAACTCCCCTCTGTAGAAGCGGGAGCAGCGGAGAATTGGCCAGGTGGATGGGTGGAGCCGGCGCGCAGAGGATGCTGCCGGGGTGGCCGCGGGATTAAATAACAGGGCTCTACAGCCGCAGAGGAAATAGAAATGGCTGGGGATCTTTTCTTTGCAGTTAATGTAGGGGACCGGGAGGTGGGGGGGGGGGGGCGCGGAGAGCGTATCAGCTGAAGAGCGTATCAGTGAAAAGAAAAGGTCCCGCCATTAGGCCTAACCCAGCAAGGTGGGGAGCCCTCGCAGCAGGCCCAGCTCCGCCCAGGAACCAAGGAGGCTGTGTAGCCTCCGGGGAGTCAGGGGTAGGGGGTCGCTTTGATGCGGGGATAAGAGTTTGGCCGGGGCCTGAATCCCCTGTGAGAATTGTCTTGCTGGTGTTCTGGCTTCACCGAAAGGTTGTGAGGCTGTCTTTTTTCTAACTACGCCACCATAAGATTGTGCTTGGCTGTTGTCAGAGGAGCCGATGACAGGCCTTGGGCTGGGGAAGGGGCTGGGGCTGGGGATCTGGAGACAGGCAACGGAGAACATTTTGCAAACGCAGAACAGAACCCAAGGTCACCGAGCCCCAGTCTAAAATGCCTTCTCCCTACCCAGATGCGGCTTTTCAGTGTGACTGACTGACTCAGCTACTGGGAGAGCAGGCCCTCCCCAGGGGAACCTCAATCATCCTTTCAGGGCCAAGACCTGCCTTAAAGCTAGGAAAAAAACTTTATGGGGACAAGAGAGTATTTTACAGGTGTTCAGGACTTCCTTTAAAGGTATTAATTAAAGTTCAATGTCATTATTCCCATTTGTCAGATACAAAAATTGAGTCCAAGGGGCCTGCACCCGGTATATGGAAGATCCAGTAAAATCTAGTGCTGATTTTCCAGGTCTTTGCAATCTTGTTCTTTCTACTTTGCTACCACCCCTCTCAGTAAACCTAAAAACCTGTTTCTTGCAAGTCATTGAAGCATGTTAAGAAAGGAAGGTTGGAGCAGTAATTTTCCATCCAGTGCTCACTCATGGGCCTTGCTCAAACAATTAAAAAGGATGAGAATAAATAAATCCTTTCTAAACTGGAAGAAAGTCAGGATGTTGGGGGGCGGGGGGGGGGGGGGGGGAGGATTCACTGTTCTGTTTCCTTTATTAGAGGAATTAGCTAAGAGACAGTGTTCCTTCCATTTCTGGTCTTTCTCAGCTTTTCTGAAGGAGGAGGTAAGGAGACTAGGCCTGGTAGAATGGTGAGAATATGAACAAGCCCCCAGTTCTGAGCTGGGAGGAGCCTGTGATGCCTAAGCCCAGTGTCATTCAGTGGGAGGGTACTGGAACCATATTCCGCTCTTGCTTGGGACCTAAAGGAAGGAGAGATTTGGGGCAACTGTTATGAAAAATTCATTCATATATTCTGTGCTGGCACCTGCCCTGACTCTGGGGACTCAGTGGGGAGAGACAGGCAGTCTCCTTGCCCTTGAGGAGCTCACAATGTTTTGGAGAGACAGGCAGAGATTTGAGGCGGGGTAAGTGCTGGGAGGGAAAAGATCCTGGGATATGGGGAATAGGGAGAGGACCTGATTTTAATTTGGGAATCAAGGAGTATCTTTCTGAGGGAGAGCTTGTGTTTATGAGTTGAATCGAGAAGACAGAAGGAGCGAGCCTGAGCGGGATTGAGGAGACGTGTCAGGCAGAGGGAGCTTGGGTGGGTCCCCGGTGTGGGGACAAGCCTGACATGGAGGTGCTGACCAGAGGCCTCTGTGGCCATGCTTGATGAGCAGGATTGAAGTTGGCCCAGTGAGGAGTCCAGATACTATCATCTTAAAGGTTTTGAAAAGAGTTGTGACAAACTCTAATTTGTGTTTTAAGCCTCGCCAGCAGCCCAAAACCCAGTGGGTGAGGGGACAGAATGAAAGATGGCGGGGGAATGCAAAACAGTTTTTCCTTAACAGGTTTAAGACACCACATCCATTCTTGGGGATTGGGCAGCTAGTAGGCCTGTGCTGGATTTTTTTTTTTTTTTTTTTTGCTACTTCATCTGACTTTGTTCATTCCAAAGCTGCCCAGTCTCTTCCCCAGGTATAACTTTTCTGCTGGAGGCAAATCCTAACCACCTTGCGTTCCTGCCCATGCTAATTACAGTCTTTTCACCCAACTTCAGTGTAGACGGTCTTCACCCCCACCAGATTCAGGCCAGGGAAGTAGAGAGGGTTTAGTTCCAGGCTTTGCCCTCTTATTAAGCTCTTGGCCTGGTCAGGACCTGGGAGCTGAGTTAGTGGGAATGAGGAGAGACAGGAATTCCAATTCAATGACAGGCACTCAAGGAGTACTTACTGTGTGCCAGACCTGTGCTCTGCGTGTTTTCCTATGTAATGCTGCTTTAAAAAGCTGAGTTCTGGGTCTTATCATTGCTCTTTTTCAGATAAGAACTCAGAGGCTCTGTTTTAATATTTCTTAATTTCACAAAAAAATTATTACTCACTTTCTGCGTGTCAGACACAGTGCCAAGGTGCTAGGGTTACAGTGATAAAAGAGATAGAAACTATAGCTGCCCTGATCAAGCTCACAGTTAGTGGTGACACCATGGTTGCCGGGGCCGGGGGTTGGGGGGAGGAGGTGTAGCATCTTCATTCATTTCTACATTCAGTTGTCATTTCTCAGCCTCCTGTCATGTACAAAACACTGAAAGCCAAGTCCCCCAACCCAAACAGATTACTTACCCCCACCTACATAGAAATTCTGGAAGCACCTCTGTTTATTGTGAAGTAGAGGAGATAGACATTAAACAAAAATTGATCAAAAATGATTTAATTACAGTTAACGGCAGTGGTGCATTAGAGAGTATAGAGAAAAAAAGGAGAGGGGCACAGGCTGGGGGCCCTGGAGTTACTCTGCAGCTCAGGTCTGCCTAGTGCAGACTCCGCCAGGCCGGGCTCAGCAGTGGAAGGCCCAGAAGCAGGGAGGAGCTGTGGGGAGTGCAAGAGCAACTGCAGATAGCCAGGGGGACCCTGGTCCTTTGAGGAAGTGAGGGTGCATCAGACCCCAGTTTAGAACTCTCCTTCAGGCACTATCCCCTAGGCTTTCTGGATCAGAGTGTTCAGCTGTTTCAGTGTTGGAGGCTGGAGAGCTTGAAAGGCACATGTGCAGGCACTGACCACAGACTACCGGGCTTCAGCCCTACCCTTTCAAG
Source organism: Pteronotus mesoamericanus (assembly GCF_021234165.1). Lineage (NCBI taxonomy): Eukaryota > Metazoa > Chordata > Mammalia > Chiroptera > Mormoopidae > Pteronotus > Pteronotus mesoamericanus. Next base: position 21,097,536 of record NW_026555084.1, on the reverse strand, counting down.
CTCTGTAGCCTTGGACAAGTTACTCAAACTTTACATGCCTCAGTTTCCTCCTTTGTGATGTGATAACCAATAGTATACTTTCCACCATGAGTTGAGTATAACCTGAATGAAATAATGCACCCTTAGACCAGCTCCTGGCACACCGTAAGTGCTGAATACATATTTAGATGATTATTTGACAAACCCAGCCATTTTGATGTAAGGAATGAGTTAGAATTTTAAGAGAAACCCATCTATCTGGGTGCATCAAAACCCCAGAAAGAAAAAAACAATCTAAAGTGCAAAGTTTTCTTTATTAAGGAATAGGTAATACGATAGTAGTATGACCAGCATTGCTGCTTTAACTAGTACAATATTTGCAAGATAAAAGCTGTGGTATTTTCAGCTGTTTAGCTAGGTATATTTGGTTCACCAAAGAGTTGAGTTTAACCCTGGCCAATATAGGTACTTGAATATCAGTGGTAGCAGAAAGTATAATATAATGCTGATAATATGGGGAATGATGGTTCTTCAGTATCAGTCAGGGAAGGGGATGTTAAACACTTGGTGAGTTTGCGTAATTTTTAATCTCTTCAAGCTTCTATTGTAAAAGGGATAGTCATATAGTATCTGCTTCAAAAGGTTGTTATAAGCACTAAACACATGATGTTTTCCAAGTACCTTAGCTCAGGGTCAGGAGCACAGCTATTTTTGTGGTCCTCTCATTGTTCTTTGTAAGAGGGAGGTAGTAAAGACTTTAACTTGGTTATGATAGTGCAGATCACTAGCTTCCTCTTCTCCCTCCTTCCTCCAAGATCCTTGTTTGCATTCTGCTGAACAGGGCAGTGGAATATCTTACAAAAGAAGCATTCCTGACCTTACATAATTCAAGAGTGATTTCCTCATCAGTGTGAATGTAAAATCAGATTTGCATAGTATCAGCTTTGGCAACAGAATCAAGGTTTTTATTAATGTATCTATATGGAACAGTCCAAATTTACATTAGTTCAGATGCACATAAAATGCAAGTTCGCTGTCCATTTCAGATGTGGAAGCTCAATCCAGAACAACTACTGTAAGCATAGAACAGGGGAGAAGAAAAAAATGGCCAAGAGTAAGTAGCCCCTTTGGTCCTTGCTTGCAAATCATAGATATTCCCTGGCAACCAGAATGGGGACCGTGAGAGAAGCACGGAGGGAAAAGGAATGGATGTATGGACTCCAGAGGGATCAGTGACTTTCTGGAGTGTCCATCTTGGCTTTCATGCTCCATGAGGTAGGTGGGGACTGTGCCCTTCTTTCTGACCTAACAGTTATGCTTGGGCCACCTTTTCTCCCCTGGACTCCACTCATACCATCTCTTTTAGTCAATCATTCATTCAACCAATTGCTGAGTACCTTCTAGATGCCAGGGACCATGCCAGGCCCTGAGGATAAAACAGCAGATAAGTGCCCTGGCTGTGTAGCTTAGTCGGTTAGAGTATCCTCCAATATGCTAAGGTTGTGGGTTCGATCCCCGGTCAGGGCACGTATAAGAAGCAACCAGTGAATGCATTGATGGGTGGAACCACAAATAATGTTTCTCTTTCTCTCTTTCTCTCAAATCAACTTTAAAAAAATAAAACAAAAAAACAGCAAATAAGTTATAGAAATTCCTTAATACAGCTTAGTTTAACAAGGGGAACAGATAACAAAAAACACTCAAGTAATAACAATTTCAAATATTGGTCAAACTCACTAAAGGAAGAATAAAGGGATCTGATGGTGATTGGAAGAAGGAGCTGGTCTCCTTAGGAGGTCAAGGAAAGCCTCTCTGGGCAGTCTAAAGGCTGAGGAACAAGAGCCATGCCAATGCCCAGGAAGGAGGGCATGGTGAGTGCAAAGACTAGGGCAGGCGCAAACTGGTGTGTTCCAGGAACACTGACTCCTTGGGGCTGAGAATGCATTTGCCCGTCTCTGCTTGAAGACATTCTGGCCTCTTCCAACTGACTTGCCCCACACTGGGGCTGGCCCAGGCTCCGGACTATGGAGTACACAGCCAAGTGCACCAGCCTCAGGCGCTGGGGAAGAATTTACAACCATGCTGAGCCTGTTTACCACCTGCCAGGGAGCCCTCAGAAGGCACAGACTCTTTCTCAAAACCAGTTTTTACAGAGCTATGTGCAAAGCAATTCAGCTGAGCAGGATTTTTTTTTCTTAAGTAATCTTTTTATTGAAGTACGTTAGTTGAACCATATGAAATTGCTGATAGTCAACCACTTTTCATGGTTGTACAAAGATGACAATTTCACGTGATTCAACATAAATACACTCAGAAGAGTGTGAAGTCAGACGTGTACAACTCAATGAATTTTCACAAAGTGGACACAATTGTGGAACGTGCGTCTGGGTCAAGAAAAAACATTACTAGCATTTTGTAGGCCCCATTCATGCTACTCTTGTCCCTAATCACCACCATACCTTGTCTCTACCCACTAAGTTAATCACTATCTTGACTCTTAACACTATAATGTAGCCTATTTTTAATCTTTCTATAAGTGGAATTATACAGTGGATACTTTTTTCAGTGAAATTTATTCACATTGTTACATGTAGTTGTTTCTTTTTCATTGCTGTATAATATTCCGTTATATGGCTATGCTATAGGATATTTATTTATTCTACAATTTATGGACATTTAGATGGTCTCTAGTGTTTACTTTCTTTTTCTTTTTATATCCTCACCCAAGGACATTTTCTCACTGCTTTTAGAGGGAGAGGAAGGGGGGAGAGGCAGAGGGAGAGAAATATTGGTGTGGAAGAGAAACATCAGTTGGTTGCCTCTCACACAAGCCCCGACCAGGGACCAAACCCACAATCTTAGCATATGCCCTGACCAGGAATCAAACCCACAACCTTTCAGTTTATGGGACAACACTCCAACCAACTGAGCCATCTTGGCCGGGGCTTCAGCATTTGCTTTTAAGGATACTGCTTCTGTGAACCCTCTTGTACATGGCTTTTGTTGCACACATGTTTGTATATCTGTGTATATATACTGAGGACTGATGGAGCTTTAGCAGGTCTTTCCAAACAGTTATCCAGAGTAGTTGTACTAATTCACACTCTGCACTGCTTTAAACAATCCCCTCCTGCCTAGCTCTTGAGCCTGGTTCAATGCAAAGGATGAATATGGGGTAGTCATGGGGAAGGTACATGACACAATTCATAGGATGAATCTCAGTCTATGTAGCAATTGAGAGGACAAGTCTTACAGCCAGCTAGACCTGGATTTGATCCTCTATTTACCCAACACCTCCATGACCTTGGGCAAGTCACCCAATGTCAATGCCTCAGGTCCTTCATCTAGAAAGTAAGTATAAGTATAGCAGTTCTTCTCTCACAGGGTTTTTCACCCATTCCTTTATATTGTTTGTAGAATGCCTGCTATGTGTTAGGCGCTGTTCTGGGTACTGAGAATTCAGGCATGAACAGGACAAAAGAGGCTTTGCCCACATGGAATGTATATTCTAGTTAGGGGAGACAGAGCAAACAAATCATAAAGGTAATTTCAGATAGTGATACATGCTGTGGAGGCAATACAACAGGGTGCTGTGATCCGGCAATGGCATTAGAGGTGGTAGGGGAATCAGGAAGGTAGTGACTGAGCTGTGACCGAAGTGGCTAGAAGGAGGCAGCCACGGGTGAATCAGAGGGAAGAGCACTCCAGGCAGAAGGGCCAGCTGGTGCAAAGGCCACCAGGTAGGAACAACCGTGGTGTGTGTGAGTTGAAGAAAGAAATTTGATGCTGTGGGAACTGACTGGCTGACAGGAAGGGCTATTTGAGAAAAGGCAGCAGAAATAGGCAGGGGCCAGTTTATGTAGGGCCTTGAAAGCCATGATGAAGAGTTTGCATTTCATTTTAACATCAGTGGAGGTCATTGGAGAGTTTTAAGCAGGTGACCAACATGAGCTAATTTACATGAAGATTAAAAGAATATATATACACACTGGTGACTGCTGTGGCTCAGTTGGTTGGGAGTTACCCACAAAGCCAAAGGTCACTGGTTCGATCCCTGCTCAGGATACATGCCTGGGTTGGGGGTTCAGTCTCTGGTTGGGGTGTGTATGTGAGGCAACTGATCGATGTTTCTCTCCCACATCAATGTTTTGCTTCCTCTGTTTCTCCCTGTTTTCCCCTCTCTCTAAAAATAATAAAATCTTTATAAATATATAAAATCTTTATATATATATATATATATATATATATATATAAAACTTACCAGAGAGTCTGGCATAGAGTGATGTTCAATAAATGTTAGTTGCTGCTACTGCTATTATTGTTATTATTGATGCTCTTAAAGAATCTAAAAATGTTCACCCTCAATGAGGATGAAAAAGCCAAAGCATAGAGCCATTACCATCCACGTGTAAAGTCAATCAAATCAGAGAACAGGATGTAGATTTTATTAATCAAAGGAAATGCTTTTGGTTCTTTCCCCAAATGAGATCTTTAAGACAGGATTTTCTCTGTCGTTAGCAATTGTCTGGAGCCAACCAAACTCAGCTTTTTCAGCTGTACTTTACCGAAACGCCCACAGTTCAGTCACTTGGGTGCCATTGGCTGTGGTCCTGCTGCCAATTATGGCCCTTGGAAAGGCTCATCTGCTTTCTCTCTCTGCCTGGTGGGCCAAGACTGGGGAGGCACTCCCTGTCCTCCACCTTGAGTGCCCACCAGGTTTACTGAGATGCCATCCACTGTCCTGGCTTGGAGGCCTTCCCATTGCATTCTTACCATACAGGCAGCCCAGGGAAAGGCCTTTGAAGGAGCTGCCTTTAATTCTGTCTGATCAGAGAAATGTCAGGTTAGTGTTTAGTAAGTGAATGAATGCAAATTGAGTAATGAAAACTGGCAAAGTTGCTTAGGATATATAACACTTATTTCTGGGTAAAGTGCGCTTCTCTTAGTAAGGACGTTTTCATTCCTTCTTCATCAAAATTGATTAAGCTGCTTCTAGGTACCAGGCACTGTACAACAGTGAGCAGAAAAGGTGCCATTTTTGCCCTCATGGAGCTTGCAGTCTGGTGGGACGTACATTAATTAAATAATTGCACAAATATAAATAGAAAATGACAACAATGGGAATTGAACCAAAAGCATTTCCTTTGATTAGTAAAAGCTATATCCTGTTCTCTGATTTGATTGACTTTACACATGTGCATGGTTAACGGCTCTGCAGGAAATGTCTTGGTGCTCTGAGGGTATGTAATGAAGGCCATGACTTTGGGAAAATTCCTCCAGTAAGTGACATTTGAGTCCAGCCCAAAAGGATGAGTGGTGACAAAATGGGTTTGGAGAGTGGAATGAAAACTATTCCAAGCTGCAAACAGCATATGCAAAGGTTCTTAGGTGGGAGGGGGTATGCATGGTGAGTCCAAGGATGTAAGAGGAAGCTGCTGTGACTACAGGGCTGAAAATGAGGTGGACTCTGGTCTGAGAAAAAGCCAGAGATACGGCAGAGGGGACAGGTCACTGAAAGTTTTGAAGGCTATGGTACAATATATCATTTTATCCCTCTGAAGGACTATGAGTTGCTACTAAAAGGCTTGAAGCTGTGGCTGAGGGTATTCAAGGCCGTGTGTTATGCTGGCTACAGTGTGGAAAATAGATTGGAAGGAACCAGAATGGGCTCTGATAACTTCCCAGCCTTCTTTTCCCTTCAGCCCTAGAGGTGATAATGGAGTGCTGTGTTTCTTAGTTTAGGGTGTTGCACTATCCCTACAGTTTCTATGCACTGCTCCCCACGTTTGCAAACAGTTCCTTTATCAGAGTCTCCTCAAATGATCAAATTTGTTCTATTTGACTTTATGGAGCAATCACATTGGCTGGATAAAGCAGGAGGAAACTTGAGCAGCTACTTAACTTCTTTGTTTTACTTGTAACAAGCACATTATTAGCGCTGGATTTTATTTTCTACCCAGTCTGACAGGCTTTGTTTTTTCAATACAGAGCAGTACATTTCAGTTTGCATGCATTTATGTAAGAATTGACAGTTACTGAAATAGATTTCTTTGTATCTTATTTTGTGCTATTTGTCCTTTGTATGCATGTGTAAGACTGTTTCCCCCCCTCCCTGAGAAGTTTTATATTTATATTGTAATGAAGTTGAAGAAAGGTACAGAGATTTCATGTACCCCTCTCCCTGTGCGGGTATAGCCTTCCCTGTGACCTGAGGGGTTTTTTGTTTGTTTTCCCTTCTACTTTTTTGTTTTCTTATGGTTTGAGGTTTTTTGTCTTTTTTTAAAAATCATCCTATTTTTTCCCCATCGATCACCTTGGAAGTTACAGTCTCTCTGTCTATTTATTCTTTTAGTGGTGCCCTAGTACAAGGTCTGTCCAGAAAAAGTCCAACCATTGTTAACGTAACGAGAACTTCAGCGTAACCTGGCAGCCAAGGAGAGTGGACCAGAATGAACATGCATGAAAAATGACAATTTCACCGAACTAGTCAGTGGGGGTGGTAGATACCTCATACATGTTGAGTGAACATGTGTACTGTGTGGCCATCGCGTTCAAAATGACTAAGTGAGTGGAGCAACAAATCTACATCAGATTCTGCATTAAGCTTGAACATTGCTCTGCAGAAAATATTCAGATGATTCAGAAGCCTGCAGTTATGGGCCACTGGTGATTGGCAGCTTTATCACAACAATGCACCCATTCTTGCATCATATCTCACGCAGAGTTTTTTGGTGAAATATCAGATCACTCAGGGGACTTAGCCCTCCTACAGCCCAGATTTGGTGCCCTACAACTTCTGGCTTTTCCTAAAACTAAAATCACCTTTGAAAAGGAGATTTCAGACTGTCGATGAGATTCAGGAAAATATGATATGCTAATGGAAATTGGGAGAACTGTGTGATGTCTCAGGGTGCCTACTTTGAAGAGGACTGAGGCGTCATTGTCCTGTGTACAGTGTTTCTTGTATCTTCTTTAATAAATGTCTCTATTTTTCATAGTATACGGCTGGATACTTTCTGGACAGGCTTCCTATTTAACGATCACAATTTTTACCCTCTTAAACAACGCAATACGAGGACTTTAAACTACTTCAACTTAAATACTTAAGTCTATGCCTCCCACCTCTCCCCCACCACCCCCAGTTTATATTTTGTTGTAGTTCTTGTTTTCATTTTTTTTTTCCAGGCCGGTGAGATATTATTATTGTTTCTTTATATAGGCAAATGCCTTCCTTCCGTCTGAAATTAATCCTTTAGAATTTCCTTCAGTAAGATTTTGTTGAAACTAAATTCTCTCAATTTTTGTTGGTTTGAAAGTGACTTTCTTTCACCCTCATATTTAAATTCTTGAATAAAATTCTGATTGCCACTTATTTTGTCAGCACATTAAAGATACCCTTCTGGCTTCCATTGTGGCTGCTGAATAGTCTGTGGTCAGTCTAATTGTATTTTCTTTGCTATTGATCTGTATTTGTCTCAGTCCCTCTATAGTTTCACTGTGATGTAAATAGGTATGCATGTATTTTTCTTTATCTGTCTTGGGATATCAGGACCCAGATGTTGGTGTCTTGCAATAATTTGGAAAAATTTTCAGCAGGGCCAGCACTAGTGTGAAGGCAGTGAGGTGCCTAGGGCACCAAATTTAAAGAGACACTCATTCCTGAGTTTGTGCAAATACAGGATTGGCCCTTTTATGCATGAGGCAACTCATCTCATTCTAGTCCTGGTCCTGACTCTACAGATACCTCCTCTTCCTTATTCTTTTCATTATTCTCTTCTGTAAATATAATTAAATATATGTTAAACCACCTTATTCTACCTTCCCATATCATGTATGTACTTCTTTATCTTTTTGTATCTCTGGATCACTTCCTAGATTTCTTCATATCCTCCAAAACTGCCTCTAATAGTATCTAGTCTGCTCTTTAACCCAACGTAGTTTTTATTTTATTTTTCAAATTGGCTTGATTGCCTTTTATAGTTTTTTGCTCCTGGCTCATATATTTAAAGTTCACATTTATTTCTTAAAATATATTAAATATACCTATTCATATTTTGTACTTGATATTCTATATTTCATATTTTTGTGGGTCTGATTATGCTGTCTGTTGTTTCTGCTAGTTCTCACCTATGGTGCCTTGTTTCCTAGTGTGTTTTGCGATTTTTAACTTGACACTCAATTTCTTGGAACTTAGTGGGCATTTCTTGAGGCATGGGTTGAAATGGCAGTCCCTTCAGAGAGGGTTTTTATTTGCTTTTACCATTTACTAGGGTTTATTCCTACCTTGAGCTCCTTAAATTAAATTTTCTGCGTGTGGCTTTTCAGGTTACGTAGGGTACAGGTAGTAAGAATTCAGTCTGTAAACTCATGTGAAGGCTGAATTGCAGTTACGAATTTTCAGGGGAGGTTTTTTTGGTGTTTTTTTTTAATTCCCTCATCAGGTATCAAAGTTAGTCAAACAAATTTCCTTGATTCCCCTTCTGTGCCATGAATTCATTTCCCATTCACGCTTACACAGAGGTTGTAACTCTTTGTAGACCCTTTGGAGGGGCTTCTATTAGGTTCCGTCCCTTGTATGAGTTTAAGCTTTGCCTCCTGTCCTCCTCATTCTTTGTATTCATCAACATGGAAGCTTCAGACCACCAAGCTTTGGCAGCTGTCCTCAGCCTAAGCTGTTTTGGGCACTCATTTAGGTTCCAGAGTTCTCTTTTCATTTCTTTTTTGGCCTCTGTATATTCCTTACTTTTTTGCCTATTCAGCAAGCATTTTTGAAAAAAAAAAAAATTAGACATTATGTAAATGTTATTCAATGTTTGGAATTGTTTGTATTGGGAAGGTCATCCAGGGTATTTTGGCCACCATACTGTCAGAAAGTGAGCCAATCCCTTTACATTGCTGGAGAGAGAGGTAGCATGATAGAGTACAAAGGGTTTTAAGGCCAGACCACACTGTATTCAAATCCGCATTTATTTTGTAAAAACACTATGATATAGTTACCATTTTTGTCTTCATTTTAGAGCTCAAGAAACCTGCCTAAGGCCACAGGATGGAACCAAGAACCACACCCATGTTAGAGTCTGGAGCGTACGGTGTTAGCCTCCGTGCTATCCCACCTTTCTAACAGAACAGACTACTGAAGCCTAAAACCTCAGGACCATATGGACGGTGCTTTTAGGAACAGGAAAGTCAGAAAGAGAGCAGTTTGTTTTCTGTTTGTTTTGTTTAGTGCCACAGTTTCCTAATCTGTAAAGCAAGGTAGTTGGACTGACTACCTTCAAATATTCTGTTGTTCTAGGCCTTTTGAGGTTTAAGAATTGGCCAAACAATTCAGGAGGAATTGTCTGGCGAACAGTTGGAATTCAGAGCTGGACTCTGGATGTGCCCAGGTCTCAGTGTGTAGACATGTTGACTTGAATGGGAAATTGGGGAGGTTAGACATGATGGTGTAAGCCATGGGGATGGAGTTATAGAGGAGAATGGCATGTTTGGGGGTGATGACTGTGTCCTACAAAACAGGGGGTGTATTAGTTTGCTAAGGCTGCCATAACAAAGTATCTCAGACTGGGTGGTTTAAACAATAGCAATTTATTGTCTCACAATTCTGGAGCCTAGAAGTCTGAGGTCAAAATGGTGACAGGGTTGGTTTCTCCTGAGATCTCTCTCCTTGGCTTATAGATGGGCTTCTCTCCATCTCCACACGATCTGCCTTCTGCCAATGTCCTCATTTCCTTCCGTGAGGACACCAGTCATATCGGATTAAGGCCCACCCTACTGACCTCATTCATTACTTTTTAAAGACCCTATCTCCCAATACAGTTACATTCTGAGGTACACGGGATTAGGACTTCAACATATGGATTTTGGTAGAAGACACAGTTCATCCCTTAACAGAAGGTAAGAATCAGGGCCTGAGAAAGGAGACGGGAGGACAACAGATGAATAGTTACCCAGAGAAACCGATCCACCCAGAGAAGGAGGAGAAAGGTGCTGAGAGAGCTCGTGAGGAACAAAAATCCAGGAGGGAAGTGCACCTGGATTAACAGTGGGAACTCCTGGGGATTACCTACAAGGAAGCCATTTCAGTAGAGGTGGAGGCCTGGCGTTTAGGGTTGAGGCATAGGCAGCATGGTAAGAAAGCAGAGGGGCAGGGCCAAGCAGCAGCCTTTTGGCCTTCCAGAACACAGTAGGTACTCCAGATACATATTTAATGAATGCCTACACGAATTTCCTTTCCTGCTTCCTCTAAGACTGCATGGTCCCAGGGCTCAGTTTCTCTTTAGAAACTCTGAGGTGAGGCTGCATTCCAGGACCTTGGCCCTGAGCTTCTTCGTCTTCTATGGCTGGCTCTTGAGGACAAGCCAGGGAGAATAGAACATCTTCTCTCCTAGGAAGCCTCGGGGGGCGGGGGAGTGGGGCTCTAAGTGAAAAACTAACCAAACCAACGTGTCACTGAACTACCACAGTTTAAAAGGACAGAATGGGGTGATGTGAGGTTGGAGAGATCTTGGGGGTCACATTTCAATTTTTCTGTTTGCCCTCCAGAAATGAAGAAGTTCATTCATTCATTGGAAAAAAAAAATGTCAATGAGGCACCTAATCTGAATTGGGCACTCTACTAGGAAGAGGGAGATACCAGTGAAACAAATATCAAATATTTATTGACTGTTTATGTAATGTCATGTCCTGTGTTAAGCACTTGGTATACCTCCTGCTCTCAAGAACAGAATAAGACGGAGACTGCTCGTGGTGGTTTTGCTTTTTTGCAGATAGGGGACTGGGCTAACTGAAGTTTAAGATGGTTTGGTAACTGACTGTGGGTCCCAGAGCTATGAGTAAGCAACTCGGATACAGCCCAGTGGCACCTTTTTCCAGCCCAGTGTCCCTCAGGCCCCTGGGGCTTCTCCCCAGGTACGGTAAGTGTCTGGCTTGGGGTCCTCCATGAGTCAGGCAGAGCTACAGATAAGCCGTGCCCTTTCCTGCTATTCCATCCTGTCCTTGGCCTGAGAAAGGACACGGTGTAAAGGGACAGATGTGGGCTAGGATAATAATGCCGAGTCACTGCTGATGAAAGCCCTATGTGTTCACCTCCTCCCAGCCACCACCTGAAGCCTGTCTCAGCTACTGTCCCTATTGTCACACCAACATCCCTCCCAGCCCCACTGAGAACAGCTGGGATTGTGTCTTGTGAACCAAAAATGTGTTTCCTTCCTTCTCACGGGCCTCCTTGGGGCTACCTGAGAACACAGCTGGGTTCTACAACCCTGTCCCCTGATGCTCGGGATTTCCTCTTTGCTTCCAGAGAAAGGGAGAAACATGGATTCTGTGAACTCCTATTATGCAGGCTCATGAGGAGACAGTCCAGTGACCTCTTTTCTTCTATTCTGAGGTCAGGAGGAAGGTGCTTATGCTATTGAACAGTGAGTCAGTGGGTCTGGGAACTGAATGTTGTGTGTGGATGCAGAACTCAGGAGTTGGAGCCAAATTTGAAGAATCACCCCCAGTCTGCTTTGATTCGGCAATCAGAGGCCTTAAAGACTGAAGCGGTCCACACAGTTATCTATGCAAGGATGTTCATCACAGTATTTTAGCAGTAGAAACCTATATACCCATCTGTTGGGGACTGATGAAGTCATGATAGCTGTTCTCTACAAAAGAAATCTAAGTTGCCATTAAACAGTGTGTGGTGGATCTATCAGGTGTGGATATAGAAACATGTTCAAGACTGGTTGTTCAGTGAGTAAAGCAAGCCACAGAACAGTGTATTTGTATATGTCTCCTTGTATGGCCACAGACGCTGTCTGAAAACACACAGGAGAAACAGCTAGCTGGTTACTTCCGAAGAGTAGGAATGGCGGTTTGGGGTGGGAGGAGTGAGACAGGCCCTTTACACTCTTCTGTATTTTCTTTTTACAATAATGAGCATGTATTGCTTTTATAATACAATGCTAATGATAAAGACAAAATGGAAGAAAGAATGGCTTAAGAAGGTTCACAGACTAAAGGCCCCCACCAAAATAATTCAGTCCTGAATCCAAGAGTACTGCAGGCTGGGGATGATAAAATGGGGCCTGAGATGCTCTTGAATAATGGAACTTGCTCCTAGCCAGTGCTTGCAGAGACGTGCTTTGATCAGAAAAGGGTGGACACAGAGGTAGGGAGTGGAAGGAAATCACTGTTTGCAAGGCTGACTCAGTGACAGAAAGTCTTAAACAAAATCAAAGCCAAAGTTCAACTCCAAGAACAGGGATTGGAGTCTTTTATAACAACAGCTAACATAAATTGAGTATATACCATGTATCAAAGCAATGTGCAAATTTCTTTACTTAGTATTATCTCATTTAACCTTCACAACAACCCTATGAGGTAGCACTATTATTATTCCATTTTTACAGATGAGGATACAGAGGCTCAGAGGGTCTAAATTACTTGCTGAAATACACACAGTAATCGCTGGGACTGGGATTAACCAGGTCTGTCTGTTTCTGAAGGCAGAGCTCTTACCACCTCCTGAATACTACTATATGTTGAACTCTAAGGAGCCCTTAGGTGCAAGAAAAGGACATCTTTACATCTTTGCCATCAGTGAGCTGTCGGGTAGCTGGGGAAAACCACACTAACCTATGTAGACTGTATAGTGTGTTATATAAGGTGCCTGCCCAGATTTAATTTGGCTGCGAAGATGATTAAGTACTATTTGGATTTTAAAGTTGGGGAGATCAGCAAGGCCTGAAGTTGTTAGTGAAGGCATCTTGGAGGAGGAAAGATTTAAACAAGGTCTGGAAGGATGGATTGAATTAAGGGAAGGGTGAGGAGAACATTCCAGAGAGGAGAACGCACAAATTGTGTAAAGTCTGCTCTGAGAGAAACATCTCTCTAATCAAAGTGAGTTGTGTATGTGCGATAAGTGAGCTGGTATGTGCAGGGAGGGAAAAACCGAGCACTGGGGAGTAATTCTGAAGGTTGAAAACTGGCAGAGAAGTTGTAACTTAATGTGGAAGGAAATGAAGAGCCTCTGAAGGTGTTTTGGGCAGTAAAGAGATACTGAAAAGTAATGCTTCAGAGACATTAATCTGACAGAGGAGTCAAACTGACTCGGAGTAAAGGAGGGGGCCATGTGAAAACTTCAGTGTGGGTGATGGGGCCTCAGTGGGGGTACTAGCAAGAGGAGTGAAAAAGGAGGCTCATTGTGAAAGTTGCTGTACAGGGAGAGGAGGCAATGGGACTTGATGATTGAAAAGAAACAGACTACGGAGAAGAGAGTCCAAGCCAAATAATTACGGGGCTTCAAATCCAGGTGCTCAAAGTAAGGAATGCCTATATCTGGAACAGGGAATTGGGAGGGGGTTCTGGTTTTCTATGGAGGTGAGGTGGGAAGAGATGATGAATTAAGTTTTTGTCCCAAACTATCCATTCCCCAAGACTGTAAGACTGTGTAGGGATTTTTTCTCTCTTAGTTTTCTCGATGGTACAATGCATAGGACTCCTTTGGACCAGTTCATTCATTCAGCAGCTCTTCATTAAGCTGTCATTATGGTCTAGTTTTTGAGAACACAGAAGTGAGTAGGGCAGACCTGGTCCCTGTCCTCATGAAAAGCAGATATTGAACAAGAAATTATAAGGGTTCTTTTTGTGTTCCTAGTATCAAGGAAGCATTTCTTCCCCTGGACTAATCCTGTTCTTTACCCCCCAAATCCAGAGTATGCACCAATGGGAAAGGGCATTTGTCAAACATTTTATTAGCAATTGTATCTTGTAATAAAAAAAATACCATTACAACCATTAATTTATTACTTTGTTCTACAAATATTTAGTGAGTGTCACTATGACTCTGTATTTTTAGCCCTCATGTGCACAAATAAGTAAAGGACACAGACAAATAAACAGATAATGATAAAAGGGTATAATAAGTGATTGAAGGGGTAAGACCCAGGTGTTGTTGGAGCGACTAAGAGGGATATTTACACAACTAGTACAGGTGGCTGGGCAGGGAAGTTTCTTTGACAAGAATAAGGCAGTATTAGCTACATAAGGGCAGGGGGCGGGATGGGAGTATATCTTCCATGCAAAAGGACATTTCTAGTTCAAAGACTTGGACACTAGAGAGGCTTAGGCTTGTTGGGGAATGATTTACAACCTAGAATTTTATACCTAGCAAAACTACCAACCAAAAGGTGAAAAAAGAATAAAGAAAAGACACATTCAGATATGCAAATTCTCAAAAAAAGTACTTCCCATGTATCTCTTCCCAGGAAACTAGTGGAGGACGTGCACCAGCAGAAACAGAGCAGCAAATCCAGAGACTAGACACCATGGGAATAACTGAATGGAGTTTAGGTAGGCAGGGGCTGGATCAAAAAGTCTTCCTTATGCATAGTAAGGAGTTGGACATCATTATATTGCCAAAGTAACTTAAATAAATAGTAGAATGATATTCTAAAATAGTAATTTCTTTCAAACTTTGAATCTTAGGGACCCTTTTGAGCAACATTGTGATTGGCTTCTACAAGAAACAATAATTTTAAACTTTTTCATATTTTGTGTTCCTTTAAAAAGATTTCTGCGGAGTTTTAAAGAGTTTGGGAAAGTCTAGAACTGTGTATAACTACTGCCTAAGCAGCCTTCTGCAATTCCGTGGGGCTCCCAGGGTCAGGTGGTTGTAGGAATTTTAAGGCCTATATAGGTGGCCATAGGGCTATGAACAGCTCTGGAGCAATGTACTGTGGAAGAGGGGCAAGTGGTTTAGGGAGGTAATAAGGCCCAGCTACTAAATTTCAGCATGACTCTGCTGGTCATTCTTCCTTCAGCAGCAAAGGTGATCCCTGGAAGAATATTTCTACTAGAACAGATCTACTTACCAATTAAGTGCTGAAACTGCCTTCACCAATGGCTTCCAGACTGCCAAGAAATGAATTTTTAAAATGCAAGCATGGGGTAGGGGAAACACAGCATGACTATAGCTCCTCTCCTGCTGAACTTTGCCACAGCTGGAATAAGGCAGGTTGTGTGTGTATGTGTGTGTGTGAATGGGAAAAAGAGAGAGGAGAGGGAGAGAGATTGTTCAGTGGGCTCAGAAGAAATTTATGGGTATGTTATAATATTTTAGCAAATCGTAGTCAACACCAGAGCAGGGATCCAGGTGTTCCCTAAATCTGAAGCCAAGGAGAACCTTTTATTTATGGATTCAGCAGACAGATGGTTGTTTTCTTTTTGATACCTCCGTTCCAAATACAACGATAAAAGATCAGCCCAGAAACCAAGCAGCGTTGTGGTGTTTGCTGGTTTTGCTGGCCATAAAAAAGGGTGTTGCTCAGTTCATCAGCTGGGAGAAACCCTTCCCCACCCTCTCCTGATCAACCTCTTTGTCTCCCACTAAGTAAGTGAATTTTAAATATCCTCTAAAGTTGGCTGGTGACCTGGAAAATTCCTTTTACTTTGTTATGCTGCTAATGGCCCATCAGTTTAAGCCTCCTACTCTAGAAACTTTCTTTCTCCTAACTAGACTGAGGAACGCAGGAGCAGAAGTGAAAAAATGAAAGAAAGGATTCCTAATTCTAAGGGATTTGGGAAGACTCAAAGATTATCAGGCCTAGGTGAAGGGAAGGAAAGAATATCATTTGCCTTGATCCTTCTGCACAGCATCTGGCATAAGAGCATGTGTACACAGGGCCTTGCTGAATGGCTTTAGATGAAGGTGATAATTTTTGAATGCATTAATAGCTCAATCGTGCACAATTTTGGTGGACACAGGTCTTCTGAAAGACCTCTAATTCTAGAGGCCAGCATTCAGACTTAATGTTTGAGATGTTTTAAGCTAATAAGTATGTGAATGCTGATAAGCCATAGAGCTCAGTTACTTACCTTATTCTCATTTGAAAGGTGCAGTTAATAATTGCCTTGAATCTCATTATTGTTTGTTATAAAGCCAAGAATTACCATTGACTAAGTGTGGCAGGTGTAGGGTTCAAGACTTTTCCTGTATTATCTCATTTAATTCTTTCCAAAAAAATCTTTGAGGCAAATACTATTATGATTCCCATTTTAGAGTAGAGGAAACTGAGGCTATTTATAAACTACAAAGATCTAAGAAAACATAAAGAAGAGGAAGTGCAGAATGGCCCAACAATTCCTCCATAGAGCATGATACTTCACAGTGTGCCAGTCACATAGGCCATGAATTTGCTGAGTTATCAAGTCCTCACCAGTGGAGACAGTTCTGCATATGTATAATGTTATAAGTGGACCCCTGTCCCTAGCTTCTGGAATAAGGTTCCACCTATCAAGCACTGTTGTTTCTCTTCAGGTCTTGGTCTGTCAGATCGATTTCTCAGCTTCCAGAACAACAGGTAGATGCACAGAGAAGTCAGAGCCTTGGAATACCAATGCCACCCACCTTACTCACCTCTACTGCCAAGTAGCACCTTTGGCAGTTCTTCCCTCTCAAATGAGCTTTGTCATTTCTTACATCAGGTGGAGCTGGCAGCTCCCAAATCCATCTTCTGTGGGACACTCGCTGGCTAGAGGGGAGGCAGCTGATCAGGAAGATACTGCCACAGGAATGCCACACTGAGGAGGAGGCAGCTGTGGAAGAGCAATGGGACCGTTAACATCCACTGGGAAAACCTACAAAGATGGCCATTACCAGGGGTCTACCCTGGAGAGAGTTCCCAGGGAGGGCTTTCATACTTCCCCTTTTAATATTTATTTGTGTTATTCATATAGAAGTACCTTTATCTTTAAAAAATTAATACATGAATGTTGTCATTAATACAGAGAAAATAAAGTATACCATTAATATTACATACTCCATCACAGTGCCCCCTCCCCTACCACCCACCTGTATCTGCCCCGTCATCATTAGTAACGGTTTGGAGTCTATCCTTCCAGGTGGTTCTACTGGTTTCTTTGTCTTCTGTCCGTGCCAGTGTGTGTATGTGTTTGCATGTGGTGTTTACATAAGTATCAGTGAGAAGACCCTATTATGTACCTCGTTTATCACAGGCATCTTTCTGGGTTATGCAGCTCTCTTCTCCTTTTTAACAGCAGCATAATATTCCACGGTAAACCCAGTCCCTCTTCCCTTTTCTACTTTCTGCTTTAACAGGTCTTTTACTTCCCTGAGGAACCTGTTTCAGCTCCCACTTACCATGCTGTCCTCTGGGTCTTGCCTCAGGAACTGCTCAAATGTGAAGATGGTCCAGGTGAAAAGGGCAGTGGTGGGCCCCATGCAGGAGAGTGTGGGGCTGTGTGATTGTATTCTACCCTGGCCATACTGGGGTATACAGGAAGCTCTTCTGTCTTCGCCCTGCCAACTGATTCTTCCATCTAGTTAAGGAAAAACTGTACATTTTGGGGGAATCATCTTTGAAAATGACCAAGAAGATCAATGCAGAGAAATATAGAAGCCTGTGTTCTTAGAGTTGCAGTCTCTCATCTGGGACCTGCACTCTGGCCATGCATACTTTGGGGCTGTCAGAATGCCCAGAGGTCAACCAGGCCAACCGCCTGCCTCCATCCAAGATGGAGGAGTGGCCCTAAAGTACCCCATTATTTTCTTTTGGAAGTTACTCATGTGATGTACAACTCTGTTAGGTAGAAATTTGTTCCTTGTCACTGGGAAGACGCTGCAGCTTAGAGGACTCAGGCAAGACCACTTATTAGCTCGCTCTATGCTCTTGGCCAAATATTGTATCCTCTTCGTACCTCGGTTTTCTCATCCATAAAAAGGAGATAATTGTAGTATCTATATAATTTGGTAGGGGTTTCCTTTAAACTAAAATACTGTAAAATAAAATATAGACATAGTATATTTGGTCTATGATACAGTTACTGGATGCTAAGCACAAGATTATGTGACTGAGTATACCCTGAATGCAAAGAGCTCTCATGGTGCTTTAAACTCACACTTTAGAGGTCATTTAGGTCAATGGCTCTTAACCCTGACTTTACATTAAACTCATCCAGAGATCCTTTAGGAAATGCCAATGCCCAGTCCCTGATCAGGTAGCTCAGTTGGCTGGAGTGTTGTCAGGTTATGCCAAAGTTGCGGGTTTGATCCCTGATCAGGGAACATACAAGAATCAACCAGTGGATGCATAAATATATGGAACAACAAATCGATGTTTCTCTCTCTCTCTCTCTCAAAATCAATAAAACTTAAAAAAAAAAAAAGCAAATGTTCAGACTCCATTACCAGAAAGTTGGATTCTCTTAGTCTGAGGAGGGATCAGGGGTCAGTGTTTTTGAAAACCTCCCTGGGTAATTTGAGTTTACGCCCAGGGTTAAGAACTACTGAATTTCTTCAGTGTTCTCATTTTCCAGATGAGGAAACTGAGGCCTAGAGAGGCAAGGGGCTTGCCCTGGTCATTACAACCACAGAGGAAGGACCCAGGTCTCTCTTACCCTGGATGCCATTCTGGCTCTGTATTTTTAGCCCTCATGCTCACCAACTAGTAAAGGACACAGGCAAATAAACAGGTAATGATAATAGGGTGTAATAAGTGTATCCAGGAGGTAAGCCCCAGGGTGTCCTTCAGGTGGACCTGGGATGGGCAGAGGCACTTTCCAGCTTCCACTCTCTCTTCTGATAATATTCTGTGGACTCCTCAATCAGCTCTTCCCAGGGCTGGCGCTGCCTCTTGACCCTTCAGCTCTCAAATCAGATGGTCACCTGCTCTGAGAGTTCTCCCTATACAAATCCCCTGTTCTAGAGTATGAGCCTTTTATCAGAGCGCTACAGCATGTGAACTAATCCTGCTCCTCCTGTCGTTCGTCCGTCGGTCCATTCATTCATTTTCAGAATCTAAGCCCCTGGGAGTAGGGACCGTGTCTGGCTTGTTCGTGCTGTACAGGACCCAGAATGGTGACCATCGCTTAGTAAAACATGCTCATTAAATGACTGAATGGACGAAATCCCAGGAGGGCAGTTGAGTATTTTTTATTTTATTCAGGTCCTAGCCATCTGATTCTCATTATTCCTACAGCTCGGGAAGCCTCCCCCTGCTTTGGCATTTTATAAACCTCGTGTGCGTACGTCGACATTTTAACCATAAATCCAGCGTTTTGGGGCTGGAAAATTCGAGGCGAGGGGATTCGGGAGGGGATAAAAACAACCCGGAGGTCCGAAGCCGGGGCAGCGCTGCCCTAGTTGGGGGGTTGGGAGGGGAAGCGTCGGGTGGACGCCCCTCCAGCCCCTGCTGGCCCCCTCGGCGGGAGATGGCCCTGGGCTGCGGCATCCATCAGAAGGGAGCGCCGCCGCCGCCTCCTCTCATTCCTGGTGGGGGGACGCCGCGGGGGAGGGGACGCGATGCGATCCGGGTCGCGGCCCGAGGGCGGCTCGGACAGCCGCCTCCGCATTCCGGTCTTGCGCACCCCCGGAGGTGGCGCCTAGGGGAGGCTGTGGGTTTTTTGGGGGGTTTTGTTGTTGGGTTTTGTTTTTTTTTTTTTTTGAGCCGCAGGGGAGTGGTGGAGGGGAAGGGGGCCGGTGTGTGTCTCTTTAAGAGCGGGAGCGCTGCCCCCGCCTCGCAGGCGCCCAGAGCCTCACAAAAGAACAGGATGTTGTTGATTTGTCACCAAACCACAGAGAGGAAATGATTGTAAATTTCCTTTAAACATCCCCACCGCGCTCCGGCCGCCCCCGCTTCCGCCTCCGCCGCCCCCGCCCGGCCCGGCGCAGCGGGGCCTCTGCGCTCCCGCGGGGCGCCCGCTCCTGGCCTCCAGCCTCCGTGGCCAGGCCACAGGCCCCGGGCGGCTCCGGGACGCCTGCGGGGGGAGTCCCCCGCCCCCACCGCGCCCCGGATCGCGTTCCAGTAGCTTTCTTCTGATTATTTTTTCAACAGCTGCAGCGGAGAAAGGACCTCAGCTCGTGTGGACCTGCGTTCGCCCTTCCCTGCTTGGCCTTTTCCCCCTGGGACGAATAGGATCCGCGCGCCGGCGTCCCGGCAATACCCAGGAAGCGCCTGAGTGCGCACCGCTGAGCCTCGTAACTTCCCTGCAGAGGCTGTGATCATTAGCTCTAGTGAAGGTGGGGAAACTGAGGCCCAGGGAGGTTACCACAAGTAGCCAAAAGTCACCAGTTTCTGGAACCCCCCAGAGGCTTTTGTAACACCTTACCTAGATTTGGTTCACCCCAGAATTTAGTGTTGATAACCATGGAGCCATACTGCCTGGGAAACCTACAGAGTGCCCAGTCATCAAAAGTGGCAGTTTGCATTGGGAAGTCCAAAGCCACAGTTACTTAATGAGGAGCATCCCTTACCACCTCCAGCTGGGCACCGTCTTTCAGAAGCTGCTCTGGTCTCAGGGTCTCAGTTTCACCTGTGCCTTTCTGCATCCTTACTTCTCCCTGTACCTCTCCCCATTGCTCTGTAAGATTTCTGGAAGCCTTTGGTGCAGTTAATAATTCCTCCTCAACCTGTGGCCCATGGCAGAGTGGTCCAGTCTGATCTGTGGTCTAGGGAAGGGCTGCCTTTGGTGTATAGGGTGTTGTTTTGGAGTAATTAATGCTTGTAATTTAAAGTGGTTGCATTGGGCTTCTTGGCTTAAATATTCAAAGCAGCAGCTAATATGCCAGACACTTTCATTTAATCCTTAAAATAGTCCCACAAGATAGGCACTGCTATCCCCTATGTGCAGATGGGCAAACAGGATCTGAGGGGTTGGGGAACCCGACCAGCTTATACACTGTAGTGGAAGAACAGGCCTCACTGAGTCACCACATTCTGATTACTGGTTGGCTCCCTCTTTAGTACTTTGAATCTGATTAGTAGGTAGTGAAGAGAGGGCAGTAAATTTGGGGAGAAGGCTGGTCACCTCCACCTCCAGGGAGCTCTGGGCCAGATCCCACTTTCTGGGTAAAAAGAACTGGACTGGCGGACACATGCAGGCTGGAATCTTCTCTTTCAGAACCTTTTGAGGTCCTGAGTGGCTTGGAGAAAGGGGGACCAGATGTAGAGTCTGAGTTTTTTCCACTCGCGTGGAAAAATAGGATCCTTTAAAAAATTACCTGCTCGTGGATTCCTAAGAGTGAATAGCCCTCTTCTTTTGCAAGAATCTTAGTTCTGAGCCGGTGACATGGATGGAAGTGGGGCAGGGAGAGTTGTGTCTGCCTCCGAACATCATCAGTGTCATATAAGACAGTTCATGTTATCATGAGCCTGCTGTGTGCCAGGCACTGTGCCAGGTGTCAGATATGTGTTTTCTCATTTGATCCTTAGAAGAAGGATCCCAAGAGATGAAAAGCTGGTTCCCAGAGAGGTTGTCCACCTAGGAATGGTGGGGCTGGGCTTTGCATCTTTCCTCTTAGCATCCCCTGTGTCTGTGCAAGAGGAAGTCACCCAGAAGCCCCAGAAACTGCAGTGCTTGCCTTCAGTCAGTGCAGAAGGCCAAGAGGGTCCTCAGTGCTGGTGGATCTTGGCTCCTTGGTGCTGCAGCTGTCTGCATTTCCGCATCTGTGAGCACATTTGTTGATGGATTTCCAGAGCTGCTGCGCTATCTCCACCTGTCCTTTTCGCTTTTATAGATTGCCAGTCACTGGGGCATCCAGGTCCCAAGCACTTGGAGGGAAAGCCATGTGCTTAATTGTTTCCATTCCCCAGATGAGGAGCACAGAGTCCCAGCATGCTGAGCTGTTGGTCTGAGCAGACTGAGCTAGATAGAAGAAATTGGGGTCCCTGGCCTCTGCCACCACATAGTTCTGGGGAAGCAGGAACCAGAGGGCAGGTCCTCTGATGTCTCTGTGCCTCAGTTTCCTAGTCTGTGAAGAACTTCAGCCTGTGTGGTATCTGATGGACCTTTCAGTTATGATCAGAATAGCTTCTGTTTATTCGTTCAGTTAACATTTATTGCACAGCCACTAAATGCTAGGCACTTGTGTAGGTGCTGGATATACAGCAGTCAACAAAACTGATTTTGTATTGATATTGATCAATGTATTGATATACATTATAGATGAAGGAGACAAAGAAATGTAAACAAATATGTATGTGTAAAATGTCAAGTAGTGCTTCTGGCTTAGGACAGAAAGAATATAAGGGGGAAGCAGTGTGCATGTATAAGTGGAGAGTGGCTAGCATTTTATTTTATTTAGGGTGGTAAGGGAAGACTTACTGATAAGGTGGCATTTGAGAAGGAAGGGAAAGAGTGAGCCACATAGCTTTCTGGAAGGTTCCTTTAGGCAGCTGGAATGACAAAGATCAAGGTGAGGAGAGGGGAGTATGTTGCATAGGACATACAGTGTGTCAGACACTGTGCTAAGTGCTTTATGTTACGTATTTAATTCTGTTATTGCTGTATTTTATTTGAAGAAGCTGAGGCTCAGAGAAGGTAAGTGATTTGTTCAGGGCCACAGAGCTAGCAGATAGTGGAGGTGAAATTCAAATGCTAGTCTTAACCATCATTCTGCTTCCTATTGAGGGACTCTCCTCTTTGGTGTTTAATTCATAATTGGGTTCTTTTGATTTCTTGGGGATTGTCAACAGTGGCCAAGGTAACTCCTGGTCCATGAGTTGCATAGTTTTGGGGAGAGAGCTCTCTCCGAAGTTCCTTATGGTGAGTTGAAAAAGGGATTATGTTTAATGCTGGAAAACCCCATGTTGTGTTTATGGCAGAAGGGGGAAAAACACCTTCAGATTAATGTAAACAAGGGAGATGGAAGAATGGGGTGGCCTGGAACCCTCTGCCCCCCTCTTTCCTTTTAATTTCCCCATGATAGGCCCAACACAGCATGCTGTATTATACAGCGATAATTAAAACACTTGGATTAGTGAACTGAGATTTATAGGGCAAACAGGAGCCAGAGGAGAAAACAACAGTCATCTCTTTTATTTGCAGGCAGATATCCAAATTGCCATTTGCTTGCTTTTTCTTCCTGACACTATCACCTACTCTGCTTAATTAGATCCTTCTCCCCCCCCCCACCCCCCATACACTTCCAATGCCCACTAAGCCTGTTGCTCAGCAGAGTTTGTGAAGCCACATGCTGAACCCTTCCCATGGCGCAGGGAAGATGAGTCAGAGAAACTGGCCAAGAAAATGCAAAAACCTTTGCATCAGGCTGGAGAGCCTGCCTGTCCATTGGCATCCTGACTCAGGACAGGGAGGGCTGAACCCAGGGCCACAGAGAGGAAGCTCCCAGCTTCCTGGCTCTCCTCCGTTTTCCACTAAACACCGCTGTTGCGGGGAGCAGAGAGAGTGAATTCCCTAAACAGCAGACTCCCCCCAGTACACATTCCAAAACCACATAGAAAGAGTTCAGTCACATCCCCGAATATTGATGGAATCTTTTACTGTGTTCTAAGTATCGTTCTAGACAGTGAAGGGGATGACAGGTTGGGGGGACTGAGATGAACAAAATGCTGCCAAAATTTACAATGTAGTAGACAGGGCAGCCGGGAAGAGCTGATGAGAATTTTTGGCCAAATTCATTGCTCGATAAACATGCATTGAGTACCTACTTTGTGTCAGGCATTTGTAGACACTGAAGGGGACACGAGTGACAAGACACCTCCCAAATCCTTGCACATGTGGATTTGCAGTCTCCCTTGATGGGGGAGGGGCAGGACAATAAATTCATTGCTAAAGAGCGTAAGAACTATGGAGAAAAATTAAGTGGGGAAGGTGTCAAGAGAGTGCTGGGGCTTGTCATTTTTAAAATAAAGTCATTGAGAGAGAAAAAAATTTTTTAAAGAAGAAATAAAATGAAGTCAGTGAAGGCATTGTAGCAGAGACTGACAGAACTGATTGGGAATCTGGGCTTTGACCCCTACTGGCCTTATGACATTTAAGTTTATGTTATCAACTGGTCTGAATTTTATTTTACTCATCTATAAAGTGGGGCTCATCATAGACACTTACAAAGGGGTTCAATGAGGAAAAAAAATATAAAAATATATGTTTAATTAGGGCTCTGTGACTATTAGCTGTTATTAGTATTACATGCTTGTAACAGGGTGATGGGGAGCTGAAGGAATGACAAATTACTGATGGAAAAAAAGGGTTATTATCCGTGTCACCTTTCCTTTTTCCAGTAATCACAGTTGGCCGAAACGCCGAGGAGGAGGCAGGAGTGCTGGTGGATTCTTGAGGCCAGAATTAAGATTGGAGAGGATTTAGATAATGGCTTGGTATGTGGGACGTAGGTGGGAGTTAGAGGATTGTCAGTATTTTGCATTCTTTTAAAAAAATTATTTTCGACATGCTGTGTGTTCACCCTTTTGTTGTGTTCCCCAACAAGCCTGGCAGGGAGGCTGGGGGCTGCCCACTTGACCAATCAGGAAACCAAGCACAGGATGTGAGTGCCCGGCCAAGGTCACCTCCAGTCTCCAGAGGAGATCTCCTGCCGGTCTGGAGATGAGTCATCCTGGAGTGTTGCTCCCGGGGTGAAATCACAAAGGAAGGAAGGCTTGGATTTATTGCAGGCGGCCGGGGAAGTTTCCTGTTCTTGAGAAGTCTTAGAAACAGTAACTCTCCCACCTGAGGGGCCTTGTTCTTCCAAGGTCAGTCTCCTGAGTAGCCCCCACTCCCACCCTCCCACTGAAAATTCAGGGTTTGATTTGAGCTGAAGGAGAGGGTATTGAAAGCCTTTGGCATAAACAGAGGAGACAGAAAGGAGAACAAAAGAGAGAGAGGGTACAGTGGTTGAGAACTTGGACGCTGGGGTCTGACAGATCTGGGTTTGGTGTGGTTCTGCCACTTACCAGCTTGGGCAAATCTCAGCAAGCTTCTCTGAGCCTGTTTCCTCATTTGTAAGGTGGAGGAGGAACAGATGTTCCTCTATTCTCAAGATTCTTTTGGCGGGTCTAATAATGGGGATCCCACATACATGAGAGGTTCAAAGACAAAGAGGGAAAAGGAAGTGTATATGACATTCTGAGCTAAGGATCATCTTGGGGCATCAGAGCAGAGAAAGGTCTTCGCAGGACAGTAAGAAGAGCAGATGTTCAGTAATTGGAAGTTTGCCCTGCTCTACAGATAGGTTAAAAAAAAAAAAAGGTTATCTTGATAACCTCTTATTATGGGCAGGACCCCTAATTCAAATTCTTCTAGTTAAGTGTTGGGGGGAGCAGAACTTTCTCAAGCCCGGCAGTAGAAGGCCTTTAGTAACGAGAGCTGGTATATTGGAGAAGAAAAGGGGGCCGTGCTGGGTAAAGGAGTCAGGGTTAAAGGGTCCCCAGTTTACTGTATCCCTCCCCACGCTGGCCCATTTAGATGAGGTCTTGATGAAGCTCTTTTCATTCAAGACATTTAGAGTCAGTCACGGAGGGCGATGTCAGCTCTCTTGGAGTTCAGGCTGGTACCAGCAGAGCAGCAGCAGGCCAGCATCTGATGTCTCCCCATCCTTGCTCACTCTCCCTGGCACCATGGTTCAGTGGGCATGGCATCCCCTTGGTTCCCTCTCTCCCTGCTTCCCTCTCTCCCCGCTTCACCTTAACCGTTGCTTCTCTGGCTCAGACCCATTATTCCTCCTGTCTCTGTTGACTCCGTATAATGAAAATAACCGAGCCTGTCTCCACTGATAACTGTCCCACCCTAGTCATCTGGCTCTGATTGAACACCCCATGCCTGCTGCAAACGGCCCTGCTGGAGCCTGGTCCCTAAGCCCAGGCATCTGGAACCCAAAGGCTAGATGCACTTCTGAGGATGGCTGACACCCTAAAGCTTCTAGGCCAAGGGACAAGAGCTCTGAGAGCACCCCAAAACATTTACCCAAGCGTTACTGATGTTCTCCAATTATGAATCTCCCTTTAGCCTCCAGTCCTACTTCCTTGCCACTCCCTGTCCCTATTCGATGTAGCTTTCATGAAGAAAACATAACAGGCGGAGTCGAAGAGTTGCATGGGCTTGGGAAAGGGAATGTGTGGAAGCTACAGAGACTCCATATTTTTCTGATTTTTATATAAATTGTCTAAAGAGCAGATCTCATAAGATCAGCACCTCTCAACTTGAGCAAGAAGGGCAGAGGTGGCATAGCGGAACCTTATTTAACTATATCATTTTAGTCCAAGGAATGATTAAGTTTGCATATTTTGTTAAGGTATTTTAACAATCTTAAGTGGGTAAAAAAAACCACAAAAAACTAAAACACTTTTAAATCTAAAGGGACATGCCCCTTTGTCTGGACTTCATTTTCATTTTTATCCTTGCACACAGACACATATGCACATATGGTGAACTCTCTTACCAGGGCCTGGATTGTGCTAAAGCTTTTATGTATTTTTCACCAGGTTTTTGCACTAATGCTAGATGGAAGGAATTATTATCCCCATTACTCTGATGAAAAGGCTGAGGCTATGAGGGGTCATATGGCCATAGCTGGCAGAACTGGGATTCAAACCCGGGTTTGATTCCATCTAAAGTCTGCAAACTTAGTGATAGGTAGGATTTTTGTAACTGTTTTACACTCAGCAGTATATTACAGACATTTCCCCATGTTTTCCTATAGTCCTAAGTACTTTTTAAAATTTTACTTATTTAAAAAAAAATATTCTATCAATTATTTAATTGCAGTTATCTCATTTTTCCCCCCCTTGGCCCCACCCTCTGCCTGATACCCCCCTTCCCTCCAGCAGTGCCCCACTTAGTTCATGGCCATGAGTTATGTGTATAAGTTCTTTGTCTTTTCTACTTCCTATACTATTCTTAATATTCCCCCTGTCTATTTGGTACCTACTAACTATGCTTTTCATTCCATGCACTTTTTCTCCCTCCTCCTCCTTCTTCCTCCCAACTGATAATCCTGCAAATGATCTCTGTATCATGATTTTGTTCCTGTTTTGCTTGTTTGCTTAGTTTGGTTTTTTAGATTCAGTTGTTGATAGTTGTAAATTTGTTGCCATTTTAATGTTCATAGTTTTGATCTTCTTTTTCTTAAATAAGTCCCTTTACCATTTCATATAGTAATGGCTTGCTGATAATGAATTCCTTTAGCTTTACCTTGTCTGGGAAGCACTTTATCTGCCCTTCAATTCTAATTGATAACTTTGCTGGATATAGTAATTTAGGTTGTAGGTCCTTGCTTTTCATCACTTTGAATACTTCTTGCCAGTCCCTTCTAGCCTGCAAAGTTTCTTTTGAGAAATCAGCTGATAATCTTATGGGAATTCCTTTGTGGTAACTCCCTGCTTTTCTCTTGCTGTTGTAAGATTTGCTCTTTATTTTTACCCTTTGGCATTTCAATTATGATGTGTCTTGGTGTGGTCCTGTTTTTGTCCATCTTGTTTGGGACTCTCTCTGCTTCCTGGACTTGTATGTCTATTTCCCTTACCAAGTTAAGGAAGATTTCTTTCATTATTTTTTCAAATAAGTTTTCAATTTCTTGCTCTTCCTCTTCTGCTGGCATCCTTATGATTCTGATGTTGGTACATTTGGAGATGTCCCAGAGGGTCCTTATACTATTCTTGTTTTCTTAAAATACTTTTTTCTTCTTACTGTTCTGTTTGAATGCTTATTTATTCCTTATGTTCCAAATCATTGATTTGAATCCTGGCTTCCTCCCTTCCATTGACGGTTCCCTGTCAATTTTTCTTTAGTTCATTTCTTATTAGTGTAACCTTCATTACTTTCATTATATTGCTGCCATACTCTGTGAGTTCCTGGACCATACTGATAATCAGTGTTTTGAACTCTGCATCTGATAGGTTGGTTATCTCCGTATTGTTTAGTTCTTTTTCCTGGAGTTTTGTTCAGTTCTTTCCTTTGGGCCATATTTCTTTGTCTCCTCAATTTGGCAGCCTCCCTGTGTTTGTTTCTGTGTATTAGGTAGAGCTGATTTGACTCCCTGTCTTAGTAGCATGGCCAGTTGTATAAAAGGTACCTGTAAATTGTGTGTGGTGGAGCCTTAGTTAGTAATTGCCAGGTCAGGGTAACCTGCTTCATTGCTTTGTGGCTCTGTGTGGAGGGAGGGCTCAGAGAGTGGACAGTGCTGCTCCCTGGCTTCTGGAGATTTGCCGGCACTCTTCCCATTTCCAGTCACTTCACTCACTCCCTGTGTGCGACCTGTGCCCTTCCAGCTTTTGCCCTGGTGGTGAATCCCAGAGTGGGTGGGTTTACGTACGTTCTAAGTCCATGCGGTCCCTTTAAACAGAGTCTCCTGAAAATCCTGCAGTTTCTTCTGCTGTCTCAAGCCCCCATGGATTTTATAGCCAGAAGTTATGGGGAATTATTTTTCTGGTGCTGGAATTCTGAGCTGTGCGGTCTGGCCTGGTGCTGGGATTACTTGCTCCCAAGGTTTCCCTCCCAATTTTTCGCCGCCACGTGTGAATGGGGGACCATTCGTTCCACTGTCTCCACCTCGCTGGGCCACATCACATCTCTGCACCCTTCTGCCTGTTTCCCTGACTCTGCCCATCCTACCCATCTGGTTGAATGTAGCTTCTTTAAATTCTTAGTTGTTGGGCTTCCATACAGCTTAATTTTATGATAGTTCTGGGTGTTATTTGTTTTGGGATCTAGTTGTAATTCTTTGTGGTTGTGTGAGGAGGTGAAACATGTCTACCTATACCTCCATCTTGACCTGAAGTCCCTAATTAGATTTTAAGATGGGGACATAAGATTCTCGAAACCATCATCGTGCAACCATTTTCTCCTTTGGGGCATTTGTGGACAAGTCATTGGCTCAGGGCTGCCAAGCAGGGGTGGCAGTAAAAGGACGCAGCACGGGCGGGTGGAAGTTGGCCTGTCGGAAGCAGAAGAATGCTGCAGCTGAGAGGAGCACAGAGAGATGCTACCCACCTTCCTCGCTCTTATATTAGGCCTGGGGTTTGGAGCCCTGTGCTGCTTGACCAGTATTTCAGCTGTGTGACTTGGTGTGGGTGAGGGTGGCAAGGAAGGGTCAATCCTTTTGAGGTACACAGAAGACAAGTTTTAGTCCCCACTTTACAGATCAGGAAATGGAATCTTGGGAGGTCAAGAGTCTTGCCAGGGTCCAGCTCTAAGGTGGCAAGATGAAGAACCAAGTATCGGCCTTCTAACTCTGGGTACCTTTCTCTTCCATCAAGATAATTCTTTTTTCTCCCCCTCTGGTTCATCTCATCCAGATTGCTTGCCTTCCTGATAGGTGGGGATGCTTTCCAAATAAACCACATAGGTGTGAATGCAGACTAGACACAGATGCTCCAGCAGGGCAGATGTACTCTTTGCTAAAGAAGGGAGGAGTAGTTGGCAAAGAAAACCAGAACTTCTTTCCTAAAAACTTCTGTAGTAAAAAATGCTTTTTTTGGGTCTTGTTGGCCCAGAAGGGACATGGTGGCTGAAGTTCCTCCTTTAGATCTTAAAGATGTAGAGGCCGCTCCGCCTCTGCCTGCAGAAGGGCAGTGCTGCCAGAAACACCTTTTCAAGCCCAAGCCGTGGTCACTGCACAGCTTGCTTTCACAGTAGAAAGACCCAAGTCCCTTAAAAGGGCATTTGCAAGGAGCATTGAATTCTTAGAATGACAAGACAGTTAAAAATAAAAATAAAAAACCCTGAAACACTGTTTATATCAGCTCTGTAGCTTATCAATATAAAATGAAAATTAAGACTTTTGGGGGGTGGGTTGTTAAAAATTCATACATCTTTGCTAATGGTACCATTTTCACATTCACAATGGAAAACACACAACAAAAAACAAGGCTCATAACACCTTTTCTGTAACAACTAGAAAAGGAGTGAGTCCCTGAAAATACAAATTTGTGGTATTATTTTTGAATATTAGCAACTTCTTTAAGCTTTTGAATAGTGTGTTGTGGACTTAGTCTGCTGTTACGTTAGTTCAGCATCTTCTAATTCATACCTGTCCCAGATTCTGTTTGCTGTCGCTCTGAACCAAGCCTGTGCTAGCCCACCTTGCACTCGCTGTGGCCTTGAACCCTTACAACCCACCTTTAGAACAGTCAGGGCTCCTGTGTGCCTCATTTCATGAACACACTGTATGAATGGCTCCCCTAGAGTTTTGTAACATGGAGACCCTGGAGGTGTCCCCCATAACCATAACTATGGGTACTGACCAAGCTCTAAAGCTTCTCTCATGGGAACTTGGTGGCATGGGCAGGATTTGAATCCAGCCTTAAATTAATGAATCTGTGCTAAGACCCTTTTCTGGAGTAAGGCATTCTATTATATTATAGAGGTACATTGAAGAAAATGCCAAGATGAGTCAGACCGTTTCCTCTCTTCAGGGTCCCGCAATCTATGGTGGGCTGGGGGCCATCCTTTACAGAAGCATGTGTTAAATTTGTAATCTGCATTTTACAGATAAGAGAACTGTGATCAAAGAGGTCAAGTGACTAACTCAAGGTCACGCAGCTATGACATCATAAGACTTTTAGTAAATGGCTGTTGCTGGAACTCCTCAGCAGCTCAAGACACTTATGTGGACCACCTCATTCCTACATGTCAGGCTGGTGAAGGCCGGGGCTGCCATTAAAGGTCACGCAGAGGCTGAGGTGCCATGTACCCAAAGGGCCTGTACTTAGTGCTCCTGGACTGCATGCAGATTCCAAAACAGTTGTGTCTCTGAAAGATGCTTCCAGGCTCCTGGGTCCTAGACCTTCCATGCAGGAGAATTCATGGGTTCACTCACCTTTCCCTGTGGGGAAGGATCTCTGCTTTGGCAAGCTGACTTAGGAGACCTCCCATCCCCAAAGATTTTCCAGTAGGACAGAGGCTGACGAGAGCCCTCTGAGTTGAGCCGTGCTATATAGAAATATTTGCTTTAGGCTGTAAGTACCAAGGACGGTCTGGAAGGGCCGCGGGCGGAGGGAAGGCTGGGACTCGGGTGCTCTTTGCCCTCAGAGAGCAGTGGGCCCCCAGGCCTCTGATTTCTAGACCCCGCCATTTGTGAGCTTTGTGAACTCTCGCAGCAGCGTCTCTGCTCAGCTGGGAAGTGCCGTCTGGGTAACACCGTCTCCCTCCCAGGTTTGGGAGGTTAGGGGAGAAATGGCCAAGCCCACTGTCGGACAGAGAGTAGCTGTTTGACATGTTTCTTCCCTTCCTCGTCCCTCCTTGCCTCCCTTCCTTCTTAATTCCTCGCTGGTTAATAAACTCTGTGGAGCTTCCTGCTGCCTGCACATCTGTGGTGACAGCCTTTCCCTGTCTCACACTAGGCTTCCTGGCGGCCGCCCTGCCATCCCTGAAGCTCCCTGGAGATGTGCACATTAAGAGGGAAAAAATGTGGGGAGGCTGCCCCGGAACCTGCTAGGAGGGGGTCCAGTGAGGCTATACTGTGTTTGCTCTTTTTTAAAAAGATTTTATTTATTTACTTTTAGAGAGAGGGGAAGGGAGGGAGAAATAGAGGGAGAGGAACATCAACGTGCGAGAGATACGTCAATCAGTTGTCTTTTGCATGCCCCCACCTGGGGACCAGGCCTGCCACCCAGGCACGTGCCCTGACTGGGAATCAAACCAGGGACCTTTGGGTTCACAGGCTGGCACTCAACCCACTGAGCCATACCAGCCAGGGCTATATTTGGTCTTTCGAGTCATCTGGTCTGAGTGTTCATCCTAGCCTCTGCCACATTGGGTATGTAACCTCAGATTTGTTATTTAACTTATCTGTGCCTCTGTTCCCATATTTGCAAAATGGGGATGGGAACTGTCCTTACCTCATGCAGGGAGTGTTAAATGCAATAGTTCATTAGTGCCCCTGGCACTGGTAAATTGTAGGAACTGTTATCTGAAGTAAACACAAAACCCAGCGGGAAGGAACTTTAGACATCAGGGCCTACCTCTTTTGTTTTAAATGAATTTATTTAAGTAATTTACAATAACAATAATAAAATAACATTTATTGAACACTTACCACATGCCAGGCACTGTGCCAAATACTTTTTGTATATTGTTTAAAAATGTGAAGGTACAAGGGGGTGTGTCTCCCTCCCACCCCCAGTTCCCCTGAGCAGAGGCGGCCACGGTTACAAACACTCTGTGTGTCTTCACTGATGTCCTCTGTGCCTGTACAAATATTTCCATCCTTTTTTACCCCTTCGGCTTTAAATATGAGGAAACTTTGGCTAATGGAGGAAACACAGTAAATAATAATAATAGTTCTTATTCTAAGTGGAGGGCGCTGTTCAAAGCACTGTGAGGTTTTGAATCGTTGCTACAACTCTGCAGAATGAGCTGTCTGTATTGTGTAGAATAAATGCTCTGAGCTTTCATTTACCTCGGTGAGGTGACTGGGGATTAAATTAGATAGTCCACTAGGAGGATTTTTCAGAGGTCCTGGCACATTGTAACTGCTCAGGAGATGATGGCTGCAGGGGAAATGAGGGGTTCATGGGGCCCAAAGCTTGGATAATTTGAGGACTATCTTTAAGAGAAATACTATAGAATTATAAATCCAATAGGCATGTAAGTGAATGTTTATTTAGAGGGAGAAAAGTACTCCAACAATTTATACATCTTAAAAGCGAACAAATAAACACTATAAAATCAGGAGAATAATAGAACATTTTGATTAATTGCCTGACCCACCTCTATAATATTTTTTATTCCTACATTTTCTGGCTTCATACTCTTTGATCATTTCTTCCTATGATAAAAGTTTTCTAAAATAACTTTAATAGAGAGAATAAAAGAAATTCAGCTTTTTCGCTAGCTGGTTGATCAACATTTGTTCTTTATTATTATTGACAGCTTTGATGCAGAAAATGAGCAAATTCACGTAGACACACACTGTTTATAGTATTAACTCCATGCTCGTGTTCCACAAACAGAGGAATTTTGGTAAATACTATTTTGTACTATTCCCATCAACAATGAGAAAGAAACTATTATGGTCCATTATAATTATATGCATCCAGTATATTTCTGACAGAAGAAAACTTCTGTTTTGACTAGAAGAACTGAATCTTCTGCTTACAGTTTTACAGGCCCAGGAACTGGAAGCCTTTCTCACAGGCTGGCACCTGACTCTGTCCATTTTAAACCTTTCTCCTCGTTCCCGCCTGCACACTTCCGTGTTGGGCATTGTAGGCCATGCTCAGGTGGCAATTCAGCTGCTGCTGTGGCCACAGGAACTAGGTTCTGGCACTGGGGCCAGGGATTCTCCTGGGAGCTGGGCCTGCCCTGGAGGGTTATCAGCCACTCTACATACGTGGAGGTGGCTGTGGACCTCACAAATATATCCCACTAAATTCACACTCAATGTCCCACTAAATTGACCCCCACTTGGGCGTTCCCCAAATGCCCCAGGCCACCCTGAGTTCAAACGGGAAGGCAGGAGTGGGGAAACCAGAGTGGGGAGAGACTGTGCTCTTTTCCAGGTGTGGTTAGGACTTGACTTCAGTAAAGCTTAGATAAACCCGGGACCGCATTTCTCTCCAGACCCCTTCCCAAGAGCCTGGTGCAAGTGAGGGCTCTGAAGCCTCAGCTCGATGAGAGTTACAGTGCACCTGGCTGGCTGTGCTTAGCATCCGTGGCGAGAGCAGCGTCCTTGAGAGAGCCACTTCGGAGCCGTGTGACCTTGCTGATGTGATAGTTCCCTCAGAACCCTGGTTCCCCGGTGGTAAGCAGGATGATACTGTTACTAGTCTGTGTGTCACTGGAAACAAAAACTCCACAAAGGCAGGCAGGGTATGATTGTTTACTGCTGTGTTCACGGTGTCC
This sequence comes from Pteronotus mesoamericanus, assembly GCF_021234165.1. Classification (NCBI taxonomy): domain Eukaryota; kingdom Metazoa; phylum Chordata; class Mammalia; order Chiroptera; family Mormoopidae; genus Pteronotus; species Pteronotus mesoamericanus. The sequence continues at coordinate 21,063,978 of NW_026555084.1, read as the reverse complement.
GGAACACATAGCCTGTACTCAACAAATATCTGTTTTGTATACTTAATGAAATGCAGAGAAAAGGAAACTGAGCCACAGTGAGCTTAAGTCCCTTTTTTGTACTACACACTGCCTCCAGTCAGACCCAGCGTCTCTGGGCCCCCTGTCCTTTCCGCTGACCCTCCCATGTGAGCTGAGTAGGAAGAGAAGTTTCACTCACTTCCGAGTGCCTGAGATAGTCATCTGAGTTATTCCCTCCATCATGGACATGAGCCAGGGTCCCTGGGTCTCGTCTCTGGAATTTGCTCTGATCCATGGAATCCACTGTTCCAGAGATTCGCCTGCCTCTTCCCCTCCCTGACCCGACCTGGTTCCCTGGGAATGGTGGGAGGCAGGGAGACAGTTGGGAGGACAAAGGTGAATGGTTTTGAGCCATAAAATAGTGAGCCTGAAAAACAAGTCTGAAAGATGAATGGCTTTGAGGCTTGTGGAGCTTAGCAGGGGCAACCCTAGGAATTATTGACATTCCTGCCTAAGAACCCTGGGAGGCCCCTCATGGGCTGGGACGGCCCCTCCCGAGCCTCCACAGCGCCCCTCCATTCCGAGAGGTCCTCCAGCAGAGCTGGAAGTCCCCCTGGGCCATAGAACCTTGGAGACGGGGCCAGAGGGGCCACCTCACTCCGTGGCCAAAGGATCCAGGTGGCTGCAGGTGTGCACTCGGCCAGACATGTAAAGCAGGCGGCAGAACTGCAGTGAGACCCTGCAGATGGAGCACCCCTCTTGGCCCTGCTTCTCCTCTGTCCGGCTGTACATTCCCAGCCAAGCTCTGCACCAGGTTCCATTTCGGTTTTCTTACAAGCTGCCCTGATGGGGTGGGCCTGTGCCTGGGGTGCTTCCCCTCCTACAGGAAGCTGAGGGTAAGAATGAGGGTGCCCGCTCCTCCTGTGCTACCTCCAGCCTCCATGAACAGAGCAACTGGGATGTTGCAGCCCATTCTCCCTCCAGGTTCAGGATAATATTTATATACAAGTGCTGGCTCTGGTCTCCACCCAGGAAAACACCAGCAGCTGTTGAAAGTCTCTTTTGTATGTGATGGAGAGCAGAGCGGCGGGGCCTCACGTGGGCCCCCTTGAGCTGCTCTGGAGGTTGTTAGGGAACAGCAAGTGCGTTTTATTTGTGTTTTTCAAATTCATCTCAGGGCTGTGTCCTGGCAACTGAGGGCCTGTCAGAGCCTAAAATGTCTGGTTCCTTTTAGAAAAGACAGAGGGATTAGGTGTCCCAGGGTCTTTACCAAATGCATTGTTGGTGGTTTTGATTGAGGTTTCATTTAGGGAACACGGGTGTGGAAATGAAGATGCCAAAGATCCAGGATGCGAGGTTTGTGAAGACACCTGGAGGCAGGCGGGCATACCCCAGTGGTAGGGATGTCAATTAATGCAGCTTTTTGGAGGGAAATTTGCCAACACCTTTCCTAAAAAATGAGCATGATGTGCGTTGCATGGAATTGATGCAACAATTCCATGCCTTGGGTGCTATCCTAGAGTGATGCCTGCCTGTGTATACAATGACTTAAGTTCCAAGATGCTCACTGCAGGAAAAGGAGAACATCACCTTTGTGTCTCTCAGCAGGGGACTGGCTCAATAAATTATGGCTCATCCACATGATGCAGCATTAGGAGGCTACTAAAGAAAAGAACACGCTGGATGACAATACTAGCCAACACACATCCACTACTTACTTGACAGACTATTCTAAGTAATTTTCATATTTTACAGTATGAGGAGCTGGGCTTTAAGCCTGATGGCTTCAGGGTCTGCAACCACCATGCAGGTGCCTGTATGTCCAGGTATAGAACGATGCCCTTGACTTACTAAGTGAAAAAGTCAAGTCACAGAGACTAGAGTGTGATCTGATTTATGTAAGAAAAAAAAAAAAGTGTGTCTGCATCACATGTATTTGTAACAGTAAAGATCGGAAAAGCGTGTATCCAGTCAGCAGTTTCCTCGAGGGAGGGGTGTGAGGGGAGGGCTATGAAAAGGATTTTTTTGTTTATTCTCAACTGCATAGAGTTGTATATTTTCTTGAACAGGTGCTGTTAGAATTTTAGAAACAGTAAGCGTGAGCACACTGCCAAGGTATTGATAATAAAATAATAGTAATTTAGTTTCCCTTTCTAAATAATCCCTTAGAAAGGAGAGACATACTATTAATCATGGGCTCAACGTAACCCTTGTGATGAACTGCAAAGGAGAAGGTGTGGAGCCAAGTCTAAGATAAATGAGATGAAGGTGGTCCCAGGAATTGTTCTGATTGGCTGAAAGGCACCCTGAGATAATAACTCTCATTCTCATTACCCTGGAAAGCCTCCCCTCCTCCTGGAAGCCCTGGCCCAGACTTTGGAAGAGTGATGGTGATGCTGACACACACCCTCTCCGCATCCCGTCCTCACTCCCTGGTCCTCCTGCATTTCATGTGTTCACTGAGTGCCTTACCGCACCTCATGTAAATACTCCACGTACCTGGGCCTTTATTTAATCACGGTCCTTTCAGAGGCATCGCGTAAGAATGGACTCCTGGGGCATTACATTTTTAGGTGCTTTGCAGTTTGCAGATCTTGCTCCCATATCATCATTTCAGTTAAGTAGGAATGGTGCCTTGTCACTGTATGCACTTTGTACAAAATCTCTTTCAGAGTTAAACCAAGCTAACTGCCCAGGGGCTTAGGAGAGGGTCTGATGAGGAAAGTGAGGACTATCAAAATGTTAACTCCATGTTAAATCCCCAGAGTCCAAGTACTGATTTGTATAATGGGATCCATCACAGGGAAGAGTGAAAACCGCAACAGTTTTACTTACTACGTCAGGTCAAAAAGCGCCCAGTGTTTCCACGTGTTTTCTTATTTTAATTCTTGAAGCAAGTTTAGAGGATAATTTTTATCACCCGTTTTCTCCATAAGGAAGCTGAGGCTCAGGAGGTTACATAAAGTCCTCAAAGTTGAACACGTGGAAAGTAGGAGAAGGCTTTCTCACCCAGGCTCCTGTCTGCCAGTCTGCAAAGTCCAAGTTCTGGGAGCTCAACAGAGGAAATAATAGAGATAAAACTTTCACTCAAATACCACCTCCCTAACATACTGTTAGCAATTTAGATTTATGTCCTTTGTTTTATCCATCTAAACAAAACTAAATAAAAACAACAATAACAACGGCTCAGTAATCAGAGGATATGTAAAATGTTTATACCCTGTTTTCTTTTTCATTAACATTATCATAACTATTTTCCTTGTTGCTTTGTGATGTCATTTTAAATTGCATACTTCTCAATACAACTCAATAGTAAATATAAAATGAATAACCTGATTTAAAATGGGTAAGTCTTGAATAGGCATTTCTCCAAAGAGGACAAAGTGGCTATCAGATATATAAAAAAAGGATCAATGTCACTATTGATTAGGGAAATGCAAATCGAATCATATTGAGATGTTACCTCACACCTTTCAGGATGGCTAGTCTAAACAAACAAACAAAAAAGACAAGTGTTGGCAAGGATGTGGAGAAATTGGAACCCTTGCACACCATTGGTGGGAATGCAAAATGCAAAATGCAAAATTGTGTAGCTGCTGTGGAAACAGTACAGAGGTTCCTCAAAAAATTAAAAATAGAAATACCATATAATCCAGCAATTCCACTTCTGAGTATTTAGCCAGAAGAATTGAAACCAGGATCTTGAAGAGATATTAGCACTCCCATGTTCAGCACTATTTACAACAGCCAAGATGTGGAAACAACCTAAATGTCCACTGACAGATGAATGGATAAAGAAACTGGTCTATACATACAGTGGAATACTATTCAGCCTTAATAAAGAAGGAAATTCTGCAATATGCAGCAACATGGATGAACCTTGCGGATATCATGCTAAATGAAGTAACCCAACCACAGAAAGACAAATACTGCATGATTCCACTTATATGAGGCATCCAAAATAGTCAAATTCATCAAAGCAGGGAATGGTGATTGTAAGGAGCTATGGGAAGAGGAAAATGGGGAGTTAGCGATGGGCATGAGGTTTCAGTCATGCAGATGGATAAGCTTAGAGTCCTGCTGTACAACATCGTACTAACAGTCAGCACTAAGGTATTATATGCTTAAAAGTCTGTTAAGAGTGTAGATTTCATGTTAAAGTGTTTTTTACCACACACATACACACACACACACAAAAGATTGTATGCTATTCCAGGAGAGTGGTATCCTTTGGAGAGCTTCCTAGACATAGAATTTCGTATGTCCAGGAGCATAAATGTTTCTATGGTTTTGAAACACATTGCTAAATTGTTTTTCAGAAAGACTGTGCTAATTTGTACTTTGACCAACAATTTTGAGTGTCATTTTCATTGCATTATTGCAGACATTAGTTATTACTAAAAAATGAAAACAAGAGGAAGTATAACTTATTTGATACTGTATACACTGCTCCCAGTGATTAGTTTGGAGAGTGGGATGAGGCTGGTGGTGTTGGTAGGTGAGGGATAGTGAAGGGGGATGTCTGTTTTCCATTTTATCTAATGTAGTACTATTAAAAATATTTTATTACACTGCCCTGGCTGGTGTGGCTCAGTTGGTTGGAGTGTAGTCCCATGACGGAAAGGTTGCTGGTTCAATTCCCAGTCAGGGCACATACCTAGTTATGGGTCCAGTCCTTGGGCCCAGCATGTATGGTCCCTGTCCCGCACGGAGGGTATTTGAGGCAACCAATGGATGTTTCTCTCTCACATCAATGTTTCTCTCTCTCCCTTCCTCTCTCTCTAAAAAGCAATGAAAAAAAAAATGTCTTCAGATGAGGGGAAAAAATTTTATTATAGGCATATACTACTTTTGTTATATATATATTTTTTAACTTTTTATTTTGAAATAATTTGTCTTACAGAAAAGTTGCAAAACTAATAAAGAATTCTCTATACAGTTTTTTTTTTAATGAGGTAATTAGAAATGCCCCCCCCCATATGTCAGTTCTTACATTAGCAAGACACTGTAAATCAGCGTTTCTTAGCAGATAGGCATAGGGTTCAGTGCTAACTTGAAGGAATCCTCATTCAGGTTCTTAGGCCTGAGCAGGTTCTGTGGGATTAGAATGTTTGGGGGTGAACCTAAAAAAGCTGCATTTAAACAGCCTCTCCCCCAAAGTGGTTCTGGGGCTCCACAATGGCTGAGAACCACTGTTGAATGTTTCTTCCTTTTTATTTTATTTCCTCCAGTAATATTGTGGCTTCCTTACTTGGAAAGCCCAACAAATTTACAAGGGTTGGGAGAAGTGAGTGAAATTTGAGCATCATTGTTGCAACTTTTCACACTTTGTACTGCTACTACTATGCTGCAACCAAGCTCTTGGAAGTGTTTTCTGTAAAGCCTGCTCTCACCCTCAAACTACGGCTCCAGGGGAGGCCAGGTCCAGACTGCTGGTGTGGATGGTGGTGGTCCTTCTTACCTTTGCCATTTGTACCCTCGAGGTTCCAGGGCATGGCCACGGGCATCGGCCCTGTATGCTGGCGCCCTTGCAGGAGCAGCCTGAAGGCCCTGAAATGAAGAAGGGTCCTGCCCAGAGCCTGGCTGCAGGTCTGCCTGCTGTTTCTTTTGTTTAGTGCTGATGTTTTTCCACGGACAGTTTGGTTTCCCTGGAGACTGTGGGCATGGCTTTTCTACACGTGTGTTACGCACTGGCCATTGGCCAGGTCACCACGATGCAGGCCCTCACCTGCCCCCACCGCCTCCTCCCTCCACCTTAGCAGTCTACCTTGCTCTTCACCCCAGAGGTGTTCTTACCAAAAAACATAGCTCTGACCATGTCACCTAATAACTCAGTTTAGTGACTTAACAACTATGAAAAAGGAGTGTTGGGAAATGTGGTCCAGAGGACAGCAGGGAGCCAAACTGTGGAGAAGTTTAAATTTAAGATGAAGAAAGCTTTGTTGTTTCTAAGTGCTGTCTAGTCCTAACTCTATTATTTTTGGCATTAAACAAGTATTACCAGTACACACCAAGTGTTACAAGCCTATATTGCCTTTGAAATGGAAAAAAAGTTAAAAAAATGCAATAATGGTTAATATAGGCAATTTAGAAAATAAGAAGGTGGAAAGCAGAGCGGAGAGAGTTGCCAGCAGTGTGGGCGTGACACGTAGAATGGAGGGTAAGCGCACAGGTCCCGGAACGGACAAATCTGAGTTCAGATCCCTTCTTTCCCCCTTGTTAGTTGTGGGCAACCATCGACAGCTTAATGGTTCTGTTGGCGCGTTGGTGAAGTGAGAATAAAAGTAGTTCCTAATTTAGTAGGCTGGCCTGAGGATTAAATGAGGTAACAATGTAAAGCAGTTAGCAAGATGCTGAGTAACCGTTAGCTCTTTTACATCTTGTGCATTTCCTTTTAGTCTCTTTCAGTATCAGTTGTGTTTTTATTTTCACACAGTTGTGATCACACTGTCTATATCATTTTATTTCCTGCTGGTTTTGTTTAACATGGTAGCTGAAGCATTTTCCATGCTATTTTCAACTCCTCCTAAACATACATTTTAATGGTTGTATAATATCCAATGGCATGGATACATCAGATACATCAGAATTTAGTTAACCATGTCTTTACTGTTAGTCATAGGAGTTATCCCAGGCTCATTGCTCCAGATAAACCTATGTATGAACACCTTTATGTGTAAATGTCACCCTCCTTCTCCCAATTGTTGCCAGTTACAACCATTTCCCGGGGGAATATTCTTAGAAGGGAGATTATAAAGTCCAAGGGCATGAACATTTATCAAGGTTTGTGACCTATCCTGCCAGACTGGTTCCTGTAAAGTTGGCCTCCACTTATATTTTCAAGGCAATGGATGAGACTCAGGCCGAGGGGCCTGAATTTTAAAATACAGCGAAGCTGTTGGGGGCATCAGACAGAGTTGGCAGAACACAATCGTATTGCATTGTGGATTCTCCGGGCAGACATTGAGAGGGTGGGGCAAGATCAAGGGTAGGAGGTTACTGTGATGAGGTTCTGCCCCAGGGCAGCAGTGCCATAACTTGTCCATGAACCGGGCCTTCTCCGCGTAACAATTCCATCTATAGGAGAACCTATGGTCACAGCCTCACAATCCCATTTTCTTCAGGAGTTTCTTCACATGTGTAAATGTATGCCTTTCACTCTAGCATAAGTTGTTTAGAGAGAGGGGGAGAGAGAGAGAACATCAATGTGAAAGAGAAAGATTGATTGTTTGCCTCCTCTATGCACCCCAACCGTTGAACCTGCAGCCTAGGTGTGTTCCCTGGTGGGAATTGAACCCACAACCTTTTGGTGTGTGGGATATCGCTCCAACCAACTGAGCCACCCAGCCAGGGCCCAACCCCATCACTTTTTATCTGTGATCCTGGGCTTCAATTTGCCAACCTTGGAAATGGTCCTTGCCTCACAGGATGAAATTAAACAAGGTACTGTATATACAGCAGAGAAAGTGCGAAGTGTTTGGTGTTATTCTTATCTGTCTTTCTCTTTTAAAATTAAAGCTCCCTTCTAAAACCCAGCAAGGGCATTATGATTCGGGAGCGATATCAGAAAGCCCACCTTCCCAAAATATGTGCCTACCTGAAACTATGGGGGTGGTAGGCGAGGAGGTTGAGGAGGCTGCAGTAACAGGTGACCCGCCGCCCCAGGATCTGGTATGTTCAGTGCTGACACCGGGACAGGCTCTGACACCCTGGGATGGCTGGGCACCACAGCGTGATGGTAGTGGGAGACAGGGTCTGGTAAGTTGTCCAAGGGGGAAAGGACCAGAATCTGGAGCATTCGAGAGGGTTTCATCTTTTCCTTTAATTGTTTGGCAAACCCACTTGGAAACTTACTTCACCTGGAACTTCAGGGAATTATTAGCTGCCAGAGATGAGACCCACCTGCCGTGGGGGTGATGGTGGGGTAGGAGTAATGGCATGTCTCCCAGGAAGTGGGGCAGGGCGCTTCCGTACCCTCCAGACATGAGGGGTGTGAGGGGAGTGAGCTTGCCTGTGGTGAAGGCTGCGTGCAGCCTGCTCTTTCCAATCCTGGCCGGTTTTCTGCTCTCAAGAAGCTTTTTTTTTCTTGGCAGGAAGAGGAGTCAGTAACCCTAAGTGGACCAGGGTTGGTTCCTGCTTCTGCCCTAGGTGCCTTCTTGATTCTCTGCGTGTGTGTGTGTGTGTGTGTGGAACCCCCGAGTCGGAGGGCTGAGGGAGAAGAAAGTGACCACACTTGGGCTGCAGGCCGGCGTTGCGGGGCGGGGGGGTGGGGCGGGGGGGGGGGAGTGGTTTGTCAGTAGTCAGTGCCTCTTCTTTTAGCTCTTTTAAAGCATTTTTAAATCCGGTTCGCTTTTCAGCAACACTTGAAGGTTTGCTCTTCCCTGAGAGACTCAAAGGGCTGAGGAAGAGCCTACATCTATTTACTTTTCCTTTATGTGGAAACCACCTCGGGCAGTTTCTACAACCAGCTTCCCTTGCCCCCAGGATGCCACTTCACCACCACGACCTCTGCCAGGTCCCCGGCCTATGGTGACCTAATGACCCCTCATGCTGTCCAGGATCACAGCTTCTCCGGCCACTCACTCTGACCGGTACTGTCCTCCTCAGTTTGCCGGGAGTGGAGAAGTGATCCGAGAGTGTGGCCTTATGGACTCCATCTCCCTCTTACAGGGCAGCCAGAGGAAATGGCCTCTTGCTTCCTGTAAGTGGAGAAAGCCGGAAGGATGGGTGCAAGGCTGGGCTTGGTTTTGGAGAGCAGAGAGCAGGCTCTTAGCTCCCCGCAGGGCTCCTCCTCCTCCCTTTTAATGAAACCTCTGCTCTGGCAATGTACGTGGAGTGGGGTGGGAGGGCAGTGAGAGTGGAGACGTGCAGACTGATGTGGCAAAGACATCTATACAGAGAAAGCAGACTGGAGGTGGGGTGTCCTGGAGCTGTGGAAGGGAAGGAGGGCAGATAGTCAAGACAGACGTCTATGCTTTTTGTATATTAGTATATTATATATCTGACAAGTTAAAAGTGCACATTAAACAAACCTGAGAATTATCCCTTGTGATCGGTTTGATGACTGTCACGTGAAGTACAGGATCAAGCCTTGGAAGATCCAGGAATGACTTCCCAGAGGGGGTGGCAGGTAAACTGAGATCAAGAGAGAAGTAGCCAGAGTTGTCCATTCAACAAATATTTGTTGAGCATCTGCTGTGTATCAGATTCTGTTCTAGAAGCTAGCGAGGTAACAGAGAGTAAACACAGAGACTTGTCCTCATGGAGCTTATAGTCCCGTGGAGGGAGACAGATGAATAAAAAGATTGTGCGCTGTCAGGTGGTGTTAATGAAAAATGATTCTGACACTCATTAAAATGGTAAGGAAGACTATATTCAAGACCATTGCAATAGGAAAAAAAGATTGAGCTCAGCTCTGAGTACAGCAAAGACAGCTGGGGATTTATAACCAACAGAGTGACGGGGTCAGTGGATGGAGACATCAGGGGTAGGGGGATTCTTGCTGAACCAACCTAACAGGATTCCTGTGGGAGACAGGCCAAGGGCTTGCCGTCAAAGACAGAGGATGAGGAACTCGATCAGATATCAAGCATAGCGGATGACCTAGCAGGGTTCTTTGCTGAAGACAGGCCACAGTTGAGGCCTCGTTGAGAAGAGGGTTCAGGGGAGCCTGACTAAAGATTGGTCAAGGGGAGAGGCTTCGGTGGTGGCGAAAGGTGCTGTGGATGAAAATAATGCAGGTGTGGGTGGAACGACTTGAGAGCGATTGAGTGATGAGGGCGCTTTTTATCAGCGTTAGTAAGGCCTCTCGAGGGAGGTAGCTTTGAGCAGCAATCTAGATCGTTTGAGGGAGCCAGACTTTCACACACCTGGGAGGAGGGGTTCCAGGTAGCGAGAACAGCAGGTGCAAAGGCCCTGAGGAGGGTGTTTGGTAGGTTTTGGCAACAGCAAGGAGGCGGTGGGTTGTAGGGGAAGAGTGGTAGGAAATAAGGCCGTGAGGGAGGGTAGGCCGTACAGAGTTTTGTCGGATATGATAAGAGGGGTGAGAGGGCTAGAAGAAAGTATAATTGGGACCCAGGGTAAGAGAGAGCTTTGTTCATCTAGAGGACCACACGGGGTATCTGTGATGTGGGGGCATAACGAAACAGCACGTGTGCCCTGGCCGGGTGGCTCAGTTGGTTGAAGTGTCCTCCCGTACACTAAAAGGTAGTGGGTTTGATCCCCGGTCAGGGAGTGTGCGGGAGGAAGCCCACCGATGTTTCTCTCTCTCTGTCTCCCTTCCTCTCTCTCTAAAATCATTAAAACATATCCTTGGGTGAGGATTAAAAAAAGAAGAAGAAGGAGAAGGAGAAGAAGAAGAATGTGTCAGGGAACAAGCTTGGGGGGCCAAGGAGGAGGAGGGGGAGGTGGCTAGGGGACAGAAGAGAGGAAGATTAAGAGCCAGAGGGGCAGGTTCTTTTCCATCCTTGCAGTCAGGGTTTCTCAATCATTTTAACGAGAGCTTCAGTCCTTGCATAAAAATCAAGCAATAAAGGGAGGAATGCCTCTTCGTTTAACTTGAAGAACTACAGAAGACGGAAAGGAGGGCTGGCTGAAATAAAGTTGGAGCTCGTCTAGCTTGGCCAGCTGCCCTTCCTATAAATACCCCCTCCCAGTCCTGGAGAGGTATCAGTTACAGCTATTGCTAGCTACTGGGAAACATCCTTCCTGTTCAGATGTCCAGCAGTTGGCTGCTTGTGTACATCCGCGTGCAAAGTGCCTGGAAGCAGGGGGTGAGAGCGCAGAATAAGAAGTTTGGGATTATGAGCCCACTCCTTTTACCCTTGGGGGCAGCCCCACTTCCTCTGGGGGCCCAGGCAGCCCTCTGGCATGTCTTATGCTAAGAAATCTGCAAAAATCATTGGCCATGCTTAGAACTAGTCCTTTGTGCCAAAGGGGCTGGTGGCGTGGAGGGGAGGGAGCTCCTTGCCAAAACCAGGATGTTCCTTACTAATGGTGAACCCTGCGGCCTCCTGGCTGCTTAGCACTGGGGGTTTTTTGGGGGGGGTGAGGGGAATGAGATTGAGGGGCCAGTGTAATTCCACAACATGTGAGTTAAAAAGCAGATGAAAACCCACAGAGTAACCAGACATTCTTCTCCTTGCATGCAAGATCCTGCTGGATGTTGGAAGAGGAAGGCATATTTTTCTTGCTTTTTAGACGTTACATCCTGTGAGGGGAAGATTTGGAACAGATGGGGGCCAGGGCGGCCTCACTGTATTTGCTTGTTTCCCCCTCCCCCTTTTCATAACCAGAAATGTTTCATTTTTTTCCCCCTAGTGAAGTTAATTTTAAAGAAAGGAAATAGAAAGAAAACAAGACCAGTAGAGGAGGAAAGTAAGATATCAGGGGGTCAGGGAGAGAAATCCACATGGTTCCAGCAAGAATCCACTTTTCACAGCAAAGCCCTCTAAGCCCAAAGATAGACAATTAATTTAAAATTTCATCGTAGGTTTAATCACTGCTCCAGTGACGTCTGCATTAATGAGAGGGGAAAGAATAAGGATGCCCTAACCGATGGAGAAGGAGGCCCTCTGATCAGTGAAAGGTAAGGCATGTTTCTCAAACCCTGGGTGTACAATGGGAGAGAAACAAAATTGGTAACATCTCCTGGGAGCACCTCAGACACTGGCATGATCTGAGCCCCCACTTCTGTTCTGTCCCATCGGTTGCGTTAGAGAAGACTGTAAGAGCGCTGACGTAAAGTGGGCCGTGACACACTTGATTGGGTGCGGCAGGGCCCCTGGTGGAACCCTGATCCTGGCACTGCTGCGCGCAGTGGGTCCGCTGTTACAGTGTTAGCCCGAGACCACAGCCGGTGCTCTTTGCTGAGGAACGTCCAGAGCCCAGTTCTTCCCCTGAACCTAGATGGGGGACTCCGCCAGTGCCGTGGGATGGCAGTAATTAGCTGGGGTGGGCCAGCTGAAGTACCCATCTGCTGCTGTTTTATCTCTTCCCCAAAGGGTGGGTTGATAGCATGTGGAAAGGAGAGGGCAGGAGAAGAGAGAGTCTCTGTTTTCCTTCTAACCGCCCTCCCTTTGTGGATCGTGGTGCCTCTGTTGGGATGGTCTCTTCCATCTTGGAAGGGGTTGTGTGCTTTCAGGTCTGGCCCAAGAGACAAATTACCAGAACCTCTTTCTGGTTCGTTTTGGTCTTGCTGGCTGGCTCTGGCAAACTCTTTCTGGAGGGTGTTCTGGAGCGTCGATTTACTAAGACAAGCTGACTTGGGGGAGGAGAAGAGAAAAGGTGCTCATGGCTGTGTGCTCAGCTCCCCAGGCGATGTGGAGAGCTGTGGGAAGTCAGGCTTTCCTCATCCCGTGGGACACATGTGTGCTTCTGCAAGAAAGAAAATTTTAAAAATCACTTGGCAGGAGAAAAATAGGGCCCATGTGCCTAAGTAGGGTGGGATCTCCCATCTTGATTCTTCACTCTTAATTTCTGGATCTAGACCTGATAACTAGATACAATACAATGGGTGCACTAGCTTCTCCCTCTCTTTCTCTCTCTGTCTTAAAAATCCCACAGCATTATCTGGCCACTGGAAAGGATGCTAAGAGAGCATCAGGCACTGCCTGAGTACCGTTACCTACTGGGCACTGCAATTAGGACTTTGGGGACACATCCGTGAATAAAATATGTTCTGCTCCCACAGAACCCAAATGCAAATATGAGTAGTTCACACATAGTGGAATCACCTGGGTCAGGCAAGCATACACATGGTAGACCAAATTAGTTCCTTCCGCAAACATTAATTGAGCACTTGCTATTCCTGAAACTCTGTGGACACAGTGGAGAACGGAACAGACACGGATCCCCCATTCATGGAACTCCAGTCTGGTCGGGGAGATGGACTGGAGAGGGCTCTTGCGCTCCACACTGTGAGAAGTGCTGGCAGAGAAGAAAAGAGCTCTGTTGGGGTGGTGAATGATACGGCCCCTTCTTACACTCCAAGAGCTCCATCATTAGAAAGAACCATGCTGGCTCTTAGTGAGTGCTCAAAACTGAGCTATTTGCTAGGCACTTGATTTTTTCTCATCTAATCCTTGTAACATCACTGAGGTGGGTTGTAGTTTATTAGCTAGGAATGCTTTTGGCCACAAGCAAGAGAACCCTTGGCTAATGGTGGCTTTGATCAGAATGTCATTTCTTATTGACTAAACAAGAAACCTGGGGCTGGTGGTCCTGCAGTTGGCAGTGCCACCAATGACACAAAGGTCTCAGGGTCCTTTTTTCTCTCTACTCTGCCATCAGGGCCAGCTCTATTATTTGTGAGGCCCAACACAAAATGGAAATGTGGGACCCTTGTCCCCACGGGGAGAAAGTGTCACTTAAGGTACTAAGACATGAAGCTTTTTAAAAAATATATTTTATTGATTATGCTATTACAATTGTCTCAATTTTTCCCTCTTTCCCCCTGCACCTGGTACCCCCATTCTCTCCATGATGCGTATGTTCTTTGGCTACTCTACTTCCTATACTGTTCTTAACATCCGCCTGTCTATTTTGTACCTGCAAATTTGTACTTCTTAACCCCTGCACCTTTCCCCCCATTCTCCCTCTCCCAACTGATAACCCTCCATGTGATCTCCATATCTGTGATTTTGTTCCTGTCTGCTTATTTGCTTAGTCTGTTATTTAGATTCAATTATTGATAGTTGTGAACTTATTGCCATTTTAATTTTATCATTTTTATCTTCTTTTTCTTAGATAAGTCCCTTTAACATTTCATATAGTCATGGCTTGGTGATGATGAACTCCTTTACCTTTACTTTGTCTGGGAAGCACTTTATCTGCCCTTCCATTCTAAATGATAGCTTTTCTGGGTAGTGATCTAGGATATAGGTCCTTACTTTTCATCAGTTAGAATACTTCTTTCAGTCTCTTCTTGCCTGCAAAATTTCTTTTGAGAAATCAGCTGAAAGTCTTATGGGAGCTCCTTTGTAGGTAACTATCTGCTTTCTCTTGCTGCTTTTAAGATTCTCTCTTTATCTTTAACCTTTGACATTTTAATTATGATGTGTCTTGGTGTGGTCCTCTTTGGATCCAACTTGTTTGGGACCCTCTGCGCTTCCTGGGTTTGTATTTCTATTTCCCTTACCAAGTTAAGGAAGATTTCTTTCATTATTTTTTCAAGTAAGTTTTCGATTTCTTGCTCTTCCTCTTCTCCTTCTAGCATCCCTATGATATGGATGTTGGTATGTTTGGAGATGTCCCAGAGAGTCCTTATACTCTCCTTTGTGTTTTTTGTTTTTTTTTTAATGCAATTTTGGGAAGTGATATTAGTTTTGTTTTTGTTTTTTTTTACAGATTTTATTTATTTTTAGAAAGAAGGGAAGGGAGGGAGAAAGAGAGGGAGCAATGTGTGGTTGCCTCTTGCGCGTCCCCCACTGGGAATCTGGCCTGCAACCCACGCATGTGCCCTGACTGGGAATCGAACCAGCAACCCTTTGGTTCGCAGGTCGGAGCTCAATCCACTGAGCCACACCAGCCAGGGCTCTCCTTTGTTGTTGTTGTTGTTGTTGTTGTTGTTTGAATTCTTGTTTCTTCTTGCTGTTCTGGTTGAATGCCTATTTCTTTCTTATGTTCCAAATTGTTGATTTGAATCCCAGCTTCCTCCCCTCTACTGATGGTTCCCTGTAGATTTTTCTTTATTTCACTTAGTATAACCTTCATTTCTTCCTGGGTCTTTTTTATGGCGTTGAAGTACCCAGTGACTTCCTGGAGCATCCTGATAATCAGTTTTTTGAACTCTGCATCTGCTGGTTGCTTATCTCCATTTTGTTTAGTTCTTTTTCTGGAGTTTTGTTCTGTTCTTTAATTTGAGCCATATTTCTTTGTCTCCTCATTTTGGCAGCCTCCCCATGTTTGTTTCTGGGTATTAGGTACAGCTGCTTTGACTCCCTGTCTTAGTAGTATGGCCTATCATAGAAAAGCACACCTGTCTGGATGAATGTGGCAGCTTTAAATCCTTGGTTGTCAGACTTTCATACAGTTTGATTTTCTGACAATTCTGGATATTTGTTTTGTAGTCTTGTTGTAATTTCTGCTGTAGTTGTATGAGGAGGTAAAGTGTGTTTACTTATGTGTCCATCTTGATTGGAAGTCAAAGACGTGAAGCTTTTATATTAAGTCCCCACTTGACATTGATAGGTTCTGTGATTCTGTGATTTTAAGCAAAATAATGTATAACAACTAAACCAGTTTTAACGGAGGCCAATTAATTAACTTATTAATTAAATAATTAAATTATGAGTATGAAGTTTACCATTTTTCTTTATATTGTCCAATGCTCATTTTAAGTGCAAACATAAGAGCACTTAACTTGTGTGCAAAATTACCAAAATCAATTTTAATGAAATGAGAGAATATTCAACTTATTTTTACAAGCTATTTTTCTTATAAAATACTCAAATTTATTACCATAAAAGGCAAAATACAATTTATTAAAATTAGAGCAAAAATTTTAATCAAAATCATTTAAAAGCTGAATAAGCCACTTAATATGGTGATAATTAAATTGTAGTTTTATTTAATTTATTTATTTTTAAAGATTTTATTTATTTTTAGAGAGGGAGAGGAACATCAATGTGAGAGAGATACATTGATTGGTTGCCTCTTTCATGCCCCCAACTGGGGAGCTGGCCCAAAAGCCAGGCATGTGCCCTGACTGGGGATTGAACCGGTGACCCTTCAGGCTGTGAGGAGGCACTCAATCCACTGAGCCACCCCAGCCAGGCGTACTTTCTAAAAAATTTAATACCTATGATTACAGTGCTAAATGTCCATTACATTTCCAAAATAAGTAATTAGTATTATGCTTCTTACATATTATATTTAATATAAATGAGACATGTATATTTTTATATGACACATATGTGCAATATGATATAATTTTACAAAATGTTCTTTAGCTTCCATGTGCAGTTGGTGCTAATATCACACTAATTTGTGGAACCGTGAGTAGGAACAGAAGCAAGAAAACGTATATTCAGCACTCCTGATTTCCTGCACTTCATTTTGCAAGACTGTTGGGTTTATGCTGAGAGGAAGGATCTGACAAGCTCATTTGTCTTCTCTCTTACCTAAGTGCTCCTGCCCCTCATCCTCCCTATGCTCCACAGCAGAGTTAGTCTCTAGTGGTGGCCAAAACACAATCCACGGACCTTTTCAGTTGGATGCAGTTACCTTTGGTTTTGAAGACCTAGGGCCAGAGATATGGAGTGTTTCTCTGGGGCCCGAAGGGTGCTAGTCATCAGAGTGGACACTGAGGGTTACGAGTTGTGCTGTGGGACTCCCAGGGACGGAGGTGTCCATGTGTTCTTTAGCTTTCACATGTGTGTTTGTGGTAGGTGGGACCCTCTAAACTACGGGGCCCGGGAAGGGGCCTCTCTTGCTTTGTTTTAAGGATCGTACTGTATTTTCCAAAAGCCCTCAACAGACTTTCTCTTACATTTCCTTGACTAGAATTAATTACTGGCAAAAAGAAGGTGGGTTCCTATAACTTAATTGTACCAATCATGATAGGTTGTTGGAATGAGCACATGACCCCTGAAAAAAAATTGGGGTTCTTTTAATGAGGAAGAAGGGGAAACGGCTGGGTACTCCACCAATGATATCTCCTCAAATATTATTCCCATTCTTCTGAAGGGGAAATTGAAGCTAGAGAAGTTTAAAGTCACATACCTGGGAAGTGGCAGAACTATGTTTGGAACCCAGGAAGCATGATTGTAGAGTCTGTCTTCACTGGTCTCCTTACTGCTTCTCGTGGCTGATAAGAAGTTAGTCATGTTGGGGAGTGAAGAGTAAAGAGGGTGGAAAGAGCATTCCAGCAGAGGAAAGGGTGTGTGCAGAAGCCTGGAGGGAGGCAAGGGATGTCATGGTCTAGCCAAGGATTGAAATATATTGAGAGAACCTTGGGTATATGGTGTGAGTGGGAATATTGGGAGATAGGGCTGGAGAGGGTATGCAGTGGGAACTGCTGGGTGGATACAGGAGGTGGCATGGAAACAGGCATGGGCCAGGAGGCTTTTGAAAGATTCTAGAAGGAGACAGTGGTAGCTGAAATAAGGGAGGGGAAGTGAATGTATGCAATCAAGAGAGATTTAGAAAGCAGAATTAATAAGATTTGGTGATATAAAGGTGAAGAAGGAAGGATCAAGGATGACATTTGAATTTATGGCTTGGCAATGGGTGGATGTGCCATCAGATACAGAAAACAGGAGGTGGTGCCAGGTGAGGGGGTGGGGGAGAACGAGCCCACTTTTTTTTTTTTTGGATCGAGATATAGTGGAGCTGTCTTGTAGACCCTAGAGTCAAAAACTCAGGATAGAAGTTGGGACTAGAAAGAGATGTGGGCTTCTTCACCATGTAGAACCTCTGGGTTCCACTATGGGTGAGCATGTGACATGTGAGAAGAGGGCCAAGAACAGAACTTAGGAACCCCAGTCTATAAGGAAAAAGGGCCCACAGAGGAACCTGGGAAGGAGCTACCTCCAACAGAAGAAGCCAGGAGAACTTGATGTCACTAAAGCCAAGGAAAGAGAGCTTTCAGGAGGACAGACAACATCTTTGAAGAGTACTAGGAAAGTGATTGATGATTATAGCAGGAAGTGTCATAGAGTGCTGGACAAGACAGCCAGATAGCATTTAGCTGCTGGGACAGAGGGAAGTGGGAAAGTAGAAGGAATATGATAACTCCTTCAAGGTATCTGAACGTGAAAGGAAGGCTAATGGTGTGTGAAGATCCAGGCAAAGTTTGTTTATTTTTATTTTGTGAAAAAGTTTTTATTTATGTATTTTTAGAGAGATGGGGAGGGAGAAGGAGAGAGAGAGGAATGTCAATTGGTTGCCTCTTGTCATGCCTCTTGACCATGCCTTAACCAGGGACTGTCCTAACCTGCAACTCAGGCATGTGCCCTGACCAGGAATGGAACCCGTGACCTTTCACTTTGTGGGACCATGCCCAACCAACTGAGCCACCGCAGTCAGAGCTCCGAGGAAAGTGTAAAAAGAAGAAGACTTGACTGAGGTTGAAAAGTGGACATCTGGTATACCAGAGGTTGAAGATACAGAGAAGAGATACATGTCTGGATTCGATAATTTCCCATCTCATTAGGTCGAAACTCAAAGGCCTCACCTTGTTCTGTGAGGCCCTGCCTTCCCTCCCACCTCATCTCCCACCATCTCCGTCGTTGCTGTGCTCACTGCAGCCTCTGTTCAGCTTGCTGTTCCCGGCTTGTGTAGCCCTTGGGCCTTTGCTCTGGCAGTTCCTTCTGCCCTGAATGTTCTTCCTCGAGGTATCTTCCTCTAGGTGATTGCAAGGCCTGTGGCCCTTGCTCCCTCAGAGTCCTTTAGTGGCTTCCCTGACCACTTCACTACAACCGCACCCCGCCATTCTCTAACCTGTTTTATTTTGCTTCATTTCTCACCCCCTAACATATTATATATATTTATTCATTTTCTGTCTCTTTCCATGAAAATGCCAAGCTTTATCTTGCTCACTGATAAAACCCTGTTTCTGGACATACAGAGGAAACTTAAATGTTTGTTGTACTGAGATGTAAAATAATGATACACGTAGGGTAACTTATGACTATCTTAGATCAAACTTTTGTAGGTGCATTTTAAAAAACCCACTATATATATCAGTGATGAAGTTCAGTAATAAAAGGAGTAAACTACTGGTACATGCTACAACACAGATGAACCTCAAATGCATTGTAATTGAAAGGAGCCAGACTCAACAGGCTACACACTGAATAATGTCAGGATATTCTGGAAACATAACTTCATGATATTTAGTTACAAGGCCATAAAGCAAATCAGTAGTTGCAGGGGGCCAACAATGGGGGTTAGGGTTGACACAAAGGAATTTTGGAGGTTGACGGAAATGTTCTATATCTTGATTGTGGTGGTAGTGGTTACATAAATACCTGCATTTAATGAAATTTGTAGGACTCTTTACTAAAAAGGGTGAATTTTACTGTATGTAACTCACACCTAAGTAAACTTGACTAAAAAGTCATGTTCTCGTAGAGATTTTTGTTGTAGT
This sequence comes from Pteronotus mesoamericanus, assembly GCF_021234165.1. Lineage (NCBI taxonomy): Eukaryota > Metazoa > Chordata > Mammalia > Chiroptera > Mormoopidae > Pteronotus > Pteronotus mesoamericanus. The sequence goes on along the minus strand of NW_026555084.1, from coordinate 21,044,888 downwards.
ATTTGGGCATTTCTTGTGAATGTTAGTTAATAATTCACTTTGCTGGGTGGCAAAGTAACCCAGCTCTTTGGTGCCATTCCTGCTTCCTGCTGCCAGCAAATGCCTGAGCCAAGAGGCTGATTTGTTCTCAAAGTGGGAGTGATTGGTTTAGGTGGAAATCTGTGGTTGATTTCCTCTCCAGCATCTCCTACTGCCTTCATTACCAGACAGGGGCCTGGCCCTAAGTGGGTCTGCCTAGGGCCAGCTGTAACATGTGGGTTCTCGACTTCAAATAGGAAAGATTTCACAACATAAGTTCAGGTGACTATGAGGATACACTTATTAAAGCTGAAGACAACTTTTAGCTTATTAAAGCTAAAGTTGAAGACAACAAGGGAGGGCTTAACACAGAGAAGCAACAGGAGGACCTAGGCTGGGCTGTCTTCGCCCGCTGGGAAGCCAGAGAAAAGGGGCTTTAGGGACAGGATCAAGAGATCAGCCTGGGACAAGCCACCAGCTGCCCATTGCCTTAGATTTTAGGAGACATGTGCCTGTGAAGAAAAAGTAGGGGAAGAAGAAAGGAAAGGAAATGGTGGGGGCTGCTCCCCAGAGGGAGGGCACACACTGGGTCCTTTTCCTTGAGGCTTTTATCTCTCCCTTGAAGGCGGGGAATTCTAGGGGACCTCTCAGGGGAGGGTCTCAGTAGAATACTCATCAGTTCTCCAGGTGTGCCCTTTCAGGGTCATGGTCTCTTCTGATTGGTCAGTGGCAGGGCAGGGGGTCTTTAGTCATTGCAGTTGGTTCTGGCCATCATCCACCTGTTTTTGCTGCTTTCCTGGGCCTGGAGCTGAAACACAACTTAGGCCTGGATGTTATCTCTAGGGAAGAAAGGGCAGGGGAGAAGAGATTATCCTGGGGGCAAGGTCCTCCCTTTCCTAGTTTTGCCCCTGCCAGGCATTCCTGCCCTAGTGACCATCTGAACCTGGCTGTAAATTGCTCAGTGCTCAGCTCTCTGTCTCTGGTTCCCTATTCCACTTGCCAAGGACTTTTCCTAGCTTCTTATTGGCCTGTCTCACCTTTAGGAAGAGAGCACCTTTCCCAGTGTGGTTGGGTGGGGCTGACCTTTGCCCTGTGTCCCTAGGGGAGGGCAGTGATCCTAGCCAGAGCTCTTGGGGGAAGATGACCTATTTTTACTGGAATTGGTAGGATGTAAATGTAAGCCTGTTGGTGAATATCTTGCTCACTAAGTGGAGAAAGGACAGATACACAGAAACCTGATGTTTGAGCCCCTAGATCCACCCATGACTGAAGCTAGTATGCACTCCAGACACCCCAGTGACATGTGCAAACGAATTCCATTTTTTTCTACATAAGTCATGTCAACTTTGGTGCCTTCCATCAATCACAGCTGGACAAGTTCTGACTCATGCATTGCAAACAAGATGTTTTTGATCTATGAGGTGATAGGATAGCAAAATGAAACAGTTGACTAAATCAGTGAATTGTGAGAGGAAGTTCTCCTAATTTCCCTGAACCTTTTTATTATGGAAGTAGGAGCAGAGACAGAGGGTTGAGAGGAGGATGAATGAGGGAGATTGAAGGGTGAGCAGATAGGCATGCCCTTGGCCAAATGGGGCTGGGGATGCTGGGGCTCCATCTCTTCCCAGCTGGGGGTCCCTGGCTGGCTGAGCAGGGCCTGGAGTCCGAGGCGGTGGGACTGGTAAGAGTCCAGGACAGTAACCCAGCTCCCGGTTCCTGCCCTCAATTCCTGGGCCTCACTTTCCTTTTCATAAAACAGGGGTGCTGACTACCTGTCCTCCTCAGGGCTTGTGATAGTGCCTCAAAGGAGGTGACAGTCTCTGAAACTGTCCCTAAACCCATCAGCACTCTGTAACTTCCTTTGCATAAAAGGAAAAGGCTGGACAAGGATTGGAAAGACGAGATCCTCTGTGTCTGTTGTAGGACTAGGGCAGTGATCTAACATCCTTTGTATGAACTGCAGGCGATAGGCCTTCTTGGACAAAAAGAGGGCAAGAGGAGGAGTCAAAGTAGGGCCCAAGGATTGAGAGTTCCGTAGGAGTCAGGGATGTGGATATGGAAGGAGTTCTCTGACGGGTGGGCTAGGCAAGGGGCCTGAGGCAGGTTTTTGGCTGGAGCTGTTAGTCCCATGTTGGACTAACATGGGTAGTTTACATATTGTATATGTATAGTTTACATAATGGAAATAAGGAAAGACATTTTTTTCTTTCTTTTAAAAATTATGTTGAGTTTCTCTGAAACAAAAGAATCACTTGTCTGCTTAAGAATTTTGAAAATACAGAAAAGTAAACATGAGGAAATAAAACCAACCATGATCATGTTATTTCCAGATATAAGACTGGTAATATTTTTGTGTATTTCCTTTCAATATTTATTTGTGTGCCTATGTATATTTTATATATACAAGATGGCTTATAAATAAAATTGGATTCTGCTGTATATATAACTTTAGAATCTGTGTTTTTCACTTAATATATAATATAAACATTTTCCTATAACTTCACATTTTTTTGGAGCCTGATTATTGTTATATTCTACTATATAGATATATCTTTTTATTGGATAGAAAAGTTTCCAATTTTGTAGGATTATAAAATAATATTGTGGTTAAATCCTTACAGACATGTTTTTGTGCATGCCCTTGAATAATTTTGTAAGGCAGAGCTTTAAAAGTAGAATTATTAGGTCAAACGGGGTGTCCACAAATTGTCCCTGATAAGTTGGGCCAATTTGCTGTCTACCAGTGGTGCCTGAGGATTCGGAATCCTCTGAGTGTGGCCCTTGGTGGTATTACTGTGTTTTTATGAACTTGTCAATTAGTATATGCGAAAAGGTATTTCGTTTTTATTTTATATGACCTTCTTCTGGTTACAGTAAGGCTGAACATTTTCTCCATAGAATTAAAAGTTATTTGTGTGTTTCTGTGAATTGTTCTTTATACCCTTTATTCATTTTCCTGTTGGAGTGCTTGTGTTTTTCTTACGGAGGAATAAGGACTCTGCTTATAGTAAAAATATAGGTCCTTTGTGGAGACCAATGCTTTTTACCAGTGTGATGAAATGTTTTAATAATGGATCTTTTGTTGAGATCACAGCAGAAGGTTTGATTGGGTGAAAGTAATTCTGATGTTGCCCTCCCCCTTTCCTGCACATATATCCAAAAAATATGTAGTACCTTAGTATGTTAAAACGCCCTCAGTTTCCTTTGTTTCACAGATGGTTATCTTTAGCCCAGAGTGGGTAACTGGCCCAACCCCATGGCAGAGCTGGGCTTGAACTGGGGCCCTTCCTGAACGTCTGCTCAGATGCTTTACCTTGCATTGCCTGGGACATCTCTGCCTCTACTCCCAGGCTTCCAAACCCTTCCGGTAGACCTGGGATGATGAGTGTTTTTTACACCAGCCACCGTACTAGAAAGCAAAATCTGTTTGAAAGCTGTGTTACAGGTTTTTCCAGAATTTCCAGTTTTTCAGAATCCACCTGCTCTCCTTGCCTCCAGCAATTACTATTTGCATTTCCCAATCTGCAGCTTCCTTTGTACCATGCAGTCACTGGGGCCAAAAAGACCTTCCACCCGGGTTTGGGTTCTTGTGTCTAGGACGGGGCTGGTGGAGCCTTTCCTGACCCTGGGCCCAGCCTCCCCAAGACAGCTCCTTTTCCACACTAGTTTCTGCGAAATAGCAGCAGGTCAGTTAGGATGTGAATTCTTTCCTTCTCTCAAAGGTTCTTTCATTTAAATACGTTCATATTTTTTTCTCCTAAGGCTCCTTTTCCTGAGAGAATGATGTTAGAGGCTTCTGTTGCTAAATTTAGCTCTTGCTGACGCACTGGCCCTCTTGCTAGCAGTCTCCTCGTGTCTCTGTTTCTCTTAGCCTCACTTATTTGCTGGTAGATGAACGCCATCACATCCTACATAATATTTAGCTTTGAGTCGTTTCCAGATGGGAAATGCGTATCCGTATTTTCATAGCCGTGTTCTCTGCGTAAATGGAGTGTCATGAAGCTGGGGGCCAGCAGCCGGCAGGGCAGGTAGGGGGGCTGGCAACCAGCCTGTGAGAGGCAAGGATTCACAGGGTGGTGGTGGGGAAAGCAGTGCAGTCATTGCCGTGGGTCTGCTTGTGCTTGTGCAGGAAAAATAGGTGGCTCCCAGAGGAGACCTGAGGATGGTATTTGGGATACAAATGGCCAATTTTCAGGAAGGGGAGGCCCTCCCACTTGAGGCAAACCTTAGCATTGTTGAAGAAAGAGTTATCCTGACAGTTGTTAAAATGATAAGAATGATTTTATTCAGGGCTATTGCAATAGGGGTATTGCAGTAGGAAAAAGAGGTGGGATTGATTCTGAATACAGCAAAGACTAGTAGGGATTTATCTCCGAAGAACAGAGTGAGGGGCTCAGCAGATGGAGAATTGCTAAGAGGAGACATCAAAGGTAGAGGGAATCTTGCTAAGACATGGCTATGTGGACCTGGTTAGGAAGGCCCAGGTCAAGGTTTAGTTAAGGAGAAGGCTCAGGGCACAGAGAAGCCAGACTAAAGTTTGGTCACGGAGATACTGTTTGTCAGTCCTCCATCTTGTTCAAGGACAAACGAGACATTCTTCTCTCCTCTGAACCACACAACTTTATTTCTCATTCAGTCGCCTTTTGTTCCTTAAGGGCCATCTGTTGGACTAGAGGATATTTGCTGAATGGTGTGAACTATCAGGCATTTAAAGAAGGGGGATTCCTAATCTGCCGTGGTGATGGGTCCTTTGAGGTTTTTATCAAGTCGTCCAGCTTCAGCTTACAGGGCTTCTTAGATCTTGGTGGGCAAGGTCAGCCCCAACCAACCTGGAGCTCCGATAAGGAACCAGGCAGGCAGGTTGCAGTTCCCAGTGAGGCCATGTCACAAGGGTGGGAGAAAAACTGGAATCTACAAGATTGAGAAAATGGGCAAGATGGCAGATCCAGTCCAATGTACAGATAGGTAAAAGATAAAAAGTTTACTAAGAGGTGAAAAATAGCTCAGTGGCAATGAACAGGACCCAAATTTGATAACCTACAAGGGCATGCTATGTTTTTCTGTGGAAACATAAAATGTCTTTCTGCAGTGTCCAACACTGGTCATTGGGTGGGTGTGTTGCAGCATCTGTGTGGAGAGTGGCCTGGTGTCAGACAGGCCGGGTTTGAATCCCTGAACCAGCTGTGAGATGTTGAGCCTTCCAAATCAACGTGCATTTCATCATGCCATTCAATCACTGCAATATCTCGCTCCCCAAGACGCTGTACCCATTTTACAGACAAGGAAATAAGCTCCAGGGCTGCCCCGTGCCCCAAGGGAACACACCCAGGCAGCTGCTGAGCTGGGATTTGAAGCCAGGACCGCAAGGGCCATGTTGTCAACCTTGACAAAGCCAGGAGGTTGACCAAATTCAGTGGCTTAGGCGAGGGGCTGCAGCTGTGACTGTCAAGGCCGTGGCATCGATCCACCTTCTTGGTCCCTAACGGGTCACTTTGCATCCCTGCCTGCCTGTAGCTTCCCACAGGGCCTGCAGGTCTGTCCCTCAGACCTCGTCACTGCTTCATAATCTACAAATGGAAAAGTGGCACTTAAAATGAATTTATTCAGGTGGGAGTCGTGTAAGACATGAAAATAAGGCTTTTGAGCTGCTGCACATAAACTGAAGTGTGAATGAAAAGCTTTTTATTTGGTTTCCGAGCCAGACTTTGAGAAGCCAGTGGGCCGTGTGGTCTGGAAGTGCATGTTATGGGCAGTGGGTCGGAACAGGGGCCACTTTGAATGGCAAGGAGGGAGAATCGCTCTTGCACAGCTGGAGTGGCCAAGAGGCCGGGATGTCAATAAACACAGTCGGGACACAGAAAGCCTTTTCCGAAAAGATGGGAGGCGGGGGAGCAAAGGAAAGGCAGTGCCTCACTCCCGGTGTATTGGAGAAGGAAAATGCTTGAGGTAACCCATGTTGGCAGCTTTTATAGCTTCCTCTCAATAATGTGTCGGGCAGACCCTGAACAGGCTGGTGTTTTATTTTCATGTAGCGAAGCCGAGTGGACCAGGGGCAGCTCTCCAGCAGCGGCTGGCCTGGGGCTGTGCCCGTGGAGTGAGGCAGGAGTGCCTGGGTCCAGGGCAATGAGACCGCCCTCAGGCAAGGCGGGAGCAGGGTTCTGGGCCTCTTGTGCTTGCGCGTTTGGCTCGTCAGAGTCCTTTCACATAAGGACCCCGCTGGCCGGAGCCAGTGAGGGAGGTGGGGGGCAGCGTGGGGAGGCAGCTTCTCTGGGAAGGAAGGCGCTAGTCCATGCTGTCTTAAGTGTCGTTGGTGAGGAACTGCATGGGAACCATAGTGGGGGAAACCCACAGAACATTCTTTGTGCCTTTGGTTGCCGCTTGCCAAGGCACTTTCCATGACTAGATTTAACCTGCATTTATAATCTCTACTCTTTGGTAATATGTATATATGTGTGTGAGGTATATTTGAACATGGGATTATGTGTGTGGTTAAAAATATGTATCCATTACTCTGGTGCCTCTCCTGGGCGTGTTATCCAGTGTTTTTTGAGAACCATGAGCTGAGGGAAATATCCAAGTAGCTACTCTGAGACACTAGCAAAACTCAGAAAACTTCTCTTCAGTGAGGGTACAGTCTGCTGTTTTGTGTTTTTGTTATGGATGCACTCTCTGTGTTTTCTCCTAGGTATTACCTGGAAACAATAGATGTATTAAATTTTTTTTAAAAACGTTTTTTATCCTAAGAATTTCAGGTTTGTTTTTACCCATATTTATTGTGGAATTATTAGCAAAAACAAGAAGATGAAATTCCTCTGCAACCCTATCATTTAGGATAAATGCTGCCGCATTTGTATGTTATAATAATAGCAGATCATCTGTTTTTTTGCAGTTTAGGGTGAGGCTCTGAACATGAGGTGTGTGTTTAGAAGAGCACACACATAGACATTTCCACACTCTCCAGAGTCCCTTCTCCTAGACTGGAAAGTGCTGGAACTAGAGAGGCCCTGGAGTTGGGCGTTGAGTGCAACGCCTTATTTAAAGGAGAGCAGTCAGGCCAGCCTAGGGGCTTATCCACTGTGAGCTGTGTTGGCCTAGCACACAGGGCCGCAGGCTGTATTCTCCCATAAATGCTTTCATTTGCTTGGTTACTTTTGAGACTCTGCTCCAGTAGCTGTTTCCATGTTTGCTGACTTCCAGCCTTTCCAAGCCTCTGGCTCTGTGTTTGCTCAGCTCCCTCCTGGAGGTGCCTGGGCAATGGTGGGCTGAGCTGAGCCTCCTGGGCTTCTCCACCTTCCCATTGCTTCTCCCGTTCACCCATCCCGTGCCTCTCAGCCAGTGGCTGGGATGCCAGCAAAGGGACAGAGGAAAAGCCATCTGTGTAGGGAAGATCCATGAAATAAAATTCTTCTGAAATCTTTTCCATAGGCAAAGTATTTTTACCCTTATCCTACTTCCCTTTTTTTTTTCTCTTTGTTTAATCCTCAACTGAGGATATGTTTATATTGATTTTAAGAGGGAGGGAGGGAAACATTGGTGTGAGAGAGAAACATCGATCTCATACTCACCCAGACCATGCCCTGACTGTGCCCCAGCTGGGGTGGAACCACAACCTAGGTATGTGCCTTGACCAGGGATCAAACCCACAACCTTTTGTTGTACAGGATGATACTCCAGCCAACTGAGCCACCTGGCCAGGGCCCACTCCATCTCTTGAACCACCTTCTCATCCACCTTCATTCCAGCTTTAGCTGCCAGCCCAGTCAAGTTTTGTTACTCAAAAAGCAAAGTCTACCCCCTTGCTTTTCCAGCTACAAATTGTCAGCTCAAGCAAAGCTGATGTGTGGAATTTAACACTCCTGTTTCTTTAAGAAATCTGGTTGACCCCTGAAGTAGGTCTGCCCAAACCTTTCCTGGCTCTTTCGCATGGAGCTGTGGGAGTGCAGAGCAGCATTGTTTCAGACCCCTACCCGCCCCACTTCAGAAATCCCAGATGTGCCTGACACTCTTCATTGATCTGACAGTTGGGTGTGTGTTAGTGTGTACACCTTTGTAGGTGTGAGACAGCATTTGGTGGCCTGCAAGGAACTCCTGAACCATTGGGGCCAAGCCCTGGTTTGCTGCAACTTCTGCCACTTTTGGTGGAGAAGTGATCCCAGGCCAAGGGCCGCACCTGGTCGGGGCGGGTGGAGGAATATTTATACATGGGAGGATTGGCTGCCCAAAACAGCTGCGAGAGGTAGTCTGCCAGTGAAGCAGGGGTTGGGAAATAGCATCACCACCGTACCCTCATTACACGCTGGCTCCCGTCCCCAGCCATCCTCGGGACCAACAGGACTCATTTCCTCACTGGAAACCCCTCCACCCTGAGAGCGGGGCTTCCCCCTTGGACCTGCACTTCTTTAGCTTCACAAAGCTCAGGCTACAGTGGAGCCCTCTGGTGTACAGGGGTAAACATAGAGGTGGGCCATAGAACATTCCAGGCCAACAGGTGACAGTCAGATACCTGCCAGAGAGGGTCTTTTGAAAGAGCAACAAAGTAAGGGAAATACCAGTAATTCAGTTGCCCTAGTTTTTAAAGTAGATTCCAGCATTTTAATATTCATTCATTCTTCCAACCTTGTACCAGGCAGTGTACGATGCAAATGTGCCTGAGATTGAGCCTCTGCCCTCAGGGGTGATCCATGGGCCAGCAGCATCAGCAACCTCTGGGAACCTGTGAACTGCTGAATTCTAGGTCTCATCCCAATTTACTGAATTAGAGTTTGCATTGTCACAAGCTTGTATTATCCCAGGATCCCCCAGTGCTTCACATGTACCCTAGAGTTTGCAAAGCACGGAGCTAATCCAGATGTTCTGCCTGTAACAGACATCACTCTGTCAAAGAATTTTTTCACTATCTATATATTTGAGTTGGCACACATGATGAAATCTCTTGGTCATCTCTGCTGGAGTAGGAGAGAATGCAATAAAAAGTAACTACAATGCAGTGTGATAAGCGCCCTAAGTGAGGTGCAGGGTATGAACAACTAGAGGAGGGATCAGCCCTTTCTGTATGAAGTTGTTATGCATTTTATTCCCCCAAAAGATAAGTCCTAACTCCTAGCACCTCAGAATGTGACCTTATTTGGAAATAGTGTCACTGTAGGTGTAATTAAGATGAGATTATTCTGAGTAAGGCGGGCCCCTAATCCAAGATGACTGGTGTCCTTGTAAGAAGAGGAGATGGAGAGTCACAAGAAGAGCACCATATGAAGATGGGGACAGAGGTTAGAGGCATGTAGCGACAAGCCAACAAGTGACAAGGATTGTTGGCAAATGCCAGAAGCTAAGATAAAGGCAGGGAACGGACTCTTCCCTAGATTCTCCAGGGAGAGCAGAGCTCTGCCGACACCTTCACTTGGACTTCCGGCCTCTAGAGCTGTGGGAGAACACAGTCCTGTTGTTTGAAGCTGCCCAGTTTGTGGCACTTTGTTATGGCAGCCCTATGAAGCTGAGACAGGGCTCATGGAAGACTTGACAAAGAAGGCCGCTCGAGTGGGTTTGCTGGGCACCCCCAAGGGGAAGTCATAGCTGCAGAAACGAGAGCTCTTGCAGAGGCAGGGAGGGGACAGAGAGCATGGGTTTGTTCAAATAGTCAGATGGTAGCTGCTTGGATTTTAAACAGGGAAGGGACAGATTTTGCTCTTGGAAAGGGAGCTGGAGCCGAGATTAGCCTTTCAACTATTAGAAAGTAAGCAAGATTTTATAGAGCTGCCTCAGTACATACAAATGTTTTAAACACTAAGGGAGACAAGTTAAAGATGAGCAAATATCCGCACCTAAAGAACAGGTAGGCAGGTGGTAGTACTTCTCCATCCTCTGATAAATATTTACTGCTTACTGTGTGCTGTGCTAGCGGAGGGGTGTGGCCAAAGGTCAGACAAGCTTCCTGCCCCAAGGAACTTAAATTGCAGATAAGCAGTAGAGAAACTCACAAACAAGATAACCACTACCGTGATAAAATGCTTTGAAGGGAATAATCTGGGTGATAGGAGAGAGTGGTCTGACACAGGGTGGTCATGGAGTTGAGGATTAAATGAGATAACGGACATCACCTGATATGCACTTCATAAGGTTATTATTCTTCTTTTAAAGGTGAACGTTTTATCTACTAACTCTCCCCTGGTTTTTAATTTGCAGAGGTAGATAATGGATTTCCACCCCAAAACAAAACCTCTCTTTTGTTGATATGTTTGGGACAGCCTAACGTTTGTCTTACTGCAGTGGTGATCTAGCAGGCTTCCCAGCTGCTGATCACAACGTCCAGATAGGCTGTCTTCTCTGTCTAAAACAAGAGTCTGATCGGGGCAGACTAGAGCCCTCCACCGTCTCCTGGGGCCCTGAAATCAATTCTCTTAGAGTGGTCTCTTGATTCCTGACTCGGTCCAGCTCTGGGCCTTGGAGGAAGGACTTTTCCTTTTCGTGCAGTGGCTTCTCCTGTCTTCCCTTGGACTCCGTGTCCTATTCCTCCTTCGGAGTTGGATGTGCATCTCGTGTTACCACCTTTACAGCTGCACCTGGTCACACTAGTGCTTGCAAGTCTCCCCCTGCTCTGATCTGCTGTTTGGTGGGTGCCAGCTCTGTACCAGGCCCTGTGCAGAGTGCAGGAGGAAGTCCAAGGGTGGAAGGACACGTTCCTAGTCCCTGGAGTGCAGGCAAATAAACTAAACTTTTCACACTGTCACACACACCAAAGGACCGCTCTTCTGGGTCTTGTGCTGGGAAGGAGACAGGTACATGATACCATGAGTGTTAAGGTGGTTGGTGACGCGGCCTGTGAAAGAATTTACAAAGACAGTGCAGAAAGTAAAAAATTTTATTCACTCTCCAAGAAAGGCAGGGGGCATGGTGTGGAGAGATATAGCAGCCTTGAAGGGTGGGGGCTTTGAGCTTTTATTGGATTATAATTGGATTAAAAACGGTGGAGGTAGTTGTTGTGTGGTCCCAGTGCTGTTGCGGCATTGGAACAGAGGCTACAGTTTGTTCCAGTGTTATCTTCTGCCTGTGGCTGTAGGGAGCGGTTAGTTCTGTTCTTGCTTCCAGTAATTTCCAGTCCTGGGGACAAGCTCAGAAGAGTAAAATGGCAGTCATGTTTAACAAGGACAGGCCTGCTCCGCAAATGTTACCATGATAGTGCATGATAGTGAATGGCGCTGACTTTATCCTTTCTATGAGAGTCTACAGTGCAGGGACCTGGCCTGGTTGGAAAGGCTTTGCCGTGGCACTGAGGGCAGGATGTTAAGCAGACCTCAACTCAGTGAAGAGGGGCAGCGGGAGCAGGCAGCCTGGGCAGGGAGGGCTAAAAGCCGCCTGGGAGCAGGAGATCCCTGCACCCCTTCCCTGTGCCTGAGCTCTCCCCAAATGGTCCAGCTGCTGTCCTCCTTTGCACACTCTTGTCAAACCCAATGACTTTGTCTTACTCGACCTGTCAGCAACATTTGCACAATTGGTCATATCCTTCTCCTTGAAGTGGCTTTGTCACTTGGCTCCCAGGATACCACACTTTCCTTGTTTCTTTCTGCCAACCTAGAAACTCCTTCTCAGACTCTCTTCTTGTTCTTTCTTCTGGTCTTTCACGTGGAGGTGTCCCAGGATTTTGTCCTTGGATCTCTTCTTCTGCTCCCACTCTCTTGGTGACCTCCAACTCTAGCTTTAAATGCCATCTCTCAGTGTATTAGTATCTCCAGCTCTGATTTAAGTGTCAGACTCATATATCTAACCACCTACTGAACATCCCCACTGGAATATCCAGTAGGCATCTCAAAATTAACCAGGCCCAAATTATGTGTCGTCTTCTCCCCCACAAATTTGTCTTCCTTGCCCCAGTAAGTAACTATTACAGATTGTATTCAAGCCACATACACTGGAGTCGTCCTTGAACCCTCTGCCCCAGTCCACGCACATTGGATGCAGTAGTAAATCCTCTCTGCTCTTCCTGCAGAGTATATCTGGAATCTTTTTGCCTCTCACCACCTCCCTTGGTCCAAGCCACCATTGTCTCTTGCTCAGATTATTGTGATCAATTCCTAACTACACTTCTACTGCTGACCCTGCTGTTCTCAGCATGGCAGCCAGAATGATCCTTCTAGAGTATAATTAGGTCATGTCATATCACTCTCTGCCCAGAACCCTTTAATAGCTGTTCATGTCACGCAGAATAAAAGCCAAAGTCTTTACAGTGGCCTCCGCAGCTCCATGAGAACCGACCATCTGCTGCCTCTCTGACCTCATCTACTATCTCCCTCCCCTTCCTCCCTCAGCTCAGCTGCCCTGCCCAGCTTGTTCCTAGAACATTCTAGGTTTGTTCCCACCTGAAAGGATTTTTGTTATTCCTTTTTCCTGATGTATTTTACCCTTGGTATTTGCAGTGTGTGCTCAAATAACATCCTTTAGTCATAATATTGATGAGTTACAGGAACTTAACTCTTGTTCATATCAATGCCTGTAGTTGCAGAATCTATAGACGATAAGCAAAGACTTACTGTGTAAGCCTCACTTCCAGGCCTTTATCAGGTCTTTGTTAAAGTGTCTCTCCACTCCATCTGAATTTTCTTTCCTTTCTCCTGGGTCATTCCTTATCCGCCTTCTTTGTTTTCTTCCCTGCTACTTTAGCTAAACCACATACATATTTTGCTTCTTTGTCTCATCTTTCTTTCCTGATAAACATCCCTGCCCCTGCATATTAATTTTTCTCACCACTATAGCCTCTCATTTAGAATGGTATCTGATACATAGGAGATGCTACAACATACACATAAATCATTTTTAGTCAACTTCAACAAAATGACTCTTCAACTCTGTGAACATGACCAACCTCTCCATTTGGTTAGACTTCATTTATTTCTCCCAGCGGTGGTTTCTAGTTTTCACTGTATAGGCCACGCATGCCTTTTGATTGTAAGTGGTTTTTAAAATCTCAATTGTTTATTACTGATTTATTAAAATACAGTTTTTTTTAATATTAACTCCTGATTTTCTATCATGCAACTTGACTAAATTTACATATTAGTAAGTTTTATGTAGATTCCTTAGGACTTTCTATGTATACAGACATGTTGCTTACAAATGAAGATAGTTTTACTTCTTTCTTTTCTTTCCCCAGTTTTTATGCTTTTAATTTCTTTTTTTCTGGCTTTACTGCCCTGGCCAGGACTCTAGTACAGTGTTGAATAAAAGTGGTGACAGGACATTTTTACCTTCTTCCTGTGCATAGGCAAGTTTTCGTTTTCTCTCCCTCTGTCTTTCCCCACACTCCCCACCCCCTGCCAGACCCCCACATTTATTTGCTTTGAGCAGTTTTATAGTCACCTATACACTACCTCTGAGGGCCCTCATTCCAGAATCAGGTCTCATTTGAGTGGATTGGGGCTCTGACCTTGGGTGACACTGGGAATGATGCAGGAGCAATGCCTGGGTCTCCTTCTATGAAATGAGGGTATCTGCGTCTTGCTCCTTTCTAGAGGTGCAACATCAAATGGGCCTTAGGGCAACGTAATTTTTAAAAATATTATTTTATTTTTTTATCTGGTGCTCAAGGTCAGGGCATTGAGTTAAGTGTAGCCCTCAACGTACGGCATATCCTCATCGTCTGTGCAAGATGCCTCTCCAGAGATATTAGTTATTATTTCCCATTCCTCCTCCTTCCCTTAGGTAACTGTTCTCACATGTATTGTGTGTGTCCTTTCCTATGCGTTTTCTTCTTAGAAAATATGTACAGTTAATTTGTGTACAAGTTTCTAGACTCTTAATAATACAACTGTAATATTTTACTATAAAGTGGTATTGTTATAGATGTCATTCTGATTTTTTTCACTCAGCTGAATGTTTTTATTTTACTTATATTTTTTATTACAGATTTTAGAGGAGGGAAGGTTAGGGAGAAAGAGGGAGAGAAACATCGATGTGAGAGAGAAACATCGATCAGTTGCCTCTCATATATTTATTTAAGGAGTAGGAACATGATGAGGAAACATTCTCTCTCTCTTTTTCATTGCTTGAGTATTATTTGAATTTGTTATGAGCATATTTTGCTTTAGTAATTAGAAAACCCACACAGATTACAAATATATGCCTGACCAGTAAGACTTGTTTTTGTTATGAAATAATTTCAGATACTTCCAAAAATTAATTCTTAGGTTAATTTTAACATTTTAGATTTATATAGCATCTTCCTAAAATGCAAGCTGCTTTTACCTTATGGTCTTATTTTCACCTTCAAATATATTTTGGGGGGAGGTGGAGTGGGGAGGAAACTCAAATTTGGGAAGAGTGGATGCTGTGTCCAAGTCAGTGTTCAAGTGTAGACTGCGGTTTTCTTCTGCTGCTCCTCACTTCGTGTATCATTAGGAAAGCTCAGCTTCCACCTGACCGAAACAGGATGGTATGCTTCCTTTAGGTAGATAAGCACAGTGGCTTTGCAGTCACAGACTTCACCACAGGCTTTACCACCTACTAGCACTGTGACCTTGGTCAAGATTTTCAACATCTGTGAGTTAGGTTTCTTCATCTGTAAATTAGGATCCTTGTAGTATCTGTTCTTGGGTTGTTGTGAGGCTTGGATGTGAAGGGTCTGAAATGAATGCAGTGCTCAATCAATGTTAGCTTTTGTTATTCTTGTTTCTGTTGTGAAGGAAAAGAGTCCTGGAAAGAAAGGAGACCAGGTTAAAGGAATCAAATGAGAAAAAGGATGATTTTTACTAGAGGTTGAAGGCTTGACTTCATCTCCCAATTACTATCCCCCCTTACCCCACAACCACTTTTTAAAAAATTAAACCTGCTGTTGCTATGTGCTAGCAGCTACATCACTGCTGGCCCAGTAGGGATTGTAGGAAGGACTGGAGCAAATATTTTGCAGTGTGAGGAAGGATGAGAGAATTGCATAGATGGTGAAACACGTTTACTCTCATATGGGAAGGGGTAGCCCCCAGCAGGTGATCGGTCAGGAAAATATGGTGGTCGCACCAGGGCTCTAGCCCTGGGACTAAAAGCTCCATGAATTCCCCAGCAGAGCTCTCCGGGGGCTCCGTGTGCCCAGAACATCTCTGCAACTAAAGGTGCTTCTGGGAAGGCATCCTCAGCTGCTCATCTGCCCGGCAGAGCCATCCTCTCCCACTCTCACCGGTGGGGAGCGGGGAGACGAATAAGGGGTGGTAATCAATACGCCACTCAGGTGGCGATGCCCAGATACTCCTTGAGTCTCTCTGCACAGAGTCTCTGGGAATGGCTGGCGGGTGGAAGCAGAGAGGGTCTTCTCCCCAACCTGTCACCGGTGTGGGAGGCTGAGGGGGGCGCATGGCCCCTTGAATGCATTAGGGGTCAGTGTGTCAGAACAAAGGTCTCCAAGTTGGCGTATACAGGATGCTCTTAAGAGAACTTTTGTTTTGTTTGTTCTTTGTGGTGTTTGCAAAAGTAATCATGGTAATAGCTGAAACATATTTTCTTTACTATGTGCCAGGTACTATTCTAATCACTTACATTTATATATACTATAAATTCACACATATAATTTGATATGTAAGTATATAATGTTTATATAACAAATTATATAGTAACACTTTTATATATCTCTCACACTAGCCCAGTGAAACAGGCACTAACATTACCTTGAATGGTAATGGCTTTTCAGATGAGGCAAATGAGACATGAAGAGGTTTAGTAAGTTGTCCAAGGTCACATGCAGGTAAATGGCAGAAGGGGAATTAAAAAACCCGGCTGATCTGGCTCCCAGAGCCCTAGCTCCTAATTGTTACACTGTGTAGCATCTCAGTTTGTTTGAGGTAATAATTTAAAAACTGAGAAATTTCGTTTCAAAATTGGGAGAACTGGCTCATCTTGACAGATGAGGAGAACTGGGGATATGGCTGCATCCCGTGAGGTAACGTTTGGCTGATGCCCGCGCAGGCCAGCCGTCCATCTCAGCCCTGACTCTGAGCTCCCGCTCACTTGACTCCATTCCCATACCTATTTGTACCTGACATTTGCATTTTCAACCCCTGAGCTCAGGCCCTATATATTTATAGGTATAAATATTCTTAAGTGTCAAGCACTTTTCCTTTGAGATAGGAAGCATTTTCACCCCATTTTCCACTGTGGTGTGGAGTGGGCCAATGCCCTCGTGGGGTTTTGAGCTTTGCCTTGCCCCAGGGTCTTTGTTTGATTACTGTATTCTTCCTCCTCCCACCCTGTTAGAGATTCCGTGGTGAAGTTGATAATTGGAGCAGAAGAAATTGCTGTACTGAAGGAAGCGAGTGTGAAAAAGTCAGCCTACCAGCCCATGTCTGTTTCTGTTTCTGCACAGAGTGGACAGGTATAGAGCATAGTCAGATCTCTAGAACTGTGTGTTGAATGAAAAATAGACCAGAAAGATTTAGTCTTAAAGAGAGGAGAAAAACATGACAACATTTCAAAAAGTGTAATAGGCACCTAGTATAAGTAAAAAAAAACTTTTTTTAATTTACTGAACTCCCCCCTGCCCCCCACTTTATTACTGTTGGAAATTCTCCATTTTCTAGCCAGTATCACTCAGGACTTGTTTTGGTAAGAAAATGATACAATTCTGGTCCATGCAAGTTTATTTTAAAATTCCCAGAATTCTCTTTACATGGTTTGAGAGTTGGAGCAAATGATAACAAGAGCAATTGAGAATTGAGGTTTTGGCCTAGTTATTGTCTAACCAGGTGGGTTGGAGTCCTTGAACCTTATGGAGCTTTTGTGTCTCCAGCTGTACCAGGGGGATTAGTGGCTTAGTCTAACCTCATGGGAACAAGTTTTATTGTTGCCTCTTATGCGACTGTAATTGTAATGCTTTGGTTTTTGTTGTTGTTGTTGTTGTTGTTGTTGTTGTTTTCCACAGCACCATCTGCTTCAGGATCTCAACAAGCTTAGCTAGAGCTTTTCATCCCCTGAGTCTTTCCCTCTAAATAAGTTCAAATATCTGGAAGAGTGAATTCACTTTGGATATAGTAACAGATGTGCATTCTACTATGTAAAATGCAATTCATTAGTTACCAATCAATTATGTGGTCATTGACCATCTAACACAGGGGAAGGCAGTGTGCTAGACTGCTGTGAAACAGGTATATCTAAATTGTGGTTCCTGCCTTAAAGGACCTGGTTGGGGCATATGAGGCAGAAGCATACGTAAAGTCTAATAGCCATAGGAAGTGAAAAAGTTAATAAGCAGAGGAGAGAGAATATGCAGCCCGTGATTAATTTCCAAGTGAAGGCTGCAGATGTTAGCGTGCTAGAGGAAGTCTGAGTTCTCTTTGATAAGGTTCCTTCTTGAGAAGCAGCAAAGTCCAAAATGAATGTGCACAGTACAGTTAGAGGGACACGTTGAAGGGGAACAAAGCTGCTTGTGTAAGTGTGAGGGGGGATGCTGGCTTCCTCAGTGTAGTCCGGAAATTCATTCTGTAACAAAGAACTGTAATTCCAAGTCAATGACACCTTCCAAATCCTCTCAGACTATGGCCAAAATTACAGAGAAGGAGTGGGGAGTCAATTCTGTTCAGCCAGAACTGGAGAGCTGTGTACTTTGCTCAAATGCCTGGGATCTAATGGAGATGGGACAGCAGCCAGGAGATAAAGCAAGTCAATACAGGACTGGGAGAACTCTGATGCTGGAGCAGATAATGAGGAAGGGGCCAGGATTTGAAAGCGTGACCTGTAAATCTTCCTGTGTAATGAACAGAATATAATGGAAGGCTGAGACCTGAGACCCTGGTGCACCTGTGTCTGTAGCTCCCCAGCCAGCAGCTTGGCTGCATCCCTAGATAACTTGGATGAGCTCTGTGGGAACACGACAGCCTTCAGACTACCTTTACTAGTTACTGAAAAGAGTAGACAGCAAGAGATTTCCTCCAAAAGAGAAACATGTATGGATTAGTGGTGAAAAACTTGGACTTCAGCATCACGACCGACTCCCCCATTTCCTAGCTGTGTGGCCTTGAGCCTTTCTTGGCCTCAGAAATCGTAGTCTGTAAAGTGGGAGAAAAAAAATGATAGTACCTACCTTCCAGGGTTTTTGTGAAGATTAAGTAAGATAGGGGGTAAAAAAACACTTAGCAATACTCACATGCAAGTACATGGTAAGTCAAATTTATTATTATTATTAAAGGAGATGATCATGAAGATAAATATTTTAAGTTGCTTTTTTCCTCTGGACCTGGATTACAGACAAAGTGGAAATTATTCCATTTTTCTCATGTAGTTCTCATGTAGTTTAAACCTCTCTACAGTCTTTGAGAAGATAAAGAAACGGTAGCTCACGCTGCTGGGGACCAGAGTGTTTTTTATGTCTCTCCTCTTAGAGAACCTTAGATATCTTAGAGAAGTGCTGTTTTTTTAAAAAATCATTTTTAAAAGATTTTATTTATTTTTAGAGGGGAAGGAGGAGAAGAAGAAGAGAAATATTAATGCAAGAGAGAATGCCAATTAGTCGTGTCCTACACATGCCCCAACTGGGGACTGAACCCGCAACCCGGGCACACGTCCTGACCAAGAATCAAACTGGTGATCTTTCACCAGTCAAGGCAGATCAGTGCCTCTCAAACATGGACATGCCTATGAGTCACCTGTGAGCCTACATTTCTAACAGGTTCCCAGATGATGCTACTGGTGCTCAGACTGCATTTTACGTAGCAAAGGCCAGAAAGGCCTGGGGTCGTTGAGATCAGGAGCATGGCTGAAACCTCCCTACAACTGCCCTGAAAATGCTCATCCAATTTGCTTGAATGCTTCCAGTGATGACAAGCTCCTGACTTGTCAAGCAACCCTTTGTTTCCAGATAGCAGGCAGGAAGGGGATGTGGCTCTTTTACTGAGCTGATGCTTGCCTCCTAGTCTAGCCATCTGTGGTGCTAGTTCATTACTTTGGCAGCAGCGGGCGTGGGACATCACACGGCTAATGAAATGCTCAGTCCTGATGAGGCTTTGGCTTTGTTTTGCCTTTCTGTGGGGGAAGTCCACAGATGGGCTTCCATGGTGGTGATGGGGAGGCAGCAATCCCCTGAAAGCGTTTGCAGAATTTGGTTAGCATGTACATTTTTCTGGGGAGAGTTTTGTATGTGTTTTTCAAGGGTATGTGTTCCATCTAGAAGATTAAGAAACACTGGATTCTTCTCCATGGAATATTGTGTCCCTCACAAATCTGTTTGGAAGGCTGCACCCTCCCAAGTCTATGTATCTCTTGTCTCTCTCTTTTAAAATTTCTTTCCCATAATTCCTTACATAGTTACATGGTTTCAAGTACCCTGTTCGTCTTGCCAGTTTTTTCTAGTTTGTCTGTGTATATCTAAGTCGGCCCCCAGAACCATGTGCAAGCCAACCTGCAGGAGTCATCTGGCCAGGAAGTGTGAGCCATCTCTCCTTGATTGCCCTGACACTTCTTTCAGTTCTTCCCAGAAGTGCAGGATCTTCTTTGACAGTACTATCAATTTGGAATGTTTATATTGCAGATTTTTAAAAAAGATTTTATTTTTATTTATTTTTAGAGAGAGGGAAAGGAAGGGAGAAAGAGATGGAGAGTAACATTGATGTGAGAGAGAAACATGGATTGGTTGCCTTTTGCACACCCCCAGCTGGGAACCCGGCCTACAACCCAGGCATGTGCCCTGGCTGGGAATGGAACTGGCAACCTTTTGGTTCGCAGGCTGGTGCTCAATCCACTGAGCCACACCAGTCAGGGCAGATTTTTTTTTTTTCAAGAAAATTTAACATTTAAGGGGGATTTGCTGGTGAATGTAACAGGGCCCAGACGGAGGGGTGACACGCCCTTCAGGTAAGGCTTGATCTGGAGGCCCAGACCCTTTCACTGAGGAACCAGCTTCTTGTTGTCACTTTTCATAGTCAACAGAGTCGCAAGTCCTTTTTACATTACTACATAGAACGCCGTCTTCCACCACCTTGAGTTCTTTGTGTCAGTTTTTGGACCATGTATGAAGGACCCATGTTTATCCCTATGAAATATCTTGTTAGACCATAGTCCTGATTACACCACCTACTCTACCAGCCTCCCTGTCCAGCACAAGGTCATCTTCCAATCTGATCAGCATGCCAGCAAATTCATGCTGAACCAGAGTCAAGGACAGAGCCACAGCATGCCTCCCAGCACCCCTGCCAGAGTTGATGTCACGTACCCCTTGAATATGTGGGTGAGTATTTCTTAAAGTGCATTCTAAAGGACAGTAGTCTACAGTGTCCCTAAAAATGGAACCCTATAACCATATACGTTTGGATAGTGCTACATACTGTAACCTTTTTTCAAAGAGCCATGATGCTTATGAGTATAGTGGAAAGTCTGGAGAATAATGGGATCTGGGGAAGGTGTGGCAGGTCCATGTTCAGTGTGAAGGTGGGAAGAAGTCCCCGAAGCAACCCAGGAAGCAGGCTGAGAAGATGGACGAGGAAGCTAAGACATTCAAGCAGAAGCAAAAGAGGAGCAGAAGAAATTCAAGGAACTAAAAGCAAAGGCCCTGGGGAAGGGCCCCCTGACCACAAGTGGAATTAAGAAATTTGGCAAAAAGTGAGTTGTTCCATGTGCTTGGGGCAATGGTTATCCTTCATTCCCCTCCTGTGTTAACATCTGGATTCCCTGTCATCACATCTGTTGCCACCTGTAGCTAGAATGAGATGTTGTCTGGAAATCTGTTGTGCATTTAAGGATAAACTTTTGTAAAAATAATAATAAATTGTTCGACATAGTTTTTCAAATACATTTGACCCATAAGTTCTTCTCCCCTGCCCTGCTATGTAGCACCCAATAATCTGTAAACATATTCTAGGGAGTGCAGACAGAGAAATGCTCATGTAGATGTTCAACCAGTTATCAGTCATTTGATTAATTTATCATGTGGCCCGAATTCTTCCATTCTTGACCACAAGGGTAAAATGAGAGATGCTGTAAAATGTCTTGCTGAGAACCAGGGCATTTTGCCAGTCTATCACTCATTCAGTGGTAAGACAGTTTTCAAATGAGCAGTGTTTACCCAAGGCTGTGCTCACCCTAGCTCTGCCAGGTGAAACTTGGGTGCCCGAGATGGAAGTTTATCAGGTGTCCTGTCAAGAGCAGGACACAGGCATATTTGGAGGCTCTCAGGGAAATCCAAAGCCAAAGGGTAGCTTGTCATCATATCATTACAATAGCGATGGTCATTGAAATATTCTAATAATAATAACTCACAGTTATTGAGCATTTACTTTGTGCCAGGCACATCACTCAATGCTTCCTACGTAATACCTTACTCAACCCTCATAGGAACCGATTAACTTGGGCAATACTATTGTCTTTATTTTACCCATGAGGAGACTGAAGCATCAAGAGCTTGCACAAGTTACTCAAGGGGACACAGCTAACAAACAGTGGAGCTGGATGGCAAACCCTGGTTTGACCCCAGAGTTCCTGTACTCAATAACTTCTCTGTATTGTTTTTCTCACATTCGCGTAGTCAGCAGGCATTTATTAAATGTCAGCGTTGGGGATGGTGTGGTACTTGGTGAAACTACAGACACCAACCAAGCAGACACAGTCCTTGCCCTTTAGGGACTGGCACTATTTGTGGGGACTTTTGTAGTTTAATGATGAAAATGCTTACCAAGCAAATAGAAGTGAGTGCATGAAAATAGAATCCCAAGTGCCACTGAAGTGTCCTGCTCAGAGCTTGACAGCCAGATTTCTACAGCTCACCCACAAACACCTCCGTCTCTGTTTCCCTGCCATTCTTCTGCTTCGTCCATTCTCACAAATTCTCTCCCTAGTCTCCATCTTCCCCTTGTCCCCTTGACCTCTGCTTGTTTCCAGGGGAAACAAGTAACCTCTTGTCTCCTCGGCTTTCTTGATCTGTGGCGAATTCCCAGTTGACATCCACAGCACTTGGAGGTGACCTACTTTGAGTGAAATGCTGGCTTTTCAGCTATATCTTCAATAGGCTGAGTTGGCAGCTTGTCAGCAGGCTTATGTCACCTAATGACTGTGTCAATTCCCTCCTTGCCTGGCTTCCTGTTAGTAAATATCCTCAGGATGCTCTTGGAACCCAGAAGGTGCAGGAGGCCTGGTAAGGGAGCCAAAAAAGAAAACAGGAGAAAGAAAAGGGAGAAGACGTGCCCTTCCCTGCCAAACCCCGCTCCCACAACCCCCCTCCCCCCCAAAAAAAACCAGAAACAAAATCTCTAAAACAAAGGGAGAGAAGCTTGCCGTGAGGTGTCTCCCTACAGAACATTTTTTGCTCCAACAAGGATGTTTGTTGTTTTAAAAATATTTTGACCCACTCAGATCTCCTTTATCTCCCTGCGGCTCCCCACCCCATGCCCTTCCTTCCTGTTTGTCACTTTTAAAGTGGTATTACTTCTCTTCCACAATGGTGACCTGCTGGGAGTAATAGCAGAGACATTTCCTCTCCTGTGGCTCTTCTTGTCTTTTTAATAATGATCCCCACCCCACCCCCTTTCCCTCTGCTGCTCTCCATAAACATTTTCCTAAGGCTGGGTGGAAGCGCTTCAGGTGTGCACATTATGTCCTGCCAAGGTGAGCTGTGTTTGAGGTTTGATTTTTTCCCCTTGACCCCCCCTCCCGTCCCTTCCCTGTCTCCAGAAGGCTGCAGCGTCCAGATTTCTGCACCATGACCTCCCTTTTGCACAGTAAACTGCAGCCTTAAGTTTGGTGGTACAGGCTCAGAGGTTTGTCCCTTGCATTTGAGGGCAATAATAACTGCGTGAACTCATTCCCATGGGAGTTACCCTAGGGATTCCAGGCCCTTTTGGCCCCGTGGAGTTGGGCTAAAGGTTTCAAGGAGCGATGGGGGTGCTCGCCTGTCCAGCTTTGCGTGGGGCCGCACAAGGTCATCCTTGGAAGTGTGGGCAGTTCTATAGTCCTCTCCAAGGACTGCCTCTTTAGCAGGCAAAGTTCATGTCTGTTGAAACCACCAGAATTGATTTGAGTTCTCTGTACGTCACTTTCTCCAAAAACATAGATTCATAATTTTGATGTTCAGTCTAAAAGTTTTTCACCAAAACACCACTACGTTTAGTGAATATGTTGAAAAGCCTGAAGCAGTGATTCCTCCTTTCTCTCAGCCCTGCCTTCCTTCAATTAATTAGTTCGTTCATTAATTCTTCATTCACCTAGTAAGCATTTGTTGAACACTTCATTGCTCTGTGCCCTCGTGATATTTCTGGTGCAGCGGGGGAGACAGAGTGTCCAGATGTTGAAAGCTACCATGTGCCAACCCACTGAGGGCCCTGCCAGGGAGGGAAGGGTGGGGAGGTGTGATGGGGAAGCAAGAGGAGACCTGGAGAAGGTGGTCAGGCTGGCGGACCTGAGATCGTGACAGCTGAGCCTGATGCAAAGGGTAAGAAGCCGGCCTGGTGGTGCTGGCAGGGTCGGTGGAGAGCTCCCAGCAGAGGGTCAGCGTGTAGGAAGATTCTTGGCAGGAATGACCTTAGCACCTTCCAGAAGCTGAGAAGGAGCTGGACTGGAGAGAGGGAGATAGAGAGGTGATCTCAGACAGGAGTAGTCAAGGCTTGGAAGTTGAAGTCTTATATTTTATTTTCAAAAAAGCATGTGGAATGTACAACTAATTTCGCAACATAGCTCTCTCTTTTTCTAGAAAGTAGTTTTTAAGAAAAGCAGCACAGTGTAATGGTTTATAGCAGCCTTTGGAGCCAATGTTTGAATCCGAATTCCACTGTGACCACTCACTGCTTGTATAACCTTAGGCAACTTATTTAACCTTTCTGGGTCTCAGTTTCTACGTCTGAAAATGGGGGCAACTAATAGAACCCACTTCATGAGGCCATTTTGAAGATTAAATGAGCTGACACACATGTCCGGGACATAGT
This sequence comes from Pteronotus mesoamericanus, assembly GCF_021234165.1. NCBI lineage: Eukaryota > Metazoa > Chordata > Mammalia > Chiroptera > Mormoopidae > Pteronotus > Pteronotus mesoamericanus. Next base: position 21,021,000 of record NW_026555084.1, on the reverse strand, counting down.
AAGTACTCAGTAAACATCAGCTATTTTAAAAGAAGTTTTAAAGTATTAGATTGACTTTCCAGGAGAGTGTTTCTTTTTATCCTGTGGCTTTGTGCATTCCTTGTCATAAGGCTCCTCAGAAATACATAAATCTCATTTTGATGGGCAGTCCAAGACTAGGCTAGGACAGCTGACCAGGCCTGAGGCAGCCTCGGGAGTAACGTCCATTCTCTCCTTAGGTGGTGCTTGGATTCTCCTGTTGATCTGAGCTGATAGATACCGGGTCTCCCAGGGCCAGGCGTGGGCTCCATCAGCCTGGAAGCCTTCTGTTTCCTCCCTTCCACAGATATAGGGGGATTTTGGTTGAATTGCCCATTGTGGTTCTGTTTGGGCACGAAGCTCATTTCCATCCAGCAGACGCTTACTGGTCGTCTCCTGTGTCCAGGTGTGGTGCTAGGTGCTGGGGAACGGTTCACGATTAAGCCCAGTCATTCCCTGGAGGAAGGTGCCATCTGGTTGGGAAGTCAGAGTCATGAACACATAACTCCAGTTTTAACTGGTCAAACTGGACACCATGGTATCAGAGGAAGGGGCTTTGACTGAAACTATGCCTTTAGAGGGAACATCCTAGAGGAAGTGGTTGATACCTGAGTGAGTCATGAAGAATAATAAAACTTAGTCAGACACGGGAAGGGCTTTGTAGAAGGTAGAAAGAGCCAGCAAAGGCCTGGAGAGGGGGAAACAGTGTGGAGAGCGAGGGGGACCTGCAAGCTGTTTGAAGACAGGAAGAAAGTGTAGCGCGGAGGCTGCAGTGGCCGCATGGGGCAGGGTTGGTGTGCCTTCCTGGGGAGGGTGGGATAGAGCATGTAGGCCATGGGCCACTGAAGGACCCTGGGAAGGGAGTTCTGTGGTCTGAGGAGCAGAGTCGAGAATAGATTTGGGGGTGGGTGGGGCAGTAATTACATCAAGAAAGACTGTCAAAAAGGCTGGGGCTCTAGTCCAAGTGGGAGATAATGAGGGGAAGAGTAGGGCTGTAGCATTTGGTATGGAGAGGAGGGGATGGGTGGAGAAAAGCTAGAAGGTGATATGGGTGGGCCTTGGTGGAGAAAAGCTGGGCCCATGGGTGATGGGCTTTACGGGCTGTTGGAACTCTAGGCACCCAGTCTGCCTCTCATCACTCAGCTCCCAGATGACGATGTGTCCTGAGCGCTGCGTTTGGTTCAAGGACCAGGAGATCCCCAAGTTGGCAAACATTTTCTTAAACAGAAACACATGAAATTTCAGAGTAAATTATTTTTGGATTGCTGATGTATGCATACACACACACACACACACACACACACATAAAATATATAATACAAATATAAATATAAAAATAAATATATAAATATAAAAAATATATTTTTTAAAAAGACAGTGACATACAAAAATTCAGTCAGCTCTGCTGGGACCCTTGCGGGAAGGACGTCACCATGTCGATTGCTCACTTGTGAAAACCTAGAGGTTCCGGAGTAGAGGGTGGGCGAGAAATGATGCACAGCATCTGCTTCTACTCTGTGTATCCATGTGGCCCCCAGCAAGTCTTATATCCTTGAGTGAGTATGTTGTGAACTTCTAGCAGGTACCTTCCTCCAGTCAAGTCTATAGCCCTGGTAAGCCTGCTTTTTCATACTCTCCCAATTCCCAGTGATGATCCGTTCAGGGGAGTGGTTTTTCCGAATCCTATCACAATTTTATAATAATTCTACCAAGTATAAAATGTCATTTACAACATAGTTGGCTACCTAGATTCTCTTCTTCAGTTCTGCTGTCCCCCAAGCAGGGTGTCAGCCACTATTGCGGAGAATGTAACTGTGGCTCTGAGCGGTTTGGGAGTAACTCCCTGCCAGGCTCCCAGGCTACTGGAGGGGGGCTGGGATCCAACTGCACTGGCTGACTATCCCAGCAATGTTCTTCCAAACTGAGGCGCACCAGTAGGGGACAGCTTCTGTTTGGTGCCTTCTTGGGAAGGGGTGGGATGAGTGGAAAACTCCACAGTCAAATCCACGGAATCCAAAGAATTTGCATCCTGCAAATCTCCAGCCCCTCCTGCTGCTTGTGAAGCCCATTCTGCTCGTCCCACCTGGCGTGACTTTCAAACTGATCCCTGGGCTGAAATGACCGGATGGAGTGAGCAGTATGCATTATGTTGCTATTATTTAATAAAGCATGTGTTGTTCCCCGCTTGGCAGTGCGGCCAAGTCCCTGTTCTAGCAGGTGGTGGGTAACTGGACCCAAGCCCCCTGATCTTCACTCAGGAACTCCCTGGTTCAGCCTTTGATATCAGAACAAGAGCAGAAAACAGTGACACAGGACACTTCCTGTCCCAAAGGGGATGCGATACAGGACACCTGAAACAACAGGCAGAAGAAAAGCTTCACTAGAGCTGCTTCAGGAGAGCTGCCCTCAGCTTGCCCTCCACGAGCATCTAAGATCGGGTGAGCAGCGGGCCTGGGCCAGCGGTTGCAGTGAGTTTCACCTCAGTGCATTATCTCATGTCCTCTGTGGGCTGGGGACAAGCTTAGCACTACATCCCAGTTGCTGCCCTTGTGGAGGGTATGGTCCAGTGATAGAGCCTGGCAAAGATGCAGGCAATAAAAATTAGTTTGATAAGGTTTAATTTTTAGCAGAGAAAGGAGAGGAGTTGTGGGAACCCAGTAGAAGGGCTCCCAAATTATCCTGGAAAAATCAAGGAAGACCTCCTGGAGGAAGAGATGTCTACGCTGGGACTTGAAGAATGAACAGGAGTTTGACCATGCATAGGTACATAGGCTCCAAAGGTCTTTGTTGAAAAGGAAAAGGAAAAAGAAAAGGAAAAAGAAAAGGAAAAGGAAAGCTTAAGACTTTTAATAAAAATAGAAAATTAAACTTTAGTGCTAGGCTTGTCTTGCTCCTTTCCCCAGTTCTCCAGTTCACTATTATTAGCCAAAAGGACTGATATTTGATTTATTGTCTCTGGGCTATATGCATGCAGATGAGAAGGCTTTTATCTTATAAGGTAAAATGCCTAAAGCTAGAGTCCCAGATTAAAATCACCCAGCATTGTTGTGGTTTTTTTAAGCTGATGCATAGCCAACCAGTAATTCAAATCAGGGCACTGAGAGGCACCTGTTTGAGGTTGTCACAAGTCCAATTGCAGTTTTTAATGCAGTGGAAATTCAAAAAGTCTGCAAGTTTGGATGTTTCAGTCAAAGTCTTGACTCTGCCAGAGGCTATCCATATGATCTTGAATAAATCACATCACTTGAACCAAAAATGAGAAATAGAACTTTGATTTTTTATGCATTTATCCATCCAATAGTTTATTTCCCCCCAACTTTTTACTTTAAAAAAAAATCTAAAACCTACAGAAAAGTCACGTGACTAGAACAGTGCACTATGTGGGTGGGTATAGACATATACAAATATATTTATTTTGCTGAATGATTTGAAAGTAAGTTGCAGACACTATGACATTTTCCTTCTGAACTCCTACTGCAGTGTGCATCTTTGTATTCCCTATCAATCAATGCTGGCGTTATCAAACTCAGGAAATTTAACAGATATCGTACTTCTCTCTAATGTACAGTCTGTATTAAAATTCCCCCTACTGTTTCAATCATATCCTTTTAGGAGCTAAAAAAAAAATTAATTTTCCTCCCACCTAAATTCTTTTAAACTGAGCTAGTAATCAAATTAACAGAGAGATTAACAGGAGAAAATAAAAATTTTAATACGTGCACACCAGGAATTTACATAAGCATGAACATTTCAAAGACAGGGAGGTAAAATTGGGTGTATATGTCATTTTGGACAAAGGAGAAGGGGGGACAGGGGTGATGGGATTTCAAAGAAAGTAGGCAATTTACAGGTGGGTGAGGAAGAGTGGGATGTACATGGCAGGTAAATTCTTGCTTCAGTGGGACCAAGCCCCTGCTTGACGCCTTCAAATCTACTATACTTAATCTGATTCAGCTAAAGTGAATAAACTATGATTTCTTTCTGGAGCAGGTCTTTCCATCGGAATTTGGTGGGCAGGAAAGAGGGAGAGTTGAACATTCTTTTTGACTCTTTTGTTTCTTAATAACCAGCTTAAAATCAGTATTCCAAAAGGCCAAAAAAGTACTAGTTTTTATTTCTGATCCAGTCCAATCAAGAGCACATAGTGCATTAAACTGTCATGTCTCTGGTGTCCTCTAATCGAGAATGGCTGGCTCTCCAGCCCTGGCCAGGTGGCTTAGTTGGTCGGAGCGTGGTCCCATACATCAATTCCCAGTCAGGACACATATCTAGATTATGGGTTTGATCCCCAGTCAGGATGCATATGGGAGGCAGTCTATCAAAGTTTCTCTCTCACTGATATTGCTCCCTTCCTCTCTCTCTTTCTCCCCCCGCCCCCCCCCCCCGCCTTCCTCTCAGTCTAAAATTAATGAACATATCCTCGGGCGAGGATTTTAAAAAAAAAAGAATGGTTCCCCAGCTTTATTTATGTTTTCCTTCACCAGTTGACATGTTTGAGGAGTCCAGGGTAGTCACTTTGCAGGTTACACAGCTTTATCGCCCCACAGTTAGCAGTAGTTGAACACCTGTGTGCCAGGCACTGTGCTGGTAATACGAAAACATTGTCACCAAGGCAAGCGTGGCCTTTTTCCTTTTGAAGCTCACAGAGAGCCTGATGATAGATAAGCAAGTTACAGAGAAGTAAGTACCAGCTGTAGGGGCTGGGAAGTGTTCGGCCTGGTTGAGGAACTGAGAGGGCATTTGACTGCAGGATGGGAGCAGGGGCAGGCGGCGTGGGGTGAGGTGGATGCTGTGGGTAGGAGTCAGATCATGGTGTAGCTTTTCAATCTAATTTTAGATGCACTGGGAAGCCCCCGGAGAGTTGAAAGGAGAGTGTCATGAACTGAGACACACGCCATACTTGCAAAAGATCACCAGCTGCTGTTTGAAGTCTCTCTGAGGTGGTTGCCAGGTTGGAATGAAACCTCTTCCACAAATTCAAGGTTTTGTTTTTTTGCAAGAATTTAGAGGGGTCACCAAAGATGATTTCAATATTCTGATTTATTGTTGTATTTGAAATTCCACCTGAGTAATTTCTCAGGCATAGACTTGGCCTTCTTGAGAGTTTGGTGGGGACAAGTCTTGTTTCCTCATCTTGTTTTTGGTTTGTCAGTGACTGAAACAACTCAGTGGTCCTATTGCCTCTCAGGCAGCTTCTAAGTTGGTCGTGGGCTGGTGTCTTTGGTGAATCCTGCCACCCGTGGCTGTGGGGCTCTTGCCGCCTACAGTTCTCTGCCCCTTGCAGAGCCCACCCACCTTTGCTTCAGGTCCTTCAAGTTGGCTACACTGGAACCAAACTGGAGCTTAAGATGAAACAACAGCAGCACAGTGAGGCACCCACCTGTTCTGAGCAGGACCCATGCAGCTGGAGGCACTGTCAGCGGTGCCACACGCAGGGGAATGTGTCCTCTGGATGCAGAAGAACAATGAGCTCAAAGCTTCAGCCCCGGAGACGGAAAGAAAAGAATCCCAGCTTGCAGGGTTTAGCAGCACTGAAGTTCAAGTTACCATTACCGGTTGGCTCCACCTTTGTGCTGGTCATTGTAGTTAATTCACAGACTTGCATTAATTCCTTCATTTCTATGCCCTCCACAAGGTCTTCCCTCATTGTTGTTCTTTTGCACTAATTCATCCTGTACTTCCTGTGTGCTGAGAACCATTGGGAGCGGGGGCGATGTCACCAAAGGAGAAGGAGCCCAACCCAGAGTTGCAGGCAGGGAGGTGCCTATTGGGTGCAGGGTCTGGCTCTTGCAGTCTGCACTCAGCTGCAGGAGCCGAATCTTAGGTCCTAGAACATGCCATGCTCCCCAGTACTTTAGGGTCTTGGCACCTGCTGCTCCCTCTGCTAGGAGGCTTTCCCTGCCCTATACCCTCAACCAGCCAGCTGCGTCTCTGGGAAGCAGTCCTTACCTGACCACCGTGGCTATGCTTGGTAACCTTATTACACGCATGCCCAGGACTGTCTCTTTCCTTCAGAGTACATAGTAGTTCTGTTTTGAATAACGTGGGCATGTATGTGTGAGATTACTTGATTACTATCTCTTAGCTTTAAACTCTGAGAGGATGTGGGAACATGTTTGTGGCTGCTCATGACATAACTCCAGTGTACCTATGCTTAACCCTTTAGTGGCTGGGTTCTCCAGAAACCTGCTAGGTACCGATCCCAGCTTGGGAAGAGAAAGCACAGTGGGTGGCTCCTGAAGGCTGGAAGGAAGTCAAGGCTATTTCTCCAGTTGTTGACACGTCCTCTGTGGACTTTAGAGAATCCAGTAAGATGGAAATGAGAAGGAGCCAGAATGCTGGGCGTTAGAAATTGTTTGGAGATACCGGGCATTTCCTGTCTCTCTAAACAGTAAGAACCCAGCACACCTGAAATAGTAGTCACCCATTTCCCTTGAGAGCAGACCACTAGGGATTGTCTTGAGGGGAGCAAGAGGTTTGTTTCACTTCTCTGTCCTATGCCAAGTCTCAGCTAGGGAGAGGAAGCTCTGCGACCAGAAGTGTTTTCCCTCCTCGGCCCCTTTGTTAGGACGCTGCTCAGAAATGAATGTCCCGTTTCATCGAAGACCGGAGCCAGCCTCAGCATGAGCCCTTATTTCCCTTGGATTGTATTTATTCCCTAATGGTGCTGGGCAAATATACTTCTGTGTCCTGCATCCCTGGGATGTCCCGCTGAACAACTTTTTGAATTAAAACAGAATCTGTGTGGCAACGGGCGAATGACTCAGGAGCTGGGTGGAGATATGGTGGTTGCAGCATGAAGGAAGGGACGATTCTTGGGTGGTCCCAAACCGAGGTCCAAGTGTTAGTACCCAACTAGCTCTGCTCCTTTACCTTCCAATAAGAATAAAATATCACTAGGGTGCAGTCAGAGATCAGAGACTCATGTGTCTACAAACACTAGGAAGGTAGAGCTCTCCTGAGACTGTTCTCTTCAGTTAGCCCCAGTTCCCACCACTCCCTTTTGTCCCCAAGATAAAAAAATAACTACCAGTTTTAGAGGAATAGACTTCTTTGGTGGTCATGCATCTTAGTTTCTGTTTTAGTTGTTAGATGTTTGGGGTGGGGACTAGGGTGAACTAGAAACTTCCTGGCCACTTAAGAGGGCAGCTGCTTTTCAACTCAAGATAGTTGTTGCCCCATGAGAATGAGGACACAGTGTCACCAGATAATCTGGGTTTTCAAGAAAACCCAGATATCTGAATTTGTATGTAAAAATTTCAAAAGTTAACAACAAACCCGTGTTTTGAAAAATTCTGTAAGGGTCAAACAAAACTTACCTGTGAGTTACTTTTGGCTCTGTGTTAGCTGCCTTGGGCCAGTGCAGGGCAGTCATCTGAGCGGGTCCATTTCTTCAGATGGCAGAACACAAGCAAATGGGTATAAATGGGAAAAGGACTGCAAACCAAAGAGGAGCTGCAGGGGAGCTGCGTGGGGCCATGGAAGGAGATGGGCTTCGGCCCAGAGGGGCCCCATGCAGGGTATGTGAACGGCCCAGCCACTGCGCCTCTCTGAGCCTCAGCTTTCCAATGTGTGAAGTGGGAAGAGTGGCATTTGTTTCTTCATATCAAGGTGCCCTATGGAGTGGCAGCTCAGTGGCTATCACTTCAGAAGGCCTCATCTTCACCATGCTCAAACCGAGTGCGCCCTGGCCCCAGGTCTTCTTGCTGGTTAGACGGCCCCATGCTTCTGGTCCCCAGGTGTGGCTCAGCTCTCCCCCTTGACCCTAGACATTGCTGTCTTCCCTCCCTCTGCTCTCTTAGATTCCTTCTCCTGTCACTGTTCCCTCAAGGCACTCATTACCTTTCACCTGGATTATGTTAATTGTCTCTGTACCACCAGCCCTGCTTCCCCTGAGACCACCTTCTTGAAGTGTATCTTTGCCTGTGGCTTCATTTGCTTCCCCCAGACACGTCCGTGGAGGATCCCTAGTCTGGCCATAGAACTGCCCGCACCCTGGCCTCCCCACCCCTTCTCTGTCTTCAACCCCGCCATCCTCTCCGTGCTCACCTCCTGCCGTGCTCACCTCCTGCCGTGCCCTGCCTCCCTCACCCATGCACTCCGGTCCCTCCACTTTTTTTCAGTTTCTCAAATTGCCATGTTCTTGCCATGTTCTTGCCCAGTTGGTTTCCCCTCTCTTCAGCCAGCTAAGTCTTATATGTTTCTGCCTCAGATAAGGCTTCTCTAGTCTCCCCGCTTATCCGCGCTCATCACACCCTGAACTCCCCCTTAGCTCATAGTCCAGCAGTAATGAATTATTTGTGTATAAACGTGCTTGTCTGGGGCTTTACTAGACAAGCTCTGGGGAGGTGGTACCAGGCCTGGCGGTTCTGTGCCTCTTTCACAGTCATTGAATGAATGTAGACTGTCTTCTGGGTTTCTTCCTTTATCTAGTGCTGCAGAGAAATGGAATGACTCACTGTTCCCTGCACACACTTTAGGGTCCTTTGATGGATATACTCTGACATAGTCCGCCTCGGTTTAAATCCTCCTTTTTCTCCTTATGGGCTGTGCCACATTGGACAGGTCGCTTGACCTCTTTGTATCTTAATTTCTTCAAGTATAAAATGAGGCTGATAATAGTACCTCCCTAGCAGCATCCCTGTCCCACCTTGAATCCCCCGAGGTTTCCCTGTCATTAAGATGCAGATGGTGATGATAGTGTTGTCATCCCTGTTGTCGGGAGGATGACATGAGGGAACACACAGGAAGGGCCCAGCCTGATGCCTGGCGCGGAGCCCTGCTCAGTGAACGATCATAGCGGCTCTGATTGTTATTAGTCTAGCGGTGGTTCTGGCACAAATTAGAGGGACCTGTGTTTCTGGTCATGCTTTAGGGCATCTGTGGGAGGTGAATTAGATCCTCCTGGGGTCTATCCTGACTGACCTTTCCATGGTTTAGTGGTGGGGGGAGAGGAGTAAATGGAAAGGCCCCCCGTCTGATACCTCGCCTTTTACCCACAGAGGCCTATTTTTTTCCCCCCTGAAAATAAAGAATTAGCAAGATAACCAACTCTTTTGCTGTTGTTTGTTTGTTTGTTTGTTTGTTTTGATGCAGCCCTTGGGCCCTATATTGCTTGGGGCAGCTTTTTCTTGACCATCCCCTTGGAGGTCCTCCCCACCCCACCCCACAACGAAGTCCCTCTCCACCTCCTCACCCAGTTTAGTTTCTTCATAGGATTTTTCCTAATTCACAGCATTAGGGCCTGACTTCTTGCTTCCTAGACTGGAAGTTCCTTGAGGTCAGAGACATATTGTTCGCTGCGGGTGGAGGAGAGAGAGCGGGAGGAAAGAAGACCCCATGGTGGTCCTCAGATACACTTTAAAAGTCTCGGACTTGAATCTGGTGTCAACTCTGATCTGAGGATTGGAAGCTGTAGGAACCAGAGGCAGGCTGCTCTCCCCGTGTCAGGGCAGTTTGACGTGGTCCCCAGTGGATTCCCTTGATTTCACACAGATCTTTCACACTGTGGGGCCTGTCGTTCTCCAAGGAGGACGCAGAGCCTTCTCACCCCATTCCGGCTGAAGATGTTTTTCTCCTTGATCAGCTAGTGCCCACTCAGAGCCTGCTGGCCCAGCTGTACCCGAGCCATCTCTGGATGGCTTAGGTCATAGGGCGGGAAGAACAGAGAGAGGAGAAATAACAGCAGCTCACTTTCATATGTGGCCCTTGTCCTTTGTGCCCAGTACCCCGATGAGCTAAGAACTCTAACTGTCCCTATTTAATGGAGGAGGAAACCGATGTTATTAAAGAGATGTTATTAGCCTAAAAATCACAAAATTTATAAGTAACAGGGCCCATGTTTGAACTCTGTCATGTTTTAAAAGCAACTGTTTCACTGCTACGCTTGCTGAGCTGTGGATGACTTCAAATCCTTGAAGTTTGGCTTTAGGTTACGTTGTGGGCAGGAAAACAAGGGAGAAGGGGAAGGAAATGCTGCAGATTTATCTTCCTAATTTTACTTGGCTTAGGCTAATATTATAATTATTTTGAGCACTCCACTGACAAAGGCGGAAGAGAGAACCCAATTCGATATTAAATATTTGCAATGGAAAATTCACAAAGTCTTTTTGAACGGAAGATATTTCCGAGTAATTCCCACAGGACTAATTCAGCCAGTTGTTCCTTCTGCGGCATGCTTCCTGTGGTTGCTTCACTGTTCTCAGAAATGAACATTCCTGACTTTGAAGTCCTGGGGTTACGCCAGGCTAGATGCTGAACTCTGCCTTGGTTTCCCTGGCATTGCATGAAGAAAGGAGACAGGGCTGTGCATTGCACTTACTTGCTTGAACTGTAATGCTGTGGTTTATGGAAATTACATTAAGCCAGGCACCTCCAGTCAGGAAAGTGGGATATATCACAATCATCATAGTCATCGTTGCTCAGGCTGAGTGAGCATTTGCTCTGTGCCATGCAGAGTGCTAAGGCCTTTCTGTGCCCTAACTCTTTTAATTCTCCAAACCACCATGTAGTCAAGGTCCTATTGATTCTCTTTTATAGACTATAAGAAACAGGATCAGAGAGGTTAAGTTCTGTGCCCAGTTGGCAAGTGGAAGAGTTGGGATAAGAAGCCAACGTTACTTGACCCAAAATCCCATGCCGTAAATTATCGTGCCATGTGCCATAGGATCTCCAGAGCTTAGAACTGATGGAGGGGCTGGAGGTCGCCCCTGACCCCTTGCCGTGGTGGGCTGGAGGGCAGACAATCTCCTTGTCTGATTCGGTTGCCCTGTCACTGGCTGCCTTCCCACCGGTGAGCGTGGTCTGGCGAATAGCCGAGGTGAGGAATGAGAGCAGCTGCTCGCTGTAAGTTGGAGGTACACACTGTGTGGGCCCTTCTGATGAGAAAAGTCTTGAGTGTGTGAAGGGGCTATGTGACCTGAATTATTGACAGCTCTGTTGGAGTCAGGTTTCTGACAAGGTAACATCTAGGAAGTAAACTCCAGGAGGAGAGGGACTTTGTGAATTGGGTTCACTGCTGTGTCCTAGTTCTCAGAACAGCACCTGGCATGTTGTGGGGCTTCATATACATTTGTTGAACCTTAACTCCTAACTGGTCCCTTGCTTCCCCTCTTGACCCCTCCTGTCTGGCTCCCCTTTGGCCAGACCTTCCCATATGCTGTTCCTTTTACATAAAATGCTGTTCCATCTGCATAACATGCTGTCACCTGCCCTTTTCCTAACTAGCTCCCTCTCCCCTTGGGTCTCAGCTTAAATGTCACCCCTTTAAACAGGCCTTTCCAGATCTTCACGGAGCCCAAATCCATGTCCAAATGGTGTCTCTGTGCTAAATGCTCTAATAACACCCTATATTTTTCCTTCGAGGCACGTGTCCCAATTTATAATTACACATATACAATATGAGCAGAACTGTCTAACCTCTCACTAAACTGTTAGGTCCACGGGGGCAGAGACCCTGTCTCTTTTGCTTACAGTTGTCCTCCCAGTGCTTGGTAGGCACTCGCTAAACACTTGTGAATAAATGAGTTCTTCACCCTTCCCCCAGACCCCAGAGTGATAGGTTCTAATGTACTTAATATTTATACTGGGAGGAAGGCTTTCCTTCCCACCTCTGACTCTCACGACTACTTCATTAGTATGGATCAGACTTACTGCCTCACAGAAGGGAGTGGTTTGTTTTCTCTTTGGACCTGAGAATGCTTGGGTTCATGGGAGCTCTCGTCCACCCTCCTCACAGTTACCCATCCCCGGCCCAGGGGAGCCAGAGCTGCTGCTTTCAGGGCCCCTGGCTCTTTCCTGAGTATTTTAGGGTTCTTGAGAGTCGTATATCAAGATTCTTAGTTCTCAACCATTTATTCTTTGGACAAGGTGAATAAAAGTGTGGCTGCACTCCTGCCACGAATCTAGCTCCCTTTCTCCCTCTTCTTCCCCCACCCCAAGGTATCTTCTTAGCATTAAAATGACTGCCGCTTTCACTGGGGAAAATGGGAGAGGTTGGGAAAAATCACAACCAATAATCCTTTTCAAGTAGGAGCTGGGTTATTGCAGTCTGGGGTGAGCAGAGAGCTCTCGTGTTTGAGGCCAGAGCAGGAGGCTTGCAGAAGCATGGGAACAAAACATTTTGCAGGCTGTGCACTGTCGCCGGGCTCCGCTGCCCTTGACCTCTCTCATCAGTGGCCGCTCTGAAGGATAAGACAATCCAGAGAGACCAGAAATTCTGCTTGGGCCCCTCTGGTCTTGCTGCCTTCCCCTTATCCCTTTATTCTTATTGACAAATGCAGCTCAGGCTCTTGCCTGCTTGCCCTTCCTCATCAGTATTGGCTTTCAGCTCACCCAGCCCGACATCCTGTGGACGCTGCAGTTCAGACAAACAGCAAGATCATCAAAGAGAGGAGCATGAATGAAAAACTGCTTTATGACATGCCTTCAAAGTGTCTTTTTAGAAGTTCAAAGGATGTGGAGAGGAGGCAGGGGAATCAAAGAAGATGGGGAGAGCAATGAACTCTCCAAGGAATCATTGGGTTTTTCATTGTGTATTTTCTGTGACGCTTGTGATGTAAAAATCAAATGCAATCCCAGCCCTCAAGGGTTCTCTGTGTGTACATCTGATGCAAAGACAGAAACAACTCACCTTGCTGGTGGGGGGCTTTATCCTGGCATTCTAACTCACCCATTTGCATCTGCATTTCCTGTTTGGACCTTGATCGAATATTTTGATCTGGGAAGACTGTGTGTCCAGAAATGGAGATTGAGTGCTGCTTATGTGGTTCGATGGAGATGAATAATTTAGTCAGTGCAGAAATTCCCCATTACCGTTTCCATTTAAAGACAAGCCAGAGTCCTGCTGTAGCAATGGCTATGCAGAGCTCAGAAAAAGTGTGGCACAGATCATAAGATCCCAGAGACTTCTGTTCTCGCAGATAGGAAGAGAACTGAGATTCCACTTGAAGCTGGAGCTGGCCCTAACTGATAAACTCATGGGCACGCCATTGATAGTTCGATGCAGAAGTGCCCTCTGCCCAATCCATGCAGAATGTTTTGGCAACTAACATAGTACCTAGCACAAGGAGGATGCTTGAAGGAAATGAATGAATGAACAAACAAAGGAACAGCTTTGCTTTGGTAACCCTAGAGTTACCTAGAGAGTGGGTATGTTTCCTCTTCTCTTTGGGCCTTTCAGGCCCAGAATACAAGGACAGTCTTGAGGGTGAGATTTGAATTGCTGTAAGTCTGCAAGGAATTTCAATAGCAAGGGACAGGTACCCCAACTCAAAGTGGATTGAGATAGAAGGAATTTTTTGATTAATATTATTGAAACCTCCACAGATAGATTTGACTTCTGGCTTGACTGATGAAATAGACTCAATGTTTGTGTCCCCCCACAGCGAGAGAATAGCCAGTCACCAGATATTGAATCTGCCAACACCTTGATCTTGTACTTTCTAGCCTCCAGAGGTGTGAGAAATCAATTTCTGTTGCCTATATACCACCTAGCCTATAGCGTTTTGGTTATTGCAGCCAAATGGACTAAGACAGCTAGTCAAGGGGCTCTGACAATATCCTCGGGACTCTGTTTTACCCTCTTTACCTCTCAGCTCTGCTTTGCATTAGCACTCTGCTCTGTGTTAGCACTCTGTTTCCAGCCTTTCCCTCGGGTGCCAAGGCACAGGAAGTACTGTTTTATGGATAAGAACACAGTCTCTGGAACCAGAAACAGCCTTGATTCAAATCCCCTGTCCATCATTTATTAATTGTGCAATGTAGACATGTTTCTTGACATCCCTGTGCCTGTTTCCTTGTCTTTCAGTTTGGAGACAATGTGATGGTGGTGATGGCCATCGTTATAGCTAAAATTCATTGAGCATTTGCTGTACATACAGAAGTCACTAATCTTTAAAATAACTATGAGGTAGGTAGTAGTATTAGCTCCATTTTATAGATGAGTTAATGGAGGTACGGAAAGTTTAAATAACTTGTTTGTTACACAACTAGTAAATGATGGAGCCACAGTTTGAACACAAGTAGTGTGGTTCCAGAATCAATGCCGTCTCATATAATAGAAATTACAACTCGTGGGATTAATGTGGGAATTAAATGATATAATATGTGTAAAGACAGTTAAGGCAGCTTTTGGCACATAAGGTTTATTTAATTTCATCTTAAAAAAGGAAAATAGTCTGCCAGTCATTTTGGCCTCTATTCTATACTCTCAGTAACCTCAGCAGAGAGTTCCACAGAACTTTCAGAACTGGGTCTTCTTGACTCTTTTTGCTTCACATACCCATGTGGGTTGGGTCACATATGCATTATGGTCAAGAGATTGCAATGTTCTAATGAGATAGGCTGGTTCATGCCCACCCTGGGGCTGGAGGTAGAGTTGGCATTCCTTGAGCTATATCAACTGAAAAGTGAAGGGGGCTGTTTCATTAGAGCAAACAAGTAGAGTTATTAGAAGTAGGCAGAGAAATAAGAGAAGCCCCTACACCAAGTGTCCACGCCGGCTCTGGAGGCTGTCTGGATTTCTCTGGGGGAAGAGCATTGCAACTGATAAATGCAGTGAGAAGGTGGCTGGAGGCACGACTTCTAGGTCCTGCCGAATCTTTAAACATGGAATGACGGGGAAGAGGGTGATAGGTTTGGAAAGAAGCATCATCATTAATGTCAACTTGCTGTATCAGGCAAGGCAGCACCCGGGTCAAATCAGGAAGTCAAGTGACAGTTCATCTGGATCTGCAGGAAGGTAAATAGGACATAATTACCCAGATGGCATGTGGGCAGGCCTCGAGGCCACCTTGTGAGAAGTGCTGGGCAAGCATTTGAAACCACTAATGATGCCCCTGAAGGGCCTGGTGCTGCTCAGAGATGGCGCCACCAGCTCCAAAGTGCCCATTCCCATGGTCCTGGGTGAGTCAGGCCAAGCTGAAGCAGGGCCCCCGCCTGAATCACCAGTCCCACTTCCTCCACTTCCTGGTGGTCCCCACCCACGCATCCACCACACCCAGGTTAGCACTGACCAGTGGGACCAAAATTAGTGTCTGAGGCCAAATGGGAATGTTGGTCCAAGGTCCTGTGGGTGGCGGATGAATTATGAAGGGGCCCAGAGGTACAGCTATCAGTTCACCAGTTTCCATATAAGTTCCTACCACCTTCTGCTTACTAGGCCATCTATTGCTAGGGTAGGCATAAGGGGACATTTCCTCCAGTGGCCAAGTCTAAGCAGCCTGGCCCTGTCAGCCATCTGAGTGGCGGTCGGAAACGTGACTGTGTGGTTGGTACCGTCGCCATAAAAATAACTGGACAGTAGAAGCTCAGCTGCTTTCCCACAACTGCTTCTTTATTTATTTGTGTAATGGGTCTGGTTAGTTCTGCATGTTATTGCTCATGAGAGTTATTCCAAACACTTCTACCCTACCTTGTCTTTTTTCCTTGCACTGATGCCCTTGCTTAATGCATTGAAGGGTGAGAAAGTCAGCTTCATAACTAACATTCTCTGTTCTTCACCATCTTCTTCTGAAAACTCTGGGTGTTTTATCCACAACATTTCCTTCTCTCTCTCCCATCATATTATTGATCTATCTTTTCTAACTTCTTCCTTTAATTAAAATGGCCCATTCTACAAATAGTCACCTTCCCTCAATTCTCCACTATGCTTGTAGCTGTACCTGTCTCTTAACCTGTTTTGAAAGAGACATTTACTTGTTATCCCCACTTCTCAACAACTTTTACAATCTGGTCTCTGCTTCTACTACATTGATGAAAATACCTTCTAGGCTCTAAATATTTTAAATGGTTCATCTGCTTCACTGAGAAAAAAAATTAAATTCATGTTTCAGTATGTGATTATTAATTTATAAATTATATAGCTATGCCTATGTATAAATATATATGCTATAAACTATAAACCAAAATAAATAGTTTAAAAGATGATTTAAATAAAGAAGTTCAAATATTTTCCCTAAATGGATAATGTCCTGTGTGCTTTCCTCTAACTACTGATTTCAATATGCAGTTGACCCTGGAACAATATGGGGGTTAGGGGTGATGGCCCCCCATGAAATTGAAAATCCACATATAACTTTTGACTTCTCCAAAACTTAATAATAGCCTACTGTTGACTGGAAGCTTTACCAAGAACATAAACAGTTAAGTAATACATATTTTACTTGTTATTTATATTATATACTGTATCCTTGCAATAAAGTAATCTAAAAGAAAGAGTATGTTATTAAGAAAATCATGAGGAAGAAAAAATACATTTACCATATTTATTGAAAACCAGCCTGCATATAAGTGGACCCATGCTTTTCAAGGGTCAACTGTATTTTATTTTGTCAGTTTTATTGAGATATAATTTAATATAGTAAAATCAATTTTAAGTGTATAATTTAATGAGTTCAGACAAGTGTATAAAGTCTTATGCCTTGACTGGTATGGCTCAGTTGGTTAGGTATCATCCCACAAAGTGAAAGGTCCCCAGTTCAATTTCCCAGTCAGAGCACTTGCCTAGGTTTGATCCCGGGTCAGGGCACATACAAGAGGCAACTGATTGATCTTTCTCTCCCTCTCTTTCTCCCTTCCTTCCCCTCTCTCTAAAAATAAATAAATAAAATCTTTTTGTAAAAGTCCTATAACCACTTCCTTAATCATAATATAAAAACATTAGCAACTCAGAAAAATCCCTCATTCCTCTGCAGTTAATCCCTTTCCTCTGTCCTGGCCCCTTGCAACCACTGACCTGCTTTTTATCACTATAATTTTGCCTTTTCTAGAATTTCATATAAGTTAAATGACCTAAAATGCAGTGTGTCTGACTTCTTTCCCTTACCATGGTGCTTTTGAGATTCCTCCATGCTGCTGCATGTATTGGCAGTTTATTTTTATGGCTAAGTAGTTATCCCCTGCGTGGATGTCCCACAATGTATTTATTCATTTGCCTGTTGATGGACATTTAGGTGGTCTCTAGTATTTGGCTATAATGGCTAAAGCTGCTATGAGAATTGACATATGTCTTTGTATAAATGCATGTTTTGATTTCTCTTGGGTAAATATGTGGGAGTGCTGGATAACATGCTAAATGTATGTTTAATTTTATAAGAATCTACCATTGTTTTGTAAACTCGCTATACCATTTTGCATTCCCATCAACAAGGAATGAGACTTTCAGTTGCTTCCATATCCTTGTTAACACTTGATATTGTCAGTCTTAAGTTTTAGCCATTCAATGGATATGTAGTGGTATCCATTGTGCTTATTTGCCTTCAATATCTGCTCTTTGATGAAATGTCAGTTTTGATCATTTTATCAGATTCTCTCTTATTACTGAGTTGTAAGAGTTCTTTATGTATTCTGTCTACATGTCTTTTTTCAGATATATATTTTGCAAATATTTTTCCCAGTATGTAGCTTGCTTTTTGTTTCAACAGTGTCCTTTGAAGAGCAAACGTGTTTAATTTTGGTAAAATATAATGTATAATTTTTTTCTTATGGTTTATATCCTGTTTAAAAATTCTTTGCCTAATCCAAGTTCATCTACATTATCTCCTGTGTTTTTCTCTAGAAATTTAATAATTTTAGCTTTTATAAATTGAAAACTTTGATTAATCTAGAGTTAAAATATTTTGTGGTATGAAACAAGGTTTTGTTTTTGTTTTTTGTTTTTTGTTTTTGTATATGAGTATCCAATGGCCTCAGCACCATTTGGTGAAGCTGCAGCCCTTTCCCCATTGAATTGCCTTGGCAATTTAGTTGAAAATCAGTTGATCATAAATACACTTATCTATTTCTGGATTCCATTCTGTTTTATTCATTTGGGTGGCTATGACCATACCACACTGTCATGATACTGTAATTTAATAATAAGGCTTGAGCCCTGGCAGGTGTTGCTCAGTGGATTAAGTACCAACCTGTGAACCAAGGGTTTCTGGTTGGATTCCCCATGGGGGCACAAGCCTGGGTTCCCGGCCAGGTCCTGCAAGAGGCAACTGGCGGCTCTCTCTCTCACACATTGATGTTTCTCTCCCTCTCTTTCTCCCTCCTTTCTCCTGTCTCTAAAAATAAATAAAACCTTAAAATAAATAAGTAAAATATTTAAAAAACTGTAGGCTTGAACTCAATTAGTGTAATCCTTCAGTTTTTTTATTTAACAAGACTGTTTACACTTCTCTACTTTTTAAATGTGTTTAAATCTGCCGTCTTGCAATTTGTTTTTTATTTGTCCCATCTGTGTTTTGTTGTTGTTTTTCCATCTTTTGCATTTTTTGGGATTAAGTGTTTTTTATGATTTGATTTTTCGAGACTTTATTGAGGTATAAATTACATACCATAAAATTACCCACTTTAGGTATACAACTCAATGCTTTTCAGTGAACTTACAGAATTGTGCAACCATCTCCTCAAGCTAGTTTTAGAATATTTCCAACACCCCCAAAAGATCTTTTATGCTCATTTGCAATCAATATGATTCCATTTTATCTCCTTTATTGGTTGAATTAGCTATACTTCTTTTTATTACTTTTAGACGTACCTGTAGGGTTTACAGTATACATCTTCAACTTAGCACAGTCTGTCTTCAAGTAATATCATAGCACTTCATGTATAACATGAGAACCTTACAACGGTATTATTTCTATCCCTTCTCCTCACTTGCTTCCTCTCTTTGTGCTACTGTTGTCATTTTGTTTCTACATGTGCTATGAACCCCTCAAATCTTGGATGCTCTTTTTCTTTTAAAAGAGTCATTTCTTTTTTAAGGAGAATTCCTTTTTAAAACATTTTATTTATTTATTTTTAGAGAGAGGAGAAGGGAGGGAAACATCAATGCATGGTTGCCTCTCAAGCGCCCCCTATTGGGGACCTGGCTCACAACCCAGGCATGTGCCCTGACTGGGAATTGAACCAGCGACCTTTTGGTTCGCAGGCCAGTGCTCAATCCACAGAGCCACACCAGCCAGGGCTTTAAGGAGAATTTTTAAAGTAAGAAAAATATTTTATATTTTTGCACATATTTTTCATGTCTGATGCTCTTCATTCCTTTGACTAGACCCAGATTTCCAATTGCTATTACTCACTTTCTGCCTGATATAGACTTCCTTTAACTTTTCTCATGGTGGTGGTTTGCTCATGATGATTCTGTATTCAAAAATGTATTTATTTCACCTTTGCATTTGAAAAGTATGTTTGCTAGATATACAATCCTAGGTTAACAGTTCTGTTTTCTTTTGTCACTTTGGCAACATTACTGTTTTCTGGATTGCACTGTTTCTGACATGGTCTGCTGTCAATCTTTAGTCTTCTTTGACTTTTTCCTCTAATACATTTACAGTTTTCTCTTTATCACTGGTTATAAGTAATGTAATTATGATATGCCTTAATGTAGTTTTCTTTATGTTTCTTCTGTTTGAGATTTATTGAGCTTATTGCATTGTGGGTTTATAGCTTTCATCAAATTTGGAAAAATTTCATCCATCATTTCTTCAGATATATTTTTATGCCCCTCACTTCTGTTTCTTTTCTTGGACTAAAATTATATTAGCCTGTTCCAGTTTCTTTTTTTTCCCCCCGTCACTATTTCATTTTAGATGGTTTCTATTGCTGTGTCTTTAAATTCATTCATGTCTTTTCTCCTGCAATGGCTAATCTGTTCTTAATTCCATTAATTGTTTGTTTCTTTGTTTGTTTGTTTTATCTCTCAGGCATTGTACTTTTGGTCTCTAGAAGTTAGACTTACAACTTTTTCTATTTTCTTTGTTTCCTTTTAACATGCTCATGCTTTCCTTTAACTTTCTTGAACTTGTATAGTTATAACATGGTTTTATTGTTTTTGTATGCTGTTACTATTGTTGGTGACATTTCTCAGTCTGTTCCTTTTTATTTTTTCCCCCTCTTCATTATTGGATATATTTTCACTCTTTGGCATGACAAGTAATATTTGATTGAATTCCAGATATTGTGAATTTTATATTGTTGAGTGCTGGAATTTTTGCATCCCTGTAAATCATGCTGGGCTTTGTTGTTCTGGGATGCAGTTAAGGTCCTTGGAATTAGTTTGATACTTTTGAGGCTTGCTTTTTCAGTTTTGTTAGGGTGAGTCCAGAACAAGCTTTAGTTTAAGCCAGGGGTGAGCTAACCATGGCCCACAGGCCAGCCTCCTGTTTTGGTCAATAAAGTTTTATTGGAACACAGCTGCGCTTGTTGGCTTACATAGTGTCTGTGCCTGCTTTTGGCTCCAATAGCAGAACTGAGTTGTTGAGGCAGAGGCCATATGGCCCGCACCCCTGAAATATTTAGTGTCTGGTCCTTTAAGAAAAAGTTTGCCGACATCTGGTTTAATTTGGGTTCCGTATTGAAGCACCAGTCCCCTGGGAACCTACCTGATGTTCCATATGTTAGGAGGTCTTTCCATGCTCATTGGCTGGAACGTGGACAACTCTTGGCCCTTTGTTGTCCCTCCTGCGCTGCGGTCTGCAGACTCTCTCCCTGCAGTGAGCTGGGCTGCTCTCAGGGTTTCCCTCGTTTGCTTTGCTTCTCTCGGGGGATCATCATCTTGTGCTTTCTGTCATCTGGTATGTCCAAAAACTGCTGTTTCCTAAATTTTGTGTGTGTTTCTGGTTATTTAAAGTAGGGGAGTAAGTCATTCTTTGCTGTTCCATTATAACCCAAAGCCAACATCCCTCGACTTTTTCTTTTTACATGTTTTTCTCCTGATTGCAAAAACAGTGTTTTTAACCTACTGGTTTCTCTGCAACATTGGATCTGATCTGCCACTCCTGATGTTTTATAATTATCCTACTTTCACAATAACATCTCCCCCATCTGTGATCTATTTCTTCTGTCTTTGTTGGCTCTGCCTCTTTGCCTGTCTTAAATATTAGGGTAGCGGATAGCGCTAATTCTGGTCTGTCTCCTTTCCTCATCCTACTGTAGCTTCAACCACCCTCCAGACGAGGATGCAATAAATACTTAGGGATTTAAATTATAGCATGGAGTTGTTCAGTCCTGGACTGAAATCTCAGTTCTACCATTTGTTGTAATGTGAGTAAGCACAAGTTTTCTAGGAGTTAAGAATAATTTCTAATATCTTTTCATCATCTTTATACATACCCAGTGATATGTTAAGTACTGTATACATACCACCTTTAACCCTCCGCAACAATTCCATGAGGGAGATACTTCTGTCCTGCCGATTTTATAAGTGGGGAAGCTGAGGTTCCAAGATGTTAAGTCACTTTTCCCAAGTGGACAAGCCAGAATTTGGACCCAGGTCTGTCTGACCAGACTAGACTGATCAGCTGGCCTGGTTTCCCTGAGGTTATGCTGGTGTTAGCACTGAGGGTCCTGCTTAGTAGGAAACCCCCGGTCCTGGGCAAACCCACATGGTTGGCCTCTTGAGTCAATTGCTCTGCTCTCCCTGGATCTCTTCTCAATAGGCACTTGATATTGTTTTGTGTAGTTTACACTCTGTAAATGCCCGTTAACCATTTTATATGGTGCCTGACACATAGTAAGTGCTGAAAAGTGGGAGCTCTTGTAAGTGGTCCCGTTTCTAGCTCTTTTGGGTATAGGGTAGCAGACATCTTTTTTATTCTGTCTTCCCAACATTGGAGCATTTATTCCGCCGTGTGGGAAACCTCCTGCCTCATGAGGCAGGGCCCATGCCCCCCACTCCAGAGACAGCCCGTGGCAGAGGCTCATCGCACCTCCCCCGCCCTCGCCCTGCCCCCTGACCTGGTAGCTACAGCACAGGCATGTGGCCCCGCTGATCAGGAGCAGGGCCTGTACAGAAGCTGTTCTTGTAGTGAGGATGGCAGTGGCAGCCATACATAGGCTCTTGGGGCAGCTGTGATGCCCTGGAAGCAGAGGCCTGAGTTAGAGCTCCGAAATACACAGGGTGTGGTATCAAACGTGGGTTCCTCTCCGGACCAGGTCCAGAATGCATTTGTGCTTGCTCCTGGGCACAGAGGCGCCAACGTTCTCTGGCTGTTCTGGAAATTCTGTGACTTGCCGGATACCCTTTAGTAATTTCCTTATGTGCTTGAATTTGCCAGAGTTGCCCTCTCTTCTCTGCAACTAAGAGCACTGATTGATACACACACTATCTGGGTGTTGTGAGCACTTCAAACTTAATGGGTCCCAAATAGAACTCATTACCTTCCCTCAGAGACCCACATCATTTTTCTCTGAATCTCAAGCATAGCTCCTCAGCGCTTACTGGATTTATGAAATTAGAAACTGCAGTCACCTTCAGCTCCTTCCTACACCCACTGCCCTCTGGCGTTTAGCAAGGAAGGGTCTGCCTCTTCTGGCTTTCCCCGCCTCCTCTGCCACCGTCTTCACCCGGGTTCTGCCTGCTCTGGCCTCGGGCCTGGCCTTCCACGTAGCATTCTCAGAGCAGAGCTCGTCCAGCAGGGCTTGTGAGGGCTGAATGTGAGGACACGACACGAGAGATGGGGGAGGTAGAAGAGGGTGGCTTCAACCCTGAGAAATTCACGCCTGGGTTGGGAGAACGAAAGAACTTTCTTTAAGGCTTTGAAAGCAAAAAATACACTTTATCCTCATTATTCACAGGTTCTGTAGTTGCAATTTCACCTACTCACTAAAATTTATTTGTAACCACCACATAACACTGCTGGTGCTTTTGTGGTCATCTGTGGACGTGTTCAGAGAGGCCAACAAAATGAGTCGCCTGGCTTGCATGTTCCCGGCCTTGATTAAACAAGACCATGCTCTGCCTGCTCTGTTTAGCTCTCATACTGTAAACAAGTGTCATTTTCAGTCTGTTTTGTGCCATATTTTCTATTTTTTTTGTGTGTGTGCTTTTTCTCTTGTGGTGATTTTACCATTTAAAATGGCCCCCAAGCCTAGCATGGTGAGGTGCTGTCTGCTGTTCGTAAGCACAGGAAGCTGTGATGTGCCTTCTGGAGAAAATACTTGTCTCACATAAACTTCCTTCAGGTGTGAGTTAGAGTGCTGTTGACCATGAATTCACTGTTAATCAACAATGTATATTAAATAAGTTGTCTTTAAACAGAAACACACATGGAACAAGGTTATATATTGACCAGCTAATGAAAATGTGGCCAGAGGCTCCCTGGAACCTAACGCTGTGTTTCCCCTAGAAGCGATGGTTCTGTATTGGCTGATTCAGTGCTCGCAGTGATGTTATAGACCAGAACTACTGGAAATAATGAGAACTGACTGTGTATTGGTGCTCACGTTCAGCCCTTGATCTTTAATGGTGCTTGATGTGGGAAAGTGGGAGTCAGAATTCAAAAAGAGAAACAAAGCCAGGAGATATATACTTTAATAGACATCACTACAAGGAATTGACTTCTGTAATTGTGGAGGGTTGGCTAAATGAGCCCCAAATCTGTAGGGCAACCTCTCAAGAAGGGATGATTACATGCCAGCTGGAACCTCATGGTCATGTGCCTGAACCTGTTGTCCTCAGGCAGTCAGAAGGGGAAAATTCAGGGAGGGGAAAGCAGCTGTGGACTCTTCTTTTGCTAAGAAAAGCTCAGTCCTTTTTTAAAAGGCCTTCCTGATTAGGGTGGGCCCACCGAGGATAATTTTCCCATTTTGATATCAGCTGATTAGAGCATTTAATCTCATCTGTAAAATAGCTTTGCAGCAGCACCTACATTCACATTTGATTGAATAACTGGGAGAAGATGTGTGCTACAAAACAGTTTCTACCCTCTTCTGTCCTCGTCATTTAGTTTAGCCAAGTTGACACATCTAAAGAACATCACAACAATGCATCAAATGCAGGTTTTGCAACTTTATTTCTAGGAGCTACAATGATGAGTTCTGTGTGAGTGCAATCACAGGAATTCCCTTGGCTATCTTCAAGTCAATCCAAGTCTCATTCAAATGCCACCTCTTCCCTAGACCCAGGTACCATTCTGAGTGTCTTCTGTAGAGAAGGTACTTTGACCATCCTCATGTTACAGGCGGGGACACTGGAGCACAGAGAACTGGCTCAATTAAGTGATGGAGGCAGGATTGGAACCCAGCCAGTCTGGGGCCAGAGCATGTGCTTTTAGCCTTCATGCTATGCCAGGCTTCAGTATGCTTAGCCACATGTCATTTTTATTATGGATGCTACTTGGCTTGGGAGGGCAAAGTTTGTAAGGACCACTTGGGATCTTGTGGGCCTTGGTTGTCTGGTAGCAAAGGAAGCATACTCTTTTGTTGGGGACATTAGTGTCCCTTGTAAGAGCTAGAATTTTAGACTCTACCTCTAGAGCTCTGGTCCCTCTGACCCTTTTTCTGGGGCATGTGCCACCTAGAGTCCCTTGAGCCATCTGAATCTCTGAGCCATACAGATTCCCCATGTTCCCTACACCGAGGCCTTATTCCACAGAAACTCTTCAAGATTTGTTTCCTGATGCTTCCATTGAATCTTCTGGCCAACGTTAGGCCTTCCCACAGAACTTTCCCATTGGTCACCGTGCCCCGTCTCCCATTCGTCCCCTCATGTGTTCACGCATACAAGCAACCAATGTGTGAGCATATGCTATGCGCCTGGCACCTTGCTGCGTACTGGGGATACGTGCTTTTGGCACCTTCAAAATCACTACATTCTCAGGTCCCAGAGAAAAGGCCTGGGGAATAAGATTGCCTGTCAAACAGGAAAGCTGGTCCCACTGCGGTGAATGTTGCCTTTCTTCCGCGTTCGGCAGATATTTGTAAGCTTGTGTGTTTCTCTTTTTACAGGTGAACACATCAAAACAATATTATGTTATTAAAAGTCCCTCTTCATCATCCTTCTTGCCCCTTTTCTCTCCTTCCCACCTCAAAGGTGATCCTTAGCCATTACTAAATTACTAAATATCTTTCTGGATCTTTTTTCTATGCATTTATAAATAAATATAAATATATTGTGTTTGAAAACTATATATAATTTTGCACATAGTTATTTCATAAGTGCTTATTGGTGGATACGTGGATGGATGAATCCATTTTCACATGTTTCTCCCAGTTTCCTTTGTGCCCTTCCTGATGTCTGTCCCTTCCCAGGCAGAGTGGATTCCTGGTTTCCCTGTGAACCACATCACCTGGATGTCTACCTAAGAGATTGCTGCCTGTGCGTGTTAGCTAGGGCTGCCATAACAAATACCACAGGCAGGGCAGCTTACACAACAGAAATTTCCCTCACAGGTTTGAAGGCTGGGGACTCCAAGATCAAGATGCCAGCGTGGTTGTTTCTGATGGGCCCTCTCTCCTGGCTTGCAGGCAGCCACCGTCCAGTTGTGTCTTCACATGGAGAAGAGAAGGGAAGGGGAATCTCTCTTCCTCTTCTGATTGGATTTGGTTGATTCTATTTTTTTAATTTTTAAAATTAAAAAAAATTATTTATTTTCAGAGAGAGGAGAGAGGAGGAAGAAAGAAAGGGAGAGAAACATCAATCAGTAGC
Source organism: Pteronotus mesoamericanus (assembly GCF_021234165.1). NCBI lineage: Eukaryota > Metazoa > Chordata > Mammalia > Chiroptera > Mormoopidae > Pteronotus > Pteronotus mesoamericanus. The sequence goes on along the minus strand of NW_026555084.1, from coordinate 20,995,568 downwards.
CTTTTGCATGCCCTTCAACCAGGGACCTGGCCTGTAACCCAGGCATATGTCCTAACCAGGAATCAAACTGGCAACTTGTTGGTTCACAAACTGGCACTCAACCTACTGAGCCGCACCAGCCAGGGCATTGGTTGATTCTTGTATGTGTCCTGACTGCGAACTAAACCAGCAACCTTGGCATATGGAGGTGACACTCTGACCCTCCGCGCTACCCAGCCAGGGCCCTAGGACTCTGTTCTTATTGTCTCATTTAACCTTCATTACCTCCTAAAAGCATTATGTCCAGTAAGTCACATCAGGGGGTTAGGGTGTCAACGCATGGATTTTGTGGGGCCACGATTCAGTCCATAGCACTGTCCATGGTGTCTGTGCATACCTCGGGGCCCCGGGTCCAGGGCTCTACCCTCAGTGGGCATGCTTTAGGACATTCGTTGATGCATGCATTTCTTAGAGTAGAACTACTTGCCCTGGGAAAAGGGGGAAGCTGAGGGCCTCCCAGTGGCCTCCATCCCTAGCATTCCATTTGAATTAGTGGAAATTTCAACCACCACTTTGTGAATGGTTCCAGATGTGCAGGCTTGGGGAGAGAGCAAGATAGCTGGAAAGCTAAGTTTAAAATTAAAAGTTAAATTAAGCTTGGGGTGGGGGACAGCTACCATCACCTAAGGACCTGAGAAGGGAAACAGTACCATCATGGGGTGACTTCGGCCTGTTACAAATGAGGGGCTAGCCCTATGCCTTGACGAAACAAGTGGCATGCTCAAGCCAAGCAATTAGTCTTGTCCCTTGGCTCAGATCTTGGTTGGTTTTTAGGGCTCAGAGGGACAAAGACAGAAGCAAGAGTTACTGAGAAAACAGAATAGTTCACTGGGAGATTGAGGGCCAATTAGTCTTCAGAAGACAATTTCAAAGGAGAAACTGTCAAGTGCCCACAGGGGTTCTGTCTTGGGGACTGTGAGTCACGGGGGATGGCTCTGAGACATGTTTCTGAACTGGTTCAGATACTGGGATGAAAGAGTATGATGCAGAGTTTTAGGGGGGAAAGAGTGGATGACGTTTGTGGAAGAAATATTGGGGGGGGAAATGAGCTCCTGGCTTGATGTGGCAAGAATGCTTGTAAGGCAAGCCAGACATGAAGACTGTGTATTATTAAAAAATGAAATGTTTGCTTGATGTGGCAGAACCATGTGGCAAATGGAACTGCAAAGTCAGATTGACAAAAAACAAAGGGTTGATTGCGGACCAGGACTATGAGGCTCATAACCTGCTGTCATGGAGTATCAACTTACGTCAGCCATGACTGTGGACTTGGGGACAGTTACTTAGCATGAGGGGTTCACACTGGGAAGCTGCAGTGGAGAAAATCACTGTGCGTCATCAGGCAGTGTCAGAGAAGGCACTGGAATGCTTAAGATCTTAGACCTTGTAATCAAAAGAGCCCCAGCACTTTCTGTAGGCAAACTGTTATCTCCCCAAGCCTCGGTTTCCTCATCTATAAAGGTGGCTAAAAACAGTACTGACCCATTAGGGTTATTGAAAGGACTAAACAAAGAAATGCCTGGGAAGGGCTTAGTTCGTGGTAAATGCTTAATAAGTGTTAGCTATAATTGTCTCAGTTAAATAAGACACTTTGTGTCCTTCAGTTTCTCAAGTCAGAAAGAATGGACACGTGGAGAAGGAAACAGAGAGCACAAGTGCAGTCAGATAGATTTGGGCCAAAGACACGCCAACGGGAGGGAAGGAGAGCTCCGGCTATGGTGGAAGTGTTTATCCAGCTAGAAGAAGGAATTGAGTAACAGGGGTGTGGGAGGGTTGAAAGGGAGACAAAGAAGGAAAAAGGAGCGAATTCTGTGTTCGTGTTACGACCACTGCCACCAGCCTGGGTAAAGCATCCGCTATGAGTAGCGTGCCCCAGTCAATAGGGGATCACAGGGAAATAGACGGCTGGCCCCTGCTTACGTGGACTTCCCAGTACATGTTGTTATGATCAGCAGAGTGAGTGTAGCAATGAGGGAAGAATTAAACACAGCAAAGGCGCAGGCTTACAAATCCAGCACAGGCCTGACTCTAGCTGACAGAGGGCTCACGGCCTCAGGGACTCTGTACGCATCTCCAGCAGAATTTGAGTGCCCACTTCTTGTGCTGCGCCGGTCCAGGTCCCATTTAGTCCCATTTTGGAAGAAAGTCAGTGAGTGGAACATTCAGGAGGCTTTGATGAAATTCCAGATGAAAGGAGATGAGCCCAAATTTTGGGGGAAGCAGTAGAGCTGAAAAAGAGAGGACAGATGTAAATGCAAGAGATGGCATTGGTAAATATCAGCAGGACTGGGCAGCAACGTGGGAGAAAGGGGAAGGACCTCAGGGTTGTAGGCTGGGGGACAGTGTGGGAACTTGGACCTGTGATCCTCATATTTTAGGGTGTTTAAGAATCACCTATACAACTTAATATTACAAATTCCTGGGACCTACCTTAGACCTACTGAGTCTGAATTTCTGGAATGGGCTTGGAGTCTGCCTTTTTATCAGGAAAATTCTGGTATAGGTGGTCTGTACAACACACCTTCAGAAATTCTGGATTCAAGAAAATAAAACGTCTTAGCACAGTACTCCAGAAAGCAGTGTCTGAGGCAACGGCTAAGGAGCTAAGACTTTATCTGGACGTGAGATCCCAGGCTGGTGGGGGGATGTGGAGGAGGTGGAACAGGATACACTGATTTTTGGTGTTGGCTACCATGTCAAAATAAGCCACGAGGAATCAAGCGGGCCACTCAGTGTGTGGAGTACACACTGCACGTAGTTATTTCATGTGCAAGGAGGAACTGCTGGAGAGAAGAAAATACAGTAATTGGGCTCTTTTCTCACCCTGCCCAGCCTCCTGTTTCCCTTATTGGTAAAATTTACCCTGCTGGCTGTTCACTCCCTACCTATCAGGATTCTGTCAGCTGTTTTCTTGGTGGCCTCTCGGGAAGCCGGTCTCTTCCCCCTGGCAGGAGAGGGACAGCCAGGGCTGGTGGGGCACTGGCCTAGAGGGAAACGATGAAGGAGGCAGCTGAGGGTAGTGAGAAGGTGCACCCGTCTGTGCCCTGATGCGCTGAAGAAGTCAGGCAGGAAAAGGTGGATTTCTGGTTCCCATAGTGATTGACAGGTTTTTTTTAAATGAAATTTTTTAAAGTTGATTGATTTTATAGAGAGAGGAAGACATAGATTTGTTGTTCCATTTATTTATGCATTCATTGGTTGATTCTTGTACATGCCCTGACTGGTTATTGAACCTGCAACCTTGGTGTCCTGGGATGGTTCAGTTCTAACCAACTGAACTGCCTGGCCAGGGTGTGATTGACAGTTTTGAAGCTGGATATTAAGAAAGATTTCTATGGAAATTACCTAAATATAGTTGTTAACAATGGTAATAAGAAAGGAAGTTCAGAATTTGTATACATAGTAAATGTCTTTAAATTCTTCCTTATATCTTGCCTCAGAAAATCTTCCTGTAAAAGAAGACACTGATAACACATGTGAGCAGTTGCAGATTTTTGCAAAAGGGAGGCCATGTAAATTCAAGGTATCCCCCATTTGTTTTATATCCTGAATTGACTTTCCACCTTCTCAGTCCAAAGTTCTAATAAAAGGTTTCACTTGGGCTAGGGAGCCAATGAGTTTGTGAATCTCATCCAAAATCCCACAGCTTTTTCTCTGAAGACTGTGAGCTCCTAGGACACTTTAAAAGGAATATAAAAATAATAATTGTAATTCTTAAGGGCTGCCAGGGGCCTACTGGGTTCCAGAGAGTAATAATCTTGGTTAACGTTTGCATGAAGCTTTCCATCTGTGTGTTACCAGAACTTGGCTAACATTATACACTGGCAAATGGCACTAATCTGTCATAGAAATAGGGGGGATTTAGTCACAGGAAGCTTAAATAACTGATCACGCCATGTAACAAACAGACGATTAGACTTATTTGCCATCTATCATCCTGAGCCATTTAAAAATATTTCAGGTAGCTGTGAGATCTGATCCTAGGAAGAAATAGCTCCTGATAGTCTTAAAGATGTTGATAATTCAGATGTGAGAAGTTGATTTGTGTGTGTGTGTGTGTGTGTGTGTGTGTGTGTGTGTTTTCTGGGGCAGAGTGTAAAAATTTGCAACTGTTTTTAATGCAGTCAACATACTTGTGTGGAGAGGTGAAGGATGGGTGAAGACTGGCAGATAGCTCATGATCTGAGGTAGAAGCTAAAAGATGGAGACCTAAGCAATGTGTAGATTAAGTACCTGCAGGCAATGCAGACTTGAGTGAGGAAATAAAAAAAAGGTTTTGAACAACTGAAAGGGCAAAATGGGGAAGAGGAAGACATGAGAGGCTAGTGTCAAACAAAGAAAATGAGAAAAGAAGGAGAAAAACAGAGATCATTGTAGGACATGAAGGTAATCCATTAAAGAATTCAGTGCAAGAGATATTTGCCATATAGAAAAGAGAAGTAGACTATTTCCTTAGATGCATGTTTGAGAGAGATTGGTTATTGGTCACTGGATCTGCAATGTTCAATCAAAAAAAGGTTTTATTAAGCCACAACTACTTACAAGGCAGTGAGACAGCAATGGGAAGAAGAATTTGTCCTTGCTACTGTGACATCTTTCCTCCCTAGGCCTTCATATACGTACCTGTTTAGAAAATGAGTCAGCAAAGATGGTTGAATAGGACACTTTGTCCACAAGGGCTCTTCTAGCTCATGAATTCTTCGTTTCTGGGCCAAGATTCCTAGGGCTTCCTAGAGTCTATAGCAAGTATGTTGTTTGCAAGCTGGATCCCTATAGAGTTGGACTGCTATTTTCACTTTCTACCTCCCAGTCTGATTCCTACTGTATAGAATTATATTATCCAAATAATTGACAGAAAGCCTAACTGAAGCCCACTTAAGCATAAAAGTAATTTATTGATTCACAGTATTGAAAAGTCATGAGTGGATTCATTTAGGAATGGCTTGATCCAGAACCTCAAGTGCTATCACAGTGTTCAATTTTCCTCTTTCTTTCTCCTGGTTCTGCTTCTCCTGCGTTGTCTTCATTTCCATATCTTCTCTTCCCTGTGGCGGTACGATGACGGCCACAGTGTCATGCTCATCCCCTGTCAGTCTCCAGCTGGAATATGTCTACCCAAGCAGGGCTCCCACACACATCCTGGAAGTCATGTTGATTGTACTGGTTGGGTCAAATGCTCACCCTTGAACTAGAGACCGTGGCCAGAAGGATTAAACTGTGCTGATTGGTCAGGACTGGGCCACAGGCTCCTGCCTGCCAGAGCCTTGCAGACCGGGCAGTTTGGTACAGTGTAACCAGGAAATGGGAATGGATCCTGGTTAGCCAGAAATTAATACTGCGCTGCCCTGGCCTCAGTGAAACCTAGGAAGAGACATGAGCTTCTGATCCAAAAAACAACAAGAAAAGCCTAGAGGGGCAGAAAGGAATTCCAGTCCAGAGATGGCTCTGGGATTGAATGACTGTCCATGGGGGTAGCTCACTGCCCACTCAGCATGGCCTTTGTTCCCAGGCTGACCAGGGATTTTGTGTAACCCTGGTACATAGTTACTCTCAGGAGATTACAGAGGGGAAAATACTCCACTTCCTGTTTAGGATTACACTCTTAACCCTCCCCTCCCACGCAGGCCATATGTTCATTCTAAACCTCAGCATTCAGCCAGAAAAAGCCCTTTGTGTTTTCTTGGCAAAACTAGGGCCCAGTAATTAACGTCCATATGCAAAGCTGCTACCTCCAGCCCACACTGAGTTCTTTTAATTAGTATATAATTGGTCAGAGAGGTACTATCAAATAGCTCCCAGGCTGGCCTGCTGGAAATGCAGTGTTTGAAAAGTCCCAGACAAGAGAGGGATAATAAATGCTTCAAGTCCCATCTGTTGGAATGATTTGTTTAAGGTATAAATTTCTGTTCTGTTACTATTTTTAACTATTCTGCTTATAGCATTTCTTCAAGCCATGTAACAACTACCAGAGTATTCACTGGGGGTAGGGACGTGAGTAAATGAACTAGAAGACAGCAGTCCCATGTTTTACCCTTCAAAGAGATTCATAAAATGCAGTGGGGATGGGAGGGGAAGGCGTGAGATGAGTATTTGGCTTGAGCGGCTGCTCAGGACCTTTGGGGTGATGTCCTTGCATGAGAACCACCATCGAGGAAATCAGCACCTTAGCAGTTTTTGCTCTTAGAAGTGAATAACACCCATGTCCGTTAGCACTGTTTGAGAGAGTCTGTCTCTCTCTGAGAAAAGACACTGAAGTCACCTCAGTAAGTAAGTCATCAACTGTGGGGAAGCAAAGGGAATAGGTGCAGGGAGGCAGAGATCTCACTGTCCTCTGGAAGTGGCGCAGATTAGAGTGAAGCTGGACTAGTAATAATAATGATAAATATTATTAGAGGAGCAGCAGTAGTAATGATCTCATCGCCCCGGCAGCCAGCATGTATCGCATGCTCACTCTGTGCCTGGCCCTGTGCTCAGAGTTTTACATGAATTCTCTGTCTGATCTTCACACCCATCCCTGAGGTTGCTACTATTGCTCCCCCTGTTTTATAGGTGAAGAATCTGAGGCTCGTGGCTTGACTAACTTGCTTGAGGCCACTAGCTAGTAAGTAGCAGAGCTGGGGTTTGGGCCTCACAAACTCTTAACCCCGCTGCTTGCTGTCTCCTCCCGAGTACCATTGAGTGCCTTGGTTTTGCTTGAAGACTATTTTCATGGAAGAAGGAAGGCAGAAGGCAGAGACGGAGTTCCTTCCAGGTTCTTTTTGTTCTCTTAGCCCTCCAGGCACACCTGTAGGGAGAATCTGAGGTTAGAAACATAGGTGGCCATGGCCATGGCACTCCGGAAGAGCGAGTCTGAGGTCCTTCTCAGCTTCTGTGCTTTCCCGGCAACCCCCACGTGTAGAAGTAAGGAGGAGTGTGATACCCGCCAGGACCACGCACAGGGGAGGGGTGCTATTGCACAGGGGGAGATTGGGGGGAGTTGTATGGCGCATTCAGGCCACTGTAAGGCCCACGGAGCCTTGGATGGGCCTCCCTCACTCCCTTCATGTGGTCAGAACCCTAAGGGTCCAGGCACTATTCCCTCCAACGGACCTTCTCTCCCTTGTCTCCTCAGTCTGCTACTTGACAGGTAAAAGACAGGGCCTGCTCTTGCCCTCTGTCTTTCTCGATGGAAGTCCTCATTGGAGAGATACTTGTGCTGTGAAGTAATTTGGACTGAGGCCTTCACCCACGGAGAGGCCTGACTATCTTTTTTTGTCTTCTCTTTCTTGTTCTTTTGTCTTTTGTTCATTCACTCATTCCCATTCTTTGAGTGCAACCTCCTTCTCCATCTTGGCTGGAGAAGGTATGGGGAGGTGGCCTAGATTTATACCATTCAAGGCATTGGGTCTGTCACCTTCTTTTTCTGGCTTGTTCCTCTTCTCCCTCTTGTGTCATGATGGCTGGCTTCTGCTGGAGGCCCAATTTGGGGCCTGGGCATGGCCGTTCCAGGATGGCCTCCAATGCTTAGCCAGCTCTAGCAGGACACTCCCAGCCCAGACAGTCTTGCTGGTGTTTTGCTCCGAGGCTGAGGCCAGCCCCAGCTAATACTGGAGTGTAGCTCCGCCTTGCTTTGTTCTCTGCGCACACTTTCCCCCAGGGGCCTCCTAGGGACAGTGGCTGATCTGTGGCAGGACTTGGGTTTTCCTGGGTCCTGGCCAGTCCCTTCATGATGCCGTATTCCTCTCACTCCTTCAGACTGTGTGCCCGTGGGCATCGGACAGATTTTGGTTAGCCAGCTCAGATGGGTCTCTCTGGGTGACTGGGGCCTGGATTGAAGGCGGCCGGAAGAATTTGTGCTGGCGTCACGATGTGCTGAACAGAATGCTGGAGACGAAAGCGTTTATGTAAAGTAGCGTTAGAACCCCAGGAAACAGGGAGAGGGAGGGGCAACAGTAGGAATTGATAAGAAAAGGAAGTCTTTAAGTCTGGCTTCTAGAATAGATGGAAGTTCTCTTTGAAGAGAAAACTGGTGCTAGTTTAAAAATGCCATATTTAACATAAACTAAAGTGGATTAAGCCTGGAATCTGGAGTAAATGTTATTTGTCTGACACTTAAATCCTAGCTTCTAGAATGCTTTCTCTTCTCAAAATAACAGTATTTTGGGTTTTGGTTATAATGTCATATGAATAGATCTTAGTTTAGAAGAATAATTGATCAGTCTCATATGAGAGCATTTTATATTACCTTTCCTTTTGTTTTTAAACATTTAAAACAAAGGTTTTTTTATTGGGTTTTGTTTATTTTAAAATCATTGTAGCATTCCTGGTAAAACTAAGGGCCTTGCCTTATACTGCATGCCATTTGGTTTATAACTTGGGAATGGTTGCAGCATGCAAAGGTTCCAGGTGGGCTTCCTTGTGGCTTGTCTGCACCTGCTGGAGCTCTGGTGTCGCTATTACAAATACAAGGCAGCACTGGCCACCAACTGACACCAAGATTACAGGTTAAATTCTGAATTGGTTTAAATGGTATCATATGTCCACCAGGACAGAGAGTGAGGGTGGGGGACATGTGCTCGGCAAATGGTAGGAAGCCCCTCCAGCCAGGGGGAGAAAGTCTCATTAATGACAGTCACACACCAAGAGAGGTGGGGCTAGGGCAGGCTTGTGGAAGAGCTTTGAATGTCGCATCAGGGAGACCTAGGTTTTGAGTCCTGACTGTGACCCTGGGAAGTCTCAGTTTGTCATGTTAAAAATAAGAATGATAATATTTAATTTATAAAAAGATAATATTCAATGACTTTGAATTCACACCATTTTTTGCTGACATAAATGCAACAAAGTTTGACCAAGCTGCTTTACTAGAAAAAGAGCAGCAGCAGCGTTGGGATGTGGTGAAACTGGGAGAAAGGTTAAGTCCTCCAGACCTGGATTCAAGTCCCACCTCTGGTACTTACTAGCTATGTGACCTTGGACAACCTCTGTGAGCCACAGTGTCCTCATCAGGACAAAGGGGACAACATTCACGCCTACCTCATAGGGTTGTTGTGAGGAATAAATGATACACTGGGCTGACAAGCTCAGGAAGTGCTTGTAAATGTTAGTCACCTTCTCTGTTAGTCACCTTGCTCCAACAGACTAGACTTTCCCCTGTATTTATTCTAAACTGGAATTTGTTTCTCTTCCTACAAGGATCCTCAGAGGCTTCCTATAAGCATTCCTCAGACTTCAGTAACTGCAGGCCACCTGCCTAATTTCTGCCACCTATACCTGCCACCTCTATTATAACTTATTTAATATGTTCTTCAAATCCACTTTTTAATGCGTGCATTGAAAGGAAACTTCACATGACTATTATAGCTGAAAATCTGTATAGATCTTGAAATAGACTGTTTATGGCTCACCTAAAATCTTTGCGTGTACTATCAGACATGCATGTGCTATACTTGGGGAAATATTGGTCTAATCCTTTGCTATTAAAAGCATGGTCCCTGGGCCGGCAGCATCAGCACCTCCTGAGAGCTTGTTAGAAATGCAGAGTCTCAGGCCTCAGCCCAGATCTCCTGATTCAGAAGCTGCACTCTAAGGAGATCTCTCGACTGGTATACTTTGCGGATTTATTTATTTATTTTCATTGTAGCGAAATTTCCATATTTACTTTTAAGCTTTGAGAGGCAATGGTCTAGGGGGTCTTTAATGTCCCTTACAGCTCTGACAGCTGATAACAAACATTGATCTTTCTCTTTTTTTTCCTAAGATCCAAGTCCGGTTTCCAACCTAAAAGTTCTACACTCAGCTTAGACCTTATCTCCAACCTCTCAAAAGAGCTACCCTTCCCCCGGAGGGACTTTGTAACTATCTTTAATGCCTTCCTCCCCCTGCAGTTCCTGCTGAGTCTGCCCAACTCTGTCTATCATGTCTCTTTCTCTGTGCCCACAGGTTCCACTGCACTGCAGGTCCCTCGTCTTTGAGTCTTGACTGTTGCCCTCTCCAGACTCCTTAGTCTGTCCTTTAAGACTCTCCATTGTCACTGATTTCAGGCGCTCACCTACATATACCTGAGCTATAGACAAGTCAGATGTGTTATTGTTTACACAAAGCTTTCCCACCTCTGCGTCCTTGCCTGTATTCTCCCGTTTCTGAAATATGTTTTTCTCCAATCTCCCTATTTCACCTCTTTTCCTCCCCAAATTCTCCCCGGCTCAAGACCACTGCTCATGTTTCACCTCCATCCTGGAGACTTCGTGGCTCCCTAGCTACACAGCCCTCCTTACTGTCCCCAGCCTGTGATAACTTCTGCCTTTGGCATGGTTATATTAGCACCGGTCAGAACTCTTCAAATCCATATAGCAGGTACCACTCTCTAAATGTCAATTTTACTTTAACTCAATTTCTATCCTGACCTTCCCATTTGCTTGCTCCCCATCCCATTCTCTACTACACTCCCCTTGTCCCCAGGCAAGATTCTAAATGCTACAAGATAGGGGCCAAGGCATCTGTGATGGAGATGGTATATCCAGCCCTCTCATGTAATCTATTTGGCATCTCTGAGGATGTTCATCATTCTGTTCAGCCCTCAGTCACCAAGACAGGTGAGTGCCATACCTTATCCCTTGTTTCCCTCTGCAGGGCCTCTTTAGGTCCTGCAGCTCTTCTTTCCTTACTGCATTGGTATCTCTGTTGGCCCCATGCTATGTTGGGGCCATGGGACTCTCTCTGCACAACTGCTGGCATTTTAATCCATCACATAGCCCTGCCATCTATCTGAGTCCGGGTGCTCCTCCAGGCGTGGGTGAGCCGTGCCCTCACCTATCTGAGTCCGCGTGCTCCTGCAGGTGTGAGTGAGCCGTGCCCTCACCTATCTGAGTCCGCGTGCTCCTGCAGGTGTGGGTGAGCCGTGCCCTCACCTATCTGAGTGCGCGTGCTCCTGCAGGTGTGGGTGAGCCGTGCCCTCACCTATCTGAGTGCGCGTGCTCCTGCAGGTGTGGGTGAGCCGTGCCCTCACCTATCTGAGTGCGCGTGCTCCTGCAGGTGTGGGTGAGCCGTGCCCTCACCTATCTGAGTGCGCGTGCTCCTGCAGGTGTGGGTGAGCCGTGCCCTCACCTATCTGAGTCTGCATGCTCCTGCAGGCGTGGGTGAGCCCTGCACTCAGAGCTTCCAGACATATCTGGCATTTTTCCTTTTTCCGTCTTCCTTAGAGTTCATCCTATTTGAAGAGTCAGATAGGGAGATCTTTATCTCACACGGAGTCAGGAAGCCTTGCTCTTATATTATCATGTATTTCTCTCTAAAGTATAAATTCCTGGAATCTGCTCAATTCCCAACAGGGTGTAGACTCAAAAGCTCCAAAGAAAATTTTCTCCCTGCTTTCTTGTCCCGTCTCTCAGGCAAGGAACACAGATTGGCCAGGCAGACTGAGGAGGTCAAGGTCCATGGATACAAGGAAACCTGGAGAGAAATTCACCATTAATATTATAAAATATTATCCTGCTACATGATTTGTAAACTGCTCAAGGACAGGGAACTCTATTTAATTCATCCTAATACCTTCCTATGGGAACCAGAATGGTGCCTTGCATAGAGAAGGCACTAGGTACACATTTGTTAGGCAAGAGAATAAATGACACATTACTATTCTTTTGGATTTTGTATTATTAGTGTCTTATTCATGGCTTTCCATCTCAATGATATTAACAGATATCTATCTTTTTATATATGATATTAAAATAGGAAGAGAAAAGAATGAACCTAGTGGTTGGGCTGAGTGGATAAAACCAACTAAATAAATGAGAATAATGATATCTGACACAGTCGTTTATTCATTCAGCCTATTGATTGAGGACTTTCTGTGCGTCATTTACTGTTATGGGGAATACTGGGAAATACTTGTGGCTGAGACATTCGAGGACCCTGGTAGGATTTTGAGGAGACAGGCAATTAACACATGCTCAAATAAATGGGATAACTTTAGATATTGACAAGTGCTATGTGGACAATCACATGCATAAAAAAATGTTCAGTTACACAGGAGGGAAGGTACATGGAGAGACTTGGGAGGGATGCTTGTGCTGAGATTTGAAAAAGGGGTAGGAGTAACCGGAAAAAGGAGATGATGAAGGTGAGGGTGAGGCGGGGCCAAGCATTTCAGGCAGAGGGAATAACGCATACAGTGGCTCTGTGGCCAGGAGGAGCGTCATACATGTACTTGTATATAGCGTATGAGGGATGTGTGGAGATGAGGAAGGAGGTGAGCAAAGGCAAGTTCTTCCTTTCATCTTCTTATCCACTGGGCAAATATTTGTTGAACAACAGTTAGGGGCCAGGCACAAACTGATGTGCAGTGGTGAGCTAGATGCACATGGTCCCTGCCCTCATGGAGCTCAGCCTGTTAGTAGAGGGGATGCCCTTTGTCCTATGATGGCAAGCTAATGGATTATTTTATGTCTGCTATTATTTATTTAGGAACTCTTATCTTGCTAAACATTTCTTCCTTTAATAAAAATGACAGCATGTTCTTGGTGCATGGTATTTTATGCAATAATACATTCCTAATGAGAACATCACTTTTTGGTTAAATAAGACATGAAGTTGCAGCTGAAAGGGCCAAAACAGGTATAATGTGTTGATTGTGACTAATCTGTTGATCCACTTTACTTACAACTTTTGACATGGTCTTATGAAAACTCAGCATTTGCAAATGCTAGAGTGAGGCTGTTTGGAGGGAGTAGGGAAGATTTGAGCTGCATGTTAGTTAGTGGAACACTAGTTGCTGTTAACAGATAAACACCAACAGTTCCGTGGCTTGTAGGGACAAGTTTCTCACAGGATGTCTCTGTTCAGCAAGTGCTTTGGGCTCCCAGGTTCTTTCCATCATGTGGCTCCAGCCTCTTCAGCATATAGCTTCCAAGTTTATGCAGAAGGTGAAATAATAGAGCAAATTACACATGGGAGGGTTTTAATGGGCCAGGTCTGAAGTGGCACCTGTCTCTTCTGCCTATTTTCTACTGGCCAGAGCTTGGTCACATGGTCATACCTTACTGCAAGGGAGGTTGGGAAATGTAGTCTAGGTATGGCCAGGAAGAAGTGGAAATTGTTTTTAATGAAAAATGAACCAGTCTCTACCACCATCTGCAATTTAATTGATCTTGGCACCTTTTGTACTTGGGTTCACGTTCTTTGTGGCCTATGCCTATCCCCGCTGCCCCCCACAAAAAAGAGGCTAAAGTTGGAAAGTATTTGGATTTTTGTATGTTGGTATATGGTTTAAAAATGACACCTATAAATGTTTCATTATTTTTACTTTTCTCTCCTTTTTCTTTTCTTTTTTTAATGTTCAGAGGACTTTCCTTTAATTTTGATTTCTACTTTATAGGTTTGAAGATAGCCAGCTTACCTTTCATGTATTTGTCCATCTAAAAATGTCGATGGACAATTAATAATTTAGAAGTCACTTAATCTCCGTTTGGAGGAAGGATTAGCAGGATACGGTCAGCTTTGGAGAGCATAGATCATGCGGGTGCAGGACCACCTTATTCTGGAAGGGAAGGGTGGAATGCAGGCTCTTCATGACCCAAACCCTCAATGTGTGTCTCCATCCTTCATAACAAAGGGGTACAGGGAGCAAAATGAGGCCTGGTTTTGAAAGCTGTTAATTTCCTGCCTGATTCTACAATACTGTGAAATGTGAAAGACATTAGGGACTCTGAGCATGGTTCCCCTAAATGCCCCATTGCCCACAGGGAGCCAGCCAAAGGCTGGGTTGGCTTCAGATGGCTGGACAGGTGGCCTTGTAATTAAAACCTTTCCCTTCTAACTGCAGGCCTTGTTTCGCCAGGAATCTGAGGTGAAGAAAATGTTCTACTTGTATGCCTATACCAGCTGCTTTGAAAGCTTCCTTACAGCTGTCCCCAGACCACAGCAGACAGCCACATCTCTCCTTTCAAAATCTTGGGGGCTTAGTGTTATTTGAGATGGGATAAGCAGGCATGGAGATGAGGGAAGATTTCTTCCTGATCTCAAAAGTTCTGAGCCTTTTTGAAGAATCAAACAGCACAAAAGGAAGTCTGGAAAGCACGCATTTCCTCCTTACATCAGTGCTATGCGATAGTGGCCATCATCAGTCTCATTTTATAAATGAGAACGGGAGAAATAGAGGATTTAAGTAAGTTGCTTGAGGGCACATGGTTAATGTCGGAGTCAGGACTCACATCTAGCTAGTCTTGACTCCAAGTTCAAGCTCTGATAACCTCTACTCTTGATGTCTAAAATTTAATTCTTTTTTTTCTTTAAATTTAATTTTTCAATTACAGTTTGTATCCAATATTATTTTGTATTAAAGTGGTTAGACAATGATATACTTCACAAGGTGCCCCCTGATATTTCAAGTACCTACCTGAAAGTGGCACCTGTCTCTTCTGCCTATTTTCTATTGGCCCTGTACATAGTTATAACAATATTATTCACTATGTTCCCTATGCTATACGTTACATCCCTGTGACTATTTTGTAATTACCAATTTGTAGTTGTTAATCTCTTCATCTTTTTCAGTTCAGCCTCCCAACCCTCCCTCCGCTCTGGTAACCATCAGCCTGTTCTCTGTATCTATGAACCTATTTCTAGTTCCTTTGTTCTTTCATTTTGCTCTTTAGATTCCACATATAAGTGAGATCATATGGTACTTATCTTTCTCTGTCCGACTTATTTCACTTAGCATAATACCCTCTAGGTCCATCCATGCTGTCTCAAATGGTTAAGGTTCCATTCTTTTTTTATGGCTCAGCAACATGCCATTGCATATATGTACCCCAGCTTTTCAAAATTTAATTCTTGTTCACTCTTTACATGAAGGCTCCACCTTCAGTTTTCCTCTGTCTCAGTTCGTGGCCACTCCATCTTCTAGTTGCTCAGGCCAAAAACCTGGCAGTCATCTTTGACTTCTTTATTTCACCGCGCCCCCTCCCTCCTCCCCAGGAAATTCAGTTATTCAAGTTTTGAAACTATATCCAGAATCTGAGCACACCTCACCGTTTCCAATGCTACCTACCACCTTTGTGAAAGTCATCTCTGTTCTAGCCTCTGGCCTGTAATAGCCTTGACCCTGATCACTCTTCTTCTAGTCTTGCTGTCCCCCAGCCTCTTCCCATCATGCCAGCCAGGGCGATTCAGTTCTGGTAGGTGGCTTAGCTCTGCAAGGCCATTCTGGGACTGAGGTTCCTTCCCTCCTGTTGTGTGCCTTTCCTTAGGTTGCAGTGTTCACCTGGATGGTCAACTGGCTCAGCTCCAGGTCTGTATTGTAGTCCACAGACGGAGGAGAAGAGAGGAAATCCTGACAAGCAATTTCCTTTTAAACAAATGCTATGAAATGTGTACAGATCATTTCCACTCACATTTCAGTGGCAAATAAATGGCCACATGGCCAGCCTAGCTACCAGGGAGTCTAGGAAATGTCGACTCTGAATAGTTTGCCATATTCCCAGCTCCCCGAGAAGAAAATAGATTTGAAGGGTCACTAGCAGTGTGCCAGGGTCCAGGAGGGGAAGTGGGTAGACCAGTTAGGAGGCTGATCAGGAGTCTAGGTGAGTGTTGACCATAGTTTGACCTAGAAAAGAGGCAGCGGAGAAGGAGAGAGGTGGACAGATTTGAGATATATTTTGAAAGTAGAACGGGGTGGGTGTAGGAGCTGAGGAAAAAGAAGGCATTAAGGATGACTCCCAGGTGCTTCTGTCTAAAGAGGGGGCATTTTCTGAGCTGAGGAAGCAATCATTGGAAATACCTGTGTCTGCGCAGCCACCTGTAGACCAGTGTGTGTGACTTCTCCAAGGGGTCCCCCTTGTGTCACAGTGGAAGCCACCATGGAAGGTTGGAATGGCTCAGAGGAAGCGCCTGAGAGGTCTGCCACATTTATGAAATGTATTTAACTTTAAAATGCTTGAAAGGAAGGAGTAGGGCAGCCTATCCTTGTTGCAATTGCCAGGCCAAGGTGCTGGGCATGGCTGAGATTGAATAAAAGATGCCAGAAGTGCCAGAACCCAAACCGCTGTGGGTACAGCCCCAGTGAGGTCTGGAGAGCTGCTTTTGGTTTGGGGGAAATGAGGAGCTAGGTGAAGACTCTTACTTTTCAGCACCTGGTTCAGAAGGGGTCACATTCCCAGCCCCTTGATACCCCTTGGCATTGAGGGCTGTTAAGGTTTTTTCTGTCTTTTGTTTGCCCGTGTTGGGCCATAGTGTAAGGAAATGTGTTTGCAATGAGAGTAGTCAAGAGGCTGAGGGTCGGGCAGGATGAATAACTCACACAGCTGGGCAGGTAGGAGGCCTGCTATGACCGTTTCGGGAGGCAGTGGGAATGGCGGAGGGGGTGAGGTGGGGATGGGATGCAAGGCAGAGCCTGATCAATTCTGAACCAACAACAAAGCCAGGTTCCTCACTCTGAGTCTGGGGGAGAGCTGCTCAGCCTGAGATGGGCCCCGCGGGTGCTGCCACCTTTAAGAATGTGCCCGGGTCATTGTCACTTGTTATCAATGTTGGCTGTTTAAAAAACATCGCTTATTATTAATTTCCAAATTGCTCAATATTGTGTGATGCAATTTTTTTTAACTTTTCTATTTTATGACTGAGGAAGTTGAGGTTAAGTAAGTAGTGCAAAGTACCATGGTAAATAAGGAGAGCCAGGGTTTGGACCCTTGCTTTTGAACACTCTGGTGTTCAGTTCGCATACTGGCTTTTTTCTGTGCTGAGAGGGTTAAGCATCAACAAGGCCCGGCTAGCTCGTGGTGATGCACTTCAGTGAAAGGACTGGGCATGAGGTCGCAGGCCTGGGGTTTTGAGGCCAGCTTCTCTCTCCCTCGTTCTCAAGTCACTTGTGTAGCCTCCTGTAGTCCATTGCCTCTTCTTTAAAGTGGTGACTGACCGTTTTCCTGCCTAGCTTAGGTTTTGTTGGGAGAATTCCATGAGCAGACACCCCTGAAGGCCCTTGGAAGTCAGTAAACCACAGTGCAACCCAAGGTCTCGCTGTGATCTTTAAGCAGTGACCAGAATACAGACATGAGGGCTCAAATTCTTTTAGCCAGCCCAGAGTTAGTATTTGTGAGTAGAGAAAGGTGGTTTGATGTTGCAAAAATCCAAGCTGTGTCTGTGGCAGAAGAAAAACAACAAACCTGTAGATAAGTTTAAATAGGAGAAGTGGGGAAAAGCCTTAATCTCTCTGTGATGACTGATGTGTTATTTAGTGACAAATAAATCCATGGCCTTGGATCAATGCATCTGTGTATATGGCAATACTGTACCTAAGTTTGAGAACAACCTTTGAGACGGAGGTGTCCCCATGGTCCCATCTGATTGAGGCTGGACTCCCTGCAGGGAGCCTCTGAGCCTAGGTGTCACCAGTAGACTTACTGCCCTCCCGAGGAACCCTTCTTCTGCTTCTTCCAGGATCCACCAGGCTTGGAGCTCCCCGGCCAGCAGCAGAGGCTGACTCCGAAGCCTCAGTGCTGACTTAGCGATGCCGCTGGGAGGATGGGGGAACCTACGGAAGACCTGTGATGATTATTCTGGGTATCACATTCTTGGTGTCAAGGAACTGGATTGATCTTAGCAGCATGAAATCAAAGCGAGGGGATTAGCTAGTCTTTGTGGGGTATTTTATCTAACATCCTCTGGACAAGACTTTATGAGCTTTATCTTTGTCATTTACCTTTCAACAGAGCCAGTTCTCCAGCCCACCATACGCAGGGCATCCTGGGTAAACTCTGGCAGCACTGTCTTATCCACTTCCCTCTTGTCAGCATTCCCTTTGAGTCACCAGAAACTTCTGTCATCACAGCTCCTCCTCCTCACAATCATAAGACAATTTCTTAGGTCAGAACTTCTCTGCCATTAGCTGAATTGAAATCAGTGTCTTCTTTTCAGTCAGGCAGCCTAGAAGGCTCTAGGAAGTGCCCTTGTCACATGAGCCATGCACTTAGCCATCATTTTTTATGTGGGTAAATTTCTGGGGAAAAATGTGCACATTCAGCTAACTTTATATTTTTTTAATTTTTAAAATTTATTCATTGATATGAGAGAGAGAGACATTGATTTGTTGTTCCACTTATTTATACATTTATTGGTTGCTTCTTATATGTGCCCTGACAAGAGATTGAACCCACAGCCTTGGTGCCTCAGGATGATGCTTCAACCAACTGAGCTACCCAACTAGGGCAAACCTCATATTTTTTAATGTTGGTTCGTTTTAGCTTCCATACCAGAATGAGGCATCTTCTAACCTGCTCTCCAAATTTCATGTTACATTCTCAGTGAATTTGCCGCCTCTTCTGCACTGATTATATTTAATTCAATCTAATGAATATTTGTCAAGGATTGCTCATGTGCATGACACCATGGTGGCCACTGTAGGCTGAGCAAGATTAGAATCATGTTTTGACTAAAAGGCACGGGCTTTTTGATCCGACCTGGGTTCACATCCCAACTCCACCAGTTCCTGGCTGAGTCACCTTAAGTAAGTTACCTAACTTCAGTTTCACCCCCTGTAAAATGTGATAAGGGTACCCACCACTCTGGGGTTTGCACGAAGATTAAATGAGATAATGTATATAATGTACTTTGCTCAGTAGTCGTGCATGATAAATGCTTAATAAAAATAAAACTTTAAAATAATGTCCTAAACCTGTATCCATACATTTCTAAACAGATACGGAGTTCCCTCTCTATGCTAGGCCTGCTCTAGGCTCTGGGATTCAGCACTGGTAACAACAAAGTGCATGTCCTTATTGAGCTCACAGTCTAGCTGAGGTGTAAACAAAGCAAAGAGACTCATAAATGTAGTGTCAAATAGTGACAAGTACTGTGAGGACAAAGCAGGGAAAGGGGACAGAATGACAGGGGTGAGATAGGGTAGAGGTTTTGTTCCACAGACTTGCCCCTTGATATAGGGCCTTTGAATCTGCTCTGCACTCTTTCTAGAGTGTTCTCCACCCCAGCCCCCCACATATTCAAGGATTTCTCTCATTTCTGTCAGGTGTCGGCCCCAACATCACCTCATCTAAAAAATTATACACACACACAGAATACATAAAGCAATACCATTCCTGCCACTGAAGTTTACAGCCTTGTAAAACTGGCAACTACACAAATGACAGTCATTCCAGATTAAGGTGGCTGCCTGCAAAGAAATCAAATAAATAACACTCTGTTAAGGGAGTCAGCAGAGGCTATGTTTAAGAAATGGCACTTGGGATGTTGCTTGGTACAAAAGGATCCTGGAATCAGAGCACTGGGGTTCAAATCCCAGCTCTGCCCTCACTACCTTGGTGCATGACCTGGGGTGTCACTCGGAACACAAAGATAAAGACACCCACCTTGGAGGGTTGTTGTGTTCAATGAGAAACAGGTGAAGCCCCAACTGCCCATGTAATGCAGGGGGTCAGCTCTCAGTGGCTCCCTCCTCCCACTACTATATAGTTAATAGTCGTTTGGGTTTGGGTTCCCATCAGCATTCTACTCTCACATATACTGTTGTCTTGTAGTTGTCAGGGTACCTGGCCAGGAGACCGGGAGCTCCTTGCAGACCCAGCCTGCCATGTCCCCAGTGTGGGTGGCACCATGCCTGTTGTGCTGGGCCGGCTGATCAAGGATAATGAGTGTGTGCATCTAGAAAAGGCACAGCAGTTCTGCACAGGCAGGAACCTTAAGGAATGGCCTGTTCTGTTCTCCATCTCTGCACCTCAGTACTCCAGCATTGTTTCTGGCAGATGCGTGTTTAGCATGTTCTTGAAAGAAGTTTCCATGTCCCCTCTAGGGAAGTGCATGCTGGGTCTAACCACATAATGCAAAACAGGTAATGTGATGCTGGCATGCCTACTTCTTCTCGCCCTGAGTCTATTTTAAGGACCCCAGATTTTAGAACGAATTATTGATGTTTCCAGTGATAGTTTTTAAGACATGGAGATTTTTTATATCAGCTAAATCTCAGTTATTCTAGGGACGCCTAATGTCAAGAGAGTGACCTTCCCAGGCATGTTTATCCTTCTGCATTGGTTTTTTAAAAATGCTTTCTGTTTTTTTGTTTGTTTGTTTTTGTTTGTTGTACCTCTTAACAGTTCCATCATAAAATAAGTAAGGCACAGAAGAGAGACAATTCAAATCGTTATGCTTAGGAAATTTTATTAAAATGTTGGGGGGGAAAGGGAGGGGGAGGCCTTTGCCTGCTGGAGTGCTTGAGGGTTACTCATTGGTGGCACTCTGCGTCACCTCTCACCTTTGTCCTCTGTTGACACACAGTTCAGGGTAAAAGTCACTGTGAATTTGGAGATCACATCTGGAATTGGATGTCGAGGGACCTGAGTGTGTTGTTGTGGAAGATCTCTCTGCAGCTCAGAGCTCCCACTGCAGAAATACCGAACTTGGACCAGCAAGACCCAGTCTGTACTTGGGGCCCAGGCAGCCCTATGTCAGTGCCGCAGCCAACCAGGATGGGTTTTGTCTGTCAGGAGGAAGCCTGACCTCAACAGTGTGCTGCCAGGGGAATTCATTGCCTTGGAATCTGCTTGACTGCCCAGGATGGAAAGTGGCTTCAGAAAAACACCACGAAAGCTTTCTCATCATCAGAATTGCTTTGGCAGACACCTCCTCTGAAAGAAGCCTGAAGGCCTTGGGTAAAGGTGGCACCAAAGCTCCCTCGGCTTCAGAGTTGAGTGCAGCATCAGGCCAGTGGAAATATGTTCATTGTCTTTGGATGACTGGTGTTACAATCACAGGTGGCACGCTGTAGCCCCAGGGGGCCTACCTGCATGTGTGGAGTTACATGATTTGTTACCTTGGTTATGGTAGGAGCTTCTGTGGGGACTTAAACATAAAGGAGAGGGCAAGACATTCATCCAAACCACGACTTGCTTCGGAGATGGCCCAGGGGCTGAGGTTGTTGTCAGCCAGGGTAGTGTTGTAACATGTCCCCTCCCCACCAAGAGCTGGTCCCTCCCAGCTTCCCTGGGAGAATTATCACCCAGTGTGTACTTCTTTCTGCTGGTAGAACTCAGCTTCCAAGGGCTTGAAAACCAGCTCTGCCCTCCACCACTGCTGCTTATAAGTCACCCCATACCAGCCTTCATACCAAACTGAAAAGGATGTTCACCTTGGAGCATCTCTTTGAAGGGTTACTAAGTTTCTTCTTGTGAAAGGTCAATTAATAGCTCTCAGGTCTCTAACTCACACTCATCTGCCTACAGGTTTATCATTACTTCCTACCCACCAGCCTCAGAGGTCTCTCCTTTTGGCCATGACTCTAACCACGTATGCCTGGCCCTTTTGTCCCCCTGCCGACCAACTCCTTTTGGACAAGGCTCTTTTGTTCATCCGTCTATATTACATTTCTATGGCTTCCCTCTCACCACTGACTCTTTTTCCCACTAAGATGTCCAAGTCTCTCTGATCTTACAAAGGGACCATGCCTTGATCCCATAACCCCACTAGCTTCCTTCCCTTTCTCACCCAAGAAGTCTATGCATGGTGCCCACTTACCTCTCATCTTCTGCCCAACCCATGGCCACCTGCCTCTTCCCTCACCATGCCACACGGTGAGATTCTAGGGGCACCTGTGGCTTATCTCCCGGCTTATCTCCAGGTCTCATGTGGACACTTCCTTCCCTGGACCTCCTGCCGTGTCTGGCACAGGGGAGCACGGCCTCCAACTCCGCACTTGCCTTTCTTAGCTCCTGAGGCTTCAAGCATGCTCATTCCATTCTAGTTTCTCTGCTGTTCTCTCCTGCGTGAATTTTCTCTCCTTCCATTTCTAAAAAAACTGATGGCTCCAGGGTGACCTCCTCAACCCACTTCTCATTCTACTTTCCCTTTGGATGATGGCATCCAGTCAGGGCTTTGACCACCATCTAAGTACCAGTGGCTGCCACATGCGTATCTGCAGCTCAGGCCTCTTCCCTCATGATCCTGAGGAGGGTCCAGAGCAGGATGTCAGATGGAAATGTCTCAGGGGCCATGCAGGTAAAGTCAACGAATGAAACAGATTGGAGAAAGTGTGGCAGCCCAGAGAACCTCTGGTTCTAGCTAAAGGGGATGGCTGCTACCGGGCTCCAGCCAATTGTTGATGCGTAGGAATTCACGACCAGTGTTGCCAGATTCTTCAGTTTTCCCAGAGAAGCCAAAATTATGTAATCCCATTTGGAATCTTTCAATGATTAAATGTTGGTTCAGAAGTGTCTGTGTGGACTGAAGCCCGTCTGAGAACCATGTCTGAGTGTGGCCTCCTGTCTGGGATAACAGTTTGATTCATACTCCACTGACTGCCCAACACCTTTATTCTGAAGCCCCAAGACACTTCAAATTGAGTGTACCCCAGACCAGCTTTCTCTCAAACCTTCCCCTCCTCCTCTTGTACACCTTTTCTCAATTGTGACGTTTCCTTCTACTCATTCTCCCAAGCTGGAACTACGGAGGAGGGTGTCTTTTCTTTCTTTCCCTCCTCCTCCCCATTCAATCCACTACCAAATTCTACCAACCTAACTTCCTAAATAAGTCTTGAATCTATTCTCATATCTCCATCTCTTGCCACCATTACCATGATTTAGGCTAAGAGCATCTTTTGCCAGGACCAGTAGACTCCTGAGTGTTTCAAGTGATGATTCAGAGGAGTCGATCCCCCTGTGTATAGATTATTCTAAGCCAAAATGTAGTCTTACTTCCTTGACAGTGATTGATTTTGGGACGGGCTTATGATGTTACCTGGGCTAGTGGGATGGGAGGCAAAATTTGCTGGGAAGTTTCTAGAAAAGCTTTCCTTGCTAAGAAGGAGATTGAAGAAGAGACAGACCCTCTCGTCTGTGGCCTTTGCTGTATCTGTGCATCACTCTGGGAACTGCTGCAGCCACCTTGTGAACACGAGGCAGGGCAGCCTGCAGGCAAAGTCGACTAGAGAATGGTGGAGCAGAGAGAGGTTGGAACCCGGGTCTGCAGTGACATTGATGAGCCACTGAATCAACTGCCTCCGCTGCTGGTCACCTCAGAGCTTGCAGCTGTGTTGGATAATAAGTCTCCTGATAAATTCAGCCCATTAGAGTCAGGCCTTTGTGTTTAGGAAAGCCAGAAGCATCCTGACTGGTACCTCCAGATCTGTGCTCCATCACTCCACATGACACCTGACTGCCAGGGTGGTCCCGGTAGATGTGACCTTGACTGCATCATCTCCTGCTCGTGGGTCCCTCTGCCCACAGGATAAAGTCCTAGGACCTTGGCAGAATGTAGAAATGCCTCCATGACAGGCCCCCTGCCTCCACAGCTGAATCAGCTCTCACTCCTTAACACAAACCTTATGCCCATGTTTGTCTGAGCTGCTTGCAGTTCCCTGCATAAACGATGCTGTTTAATTAACTCTTTGATTCATTTGACAGATACACATAAGTGCCACCTCTAGGCCAGGAGTGGTTCAGTGTCTATCAGCTATGGCCCCCAAGTCCTTCGCTTTAGCGGTCTCCTCTCTCCCTGGAGCACCTCCCCGCTGTCTCCATCTAACACCTGTTTGTCTTTTCTTTTTCCAGCCCAATGTGCTGTATTCAAAAATTAAAAGACTAGTATAATAAATGTGCATATACCTAGATTCATTAATTAACATTTCGTCATTTGTTTTCTTCTTCCCACCCCCCTTTATGTATAATGTATACATACACACACAGACATGTCTTTTTCTGAACCATTTGAAAGCATATAAATAGTTATAGATATTATGGCTCCTCATCCATAAATAGTTCAGTATATGTCTCCTAGGAATGAGGACACTCTCTTCTATAACCATAATGCCATTATCACACCTCAGAAATGTAATATCAACACCATGATAATATTTGATATATTATTCATATTTTCTCAGTGGTCCCAAATGTTCGTTGCTTTTTCTTTTTCCCATCTGGGATCTTACGGCTAGGCTGTTCCCACGACCTTCAGGAGGCCTTCCTCGAAATTCTGCTCCTCAGAGCTCTCAGAAAGCCTGCGCAGACGGCCACTGCGGCGCCGGCCACTCTGTGTACGTGTGCTTACCCCTGTCGAGATCAAGTCCACGTCATGCTCATCTCCTCAGTGCAGGCATACTGTGTGGCACATAGTAGCCTTTGTTGGTTGAATGGGTGATTAAGAGGCAGAATTGGAGAAGAAGCCCACAGCTTCATCGCTGTTTTCTTCCTTCCATGTTAACTGCTTTTGCAGGCAGTGATGTTAATAATGTAAGAGCAGAGTCCCATCTGCCAAATGGCGAGAAGAGAGAGGTAATCCAGATAGGAAATTGTGAAGAATGGAAAGAGCCAACAATTAATGATGTCCAAGGCCACGCTCACATAGAAGCATGTCCCAGAGAACTGCGTGCGTCAGTGGGGAAAAACACCAGCTTTCTCCCAGTTGTTGCAAAGCCTACATTGTATTTGCAGGCCTGTCTTGCCGCAGAACCCCACATCTACCTGGAGCCCCACTTGCTCCCAGAATGAACTTGACAGCCATCCAGGATGGGGCTGATTGTACTGGGGAAGTGCCCCTTAGCTCTGATGTAGCATTTCTTCCCCTCGTTCTAACTTTAATTTTGTAATTAGCTCTGAGAAGTTTTCTGACTGGTCAGTTTTCAACTGATACCATAGTTAATATTTAGATCCAGAGACTCAAAATATGAACCCAAAGAACATTTGCATTCTGCTGGTGATACGTCCTTAACCCAGAAAAGTGTGGGGGCAGGGTTAGGACCAGCCAGGTCACTCAGAAAGCTGCTAGCCATTTGTGGGGAAGTGGCCACTTGTCATCTTCCTTGGAGGACTCATTTTTCTCCCTTAATTGGCCACTTTGTGTGTGTGTTTGCTTGTTTGTTGGTTTGGCTTGGTCTCTTAAGACCTTTGAGTTCACTAGGAGTGTTCACTGATGAATTTTTAAAAATTCCTTATAAGCCATTAAAACACACAGACAGATACAATCTTCCCAGCTGCTACAGGGAATGATCTCAAGGCAAGGCAGCCTCACCATCTC
Organism: Pteronotus mesoamericanus; assembly: GCF_021234165.1. Classification (NCBI taxonomy): domain Eukaryota; kingdom Metazoa; phylum Chordata; class Mammalia; order Chiroptera; family Mormoopidae; genus Pteronotus; species Pteronotus mesoamericanus. The sequence continues at coordinate 20,970,548 of NW_026555084.1, read as the reverse complement.
AGTCTCATCCTGGGCACAGCTCTGGCCACCTACGAAGGACAGGGCATTGTGGATGCAAAGGTAAATAAGCCCCTGCCTTCAAGGAGCCTATTGTCTTACAGGTACATTCTCCAAATTCAAGGGGAATGCAAAGGGGGAGACGTGTACGGGATGCTACAGACCAGTCAAGCTTGGAGGGTGGAAGAGAGGAAAGGTCTGGCTGGCGAACGCGGGCATAGAATAGATAGGAATCAGGTAAGCAGGTTGGGGGTATCCCAGGCCAAAGGCACAGCATGAGGCGATTACAGAGATTTTCATGATCACGGTGTAGGTGGGACAAAGTGGTCAATGACTACATGCAGAGGATGCACAGAGTGCATGTTTGCTAATGTAACATGTCAGCCCCAGAAGTCCAAAGACTATCTCTGAGTGAACTTGGGAAGACTTTGCCACCCCCCCGGCTCTGGACGATCCCTTCCGTTTACTCCTACTAAGGGTTAAAGGTAGAAGACAATCCCCTTCCCCCCTACCCCAGCCACCTCAAAAAAAAAAAAAAAAAAAAAAAAAAAAGTCAGTGAAGGTAATTATACCACCATCTATTTAGCTGCTGAAGAATTTACCATTCAAGGAGATAGGACCCTGCCTCACCAGAGGCGTTTAACAGTCCAACACTATCACATTACCCAGATTGTATAAAGAGTATGAATGATTTCCGCTCGCAGACCTCTAATGGAGGTATCTCTTTACAAAGCCCCTACTTCAGGCCAGCTGAATGCCTCAGCAGTGCCTCCGAAATCCCGCAGCCCTAATCCCTTTAGCAACAAAGATCTGTTTCTTTGCTTAGCATGAAGTAGGCCTCAGAGGCCTGTGTGTGTCTTCGCCTGTAGACCAGAAGCCTCCTGTTTACAATTTCCCTATTCCTGTTTTTAATGTTGTTCTGAGAGCAGCCACAAAGGGCTAGTTTTGTCCAGCAGGAACAAGGGAGCTATTAGAGAGAGACTGAGGAAGGAAGGAAGGGCGATCGCAAGGAGGACTCCTCGAGGGATTAGCAGACACAGCTGTTCCCGAAGGGAGAAGAGCTTTAGGCTGTTTATAATTTCCGTCACATTTACATTTTTTAAAATTTTATTTCCTTAAATTTTTTTTTTTTCTGATCGGTTTCCTATCCACCATCTAAAGAGAGCGTCTTGCTGCTATATTCAGAGACTTAGGGACCTATTTGAACCTATTGGGATTTAGCTTTCTGCCTCAGTGCTCCGGGGTGGTGGTCCCCAGCTTTCTGGGAGGGTCACAGACCTCCAGACCACCAGGTGCCTGAGAAAATTGTTTGAGGGGACTGGTTTCACTTCTTGTCCTATTTGTGCAAATTGCCGGTATTCTTAGGCCGTAACTGATTTATTTAGGTTCCAAAGACCACCGCCTGTCTTCACAGTGTCTCAGATCCCCTTTTCAAATGCAACTCGTTTTTATCCTAATGTTACATATCTAACCAGGGTGTTGTAAAGGGTATTAACCGTAGGTGTGGAATCTGTCATATTCCATATCGCTAAAATGCCTATTGCACCAAATTCAAGAAAATTATCCATGAATTCCATCCTTAAGCAAGTAAGTGTATAGCACCTTCTAGTTCTTATCTTTGCACATACTCAATTTTTGCTCATTTGTAACAAAACCATATAATTTTTCTCTTAATGTTCCCTAATATTATGCCATGCATATTGTTTTATCCAATGACAGTCTGTTTCTCTCTCTTTTTAAACTTTTTCCCTCCCTTCCCTCCTCCTTCTCCCTGTTATGGATATTAGCAACTTGTATATCCTTCTACTCCTAGCTCTGTGTTCAAAAATATCAAAAGAAAAAAGTTTTATCCTGGATTGGGAGATTCATTGTTTATTTTATCACAATAGGATTATACATCACCTATTTCCCTACATCTTGCTTTTCTCCCTTAAAAATATGCAGAGGAAATTGCACTTATTTTAATATTTTTAACCAAAGATGGTTTGTGTAGGGTCGCTTTGCCTAAGAAGACTCTGGCTAAAGTTGCAGGTGCCCTTGTGTACAGCAATTTCATTTTCACTCTTTTTGTTCAGCTTGACTTTTTCCTGGGGAGCTGTAATCAAGATACAAATGAATTTCCCAAATGCCCAGTCAGCCCACTGCTGACCCTTCGGGCTCTCATCGCCTTGGGGTATGTGTCCAGACTTGAGCGTCTTTTAGATCAGGCTGACATGCTGCTGCTGTTACAGAAATATTCCTCATGATAGCCTCAAAAGTTAAGTGTATACGATTTCCTTCTGCTGGGGCCTGGAGTTGAGCTAATCTTTAAGTAAAGAAGAGAAGGGACAGTGATTAACATTCTCCCAACTCACTCAGGGACAGCTATTCCAAACCCTTCCTTCCTGCTCAAAGTAGTAACTTTCAAGAGGAACCAAAAAAAAAAAATTTTTTTTTTTTAAAGAAAGAATATGGAGTTCTTCCAGGATTGCTCAATTTTTCTTTCTCTAAAGTAAAATAGTTCAAACTGTGTGCCAATCCAAATGCACTTTCTGTATTCAGCCTCGCTGGCAATGTGGACCTCAAGATAAGACACGTTGCCTCTGGAATATTATTTTTCAGAACTAGCCAGGAAAAAGCCACGATTTCAGCAGCTTTGACCTGCCCGTGGTTTTTAGAGCGGAATGCTAAGGATATGTCAGGGCACACGTGCTTCCGCAAGCCCCTGTCACCCAACTGCTCCTGTCCCACCGGCTTCTTGGGCAGGGTTACAGATTTGAGGTGGTGATTATTGTTTTGGTGATAACATGAATGTTGGGGAAATCATTTTCTTATGAAAAAAAATTTTTTAGGATATCTTTTTATTCCAAATATAAAGTGCCTGTGATTTTTAATAAAGGCTTTTACTAAAAAACATAGAATGACTCAATATACACATATCTTTTATGTTATGAGCCTATACCAAGGACACACCCTTAGACAAAGGGGAAACTGTCTTCCTTCATCTGGGAATGTGATTCCTTTGGTGAGAGGTAGTAGGAAGTACATCCACAGGGTCATGGTTGTGGGTAAGGCTCTCTGTCTAGCCGTCCAAAGGAACAGAATCAACTCTGACCATTGATGGGTGACAGACATCACAGTGCAAGCATCTTGCATTCAGGAAGACTACATAAATGCAGATACGTAGGAGGTAGCAGATAGGGCCCTGTGAAACCATACGGTGTCTATCGATTTGACTAACTCCATAGACATGTCATAGTTTGATCACATTGTAGGTCAAGAAAAAGGAAGGAGGCATTTGTCCCTTTTACTCCTTTTCATTTGCTGATATACAATCTAAAAGAAATATTAACCAAAAAGACAAAAAGGAAACTTGGTAAAGTATTAATTTTTTAAAGATATGTATTTTAAAGTAAAAACAGATTTTGGGGGCAAACAATAAAAATGCCAGTAACAGAATCAAGGAAGTAAAAACAGAAGTCAGCCATACTCCCCAGTAACTATTGTTTATGTGAGCTATTAAAATTAATTTCGGAAAAGTCAGTTTATCCTCTTGTGGCCTAAATAAGGGCTAGAGATAAATCATGCCAACTCAATCTGTTGAAAAATGAAAAAAATTCATTCTAAAACTATTCTTTTCATGCACTATATTTATTTATCCTGATAGTCAGTCAAGGAGTGTTTGGGGATGGAAGGAGATAGTGTTGAGCTTCTGAGATCCCTGAATTTCCAAGAGCAATTCCCCTTTTATTCATTTTATAGATATTTTATGTCCTGGCCAACACTGTGTGAATGTTTGGGGGGAAGGAGGGTGGTGGATGGGAAGAATTCTCTTACTGCTGAAAACTACTTGAAAATAACAGTTTTATCTAAAAGATGGCACATTTTTCTGCAGTTTTCAAAATGAGCTAGTTTTATGCTGCATTGATTATAGTGTTTTATTTGGGTCTTATTTGGGGCCAAGTCACAGTTATGGCTGTGAACAGGTTTCTGAAAAGGTGCATGCCTCAGAATCATTCAGGTTTTGAACCTTTGAAAGGCTGGAGGTGACTGGGAAATACTTTTCCACGTTGAGTACCAAGACGAAAACACGCTCCAAGTGCCCCAACATCTCTCTGTATTACAGATCACCCAGAGCTATGACTGTAGTTTCCTGTACAAAAAACCATGGTGCCCGTCCACAGGAAATGCTAGCTTTTCACATCGTGGGCCAACACGTTGCATCTGTGGACTGAAGGAATCAGAGGTCTACTTTCCTATTTCTGATTGTTCCCCTTTTCTCATTTTGATAAAATATTCTTTCCTTGGGTTTTAACCAGTGACATGGTGCAGAATTAGATCCACATGTGCTGATTTTTCCATTCTATTTATTTCCAGTTGTTTTTTCTTAGCGTCTGAAGAAAAGGGAACTGAATGTCAATCCTGTATTGCATACACCAATCTGTTAGATAATCTTTTATATAATAAATACTCTGTCCTTTGTAACTTTGAGTACTGAAGTTACACTAAAACATCCATTATAATCCTCATTTTCTTTTGCTTCTAACTTTCCAATAAGGTATCCTTTTGGGCTGAAAATTTCCATGCTTAGTTTCGGCTCAAAGGTAAATTTATTTTGGAAAGTTCACACTAATTTGATCCAGGGACTTGGAAGGGATGTGAGAGTAAAAATATACCTTCTTTTGCTCTACAAATAAATGTAAGACTTCGGTCATAGATAACTCCAGAGCAGCCAAGCAGTGGAACAATAAACAGGTCTCAGAAAATCTCTGTTCAAGTAAAGCAGGTTGAAGTGATTAACCACAAATTTCCTGCATGCACTGAACAGCTTGGAGTTCCTTGAGGCTCTGTTGTTCCTTCTGACAGACAATGGCCACAACGGGGAATTTTGGGGCCAGGACTGAACAGATGAAAAATTTAGTTTGGATGAGGGCAGATTACTTTATGGTCTACAGAGTTTTAAAGCAGGCTGATTATTGTTGAATGTTCTTCTTTAGAAAGAATAGTTAATTGAAATGCCACAGAAACTAAAATATCCAAGACTATTGTATGATGTCTGTGAGTATAGGTCCAGAACCCCCAGGATGTTAAAATGTAATGATCTAGAACAAGGTTCCTCAACTTCAGCACCATTGACATTTTGGGTGGATAATTCTTTGTTGAAGGAGGGGGCTGTCCTATGCAGCGTAGAATGTGTAGCAGTGCCTCTGGCCTCTAACCCCCTAGATGCCAGTAGCAATCCCCTCTTCCCACCCCCCACCACCCTAATCATAATGATCAAAGATGTCTCCAAACATTGTCAAATGTCTTTCTGGGTGGGGAATAACCCCCAGCTGAGAACAACTGGTACAACTTTTGAGTCTAGACTCACCTGAGCAAGGTGCTTACACGAAAAGGGGATCGATGCATTGGACGACCTGGCATTTCTAATGACGGCTTCTAACAAGTCACCTTCCTCCCCCAAGCTGCCCTCCCTGACTGTGCCTTTTATCTCCTCTATCGTCTGCTGTTTTGGGGGGACTAGATTCACTAATTATATTTTTACCTTTTTTTTTTTTACATCTTGACTAGTCACTTCTCCAGTGAAGCCTTTCCCTTAACCTTGAAACATGTTTAACTGTCTTCATCTTAGAAAAAATTAGCTGCCCTACTTTTTAATGTAAAGAAGAACATTCACTCACTGCATCAACAATAGCTTGTGCTAATCGTAGTTGATGTGACCAAATGTGTCTGTGCCCACCCTCCTCTAAGATCTTGTGGGCCTTTTCCACCTTTATAGTCACTCTTTCCTATCCTCTCCTCATTTTCCAGGTAAGGAATAAAGGCACAATGAGGTGATTTAACTGGTTCCAAGTCACATAGAAGTAGCACAAAGTGAATTCAGACCCAAACTCCTGAGCCCACCCTCTTAATTGCTGCCCATACTCCCTTCCCACACCACTCTGTAAGGTCTCCTTACCATCATTAGCAGGCAGAGTTTGAAAATATGCTTTAAGAGCCCTACACATACTTAAGTATGACAAAGGCCCCATCGGCAATGCAGTGATAACACAACATAATCCCTTCCCCCAGTGTGGCCAATGGCCAGAAGATGCAAACAGGTGTGAACATCAAAGAACTGTGCAAAATGTGACATGTCACTATAATAAAGGCACAAACTGAGGACAATTGGAGTAAAGAGGCTGTAGAGGTGTAGGAGGGAATCTGGAGGCGCAGCACCAACCACACTGCCTCCTGTGAGACTGCAGGGCAGGGCAGGCACCACGGTAGGTAGGAGGAACGTCACTTACTGTCTAGTGGGGGCAGCAGAATGAATCAGATGCTCACGCACATAGGAAGATGCTAAATTTGAAAGGGACACAGCACCATGAGATTATCTGAAATACATTAGACTAACTTTGGACTGGGGTGGAGGGGCGGATGTCAGGAAAAGGATTCCTGAGGAAGTGCTGACTGACCTGAGAGCTGCAAAACGAGTAGGTATTAACCAGGGGGAAAGGGTGAGTATATGTGGTCTGTCTGGAAAAAGCCCAGCCATTGTTAATAAAACAAGAAGGGTTTGTGCGACATCAGTGTAACCTGGCAGCCAAAGAGAGTGGACTGGAATGCTTGTGCTGAACAATGATGACTTCACTGTACTAGTCAGTGGGGGTGGTAGATGCCGCTGAGTGAGCGTGTATACTGTGTGGCAGTTACATTCAAAATGACTGAGCCAGTAGAGCAATGAATCTGCATCAAATTTTGCGTTAAGCTTGAACATACCTCTGCAGAAACTATTCAGATGACTCAGAAGGCTGCAGCTGTGGGCAACTGGTGATTGGCAGCTTCATTATGACAATGTGCCCCCTCATGCATCACATCTCGTGCAGAGTTTTTTGGCAAAACATCAAATCACCCAGGTGATTCAGCCCCCCTACAGCCTAGATTTGGTGCCCTGTGACTTCTGGCTTTTCCCAAAACTCAAATCACCTTTGAAAAGGAAGAGATTTCAGACCATCGATGAGATTCAGGAAAATACAACAGGGCAGCTGATGATGACTGGAACTGTGTGAGGTCCTAAGGTGTCTACTTTGAAGGGGACTGAGGCAGCATTGTCCTATGTACAATGTTTCTTGTATCTTGTACCTTCTTCAATCAATGTCTCTATTTTTCATAGTACATGGCAGGATACCTCCTGGACAGGCCTCGTATGTATGAGTGTCTGTGTGCACATGCATGTGTATGGGTGCATTGTAGGGGAGATACGGATATTTGAGGCAGAGAAACCAGCATGTGGGAAGGTCCTGAGGTAAAAGAGAGTACCGGAAGCACAAAGCACTAGAAGCCAGTGAGGCTGTAAGGCAGAGAGCGAGACAGGGCCGGGGCCAGAGCCTGCAGAGCCTGGTGAGTCATGGTAAGGATTTTAGTCTTTATTGGAAGAGCAAAGGGATGTAATGAAGGGATTTCAGGGAGATGGGTGACATCATCTGATCTGAGTTTTCCCGAGCTCCCTCTGGCTACGGTGTGAAGAGCAGATTGAAAGGAGCCAGCAGAAGTTTGGAGCCCTTGTGGCAGCTCCGAGGAGAGACCACGGAGCACAGAGGCCCGTGTGCATGTTTGCTTCTGTTTTCTTTCACTGAAAGATTTTGCTATTTTACAAGCCAAAAATAAAGAAACAAACAAATAAGCAAATCTCATAGGGTCCCGTTTTCTGCCAGGTGGTTCCATGCCTCTCTCCTAGCTGTTGTGGTTGCTGACAACCCGTGGCATTCTCTTCTCCTTATATGCACTTGTGTCTGTCTCTGAGAAAGACACCAGTCCTTAGGTTTAGGGCCCACCACATTCCACTGTGACCTCGTCTTTATTTAACTCATTTCATTTGCAAAGACTGTTTCCTAATGAAGTCACATTCTGAGGTTCCAGGTAGACATGAATTTTAGGGGACACTTTTCACCTCAGACACAGACCATCCTGACAGTGTGTCAGGACATTGTTTAAGAACTTATTTGCCATCAGACAAGATCTGAAAAGAACTGTTCCAGAAAAGAATTCTGGAGTTAAAATCACTGACTGGAGCTGAGAGTAGCCTCTCATTTTAGACGAGCGGGGACACTGGTTGTCGCTAGTCTGCTTTGGTCATTATGTATTATCTGGCTGGCTCCCATAAATGTTTGAATTTGTGACCCCAGATTTACAGTAAAAATGAACAATATTATGATGCAAGAAGAACTAGAGGCTTCTGGGGAGGATGTAACAGGGGACCCAATTTAGTAAACATTGCTGAATGGATGAATGACTATAAGAAAAATGTAGCCGGGTTGTTCTGGCAACTTCATCTCTGGAAGACCACAGATGATGTCTATTATATCCCCATGCATCAGCCATTACCTTGGAAACAGGCCATCCTGACAACGTGTCAAGGAAGTTGTTACAGGGAATTATTTCAGCCAGAAGAGATCTCTGCAAAACAATCTGTTCTAGCCTACTGTGTCATGGAGTGGTCCCCATGTCCCCAGTTTTTGCTGGAAACACAGCAGCAACCAGCATGAAGCCTACACCTGTCATGAGCTAATGCGCAGCTCCTGCCAAGGTTTGCACTTGGGCTCCATTCACAGGGCAGAGGAGACCTTCCAGGGAAGTGTGTTAATGTTTAACCCTTTACCCACAGATTCTCTCTCTCTCCGGGAGGAACCAGCCACTTGCCAAACCACCACCAGGCCATTTGGGATTTTGCTTTTGCTTTTTAACACTTTTTGGTTTGGGTGGCAGACTGGAGAAAGGGAAGTTAATAGAAACTGACCTTCAAGTGCGAGGTTCATAGGCGTTTTAAAATGAAATCAAGGAAGAATGAAGCTAAGCCTTGGCCTGGAGAGAGTGTTCATTGGCAGAAATGACATAAAGCTGAGATGAGAACCAAATCTCATTAGTGCCAATTGTCTTCTTTCTCTCCAGCTGCAGCCAGAGCAGAACCTAAGGTTGTCTTGGTGGAGAGTCAGTGGATCCCAGACTTCAAAATTACAGCCCACCGTTTCGGCGTGTAGCTAGGGGTGGGGGGGTGGTTTTCAGATGGGGTGTGTGTATTTTTCCACCATGAGACTAAGCAGGGGTCATTCGTGGGGAGTACGCCTCCCCATTCCTAACCCTGGTAGATGTGGGAATGTCCCCCATTTGGTCGGGGTTGGAGGTAATGCCGTAAAGTGGATGGGGCTAATGGCTGTGTTCATACTCACTGAGGAAGAGCTGAGTGCCTGGAAGAATGGCGCCCTCGGAGGCCTGAGGCCCAGGGTGAGAGTTTGTGAACCAGAACTCGTGAGTCTGTGGGGCCCCAGTGGGGTTAGGAGAGGAGTCTCAGGGAATGAAGAAACTCTAGAGTAGGAGGCTTGGTGCTGAGACAAGAGACTAGTTACAGAACGCAGCTTTGCACTTACAGGCCCTCAGGAAATACTTGTTGAATGAGTACATGGAAAAATTATGTTATTATTATGTTATTATGTGTTACTTTGTGTTTCTTTTATGTATGTTCAAGGGGAGGAGCCTCATTGCTAGCAAAGACCTATCTGATTTATTGAAATCTTAAAATTATTTATAATTTTATGTGATGCATAAATACAATGTTCTTATAAACAGTGTCAGAAAAATTCAAATAGGACTGAAGTCTCCTTCAACCACTAGGCCAAATCCCAGGACCCTTTTTTCATACTCTCCACAGAATCTGAGATTTTCGATTTGGTGTGCAGCCTTGCAGATCTTGATATGCCTTTACAAGTGTGTGTGTGTGTGTGTGTGTGTGTGTACATATAACTATATAAATTGGTGATCTCTTGTCAACCTAAGGCATGCCCACCCAATTGCCTTAACCTTTCTGGTGTCTTGTGCTGCCCAACATTAGGTCTGCAAATCATTTGTGGCCCACGTTAATAATCCCATCACTAACATCCTCAGACTCTTCAAAGGACTCTGAAATAATACTCGTATATTATCTATGTAAATAGCAAGTGAATGTATTGCCATTTCTTACCATTTCTGTCAATGCCAGACTGCACGCTCCTGCTCCAGCAGCTTGGTGCTGAAGAGACAGATAGGGCCATTTTGGCGATGGGAATATTTTCCTTTCACTGGTCTTCTGAAAAACTGGGATAAATGCAGATCTCATATTCTGTGTTTTGTTTTTTGGGTTTTTTTTTACTGTTAGTGAAAACTCTTCTATGATCACATCTAACAATATCCTTTACAGATTCTTGAAAGTCCTCAAAGATGACATCAAAGGACCTGTTATTACAAGTTTTCCATCTTCTTTAGTAATCTTTGACAGATGTCTCTTAGGCAACTCAGTTTACTGACATAAAACTTTGAATGCCAGGGGAATTCTTTAATATGCCTCTCATTAATTAGCCTTTCATATTCCTGTCCAGTCCCAGAAACCTTTAAAGAGAAGGCTTCCCAACATTATGTCACTAAAGAAAATAATGGTTTCTTTTTCTTTTTAATTCAGTGAATCTATGTACTCAAATTTCTTGATTTATATACCAAAATCCCTAAAATTACAATGAAAATTTCTGTACCACTGAACCTAGTTTCACTTACTGTATGTGCAGGCCAAGTTTTTGAATCTCTCAGTTTTGTTCAGTTGTACTTCAGTGCAACCTATACTTGGTAAGCGGAAATAACACCTCCTTTCTCTTAATTCTGGTTAAGTGCGCAGGCTCTGGAGTTAAAGGCATGACTCTGAGTCCTGACTTTATCACTTGCCAGCTATGATCTGGGTTTTCATTTTTAAATTTTGAGCATTGGTTTATTAGCTGTAAATTCTGACAATGATGGTATCTATGTTGTAAGTGTTTTGTGAGATTAATGAAACAATGTATATAAAACATAGTAACAAGCACATAGTAAAAGCTCAAAAGTGAGGAAGAGGCCCTGGCTGGGCGGCTTCGCTGGCAGGAGTGTCCTTCCGAGGCCCCAGGGCTGCAGGCCCAATCATGGGCGGCACGTGCGGAGGCAACCAGTGAACGTGTAGATGGGTGGAGCGGCGGAGTGATGTTCTCTCGCTCTCTCTTCGCTCTCTTAAAATCAATAAATAAATTTTTTAAATAAATTTAAAAGATAAGGCTAAGGATGATGAAGATAACACTATTAATTATTCTGAGGAACCCATAGACAGGAAACTGACAGAGGAGGCTGGGGCCCGGGAGCTGCGGGCCACGTGGGTCGGAAACAATCCCCGCCTCCCCCGTGCAGTTACGCACAGGAATGCTCTCCTCACATGCCCACATGCAGGGACCCTGAACCTCTCCTTCTGATGCCTTTAGGTTGTTTCCTAAGAAGGTCTAAGGCCAAGACCGCCAGTAGACAAGATTTTCTAACAGCTCAGGATTCCCTTTATAAATTGGGCAGAGTGCTCCTCTAACCCCTCCCCCACTCCTTGATATTACTGGGGGGGAGGGGGGAGGGAATGGCACATCCTGATTTTTAAGGGTCCTTGATGGGTCTACTTCATTAGAAAAGATTCAAGAGTTTACCCGTGCATTGGCTATTTACTGAAGGTTCATGTTGACAAACGGTCTCAGAGGTGGCCAACTAAGGCATTTAGAAACGATGCAGAACTCAAGCCCTGTGAGGTCGCTCCTTTAGCTGGAGTCACTAAAAATGCAGAGTGTCAGTCTTTGGAGGGTTTCCTTATTATGTGTATCAGCTGCTGAGAATTTTCTGAGAAATTACTCCATATAAATCAAGAGAATGGAAAGAAGGTGAAAACGTCTCCCTGAAAAAGGCATTTCTCTGGCTCAAATATTTGGTGGCTGCCAAAGTCAACATAATTTGTTGCTAGATTTCAGGCCAACCTGATGTGGTTGACAGCGGTATTGAGGTTGAGTGATTTCCTCTCTTTTTCCATTTTCATCTTCTGCCTTGGCCTGAGCACCTGGAAACCCATGGAAACTACTGTGCTATGTTGGTGGTTTTTAAGCTTTCTGAGTTTTTTGTTTGTTATTCTTCTTGATCCAACACCCCAATCAATAGGCAGGGACCGGAGGTGGTAAAACAGACAGACACACGTGGATTACGACCTAGAACACAATTTGAAAAACCAGCATGATAGGGAGCTTCATCCAAAATCCAAATGGGCAGAAATCCGATAGCATTTGACGGTAGGACCAACAGATTCCTTCCCAAGCTGGATTTGCTGTATTGACTGATGGCATGCACCGCTTCCCACCTCACAGGAAACAAGTTGTTTCTTACCAAGCAGTGGAATTTTTTAATAGTTATCAGACAGGGTTTCCTCCTGGTCCATTCCTCTCTTGTTTAAGTTGGATCGGCAGAGCTGAAACCACATTGCTATATCGTCTCCCGATGGTGTGCATTTCTATGTTTGCCTTTTCCTTTTTTTGTCCAGGAGGAAGCCAGTGTTCCTCACAAGCATGATTTATGGTTGACATGGAGTTCTTGGAGATCTTTTTCCCAGTATATTTGTAGAATTAAAATACATGGATAACCTGGACAACGAGTTTGTTTTATTCTCATTTGGAAGCTTCTGTTGGTTGAAAAGGTGCAGGGAAGAAGGATGGAGAAGGTTCATGGGCACTGTTGTAGAAAAGGGGACAGAGACCAGGAACTTGGAAAGGACATTGATAGATTGCTGAAGTCTTGCAAAGCTGGAGGAAAATTGGGGACTGTAACTGGAGGCTGACTGAGATGTCTCACAAAAATGGAGATCAACTGGGAAACGTCAGGAAGGAGTTCCCCTTCAGAGGGAAATTGCTTCTTAGCTCACTGGGACACTGATAAAGTACAGGAGTAATACCTGCTTGAGTGTGGTTGGTAAGGTAATAATACGGGTGTAATAATTTCTAGCTTTAATTTGAACATTTCACCTAAAACGTCACATGGTGTGCACGAGTGTGATATTGTTATGTTACAGAATTACATGCTTATGATTTTGTAATAAAAGATTTTGTAATAAAAAAGGGGCGCTATTTGTGCTGGACCCTGTATATCAGCGTCTATTCCAAACATGGAGATAGATCTCGCCCCACGCTGCCCGACACAAGGGATTGGGATCGAGGCTCAGGCTAGGATGTAATTCAGAGCCGCTGTGGTTCCTTTCACCTGGAATGTGGTGCCATGAGAAGAGAGGATGAACAAAACTGTCTCGTGACCATCTCCAAAATCAGTTCCCTGCAGCCATTTCTACCACTCCCTTCTTGTTGTTGCCTTTGAGTGAGTGATGGCTGGCTCAAGAGGAACGCCTGCCCATGTGTAAGAAGTCCCTGGCCACCATGGCAGGCCTCTCCTGCCAGCAGTTAACTTATTCAGATGGTTACGCCCTTGGCACAGACCGAAGCAGAGTTATTTCTTATTGACGCCAAGAGTGAAGATGGCTATGCTCTGTAAGTCACAATCAAATAAATAAAGGCAGTGTGTGGAGCAAGTTGGCAAATTTGGTAAATATGTTTGGGTTGACACATGTCTGCCCAAAATCGGTTGCCGGTGAAAGTGACTCGGTCTTGCTTGTGATGGTTAGCGTGTTGGCCGTTCCAAATCTATTTACATTTTAGAGGTACTGCATTTCACAAAAGGGAGCCCAACACATCTTCTCATGGGTCAATGTGAACTTTTAGAACAGAGCTCCCAGAACACATTACGTGGTGAACGTTTCCTTGACGCAGCCATTTCCAGTGTGAGCTCTGTGTTTATAACCCTCTAGCATTTAATGTAGTGCCTCCTATGAAGGTTGTAATGAATGGACAGTGGGCAGAAAGGAGGGAGGAAGGGAGGGAAGAAAGAAGAAAAGGATCCATGAAACAGAGGGAGAGGGAGGGAAGGAAAGAAGACATGGTTCCGTAGATGGCATGTAATGGAAGAATGGTTTTCAAACTTTGGAGAGCATAAGACTCCCCGGCAGAGCGGCTTCAAAAATGTAGATTCCTGAGCTCCACTCCCTAGAAACTCTGATGCAGCAATCTATATTCCCAATAAGTCCCCCTGGTGATTTCGACTCGGGCTATCCACAGGCCTCATGCTAAGAGACGTTGTTATAGAAACTGAATGTGACTCATAGTCTTCCCTGTAGAGCATGAGAGTGGGTGTATCAGTCGCTATAAATGTTCTCCAGAGTTACAGCCATCACTCTATGGAGAAGGAGAGTCCTTTATAGAATGACAAATATGCTGGTGAGGGGACAGCTGATGTGCCACTTCTGCTCTCAGAGGGACTTAGGGTGTAGTAGTCACCAAGAGGTTGGCGACTTCTCCCGCAGGTAGCCATATCACTGCACACCTGACGTCTTCTCTTCCTTGAGGTTCTTTGCCTTCCTTCAAGTCAACCATGTCCCATGACTTTATTAAGGAACAAGAAAATATAGTAAATGATAAATTAAACTTTGCAGAAGCTCCACTGCTGCAGTTTGTTTGGTTGCCTACCCGAGATGGAGCGTTCCGTAATTGTCTGCTGCTATTTGCCCTGTGCCCCAGCTCCCCTCTGTAACTGGCATTTCTTGCAAAGTGGAACCTGCCGCTGACCAACAGTGTTCTTTTCCAGACATCTTGGTCCCCTGTCTGACCTTTCTCTGCCCTCACCTCCCCATGTCAAATTGGATGAGGCTGCTGTTGTGCAGGTTTGTCAGTGTCAGCCTGTGTGGCAAGATGAGGTGGTATTTGCCTCCTTCAACATCCACATTTTTAAGGGTGTTATGTGAAAATAAAGAATTCTCTGTCAGTTCAGGTACTTGGGTGCTGAGCTCATGGACCAGCCTAGACAGTCACACGTGACCTTTTGCCCTGCACCAACCACAGCGTCTTGATGGAAGCAACTGTCTATGGCTTTGGGCTTGTTGCCATCAGAGAAGTCAGCAGAAGGCTTCACATCAGCCCTGTAGTTTGTCCAAACTGGAACTCTGTGGACAAAAAAGGGCTACATACTAAACCTGACAAGCTCAGGGGAGGCCTGCATGGTGGGGCTTTCAAACTCAGAGACCAAAAATAACCATGTAGGATGGTCTGAAATTAAAATAGGTAGTCAAGTCCTAGGCCGGTATCTTCCCTGACAAAGGTCAGTCTTTCCCTTAACTAAGCCTGTCTGTTGTCTTTTTGCATCTATGATAGCATACCTTTGGAAAGTCAGGGTAATTTCCTTTTTCCAGACCCCTCAGGGCACAGTCACTGCACCAGAGCAAAGACCAAAGAACCCCCCTGTTGTTACTGTTGTCGTGTTCATTGTTAACTGTTCACTATCCTACACTCACCAATGTAAAAGAAGTATATGTCTATCCATTTTACATTTTATCCAATCCCAGAGATGTCCCCGCTTTACTTTCTCCCACCTCCCAAATCTGTCACCGCTGGGTTTCACGTAAACCCCTTGTGTCTTACCCTTTGATCCTGATATATAAAATAAGTGGTAACACTGCCATTTTCCAGAGCATTTTCTCAACCCGTTGAGATTTTGCTTCCTGGCAATTGTCAGTTTGGCTTAAATAAATTCATAAAAATTCTCTACAGGTTTGAATGTTTCTTATGCTGACAGCCCCAGATGGCTCCTGGGCTGTTTTATCTGGAGGCCTCTTCCGCTTCTGTGATCCTGTGACCCAGCAGAGCTTTAATGGTGGTTCCTGATTTGGAACGATATCATTCAGGATGCTGGCAATGGGATGTGGATGCGGGAACGTCTGTGTAGATTATCTTATTGGAGAGGCCAGATGGCAGCAAACTCTAGAGTTCTAAGTCCCACTTTGCTCAAAGGTGCCTGAGGAATAGCAGCCTACTGACAGCTTGAAGTATGGTGCGCTGGGTAATTGGCTTCCTCATTTAGTAATTTGTCTGCTTTCTTTCCTCTTCCTCTGCTTCCTCTCTTCTTGTAAACTGATAGCCTCCTGCCTCTTCAATAGACTGATAGACAGTCGGTCCCCTGAGCAACAGCTAAAGGGAGGGGGTGGCCAGAGCCCCAGGTGGAGAGTCATTTGGAAAATGGACACAGAAAATAACCATCTTTCTTCTCCACTTCTGTGGTTGCCCATCTTGATTTTAGTTTCTCTCTCTCTCTCTCTCTCTCTTTCTCTCTCTCTCTCTCATTTTCCTCTTCTATTATTGTCCCCCTTGCCACTTCATCCTCATATTTTTCTTACTTACTCTTTCATGAATTGATTTTCCCATTCTGTATCTTTCTTTTTACTTTTCCTACCCTTTCCCTTTTTCTTTCTTTCTTTCTTTTATTCCCCTCATTCTGTTTCCTTTGCCTTAGCTTTTGCAGTTGATCTAGTTAAATTCTGTTCAAAAAAAGAAATTAAACCACTTTGATTCAGGCTTACCAGCCTTTTCCTTTGTTTCACTTTTTTTCTCCAAGGAAGAAAAAATTTAAAAACACATTTCCGGCCCTCTCTGGCACCTTCATCCTCTCAAATGTGTTTGTCTTTAGGTGTCGGAAGTCCCAGGACACAACATCTCTGCTTCATTGAAAGTGCAGATGCACCACTCAAAGCTTTTACCCGTGGACCTGGGGGATGACGTCTGGTTTCACTTAATAAGTAATTTGGTTCTCCAGGTGGAATTCAGATTATTCCATTACAAACCTGGGAGCAGACCTGACCCTGGTGCTGAAGGAGTTAAGGCCCGTGTCTTAGGCTGTCTGCAATCTGGAGGGCAGCTTGGAGGTTAACCAGCTCCTCAAGGTTTTCCCCAGAGGCCTGGCTGTCCCAATGGCAGAGGTAGCAGAGGGTCTCCGCCTCTGCCCCATGGTAGATCAGTTGGCTCCCCAGCCCCAAGACAGTGTGAGGGAACCCTGCTGACAAGGGACTTTACTCAGAGGTAAAGGGTCCAGCTGCTGAAGTTTACTCTACTTCCCTGTTTTTCACCTTTTAATTATAGTTTACAGAGGGCATCAAGATCCCCATTCTGTAATGGAGAGGAGAGGGCAGGCTCTGGAGTCAGGATGCTCGCATTCAGATCCCAGTTCCACCTTATACAACTGACTCATTCTCCCTGACCCTCCTCTCCCACAGAAGCTTCATGAGGACCTGTATCTCCTTTGTTTATAGCTGTGTCCCTAGCATCTAACACACATGGCATATAGTAGATATTCAAGAAACATATTTCATGAATGAGTGCAATGGTTAAGAGCAAGGAGTTCATACCAGACTGTCTGGGTTCAAATTCCAGTTCTGCTGCTTACCGACTATGTGAACTTGGGCAAGTCATTTTATCCTTTGCTCAGTTTTTAAATCTGGAGAAACAGATAGGATTTGTATTAGTTTCCTGGGACTGCTATGACAAACTACTACAAACCTGTTGGCTTAAAACAACAGGCATTTATTCTTTCATAGTTCTGGAGGCCAGAAGTCCAAAGTCAAGGTGTCCGAGGGCTGCATTCCTTCCAAAGGCTCTGGAGAGAACACTTCCTTGCCCCTTATAGCTTCTGGTGGCTGCAGGCATTCCTTGGCTTGTGGCTGCATCATTCCAGTCTCTACCTCTGTCTTCCCATGGCTTTTCCTGTTTCTCTGTGTTTTCTTCTCTTATGACTCTATAAGGACACTTGCCACCAGGTTTAGGACCTGCCTGGATAATTCAAGATGATTTCATCTTAAGATCCCTAACTTAATTAAATCTGCAAAGACTCTGTCCAAGTAAGGTCATATTCACAGGTTCGGGGAGTTAAGCCAGGGGCATGTTTTTTTAGGTGCCTCCATTCAACTTTCCTAGGGTTGTCATGAGGATCAATTCAGTTAACATACAAAACGTGCTTAGGGCAGTGCCTTACTTGCAGTTAGAGTGAACTAAATGGTTTATTATACTTCACAATAATTCTATAATAAAAGTTGAGACAAGAGTGTGAAAATGCTACAGTGTCTGGTACAAAGTAAGAGCTCAGTGATTGTTAGTTATTAATTCAGCAAATTTGTATTGAAGTCCTATTATGTGCCAGCTGCCCTGTTCTAGGTGTGGGAATACAGTAATAATAATAATGAAGAATAAAGAAAGGCCTTTTCCTTGATTGTGCTTACATTCCAGTAGTTTTTAGTACCTGCATTACTACCACCGTCATAGTTGCAAACCTTGTAATACAGAGCAACTTGAACAAGAGGCTGAAGAATGACTTTTCTATGGAAGAGGAAACACCACAGAAAATGTACCAAGACCAAAACCAAATTTCTGCTTGTGGTTTCAGAAGCATGAAAAATCAATTTTACTTTTAGCAAAACCAAGTTCAAAGGTTTGGGGTTTGGTTTTCTAAGGAGTTTTTAAATTTTGGTTCTTGTTTTTTGTTGTTTTTTTTTTCATTTGTTGGGATCTGGTAGAGGAACAAGGGGCATCAATCTTGTCTGAAACTGCGGCTGGCACTTGGTCTTGCGGTGGTGCCAGGCCGCTGGGGGCAGGGCACGGGCAGCATCCTGGCCCAGTGCAGGCAGGGCTGTTGGAGAGGAGGCTTCAGCCTGTGGGCAGTGGGCCACAGGGTGCATTAACCTCAGAGAGCACCATTGCTGGTCCCCGTTGCCATGACAACAGTGGACCGTGCCAGGAGACCCAACGAATGAATTAAATGGGAGGAAATTGCTAGTGCCCTCAGAAGAATAAAAGAAATTAAAGCAGGCTTCTTAGGAATTCGTGGACATCTCTTGGACCTCTATACTCATGTTGAAATGACAGCAAGGGACACTCTTGGGGGTGGGGGTTGGTGGGACCTGCCCTGCCCACAGGATGCCCTTCAGAGAAGGAAGACCAATTGCACAGATCACAGACGCTGACTCTCCCTGGCTGGCCCGAGAACAAGAACCCCGCTCAGCAGTGGCAGCCTGTGCTCAGCAGTGGTGGCGATGGCCTGTTTTATCTTCCAGCTCATCCCACATCTGTTGAGTTTGCCCTGATGGGATGCGGTGACCTGGAAACTCACACAGAGCTCTGTTTCAGAATAGACTGGATAGAAAATAAACATGTGGGATAAATAAAGCACAGGGCAGGAAGTAATGGTTTTAAAAAGTTACCAGGAAAACCACGGGTGAGGTCAGGTTCAGAAACCGTACGGCTTTCGGAGACCTTAGTACTGACATCACTCAAATTGCTCAATAGAGACCTCCAAGTGGAGCGGGTGCTTTTGGAGTTTGCCCAGCACTCTTGTGCGCTACCAGGCAGAAGAGCCCTGACCTACTTTTTTTTTTAAAGAAAGTTTGCTGCTTGCTGCAAGGCTTCCAACAGGGCAATAAACTTGAAGAAGTGGGATTTCTTTTTGGCGGGGGGACGGACTAGTTAATATGTCAGGTTTTACTTCTCCATGATGGAAATGAGGCAGTCTCCCAAATGGGCTGTGGGGGATAGGCCAAAATGAGGGTCTTGAGGTTGGGAGCCCCCTTCCTCTGGCTCCCTCCACTCAGGCTGCACCCCAGGGCACTGTGAATCGGTGTTTAGGGCTCTGCCCTGCTGAGGAAGAGAGAAAATGGCCTTTTTGAGTTTCCAAAGCAGAGGGCAGACTGTAGTTGGATCATGGGTTGTCCTGCCCTCCCTGAAAACGCGGTAGTGGGTTTCCTTTGCACTAGAATAACACGCAGCCTCCTTGCCACGGGTCTTTGTGGCTCTCCCTGACCTGGTTCCTGCAGACTTTGACCTTGGCTACCAGCACTCTGCGTCTTTTGTGTCTTTCTAGACACTCCTATGCTCTTTCTGTTCCTAAAGTCCCCCAAACTCATTTCCTCCCCCAGGGTCTTTGCACACAGTCCTTCTCTGCTTGGAGAACCCTCTCCCCAGATTCCCATGTGCTGGTTCCTTCTCTGATTTGCACTCAGATATCACTCTCTCAGAAAGGCCGGTGCCACCACTTTGCCCAGAAATGGTGCTACACCCCAGTAGTCACTGTCAACAGTCATAGCACTCTGGGATTTTTTCTTGTATGGCACTTACCACTATCTGAGGTCACCTTAGATCTTCACTTCTCTATCATTGTTGCCCCTCACAGTGACTGTGCCAATCTTGTTCATCATTATAATCTTTAACTTCTAAAATAGTTCCTGGCTTAAAGTTGGTACTCAAATATTTGTTGAGTGAATGAGTGCTTACCAAAATGCTGCTCAAGAGATTTGAGACTGGAGATCTTCAAGTAAGGAATTTCTCTTGGCCCAGTGACCCCAATTTTAAAGGGTGCAGACTGCCTCCACAGTGATGCTTTTGACTAAGAACTCACCTAATGGGATCTGGTAACCATTGCTTCGGGTTGGAGGTAGCTGTTAGGATAGTTTCTGGTGTAAGAAACTAAAAACCCTATTAAAAGTAGCTCAAATATCTAGGACATTTTCATAGCTCATTTAATAAGAAATCTTTGGGTAGATCTGTTTCAGGTTAGTTAATGATAGCATCAAGGATGCAGTTTCCTTGTGTCTTTCCATTCTGCCCGTGTCCATTTGTCCTCATCTCACAGAATGGCTGCAGGAGGGAAGGGTATCATCTCATACGGTGAGCTGGAAAAACAGGAAAGGGAATGACCCTGTCTCTTTTCATTTTTTGGGACAAACTGAGTTTCTTAGCAGACTGAGTTTCTTCCTGTCTTATATGCCAGAATTGCAACAATGCTGTTCCTAAAACAGCCTCTGGCAAGAGCAATCCTGCTGTATTTGGCTTTGACTGATTAGGATTCATCCTCTGGGACAAGGGAGGGGCCCATCTTCCCCTGATGGAGCTGGTCCGCCAGATACCTGTGCCAGAGAGGGACTGTCAGGTTGACATGGACAAGTGCTTTTACAAAATCAAAGTCCTTTCTGACTACAATGGTTTTCAAAGCACAAATCACTCCATTAACAAGTGACAGACTTGGGGACAGCTTTAGAAACCTGATTAAGTAATCCTCAGAACCACGTTAACAAAAACATTAGCAGAGGCTAACAGAAAAGCAGAGAAAAGGGGGGTTTAAAATAAAAGTAAAAGAGGACAGAGAAAGTATATACGGTCTGTGACGATACTGTTTCATTGAAAGCTTCTTTACCTGGTTGCCTAAGCTGTCCTCTACTTACCAAAAGGGTTTTATGAGTGTCACGAATGTTCACCCCGCATCTCCTCTACACTAGGTTCTGACCCAGAATTCCTTTCTCTCAAGCAGCATTCCTCTCACTCATGACTATCGTTCATTCTCAAAGATTTCCAGAAAAGGAGACATTCTCATCAACCTGATAGCCCTCTGGCCATGACTTCAAGGGGAACTTTTGTCTGGGAGAATATGAAGCCCTCTGGGTCTCAGAATGTGATTTTTTTTGGAGACCAACCACCTGACAGTCTATGGCCCAAGCAAATGTACTTTTGTCAGGCTATCACAGAGGATTTCTTAGTTTCCTGTTTTCACATTAATGAGGTATCTACATCTCTTTGGTTTCTTTGGTTTTATTTCCATGACAGATGTATTTAGTAAGAAAAAGTATAACTATATTATCTTCTGCTAAAAACACTTGTTTTCAACATAACATTTCACATGTGTGGTTATTACTATTTCTTTTTCCCTGTCCTTGATGAATTATGCCTCTCTTACTTCGCTTTAACCAAACCCTACAGGAGTTAGCCTTTATAAAAATCTTATTATTTGTTTCCCAGCATGTTTCTATGAAAAGACTGGTGACGTAGACTGCCCGACCTGGTCCCCTTCCATGTGTTACAGGACTGTCATGGACCATAGGTGCCAGTCTAAGCCTAACCTAGTAACACTGTTGTGATTGATTTGGGTTCTGTTTTTATTTTTATTTTTTGTAATTATGAAATGTTTCAGACTACACAAAGAATATAAAGACACTCATTTACTCACCACTCAGGTTAATATGTGTTGACATTTTGTCATACTCACTTCAGATCATCATTTTTTTAAGACATGAAACATTATAGCTAAAGTGTTCCCCCTCTTTGCCCAGAAGAAACAATTAACTGAATGTTGGTGTGCACCATTCACATATATGCTCTATACTATTCATTAGAGCTAATCATTCACGTATTAAAGTATAATACTCTTTGTATGTTAATAATGCACCTAAGTGGTATTCTGTACATAGTCTTTGGAAATATGATTTTATTTTGTTGTTATGTTTTGCAGATTTATCTCTGTTCATTCAAAAGGCTGGCCTCATTTTAACTGCTGCTCATAATCCACTATATGAATATAATACAGTTTGTCCACTACCTTATTGATGGATATTTTGGCCTTTAAGGGAAACATTTTCCAATTTTTATATGTAATCATAAACAATGCCAGAATAAACAACCATATTCACATTTCTTTGTGCACATATATGATATTTTCTTTGTTAAATATCTAGAAGTAGAATTGATGGGTCATAATGTACATTTTAAAATTAATTAGAGATCAAGAAATTGCTCTCCAAACTGATTAAACGAATTTATAAAATGATTAGCAGTGCATAAGAGCTATCATTTCTTAACATTCTCACAAACAATATCATCAAATTTTAAATGTTTTTCCTATCTGATGTGTATTAAAATAATATCTAATTTTCTAAATGTTTGCATTTGCTGGATTGTTGGTAATATTGAGCATCTTTTCATTTGTTTATTGGGCAGTTTGGTTCTTTTCAGTGAATTGCCTGTCTATATCCTTTGTCCATTTCTATATTAGGTTATCTATTTCCTACTGATTTGTAGGAGTTCATTATTAAGTACGGATAATAATCTTCTATCAGATCTGAGTGTCCCCAATATCTTCTCGCAGTTGGTTGCATATCTTTTATATTTCAAGTCTTTTACATAAAGAATTTTTAAAATTTGATATAGCCAAATTGGTGTCATTCCTTTATAGTTAGTGCTTTATGTAGCTTGTTCAAAAAAATCTTTCTCTACCATAAAGTAAAAATAAAACTTTTCCTTTTAAAAGTAAAGGATAGCTGAGTTTTCACATTTAGAATTTTTACTCACCTGGAATAAATTTTGTGTATTATGTGAGGCAATAATTGAGTTTTTATGTTTTTACATGGCTTGGTTAGTTTTCCTGACCCCATGTTTGAATAATCTCTCCTTTATTATGTATCTTTAATATGTGCTATGCAGTAACCTTGGCCTATTTGAAAGTAGGAGTGAAGGAGATCTTATTTGTTTTATTCCAGGAGACTCAACCCTGTAATAGTTTGTCCCATACTCCGTTAGTGATTCTCAAACCCCGGCACACCAAAGGACCACGAGGGCGGTAGATGGAAAATGCGGACTCCTGGGACCCACCCCAGTTCCCTAAATCAGAATCTGTAAGGGAGGGAGCCCACGAATCTGTATTTTAAACAAATGCCCCAGCTGAATTTGATGCACATGGCTAGAGAACACACCAAGAAACCCTGCCCTCCGTACCAGTAAGTTTGATTTTTCCTTCTCCATATTTCACCTTTTCCAAGGGACCCAGCTTAAATGATATGATTTTTCTCCTCTATACACACACACACACTCTTACACTTATCTGTTAAAGGGCCCTGCCCATTCGTTTGATGAAAGTGGGAAGAACTCCAAATCTCTGTCTGTGGTGATTGTTCTAGGCACTTTAATTCTCTTAAGGGAGCCAGATAGTTTTGTTAGGCTGGCGAAAACGAACTGCTAGGAGTCAGAGAGACTGGAGATCCATAGGACATGCTGGTTTTCTGCTCAATTTGACCATCATGCATATTTCCTGCTATTAACTCCTCTCTGGGCAATTTTGCTGTTTCCTGTAGAATCTGTGCTGTTCACTGTGGTTGGAGACCTGGAAGGTGTTTTACAATCTGGAATACCAGTTAAAATAATAAGAATTCACCAGTAAGTATCCACCATTGGTGGTGGTTTCCATTGCTGCTGTCAGCAGGCCCTTCCCAGGGGAGGGGCTGGGTGGCGCATGATCCGAGCCCTTTCTTGGGATACCTAGACTCCTTGGCACCACACGGCTGAGGCGGCCTTTCATGTTTTAGAAGCAGGAAGATTGAGTTTCCCATACTGGCATGTATGTGTGTGGAGGGCAATGTGGATGAGTTGCTGATGGTAACAAAGGCTTGTCTGCACATTTCAAATGTTAAAGAGGCCACAGAAGGAACATTTCTTAATGCAGGAGTACAGGAGCTCCATTTCCTGGGACAGGGTGTGCAACTAGATGAATACTCAAAGCCTTACCTGGAATACTTATTATTTCACTTGTAAGAGAGGCACTGTTTTCTCTTTTTCACTCTGAAGTATACTATTAGTTTGATACTGTGATGGTTTTGACTGTAAGGATACGATGCCAAATATATGCAAACCACTAGGAAACATCCATTCTCCCTGTTTCTTCATTTTCAGGCAACTTCCAGACACCAAAATTAGAACAATGGATAATTTAATCTTTGAATAAATGACTCTCAATATAGTTCCTAGACACCCAGTGTTATCACTCTCAGAGCTTTTCCTGTGACTCTAGATGGGAAATCTGATGTGGAGGGTAACCCTGTCTTTTAATAGGTTTCACAGGGAAATATAAGTTTCGTCTTTGTTCTGAGTATTAGCTCTGATAAGCAAAGCAGAGGGGAAAAGACTGACTCATGTGGACAAATATGACCAGTTGTTGGAAAACCAGTAGGAAGTCCCAGGAAAAGGGTAATCTTTCTAACAGGTGCATTTCTCTCTGACTTATCTTTCTGGCTCTCCCTTGGGAAATGCTTTGCTGTGTGTTCGTCTGGTGTTGATAACTCTGAGTCCACCTCCCTAGCCACAGATAAAATAGAGTTGTTTATTATTAACCTCTTGGACTTTGCACGGACACCTGCTTATGCAATGTAGTGATCCCTGGTGGCCGGAAGCCCTCGGAAGTATGGACTGTATTCACATCTGCAATGCAGATATTGAGTGGAGGTCTCTGGTCCCCTGCCTGCCCAGTTTTCCAGGGCCGAGGTAGGTTTTAAAGTGCTGACAGTACATATAACCTAGGGATACAGGTGTGGCGCAATCATTGAATATAAGAATGGAAAGCCAGATGTGTTAATGAAGTCTAGAAGACACACAAATATTTGGCTAGTGATTTAGTATTTATTATTTTAAAAATAGGTACAGCATTAGGGAGAGATAGAGCCAGAACTTGAATTTAGGTCTGAGTGATAGCAAAGCCTGTATTCTTACTAAACTGTATCACTCCTCTTGGGATTATAGGAAAGGTTATATATAACCTCATCATTAAAAGGATTGACTGACCATATCACCCAGAGAAAACAATCTTTTATGTAGGAGCTTTCATACATATATAAAGGGTTAACTCTTTTCACAGGGTGTTAAATATAGAACTGTTGAAATCAGTGACCACAAGGTGCCTATTGATAATCAGAGAACAGTGGGATTCTGTTCCCATTGATAAACGACACAGTTAACCAGTCCTTATCTGTATTAAAGACAGTGAAATGTATCCTCTCCCTCTCTTTGGGGAGATGTGGAGTAAGAAGAGGGAGGCCAAGAATAGGCAGGCTACATTTGAATCCAGTTTTGCTCATGCAATAAAGACAAGGGTATTTTCTCTACCAGTAGACAAACGTGTTCTTGTAATAGCAATATGACGTTAAAAAAGCTGTCCTTGACCTACATTCTCCTTCAGCCACTGCCCCATTTCTTTCCCGTTCACAGTGTAACTTACACTTACATTCTCCATCATCACTATTTTGATCCCTCTTTCCTTCCGTTTTCATCTCACTCCCCATGGGCATGGTCAGGCCCGCACTGCTCCATCTGCCCTCTTTGTGTTCCTCCGGTTCACAGCACCATTTAACTCATTCCTTGTTCTTTTAAATGGAGCAACGATGAACATATCATTATATTAGTTTCAGGTGTACAAGATAATGATTCAATATTTGTATATATTGCAAAATGATCACCACAATATGTCTGGTTAACATCGGTCACCATAAATAGTTATAACTTTTTTTTCTTGTGATGAGGACTTTTAAGATCTACTCTCTTAGCAACTTTCAAACGTGCAATATGGTATCATTAGCTATAATGGCCATGCTGTACATTAATTACATCCCTGTGACTTATTTATTTTATAACTGGAAGTTTGTACCGTTCAACCACCTTCACCCATTTTATTCACCTCTAACCCTCTACCTCTGGCAAGTACCAATATTTTCTGTGTGTATGAATTTATATTTTGTTTTGTTTTATTTTTTTAATAGAGTCCACATATAAAAGAAAACATATAGTATTTGTCTTTCTCTGCTGACTTACTTCACTTGGCATAATGCCCTCAAACTCCATCAATATTGTCACAAAAGGCAAGATTTACTTCTTTTTTAATGGCTGAATATACGTGTGTGTGTGTGTGTGTGTGTGTGTGTGTGGTCTGTCAGGGAAAAATCCAGCCATTGTTAATATAATGAGAATGTTTTGCATGACATCAATGTAAACTGGCAGCCAAGGAGACTGGACTGGAGTGTATATATGTGTGAACAATGATGTCTACACTGTACTAGTCAGAGGGGGTAGTACACACGGTTGAGTGAGCATGTGTACTGTGTGGCTGTCACATTCAAAATGACTGAGCGAGTACAGCAGGGATCCCCAAACCCTGGGCTGCAAATCGGTACCGGACTTCACCCCCACCCCGTACACAGAAAATTTGTCTTAGACAAAACTGGTCTCTAGTGCCAAAAAGGTCGGAGCCCACTAGAGTGGAGCAACAAATCTGCATCAAATTTTGCAGTAAGCTTGAACATTCATCTACAGAAACTATTTGGATGATTCAGAAGGCTGCAGCTGTGGGCAACTGGTGACTGGTAGGTTCATCACAACAATGCGCCTGCTCATTTGTCATGTCTCTTGCAGGGTTTTTTGGTGAAATATCAGATCACTCAGAGGACTCAGCCCTCCTACAGCCCAGAGTTGGTGCTCTGCAACATCTGGCTTTTCCCAAAATTAAAATCACTTTTGAAAGGGATTAAATTTCGGACATCAATGAAATTCAGGAAAATATGACAGGAAAGCTGATGGTGATTGGGAGAACTGTGTGAGGTCCCAAGGTGCCTACTTTGAAGGGGACTGAGGCATCATTGTCCTATGTACAATGTTCCTTGTATCTTGTACCCTCTTCAATAAATATCTCGATTTTTCATAGTACCTGGCTGGATACTTTCTGGACACACATATACATCTTTATTTGTCCATCTATGTTACTTCCATATCTTGGCTACTATCAATAATGTAGAGTGAACGTAGAGGTACAAATATCTTTTTGAGTTTGTGTTCTTTTATTTTCTTTGAATAAATACCCAGAAGTGGAATTACTGGATCATATGGTAGTTTTATATTTATTATTTTGAGGAAACTTTAAACTGTTTTCTGTAGTGGCTGTCCGAGTTTATACTCCCACCACCGGTGCACTAAAGTTCTCTTCTCTTCACTTCCTCACCAGCACGTTATTTCTTGTATTTTTGATAATAACTATTCTAACAGGTGTGAAGTGATAGCTCATTGTGGTTTTGATTTGCATTTTCCTGATGATTAGTGTTGTTGAACACCTTTTCTTATGTCTGTTGGCCATCTGTGTGTCTTTGGAAAAATTTCTATTCAGATCCTCAGTCCATTTTAAAATTTTTTGGTTGTTATTTAGTTGTATGAGTCCTATATATATTTTATTAACCCCTTATCAGATATGTGATTTTGCAAATATTTTTTTTCCATTAGGTAGTTTGCCTTTTCACTTTGTTGATGATTTCCTTTGTTGTGCAAAAGCTTTTTTATTTGATGTAGTCCCATTTGTTAATTTTTGCTTTTGTTGCCTTTGCTTTTGGTGTCAAATTTTAAAAGTCATTACCAAGATCAAAAGGACATTACCACCTCTTTTCTTCTAGGAGTTTTATGATTTCAGGTCTTACATTCATTTGAATTAATTTTTGTATATGGTGTCAGATACTGGTCTAGTTTCATTTTTTTGCATGCAGCTGTCCAGTTTTCCCACCATCATTTATTGAAGAGACTGTTTTTTCTTTCTCCATTGTATATTCTTGACTTTGTTGTCATAAATTAAGTGACCGTGTATGTGTGCATTTATTAAGTGACCATGTATGTGTGCATTTATTTTTGGGCTATCTGTTCTGTTGCATTGATCTATGTGTCTGTTTTATGCTAATACCATACTCTCTTGATTACTATAATCTTGTAATATAGTTTGAAATCAGGGCACATGGTGCCTCTAGCTTCGTTCTTTTTTCTAAGAATGCTTTGGCTCTCTGGGGTCCTCTGCGGTTCCATACAAATTTTAGTATTGTTTGTTTTGTTTGTGTGAACAATGCCATTGGAAATTTGATAGGAATTATAATGAATCTGTAGATTGCTTTGGGTAGTATACACATTTTCACAATATTAATTCTTCCAGTTAATGAGCATGGGACGTATTTCCATTTATTCAAGTCTTCTTCAATTTCTTTCATTAACATTGAACAGTTCTTAGTGTACAGGTCTTTCATTTTCTTGGTTAAATTTATTCCTAGGTACTTTGTTCTTTTTGATGTGATTATAAATGGGATTTGAAAATTTTTCTTCCTGATAGTTTATTATTACTGTATAGAAATGCAACAGACTTTTATATGTTGATTTTGTATCCTGCAACTTTACTGAATTTGGTCATTAGTTCTAATAGCTATTGGTGGCTTCTCTAGGATAGTCTATATACAGTTATCATATCATCTGCAAATAGTGATTGTTTTACTTCCTCTTTTCTGACGTGGGTGCTTTTTATGTCCTTTCCTTGCCTAATTGTCGTGCTAGGATTTTCACTACTATGTTGAATAACAGTGCTGAGAGTGCGAATCCTTGTCTTTTTTCTTTTGAAAGAGGAAAAAACTTTCAGCTTTTCACCAGAGAGTGTGGTGTTAGCTGTGGGCTTGTCACATATGGCCTTTACTATGCTGAGGTTCATTTCCTCTACACCTGCTTGGTTGAGAGTGTTTATCATAAATGGATATACTAAAATTTTCCTGCATCTATTGAGATGATCACATGATTTTTATTCTTCATTTTGATTTGCATCTTTGCATCCATGGGTTAAATCTCACTTGATCATTGAATATGATCCTTTTAATAGCTTGTTGAATTGAATTTGTTTTATTTTGTGGAGAATTTTTGCATATGTATTCCTTAGTGAAATTTTCCTTTTTGTTGTATCCTTGCCTGATTTTGGTATTAAGGTAATGCTAACCTCAAAATAAGTTGAGAAGTGTTCCCTCCCCTTAGCTTTTTTTGGAAGAGTTTGAAAAGGAGTGGTATTAATTCTTCTTTAATTGTTTGGTAGAATTCACCAATGAAGTTGTATAGTCTCAGATTTTGTATTTGTTGGGAGGTGAGAGTGTCTTAATCTTCTTTAGATTCACAACTTCTAGGATAGTGCCTAGCTCGGAGTGGATCATGTTAAATATTTGTTTAATGATAGGCTAATCATATCAGCTAACAATTATTGAATAGTTACTATTCAATATAAGATACATTATCTCATTTACTCTTCACAATAACATGGTGGGATATAGTCTGTTATTTTCTTCCTTTAGCAAATGAGGAATCCATGAAAATTGGTGTAGAGTCTACATGACTAGATCGAGATCGTATGATCTGACTTCTGAGCTGGTGTTTTTTACACGATGCAGCAGTTGCTGTGTGACCTTGAGGAAGTCACTTTTCTTCTCTGGTACTCCTCTTCCTCATTTGAAACTGATGGGGCAACCTGGATCATTTCTAAAGCTCCTCCCACCTCTGCTACTGTCATTCCATTAGAAATAGAGGCAAAGTTATAACAAACACCATGAAGATGAAAATCTCCTCAATAAAAAAGATTTCCAAGTCCCAGTTAGTATTCCATTTCTCTCCAAATACTAAACATTACATCAAAGTTTCCATTGAATTAAAAGAGCTGTGATGGGTTCTTCGAGTTCATTGCCTTGGTATTTGGCCAACCCAGTGGACAGAGACCTTGAGCAGGTTCTTAGTTGCCAGTACCCAAACCCACTCTGGCTAGCTGAAGCAGAAATGGAAACTTACTAAAGGCAATGAGGTAGTTCACAGGTCCTCCAGAGGGCTGAGGAGTGTCAGACTGAGGCCAGGGACAAGACCGAAGCCGCACCGACAAACTGTCCGGGGTGGTTACAGCCAGACACGGACTGCAGCTCACACTATGATACTGGGCCTGGGATACCTGAGCTTCTTCCATGGCTACACCCAAGCTCCAGATGTTCAGGCCACCGTCCTTACCACAACATGGACCCTGTGCGTTACTCTTGTAAGTAGGAAGCTCCCCAGCTCTGTCTGATTGGAGACCAGTCACACACCTGCCCTTCATCTTCAAGGGAAGCCAGCAGAGTGGGCAGGCATCTTCCACCTCTGGGAAGCAAGCCTTGCTATGTGGGCAGCTCCCTGAAATGGAGCACGCCCAGAAGGGGCTGAATGACCACACACACTGGCACAGTTGACCACTGTATGGATTTACTTAAACTGACTTGAGGAAGTCTGCTGAACCTCGTCACATAAGTGTGTGTCTTAAAGCTGAGAACCTCTTCGAATCCAGACACTGAAATAATAGCTGCTAACATTCACTCCGTTCCAGGGCTTGTGCTAAGCTGCGTACACGCTTCTTCCATTTAGACTTCAAACAATTCTGTGCTGTGTCTACTGTTGTCCTCAGTGTGTGTTGTTATTCTCATCTTATAATTGAGGAAACTGAGGCACGGAGGAGCAGTACCATGTCCTACATCACTTGGCTAGTGAGTGGTGGAGCGTGGACTGGAGCCCAATGAGCCGCAGCCCCGTTTGGAGACCAGCAAAAAGGTTTATTGGGCTGAAGCTCAGCCCCTGGTGCTGGGTCAGCACCGGCACCAGCCCCTCTCAGACCTGAACTTAGTGTGTGCCAAAAGCAAAGAGAATTTCCCAGGAAAATAAGGTTGACCAGATTTGTAAGAATCATTGTGCAGGTTTCTCTTAACATTTTTTTTTAAGGTCAGCAGGTTTCAGACACTAGAATGCTCTTTTATCTACTTAAATTTGAAAATGCTCTGTGTCGTTGTCCTCCTTTACCCTGATGCGCTGGGAACTGGGTCCCGACGGAAAAATGCCACATAAACTCAGTGCCCAGGGGTCCCACTTCGTGCTGTGCTGCTGCTTTGAGTTTACAGTTGCTATTAAGCTCTAGAAACCTTGTGAAGGAGGGAGAAGTTTTTCTTGACCCTTTTAGGGTCCCTGGCTGGGTCTGACCATTAAACTGAGACAAATTAAAAGGAGAAAAGCACACAGATTTATGGAAACTAAGTTTGACCTGCTGGCACAGGAGCCTTCATAAGGAAGCGAAGACCTGAAGCACCCTGTGTTTATGCTGGGTTTGGTGAAGAGCGGACAGTTGTGGAGAAATATATAGAATAGAGGGGAGACTAGGAGGTAAGTGTAGTAAACGAGGGGAAACTGGGCAAGGCCTGTGTGTTCAGCGTCTCCTTGGTGTCGCTCTGTCTTGACGATGTTTCTTTCCTCTGGATACAGAGAGGGCATCTCTCACAGGAAGGTCTTATGACCTGCTTTGGGGAGGAAGGAGATGGTCAAAGAGATCTTTCTACTTTTGCCGGTTTCTCAGAGTCCTTCAGCTTGAAATATCCAGTATGCCGAAGTGCTGTATTTTGGGGTAGTGTGTCCTGAACTCCACCAATGGATAGAAGCGGTTCCTGTTCACTTTGTATATATTTTTGTAGCTTTTCTAGGCAGAGTAAGCAACCACTTTGGAGAAACAAATATTTAAGACAAAACAACCCCACCTCCCACTTTGCCGTGAGGACATGAGTATAAACTCTGGTTGTGAAATTCAATGCATATTTGGCCTGAGGCTAAATCATAAAGGAGTTTTATGGGCCTTATGCAGGATGGAGATAAATGTGCAAATGAAAATTCACATAACTGGGGGAACACACACAACTAACGATAGCCCCAAGGGAACACCCTCTGCCCTGGCCCCGCAGGTCTCCGGAGTGGCTCTGGGAGGTGGGGAGGGGGGAGGGAATCGGCAGGAGGCAGGAAGAAGGGGCCGCTGCTGCTTCAGGGGAAGATGACAACTGAAGCCAGGAGGGGAAGGAAGTGGGAGGAGAGGCCTGAGCAGAGGGCCATAATTTCATTATGAATTCCTGCCTATTCTGAGCAGATTGTCCCCAAATTTGTCATTAAATGTGCAATTTCCTTTATGAAAACTGTCTTTCCAAGGACCCCAGGAAAGATGATGAAAATAGGAAGTGGGGTATCCAATTATTCGCGTCAGTAGTGAACTCTATTCTGTGTTCATTATTTATGAATTCTGCATTCTGGCCTATCTTTGTTTAGTAATAAAGTTAGTATTACTTTTTGTGCCTTCATTCGTGCATTTGTCTACCAGATGTTTATTGATTGTCCCCTATTTTGGGACACTGGGCATGCTGAGAAGGTTCTAGTTACTACTCTCTGATGCTTACGCTCTATCCAGAGAGGCAGAGATTAAAGATCTAATTACAGACTGAAGCTATATAGTTATCAGGTTGATGGGCGCTATGACAAGACGAAAGCAGGTAACAGGAGGACCTGACTGTGTCCACAGGGTCAGGGAAGGCTTGTCTGGGGAAGTGACATTTGAGCTGAAACTAAGGGTGAATAGGTAAGGACACAAGGGCGAGAGAAAGA
This sequence comes from Pteronotus mesoamericanus, assembly GCF_021234165.1. Classification (NCBI taxonomy): domain Eukaryota; kingdom Metazoa; phylum Chordata; class Mammalia; order Chiroptera; family Mormoopidae; genus Pteronotus; species Pteronotus mesoamericanus. The sequence goes on along the minus strand of NW_026555084.1, from coordinate 20,937,987 downwards.
ATAAAAAGCAATCGGGTACAAGGAATGGATGTGAAAAGGTATAGACGTGCTTTCTAAACCTGAGCTCATCATTTTTACACCGACTCCATGGGAGTTTCTCTAAGTGCGATCAGTGAGCCACCTGCATCAAAATCACTTGAAAGCATGTTAGAAATTTTGATTCCTGGGTCTCACACTAGGCCACTGACTCAGAATTCCTAGGAGAATTTCTAGGAGCAGGGCCCAGCAACCAGCACTTTAAATTCTGCGCACACCCTTCCCCGCAGGGGATTCTTACACACATCCAGTTTGACTTGAAGGCTACTTCCTTGCAGTAGGGGGCGCTTCCTAATTCTGGCAGAGGCTTCTGCTTATGGTACCCTTTAATCCCTTCTGCAACGTTACATGATACACATGCTAAGTGTCATTATTCCACTTTTGCAGGTGATATAGCTGACACTACCCATTAATCACTGTTCCTCAGAGGTGGATGACAGTGACCATACCCACTTGACAAATGTGCTGTATACACCCAGGGGTGGATTGGTAGCTTGAAGGTGTACTTACAGTGCCCTCGTAGTGATTGTTCTTGCCATAACGTCACCCAATAGTTCAACAGGTCTGCAGGCAGACCTGGAGTCTAGTCCCACCTCTGCTACTTACAATAGTTGCCCCTTATACTTGGTTCTGCTTTCCGCCCTTTCAGTTACCCAAGGTCAGCTGTGGTCTGAAACCATTAAATTTAAAAATTCCAGAAATAAGCAATTCGTAAGTTTTAGATTGTGCACCGTTCTGAGTAGCATGATAAATTTTGTACAGTTTAGGTTCATCCTGCCCGTTCCCTTTGTCCGGTGTCTCCATGCTGTATACATTACCTGCCTGTTCGTCACTTAGTAGCCATTTCAGTTATCACGCCAACTGTTGTGGTGTCACAGCACCTGTGTTCAAGTCACCCTTATTTTATTCCATAATGACCCCAAAGCACAAATGCAGTGGTGTTGGCCATCTGGACATGCCAAAGGGAAGCCATCAAGTGGTTCCTTTAAGTGAAAAGGTGAGAGTTCTTGACTATAAGGAAAGAAAAAAAAATCATATGCTGAGGTTGCTAAGCTCTACATTAGCAATTAAGAATTGCTAAGCAAAAAGATTAAGAAATAAATATTTTATCTGTGAAATTGTGAAGAAAAGAGAAGAAATTAGTTCTTGTTTGTTGTCATACCTCAGACTGAAAAAGGTATGGCCACAGTACGTAGTAAGTGCTTAGATATTTTGAAAGAGTGAGAGCATATTTACGTAACTTTTATTATACTATATTATTATAATTGTTCTATTTTATTACTAGTCATTGTTGTTCATCTCTTACTACGTCTAATTTATAAATTAAACTTTATCATAGTATGTATGTAGAGGAAAGACATAGTATGTACAGGGTTCAGCACTATTCGTAGTTTCAGGTGTCCTCTGGGGGTCTTGAAACATGTCCCCCATAGACTTATTGGATATACCAGGACTACTGTACTAGCTGCGTGACTTTGAACAGGTTACCTAACCACTCTGTACATTGGTTACCTCATTTATTAAATAGGATAAATAATAATGCCCATGTCATTAGGTTTTACAAAGATTAATGAAGTTCTGCATGTGAAGCACCAAGAGCTTTGGCGCATATATTAAGTACTAACAAAATGGCAGCTGTTATACCTATAATATTTAGGACACACTGAATATACGATAGTGTTGCCAGCTACCTGAAACCCACCTAAAAATCATAAGAGATGTTACACATGGGAGGTTTAAATAAATACTGTGAGTCATTCAGGCAAAAACATTTGGGATAACCCGGTGCCAATGAGCACATCTAGCACCCACATCTTGGTTTCTAAATACCATTTCTCACTAATAGAAACTGGGCCTTGGAGAAATGTTGATTTAAGGTCCAGAGAAGGAAAAATACATGGTTAATTTCGAGTTTTTTTTGGTTCACAAAGTAATGAAGTGCTTAAAGACTGATGGGGACATGTTGAAAAGGTGGTTGAGCTGACCCAAAATGGCTCCCACTTCTCAAATTTGGGACAGTTTAAGCATACATAATAATAATAATAACAATGACAACAATGATACTGATGTTGACCATAATACACTGAGTTAAAAAAAATCCATGAGTTTATAATTGTTATTTAAGAGGTGGGCCAGAGCAGGAAAAGGTTTTGTTTTTTTTTAAACAAAATGCCAGCAACATATGTAGAAAGAATTAAAGAGTTGAAAAAGTCAGAAAATTACTGTTTTGTAACACCATTGTAATAATGGATTGAGGCAAGGATCATTGTTGGAAGCTAAAACCTTTTGTTAAATGCTGTTGAGAAACAAGTTATTTACACAGTCTTAAAGATCACTTGTATTAATATTACTTACTTTAAATTATATAAAAAGAAAAGTGTAACTTTCCTATGGGGAGATCTGGTAAATACCATCTAATCAAATGGCTAAGTTTAGCATCGCCAATTGTGAGACACATCGACATTATGTCCTTTTGACGCGACGCAGCAGGAAGTATATAGCCTCACCCATGTGTTGTTATTGCCAAAAGTGTCTAACCTGAATCAAATCATAGGAAACAATCAGACAAGTCCACAGGACATTCTCCAAGACAATCAATCTGTAATCTTCAAAGGTTTTACTGTTGTAAAAGATAAAAAGAAAAACAAAGGTAAGAATGTTCTAGTATCTAGATGAATATTCTAGAATTAACATTGTAGAATTTAGATTAAAGGAAACTAAGGACATGACAAGTAAATGCAGTGTATAGTCTTTGATTGGATTGTGGCTTTAAAAAAAACAAAACAAAACTCCAAACTATGAAGCAACAAGCAACAATCTCTGTCAGCTAATGAATGGATAAACAAAATATGGTATTTCCATACGATGTGACATAATTCAGCCAGAAAAAGAAATGTAGCATACATGCTACAACATGAATGCACTTGAAGACATGCTAAGGGAAAGAAGGCAGACAAAAAAAGGTCACTTGTTTTATGATTCCATTTCTACAAAATTTTCAGACTAGACAAATCCATGGAGATAGAAAGTAGAGTACAGGTGGCGGGGGGGCTGGGGGCAGGGACTGTCGACCAGCTACTGGGTTCCTTTCTGGATGGTGAAACTGTTCTGGAATGAGTTGGCGGTGGTGATGGTTGCACAACCCTGCGAATATATTAAAAATCCGAATTGTACACTTTAAAAGAGTGAATTTTATGAGATGTGGATTGCATCTCAATTTTAAAAGCTGTGAAGACACTGGGACAGTTAGGAAAGTCTGAATACGAGCTATCCGATAATACTTTTTAATGTTGGATTCCTTAGATGTGATAATAGTATTTTATGGCTATTTGGGAGTGTGTTCTACCTTGTAGGAAATATTTAGGGATATATTTAAGTATGAAGTATTTAGGGATAAAGTGTCAAGATATTTGCATTTTACCTTCAAATGAATCAGAAAAACAAAGTATTGGAAGAAAGCAAATGTGGTACTATTGTGACAATTGGTGGTCTATGTAAAGGATATACAGAGGTTTGTTGTATTACTCTTTTAACTTTTCTGTAACTTGAATTTTTTCAAACTAGGAAGATTAGTGAAGGGGGAACTAGTTAGTGTTTTTTGCACACCACATACAGGATGATAGACTTCTACAGACGGTGACAAGGAAATTAGGAGTGTGATGTGTAGCCCTTCCACCTCCCCCGAAGTGCATCCTCACTGGAGAGTGAATTCTGTGCTTCCCTTCAACACTTCTCATGGTCCAACCAGCATCAGAGACAGATGGTCAGGCTGTCTGTCTCCCAGGAAAGCCCTCCTATACTTAGACTTCAGAGGTAAAGTGGGTGCCCCACTGTATAGTGTGACTTGATAGCACTGGTGGAGGTCTTGACATTTTCCAGAGAGCTAGTGTGAACTTGCTTGGTGAAAAACAAAGGGTGATGTGATGCAAGTCATTGGGGGTGAGGAGCTAGGGAAAGAGGGAAGAAGGGGTGACGATGGACACCTCCATTGGGGAAGATGAATGGTCAAGGCCAGCAACCAAAGCTTGGTCGCTGAGTCTGAGTGCAGGCAGCAAGGCGAGCCGATACCCCAGCCCTGCGTGTAGACTGAATAGTAAAACTGATCCTTGGGAGCTGCCTTTTTCTGGCCCAGCGACTTCTGCTGGTGGTTAGAAGAGCAACTATTTCGTGTCCTCTGTTGTCCTACCGACTCAGGTAACTTCTCTCAAACAAGGAATCATTGTCATCTGCCTAGCCTCCTTTTTCTTTTTTTTTTGTCTTAGTTTGATTAGTTTTCCCTCAGGGATGCTAGGAGAGAGTCTGATAGAGTTGAACTAACTAGTGTTTAATTTTGGACCAAGATTGGGGTCTCTGCTTGGAGCAGCTGTTGAGAGTATGGAAGTGGCTGAGCAGCAGCAACAACATAAGGAAGGTTTTGTGAGCCTGACTGGGGAGACGGGGAAAACTGGATTTCTGGTTTACCCCTGACCATTAGCACCTTCTGTTTTTAAAACAGACGTGCTTCATCTTTCCCAGCGCAAGGGCCAAGGATGGGAACTCAAAATGCAAAGTCCCAGCCGGGGAAATTAAGCTGCAAGAGCTCACCGCCTAAAAAATATTGACTGTTTCTTTTTTTAAGCTAATATTCCAAATTTCTTATGAAAGTCAACTTAGACGTCCAGGACACAGGAAATAAGGCAAGAGGCCGCAGCCAGCTGCCTCAGAGGACCTGGGACACTTTCTTAATAACATCCAGATGGTTCCACAGAATTAACATGTTGAAAAAAAAGTCAGCTGCAGGAGAAATGAGATTCAAGTGGTTTAGGAAGGACAGACTGGAGGAGAGTCCCAAGGGGCTGAGCGTGGGTCTGAAATAGAAACCTCTGGGGTGGGATTGCTGCTTCCTATGGCAGGACTGGAGGGGAGTGGGTGTAAAAACCAGGGCTTCTCGCAGAGCCTTGGGGACGGCAAGGGAGCCTCAACCGGACTGGCCTTCTGGTCCTGTTATTTCATTCACTAACCTGGGTTTGCAATAACGTGTTACAGTAATATTTCTTCTTGGCTATGGAGAGTACTATATACCTCCCACTCTGCTGCATCTATCCGTTAGGCTCTATTAGCCTAGGGCTTAGAGCTCACAGCGGCTTAAGGGCCTATGGCAATATTTAATATGGAAAAATATTATATATGGTGTATTTATAGTCATGTATATGATATATAGATAGCAAAATATATATTTCAACATATGAAAAGAAACCCACAAAATTTAAATTAGTAAATGTCTGATGAGATGTCTACCATAGCTAACATCATGTCAGTTAAATCACAAGTTTACTGTTAATTTAAAATTTTCTATCATTTGAAAACCATTTTGAAATTAGATTTTTCTCATTTCCCAAGCATTGTTTATACCATCAATTCTTTATAGCCAAATAATTGTAAAAGCCACATTGAAAAATCCTTCCATAATTTCACCAGGGAAAGAAGCATACGTCTTTGGCATGGGGTATGAGTGTTCGGTCGTACATTTGCATCATCGGGAGAGGATGGAACCTTAAACAAAGAGCCCAAGATCTCACAATCCTAGTTGTCTAAATGGTGTGTGTCTCTTCCTCCCAGTCCTCTCTGTTGCCTCCCCCCAAGGAAGAGGAAATGGCTTGCTTGTGGAATGTAACTGTTTGCACGCAAGTCACTTATTTGGAACCAAAAGTGAGGGAAAGGGAAGTAGGAAGTAGGAGCCAGAGAGTCAGGGCTTGATCAGCAGTCAGCAAGCATCTGCATCTTGCTGCTCCCGCAGCAGCCTCTCTCACCTGGACCACTTCAAAGCCCATTAGAGGCATCTCCTGCCTCCCACCCGGTCTGAGGGTTTCCCTCCCCATAAAGGGTTTCCTGCTCCTTTGTCTGACTGTAACAAGTAGATTAGAGGTAGGGGGGTGGTGAGGGAGAGGTGGTTGGCTTTCCTTGCAGTTCACACATTCTCAATCCCGGAAGTATACAGGAGTGGGGATGGAACTTCTGGTCTGAAATGTCTGGCAGGGGTGTCCAGTCTGCAGCCCATGGGCCGCATGCAGGCCAGGACGGCTGTGAATGCGGCCCAACACAAAATTGTAAATTTACTTACAACATTATTAGATTTTTTTGTGATTACGTGTCCCAATGTATTTAATGTGTGGTCCAAGACCATTGTGGCCCTTCTTCCATTGTGGCCCAGAGACGCCAAAAGGTTGGACACAGCAGCAGGGAATTTAGTATGAAAAATTATGGTACAATTGCAAAAAACCCAAAAACCTCTAAAACCCCAAAACACCTTATAAAAGAACCAAAATTTTCTGCAATGAGCAACATGACCCAAGAAAGACAAGCAAAAGTGAGCGTTAACCAGGTAAACTCATTAGATGGAGCCACCGCTTTCCGCTGGGAGAATGTTGACATTTAAGCTTTGGCTTCTTGAGATTCAGCTGGAGGACTCTTCGGTGGAATGCAAGGCCTCTTTCCTTTCTCCCCAAACTGAAATCCGGGCTATTGCAATTCCAAATGGACACAGAGTCCTGCCAAGTTTGTAGGATCTTGGAATGACAGTGTCAGTTCCCACCACTAGGGATAGCAGAAGCTGGAAGCTCAGAGAATAAGTAACATTTCCCTTGTGATTTCCCAACACATCTATTTTTATTTTAAGGGGTTCTGGGTTTTCATTTAGTTTTGTGAACAGAGGAATCCATATGGAATTTTCACCAACTCTACTAAAATAAAAGCATTCAACTTCCCAGCGGTGCACTGAAATACCCACAAAGATTTAAGGATAGGTCAGAGAGATTTGCAGACATTCACTTTCGAAGATCTGTGAGAAATCAACTAATTTTCAGTGGGTACCTTTTAGGCACATGGCAGAATACAAGATAAATTGCTAAATCCATACACAAGAGATACTGTCTTTGACATAGTATAATTCGTCATTTAAAAGAGGTTATAAAGTAGGTTGTATTAATATATGTGAAATATAAATATATATGTTTTATTTATAGTGCAGGATTTTTATTGGGGAGGCTGAGGAAAGAGACTCATAAGTGAATTGCCATACATAAAACAGGTATATTCTTCTTGGTAATTTTCAGGAAGATTTCTTGAAAATATTTATGATTAGTAACTATTTGAAACTATCTTGTTCATTTATCTGTGTGTATATTTATGGTATTATTCCCAGTTTCTTCTACTTCCCTCTGTAAACCATGTCCCCCCTGAAGCATAAACTGCACAAAACAGGGAGCTCAACTGTCTTCATGCTATACCTCCTGAGGTGGACTAGTGCCTGAGACATAGTACGTGCTCAATAAATGATTTTCCGTCTCATTCAGCCAACAAATAAAAACTTTCCTTCTGTTTTGATTTTTAATAGGTTAGTTATTAAAAAACTAAATGATAGGTTAGTCATGAAAAAAAACATTACACATGTCAGAATAGGTGACAGGGTTTTCTGTTGTACTAGTGGGTGTTTGTTTTGCCTTACGCTGCACATGAACAGGGCAATGTTTTGTAAAGTACTGTCTGCTCTGTTCTCAGGAGAAAAAACCCTATATCCATGGAAGTTACATCCTAGTGGGGAGAGACAAACAGTAAAAAATAAATATATACTTGTCAAGTGGGGATAAGTATTATGAAAAAAAGTAAAGTAGGATAAAGGGGAGGTCAGGGAAGGTTTCTGATCAAGGAGGTGGGGGGCATCTGAGAGCACCTGAAGGAAGCAAAGCAGCAGACCTGGCAGGTAGCTGGAGGAAGAGCAGTGAGGGCAGTATGGACAGTAATAAGCCCTTGCCTCTGGCGGGGTGGCAGGGAGCCTGGAGCAGAGTCGGGGGAGAGGTGTGGGAGATGAGGTGGGAGAGGCAGGGCACGTCACAGAGGGCTTGACGGTGTGGTATGGACTTGGGCTGTGACTCTCTGTTAAATAGGAAGGTCCCCAGAGGATCTGGAACCAAGAGGTGCCTGAACTCAGCTGTGGTTTTCAAAGGCAGAGAGAATAGGGTTGGGTGGGTTGGTGAGAGGGGAGCAGCAAGACAAATTAGGAGACTTTGCAGTGACCCTGGTGAGGGAATGGTCATGTGGGCCAGTGAAAGTGATGAGAAATGGTCAGTTCTGGATATGCTTTGAAGGCAGGGCCAATAGGATGTGCCAATGGTTTGGAGACGGGATGCAGGAGAGGGACCCAGGGAAGGCCCCAAGGCTTTCAGGCTGAGTACTTGACAGAATACCCTGGCCATTTAGTTAAAGGGAGAAGGCTGGGAGACAAAGGTTTGGGGAGAGTTGATTGTAAGAATTCAGAGTTGATTTGGCCTGGTAGGTAGCTCAGTTGGTTAGAGTAATCCTGATACACTGAGGTTGTGGATTTGAACCCTGGTAAGGGCACGTAAAAGACTCAGCCTATGAATGCATAAATAAGTGGACCGATAAATGGATATTTCTCCCCCCTTCCTCCTCAAATCAATAAATAAAAATTTTAAAAAATATATAAAAGGGTTGATTTGCAGTTGTATGTTAATTTGAGCAGTTTGGTAGAACCTGCAGGGGAGAGGCCAAGTGGGCAGTTGCATATGAGGCTGGATTTCTAGCTTGAGACCTTCATTGGCATGATGACCATAGAGACCCCACCAGTCAAAGGTCCAGGAGGACAGGGCCAGAGTGGGGATCAATGTCAAGCTCCCTGCTGGTGCTGACATGAAGTGGTCACAGACCCTCACAGACCCTGGAGGAGCAATGTTCCTTCATGGTTATCAGGAGATTCTGTCAAGGAGTCTCTGACTCCCACCTCTCTGAGTCATCTTCAGGGGCCTTGTTTAGTCTGTTGCTTTCATGTTAATGTTCTGTTCCTTTATCTCCAAACCCTTATGTTATTTAATGATCAAAGAACCGTAAGGCGACTTGTTTTTCACAAGACAGAAGACCAGGGTCTAAACATTTGGCTTTATACTGGCTCTGTGGTGACCCGCAGGCTGGAACACATGAAAGCACCCTCGTGCTAACTCCCAGTGAGGAGCCACCCTGGTCTGGGAGCTTGCGGTGAGTGATAAGTATGGCAGGCTTCAGGTCCCTTCTTTGCAGAGACTTACTGAACCGCTGTCTTTGGTGGCTTCAAAGATGGGTGTCCAGTAGGAATCCTCAGAACGCCTGCCAAGATTACTCAGAAACAGGATTTAGTCTTTCCTAATCTTGGGAATCTCAGAAGTTCTAATTCCTTTATAACTATTAAACTACTATCCTTAGTCCCCAGGGATCCAGTGCCATCGGCTGGTGAATTCCTTTTTTCCTTGAACCTGAATCAGAAGCCCCATGGGTTTTTCCCATAGCATAAATAGAATTCTATTCCAGTGCATATTGTTCCATTCACAGGAAATAGTCTCTGAACTACATCACAAGCCAGTTCTGTATTCTGCTGACGTTTATTGTGGAACTATTATGGGAATGACATGGTTCCTGTCCCACTGCCTAGTATATACCATCCACGTTCAAGATTCTGGAGCCTGTGGCAGAAATGGGAGAAACATAAGTGAGTGAAATTCTAGGGTGTCTCATTCTCCTTTCAGTGTTAAAGCAAAACTTTTCTCAAATGTTTTCCGAAGTTCACAAAGATGCGTATATTGCAAAGCAGGATGCTTTTCCTTATCTATGCCATATGCTGAGATGATAAACAAATTTATCTTTGGAAAGCAGTCGGGGTGGGGGAAATGGATTAGGTCAGTGTTGCAGAAACCACCAGTCATTTCCCAGTATCTACACTTCCCTTCTTCTATGGTAATAACATAGAACTCCCAATTTTAAGCTATGCCTATAGCCCATTGACATTAAGACTACACTTCCCTGCTTCCCTTGCAGCTCAGCAGGCCATGAAACTGAGTTCTGACCAATGCAAGTAGGTAAAATTGTCTAGTGGCAGCTCCTAGAAACTATATTTAAGAGGCCTTTTATGTATACACTTTCCCCATTCTTCTTCATGTCTTCCTCTATTCTGCTTCCTAAAATGTAGAAACCTTCATCCTGGACCTCAAAGTTAAAGCCATGCTTGATGGAGTAGAGAAGATGTAGTACATCATATCCTATCTCCTAGGCCTTTTATACGGGAGGAAAAAAAAAACCTTTTATTTAAGGCATTATTTTTTGAAATTGGCTTGTCATCACAGCTGATACAACTAGCTAAATTTTCCTCTGATTGGAGTGCTCAGGGGTGTGCCTCACAGTGTCATTCTCAGCTGATGAGAGCAACGTGCCCCTTAGTCCCAACAAGTCATGGAATCCCTAGTCACTGTAAGACATTGCACTATGTCGTCAAGGTCATTCATAAAAGCATCACTTATTACCTGAATATCAAAGAGTGAAATAATGGTTTCATATCTAAGGTGATTTGAACTCACATGTCCCCTCAGCCACAGGGACTGGTCCCAACACACACCGTTATCTTCTACTTTTATTCTTCTAGTGCTTGGACTCTAAAGCCAAGAAAGTTTCTAGCGGCAGATGAGAGGAACACCTACAGCTCCTTGACGCTGGTTTTTATTGTAACAGAAGGTACATGTGTAAAAAATTCAAACGGTACAAAACTATGTAAGGGAAAATGTGTCCCATATCCCCAGTCCCTCTCCCTAAAAACCGCTAAGTAAAAAGCTTCTGGGATATCCTTCTAGAACTTTTCCATGTGCACAGAACCCCTCTTTTTAAAAAAAAAGTATAAATATATAACACAAATGGGAGAATGCTATACACAATTACATGCTTTTTAAAATAGTAATAATAATCTCAATATCCTTACAAATAGCATATACACATTGACTTCTGCCTGATGTATATTATCCCGCTGTACATTTGATGTACCAGAATTAATTTAACGAGTCTCCTGTTAACAGACATTTGTTTCTAGAGTTTTGCTATTATAAATGTTGCTGCAACAGATTCACTTGCATGTATATCTTTGTGCATATGGATCAGTATATCTGTAGAAGTAATTCATAGAATGGGAATTGCTAGGTGAAATGGTATGCTAAATATGTACATGGTCATTTACACTCCCACCAACAGTATCCAGGTTGCTTTTTAAACTCAGGTTCCCACCAGGAGCCACAAGTTGACATCCACTTTATTTCCTATTCACTGACTACTTTGGTTATTTGGGTTTCTGTTCAGAGAAAGCCCAAGATCTGACAATTTCAAAAGCAAATGAGAAGCAGGTGAGTGATCTGTTTCACTATAATGCTGTGTATTGTTTAAACTTCATGCTGAGCAAAAGTTCCATCTTATTGCTGAAAAGGTTCTAGTCCTTTCTCTTATTTAAGATATAGGCATATGAGTGCTCAAGAAATGAAGGAGTAAGCTGGGGAGCTTTGGGGAGAAAGAATCAGGGATGCAACTAGGAATATAAGGGCCAGTCTTCCAGACCGCAAGTTCCGGAGAAGTTACTCCATCACAAAGACTTTGAATATCATTGGAAACAGGCACCTTATGTAAAGGCTGGGAGAAGGTCCCAATTTAGGGCTTATTCAGGATCCTGTGATCTCTAACTACCCATCCATCCCTACATTTAGCACTTCCCCTCTTTTCTCAGAATCTTTTAAAAACAACTTTAGAGTATACACCGGGAGTAGGGTGGTGGAGGGTTTTTTTTTTTTTCACATTATCTCCAGTGCTCAGTGAGTTGGTTGCATAAATACTTAGAACAAAAGAAGCTTTGCATCTGCTCTGCTATATTCATGCTCCCTAGTTTCCTGCCTGTTGTCTGTTTAATTTAGAAGAAGAGTTCCTTGTATCAAAGGCAGCCAAGGGGAGTTGGAGTATGTTCCCTGCGCTGGTGAAAGGGCTGCCCAGAAGCTCGAGCCCCTGCCTCACCCCAGGGACGGGCCATGCTGTCATCCTTGGCGGGGCTCTCTTGGAAGTAGGTAGCACCCTCTCCTGGGCTAAATCCAAATGTTTTCTATTTGTCCTGAAGTCATCTAGGATAATAAACAGCATTTCCCTTTCTCTAGCAAGCCCTGCCCCATCACTGCCCCCTCCTGGCCCCTTCTATTTTTTATTTGAATGCTGCACTGAGCCACTTGCCAATCCAAAGGAGTAAAATTGGAGATTCTCAGTAAGATTTGTTGGGGATCAGAGCTTGAGTACTTACTATGCTCAGGACATCAGGACAGGGGGGTGAATGAAAGGAAATAAAAGCTTGCAGTCAGTATAGATAAGGAATATGGAGAGTGAATAACTAAATGCACAAGAAATACTAATCTTAAACAATTACAAGAGAGCCACAGTGCTGAAGGGGCTCCGCAAGTGTCAGAAATTCTAGAGCGGTGAGATGGTGTTTGGGACCAGGGATCTCTTCAGGAAATTCAGATACTAAGGCAGGAGTCGCCCAAAGGATGGGTCAATCCCCTCCTCTAAGAAGTAGTCTCTGGAAAATAGATGTCCTGGAAGGTTCTTTTATGGAGCCAGTTAGCACAAAACTGCGAATCTGAAGCCTTCAGGACATCTCTACCACCACCTTCTCCAGGCATTTGTTCCCCAGAGAAATTTGCAGGAAACTAAGAGATGTCTACTAAGTATTCGATTGTACTTTGTTTAATCCAAACATTTATTCTAATGGCACATACAAGTTCTGCTTTATTGAACTCCGTCTACATGATAAAGACCATGGGCATGGTTTATTTGTCTTATGAATTAAGAATTATTTATGTCCATTTTGCTTGTTCAATTTCAATGCAACAATAACAAAAAAGAAATGATCATAGCTATCACCCAATCCTTACCTGAAGCCAGGCACATAATAACTTTACATTCTTTCATCTGATGCTTACTATTACCTGATGGGATAAAAACTAGCATTATTATCTCTATTGTTACACAAGGAAATAACAGTTCCAAGACGTAACTTGCCAAGTGGCAGGCGTGGGATTTGAACCCGGATGACCAGCTCTAGACACCTTGCTCACATCTACGTGCACTTTGTCTACCTTAGTATTTGCAAGTAATTAATAAATGTGTGACTAAGGAAATAATCATGTTATCAAGTATAGTTTATTTAATAAAGATTAATGTCATTTGGGCATCACAAAACTGAGCTAGGGAGGAAGTGAAGCATTTCTGGTGCCTTGGGAATGCTTTGTTGCTGGAAGAGGCCGTGAGAGCAGGCTTGGCCGCCCTAACAAAGCACACAGCACAGGCCTTCAGGGTCAGGGCCAAGGCTTAATGAATGCTTACTGTGTTCAGGAAGCACACTCGCTCAAAATGAAACCTGATTGTTTCATTTAATCCCCACGGCAACCTCACCTTACAGATGAGCCTCAGAAAGGTGAAGCCACATGCCCAGGATCACACAGCTAGTGACGGGTGGAGTTCATCAGGGCACTCGACCGCTGCTCCCCTGGACTCCTCTCAGGTGCCTTGGGGGGCCCTCTCACAGCAAAACTCTCTCAGGCCAACAGAGAAGGGTCAGATTGTCCCACAGGCCTCTGAACAAAGGTCCCACCACCACCTCCAGAGGTTCCCCTCTGAATGGGGTGGGGGACAAGAGGAGGGCCGGAATCTTCCCGGATCCTCCAGATGTGTGTGCTGGGAAAGGCTCTTCCTGTTCCTAAGGGTTTGAAGGCGTGTGTCTGCTCCAGGCTAACCCGAAATGGACCTCGAAGACTCACATCACGGCCCGGGAGAAGGCTGCAAATATGTCTGGACTCTAAGTCTGTAAAATGTGACCTCTTATCTTCAGAGGCAGGAATGGGTCTTGTAATTTCAAAGTATCTAATTCTGCTGGTTGCACCATCGGTACTTAACAAAGGGACAAACGAGCAAGTGAATGATGGACAAGGCGAAGGCAGCCGCTGTGTTTGGGCAGCAGTCTGCTCAGGAACCCCTTTCTTCTGCATACGTATATAAAATAATGGTTCGGGTTGCTCTTATGGAAAATCTCCATAAAATATGTTATCAACTGGATTTTGAGTTTGGAGCTCCAAAGAACATCTGGGCTCAGGCTCTAGCCACTCCCAGCTCTTCATCTGGGTCAAGCTGGTGAACCTCCCCAGGTCTCAGAATCCACTGTAGGTGCTGAGAGGCAATGCGGGTGGAGCATCTGGCTAGAGGGAACATTTGGGAAATGGCAGGTACATAACGGCAAAACCGATGTGCCAGGCCACTGGGAATCAGAGCAGCCTTCAAGCTTTACAGCATAACGGCAATTTGTGTCCCCCGCATGGGAGCGCAATATTCTCAGTCCCAAATTGAACCCAAACATAGAGGAACAAACACCTGGCCCCGAATATAATTTCCTCTTGCAGCTCATTGCAGCCCTGAGGAAATCGCCAGGGGGCAGGGCCTGGGAGTTCGGCCCGGCAGCCCCATAATTTCCAGAGCCCTTCTCCTAGACTGACACATAATTGTCAGATTGTTTTATGAGGGCAGCTTCCTGCCCCCTTCCTGCCTTGCTTCCAAATGTGCTCATTCCCGAGGAAGCCTCACTTCTCCCTCTCGCCCTTAATCGTTCCTTTCCTGCCCGCCCCAGCCCCGGGGCTGGGGCGATTTCCTAAATCACTCAGGATTGGCTTCCAGCGCTGGCGCCCAGGGTGGGCTGGAGGAGAGGGCAGCGTTTGTTCTAAGTGGCTTGTGACCCGGAGGTCAGAGATGCTTCCATTCCGTTTGATGTCTTTCCCAGGGGGCCTTCCCTCACCCACCCCTTCTCCTTCCCTCCTGAGCTGGTTTTAATTCTAAAGTCAGGAAGAGATTAGGGAATTGAGTCCTGCTGCTTTTCCTACCCAGTGTGGCGCTGAAGGCCCGAGGTGGCCGGCGGGAGTCCTGCCTCAGTTCCTCAGCCCTTTTGCCCCTTCCACACCCAGATGCGGAGACTTTCTCAACATTCCATTTCGAGCTGAGCTTCCTAAAATTCGCACAAGAGATTCCTCTCCTTATGGCATTTCCCCTTGTCTCCAAAAGTGCTTAAGAGGAAGTGAAAAACCCTAACATTTTGAGCTTAATTTTCCCCATTTGAGGAATTCCAGAGGAAGCAGCATGGGGCTTTTTGTATTTTAACTATATTTTTTTATTACTAAAGCAATACACAATCATGGTAAAAATTTCAAACAGAATCATTTCCAGACATAACCACAGTTAACAGAATTTTGTATATCCTTTCAGAAATGTTCTAGGCACATACAAGCATACAGATGTATATATATATTTAGTATATATTTTTTACACAAGTGGGAGCATATTGGACATCTTGTTCTACAATTTGCTATTTTCACTTAGTACATTTTGGATGTTTTCCATTTCAATAAATCTAGATTTACTCATTTAAAAAAAAATTGCAGTTCTGGGAATATACTTAATGTATTTCACCAGCCTGCTATTAATGAATATTTAACTTGTTTTGCTTTATTGCAAACAATGCTACAATAAATATTCCTAAACTTATCTATAACTTATATTTATAAGTTATATGTATAACTTATATTTTTAAAATTACTTCCACTTAGAGCTGTATTTTTTGACGGGGAAGTTTTGACAGATGTCAGATTGCCCTTCCAAAAGATTATGCCATTTTAGACTCCAAAAGAAATGTATGAGAATGCCCAGTTATGCATGCTATCACACATACGTGTACCATCAAACTTTCAACTTTGCCAGTCTTCATGTTAGTGCAGTTTGTCATTATTTAAGTCAATATTTCCTGAAGAGTAAGTTTCCAACCTTGTTCCCAAATAATCACCATTTTTTTCTGTGAATTTTCTGCTCATGTAAATGTAACCATTTCCTGATTGTATTTTTAAGTCTTATAGATTTGAGAATCTCTTTATACATAAAGGAAAAGAGCCCTTTTCTGTCATAGGTATTTTCACTAATTCTCCATGTTATCACTTGTCATTTGATTTTATGATATTTTTCCCATTATAATGTTTGAAATTTTATTTCAGTGGCAAATTTATTCTTTCTTTCTTTGCCTCTTTACTTGCTTAGAAACTCGGCCATTAACTGAGGTGTTTGTTTTTTTTAATGACCCACATTTTCTATTTTATACATTTAAATCCTTACTCCAACTAAAATTTGGGGGAAAGAATCAACCATGCGATAGAGGTCAACTTTATTTTTCATTCCCCTAATCATTGTTCTTACGCTGTGTATTAATTAGTGCATCTTTTTTCTTGGCACTTTGAAAAATGAAACTTCTTAATGTAAGAGAAACACTTATTTCATGATGATGTTTTTCCCACTCTGCGAAGCTCTTTAGAGAAGAAAGTAATTTGATCCTGGATTGACTTTGGAGATGTCGAGACCCATCTTCCAGAAAGAAGCACAGAGTAATTGCTAGTCTTTGACAAGTCTTTGGGAAATGTGCGATTAATAAGATGGGTTTCCAAGGCTGTGGTTTCCATCCATTTGGGAAAGAAGCACTCATGGCCTCCAGGTGCAGTGACCTGTGGGGCATCAGAAATGCCTGAGAACAGTGCTCACCCTTGGGAAGTTTATAATCTAACAGGGAAGTGCTAGGTCTTCCATTTTGTGGAGGCATGTGTACTTGTGTGCATGTGTGGCTGTGTACATGTGTGCCTGTGCACATGTGCCCATGTACCCATGTGTGCAGTGTGCACAAGTGCACGTGTGCCGGTGTGCCTGTGTGCATGTGTGTCTGCGCACTTACAGTTCTATAATGTGCCCTGGCTTCCTGGGGCCTTGGAAATGTGAGAAAAGGAGATTCATATGTGTTGAATTGATTCTTTTGAGAAATAAGCTATTGAATAATTGAAAGTTGGAACAGAACATCAGCAGATATTTTAAGGTACCTGCACTGTAGGAAAGTATTTGTTGTGTGTGTCTTAGTAACAAAGACTTTCTGAGGAGAGCACCCCCTCAGGTTCAGAATTTCAGAGTTGGGAGTAGGAAGGAGAACTATTCAATATTGTCCCCATTTTACGGAACTAAAGTTTTGTGTCTTACCCATGCTCACTGCTAAGGAGCAGAAGGAGGATTGTAACCCAGCTCTTCCCACCTAAGAGCCGTGGTGGCTATTGTCAGGTGTCTACCCAATAGCTGTTCTCCCCACCCTTTACCTGCTATGAACACTAGTTCAGTACAGGGTGAGAATGCCCAGCCTAAGACCATCGGGCCATCCCACTTCCTTTGCTAAGTCTCCTTTGTACAGATTCTTTTGCAGCTAGGGGCCTGCATTAGTCTGCTGGGGCTGCCATGACAAAACCTTACCGATTGGGTGGCTGAAAAAACAGAAATTTATTCCGCACAGTCCAGAGGTGGAAAGTCCAAGATCAAGATGTTGGCAGATCACCGCCTGAGGCCTCCCCCTTGGCGAGCAGAGGGCCGCCTTCTTGCTGTGCCTTCACACAGTGTTTCCTCTGTGTGCATGTACCCCTGGTGTCTCCCTCGGTGTCCAAATTTCCTCATTTAAGGACACCGGTCAGGTTGAATCAGGGCACACCCTAATGGCCTCATTTTAACTTAATCACCCCTTTAAAGGCCATTTCTTGAAATGTAATGACATTCTGAGGTACTGGGGCTTAGGACTTCAACATACGAATTTGGGGAGGGGCCCGACACCATTCAGCTCATAGCAGGAACCAAACTTAGTTTGGCAATCGAGACCGGAAGGAGATTTAAACGTGGTGCTACTAGGATGGGTTTTATTCCCATATCAACAGGCCCCTGTGAAGAAAAACTTTTATCTTCAAGCTTGCCTGTTCAGCTTGGGATGTTGATGCCCGGAGCTATGGCAGCTATATTGTGATCGTAAAGTGAACAAAATTTATGCATAAAAAGCCTCTATACTGAACATGATTAAGCAGAAGGATGGAAAGACTTGCAACCTTTACAGCACTGCTGAGCTGCTGAAATCCTGAGATCACTCATTTCCAGACTTCTAGTTAAGTAAAGAAAAAAATGTCCATACGGTAATTCTGCTTATTACATTTTGTTATTTGCAGCTAAAAACATTCCTAACTAATAGGGAACCTCATTATTTCTTCACTGAATTATACTGATTCCCAGGGAAAGCAAGGCCAACCTGTCTCATGTTAATTTTAAAACACTGAGATGCCTTTTAAACCTCCCCAGCTTCCCTCAACAGCCTACTAGTAGCTCATCAGCCAAGACTTCATCTTCCACCTCCCTGAACGCTTTTACCTTTGCTCTGCGTGCCAGCTCCCCTGAGAGAGAGCTTTAGGAGTTCACTTCCTGCTACATAGAATATGGCTTTTGTTTATTTCTAAATTCATCCCTATAAAGTTCCAAAGGCTATCGGGATTCTCACATTCAAGGATTTGATGAACAAATCAATATTCTCTCTGTACATTAACTCTGATTTTAATGGACCTTAAACATAGCCCTTCTTACTCTGATCATTGGAATGAGAGGTTGGATATTCAGGGAGGGTTTTTGATTTTCATTTGATTAGATCCTTCTTTACAGTTTTACCATGTTCAGTTGTTCCTTGTATTATTTAAAACATGAATACAAATTATGATAACTGACAGGGGGGAAACAGAGCCCCTCCCTTCCTTCCTTCCTTGCTTTCTTTTTTTCTTTTTAGAAAGGGGGAAAGAAGGGAGAAAGAGAGGGAGAGAAACATCAATGTGCGTGTGAGAGAAACAGAGATCGGTGGCCTCTCGCACGCCCCCAGCCAGCGGGCGGCCTGCCACCCAGGCATGTGCCCTGACAGGGAACCGAACCAGTGACCTTCTGCTTTTCAGGATGACACTCCACCAACTGAGCCACGCCCATCGGGGGCTCCATCTCCCTTTTTCTAAATGACAGCCCTAATATTTGTACTCCTTTAGTAGATGCTCTTTTATCTCTTTGAGTTACTGTTCAGGTAAGTGTGTTCCCTCGTTGTGAAGAGAAGAAACTGTAGAACAGTGGGTGGTATGGCCTGGCAAGTAAGAAACAGTCTTTGCAGTTATACTGTCTAGGTCTGAATTCTCCCTCTGCCCCTACCAGTTTTGTGACAGGGCCATTACCTCTCCTCTAAGCTTCGGTTTCCTCATCTAAGAAATAGGGATGGAATTAGAATTTATGTCATAGAGTTGTTGGGAGGATTTGATATCTACTCTCAGGTGCTTGGCTCAGAGTCTAGCGTATCAGAAATGCTTGCTAAATGTCGGCTATTCCTGTTGCTGGTAGGTTTTTATGCTCTGCCATCATCATGGATTCTTTTTTCAGATTTACATTTTTAAAACATCTTATTTTGGTATAATTTTAGCTTTAAAAAGAAAAGCTGCAAAAAAATAAAGAGAATTTCTGTATAACCCTTACCTTAGTTTCCTTCATTTTTAAGTCTTGCATTACCACGTACATTTGTCAAAACCAAGGGACACCGGTACCTCGCTATGAACTAAACTCCAAAACCCAGTCCGGGCTATCACACTGCATTCAGAGGTCATGTCTTCAAGAGTTTTCAGTCTTTTTCTGTTTTTCATGACCTTGACCATTTTAAGGAGTGAGTCCATGTCACTTCTCCCTTTTTCAGAGTCTCCTGAGCACAGACAAGAGCAGAGAGCATTTGATCAAAGGAGGTTAGCTGGGTCCTTCCCCTCTGAAGGTGAACAGCTGCCTTCGGAGGAGGTCCTTTTAGAAGCCCCCACTTGCAAATGGGTTCTGTATGTTGATGTCAGGCAGAGTGGAGATATGTGGGCAAAATGGAGTGTCCTCGGGGGGGGGGGAATGTGATGTATTCGTAGTAAGCTTGGTAACTGGGAACTCTTTTTGTTTTGTTTTAATCCTCACCCCAGGACATGCTTATTGATTTTACGGAGAGGGAAGGGAAGGGAGAGAAATATTGATGGGGTGCATCTCGTACGCACCATGACTGGGGACTTAACCTGCAACCTGAGAATGTGCCCTGACTGGGAATCAAACCAGCAACCTTTTGGTTTACAGGATGATGCTCCAACCAACTGGGCTACACGGGCCAGGGCAGTAACTGGTAACTCTTGCTTCTTATTTTATTATGTTCTGGGCAACGTCAGAAGCTCTGTCAACCATCATCCCGAACCCTCCCTTTTTGCCCCTGTTGGATAGCCCTACAGCTATTCCCTTCGAGTGGTAGGTGCACAGGGGGCAGAATTCATGTCCAAAGGAAGGAAAAAAGTCTCCAGTTGAGCAGATCCATAGCCATGAACACTGCTACCTTCTGGGGCTTAGTGCTTTTCCATTCATGGTCATGTTCAGACAGCCCTGAAGGACATCTGAGGCCCATTAAGTCCAGATTTACATTCTTCTCCAACAAATGGCAGTGATTCAGAAAGTTTGTTTATTTAACATAAAGTGCAATTTAAAAAAGTTTTAGCCCCTAGGGTACAGGAGTTTATGTGACTTCATGCCCCTCTTTCTGGGGTAGAATAAACAAAACAGGGAAATGGCAAAGTCTATAGGGTTTTTCCTCCTTCCTTGTGGATAGCTATTCCTTTTTTGTTTATAATACTGTGGGGCGAAGCTCCCATGCAGGAAGGAAAAGGAAAGATTGTTTTCTCTTGAGCAGAGTTGTTTGTGTTCATATTTATGGAAGCTGATTAGTTTTGGAAAACCTAATTCCTTCCTTATCACTTTTCAGTTAACTATATTGTTTCTACTTTAAGTTGGGAAATTTTATTGCCGTTATTGCCTGTGTTTGTGTAAAGTCTTGGGATGAATCTGCGAATTGGTGGAGCTGAGTACTTAAAACTGTTCCTTGTGCGCTCCCGCGCCCCGCCGACGTCTGCCACAGCCCGCAGGGCTCACCAGCTCCAGCGGCGCCTCTCCCCGAACCCAGAGTGACGAAACAGCCGTGGGGTCAGGCAGTCCTTCCCAGGTGAATTTCAGAGGTTAAAAAAAAATTATTAACAGCTTCATTGAGGTATAATTTACATACCATAAAAACCCTTTGTAAAATTGAGAAATAGTTGACATGTACCATTATATAGTGTACAACATAATGATTTGGTATTTGTATCTATTGCGAAGTGATCACCACAATAAATCTAGTCATCAGCTATCACCCAGGAATCTCCTAAAGGGTCTTTGGGCCAAGAGATCCCATTTGGGGTGGTTCATGTATCAGGATAGAGGGCTGGGAAGATTAAGGTGGGAGGAGTGATGACATGTAAATAACAAATGATCATAAGGTATTTATGAGAAGTGAGTCTTGATATTAAATGTCTCAAAATGCTATACAATTATCAGTAATTTATGGGAATAATGTGTAAAAAAAAGTTATTCAATATTTGGCTGGAGAGTTTTTCTCCTCAGTACTAATAGGTCAAATTGAACATTTAAATACTCTAGGGGATTACCAGACCCTTGGGTGGTACTAGTTACACGGTAGTAAATATTGCTAGAAATGAGTGGGTCCTGGCTAGGGTTCGGGATTATTTTTGTTGCAGTTGTTACTAGTGTAACAGCATTTGGTCTACATGGAACCAGACCTTCCTGCCAACACAGCTTCGTTAAAATTCACAGTCTATCAAAGGCTTTACCTGTCACTCACAGTAGTTTTGGGGAATGATAGGAAGAACTGTCCAGTTCTCATTTCAGAGACCCGGGACACTGATTGAGAGGCTTGGCCTAAAGTCATGCAGCAAATTGTTGACAGGCCCAGTTCCTGGCCACGGCCTCTCTACCAGGGCTCAGAGAATCAGTGTTCTGAGCTTCTTCCCTGCTCTGGAGCCTGCTCTTCCTAAGTTGCACTAGGAGTGAGACTGAGGACCTAAGGGTCCCGGAGTGTGAGCCATGATTGCTCTTGGAATAAACAGTCGGGAGCGGGTGAGGTATGCGGAGGTAAGGCCAGGTCCTAATGTAAAAGTGGTCAGCCGGAGTTGGGGCCTCACGCTCCCCCCAACCCCGCCAAGGTTCCAGGCAAGTGTGTGAAAGAGACTCCACCCTTTATCTTCGTTCTGTTGAGACGCACAGTCTTGTTTCCGTGCTGCTTTCTCTCTTGTCTTTCATCATGATTCTAATACTATCATGTCAACATATTCTCTTTGAGAGGCATCAAAAAGGCTCCACTTTGGCAGAATGTTCCACAGGAGAGCAAGGGTGGCTCCTTGTGCCATCCCGGTCCTAGTGGCTCCTTTTCCTCAATGAGGCTGTTTAATGAGTCAGGAACATTCCATTAACCAAAGGGGTGCGGCTGCCAACAGGAATGTTCCAAAGAAAATAAATGAAAACTTGTCTGCTTTGTACTATTTTGATGAGCAGTCTCTTTTTAAAATTGTGGTGCCTAGGCTGGTTCTTTTCAGGTTGAAGCGTATTAGAACAAATGTACACTGAACGTCTGTCTCCAGGCCGTGGCAGTGACAGTTCACAGTTCCCAATTCACAGCGTTTCACACTCCCCTTCCCTTCGTGCCTAGGACACCACCCGGGGAGAGGCAGAACCTTCAAGGGGGCATCTTAACTATTCAGAGCTGTTGGCTTGAAAATCTAAACACACTGAATGCACTGATAACAACCACAACAATGAAGCACTAACTATTATTATTTAAAAATGTAGTCTATTGCTTAGAGCATATAGAAGTGCTGTCCTATCTTTTTAAATGACCACTCCTTGTCAAGTACGTTTGAAGGAGTGGAGAAAATTCCATCACATGACCAATGGCTTCACTTTCTCCACTTTAGAAAATATGGAATTCTTTTGGTAGGAACTGATGACTCCAAAGCTGTAATGTTTAAGAGGCTGACACACCTCTTCAGGCTCCTAACTCTCCTACTCAGTCAGTATTATTGTATTATTCCTGCTTTTTAGATGTGGAAGCTGCTTATCTTCAACTAACTAGTCAAGAGAGCAGTGAAGTATGTAAGTCTCACTTGGTCCCAGGCAGACCTGAGTTCAAGCCCCAGCTCTGCCACTCACACCTTGTGTGACCTGAGCAAGTTATTTAACCTCTCTGAGCACATATTTCTCACCACTCCCAGGACTGGTTGGGCAGTTCCCCTGCTGGTTTTGTGTAGGTTCATTCGTGTGGCTGCTGAGCGCTTGCATCTAGGCTGGAAGATCCAGGACCCACCCACATGCCGCAGGTGGTGAGGGCTCTTGGTTTGGGCATCATCTTTGTCCTCCAGGATGCATATCCTTACCCTGTAGCTAAGACTGACTTCCCCAATAGAAGCCTTAGGGCAGCTTTCTAAGATGCATCTTGTCTTATTAATGAACCATGATTGACAATTGTAATTAGATATAGCAACTATAAAGAGGGAGAAAACAAAACTAAAGACCTGGATGTGCTATAGATAATTATCTTATGAAAATCTAGTGCAAGAATTCTTTTTAAAAACTTTGAATGTGTGGGAGCTTTGCAAGTAATCCTAGGTGCTGAGGAGTGGATGAAGATCTAGGAAATACGAAGCACTTTGCTTTTGTATTGTGGAATTGTCATCTGGAATTAGGGAACAACAGGGTCTTCCCAGCTCACCTTTTAAAAGTGACATTTCTCCCAGTGCAGACTTAAACACAGCCCGTGGCCAGGCACGTCCCTGACACCTTGATCAGTGGGACATGCTGGCACCACAGCCATCATTTCTCAAAGTTGGATATAAAAGCAAAAACAAAACCAAGAAAACCTTTTGGACAATTGTATTATAAAGATGTGTAATTCATTAAATTCTTGTTTACAACTCAAATAGTTTTAAAGATAACTCTTGGAATGTTATAAACTCCATTGACTTTCAAAGAGCGATGTATCAGTCTCTGCTTGGATATTATACTGTCAAGTTTCTAAGCAAAATATTTTATTTGAAACTTTGTAAGGGGAAAAAAGATATTTAATAAGTTGCTAACACATAGTGAAGAGTCAAGGGAGAATATGTTACTGATTACTAAGAAACCATTTTGATTATACCTGGAAAATCCCATCTTTAAAAGTGAAAGCTTAGTTTAATTTTTTTGAGTTGTATACTTTATTGTTTTTTAATTTTTAAATCATGTTTATTCTATTACAGTTGTCTCAATTTTTCCCCATTTACCCTCCTCCACCTATTCCCCCCGCCCCACTCCCACAGTCAATTCCCACTCTGTTGTCCATGCCCATGGGTCATTCATACGTGTTCTTCGTCTAGTCCCTTCTCCTTCTTTCCACCATTGTCCTCTTTCCCCATCCCCTCTGATCACTTTCAGTCTGCTCCATGTTTCCATGCCTGTGGTTTATTTTGTTCGTTAGTTTATTTTGTTGAATAGATTCCACTTATAGGTGAGATCATATGGTGTTTGTCTTTCACCAGCTGGCTTATTTCCCTTAGCATAATATTCTCCAATTCCATCCATGTTGCCACAAAAGGTAGGAGTTTGCTTGTTTGTTTGTTTCTTTCTTTCTTAAATGCAGATTGATTTTATTTATTTTTTAAATGTCAAAGTCAATTATAAAATATTTAAAAATTTAAATCCATTATAAAGTCTCGGTAATTAAAACAACATAATACCAGCACAGAAATAATCCAGTAGATCAATGAAATATAATGAGCATTCTAGAAAAAAACATATATATCTGTCTAACAGTGTAATATATGATTAAATTGATATTTCAAATCAATGGGGAAAATAGGCTTATTCAACAAATAAGGTGCATGGACCACTATTACTTAAAACAAAACAAATACAAAGCCCTATTTCACATATTATGCAAATATTCAGGTGAGTTAAAAATCAATATGTAGAATCTAAGGAGTTTTAGGAGATGCTACAAACTAATATTTTTCTTACCCTGAAGTAAAATATTCAAACCCAAAAGATATAAAGTAAAATATTGACAATATGACTATATTAAACATTTAAGACTATATAGTAATATACATATAAAGAAAGTTAAAGGACAAGTAATAGAATGGGAAAGTATTTGCCACACATCTGAAGAAGGGTTAATGGTTGTGTTTTGTTTTTTTTTTAGGGAAAAAATTCAACAAATCTTAAACCAATAAATGGATAAAGAATACCAAAAAGTCATTGAAAGCTTTTTAAAAATAACAGAAATAGGCAAGAAATATACAAAAACAGGCTTAGTTTCAACAAATAATAAAAGAACAGATAAAATAACACATCATTGTCACAATCAGATTAATACATGTTAAAAATATTGGTAATATCAAGTATTGGTGAAAGGATCTGGGTATTCATAGATTCTTTTTCTTCATCTTAAAGCAGTCCCTTTAGCATATTTTGCCATGCTAAAGTTTGGTGGAGGTATATTCTTTTAGTCTTCTTTTGTCTGGGAAACTCCTTATTTCACCTTCCATTTTAATTGAGAGCCTTGCTGGGTGGAGCAGTCTTGGTTGCAGGCCTTTGCTTTTCATGACTTGGAATATTTCTTGCCACTCCCTTCTGGCTTACAATGTTTCTGTTGAGAAGTTAGATGCTTGCCGTATTGGGGCTTCCTTATATGTTACTACCCCTTTCTCCTTGCTTGCTTTAGGATTCTCTGTTTGTCTTTGATATTTGCCATTTTAATGATGATGTGTCTTGGAGTGGGCCCCATTGGGTTCCTCCTGAATGGGACCCTCTGTGCTTCCTGGACTTGTGTGACTTTTTCTCTCCTCCAATCAAGGAAGTTTTCCATCATGACTTTTTCAAACAGGTTCTCTATCCCTCCCTCATCCTCTTCTCCTTCTGATATCCCTATTATATGGATAGTATTACATTTCAGGTTGTCCTGCATTTCTCTAAATGCCTCTTTGTTCTTTTTGAGTCTTTTTTCATTTTCTTGCTGTTTCTGGGAGCTTTTTTCTACCTTATCCTTCAGCTCGCTGACTCTTTCCTCAGCTTCATCTAGCCTGCTTTTGATTCCTTCTCCTGTGTTCTTCAATTCAGAAAGTGTATTCTTCATTTCCTCTTGTCCATAATTGATAGTTTATATGTCCTTTTTCATGCTGATATAGTTCGCAGTGAGTTACTCATAGTTTTTCTGTAGTTTTTTGTAATTCTTTCTGAGCTCACTGAGCTCATTGAGCTTCCTTTGAACTGATGTTTGGAACTCAATATCTGATAGTTGACTTGCCTCTATTTCATTTAGTTCTCTTTGTGGGGATTCCTCCTTTCCCTTTGAGTAGGGGATATTTCTTTGTCTTCCCATTATTTGTGAGATTCTTCTTTTTTGCTTCAGCTTATTAAATTGATCTGTCTTGATTTCCTGACTTTGTGGTGTGAACTTCTATGGTAGGAGACCGCTGTTTTTACTTTCTGGATCTGCCTCTGATAATGTCATCTGTTGTCCCTGTCGGACCTTAGGCAATCTGTCCAAGACTTCAGGAATCTACTGTGGCTGTCTCCTTCAGCTGTTAATCAAGTCACTCTGCACTCTGTAGGCCTTCTTAGACAGCTCAGGGCAGGGTGGAGTCCCTCCCTGGGAGAAGAGTATTGGGTTCTCTCACAGTGCTGCCACTCAGGGGAGTGGTCTCTGCCTGAGCAAGGGGATGGCTGTCATATAGGGGAGGAGTCAGCACTGGGATCCCTCTGGTTACTCTCTCCATGCTCTCCCCAAAGCCTCCATCCCCAGTCTCTCCTCAAGTGTCTCCAGACCACTCTGTGCCCCCTTTGGCCAAGGGTCTACTATCTGGGGCTGCCACTCTGCACTCAGCAGGCAGCTTAAATAGCACAGGGTGGCTCAGAATCCCACCTGGGGGTGGGGCTATTGGGTCCTCTGATACTGCTGCCACTCAGGGGGAGTGGTCTCTGCCTGAGCAAGATGGCTGCTGCCACATGGAGGATGAGTCAGCATCGGGATCCTGCCAGCCACTCTCTCAGTTCTCTCCCCAAAGCCTCCTTCCCCAGTCTCTCCTCAGGTGTCTCCAGCCCACTCTGCCCCCGCCTTTGCCGGAGACCAGGGTAAGTGGCTGCAAATAAAAATTTATACGTTAGCCCTTTAAACAGCCCTTTGCATCTCCAGCAGGCCATCTCTGGCAGAGAACAACCCTGCCGCTTTTCACAGCTGGCTTTTATCTGTGTACTTTTTTGGGCTCTCGTGCTGTATGCTGGAGATCCCCACTGTTGGTTTAGACCCCACTCTTCTCAGGGGGATCCAACTGACCCTTTCAATATCCTTCTGGTGCTGCCACCCGTAGGTGCCCTGCCTGCCTTCTTGAGTTTCTACTGCACGCCTTACCAGTTAGGTTGTGCTAAAGCTGATTTTTCTGTCTCCAAGGTTATAAGGCTCCTCTCTTGCTGTTGTTCAGTTGTTTCTTCCAGGTGATCTCTCCACAATTTAGTTGTAATTCCAGGTTGGTCCTGGGAGAGAGGTCAGTGTGCCTTCCACTCACTCCTTCGCCATCTTGATTCTCCAGGTGTCTGAAAGCTTAGTTTAACTTAGGGACTTTGTTGTATATTTATAAGGTTGAAGTGCAAAAGAGTTTTAAAATCAAAGTGAGTTCTGTAGGTAGAATTAAATGTTAAATATGCTTTCCTTCAGAAGTCATAGAAAGCCTGTTAACAAAGTTCAGTTCCATTCTGTAACCAAGAAAACCTCAAATCTTTTGACTCAAACATAAGATCTAATATAAAGCTATTGTCTCTTCCATGTGAAATTTCACTACTTGGAATTATTCAGGTAGAACCATAGGGGAAATTGAGAGTTTAATGTTAGCAACATGGACCAAGAGATATACATATTTTAAATTATTTTCATCATGAAATGTGAATGAAAAATAATGACATTGATTCTGTCCTCTCTCTCTCTCTTTTTTTTAGTCTATTAAAGTCTATAGAGTTCCTGTACATGGTTACTATTGTTATAACATGCATTAAATTATCTCTTGGTACTGTAACAAATTACTATAAACTTAGAGGCTTAAAACAATACAAATTTATTATCTCACAGATTTTTAGGTGAGAAACCTGAGTGGGCTGAATCTTCTGTTCTTGGACTCACAGACTGAAATCAAGGGCAGAGCTCCTTTCTGGAGGCTCAGGGCAAGAGTTGGGTTCCAGCTCATTCCGGTTGCTGTCACGATTCAGTCCCTCGTGGCTGCAGGACTGAGGCCCCCATTTCCCAGTTGCCTGTCCTCTGGGCCCTTCCCTGGGATCCTGGGCACCTCTCATGAGGAAGTGTTGTCTACAACAACAGCAACAAAAAGGCTTTTAGAACTTGAAGGACGGGCCTTAACCCTTGTAAGCCTTGAAGTCTCAGCGACTGTCAAGGGACCTTAAGCCCATGGCTTTCAAACATAATGCTTCTTGTGTTGAGTTACGGAATATTCCAGCGTTCTTGGTGCTGGCGTTTGGCTTCACTACTTTATGCTGTTCACACGGCCACACCTTTCCCCAGGCCATCCTGCCACCACTTTCTTGGTGCTGTGAGTGCTTTTTCACCCTGATAATCATCATTCTCGTGGCCAGGTCCACCAAACATCATGGCCTTTAGAAACATAGGGCCTCCCTTAGACAAGTTTGCTTTTGCAGGTTTTTTAAAAATCAAATTTATTGAGCTACAGTTCACATATAATATAAAGCACCTATGTTAAGTGTACATTTTGATGTTTTGAAAGAGTTAGACATCGGTGTGAGCACCACCACAATTAAGATACACATTTCTATCACCCCCAAATTTCCTTGGGCCTCATGCCAGTCAGTCCTAACCCCTCATCTTCTCAACCCTAGGCAACCAGTGATATGCTTTCTGTCATGATACAATTGATTTATTTCATCCAGGGAGGACACACACACACACACACACACACACACACACACACACACGTTTGTCTGGCTTCTTTAACTTTATGTAATTTTTTCAAAAGATTTTATGTATTTATTTTTTTTAGAGAGAGGGGAAGGGAGAAGAAAGAGAGGGAAAAACCAGTGTGTGAGAGACACACTGATCAGTTGCCTCTCATGCACCCCTAGCTGGGGATCTGGCCCACAACCCAGGCATGTGCCCTGCATGGGAATGGAACCGGGGACCGTTCGGTACTTAGGTTGGTGCTTAATCCACTGAGCCACACCAGCCAGGGCTGTGTATTGTTTTTGAGATTCATATATGTTGTCATGTATATCAGTAATTTGTTCCTTTTAATTTATTTTTATTTATTGCTGAGTAGGTTTGTATTGTATGTATATACCAGAATTATTATTTTTTTCTGTATCACTAAATTTGGTAACATTTTCTTATGCATTTTTATACTTATATTAATGAGAGATGTTGGTTTTCTTAAATGTCTTTGTCTGGTTTTGGTATCAGAGTGATAGTGATCTCATAAATTGGATTGGGAAGTGTTTGGGACATTTATTGCCTTTTCCAGACAGCTTTTCTTGGCCATTTGTTGGGCATTGCTTCTCCAAGAGGCCCAGAGATGTCCTTTAATGAGTTTTCATGCAGAGGAGGGCTCTTGGGGTTTTGAGGAGTGGCAGCAATTCCCCATTCCTGTTTGGGGTAGGGCATGTCAGTGGGGCATAAATGTTCAAACGCTATATGCCAACTCCCTAAAACCCTGAACTTTCAAAGAATTTCAGCCTCCCTCTTGAGTCCATCTGCTTTTGCCTCTCTGGTACAGGGCAGAGATCTCCACCCTCCCTCTGAGATGATCTAGTACAATCCTCCTGAACCAAAACAGCAGTTTGGTTGTAAGAGGAGGCATAAAGGAGAGGGAAGGGGCTAGGAAAGGGGAAAGGGGTAGCGAGAGGGGTAGGAATGCTCACACCTTTAAGAAAGGGAGTCAGGCCTTGCCTGCGAGTAGAATGGGGAAAGGAGACACTCCATGTTCCTTTATAAGTATCCAGAAGCAAAAATTCAAGAAAAAAGTTAGTCTTCCCCTTAAACATTTTCTATCAAACCAAGGAAAATTTAGATCCATCTATAAACTTCCAGGGAAGGAATCTTACACATCTTATAATGTCTCTCCTCAGCTATGTATCCTTTACAAATGTGAAGGCTGTTCTTCATCTCCATCCCTCAGACATAGCCAAAGATATTTGAAAACTACTCTTTTATGCGGTTTGGGGGGGTCCCAGGCAAATAAAATTCCTGCTGAGCTAGGCTGATTCCCCAGATACCCTGAGTTGGCGTGTTGATTGGGCTCTCAGAGTCCTGGCCAGCAAAGTCGGGACAAGGAACACATTATGATGACTTCCAGCCCAGGATGGAGTTCACTGCATCATGCCATAAAAACCCATGGCCTTCAAGTGCCTTTGTTGCTGCTTTTGGCTAAATATTACAGCAGGAATCATCTTCCTTGATATATAGGTTCTAATTCTTACTGTGTGAGTTTGTGTGTATATACACACATACATGTGCAGCTAAAATAGTCATCCCCTGATTAAGGCATTAGTAGCTTGAGAATTTTGAGAGTGTGTTTCCCTGTTTCTTGGAAGATTCACCGCAGACTCCTGCAGACTCCGGAATGAGTTGCCTGAACCGTGGCCGTTCACAGAGACTTTAGGATGTCAGTCCCCACCACCAGGTAGCGCCACTGTAAACCAGGCATGTTGCTCAGATGGGAAACCAGAGCTGAGTGGAAAGTTTTCAGGAAACATTGGCTGGTTTATTAGAGGAGTTGGAGTTTGACTGTGAGTATAGCAAGATATTTGGATAAACCAGTTCTCAAGAGCCAAGGAACCAAGATGGTGCTGGGAAGCCATGTAGCAGAAAGTCCAGGAGGAGTGAAGCTTAGGATGGAGGGAAGGAATCAAGTCCTCACTTTTAAGCATAGTAGCTCGAGAGAATGTAAAGTACATAAGGTAGGGAGGTAAGTCACCAAGTTCAGGTTCTGCCTTTGCTACACTATAGTTTTGTCGCCTTGGCCTTTCTTCACTTACTTTCTCTGGGCCCTAGTTTCCTCATATCTAAAAAGAAAGCTAAAGACGTTGATGATTAGATTATGTCTAGAGTCCAAGTCCTAAAACTGTATGTGAGGACATGTGTTCTTTATTATTGTCTGCTTGTTTGTTTGGTAATGTTCTTTGTAAAGTTGTTAGCTGCTCTGAGATGTTATCAGTGAAAACAAAGAAAGGAGAGTCTGTCCATCAGAGGCGGAGATCAGGCCCAACAGAAGACCCTCAAAGAGGGGACAGGAGTCAGAGGGTGCTCAACATTCATTCATTCTGGAAGATTTTCCTTGCTTTCTTTAGAAGATTTTGTATTTTATTTAAGCATATGGTGACTTTACTGAAGGAAGCTAGTAAAGCCCTAGTATCCTAAGACTTAAGTAAATTCCACATAAATTTTGTAATTTTCTTTATAACCAATAAAGTAGGTCCTATAAACAATTATACTGAGCATAAATATTGACAGCTTTTAGAGTTCTGTGTATTGTTTTGCCAAGCTCCTCAGCTTTCAAGGAATCACGCCTGTCTCATGGGAACTGCTCCCGAGCCCTCTTCCCCTTACCTCCCCACACCCACCCACCTAGCCCCAGGAAGGGCAGGCAGAGCAATACCCTCTCGCCACCTTCTCCTTGCCAGACGTTTGTTTGTTTTGAGACTAAGAAAGCATCCCAGGGATCATTTTGGAGTAATTTTTGCTTCAGAGCTCAGAATTTTCATGTGTGAAAATAGGAGGAGGAATAGATTTAGGACTGAGGAAGGGACAGCTCATGACTTTCAGGATGTTTGCCACCATCCACCTGGCCATGTCCAGTGGGCACTTGAACTTACTGACCCACAACCCCCAAGAGAAGTACAGACACAGCATGGGAGTCATCAAGAGCAGGCTCTCTTCTAAAGTGTGGGAACAGCTGTAGTCACCCAAGGAGAATGGAAGAAGCCAAGAGCAGACCCTTATGCAAGAAAAGAGGAGAAAAAGCCAGCCAAGAGAGATTGCAAAAGTTGGCCAGGGCTGTGGGCCAGGCCTGTGTCACTGTCCTTTACTCTCTGAGGAGTCAGCTCTGGCTCACTCACATGCCCTCTGTCTGTTTCACGATCACCAGTTTTTGATATTTTGTGTCTAGCACATCAACGTTTCCAGGATATAATAGTGTTCCGGCTTGTCTAGCAATCTATCCACATGCACCATTCATTGCTAACTAGGTGAGATAGATATCTGACCTTGCTGTGTTGGCCGCATTTAGCATCCCTTCCGTTCTGTGCAGATTGACAGAAATACCCATCTGACCTTTTGGAAGGGATCCAAGGGACTGGATAGCCATGCCACAGCCCTGGTAACTTGTTCTAGGCCAAAGAAAATAGGTAAGCATTAGAATCTATCTTTTGGACTCATGATTTCTCATTCTGATAGGGGGAAAAATGGGCTCTGTGACCTTCTCCTTGTAGGGAACCAACAAAGGAAGGAATTCTTGTGAGCAAGTGAGAATGCCAGAGATTCAGATAAGACCTAGAGTTTTGGATCCTGCCCTTGGCCTTTGTGAGACCACTTGGGGCTGCATCCCTAAGTCTCAGCAGATTCCACCGGGAAGGAGATGAGCTGGATGCCTTGCTCCAACAGAGCAAGCGCCTTGCTCCCATTTCCATGACACCGGAGACAGACTCACACACATAGCAATAGTGGTTTGGTTGGATGAATATTTTTATACTTCGGTTCAGCAGTCACCAAAAATAAATGGACATGGTTTCCATTTGAACTGTATTCCTACGGTTTATTTATGCATTTAAAACATAAGTTTAGTTTTCCATTACATGAAAAAATAAAAGGAATACCTGGACTCAGTTCAAAATTCACAAAATGTGCAGTTTTTGGTACACAGTGTGGTTCAAATCCCTAGCTGTCTCCTTCAAAGAGACCTTGGGTAACATCTTTCCTTTCACTAGAAAGACCTACGAAAAGTCAGTTACTTATTATTCCTACTGTCTTCTCCTTTGGGTAAAGGTGACAAGTATCCCTCAATTTAGTAAGTGGAAGCAGATCGCCCTCTCCTTGTCATGTCCTTCCTGTTTTGCTCGTGATCTGGCACACTCTTGTGGTCAGATGGGGGGTCCTTTCACAGGCCAGATGTTGCTATCTCTCTCTGCTTGAGAGGTCGGCACAGAGCCTATGTAGTAATTCCTGAGACTCCTGCCCTCGACAGAAGAACAGTGATGAGGTTAACGAGGTGTCGGTGCAACGCTTTCCAGCTTTTTAATTAGGAGTCCTGATGAATGGCTTGCTCATAAATACCCTTTCACTGGGTCACACCCTGCCCAGAAAGGAGAGGTGAGGAAGTAGGTGATGAGATAAAGCAGGACCGTCCATCTATTTCTGCTCTTTCCCAAGTTTGTCCAGCTCCCATCCAGGGCCTGTCGCTGCCATAAATAACGTCCCAGGGGCTTCCAGGGGCTTTCAAAGGCCACAGCTGCCAGGGTGACATGAATTGCCATGGAAACATGAGATAGCTGGGAGCTTACCAGTTTTCTGCAGACCATGGGTTTGGATCCAGAGTTTCCCACAGCGTTTTTGTGTGTTTATTAGATGAAGCCTTAGATTTGGACTCTTGTGGGACTGGCGACTTCCAGGTACTACTCACAGTCACGAAACCAGAAGGTTGTCTGGGGCCATTATTATTAAACAAGCTTGGAGACTTTCACTGGGAGAACATAGATTTTGCCAAGTTTATTGCTCAGAGGAAGCACTCTGATTGTTCCCTTAATTGTATCGTGATGGATGTGTGTTCCAATAATTTCCAGGACCCTGTGGACGTTATCACTGGGACACAGCCACATTTCTGTTTCCCAAGTGAATCAAGTGTTGTCCAGGAAAGGCATCAAGGCTAGAAAGACAAACAGTGTGACTCTTTGTGGATGGATGAGGTGCAGGGAAAAGAGTCCCTCCTAGGAATAGAAATATGGACCCTTCTTTATCATTTTACAAAACATGTTTCCCAGACTGTGATCTCTGGATATTTTAAGAGCTAGAATAATCCATGGGAAGCACAGGAGGCTGGAGAGTGAGGCAGAGAGTGGTTATAAGACCAGTGACAGCACTTAGTGCCATTGTTCTTTCTACCCAACTTTTTAAATTAAATTTATTGGGGTGACATTGGTGAATAGGATCCTATGGGTTTTAGGTGGACATTTCTAGGATACATGATCTGTATATTGCACTGTGTGCCCACCCGCCCAGAGTCAGACAATTTGTCATTATATATCAGGCCCCTCCACCCTCACTGCCCCTCACCCCTAACCCCCTTCCCTCTGGGAACCACCTCACTGCTGTCTGGGTCCATGCGTTTCATTTCTATATCCCACATATGAGTGAAATCATATGGTTCTTAGCTTTTTCCGACTGTCTTATTTTGCTTAGCATTATATTCTCAAGGTCCATCCATTCTGTCACAAATGGCAGTATTTCCTCTCTTCTTATGACGGAGCAGTATCCCATAGTGCATATGTACCACATCTTCTTTACCCAGTCCTCTATTGAAGGGCACTTTATTGTCTCCATGTCTTGGCCTTCATGAATAATGCTGCAATGAGCATAGGTGTACCCCACTTTTTAAACAAATTGACTTTCAAAAATTTTGAAATTATGAATTTTAACATATGTAGAGGTTGATGTAATCACCACCCCACTCGGGGTACCGAACAGTTCCAGCACCCCCACCCCAAACTTCCCTGTGCTGTCTCTCTGTAAACACACTCTTCCCTGTACCCGCAGACCCTAGCAACCACTGACCTGTTCTTCATCCTTATAATTTTGTCTTTCGAAAATGTACAAATACAATCACACTGTGTCACCTTTGGAACCTGGCTTCTTTCACTCAGCATAATGCCCTGGGGATTAATCCAAGTTGTCATATGTATCAATAGTTTGTTCCATTTTATTAGAATGTATGGATATACCATAACTTGTTTGTCCGTGCACCTGTTGAAGGACATTTGGGTTGTTTCCAGTGATTTCAGTACCTCATTTTTAAATATTGCTGTAAATATGTATAACACAAAATGTGCCACATTAACCATTTATACATATAGTTCTGTGGTATTAATGACAGTCACAATGTTGTGCAACCCTCACTATTGCCCGTTTCCAAAATCTTTCCCTCCCCCACACAGAAACTGCAGCCATAGAAGCAGCAGCTCCCCGCTCCCTCCAGCCCTCAGTAACCTCTAATCCACTTTTTGTCTCTGTGAATTTGGCCGTTCTAGAGATCTCGTATGAGTGGAATCATATAGTGTCTGTCTTTTTGTGTCTGGATTATTTCACTTAGTACAGTGTTTCCAAGCTTCATCTATGTAGTAATATGCATCGGCACTTGTTATGGCAGTTCCTTTTTATGGCTGAATAACAAGTGTCCCTGGTATGTTGATACCACATTGTCTCTATCCACTCACTTGGGTTGCTTCCACCTTTTTGCTAATGCAAATAATACTGTGAACATAGGTCTACAAGTAGCTGAGTCCCTGCTTTCAATTTTTTTGGTCACCTCCACTTTTTAATTTAAATTGATCAGTGGGGGCATATGTGTCTGGAAATTTCACTTCTGAGAATCTTGTATTTCATCTAAATCTTGTCATAGTTCTTTGTACTTGATGTTCCTAAAGATTTGAGGAATTCCACCAGTGTTTTTGTTCATCAGTGTCCTGGGAGAAGGAGGAAGGCAGTCACACTTGAGGTGTGGGGCAGTGGACTCCAACAGGCTGGGGCCCATCTGGGGAGCCAGCCTCTGCGTGTGCAGTGTTCTCAGGTCACAGTGTCATGGGTCTCTTGGGTTGGATGGTCTTTGATAAGTACTTCATGTGGTCTATACGTTTCATGCCAGAGTTTGCTGTGCCATCAGGAGAGGACTTAAGGATAGGGGCAAAAAGTTCCAAATGGGAAGTAACTTTCCCACTCAGCAGGATCTGCTTCTATTTGTAGAATATGTCTGAACCCACCTCAGACAACCCAGCTAATCCCTCCCCCACTTAGGATAATTGGAAATAGCGCGAGCCTGAACTCTGAGAGACCTGGGGACTAGATTATGATTACCTTCAAGGACATACCCTTGGGACTAAGAGCCTAATAGACTTTCTTTAATTAAGAGATACTTTTGATTTATTTTTAAGCGGCTGCTTTTGTATACAGTAGTGGTTAATGTCATTTAAAAATGGCTGTATTTTTAAGCAGTGTAAAGTTTCTCCTTTGGTGTTGCTAGTTTATTAAATTTCTCTTGATAAACATTGTAGAGATAGTTCAGTCTTGCCTTTCTTATCATAAATTTGCCATCTCATGAAAACTCAACTTTTAAGGTTTTATTCTGTACAGACTGGCTTGCTCTCTCAGTAGATAGACTATATGGTGGATTAAAAAAAATGTTAATAAGCATCCTTCTGCCCCTAAAGGGTGACCCGCCTCACCTTTCACCAACCTCCTTCCCTGCCTGCCACCACCAAGTTTCATTCTAACTGTTGGAGCAACCCCTTTGGCTTAAAACCCTTCATTTCCAGGAAATTATTAAATTTAAGAGTGGCGCACACATGTGTGCATGGGTGTGTGTGTGTTTCTCTTTCAGGAAGGATCTTTAGGAGCGACTCAGCCTGGCCACACTCTTTTGGTTTCCCGGTTGGCATGGGAGTTTACGCTCACTCTGGGACAGGGAAAGGCCAGTGACACCCCACTGCAGGGCAGCCTGAAGAGAACACGTCGCCTGCAAATGGATCCATTAGGGGGCTCCCACTGACAGAGGCGATCCAAACCCAAAAGCCCGGTGCGCTTGGTCCCTTTTTCCTTGCACATGAAGGTGCAGCAGAGAGTTAGCTTCGTAGGTCCCAAGTTCGTTAGGATTTTTTCCTTGAATGGAAATTTTTTGGTATTATACTTGTGGGTACCTCATCAAATTGATTAGCCTTTCCAAATAATGGAATAGGAGTTAAAATTGGTTTATTTATCAAAAGGGACAAATTACAACAACAACAATAACAACATGTAAAGATCTTTTTTATGTGCTGGACCACTGGGCTAAATACTTTCCTTAAATTGTGGCATTTAATCCTCACAGCGTCCCTATGAGTAGGTGCCCACTGCCTTTATTTAACAGGGGAGGATGGAGGCTTACAGAGTTAAGTCATGTTCCCAAATCACAGAGCGGGATTTCAACACTGGAAGCCTGACTCTAGACTCATCTGTCGGAGCCTCCCTCTGTGGAACAGAAGACACACAACTACATCTTTCTGCTATTAAACACAATTTCAGCTGTTTAATCTCAGCAAAATAGCATCATCTGTCACACTTATATCAATATTTTGTATTTTATTGGCATTGTAATTTTGTTTTTAATTTTTATAAATAAATCATTTATAAATTTTAATACTTGTATAAGAACTATAAGCATAAGAGTTTATACTTAGTTTTATGTATTTGTGCATATTTACGTAATATTATAATAAAAATGGCTTAGGTCAACACTGGCAGTCTGCAGTATTAAGTCATTAACACCCTCAACACATTAACACTGTTTACTTTAAATAAAATCCCTTAATAGTTTAAGAGACTGGACATATTTTGATAGACTGGGAATGACGAGGTAATGTGAAGGCTCAAAACAGAAGGTGCTATTCAGTAATGGCTCTGCAGCTGGCTACGAGATACCACTAGGGAGGGGGTTGACATTTATTTTCTATCAACACCTTGAAGACCAGGTTCTTCTTCTTTGGCCACTATTGTTGAGCTGAAAAGTCTGCTGCCAGTATAAATGTCACTTTATAGGTAATTGCTCCTTCCGTTTATTTTATTCCCATCTCCTACTCTGCTCCCCTCTGGCGGCCATCTTGTTTTCTGTATCTGTTGGTCTGTTTCTGTTTTGTCGTGTTTTGTGTTTTAGATTACACATATAAGTGAATTCATATGGTATTTATCTTCTCTGACTTATTTCACTTAGCACAATGCTCTCTAGGTCCATCCATGTTGTTGAGAGCCCAAAGATTCCATTCTATTTTATTGCTGAATAATAGTCCATTGTATTGTATATACCACATCTTCTTTATCCATTCATCTATTGATGGACAACCAGGTTGCTTTTATATCTATATTACTCTTACTAGTAATGCTGCAATGTATATAGGGGTGCATATATCTTTTTTTTTGAAGTAGTGTTTTGTTCTCTTTCCTTCAGCTGTTTTTAAGATATTCACTATGGCATTCTCCATTCTCACAACTGTGTGTCTAGACTTAGATACAGTGTAATTTGTACTAGATAATACATACACGTGCTTCACAAACTTTAGGATTCATATCTTTCATCAAAACTGAAACATTCTCAGTGAAAATTTCTCCCAGCCCCATAGGTCCATATTTACCATCTTCTCTTATATTACAAGTCCTTCTCGCATTCTGTTATTTTTGTGTGTGTGTTTCTCAACCTCTCATTGACCTTGCCATGTTACATTCTGGTTAATTTCTTTCGGGTAATTTTTCCTTTTACCTATATTCTCTCTTCAGACATGTCCAATATAATATTTAACCCATCTATTAGGATTTTTTTGAGGGTAAGGGAGGGATGTATCCCATATTTTCCATTTTAATCAACTATATTGAGCTATAATTGGTGTACAATGAAGCACATCCATTTAAATTGTATAATTAGATGAGTTTTGATGAATGTATACATGCTGGAAAACACCACCACAGTTAAAATACAGAACATTTCCACCACCACTAAGAGTCTTCTTGTGCCTCTTTGGGAAGTTTTCACTAGGTATTTCTCCAAATATTTTTTTCTCATCCTTTCTTTTTCTCCTTTGCCCCTGGAATTCCAATTATGTATGCATTGAACATTTGGATAGTGTTCCCTCAGGTTTCTGAGGTTCTTTTCATTTTTCCCTTCAATCTTTATTCTTTCTGTTGTTTGGATTGGACAATTCTATCTTCACATTCACTGATTCTTTCTTCTGCCATATCCACAATATATAGTTAACCAATCTAGTGAACTTCTGAAGTTGCAATTTTTGTACTTTTCAGCTCTGGGATTTCCATTTTTATTTTATTTAGTTTCTTTAACTATTGAAAATTCCTAGCTGTTCGTTCAACATGATACCATATTTTCCTTTACTTCTCTGAGCATGTGTATAATAACTGTTTTAACATCTTTGATAAATCCAGTATCTAGAGCCATTCAGAGTCAGCTTCTATTGGCTGCCTCTTCCCAACTATAGAGTGCACTCTAATGTTTCTTTACAGGTCTAGTAACTTCTGGTTGAAA
Organism: Pteronotus mesoamericanus; assembly: GCF_021234165.1. Lineage (NCBI taxonomy): Eukaryota > Metazoa > Chordata > Mammalia > Chiroptera > Mormoopidae > Pteronotus > Pteronotus mesoamericanus. Next base: position 20,898,964 of record NW_026555084.1, on the reverse strand, counting down.
ATTTGGCCATGTGGGTAATACATATGGCAACTCTAGAGTCTGTGATATTCTTCTGAGGTTTATTGGTTGGGCTTTTTTTTTTTGTTTTTTGTTGTTGTTGTTGTTGTTGTTGTTGTTTGTTCTAATAGGTAAGTAACTTGCCTGGACCCTAATTGCAAACTTTGTCACCCTTTTGATATGCAGCAGCTAATATCTCTGTCCTATGGTTTCCTATTGCTACTTTTTCTCTCCTGGCCCTCTGGGAGTTTTCCATGTTTCTGTGTAATTTGATGGTTATTGAAGGATTTCAACAGAGATGAAGATCACTCTCTTTTTATTTTCTTGCTTCTAGAGATTCCCCTCTCCTTAATTTCTAGCTGTTTCATTGGTTTTGGGCTCTGTCTCTGACATTTCAAGCCTGGAAGATTCAACTTTCTGGCACCTGATTTGTGTATGGTTGGGAAGTTCATTTAGTTAAAAAAAAACCCTTTTTTTAAAGGCAGTGAATTCACAGATAGGGTCATGCATAGCTCTGTTATTCAAAAGTAAATTTCTTTCTGGTTTCTGCCCACTTTTTCACCAAGCCATTTAAGGCCTCCTCTCACACATGCATGGTTTAACTCTTGGGCAAGGATTTGGATTGAGTTCATACTCAGAGTTTAATATTCCTTCTGTGGCTTTTCTGCTGCCAGTACTTTTCCTGTAGATTTCTAGATACATTTACAGCCTTAAGCTCTGATAGCTGGTACCATAGCTGGTAAGGCTGTGGTTTTCCACTACTATTTTTTGTAGCTATAGCTGTAAGAGTTGGGCATCGCCTTCAAGCCAGGAAGACATAAACTCTCAATTCTTACCCCTTCCTGTGGCAGATTTTTGAAATTAAACTTCCCTTCTGCTTCTGTCTGAATTTGGATCTTCTCCAGGGTCTTTAAATAGTTATTCTTTAAAAAAAAAAACAACAGAAAACTTTTTTAAATCTTATTTTTTGTCATTGTTTTCTCTGGGAGGGTTTCATGACCACTTCACTTCTCTGACATTTTTGGAAGTAGTCTACCCATTAGATTTTTAATTTAAATATCTCTATTTTTTCATTTGAACATCTTTTTTGATTCCCTTCTGAATTAAATATGCCTTGTGTTCATGATAGTCTTTTTATTTCTCAAATTATAACTGCTTTTGGAAAATATTTGATTACTTTAAATATACTTATTTTTTTATGGTCTATATCCAGTTGCTATCTAATAATTCCAGTATCTGAAGGTCTTAGGTATTCAACATTGCCATTTGTTGTACCTGCTGACTCTTCTCATTCAACTTTTTATAGGTAATTTTTGGATTATGAGCAGTGATTAGGAGTGTTCTAACAGGGAAAAACCATACTTCCTAATGTGGGATTTTGAATCTGCAGCAATTTTTCATTTGCTTTTACCTGGTGTCCAAAGAATATCACGGACATTGTCTGTTTTTAATTCCTAAGGCAAGGGGTTCCTAGGCCAGGAAGATAGTATAAATTCATAGTCCAATTCTACTTGAGGACAGATTCATGATTATAAATTCTAAGAGGGAAACCTTTCCTTTTTATGACACAGAGCTGAGGACAGCCATATCCCTAGGCCAGTGGTAGACTTCCCCCCCACCCCCCGATTCATCCCTTTACACACAGCAGAGCTCTTTGAACGTCCCGGTTAGCAGTAATCTCAGTTATAGTACTTGCTTACCTCCAATTCAAGACTTAGTCTCCGGTGCCCCCCACCCCCTCCAGGAGCTTTAAAACCTTGTTTACATGATTACCATAAGAAATATGATGAACCCCAAATCTGCCGTTTCCCACTTACTGCTCTGATTGTCTTCTTCTCATTTAATTCCACTTTTATTCTGGGAAATTTTGAGCATAAAAGTAAAAAGTAAAGTACAATACACACTCATACATCCCTAACCTACATTTATTAGTTGTTAACATTTGCTACATTTGTTTTATCTGTGTGTGTATGTGTGTTTGTTGAAGCATTGTAAATTATATACATCATGACATTTAACTCCTGCATATTTTAACACGCATCGCCAAAAAAATGAGGCTTTTCTTTACAAAACCATTACTATTTTCATACTTAACAAATTGTACTAATCAAGGTTCTCCAGAGAAATAGAACCAATAGAATGTATATCTCCCTCCCTTTCTCTCTTTCTCTGTGAATGTCTGTGTGCGGGGGAGAGGGGTGGGGAAATAGGAGAGAAAATGAACTAAGTAAATGGAAAGGAGAGAATTACCCAAGAAACTGTACCAGAAAATTTCCTGGAACCAAAGGTCATGCATTTCTAGATTGAAAGAACCACTACAAATCTAAAACAAGGCACATTATTATAATATTTCAAACTTTGGAGCTAAAGAAGATACTGAAAACTGCCATCGAGGAAAAGAGGCAACATTCAGTGGATCAGGAATCGGAATGGTGTCACAGTTCCTCACCCCAGCGCTGTAGGCTTGGGGACAAAAGAGCCATGCTTCCATGTTTCTGATGGAGGGTAATTTCCTGAGACCTCGATATCCAGCTAACCTGTCACAAGGGTAAGATTAGAATGAAGACATTTTCAGGGAGTAAATTTCCATTAAAAAGTGGGGGTAGGGGCTAAATCAAAAAAGGGGATTGCATGGGACCTTGGGATAGCACATGTAAAATGGGAAAGAGGGCCCTGGCTAGTGTGGCTCAGTGGATTGAGCACTGCCCTATGAACCAAAGGGTCACCAGCTCGATTCCCAGTCAGGGCACAGGCCGGCGTTGTGGACCAGGCCCCCAGTATGGGAGCGTGTGGGAGGCAGCCACACTTTGATATTTCTCTCCCTCTCTTTCTCCCTCCCTTCCCCTCTCTGTGAAAATAAGTAAGTAAAATCTTTAGAAAAAATAAAATGGGAAAGAGGGACAAGAGATCTGAAGAAACTGGTGGAGAGAAGCCTCAGGGTGATGGCTCAGCAGGAGGCCCTGAGAACTGCCTCACCGACTGGATGGGTGGGTCCAGGAGGGGCATCTCTGTGAGAAATCGAACCGATAAGCAATGTGGTTGATTGTATTTAGAGGTTTTTTAGAGTTTCTCAGAAAGTTTGGAGCTGAATTAGTGATGAATAAGTTGAAAATGGAGGAAACGAAAACCGAGTACATGTCTAAGAAAAGACGTGCAGTCATCCATGTGGCTTATATGTAGCTAACTGATAGTTGTGTAATTTTACTCCTGTAAACATTGAATCCTGAACTAACCAGTGGTGCACTTCCTAGAGAGGGTGCGACGGGCCTTGGGATGGGAGGGATGCAGGCTGCATCTGTACTCGTATATAGGTGGCTGGTGAAAAGGGTAAAAAGCTGAATTCCTGTCTTTCATAAAACGAAGCCAATAAATATTGTTTAATACTGAAGAAAAATCAAGAAACGAAATATCAACATGTTGTTGAGAAATACAGAGTTAATTATCAGGAGAAACAAAAGGGGTGCCCTCTGGAGGGCGGGACAGGGCGTGGTGGGCAAGGAGACTGCTGTTTTGGTTATAAGACTTGTACTGCTTTACGACTTTTTAAACTGTCTACCTGCGTTTGTTTGATAAAAAAAAAGTTTTAAATATAAAAATTGAAAATTCATTCATTTCAGCACTTTAATACTCTTTGTAATTCGGCATCACACTGCTTCATAATATCACTTTGTTGGTAAAGTTCTGGGTTATCTTCACCTTCTTCAGGGACAGAGCATTCCACCTCCTAAATGTGCACCGTCCAATGCTGTAGTAGCCGTATGTGGTTATTTAAATTAATTAAAATCAAATAAAATTCAAACTTTGATTCTTCAGTTACCCGAGTTACATTTCCAAGTGCTCAATAGCCACATGGGGCTTGTGGCTACCACGTTGGACAGCACAGGTGTCATTTCCATTGTTACGGAAAATTCTACTGAACGGCACTGTCGTGAATCGTGAATCGTTCCCAGATCCACACCTCCTTCCCTGCCCCTTGCCATCCTCTCAGAGGCGATAAGGAGTGTGACAGAAGGTGTGGGCCCCAGAGTCAGCCCACAGGGGCTCCGGTGTGGGCTTTATCCCTCACCTGCTGTGCGACCTTGGGCACGTCACACAACCTCTCATTGCTTCAGTTCCTCCATCTATATAATGGGGACACTAACAGCACCATCACCTCCCAGAGGTTTAAGGAAAGACTGTGAGAATGTGTTTAAATGAAATGCTTAGCGCCATACCGGGTGCATGGTAAGCACCCAGTAAAACTGAGATTACAACTGAGATTATCATCATCATCATCATCATCACCATCACCATCATCATCATCATCATCATCATCTTCAGGCCCTGCTGTATATCCCCCCAGCCACTTCCGAGCTCACATGCCGCCCTGATGGACAGTCCCCATGCAAACTGACTGCTTCTACCTCAGGGGCCTGCCTTTCCCTTTTTCTCTGCCCAAGGACTTCCCTGGGTGTTGCAGGGATTTGCTTGGTCCGGAGGCAGAGCCGCCCAGAAGTGCCTCCAGTGGAAGCCCTCGCCGAGGGAAGGACGGCCCCAGTGGATAAGAACCCCACTTCCCTGGTTGGGGCAGCTCTGGGGTGTCTCCTCCACGAGCCCTCAGGGGCCCACGTGGTCGTGCAGTGGCCTGCTCAGTGATGCACCGTTTTGTTGGCCCTTTTCCTGCCTTACCTTTCTCTTGTGTGCTTCTCAGCATCTCCTCCCAGTCTGTACCCACGCTGTGGTCTCAGGGTCTGTTTTGGCGGAATCCTCACTAAGAACATCATCTCTGTCACTCTCAACACCGTTGTTGTCGTCGTTGTCATTGTCGTCGTCATCTTCACCACCACCACCAATCCAGGTTCTTATTCTCTCAAAACCAAGCCTCCCGACTGGTTTTCACATCTTCTTTTCCACTACAGCTCTGAGTGTAATGTAAATGTGGAGTTATGACTTACCTGGCTAAAGGCTCCATTGGTTTCTTCTTGCCTAAAGGCAGAGTTGAAGCTCAGTTCTGCGATCAAGAACCTCACAGATTCTCCAGAGCTGTCCTTAGCAGCCTCACCCTTGTTTAGCGATGCTGCTCCCTGTCCTTGAAATGCTCCATTCTTCTCTGCACGTCCCTGTGCTGACACATGCTCTCTCACTAATAATAATAAGCATTCCTTCCGCCTGGGTCCTGCCTGAATTTCTCTTGGTGCTCTCCTGTGTTGCATCCTAATGATTTGTTTATAGACCCTGCTTCCCCACTATTTTGGGGACTCCCTGGCAGAGCCCTTTTCTTCCTTCATTCCTGGGAGTTGGGTCACCTTCTCTCCTCCATGGCAGGGATTCAGGAACTATCTTCTTTTGGGTGTTGTTAGGAAGGCAGGTAGGCCTTTGGACCTTCTAGAAAAGGGAATGAGGTCAATTCAGAGTGGTTGTCAGATCGCATCTGTCATGTTTCTTACAGAATCCTGAATACTAAAAATAACCTATTCTATTTCTATCTACTTTCTGTCTCTTTGGCTTTCTGTCTCTTTGGTTTCTTTGTTCTTTATAGGAGGTCACTTAAAAAAAAAAAATCCTCACCCAAGGAGTTATTGATTTGAGGAAGAGAGAGAGAGAGGGAGAGAGAAACATGGATGTGAGTGAGAAACATTGATCTGTTGCCTCTCATATGCACCCTGATTCGTAGAAAATCGAATCTACGACTTTCGGTGTGTGCCCTGACCAGGAACCTGCAACCTTTTTTTGGTATATGGGATGATGCTCCAACCCACTGAGTCACATGGCCAGGGATATAGGAGGTCACTTTTTGAACATAGGACTTAAAAAAGCCAATATCTGTGGGATATGTGGGCTACTGAGTTTTTCTTCTTAGATTTGTGTAAACATGTTTATAGTATCTATTTCATCACCACATTAAGACATCTCCAGCCAGCCAAATCCCTCCTAAAACCCTGAGACTGGCACCATCTCCGAAGGGTTTCATAGTTGCCTTTCTGTTATTCTATCTTGTGAAGGATGTGGTTTTTGGTTGTGTGATTCTTTTTAAGCCGCTTCATTTATTTTTGGACTGATTAATAGCATAGCTACCCAAACTTGGACAGAAATATCAAAATTCAGAATTTCTGGAAGCACGGAAATAAGCTAATGAGTTCATGTTTTCTATGTGAATGAGACTCAAATACACAATCAGTTCTTCCTTATTTTATCTCTCACCCTTGGCTATGCTGGCAAACCTCGCTTTTCCTTTTGGATATAAGGAATTTGTTGGAAAGAGAAAGCACTTTCCTGTGCTCCACCTGCTGGATGGAATGAATGAAAGCCTCAGGGAAAGATCTAAATATTCAGCAAATAGAACCTCAGCCCCAAAGTTTCAAGTCTGGAATACATTTCACAGTCTCAGATTTGAACCCAAGCCAGAAACATGCATGTTGATACTGATTATTTGTGTCCTTTGGCAGAGGGTTTAGCAAAGTTTTATAATTCAGTTGCGTGGGGAGAGAAAGTAATTATGTATATATAGCTTGCACCTGGTTGTCTACAGCTGTTGGAGAATGGAGTCCACCTAACTTCCCTGTCCGTCGCTGGCCTCTACCTTTCTGTCTGGCCTCAGTTCACACCTTCCCCCCCAACCCCTGCTCTCCTCGCTTGAGTCTCACTGACATTGTGTTCCCTCCTGCTACAGGGCCTTAGCACATGCGGCTGCCTCAATCCAGAATGTTCTTCACAACCTACACTCCACCTCTCTACCTACTCAAGCCTTATTTTTCTGTCAGATACCAGCTCATTTCCTCATGGAAACCCTTGAGTAAGTTCAATCTCCCTATTATATATTCTGAGGACAGTGGATACATCTCTTCTGTAAGCACTTGTCACACTTCCAACTTTATAATTCTCTATGCACTGTGTAATTGCTTCTTAAAGTGTGGTATATGTATATGACACAAATAATATGCAGGTGTTCATTTTTTAATTTTAAAAGTTACACGTTTAGCCCTGACTGGTGTGGTTCAGTGGAATGAGCATCACCCTGCAAACCAAAGGGTCACTGGTTCAATTCCCAGTCAGGGCACATGCCTGGGTTGCGGGCCAGGGCCCTGGTTGTTGGAGCGTGAGAGGCAACCGGTTGATGTATCTCGCACACACTGATGTTTCTCTCCCTCTCTTTTTCCCTCCCTTCCCATCTCTCTAAAAATAAATAAATAAATAAATAAATAAAATCTTTAAAAAATAGTTATGTGTTTACTTTAATGCATATTAGGAAAAAAAATCTGTATAGTGAGTAGCTTGTCATTTTGTGAACATTTCTGCTCAGTCGGCCTAAGTAGATACAGCTGCAAATCTGCCTTCCACAGCCGTGTGTGTGAGATGTGCCGTGGTCAGGCAGTGGGCGCACAGGCAATGTTTTAGAAGCAGTACGCGGATGACTAAAATTTGGGAAATAGGTTAATATATTTCCCTTCACTAGACTGTAAGCTCCAGGAAAGAGCTTTTTTTGTGGCCCATTCTACCCAGTAGGACTGGCACATATGTAGACCTCAAGGAACATTAACTGAAAGACTGGACAGGTGACTGAGTGAACAGTCTACTGACTCAACAAGGGCCCTTCCAGTGACATCGGGGCAGCCATAGATCAGATAATTAGAAGGGTGAGGTTTCTTTTGAGGCTCATCCATATGGATTGCACACAGTAGAGACAGATTGGAGCTTTGTAGACTTAGAACATCCTGGCTCCAAAGCTGTCTTCTTCTCTCTATGTGTATCACATTGATTTGGGTTGATTTAAATTAGGGAATGATGTAACAATGTATACTTGAACATACATGGTTGTTTTCAGAGCACTTAGAAAGATAGTAGCTTTTTAAAAGGGAAACAAAGCTAAAAAAAATAGGTCCTGAATTTCATGTAGAGACTTTCTTCACTATGATAGTTAGTTTTTTAATGGAAAGGACCGCATTTATCCATCTTTCAATACTGTGTCTAGCAGAGTATCTAAATCACGGTTCGGCCAGTTGTCAATGTGTCACCTCTACTCCAAGTCCATCTTCTTTGCCACATTTTGTGACCCTGAAGCTGGACCCTGTAAACGTTTCTCCTTTGCCAGCTGATGCAGCTCCAGATTTGTCAGCAGAGGGCACTGCAGGGACGCTGCAAGAGGAAGGGGCTTTTCTTTGAGGCTCTTGTGCTTTGCTCCTTGCTCCTATGACACAGTGGCCAGTGGGCAGCTTCCTGTGGGAGACCCCGTGGTCCACAGCCCCGGCAAGTCGCGTCCAGAGAGCTTCACTGGGACCCCGGGGGGAAGCTCCCTGGAGCACTGCAGTGAGGTCCTCCACGGTTCTGGGGGCCGCAGCCAACCCTTGTCCCGTGAAGTCTGCACCTCCTCCTCGAGACGTGACCAGCTTTTAAGTTTGTTCCTTCCTCCAGCGCTTTCCTCGGCCTTGGGGATAATACCTGCCCCCTCACACCTGCCGTTCCAGTGTTCTTTAGCGGTCCCTCTACCCCTCTTAGTGGTCAACAATGTTTCCCCTAAAATGTTCCCACTCAAAGTTTGCTGTGGTTTCTATCCCCTGAGTCGACCCCGACTGACACAACGGCAGATACTCCATAAAGGATGAATGAATGGGTGAGTCAGTGGGGAATCGATGGAAGGGGCTTCATTTCCACCTCATTGCTGCTGTTAATTCTTGGGAACCGGACTGTCCGGCATAGCCCCCTGCCCTATCAGACACTTCCAAGATGCTCAGGTTGCTTGGGACTTAAAGGTTTAAACACTTTCAAGCAACCTACAAAATCCATCTCTCTTCTTCACATCAATTAAATATCATATGACAGATTCCGATAGCACCAAGAATAAAGAAACAAGTTTTTCCTCTCATTTGTCTTCTCTGCACTACTGATCTGGACTTGCAATTTTGTCATGTACTATCAGAAATCATCTGGCCAGCCCTAAGACCTGAGCCGTTTCCCAGGTCAGAATCAACATTTCTAATGCAGGTGATCTGTTTTGAGAATGTCATAGATTTTTACTGTTTGTTCATTTTTACACAAAAGTGCTCAATTCTTAACAGAGTTAGTTGACATTCCCAGGCTATAAACAGTCCTTTTACAATCCACCTAAAACAGGTTAGCATATAACAACATTCCTATAATGTATTTTGGAGAAAAAGTTTTGGGCTAAGGCATATCAGTAAAATAATCTAACGTCTTGCTCTTACATATCTCTGGGTCAGACTCAAACCAAGCTTTTTTCTAAGGCAGGAAAACATGAGATATGAAAATCATAATGAAGTGTGTTTCTGTGATGACTTGCACTGATTACCTGCCTACACCTCCAGCACAGCAGCCCAGTGGACCAGGCCTGAAATTGTACACAGGTCCAAACAGGGAATGCCCAACCCTTCATTAAGGCTGATAGAAGAGTACATCAAGGACATGGTGAGGTTTTGCTTGTTTATGTAATAAAATAGACACCCATGTTTAGCTGCTGAAGGTGTAAATTTAGCCAGTGTAACAGTGGGAAGCTAAGGGAGAAGGAAGCAATTTAGAAAATACCTCCTTACCACATCACAAGAATCCTTAGACCCATCAGAAGACCCCAAAACTAGGTCCTACAGTATTTTATAAAACAACCCTTCCTCCCACCCTTAGCTTCAGGCCATGTGTGACCTGGTTTCTCTTTTTAATTTTATAACTAGTGAGGAAAGCTAACAGTGTAGTATGTCATGGTCAATATGTCAACCACAAAGTGAGTACGATATTACAGAAAGATCCCAATAGTCATTTAGTAAATTTCCTTGGTAATTGGAGAGACTGTTAGGTGAATCCCGGGGACAGGGAGTACCTGATGCCAGATCCCCACATGGCAGGCTCTGAGTTCTCTGGATTTTAGAATAAATCTTACGTACAGTGGCGGAAGGAGTTTCTTTCTAGAGGTGGAGGACAGGTTTAGGGAGCAGAGTAGGAAAGGGAGATGCTACTTTTTATGAGCCATCACTTCAATTTTAATGGTTGTCAAATCCCTGGTAATTCTGAAAGGGAGAACATACAAGTCCGACTGCTTGGTTGGACTTAAGTATTCCTTCATTGCAGTACTACTCCTGACAATAATATTTATTTGTGAAAGTGCAGTTGAAAGCACATCTTTTTTAAAAAAGAAATATTTATTTTTAGGGAGGGGGCAGGGAGGGAGAGAGTAAGAGATACTTCCATGTGTGGTTGCCTCTCCTGCGCCCCCTGCTGGGCACCTGGCCCCAAACCCAGGCATGTCCCCTGACTGGGAATCGAACTGGCGACTCTTTGGTTTGCAGGCTGGCGTTCAATCCACTGAGCCACAGCAGCCAGGGTGGCCATCTTCGTTTGACATGTTTTTACCATACTCGTTGATATAATAACCCCAAAATGCTAAGGGTTTAGGGTTCCCCTACCCTACCCACCCCATGGTAGACAGTACATCCCTTGGATGTATATGAAAAGTGATGGCTCTATTTATATTTTTCTCTTTGTGATCCAACTCACCCATGAGAGGCCAATTCTTAGCTACCCTAAGCCCCTCAAACATTTAGAACGTGGAGCTGCTTTTTTAAGTTGATTTGGAAAAGATGGGAATTTTTAAATCCCTATGTCAGGGGCATACCAGTAACAAGGGTGTTTATCCTATGATAGTCATTTTGGGTAGATAAGAGGGTAGAGAAGACAGCAATTTCTAGAAATTGTTGGGGGCTGGGTTTCTAGCTTTTTCCTGGCTCGGTCTCCTTTTCATGTCTTGTTTAGAAATGGTTATGAAGCAGGAATTGGGGACGGCACAAAAGGGAGGAATGGAGTGGAGACTGTGGGCGTTAGGGAGGGAATGACCCAAAGTGCTGAGAATTCCGAGGAAGGTGAGGGGTCCAAGTTCCCAGGGCTCTAAGAGCAGGAGTCTGCCAGGACCCGTGTTGGAGGGGCATTGGGTGTCCCGGGAATCGACAGCATTGCATTCATTTTGCACGATTAGTAGCAGACCAGCCGAAAGAATTCACTAGGCCCTTAGAAATGGTGGTTTCTGGAAAATAGGATGTCCCCCTTGTTTCTTCAAGAATGAATTGTGTCTTTGAAAACACTAATGTCATAATAGAGGATTTTAACTGAGTCTCGTTTTTGGAAAGGAGAATGTTTACGTTAAGCCATTTTTAAAACTTTGGCTGTCACCCATTAATGTTGTGATCCAATTTAATTGATCTTGACCAGCATATTTTAGTAAAATGTAATAGAAAAATATAAGTGCATCTCATATATATATAGTTTTGTGACAGTTTTTTGTTTCAGTCGTACATAGGTACAAGAGCATGTATTTGCTGGGTTGTGATGGAAAATGTTGTTCTTAGTGTGAACAGGCTCCAAAAAGTAGAAAAATATTGCTTTAGGCCGCTTTAAAAGGAAACAGAGAGGTTGATTGTGGTTTGTAATTAGCAGAGTGAGCAAACACTGCCCAACTCTTTTTTTAATTGGTGCACACGCATATGTGAGTGTGGGCGTGTGTGAACGTGCATGTGTGTCATCTGATTCTGCCAGGACATCTAGGCAACAGTGTACTTTCTCCTGAAAATAAGAAGTCATAAGATTCAGAAGTTTAAGGAGATGTTGCTTAGTGTGATAATTTCAGGAAATCTGCTGGGGGAACTATAAGCTGCACTTTAAGGGTCTTGAGATGTAAGAGATGTGCCTCTTACCATAGACTTAAAATTGTAAATCAGTCCTTGAATTTTTTTAGATCATAGTACCTTTGCCTAAGAACAAGCTGGTCAACTTTACAATAGTAACATAATTTTGTATGATTTCTACTGTGAACAGAAATTGTCAAGTGAGTTAGTTATGGTGCTTGGCTCTTCAGGGGGCAAAGTTCCCAAATATATTTCCCAAGTGGATCCCTAGGAAAACATTAGTATTGCCTTAGGTCTCTAAACAAAATGAAAAACGTTGCTACCTTACTTTTTCCTATCAGTCTTTAAGATTTCATATCTGGTGACAAGCTAAGTGTAGCAAACAAAGCATCCACACCTCCGGGTGCCAGGGAAGCCCTTCCATAGGAAAATGAGATACCATGATGCAGAGGAACTCAGAGACATTATATTATTCTCTATTGGAACATTTATTAATACTTGTAAGGTGCAAAAAAAAAAAAAAAAGAGACAGTGATGTGAATTGACAGGCATCTTCTTCATCAGAATTCTGTTCTGCAGCCCAGGAGCTTGGTTGGTTTAGGCATCATGTTCTACAAGGCTGAGGTCTTGGGCTCCGTCGCCTCCAATGCAAAGCAAGGGCCCGATCTTCAGTACCATGTGATGCGCTGGCAGTTTTTATAAGTACATGCTGTTGGCCATAGGAGGCGTTATCATCCCTTCCGGGAAACAGGTCACCACCGTCTCCACCAGCACATTGGAAACAAAAGCATACACACTCCTGAAGCTTTGTACAGAACGTCAGGCAACTCGTAACAGTTGGCCTGAAAATGAACCCACATGACAGGCAAATGGCTGCAAGGCTGACCCAAGGAAGAGGGAGGGCAACAGGGATGCTCCATGTTTAAGGAACTAGAGCATGTTCAAGACACATTGAAGGGCTGGGGGCCACTCCCTTCCTCCCAGATCTGACAGGCTCTTTTCCCGATTAGACAGTGAGCTGACCTGGTTCTGCAGTTGACCATGTTCGGCTTGCTTTGCCTTGTCCTCTGACACTTGGATAGGGGTTTTTGTCTTATGCCAGGGGTTGCTAACTCTTCCCACACCTGGATTTCTGAGACTTGCTGTTTATTCAACAGGAACCTCCAAAAGTCTCTTTTTACTTGACCGAAAGAAATGAATCCACAGCATCTTTCTTCATGCATCTAATGCCCTGGGAGAGAATACAGCAGCAAACCAGACGGCCAAGGTTCTCAGGGGCCCCAGTGCCCAGGATAGTGCCGGACACACTGTAGACACTTCATAAATACTCAGTGACAAGTACACGAGCGGTAACTGACCCGAGGGTGTCACGGTCACAGTAGTGTTCTTCCACAATGCTCCAGGCCTGAGCCCACAGACTTCTGTCTCATCTGTTAGCAATGGTATTTACATTTTCTTGGCCAATGTTATACTTCAATTTGATTCATACACTGAAAACGATGGACCATTATAAATATCTTGGATTTCCTTTATGGATGCCTTTTTCTGGCCAAATCTTTGTAGTAAAGAGATGTTATGCCACACTCTACTACTCCTAACTTGCCTGCAAAGATTTATTAATATAAAATAAAATTGTCTTATCCAAGTTACCAAAAAAAGTTATGTAATCGCTTTGCTGTAGAAACAAACGTGAGATGGTATTATTCACAATCACATTCACTTGGTTCAGTTCCTCAATTGTACCATTGCTTCAAACTTTCACCAATTGTCATTTTTCTTCCATTCTCAATATGACAGTTCAACTAGGAATTGTTTTGCAATTAATAACTTCATTTTTTTAGAAAACATGAACTAACACTCTCATCAGTTTTTATCCACAATTATCACATCATTACTTAAGAATCCCCATTTTCCAAGAAAAAATTTCTAACAGCAGTGGAAAACAAAGGAAAATCTCATTTTACAAGTAAATGTAGTATAAGTAGTAGATAACTGAATAGCTTATACATCATATCCTATTATCATTGTCAGTGGCTGCATGCTAATCAGTTTAACTGCCTTTGAGCTATATATTTTTAAATGTGATTAAAACATACAGTCTCACAGTAAATTTAAATGGCTTATTAAACACCTTTACAGGGTAACAGTATCGTATGTCAAAGATGAATGGTGTTTCTAATTTGCCAGCCACTTGGGTCAAGTTTACTTTAAGCAGGAAGCATATTTATACAAGTGATCGTAACACAAACGGTCTTTTGGGAAAAGCTGTTTGTGAGGGTTTAACATTTTTGAAGTATGCTTTTGTTTATCTTCTAAATGGGCATTTTATAGGCAATGGGCCAAAGCACCTCAGCGCAGGCGTAATGGCCACCGATGCTGCCTGAATGCTACAGGGTTCTTAGGGGTGCGGAGAGAGGGGGCGGGTGGCAGGGTTGAGCCACCTCCATTTGACTACCATCCTTCAGACCTCCACTGAAAGAGTGGTGGGGGACAGCAGCAGCATCTACAGTGCCCAGGAGCTTGTTGGAAACATCACAGCTGCACCCCAGACCCACTGAACCAGAACCTACATTCAAAAACACTCCCCCGTGTGGTCTCTCAGCCCTGCTGGGACCCACAAGCCTCCGCTTCCTGGTGGCGAGGCTCAGCTCATGGCATCCCTGTCTCTCTCCTTCTCACTCCTAGACTCATCCTGTTTAGAGGATAACGACCCCTCAGCCCATGCTTCCCTTTCTTTCTCATCACTCCCGCACTCACTTCCTGGACCCCGATGAATTTACCAACATCGACGTCGTTGCTCAAGGACCCACTTCTCAGGCTGTCCACCGGACATCACCCAGGGGCTTCCTGTTGCCCGACAGCCTGCGGAGGGCCAAGGCCTCAGGAGGACTGCCGCGGCTCTGCGTTTGTTCGGCTCTCTTGTGCCTGAGCCTCCCGTTCCCTCAGCGACTCTGCGCTGAGATGCCGTCCTTCCAAACCATCCACCAGAGCCCAGCCTCCCCTTGCCACTGTAATCCCTTCTGGTCTTGAGAAAGGATTTCCTCATCCCTGTTTCTACTCACGGAACGCTGCCTTTCTCTACCCTAGTCATAAGCCTTTCTGCTAATGTTTGTGGGGCATCAATAGGACCAAGGGGAGTCACGCCGGATGTTCGGGGGAATGCGGACAGGGTTTACTCAGTCGAGGAAATCAAATGCAGTTACTAATGATCCACTCGGCAGCCCACAGACACGCTTCTTGTGGCCCCACCTTTGCATTGAAAAGCTCAGCCTGCAGCAGGTGCCCAGAGGCAACTGCACCTCCAGAACAGACCCAAACTACCCAGCCAACTGGCCCCTTGAAGCGATGGGGTCCCCTCTGTTCCAAACTGTGCTGGGGTAAAGGGCTCTGCAAGAAAATGAATGGGGCGTTTTAGAGGTGCATTGCTTACAAATTCAGGCTCTGTGGGCCAGGGGTTAGTGCAGCCAATGGTCAGGGGAACAACCTGCGGTCAGCTGGTGATGACCCCTCTGGAGCGGTCAGCACCCAGAACAGATTTCTTTAATCGGAATTGACTGGCAGGGGGAGAAACAAGATTGCTTTCTGGCCGTAGTGAGTCCGGGGACCACGCTTGCAGCTTCCATTCTTCTTGAGCCCCACGAACCAATTCTTTTCTGCGTGCTTCTTGGACGTGTAGGTGTTGTAATGGTTTTCCTCCAGCCTTTCCAGGAACAAACATTCCTCATCCGGTGTTTGCTAAAAAGATAAAACCAGAAGAGAGTAGAACTGTTAGTGAGTGGTTTCAAGCGGGCTCCTCTGCCTAAAGCTGTGTGACCCTGGGCCAATTTCTGAGGCTCTCTGTGCCTTAGTTCCTCCTTCAGTAACATCGGGGTGATAATGTGGTCTATCTCTGGGCCTGGTGATGAGACGTAGAGCAGGACCCAGCACATAACGAGCCTTCACTATACATTTGCTGTTACTGTAAGCTCCCCTCCTATTTTGTTGTCTTCAGGACCCGATGTCTGCCAGCGAGGAGATCCTGAATGACTGCGAGCACCTGAAGGGTGGCACAGGGGCCTTTGTCTCTCTAGAGGCCTGGCCGGCACAGAGGCGTGGCCATGAAAAGTGTCCAAAGCAGGTAAAAGCAGACTGTGATGCAGCAGGGGCATTTAAGTTTGGACTTAAAGAATGAATGAAAACCTACTAATATTACTTTTCATCCTGGTGATTTTCACTAACAATAGCAGGATTTTTATCTTAGCATTTTAAGCATGTAAACAATTGCACAAAATGTGCCCTAACTTTAAAACATATCATGGAACTTGAAGTTTAAAAAAAAAAAATTGGCCCTGGCTGGTGTGGGTCAGTGGTTTGAGCGCTGGCCTGCAAACCAAAGGGTCGCTGTTAAGACTCCCAGTCAGGGCACATGCCTGGGTCGTGGGCCAGGTCCTCAGTAGGGGGCGCATGAGAGGCAACCATACATTGATGTTTCTCTCCCTTTCTCCCTCCCTTCCCCTCTCTCTGAAAATAATAAAATCTTTCTTTAAAAAAAAGAAAAAAATTGTACTTTTTAAGAACTACAATTTTACTGTAAAAAAAGAAAGAAAAAAGAACAACCCAAAGCCCACCCACCCTGATATAGGCAACTGTTAGCAGGTGACATACGTCCTTCCTCACGTTTTCGTGTACGTACACACAGAGAGAAGTAGAAAAGACCAGATGGATATAGACTTGTGATGCTATCAAAATGGCATGCTATGTCTGTTGTTTTAAAAATGGGCAGTAAGCCGATGAAAACATTCAATCTCACTAGCAAGAAAATGCAAATTAAAAAAATGATATAACATATGTTGGTGATGATATCTGCAAGGCAAAAAAAGATTTACGAGTTAGTATTGGTGAGAGTGGAGGAAATAGGCACTCTCATGCGCTGTTGCTGAGGTATATTGGTGGGATCTTTCTGAGGGTAGTTTGGCAATATGTATCAAAGTTTTAACCATGCACTGCCTGGGACCCAGCAATTTCACTTCTAGGAATGGATCCTTAGGAGATAGCTGAGCAAGTGTAAACCCGTATTTTCAAGGATGATCTTTGGATATAATGGTAACAAATTGGAAGCAACCTAAATATGCATGGAAAGGTGATTGCTTAAGTAGACAGTGGTACATACATACAGTGGAGTCCAACTCAGTTATAAATTTATTAAGCTGGAAAGATAGCTATAACATATTAAATAGGGCAGCTACTTTTAAAAAGTCTACCAACTTTTTTTTTTAACTTGGAATGCATCTGTAGAGAGTGGGAGGAACCCCGGTTAATAGAACTTCATATTTGTCAGGATTTTAGAATCTGCTTCATTATATTTGGATATAAACCAATTGGTGTGTTAAAATACTTATGCTGTATATTGACTTTGCTTCAATTCCAAGTCATGTGGTCTCTATATTATCACTTTACCCACAGTAGCGGTGAGTCCCTTTTGGGTGGTTTCCTGTTTTGTTGCTCAGTATTCTCCATTTGTGGGCATGTTTGTCTATTAGGCTGTAAGCCCCCCTGAGGGGAGAGATGGAGTCTTGTCAGCCTTCTGTCTAGCCCGGATGTAGAACCTTGCATATAATAGGTGCTCGCCAACAAGGTGGTGATTGTAAGTAATTTGACTATTGAGATCATGTAAAGCCCTCCGTAAAGTTATCTTTATTAGTAAGGAGCGCTGCAGCAGGCAGCCTGCTGCTGCTTATTCATTTGTAGTCTAGTGCAGCGACAGCTGGGTGAGACATTGGGTCATTTTAGAATGAGGCGAGTCACAGATGTACTATTTAATTGGGTGACTCTGATGCCCCTAAAGGAACTTATCCAGACATCAGTGTTTGAGGTTCCTTGTCAGGGGTCGGCAGCTTTGGACCTGTGGGGGTTGCCTGCTCATCCCATGATGCCCCTCAGTGGGCACGGGGCCTGTGTTTTGTGACAAAGCTGAGCAGGGCCACACCCCCCACCCGAGGTCTCTATTACACGACAGCAGCAGATACACGGAGAATGGCTGAGTCAGAGGCTGAGTCAACAGGCCAGATCGGAGGTGCTGCATCTGTCCCCCAACCGGGATTTGTCAGCCAGTCTTACGCATTTGGAGCAATGCCAAGGGCCTGGGGCATAACAGCTGATTCATGGCAGTTGTTTTCGTTATTTTCTGTTTTATATTTAGCACGCTTTCCCCCACCACATAGGTGACATATGCCCACTGTAGAAAATTTGGAAAATACAGGAAGGCATTTGCATATTATAAAATCATCCATTGACTACCCGTAGAGATAAATAAATTAATGTTTTGCTTTATAGCCTTTCAAACTTATTTTTAAAAATAAATATGTCCTTTCCACACACACATACAAATTTGTATCAGGATGGATTGATACCTAAAATCGGTTAAGAGTACAAGGCAGAGTTCTGAGATATGTTAGAACTTGTCTTTATCAATGGGGAAATATAAAAACTATAAGGCATAGTATATTAAGATCTCCCCCTGGAAATATCAGGAGAATTTCAGTGACAGCCAGGACTATGGCGGAAGAAGCAGGAGGGTTGTTTGGAGCCTAGGGAAAAATCGGGTTTGGGAGGTTCTCCCCCAGTATTTTTATACAAGTCAAAGAAGTTTATAACAAACATCAGAACCGACTTAAAGGAGGAAAAGCCATAAAACTGTATATTTAACCTAAGAAATAGTCAGGGCAAGGGATGTGTAAACTGATTATTTGTTTCATAGTTACCGTAATGGAGCGCCTCCCATGTGCCAGGCGCGCTGGGTGCGGGTTCTGCTCACTGTCTCTCTGACTGCTCTAAGCCTGTATGCAGGCCATTACCATGCATTACTCTCCTCATTTTAGACAAGGCTCAGAGTGGGGAGAAGTCACTTGCCAAAGTGGCAGAGGCATGAGATTGAGTTATGAGCCTGAGATTGAATGATTGATTGGTCAATTGATTGTATTACCAATTGGAAGACCTACCCTAAAAAAAAAAAAAAGAAAGTATACCGCCTATGTGGCAGTCACTGCCTGGCTCCAAACCCTTTAAAGCTATCCCACTTGATCCATTTCAGCAGGCAGCCTACCAGAAGCTACAGTACCTACAACTCTGATGACCTCATCTCCCGACCCCTCATACCCACAGGGGAAAAAAAAAACTGAACTGTGTTCACATCCCAAATTCTGGCTGAGATGACAGTGTCAAGAAAGGGTTTCCTGTGTCCACTGCCTCTTGACAATTTGATACAAGTTAAAGGGAGCCCAGGACCAAAATCCCCTCCTTGCTGCCTTTCCGTAATGGTACATCTTAATACAAGTGAAGAAAGGGGTTTGGCTTGGGCTATGAGTTATAGCTAAAATTTCATTGTTAGTTGTTAGGATACAGAGAAAGGATCATTCAAAACCTGGGGCCACTGGCTTCAGCTCTCTTTCTAGACGAATCTTTTACCAGAGGTATAGTAAGGGAAGAATCACATGACCTGTATTTATGTTCTTCTCCCACAAAGACCACCATATATGGAGTCAAAACTATACAAAGCATTAGCTATAGGAGGGATAGAGAAGAAATGTAGAGGATGTTAGCTTGTGAATGAATTCTTTGTGCTTCTGAGGGCAGGGACGTGGCTCATCCATATTTACATCCCTGGCAGTACCTGACTGTACTAAGACTGGGGAGGCATTTGATAAATGCTTGTGGAATTGAGTTATTAAACTTTTTATTTAGGAGAGCCTTCCAAAATGAAAGGGCTGTTTTCAAAGTTTTACATGTGACATGTCAGCTACTAGAATCTGGGCTCTGCAGTTCTTCTAAAAAGCATAAGGAATACCCCTATAACAACGTGGTGGGTATTCAAGAAACGTTTTTAGAATGAATGAAGTGGAACTAGGTATTCTGAAATGACTGACAGATGACTTACCAAAATTTCAATCAATGTCTCCTCTATGTCTATGTGATAATACGTTTTGAGTATTTTGAGAGAATACCGCAAGAAACTCTTTTTATGTTTGTGCCTAAAATAAGGTAGCGTAGAGGGTGGGAATCCTACTGGAAAAAATAACAAACAGAGACTAATTGTTGCTTTATAGTGTGTATCACTCAACGTAACAAGATTTCTGGAGACCACAAACCTTGGCCGAGTCTGGAAGCTTGTCAGCCTCATACTTACTGAGCCGTACAAAAGCCCATCGGAGTCCATGGCCAAGTACTGGCCGCTCCCGGTGCTCTTTATATACACCTCCCCCACGCTTTCCGCACTGAGCTGCAGCTGAACTGAAATAAAAATAACATGAGCAAAAGTAAATAAACACTCGGCCTTTGCCAGCAGGGCCCGGCGGCCAGGACAGTTAGCCACGGAAAATTCTGCTCATTCCTTTCGGAGCCCTCAAGGATGAGCCTTGGATGAATCAAAACAGAGAAATACAGTTCCTTTTTCTTTGCCCTCCAAAGAAAGCTGTCCCTTGGGAATTATGTTTTTCAGAGGAGGAGAGGTAAAGCAGGAGTGCCCACCCACTTTCCCCACCCCTACCCCACCTCCCCAGCCCCACCTCCCACTCCCCCACCTCCCCACCCCCCACCCCCCACACCATGGCATTGTGCCTCCCTCCTTTCTCTTTCTTGACACCTGGAGGGAAATAACCAGGGGCAGGAGCTGCGTGCACTTCCCTGGACTCCTGTCCAGTGATGCTGGGTGCTGTGGAGGGGGCGGCGGGGCAGCCTGCACGTGTTCTCCCTCCGTTATCACCTGCCTTGGGGGGTGTCTTTTCAGAGCCCGGGCCTTCTAGGTGAGGGGGCTTCTCGTGGACAGAGTGCATCAACCCCACCCTTTGTGGCAGTGCGGCTGGGTAGAGGCAGAGGGAAACCCTGGCTTCTGACTGGGAGAATGACATACTGACCTGGAGTTGCAAGAATAGAAAACTGTGGTTCTCGCCTGGGGGTGAGTTTGTTATTCAGGGGCGTTTGGCCATGTCTGGAGACTTTTTTTGGTTGTCCCACCTGGAGTTGGGTAGTGCTATTAGCATCTAGTAGGTAGAGGTCAGGGATGCTGCTGAACATCCTACGGTGCACAGGGCAGCCCTTCACAGTAGGGAATTGGTGAGCGCAAAGAGTCACTATTGTCGAGGCTGAGAAGCCTTGAGGTTGAGGACAAGGATGCAAAGTCACCCTCTCCCCATTCACACTGACTGATGTGTGCGCTGCTGGATATCAAATTGGAGTCCAATACCCATTCAGTAATTATTCATTTGTTCACTCTCCCCAGCGTGGCTCTAGAGGGAGGTGCTTTGTTCTTTTTTTCAATCATCACCCAAGGGTATGTCTATTCTTTTAAAGAGAGAGAGAGAAACATTGATGTGAGAGAGAAGCATCCATGGGTTGCTTCCCATACACACCCCGACTGGGAATTGAACCTGCAACCTAGGTATGTGCCCTGACTAGGGATTGAACCTGCAACCTTATGGTGTATGGGATGACGCTCCAACCAACTGAGCTACCCAGCCAGGGTGTGGAGGGGGTTATTTTGATGGTTTACATTTGGGAATCAAAATTAATTTTGGACTCTCCTGGACCATGTCTTTGGTCACTGGACTGTCACAACCACTGTTATGACTAGGAGTGGAATCGAGACTCAGTGGTTCCACAGAAGGCGAGTTGCCCTCTCTGAGGGTTGGCTTTGTCAGAAGTCAGGGGGCAGGGGGACTGGAAAGAACACCAAGCTTTGGTTGGCACATTTCAACCCCTCATTGCTTTTTCTTTATTTTTCTTTCTTATTTAATTTCTTTGCATAAGAATTATACCCCATGTTTCAAATTCGGAAACAATGTAAGAGGAGAGAATAAAGCGTCCCCCCACCCCTCCCAGCCTCCTATTTGCATTTAGTGGGGATAGAGCAGTAAACAGGGCGGATGAGACCCTTGTCGCCCTCCCAGGACACTTTCTCCAGGAGAGACAGAGACGAGCAAGTGATCCCCTCCTCGGGGTGTTTCAGATATATCCTTCTAGAAAAATTGTATACATATGTGAGCAAATACATATTTTCCCTCCTGCCATTTTTTACACAAGTGGTAAGTTACTATACACACAGGTCTGCACGTTGGTTTTTGTTTGTTTGTTTGTTGGGCTTAACAATCAATTGGAGATCTTTCCACTTCATTAGTGAAGAAGGTAGCCTCCCTCTTTTTTATCAGTTGAATTGTGTTCCATTATGTGGCTATACCACAATCATTTAACCACTTTCCTATGAATATGCCTGTATTTTCTTATTTCCCTCTATTTTCCTTATCTTCTGATTCATTCTAAGGGAGATACATAGTTATCCCCCTATTGAAGATGCAATTTCTTGTCCTTGGAAGTCTCTGCTACAGAGACTCAGGGCCTCCTCTACCTTCTCGTGGTGCACGGAGTGTACCTAATTCATAGGCAGGAGAAAGGAAGCCGCCCCATCTCCTTTCCCCCGGGCTCCCAACCCGGGTTAGCTGTGGGAGAACAGCCGAAGGGCCTCCACTGTGACCGGGGCCTCCCCGTTCCAGCCTCAGGTCACACCACTTGCTCACACAGTCACCACCTCACCCATCCAGCGCCTTCAACACACCGAGCACTTTGCCACCTCAGGACCTGCCCATGTGCTCAGCCCTGCGCCTGGCACCCTCTTCACTCCAGTACTCACAAAGCTGGTCCCCCTCCTCCTGCAGGCCCCAGCCTAACACCCCGCCTCAGAGAGGCCTTTCCCACCCAAGCACCCCATGGCAATCCATATCGTAGGTCCTTTCACCCTTCCCATCCCACCCCCACCCCCCTGTTCCTGCCTCGTTGGTCCCCATGTCATCATCTTTCTTGGCCCTTGTTTGTTGCTTTCATGGCACTTTATACAAAGTACAATTATTTCGTATCCCTTAGGGGTTTACTCACTTATTTCTGCCTCCCCAGGAGAATGCGCCCTGGGAGAAAGGGCAGGGATCTTGTCTGGCCTGTTCCCGATCGGGTCTCCAGCGCCTGACGCCATGTCCTGCCCTCTGGGAACAGCCCGTACATAATTACGGAATGCAAAATGTTTTGCTAATATTTGCAGAGATGACTCTGCTGGTCCATTCATCAGTAAGCTGTGAGCTCTCAATTATGTTTCCAACATCGCCTTGTGGAGTGAAGGTGGGACCAAGCTGAGAGCTCTAAGGGTCCCGGCTGGCTCGGCCACCAACCCTCTACATGGTGACCGTGGCACTTGAACCTCAAGGCCACAGTCTCCTATCAGTAAAATGAGAAGCATCTGGATTCAGTCTCTAAATTTTCCTTCAGCTCTAATAGCCTATGAAGCAAGCAAATACAGTTGATAACAATACAGTACACAGTAGAAGACTATTTGGCAATAAAAAGGAACAAAGGACTGGTGCACGCCACAACATGGATGAATTTTGAAAACATGCTAAGTGAAGTAAGCCAGTCACAAAGGACCACGTATTTCGTAACTCCATTTAAATGAAATGTCCAGAATAGGCAAACCCATAAAGACAGGAAATAGATTGGTGGACCCCAGGGACTGAGGAGGGGAAGGAGGTGGAGGTGGGAGGGGGGAGAAAGGAGAATTATGGTTAGAAGGTGTCGGGCTTTTGGGGGTTGATGAAAATGTTCTCAAATTGATTGTAAAGATGGTTGCCTATCAGAATATAAGAAAGAAAACACTGAATTGTTTATTTTAAATGGATGAATTGTATGGCATGTGAGTTTATCTCAATAAAGCATATTTAAAAATTCTCTGTGTTTTCATAAAACTTTCACATACATTTTTTAAAATCAGTTTCTCAGTGTAATCTTGTATGTCTAAGAGAGAGCAAAGGAGGGGGATAACCATTTATTGCCTCTACAGTGTGCCAGGCAGCGAGCATGCTAGGTCCTATCTTGGCGTAAATAGTGTAAAACTAGATTGTAGGCTCCATACCAAGCTGCGTGAGTTTAAATTCTGGCTTGGCTCTATGTGAGCTGTGTGATCACTGGGCAAGTTATTCACCTCTACTTCCTCATCTTTACTGGTAGTACCTGCTTCGTGGAGTTGTTGTGAGGATTAAATGAGGCAGCGCATGGCCGGTGCCCAGTACTAACTATCACTTCCTCTGTGCTTAGGCGACATCACAGCCCCTCACAGCGCCCCCGGGACTGGCGGCACCGGCTCTGTCCACCGGCGAGAAGGCTGAAGCTTGCCGAGAAGACCACGTACCCACTGTTGTCATCAAGGTAAGACCGTGACCAGAACCTGGGTTTAAGCATCCCAAGTATCCTGCTTTGTCCTCTCTTTCATAAAACACCTTGAGCTCCAGTTCTTGGAAACATTGGTCCAAATCAAGCCCTACTCACTCCTCCTCTTAGACGCTCTTGTGTTCAAGGCGAGACACGTGCAAGATGGCAGATGGTCACCCAGAATCCCTTTTGCAGCAGGGCACACAGAGTGATGTTAGTTCCCTGGGACGTTCTGCCTTCTACCATGCCCATGCTTGGGTGTTGGGTCAAACCCATTATAGATGCAACAGCAATCCCAAAAGGGCAAATCCTTTTAGGTCATCAAAGATGTTTCCTTAAAATAGATTTTATCTTTTAGGGCAGTTTTAGGTTCACAGCAAAACTGAGAGGAAGACACAGAGATTTCTCAAGTACCCCCCACCCCTAAAAGCACAGCCTCCCCCATTGTCAGCATTCCCCACCAGAGTGGTGCGTTTGTTATAACTGATGAACCCGCGTTCACACACCATTATCACCAAGGAAGGTTTATAAAGCTTTTTACTTCCTAGCTCATTTCTGTTCTGTGCCTTAAATGGCCCCCCTTCGCGTTGCTGTGGGGGTGAGCAGAGCTACTTTGCCGCCCGCGGAGCCCCGTTCGGCTGCGTGAGGCCTCGCGGGGCGCGAGCCAGCGCCACCGGCACAGGAGTCCGTTCTCGGCCCGCGCCCCAGCACCGGGGCTGTTACACCGGTGAGAGTTCGTCTCAAGAGTTTCCTCTGTAAATATTATTTCTCCAGGATGTCCAAGTTTCATAGCTCATTTTCACTGGATTTCTTTCTGGCGGAGTTTCCTAAACATATATCCTTCTGCGAGCTGGGCTGGCAGGAAGGACTGACACCCAGGCCGAGCTGCTCCTGTAACTGACGAGGTGTCCCGCTCCCTCGTGTGACTTCATCCCAGTTTCCCAAGCCTACATCCTCCTGCAGCTGCCAACGATGGGGAGAGTGGAAAGGGGAGAGCAGGAGCAAGGGGCCCAGACGGAGAGGGAGGAGCTGGCCACACAGCCGCGGCCCAGCCGGGCCCCTCCTTCTCGGAACCTGGGGCAAAGCCATTCAGTCAGCGCATGTTCCTGAACCCTCTGGTGTGTGCTGGGGGCTGAGCTCAGGGCCAGGCAAGGACCCTGCCCCCGGGGGCTCACACCCAGTCAGGGGCGCAGATGACCCCATGAATGCTAAAGCAGCACAACAGCAAAAAACCCACTTGTTTTTGAGCTAAAAGCAAACAAAAGTACAACAACTACAACCGAAGCACTTTCCCTTTCTGTGTGTATGTTGGGGGCAGGGGGAGAGAATACATATTTTCTTCCAAGGAGAAGCAGAAAATAATGTATAGTGAAAAGAGCAAATTCCAAAAGAATATATATAGTAGATCCTTAATGAAAATTGTATTAAAAACCCCACAAAACAATATGCGTTGCTCATGAATGTAAAGGGAGTAAAACAGAAAAATGGACTCTATCCAATTCATACAGCAGCTGCTCTGGTGGGGAAGAAAAGGAGGACTAAGACTGGGGAGGGGACTTGAGGGAACTTCCTCTTCATCCTAACTCTTCATTTCTTAAAAAACACAATTATGAGGCAAGGACAGCCCGCTGGCAGCCCTGGGTAACTCGGGGTGACTGGGCTGCTGGCATCAGTAGAATTCTCGCCCGTGCTTTTTGGGGGCTGGTTGACATAGAAGCCCAGCTCTTGGCAGTTGACGCCCCCTGTGGCGCTCATGGCCCGGCGCAGGCTTGACGCCAGGGGCCGCGTCGTTCTGAACGCAGGCGTCTGTACAGGTGAAACGTGTTTGGGGCAGGCAGGGAGCCAGGAAAGCCGGGGAGGCAGGACAGCGGCGAGGACCACTAAGGCCACACCTCTCTGTTCTGTTTCCTTCCTCCTCACCGTCCACCAGGGCAGCACCAGGCGGGGAGGAGGGCCGCCTCCTGTGCGTCGGGAAGCTCGGACCTGCTACCAGGGGGCAGGAAGGCCCGTGGCTCTGAAGCACCCCAAGCCTGAAGGGGGGAGTGCTTTTTGAAAAATGACAGAAGTCACTGGGTCCACAGGGCCCTTGTTGTTCCCCAGTTCTGAACTGGGGACAGCAGCTTTCAACTTAGCAGAAGAAATGGAAAGCAGTATTTTAAAAGGTGCTCTAGTGTTAGACAAAAATTTCTCAGAGGAATCAGATTCACAAAGCATTGTGCAAATGTGCTAGAAGGCTGGAAGTGTTTGCGTGGTGGGCTTGCGTGCTCCGTTACTGGGAACGTATTAGGGAAGGGGTCCCCAGCCTCCGGGCCATGGTCTGGGCCTGTGGGGAGGGGGCCTCACAGCAGGAGGTGAGCTTGAATGTACAGCGCGTGAATCGTCTCAAAACCACCCCTCCCACCTCGGTCCATGGGAGAACTGTCTTTCCCAAAACCGGTCCCCAGGGCCAAAAAGGCTGGGGACCGCTGCATTAGGATGTGCTGGTTTGGGAATGGCCTATTTGTCAACAATAAATTTAAAATACTGAAAGGTACAAGATTGCCGTGTGGGTTGTGCTCCTCCCTGTCCCCGGCTCATCCTTTGGACCCCTCCATGGCTCTTAGAGGAACCTCTGGAAAGGGGAGCTCGGAGCTTCTGAGTGGATACGCTGGCCCCCTAACTAGGTGTTCCACCTTTTTTTCTGAGCAACTGTCAGTATGTATCCCTGGTTTTCTCTTCTGCTCCTCGGAGCCTTCCATTGGCTCTTAGCAGTAGTTTATTTGCCGTAGGATACGTGATTCCTACTTTCCAGGGACAGAGAGGAAAGGTGTCCTGAGCCTGTCAGGGCGGCTGCCCCTCACATCCGAGTCCCAGCTCATCCTCACTCCCATCCTCCTGTCCCGCCCCAGGAATTTTTAAAAATATGATTACAACCGGTCATTTAGGGAGACAAATGTGCAGAGGGAAGTTTTGCCGCTGTAGCACCCGTGGCCCTTAAGCGTGCTTTCCACCTCTGCCCTCCAAAGAGAGGCCAAAAGAGATTACGTGCCCGGTTTATTCTGGGTCGAGACTTCCCGTCCTTCCCCGTGTTTACCCAGAGTGAGGCCAGCCTCATTCAGAGCTCTGTGAGGTTGCTTTATGTCAGTGGCGTTTATAATTAAAACGCGGCCACAAGCCGGCCTCCGTAAAACATTAGAGAAAGACGGTGAGGGAAGAAAATCGAGTTTATGGAAAAAAAATTCCAGTGGTTTGGAATACATATATATCTGAAAAAGACTTTTCTTAGAATGTGTAAAGGCGTCTGCTTCCCCTTTAGAGTCTGAAAAAGGTGCCTGGAAAATTTTGTTACAGTCCATGGACTGTGTGATTTTTTTTTAAAGTTTATCTAGAAAAATCCCATCTGTATAAACAGATAAGGGGTGCGTGGGGAAGAGGGGCGGGGGGCCTTCTGGCATCACATCCGACCAAGGTGAGGACACCCCACTGCAGGGAGCCTTCCTGCCTGCGGGTCCCCTCTGCTCTCAGCCTCTGGCAGGAGGGCCGCTTTGCCCACATTGGTCATTGAAAAGCTGTTCTGACTTTTGGCCCAAACTGGTGGGGAGCTGAGCACCTTTACCATTAGGCCCACGTCACAGCAGGCAGAGAGAGGAAGCTCGGGCTGCCTGGAAACCAGGGGGCGGGTGGGATTTCACTGAGGGGAAGGAGCCTGCCCTTTAGAAAGGGCTGCAAAGTAGCATTCTTTTGACCAGCCAACTCCCCCAGTGCCTTTAGGATGTGGTTTGATTTATAAATATTTGATTGGCACACACTTTGCTCAGAACATTTCCATCTGTGTGGCGAGTGGTGCCGGTAATTCTGCTCCGCACGCAGCCTCTTATGTGTTTGGGGAGGCCAGGGGTGCGGGATGCAGGAGGGGGCTGCAGGTGGGGGACTCGCGTGAGCTTATTTTTATTCTCCGGTTACTGTTCCTGTTATGAATCCCATCGAGGAATAAGCCATGGTCCCCATTGCCCGAGGGGAAGCTCCAGCAGAAGGAGCAGGATCCAACAGGGAGCTTTCCCTTGCCTCAGCGGAGACGTGAGGCAGGGCGGGGCTTGCCTGGTCCATGCCTGGGCGCAGGAGACCTCTATGCCCCGCCTGCGGGGGCGCCAAACCCAGGCAGCCCCAGGCACACGGAGATGAAGAGTCACCTTCAGTATGGTGAGCAAGCGTAGCAGCTATTTCACTTCATGGACTCCGGAGATCAGATGGCTAGTGGAGGAAGGCCAAGGACGCTTGGGATGATGATGACGATGATGAACACCATTTCTGAGCACTTACTGTGTGCTTGGTAGCGTGTTAAAGGCTTTTACAAACATCATCATACTTAAAAGTCCTACTTTCCTATGAGACAGGTACCCTTGTCATCCTTGTTTTCTTTTTTAATCTAAATTTGTTAATATAAGTATAGTTGGTATAATTATTATATTAGTTATATCATATTCAGGTGTACAGTAAAGCAATTCAACAGTTTCATACCTTACAATGTGATCGCCCCACTAATTCCAGTAATCACCTGTCCCTGTGTGAACTTATCACAGTATTATGATTACATTACCTTTCCCTTTGGCACCCATCCCCTGTCCCCCCTCTTCCTGTACCCATTTCTTGTTCTCTGTTTCAATGAGTCTGTTTTTTGTTTTGTTTTCTTTTGCTTTTGTTCCTTTGTTTTGTTTTGTTTTCTTAGGTTTTGCATATAAATGAAACCATACAGTATTTGCCTTTCCCCCTCTGACTTATTTCATTTAGCATGATGCTTTCTAGATCCGTCTATGTTGTCACAAATGGCAATATTTCAGTCCTTTTTATTGCTGCCTAATATTCTATTGGATATAGGTACCATATCTTTATTCACTCACCGATGGGCACCTAGATTGCCTCCATATCTTGGCTATGGTAAATAAGGCTGCAGTGGACATAGGGGTGCATATATCTTTTGAATTAGAGCTTTTTTCCCCCTTTGGATAAATATCCGGAAGTTGAATTGCTGGGCCATATGGTATATCTATTTTTAGTTTTTTGAGGAATCTCAATGCTGTTTCCATAGTGGCTGCACGAATTTGAGGTCCCACCGACAGTGCACAGGGGCTCGCTTTTCTCCACATCCTAATCAACGTGTGGTATCCGTTGACTTTTTGATAATAGCGACTCTGACAGGTGCGAGATGGCATCTCAGTGTGGGTTAAATGGGCCTTTTCCTGATGAGTAGTGATGCTGAGCATCTCTCCATGTGCCTGTTGGCTCTCTCTCTGTCCTCTTTGGAGAAATGTCTTTTCATGCCCTCCGCCCATTTTTGGGGGATCAGATTATTTTTTTGTTCTTGAGGTGTATGAGTCTCGTACATATTTTGGATATATACTCCTTATCAGATATATCATTGGTAAATATATTCTCCCATTCAGTGGGTTGTCTTTTGCTGATGGTTTTATCATCCTTGTTTTTAAAACAAGGAAACTGAGGCACATGGAGGTGAGGTAACTTCCCCACAGTGACTTGGAACCAGTAAGTGGTAATGGGACCTGCGCCCTTGTCCATCTGACCCCCACGACAGGTTGTGCAAATCCAGTGCATTTATTTTATCAGTTTGTGGGGCAAAACCACTGCTGTGGTGTGGATGTTGGGGGTGGTGGTGGGCTGTGGAGAGAGCTTTAGTCTTGGAAGCAGCAGCTGGGGATTCTGTGCTGAGCTTTCCCAGGGACTTGCCCTGTTCACTCAGCGTTCACAGAGTGATGATCATCTGTAACCTCACGGGGTTGTTGCTAGGCAGAAACATAACGGTCTAGTCAGAGCCTGGCTTATCCAGGTGCTCAGCTGGTATTTATTTACTATACTGATGAATTTGGATTTATCTGCCACCAATATAATTCATTCACTCATCAAAGTAATGTTTATCAGACATCATACCAACTGCTGGGCGTTGCGTTAGCCGCAAAAATTGCAGTGGAGGACTCTGAGTCCCCATCTGCAGGGAGGCCATGGCAAGAGAAAAACATTAAAGAATCACACAAACAAAGGTGGAATTCCAGCTCGAAGGAGAGCTGCCTGGTACACAAGGGGCGCTCCTCGAATGGCCGCCTCCCCTGCACCTGTCCCTCTTCCAGGATCCTCCCTGAGACGTCTCCATTTACCCGTCTCCCAAGGATAAGCCCCTGGGAGTCAATAGGAATCTTCTCACTACCGGCACCCTGGCCCCTTCTCACAGCCTGCAGCTCTTGCTCTCTCTGCCTTTGCCTGGCGTTTGCAATACGGCATTGGAACAAGTGCTCCCGGTCGGTGGTGCTGACTGCCTGCCACGGTAATGTGAGGAGCTGTAAAGGGGCAAAAACCAAAATATCGTCTCTACAGGCCAGAAAGTCCCATCAGTGGACACATCTTACTCAGGGCTGCATTACGAAGCCTGTGCACAAGCATCCGTTGCAGGTTTATGCCACTTCCAGACAGGCCTCCTGTTAGGTGCTTGGGAACTTATTATCCTGGAGGGACAAGACAAATTTTGAAAACTTCCCAATTTTGCCAAGGGGATAAAGATAAGCTGTGAAAGGAGGTTTTTTTTTTAAAAATTTATTTTTGCAGTTTAGAGCTGGCAGGCATACAGTTCTATCTTGAATGATTTATGTAGATGTCTTTAAATGTTTGATTGGCTTTTAGAAATAATTCCTCCTGAAGGAAGTCTAAGAGTGTGGCTTTCTACCTGATCATGCTCAAACTAGCGATCAAGGAATCTAAACCATCCCCTCACCAGACTGTGCTAATCAGTGAGTCAGGGTTCAGCCACTCCATGCCTGTCCAGGTTGATTGTTTCTGAATTATCCTTGAAATTGAGAGGCATTGTGGCAGTACCGCCGCTAAGCAGAAGAGGGCGACAGAACCACGTTCAGTGGATGCATTCAAGCCAAGGAGTCCTCTTGGCTGCAGGATCTCTTGCATTTTCAGCCTTGTCGAGTACACATGGCAGTGTCACGATTGCCATTCCACAGGCAGGGAAACTGAGTCTCAATATTTTCCACAAGGTAAGACAGCTGGGAACACTGGACACATCTACAGTTCCAGATCGGAGAGGATGATTGGAAAGGTCATGGGGCTGGGGCTTGAAGCTGCTTTTGCAGAGCACTTTATGCAAAATGGAGAGAGCGGTAACTGTCCTTTGTTGCTCCAGTTAGAAAGCGGCAACGCAGGAATATGAACTCAGGCTTCCTGACCCTTCCTCCGCGGCCCCTGACTCCAGAGGGCGTGCGGGCCATTCAGTTCTCCGGGCACTGACAGGCATAGGGGCGGACTTCTGCTCACTCACCCCACGTACTCTGATTTCTGTCCTCCTAGACCCTTGTTTTCAGTCCATCCTACAAGAAGTACGTAGGCCAACGCACCGACTCTGAATGTTGCCAGAGAGGCATTGAGTCAAAACCTGAAGTTAGACCCGCCCCCCTCCCCGCCTTCCTGGAAGGCAGTGGTATTGGAGAGAGAAACCTAGGGACGGTCCTAAGTATTATACTATACTCCCATATGCCAGGTTGAACATACATTAATCTTCGTGATGACAACAATGACAACGACAAGGTCAATAGCAATATTAACCAACATGTGCTTACTCTGGGCCAAGGGACTGTGCCAAGAATTTTCACTACATTATCTCACTTAATCCTCTCAAGAAACCTGTGAGGCAAGTAATATTATTATTTTATAAGTGAGAAGAGTGAGACCAGAAAGGTTAAGAAACTTGCCCAAGTTCACTTGGCAAATAATTAATCCAGGTTACTGGTACGCAGACCTCCTCACACAGCCCCCTAAGGCTACCTGCATTCCCAGGGTCCCTGACACCGCAGGTGAGGCGGCCGAATCCTCAGCACCATTCAGAAGTCCCAATATTACCTACCCAGAGTGCAGCCTGTATGCTGATGGTGGAATGACAGCAATCAAGACATGTGCCATGTGCACAGAAATTCCAGTGTTTGGAAATTGTAATTGTGACCTCTTGTAACCCCAGAATGCAAAGTTTCCAGAAAGAGCCAGCTGAACCCTGAGGAACACATCACCACGATCATCTTTCCCCTGAGAGTCTGAGGACCAGAGAGCATTCCCATTGGTTCAGAAAATTGATAAAACTTGTTAGAAATGTTTAGAACCTTGGAGAGATTAAAGCTTGCTCCCCGTGTTGAGTGGGTCAGATCACACAAATTGCGTGGCTTGCCTGGCACAACAGACTGCAATCTAAGTTGATTTATCTGCGGTAAACATTGCTTCTGTACAGCTGACAGGCTAAATAGAGTATTTTTTGCCTCACTCTGGTGCCTATTTTTCATCAGGTATCAGGTACTCAGAAGGTTCATTTGAAGACAAGCCATTGAAACAAGGCCCAATACATCTGACTCTGCAGCTGCAAGCCCCAGCCTCAGCCTTCCTGCGTGAGCCCGGACCAGAGGTGGAACCCACACGCTTGGCGCACTGGGACGACACTCTGACTGACTGAGTACCGGCCAGGGCCTCTGTCTCCTGGTTCCATCCCCACTTTCCTTCTCCCAGTCCTTGACATGCTTGGCCCTTTCGATCCACTTAGCAGGGACCAGACCTGGCTTTTGGCTTCTCTACAACATTTAATGCCTCAGGGCGACTCAGGGGATCCCCAATAACATGGCACTGGGGTCCAGACACCTAATGTCAACACACTCTCCACACCAGAAGCACTGAAGCAGAAGGAGGACACTATTATTCTTAGATAATCAAGAAGGTTCTTTTCTCCAAAGTTAGATAGAACCCTCCTGAGACCTGGGCTGACAGCAAAGCCTGGAAGAGACACTCAGCTTTTGGCTCAAATTGCCATGGCTCTCCAGTTCCTCTAAGGTCTGGGGAAGGACTTCACCCCTCCCAGTTACAATGACCACGTCAGCCTGATATGCAGAGCGAGAGCTGCGTAATTTATGATGTGTAAGACTGCAATCTGAACTAGGATTTCACAAATCAAGCCCAGTGGAAAGGTAACCCAGAGAGTCAGGACACCGGAACCCCAGCCCATGTCTTGGTGCGGGCTTTACCGCCTCTGCCCCTCATGGAGTAATCAGGACCCTGACCAGCCTCAGGCCAGACCGCTAGTTAGCAACAGAAATCTGAACAGGGAAGCGCTGGCCGCCACCTCTGATCTCAAAGCAGTTGTGTAAGTCAACTGAGAGTCCCCTTTCGGTCAGCGGTGGCCCTCGCAACTCTATTTTCCACACCCAGACCCTTCGCACATTTATATTGCCCCAGCTCCAAGAGTGCTACGCCTGAACAGGACCCTGGGGAAGAGGGCCCCAGTGTTTAGACAGCCTCCCGTCCCCCACCCTTCACTAAGGAAGACACCAGAAAGGCGAGGGGCCCCAAGGAGATGGGTGCTTACTGTGCTGGTCGCTCTTGTCCCTTGTCCCATCCACTGTGCCATCTGGAAGGATCCTCAGGAAGTGGCCCCCATTGCTGCAGTAGAGAAGTTTGGGTTTCTTATAATTCTCCAGAGGCAGATTAAACTTCTCAGTCAGGGCTGTGAACGTCGTGACTTCCCCTTCAGCCATGGCTCAGCAGCTGCTGGTTAGGGTCTTTTCACGGCTGAAAGAAATCAAACAAACCTGTAGAATGTTCTCCCAGCAAAGGTGCAAGGGACACTTTCGGGAAGGGAACGAGAGCCTCGGGGTGCAGGGCTCTGGTCGGCTGGGGACCACCGACTGGCCAGGTGATGCCCACAGTGTGGGGCCCGTGCGGTGGCCAGTGGTTAAGGAAGGATGGCCCCGGCATGGGAGGGATTGTCGGGGCATTGCTCACTTCCCAATTGGACACAGCTGCGGATCAAGCTGTGCGGTTTTTAGAACTTTAAATTTAATCATTTGGCCAAGGGAAAAAAATAATGTGTTGGTCCCTCCTTCTGATCCACACACATCCTCAAATTAAATACCGAAATTGCCCTAAAATAACACCCGGGGTCAGGCTGAAACCCACAAAAGCCGAGAGGCCGGCGCTGAGGTTTGCCCTCCCCCCTCCCACTGCTTGGACTGGGCGCCGCCAGGCCCAGGTGCAGAGGTAGCACAGGGGGCCCGGGCGCTTGGGGACTGGCGGACACGCACGGGGCCTCTCTGGCCTCCCACGGTAGAGGCGGCCGAGGGCTCGTGTGGAAAGGAAAATTCTGGGTTTGCTGTAGGAATGGAACTGGAACTAGGAAACAGCACGTGGGGGCGTTACTTGGGGGTTTAAAGGGCAGACACTGTACTAAGGGAAACTTTCGGAGACGTCCTTATGAAGGGTAGGCCGGTATCGCCTGCTTCCACAGCTCACCACACATCGCACGTCACACAGAGGGCGGTCCCTTGTACCGGGGCCATCTTCAGCCTAATTGTTGTCTAATGAGGCATACTTATTATGACTCAGAAACTACCATATTGCATATTATAATGCTCTAATGCTGTATATACCCCCTATATACAAATGGATAATGTACTAGTACAGAAATGTATCAATTATACCTCCAAGGATTAAAAAGCATCTATTGTTTCCACCACTTAGGAGAATGACATGCTGGGTTAACTACAACAAGACAGAGGCAAAGAGACCAGGACAGCAGCATGGGACCTTTGTAAGCGTGAGTAGATGCTGATTGTCACTTGGTTATTGATTGGGCTTATAATAATAATGATCATCATCATTAACATATTCTGGGCTACAAGTTAGTTCATGTAATCTTCACGGTAACCCTTTGAGACAGACATTAATGTTATCCCCATTTTTTTTTTTTTTTTAATAAAATGAAGCCGAAACTTAGAGATGTGCAGTGGCGTGTCCAAGGTCAACAGCCAGTAAGTGGTGGAGATGAGCCTCAAGATAGGTCTCTTGAAACAAAGCCCTAATGTGCCCTTAATCACCGGGAAAAAAAGTTCGGCGACCTCACTGATACTGCAGTGTTATAGTAGTTCCCCCGACCCCGTCCACGGTCTCCCTTCCAGTGGTTTCACTTATCTGCAGTCAACTGTGGTCTGAAAATATTAAATGAAAAATCCCAGAAATAAACAATTCCTAAGTTTTAAATTGTGCAGCGCTCTGCGTAGCTTGATGAAATCGCTCTGTGTCCTGCTCCGTCCTGCCTGGGATACGAAGCTCCCTTTTCCAGCGTATACACACTGTATTCACCTGTTTGGCACTTAGCAGCCATCTCGGCTATCAGGTTGTCACGGTGTCATAGTGCTTGTGTTCAAGGAACCCTTATTTTACTTCATAAGGGCCCCAAAGCCATTCACCTAACTTTTATTACAGTATATTGTTATAATTGTTCTATTTTATTGTCATTGTTGTTAGTCTTCTACTGCGCCTCATTTATAAATTAGACTTTATCATAGGTATGTATATATAGGAAAATGTAATATATAGGTTTTGGTACTATCTGTGGTTTCAACCACAAATTAAGTTATTTATTTGCGACCCAGACATCGGTCATTCCCCCCACCCACAGTGAGGGCTCTGGCCGCCGTGCGAGCCCTGCGGTGGGACCCCGGAATCTCCTCATCCCCGGGAGAACGCACGCCGCTAGCCCTGTGAATGCTGTGGGAGGCCAGCCAGCCTCCTGGGTCCTCCACACTCACCGTCCACCTGTCTGTCCCTGGGACAGCCTCACGGAGCTGCTCATAGAAATTAATTCTGCTATAAATGAAGGCGACCGTTTGGATAACTTGTCCTGGTGAGTTTGGAATTAGGATTTGTGTTGGACGCCTCCATTTGTTGCCTCCGCCCCAGGCGTGTCCATGTGTGTGATACATCCCTCCCCATCGGCAGCCGCATGGGACCGTCATGCTATCCCCAGTTTCAGTTGTTGTTTGAGGTCCCTCCGAGGACCTCTGAAGAGAACTCTGCATGTACTCTATAAACTATATTTAAAGTCAGACCACGCCAAATATCCTCTTTACATATAGCAAAACTCTGTCCAGCTCTTTTCACACAGCACAGAAACAGGTGGAAAATTGTGTTTCCATCTATTCCACAGGGAAGACGGCAGAGTTTCCCTTGCTCAGCACAGTGCCTCCTCTTCCCAAACCCTCAGTCTCTTCCAAACCCGCCTCTTTCTCCCAGAAGCCGCTAAGTCTCTGTGTCGACCTCTCTGTGTCCACCTCCCTCCCTCCCTCTCTCTCGCATTTTGTCTCTCCACTCAGCCCTTTTCCCACCCAGCCTCTCAATCTCCCTCCCACCCCACTTGCTTCCAGATCCCTTCTGAAGTGGAGCAATTCCGTTCTTCCAAACATGGTTCTTTTCACCCATCACCTTTCCAATAACATACAACATCCAATAACATTGCAAGATCCACCTTCCTTAAAATACAACTAAAAGATAATCAATGTTTTTTTAATCAATTTTTTCCAAGCACTATGTCCTTAATTCAGTGCAGAAAATAATAATTATTTACTAGTGGTTGCCATTTAACTGTACAAATAGCCATTTATATTGTCAGTCTTTGGTGGGCAGAATTTTGTTTCTTGCTGTCCCTGGGCTTTCTCCAGAGGAAGTCCCTGTGCCCCCAATTGTGCATGTTAGGGACGGCCTCCCTTCTGGATCCAGCGTCCGTGGAAAGTCTCCATTAAGATGTTCTCTAGGTGTCTGGTATTAACTTGGTTCTATCTACCTGCCTTCCTGCTCCCATCCATTGGGATGAAGGGAGACTGATGCCCAAGAAGGCTGACTGAGGTTGGACACACCCGCTCTGGCTAGGGGTTGTCCTAATGCTCCCATTCCTGGACTTTGTCCCTGCGGGGCTCTCCCCAGCAAAACCACCTCTGCCAGCAGCCCCCTGCAGTTACACAAGGCCACGACTCTGCTTGCTGCCTGCTCCCCCCCAGTAAGACGGTCAGGAATGGGGTGTTGGGGTGACTTCAGGTTGTTCCCATCACCCTTCGGTGCAGCTCCATACATGGAAACCTGAAGGGGACAAATCAACTCCTAAAAATAAGCCTTGAGTCAATGTGAAATTGACAGACTCTGGAAGCAGCATTTATGCATCAGGTGAAACTTTAAAAAATGAAATCCCTTTTGTTGCTGAAGGAAAAGCCAGAGGCACAAAAAGCCATTATTATTATTATTATTATTATTATTATTATTATTATTGCTTTATTACACAATTCCTTGCCAATCCAGTATTTATTAGAGGATGGGAATAAAGGAAGTCTATGATGTGATAAAACTATTAGACAGCAGTTTCAGCAGGCCCTTGGATATTTACACAAATTGCTCTAAAAAATGAATCCATTAACTACACGAAATCAGACATTAAGCATTAATGGAAATGTATAAACTGTGCTTCTTGTTATTATCTTTTTGTTGGCTCTCAGGGGAGGGGGCTATCTCGCTCTCTCTCTCTCTCTCTCTCTCTCTCTCTCTCTCCCTCCTCCTCCATGTGTGTGTTTTGGGAGATGGAAGAGATAAAGCCCAGGGGCCTTTATGTCATCGCTGAGTGCTAAGCTCAGCCCTTGGAAACCTGGGACACTGGTGAGGTTTTGGGAAAACCTGAAGACTCTCTCACCTTATTAGTGACACCAAAGTGAGGAGAACACCAAGCCTTTTGGAACATCTGTGGTAAGGCCGACATGCTGTGTCAGCTGCAGCTTCTGGACGAGAACGCGAACCCTGGCACACGGACAGGTTGTCAAGCATACACTCTCGTCCAGGAGCACAATAGTCACTGTTCAGTGTGGTACAGTGAGCCACGCTGTGCAGCCCCTTGTACACACCAACTGGCTCTGGCATCCTGTGTGGGCCACTCAACCCGTTCACCACCCTGCCTGCCTCAGGGTTGTCTGAAGGGTTAAGGGGGCTCACGAGTCATCACAGCGCTTGGAAAGAGTGAAAATATGACTTGACCTGGAGGAGACAGGAGCACCTGGTTATGCTGAACTAGTCAAAACCTGATGAGGTCTAGGTCATCTGTGACTGAGGCTTAATTTAAAATAATTTTTCAGTTAGTATGAAACTAGAATTTTTTATTTTCTTTCACATTTGGTAGAAATTAGCTAAGCTTCTCCCCCACCCCTATCATTCAAGCTGCCAAGATAGCAGAGAAATGAAGGAGACAAAGGTCACCGTTTCAGGCTAGGTTCTCAGCTCATCCACTGTTATGAAGTGTCATTTGTGAAGCCTGTTATATAGAGGGGAAATTGGTGCTCATTTTGGCCCTGGTGACATAGCTAGAAGGGAAGAGTTATGGTTCTAAGAATCAAGTGAGTGTTAATTTTTTATTTTGCTTTTAACCTCTATCACTGATTACACAATGCAGAATATCCATAGAGGGAGATATTTTGCAAAGTGTATAAAGCCACTGAAGGTAGACATGTAAGTGTCTGTTAAGGTGATAATTGGATGTGTCCTCAAATCCAGCATAGATAAAACAGGCTTTAACTTTGGCTCCAAATATGCTTTAAGCCCTTGCCTCCTGTCTCTATTAATGGTATCACCTCAAAGCTTAACTATTCCTTACTGATGTTAATTAACCTAGGTCTTTCTAAGTCAAGATGCATGTTAAATATTAAGGGTAACTATGAAAACATACAGAACACATTAATTCCAACCAGCAACTGGTAAAAATGAGGGAAATGAGACAAAATAAATAAAACTGTACTACCCAAAAGAATGCAGAAAAAGAAATAAGTAGAAAATTTTTTAAAATTGTTCAAAATTAGTTGGTAGAAATAGATCCAAATATATTTATAGTTACAATAAATGTAAATGGGCTACATTTATTAGCTACTGGGTTTTTAAAAAAATTCACCTATACCCTGAGTACAAAGGACATATTTAAAACACAAGGACACAGAAGTTAAAAGCAAAAGGATGAAATATAGATACCAATTGTTAACAAAAAAATTAGAAGTTGATATGACTATTTAATATATAAAGTAGGTCTAAAGCAAAAAGAATGATCAAGGATAAAAGAGATCACTGCATAGTGATAAATGAAACAATGAACAGATATAAAAAGTCTAAACTTGTGTAAATATGGCATAGCCTTAAAATATATAAAACAAAAATTGACAAATCCACAGTGATAGTGAGAGATTTCAATACATTCCTGTCCTAAATGATAGAGCAAACAGACAAAACTGTAATAAGGAAATAGAAGATCGAAATCCACAATGAACAAACTTAATGAATGAGCATTGAAGAACCCTGCACCCAACTATTAACGAACCCCGTTCTTCTCAAGGCTATCTGGAGCATTTTCAAAAAAGTGATCATGCATCAATTCAAAAAGCAAGACAACACAAATAGAAGAATCCATTTTCTTCAGACTACTCTTTGGTAGCGTAGAAACCACTCCCACACATCCCGCTGGCGACAAAACCCTTTCAGCTGTACCTTTTTAATATCTCCAAAAACAATCTTCTTCATTCCCACCGGGGTTGCTTTGGTGCAGACTCAACACCTTCCCTCCCTGGGCGGCTGAGGCCGGCAGGGCGGTCTCTCTTCTCCAGTGCGGCTCCCTTTTAGTCCCCCTTTGACCCTGCTGCTGTGGCCTTTCTAGCACATGAATCGGATCATCACTCTCTTGCTAAAGCTCTCTGCCTGTGACAGTGGGTTTCCTGCCGCCCTCAGGATAAATGGCACCCAGGCTCCACGGTGACCTGGGAGGCTTCCGTCCTCGGCTCCTTGCCTAGCCCTGCTGCCTTTTCTCCCACTGACCTGTTTTTCTTGTAGTCCCCCCGGCAGCCTCACACCCAGGAGCATTCTCTCTCTCTCTCTCCCTCCACCCCTGGCTAAGTCATACACCCCCCCCAAAAATGTATCTCAGGTATTTTCTCCTCCAGAAAGCCGATTTGGACACATCCCCCAGCCCTGGCCTCCCTGACCTTCCTCCACACCACACAAGCCGGCTTCAATCAGTTGACTCCCTAATGCTTCCGCTGCCAAGCTGTGTCTAGCGCAGCACCGGGAGTGACCGCCATGGGCAGTCCCTGTTGAAACCCTCAGCGGTTTTCTGTCACTCTGGGACATGACTGACGTCCCAGCAACTGCGGGGCTCTCTGAGGTGCAGCCCCGGCTCCCGACCCTGCCTCATCTCCCACCACACTCGCTCTCCAAACTAGCCTTTCATTTCCCGGAAACCGCTGCCTCCCCCACCCCTGACTTTTACCCCAACCATTCCCTCTCGCTGGAGTGCTGTTCCTCTTCACCTTCTCTCTACCCCACTTACCTGGTTAACTCTTGCTCTTTCTGCAAGTCTTAGTTCAATTGCCAAATCCTCAAGGAAACCTTTGCTGACTTCCTTAGCTGGGTCAGGCTCCCCCAGTTCTCAAAGGACCATTTAACATTTCCTCAGAGTTCTTACTTCAGTTTTTAATCATGCATTCATTTTTTGGATCATTTAATTAATACCTCTCTTCATGACTGTGCTATCAGCGTCATGGTAGTATAAATCAGTGTCTTGGTCACCATGGTGTCCTGGTGTCAGGAAGAATGCCTGGTACCTAATAAACACTTGATAGATATCTGTTGAATGAGTGAATGAATATAATTTCACTATGTTTACACGGCTATCTCCTTCATTAGTCTCTAAGACTCCCCCTATGCTTTCCCCCCCCCCCCCCCCAACCCCAGACCCAGTACTTAGCAAATGCCTGCAGTAATCAGTGTCCTGGGGGTATTCATTGATTGACTACCAGGCCAGTTCCTTCTCGGGACCCTCTAGTGGAAATGTTATCAGGAGATTTAATCCTCAGGTATTGGTAGAGAAACTAAGCCATGAGCCTAGATGTATTTTAATTGGGTAAAAATTGGGCTGAATACCATACCTTTGGTTTAAAGCAGGCCCAAACCTGGCTCTCATCTTAAAGAAGATAGTGCGCTTCCTTACTTCTTCAAAAGAAGTATCATGGCATGTAAAAATTTAAAGGAAGGTATCAGACCCTCCGGGCTCAAGTCTAGCCTTCTTCTCTGACCAAGACACAGTTTGTGTGATCGGGGAAAGAAGTTCCAGGCTTCGTGACCTCCGCTGAGTGTCAGGTTGGCAGGGCCCCACTTCACACCCTCTGGGGAAGGAACGTTTGCCTGAGAAAGGGAGGCAGTGTGTTCTCTCTCTCTCTTTCCTCTCCTCCGCCCTCCGCCCTCCAGGATCGGGATGGGCTGAGGTAGGAGGGCAGCCAGGCCAGCCTGGCTGGGAGCATCTCAGCAGGCTGCTCCCCTGCCAGCTCTGATCCAAGAGCCGAGATCTCACCTTCTGAAGTTGGCAGTAAACAGTGGATGTGGCCATGGGACGGACTTGAAGGTGGTGTGCACAGGTGGTGGCTCCTACAAGCGTGTAAAAGCCAATTATGCAAATATTTGGGACTCTTTTTTTGAGCCTGCTTGAGATCAGCCCCAGTGAGACTATTTAACAGCACAGAAATAGGCAAACAGTATAAATCAGGGCTTTTTTCCCCTCTACTTCTAGCTTTCCTTTACCTTCCCACCTTCCCCACCCCAC
This sequence comes from Pteronotus mesoamericanus, assembly GCF_021234165.1. Taxonomy (NCBI): domain Eukaryota; kingdom Metazoa; phylum Chordata; class Mammalia; order Chiroptera; family Mormoopidae; genus Pteronotus; species Pteronotus mesoamericanus. Next base: position 20,857,681 of record NW_026555084.1, on the reverse strand, counting down.
TTCTTTTTTCCCCCTCTGATAACTGGTTTACCAACATACTACTAATCTTGGGTTTAAGTCCTGGCCAGATACTTGTTAGCAAGTTACTCAGTCTTACAGACTCTCAGTTTCCTCCTCTGCAGAACAGGGTTCCACAACAGTCGCTACGGCATAGCTTTAAGCATTAAGTGATAGTCTGTATAAAGTGCTGAGTCCAATACTTGATAACTAAATAAGCTTTCAATAGCTGTTAGTTTGGTTAATGTTCTCTATGAATCACATGGTTTAGCTTTTTCCATCTGTGCTATTGATTTTGGATTGAGGAAACATGATTTTAAACATTTAGCAATATGTTGGCAATACTGGAAAATATCATTTTCTATATATAGGTTAAAAATGTTCATTATCGCCTATGTGTAATGATATTCTCTTCTCATTTGCTTGGTTGCTGACTATGATATACTAGTGACCAGTTCTCAGTATATTTCATTGATTTTTGTGTGTTACTGTCCAGGATGACAGAGAACCTGGGGTTCAATAGTCTTTTATTGCCTCTTATTTAATTCAGGGTCCTTCTAATCCTAAAAATTCCCCAAGTCACTGATAATAAACTGTCCCCTGGCTTCCAGAATAAAATATTATTTGCAGAAGATCAAGGCATCATACTCTAGAATACCAACCACCTCTACTCAGTACCTGCCATGGGTAGAATCCTGCAGATGTCCTGGGAATTGGAAAAGGAAAAGGAAAAGGAAAAAGGAAGACCTGAAACTTCTAGTCCACAATTATAAAGTGCAAAAGACTCTGAACACTAGACCTCTTTCATAACTCAAATTGTGGCAAAAACTGACCCAAACTGTCCTGCGACTAAAATCTTTATTTATTCCATTTAGTGTTAATATTTATATAATCCAGGGCAGAATTAGTAATGTATTCGACTATAGAAAACTGTCCCATACCCCACTGGTATGTTCCATAATATACAATATATGTACCATTCTGCCTTTCTAAAATCCCCCAAATTCTGGATTCTCAAATATGTGGAGCCCCAAGGCTTCTCATATCAGGGATTTCTGGTCCTGCAGCAGAATCACAGTGCCTGCCTTTGAGGAGGTCACTCTCTGGCCACAGCAGGCTCATCAAGCTGCTCTTTCTGCTTCAGAAAAGCAGGGCCTAGAAGCCTGGAGCAAGTGTAGCTGGCAGGAAGTGGTCACCCAGCAGCTCAATCCCAGCCTTAGCTCTCATGCTCCTTAATGAAAAATAGAAAATGTGAGCAGACATTCCCCTCCCCCCCCCAAGGATCTCCTCCAGTACCCTTTATTTCTTCCCTTGGTTCTGGATCTTTAATTCTCTGCAATCTGGCTTTTCTACCCCCAGAACACTTCCTCCCCTCGAGCATTATTCATTCGGAGGTCAGGAATTCTTTTAAGAGTTTAGAGAAAACAGCCTCCAGCCTGAGTGGAGGAACCGGGCGGGGCGTTCGCTGGTGGAGCGGCTGCTCTGTTCTGCCTGAACGTCAGTGCTACACCCCAGTCCAGGGCATCCCGCAGGCTCCCCACCGTCCCAAGGCCCTGCACACATCTCAAACAGAAATGTCCTTCCTGCAGACTGATGCGTTAAAGCCCGGAGCTTTAGCCAAATGCAAAGTGATTCTGCAGAGGCCCCAGCAGCACTCACCCCTTCTTCCAACCTTCTCACTGACAGGGCTCCACAAATCCTTCGACTCTGTCGCACAGGTTACAATCTCTAGAACCAGCCCGGCAAGGACATGTCTTTCTCGGAGTCTGCAGACCTTCCAGCTCATAGAAAAGATAGTCTGTTTGCTTGGTCTTTTTTTTTTTTCTTTATTTCCTGATGCAGAAAATTTGGCTTTTCCAAATTCATTCTTTCATAGTACGTGTTTGTTACGTCTCTGGCAATGCCAAGGGCTTGTTCTACTTTATGTTTCCCAATAGCCTGCTTTGGGCATACCCGTTAATAATAAAATACGTCCATAAATTATAAACTAGTAACCTTTTCTCAAAAACTTACTCTGTACCAAGTATAGGCCTACAGTGTTTTCATACATTGTTTTATTTAACCCTCAAAGAAATTCTGTTAGGTAGGCATTACTTTTCTTTTTTTCTTTCTTTGTTTTTTAGCCTGGGAGGTAAATGAATAAAATTTTCTAGCCAATCATTTACCCTAGCTGGTTCAAAGTCCCAACGTTTAATGAACAGAACAGGGACACTGCCCTGAACTGAACTCAAGGCGTTCACTTTTTATCCCCCATTTTCCAGCTAAGGACCAGAGGCTTGGGGAATTTAAATAATTTCTCCGAGGTCACACAGTTAAATGAATGTTAGAGCCGAGGCCTGAAGGGAGGATTTTCTGCCTCTCAAGTTCATTATTTTAATTGCCAAGAAACATGGGAAAGAGAAGAAAACGCCCATTGGACTGAGCGAGCCTCAGCTTCTCTTGTTGTCACCCCACCAGCCCCTGTGGCCACGTAGCCTGGTGACAGTGTTCTGAAGGAGACGCTTGTTTTCGCTGAACGGAGTCTTGGCAAGTCCCTAGCCGGGCACAGAACTGTCCTCTTTCACAGCTGCACCGTGACCTCCTCCCGATTGTCACTCTGCTGCTTCCCCCAAATGACCTAGCATCATGCGAGTCTGTCTTGATCTTTGTCACAGCACAGTCACTTGCCATTGCTTCTAAAAGGGCTGAGGCCCGGCCAGAGACCACTGGGGGCACTGCGCGAATGTCCTGCGAGGCTAGAAGCCCCAGGACAAAGGCAAGTTCTCACAGCCTGAGGGCCCTATGCCTGGGTTTTGTCTTTTGTTGGTTCATTAACTACGTGAGTGACCAGGCAAGTTGTTTACTGTTTCTGGTCCTCAGCTGCCTCATCTGTAAACTGAAGCTGTTAGCGAGAACTGGTCTGGTCACAGTGTCACGAGGAAAGACTAGATTAAGGCCTCAGAAGGGCCCTGCATTCAGTGAGTGTGTAGGAGATAGAAGGCATTGTTGCTAATAAGGGCGTATGTTTCAGTGTGTTGGTTGTTTACATCTTTATAGCAATTGGGCTTTTACGAAGCATTTTATATGAGTAAACAAGCATCTCTGAGTGCCCGTTGTGTAGACACTACATTAAGTATTTTACAGTCATTTTGTATCTGCTATTCCGTCTACTCTACGGATAGATGCACACTTTCCCTTTTCCTCCAGCTGAGAGAACTGTGACGCAGGAGCTGAGCAGCTTATCAAAGCAAAGCCGCGGTTTAGCCAAGAATAAAATCCTCAGTTCTGAAACGTCAGTTTACTGTGTCGCCCCTCTGTAGGGCAGCCTCATATTTCCAGGGTCCCAGGCTCACTCAAAACATTAAATAATAAAAAGGACAAAACTCACATTTCTGCCAGACAGATGCTATCCAGCCGTCTCGGGAAGAATGGTTAGCAGTCCCTGCATGCAGTTTTGTGTTTTAAGGTACTTGGATACGGAAGAGGAATGTAAACTCCACGGAGCTCATTCCACATGTCAGAGTCTATTCTGGTTCTTGAAAGCGGGCCACCGAAGCCCCAGCTCTGCCTCGGGAGCTACATTCCTGCAGAGACATCCAGCAGCAGGTGGGAATCCGCGGGGTGCAGGATTTGCAGAGGGACTCAGTGAGAGTCACAGCCGAAGGGCAGGAAGAAAATAGTCACCTGCCCCAAGCCAGCCTTCCAGTGACTAGTTTTTGCAGAGCTACATCAGGATAGCATAAACCTTGTTTCCTTTTGCATTCTTTCATTTTAAGGGCTTTGGCTATTTTTAGAGCCTCGTTTTATTTGCCAACTCTCCTTGACCTCACACGAAAAGTCCAAAAGGGATGGCGCTCCCATTCGCACTGTCCGCCCAGGCTCGGCGTGCCTGGGGGCTTGCACGGTCCTGCGACCGCAGCGTTGGTATTCCACGCGCTGATCTGCACACAACCCGGCCATTGGCGGGAGCTAGGCCTGTTTTATGGGAAGGAGATGGTGCAAGAGAACATGACCCAAGGCTCCGGGAAATGACTGCTGTTTGATAAGCGATGAAAGAGCTTGGAAGTGAGTCGAAATTCTGTATCCAAGAAGCTGAGCTAGGAAATCTGCCTTAAGTATCTAGCTTCTCCAGGAAGGTGCACAGTGTAGAAAAGATGGCATTTACCAGAAAAGTCACAAGGACAGGTAGGTACCAATAACTGTGACAGCACAGTCATCAGTCAGCTGCGGCCTCTCACAGCCATTTTCTTCAATTTTGGCAGGTGGCTCAAAGCATGGTTTCAACACCACGTGATTTTCCTCCTTGTTTATGTCTTTTTTCTAACTGACCTTTCAAAGCCATTTATATCCCCCACTGTCCACTACTCCTGCCTCATGTTTTATAGATCAAAGCACCACTCTAGTGGGTGGAGTGGTTTGAAAAATGGAGAATTTCTGCATTGTTGGCCTTCAAAAGCAGATTAGGCAACAAAAGCAAGAAGAAATGTCAGAGTGACTTCTCCCAACTTCTCTGGCTGCCATGTTTTTGCACATAATTCCTCTCAACTTCTAAAGATCCTGCATTCCTTGGCTCCTCCCTGGTGCTGTCAGGTTGAAGGGGCTCCTCTGGAATTTGCTAACTCTGGACATTTGGATGGGCCCACGGGTTGGTCAGACAAAGGCAGAACATTGCCCAGTGTTTTCATGATATATTCTTGAACCCCTCATGGTAAATAACTTTTCTATAGGTATATTCATATAAGAGTAAATTAACAAATAAATGGGTATTGCTCTCCAAAATTGCCCTCACAGGAGTTGTAAAATTTCACACACTGTAGGGAGTTTGATTTGATTTTCAGAAATTTTTAGCAGAGCATTTTCTTTTTCTTTTCTCTTTCTTTTCGATTTTAGAAAGGGGAAGGGAGGGAGAAAGCGAGAGAAGGAAACGTAAAGCAGTTGAGCCCACATCCGAGGCGTGCGCCCCGAACTGACAGCCTTTCGGTTCCTGGGATGGCACCCGGACGACAGCCACCCTGGCCGGGCTGGCGCGGCATTTCCAGCAGCGTGATTATCATGAGCTTCTCTGAGTCTAATCGTGTCGCACCCACTGTATCTGGGGGAGTTCGTATCACTCCCCTGTCCTCTATCTCAGACCCAAGTGTGTTTCTTGTGTAATATTTGTGATAAACTATTATTTCATTGGTATATTTGTTTCCTGATTACTGTCTGTTTCCCTCCAATATATCACATACGCGCACACACAAACCCACCAACACACACACGCAGGACTGCAAGCCTCATGAGGACCCAGGTCAGATTTGTTTTGCTCACATTACATGTCAGCTTCTAGATCTGGGCCTGGCACATAATAACTGCTCAATAAACGTTTGGGAATGAGTGATTTCAAGAAGCCTGTTCTCAAAAAACCTGTTGGGTTAAAAAAAAAATAACCAAAAATAATCCCCATGGAAAAAGGTGATATTTAAGGTTATTTTCCATCTTCGGCAGATCCTTTTAAGTTTGGGGAATAGTGTTTGGCTGAGAATTGTGTTTCCCAGGGAAAAGGGTTGGAACGACTGGTCACCCACATAGTGCAGATAAGGAATCGTGGGAAGCCTGCCGCTTTTTTTTCTCTTAGTTTCCCTTCTCTTGATCTATCCTTTTTTTCTTCCATTATTTACTAAATGCTAATCAAATATATACCAGGCATAGTAAAACAGGGGTAATAATACACCCACCCCCCTCACAGGATTGTTGTAAGGCTCAAATGAGATCACTATATTTAACAGCTCTTGGCAAGGTACCTGGCATAGTAAGTGCCTGACAAATGCTAGCCATTAACACTATTATCAGAAATATTTATGGAGCAACTGTTATGCACCTTCTTTTTCAGAGCCTCCAGATATGGAGAAAAGATTTGTGATGATTTGTGTCACCAGCATTCTTTCCATAGTATCTGTTTTCAGAGCAGAGGGTTACATAGTGGCCTCTTCATGTTACAGGTGGGCAGGGCCAGCAGGCCAGGACAAGAGTGAGGAAAGGAACAAAATACCCAAATTTTGAATACTACTGATTTTTTCCTTTTGCCTCAGACTCCTTATATGGCTTGGCCCAACACTGTTACTGATCCTGTCTTTTTTTAAAAAAAAAAGAATGATATTTTGCCCTGGCTGGTGTGGCTCAGTGGATTGAGTGCTGGCTTGCAAACCAAAGGGTCACTGGTTCCATTCCCAGTCAGGGCACATGCCTGGGTTGCAGGCCAAGTCCCCAGCTGGGAGTGCACGAGAGACAACCTCTCTCTCTAAACGTAAGCAAATCTTTAAAAAAATTGATATTTTGTTATCATGGGGTTTTTTGCATGAAATGTGACTTTTAAAAAATACTGCATTGAAATGTTATTCATCTTGATTTCTGAGTAAATTTTGCATCAGAAGAAAGTACATCCCTCATCCCAGCCTAGTCCCAGCCCTTTTAACTAGTCCAAGTTTCTCTCACCTCTCAAAACTGAACCCTTCGACTCTAGTCGCGGGCTATCAAGTTGACATACTCATCAACTTGAGTGGCCAGCAGCAGCGCAGTCCACCGTCAGCTCCGGGCTTACCTTCTGAAATGGCCTCTCTTTTGTACGTGGCTCCCTGCACTCATTAGACACAAAGCCAGAGGGATTTTGAAAAACCTACCTCAGATTGGTCACGCCCGACTTTAAAACCTTCTGTGGCTTTCCATTTTCATAACCCTGCCCATGGCCTACAAGACCCCGTGTGGCCCAGCCTTACCTCCCGTCACTCCCTCCTGTTGCCCACTGCACTCCTGCCTCGCTCTCTCCTCTCAGATCCTTGGTCCACTGTGGTCTTAGCCATACAAAGCTTCCTCCATACAAACTGTTATGTGCCCAATCATTTGCAATAAATAAATACCCATCCATGTGTGAACTTGATGTCTCTCTCCCTCACTAGGCTGGAAATGCCTGGAGGACAGAGCCATGTTTAGTCACCATCGTCTCCCCAGTCCCTAACCCTGCCTGGCACAGAGATGATGCGCCAACGTCTGTTGAATGAATGAGGGAGGGAAGGGCATGAGTGAGTAAGTCAGCCTTCAGCTTGTAAAATCATGACCTAAGGACGCAGCCACACACTGGGAGACTTACTTCCGTGTCCCGTTCTGCTCTCTGTCATAATGAACTTTGCTCCTCTAAAGTGTGTGTTTTTCCCCTAGATTATTTTTATAGAAAAAAGTGGAGCAAATATAGAGATAATTATTGATTCTCACTCATGAAGTCCCTCTTCCCTATCACCAACATCCTCCTGAGAGGCTGCTGCAGGATTCCTGAGAACCACAGGAAATAAGTCCACTAACCACTTGAAATGCTGTTGCAAAAATAGACGAGACTTGACCATCTTCCTGTGAAAGGGCCTCTTTCCGCAGGGCAAACACTGCAGAGGAATTTTATCTGCTCTGAGGTGCCTCCCTCATTAGTCGGCCTCCCAGCGACATTTATCTGGGCAGGCTCAGAATCCTGTTCTGAGATTGTCCCCCCACTGATAGGTCAACACCTGAGCAAACGGCTCATTGCACAATATATATTATATATTCCTTGACAATCTGATCATTTATAACCTGACTTTATTCAGTACACTAGGATTTTTTCCCTCGTAGGTAAACATAAATCCACACCTCCATTTGCAGTGGCTGCACAGGAGCACACTATGTGGACGTGGGACGCTGTGATAACTAATCCCCTATCATTGAGCATCTAGGCTGTGCACTGCTTGTCAGTATTACAAGCATGGGGTTTGGGGTGGGGCTGCCACCTGCGGCCTCAGCAAGTCTCCTAGGGGACCCTGGGGCACACCAGAGTGCACCGGCCCCTGGTCTGGGTAACCTTTTCTTTCTATATCAAGAGAGAGGAGAGGAATTCAGCCTGGAAGGGAAGGACCAGCTTGATTATTTTTCTCCTTTTAGCAAAGTCACTGAAATCTCTCCAAATCTACCCTCCTTGTTTTCTTTAAAAGCAGTGGCCCGGGGACACTGCCCATTTTGATATGTTTATTTTTTTTCTCTTTCTTTCCATTACTCATATTTCCTTTACTGAATTATTGTTTGTCCCTGCTGGGGGGAAGGAAATAAAACAGGTTGAGGTGCAGTGAGCGCAGGCTCCAGGCCCCTCGCCCTGTCCCGCTGTGTGTGCGGCTGGGGCCGGAGGGCTTCCTGTCTCTGTAGAGAGAGGGCGCGGCCTCCTGCAGGCCTGTCACCGTGTCTTGACTTAATTTGTGTGGCTCTGAGGCTCTGGTGTGCTCTTTATGGTGGCGCCTGTTGGAAAGGCCCACTTTCCTCTAAACTAAGCTAGAGGCTAGTTCTGAAGAGTTAACTGGCGCCTAATCACAGTATATGAGCCCATAATAAGATAGAATCAGGCCTCCAGGGTAGGAAGGTCATATGGCTCAGAATTCAATGAGGTTCTGTTATGTTTCTGTTTCTCTCTGCCTCTTATTTTATTGTAAACTTGTTCCAAGCTGTTCAAAAATTTGAGTACTTATTCATTCACTTGACACATATTTAATGAGCACTTACTATGTGCCAGATGTGAGGAATATAGCAGAGAGAACAGGACAGACTCGATGAGGTCCTCTTGAAGTTCACATTCTAGCAGGGAAGACGCACCATAAAATGGATTTCCAGTGAATGGAATGTTACAGAACCTAAATCCAGGACACCATGGGAGCCAGATAATAGGTGACCTGAGGAGTCTGGAAGATGGGAAGACTTCCTGGAGGAAGGGACATTTACATTTTCTTAAGAGGGAGAAGTTAATCAGAAAGAGCATGTGCAAAGGTCCTGGGCCCAGGAAGAGCATGTTTCTTTGGGGGGACTGAAAAGAATCCACCAGGGATGAGGAGAGAGAGCAATTGTTGGAGACACTGGAGGGTCATTTCATGCAGAGCCCTGTAGGCCTTTGTCTATAGGACTGTGGAAAACCACTGGGCAGTGCAGGCTGGGGTGAGACGTGGTCAGATTTTCATTTTTAAAATGTCCCTCTGGCTACTGAGTGAAGGGAGGAGAGGCAGGAGCAGGAAACTAGAGGCACTGGTCCCTGTAAAGGTAGCAGGGCCTTACTTAGGATGGTAAATGTGGGTGCAGGCCAAATGTGGCGTCCACTCCTCGTGGCCGGCCAGGGTATCTTGGACTCACTAGCCTTCTCTGAGGGAGTCAGCAGCATTTAGCCAGTGCACAGTACCAAGAATTTAAACTTGGTGTTAAAAATTCCACCACCAAATATGCCAGGAAATAGAATTCCCAGGTGAGAGAGTGCCACTTTGGGAATATGGGGCTTGTTAATTTTCAGTAGCAGATTTGGCAGTGAGGCACCATGTGACTTAGTAGATGACAAGTAGTGCTATGGAGCCAGAGTTCCTCTCTGCCTGGCCCGCCGGGCTGGGCACTGGGACTCTTGTCCCTGCTCTTCTCCATCCTGTCCTGACTCACCAGATGACTGGACAGATCGTCTGTCCCTCAGCTGCCTGCGTCTGACCTTAAGAACTGAATTTCCGAGTCATGCTACTATACTCTCTAAAACCTACAAGGCGTGTCATCCGTGGGAGGCTGGAGGGCAGGTCAGACACCCAGGAGGGGTGGGGGGTGAGGAACAGTGGCCTTTCGTCTGCCTCCTGGTCTGTGATTTGGTGGGGCTTGGTGATGCCAGAGGAGGAGGCTGAGGTCATTTTCAGGGCACTTCATTCATTCGCTCAACAAATGGTTGTTAAGAATCTATGTTCCTGTGCCTGTTCTCCCATGGTGAACAAAGCCTACAGAGTCTCACTGCCATGGAGCTTATAGTCCAGCCATTGCCTGAGGCGCAGCCAGTGCCCACGCTGCCCCAGGCTCTCCTGGCCTTAGTATTGAGTAAGAAGGCCCAAGAGTTCCCTGGCATCGACTCCATCAGTGGTCTGTAAGGAGACTGAACCCATCTGCAAATGCGCCAGGTTTGCTCTCCTCTCCAGACCTCTGCACTTGCTTTTCCCTCGGCCTGGACCTCTCTTTGCCAGTATTGCCGCCAGTCCCCTCTCAGCCCCCAGGATGTTCCTACTTCTCCTTCACACTTCACCTCAGGTTCACTCAGACAAGACTGCCGTGCCTGCCGGCCCCAGGTCTGGGCCCAAGACCCGGCCTGCTGCCCGTCACTCCCCTGTATTTCACTGGAGCTCTTACTGCACTGTTCCTCCCCCTTGACTTTGCTCCATTAGGGCAGAGCCCTCGCCCATTTTTCCTTCCAGTGTCCTGCACAGGCCTGGTACATAAAATGTGCTTACCAAGTATATGTAGAGGGGAGAGGAGATGGGCGGGGAGTGCTGATCCATGCCGTGCTATGCAGCTTACTGGTTTTGCTGAAAAGGCAGCTCTACACTTAGAAGTCCCCCTAGGAACCGAAGCCGGAGAAACTATACTAATTTGCCAGTTGTCATACCAAACCCAGGTATGAGTATTTTGATTGATTAAATCAACCCCAAATTAATTCTATATATTGCTAAAGCCATCTATCCCTCCCCACAAAACCAACAAGCAGACCAGAGAGATGAAGAGAGTAGGGAAGAAATGAGGTTGACTCAGTATATTATTATTCATTAATCCTTTCAACAAATAGTTATTAAATACTATTATTTATCAGGCACTGAGGCAAACAGAAAAAAGCAAAGCCCCTGTTTTCATAGTCTATTTTTAAGTTTTAAAAAAGTCAACAGCTGAATAGGAAAATGTGAAATTGAGCCAATTCCTGCATCTTTCTGTTGAAGTCGGACAGACAGAAGTCAGCGGTGGCGGGAGGAGGAGAGCGCCCGGCACTGGGGTGTGGCCAGGGGGGCGTCTCTGAGGAAGTGACATTGAGCTGAGACCTTGGGGACAAGCAGGAATTCAGCAGGTGGGTTCAGGGGGCTGTGCAGGGCCACATGCTCCCAAGTCCCCCTCACCAGCTGGAGGAGATGGCCTGGTCTTCATGAACAAGGACAAGGAGCTGACACGTTTCAGGGGAGAAGCGTCAGGCTGTCTAAACATCTTCTATTTGTTAGCCCAGAACAGGCAGGGGACTCAGATTAATCCAGCATTTCGGGGCCCGCAAAAGTTAATGCAATTTATTAAAGGACAGATGCTTCTCCGAGGACCAGCAGTGCCTCCATTCCGAACCTGTCCTGATCTTACCAAGCCAAGCTGTTGTTTCCTCCTGTAATTAGTCATTTACACTCTCTGGTTGGCCCCACTAGTGAATTCTCAACTCCTCAAGGGCAGGGCTTGGATCTTACACATTCCCTTTCCCCATCGACACACACTCTGCCTTGCACTTAGTAGATGCTCAGTGAATATTTGTCGACATTTATCAAATTGAATAAGATTCCTGGCCAATACTTTGTAAATATACCTACTTTTAAAACAGTTTTGATGCGGGGTGCGGGAGTGATAGCTTTGGAGCATAGAACTCTTGCAGGAGACCTGCACGTGGGTGGTGCTAGGGGAGCATGTTGAATGCCTCAAGGCTTTCTCGGGGGAGGGGTCCAGATAAGGGAAGGAAGTTGTGGGGGTGCAAAAAGAAGGCAAGGCAGGGAGGACCAGCTGGGCATTTGGCTATTTGGGTCAGTGGTGGTAAAAAGCCGTTGAAAATCACCTTGCACGCTCTGTCCAAAACTCTGCCACCGAAGTTCATCTTTGCTCTGAGATTTCTGCTGTCTGTCTGGTCAGTTTCTTGATTTGGGATTTGGTTGGGGTTTCCTCTGTCACTTTCTTTCTTTGAAGGGAGTTTATTTTCTCTGTACACAGAATGTTTTATCCTGAGTAATCTAGGTCTATGCAGCTACAATGTCTTTTTTGTTACTTTTAATTGGTATTTTAAAAATTGAATCAGTGTTCAATCCAGAATTCATAGCAAATGGAAGCAGTATCACCACAGAGACTATAAAACCAGTATCATTTGCCACAGAAGGTAATTGTAGAAAGAAATAGGATCAAAATAAACTATATTATGAAATTTTTTAAATAAAAAAGTTATATAACTAATTAAATCTAATTTATCTGTATGTCATATTAAGTACTTCTCTGATGTCAGCCCCTGATTTTATATACCAGCACTTCAACATAGATACTGTTATTCTCATTTTCACAGACGAAAGAAGTGTGAGGAGGTGTTTTAATCTGAATGATCATTTACTTTTGTTGTTTGCAAATGGTCTATTGGAGCTAAAAAGTAGAAAGTGAGGCTGGAGGTTATTAATTTTTAAAATAGACACTAATGTATTGTTTAACTATATACTTTTGAAAGTAAAGATAAAATCTGAAGAAGCGTGAGAGAACAAAGGAAAAAAGCAAGGGCAGGAAGAGGCTCTGAACTACGGGCGTCAGGGAGAGCATCAGCTGTGGCCCCTTGGCTTCCCGGGTCACCACGTGGATGCACTTGGCAGTGACTTCACCTCAGTTTAGGATGAGGAATGGCCCAGTAAGAAAAGGATTCTGTGAAGACCTGGAAGGAAAGAGAGGAACCAGGTGCTTTGCTTTCCTCTTGGCTGTAACTTATTAACTAAATTCAGGTTCATTTTCCTTATCCTCTTGGGCTGGGAGTAAAGTCCTGCTGGAGGCTTGAGTATAGCTCTTAGGGGCTGTTTCAAGGTCAGAAAACTCACATGCAAGTAACTGTTTACATCAGCAAATCCAGCTGCATTGTGCAAGCACTTGACCGGCCCCGGACTCCCAACACGAAACAGATGTCTGGGCAGCACAGAGAAAATACAGGGGCTCCTGAACTGGTAGGAATTTGTTCTGATGAGTTGGGAAGACGAAAGGAGATGGAGTGGCACTGGATGTGCCGAGAGTTGACGGCAGCAGGGACTACACAGACCTAGCCTTGCGCTGGCCTGAGCCACCTGGTCTGCGGAGGAGGAGCTCCAAGGGGCTGTGAAGTCCGGGCTGCTTCCTTTCTGGAGAAAGCCAAGTCGCTGCATGTGTTGGACCACAGGACTTTGCACTGCCTTTTGACCGGGGCGTGGAATGAGATGGGGTCCCCCAGGCCAGAGGAGGGGAAGCGGGATCAGAACTAAGATTCCACTTGGCGCTCAGCCACAGAAATGGCTCTTCTACTTTTTGTCTGCTTAACATCGCTGTGATCTGCATATCATCCATGTGATAGATTGTGGAGTAAACGTCTCCCAATAAATAAAGGGTTGCCTGATTAGGTTAATCATTATGTTCAACATTTTTCAGGTAATGTTACCAGCTGGAGATATTAATAAATAATGAAACACCAAGTCCTCCTTAAAGAACCAGGCACATGCACTGTATCCGGCGCCTGCCAGGGAGCGGCGCGTCATCTGACCCCTCGGCTGGACAAGTGCGCTTTCATTCCCTTTTGGGCGCTACCCTGTGGATACTCTTTTAGTAAATTGCAAAGTTGAATACTGTGATAAAATTCTCCCTTGAGGAGAGTGATGAAATTAAGACAAAAAAAATCATTTAAGATATTAAAAACTGTGATTTTAAAAGATGATTCCTATACATATGCATTGCAAAAAGAGACTACAGATTACAACCCTCTCCCCCAAAATGTCGTTGGGTAACAACCATCATTGGGTGATAACATTACAATGATTTTTTTGTTTTCTTCTTTATATTTTTCAGTATTTCCCTAAGTTTTATAAGTAGCATGTATTAGTTGTATAGTTAGAAAAATTCTTATTTTAAAAATCCATTAAAAAATACTGTGCATACCTCTTGCTGCAGCCTAGAGTTCATACCTTGAGTTCATGCTAAAAGTTTCTCACTCAACTGTCCCTCTAGGGAAAGATAGCTTCTTCTCCTTGGATAAAGCTGGAACATTTCTCAGAAGGGAGCAACAGCTGACCTTGAGATTCAAAATGGTACCCATGAGGGAGGCAATGGCTAAGGGATTAAGCTTCCAATCCTTATTTTGTACTCAGCAGAGAAAAAATAAAGTTTCTCTTATGTGATGGCCTTTTTTTTTTTTTTTTAAATCTGATCCTCACTTCTTCTTGTCTTCTGTCACCAGACCCTTGGTTACAATGAAGTATGTCTGCATTTGCATCCCAGCTCTGCAATTTGCTAACCGTTGGCTCTTGGCCAAGTCATTTCTAATCTTTGTGCCTCCTTCTGTTCAACTGTAAACTAACAGGCTTATTATGAGGATTAAATGAACTAATGCCTGTAAGCACATGTGAGCACAGCTATGACCATTACCCCACTGACTTATCCTGACCATCCTTCCCAGCTACTTGGCAGAGAACATTTCTTCTGACTTAGAGGATACTCTGTAATCTCAAGCCATACCCAGAACAATGGCCTTGCAGAAGGGCCTCAGGAACACTCAAATGGAAGGGAAGGCTTCCTACTTACCTGCTGGCACAAGGCGTGTTTCCCCGCAGAGGCCTCGAAGTCTCTGCCCGAGCAGCGAACCGCACTCACCGAGGATGCTCCTGGGAACCAGGCTGCCGGCCCCAGGCTGCTGGCCCCAGTAAGTCAGCGCTCTCTTTAAGCTGCTCCTTTTGGGCTTGCTGACTCAGAACATCTTAGGTCATGCTGAGACAGCCTTCTCCTCCCCACCTTCCCTGCTTCTACCTGCTGTCCTGGACGTTTGTCATCCCTTTGCCCAGCATCTGAAGCCCCCTCCCACTTTTGAGGGCTACTCACCCCCGCAACACACACACACACACACACACACACACACACACACATACACACACACACGCGCGCGCGCGCCTTGGTCTGGCTGGATTGTTCCTACAGCATGATGCTAGGCCACCACACCACCCCAGTGATTCTGTCGGCAACCCCAGTGTCTCTAAATCCTCTTTTTGCTTATATCAGTCAGAGTCAGTTTTGGCTGTTTATAATTAAGAAACCTCCCTCTTTGTTCTTCATACCAACTTTGGCATAAATCCTACAGCTGTTGGTTCCCCAAACCCGCGGAGCTTCCATGGCGTATCATCTGTTACACTGGTTATAACATTTTATTATAATTGCCTGCTTATCCTCCCCTAGACTGTTAGCACCCTCAGGCCGTCTTGATCACTGCATTATATCCATCGTGGAGTAGAGTGCCTGGCACATAGTAGGCCCTCTGCAAACGTTAGATGGAAGAATGCACAACCACAACAGTTCCACTCGGAAAACCAGCTAACTCGCCAGCGTTTTGATAACCTGGCGTCATTCCTAGTCTGATTCCAGGGAAACCAGATTTCCTTTATTCTTTGGCAAGGAATAAGATATTCCAGCAGCGTCTTGAGTGGGAGGGTGTGAGGTCGGCCACGTCTTGAAGTGAGTGAGTAATCCCCCAGGCAGCACTTAGCTTTAACCCCTGGCTTATAGCGTGGTCATCTCCCGGAGCTCCCAGCTTAAAATGGAAAGCGGCATTACTCACGGAGAAGGGCAGACAATAAAACAACACTTAGGCGGGCCCGACACAATGGAGTGAGTATTCCTGGCGGTGACTAGAGAGCATCGCCGCCGCTGAGTGCTCACAGCCCGGGCAGACAGCTCCGTCACAGCGCCTGCGAATCAGCTCGTCGCCCAGCACCTTGCTCTTCCGGGGGCATTGAAAGACATCGAGTTTCTGACCCTACAGCAGGCATAGTGGTAGAAAATGTCCCTTGTCACTAACAGAATGTGGCATAAAATAGTGGTTATGAACACAGACTTTGGCAGCCGATGGTCCTGGGTCTGAATCCTGGCTCTTCCACCAACAAGCTCTGTTGCCCTGAGTATAAGTTACTCAACCTCCCTGACCCTGAAGTTTCTCATATGCAAAATGGGTTAAATAATAGTACCTACCATAAGGTTATGGGAAAAGTAAATCACAGGCTTCCTGTGGATAGAGCAACGGGAAGCCACTAGAAGGGTTTAAGCAAACCAGGGGTGTAATCTGACGTAAGCACTCTGCTGAAGGGGGCAAAAGTGAAAACAAGGAGACAGGCCGGGAATGATGGTGGTTTGGAACGGAGCGGCAGTAACAGAGAAGACAGAAGGGGCTGGACTGAAGATACGTTTTGGAGATAGAACAAATAGAACTTGTTGATGAATTGAAGGGGGTGAAGTGAAGGCGAGAGAAAGAATGACTTCTCTGCCTGGGGGCTGAGGCACTGGGGACATTTTCTAAGTTTTGAAATATTTGAGAAAGAAAAGCTGGGGAGCTGGGGAGCAGGAATCGGCGGTTCATTTTGGGCCATGTGGAGATGTTGAACAGGAAGTGTGTTAGAAGATCTGGCTATAAATTATCGTTCCAGCCTCACATCCCCCTTCCATGAACTCATTATATATGTTATCCTTAAGTGAAAGTGTACTGTTTCCAGTTCTCACATTGCATTTTACCAACTCTGATCCTTACCCATATGGTGCCCTCTGTCCAGCGTAAGTGCTAATCCTGGCCTTTTGAGACCATAAATCATGTCTACAAACCATCTCAGGTAACCCTTCCTTTCCCAATATCGCCATCATCAACGCTTTGTGCCTCCTGGGAACTCCCATTAAAATATGGTGCCTTATTTGTAACCATCTTATTCTTCACATGCCCCCATTCCTGTGTCCTGCGTGCTCAGGCCCCGGCTTCCCCGCGGCCGCATCTCACACCTCTCCTCCCTTGCTCTTTGTGCTCCACCTACACCATTGTCTTCCTTTCTCTTCCTTGATCTCACCATGCATGGGCCTGCTCAGCCTCGATGCATTTGCTGCTTCCTCTGCCTGAAACACGGACCCTTCAGCCTGAAATGCCTCTCTTCCCTTAGACCCTTGTTGTGTGCCCATCCCCACATGGCTCACCTCCCAGCTCAGATGTCCCCTCCGCAGAAGGATCTTTCCTGCCCATCCTAACAAAAGTTGCCCCTTCTCAGTTTTCCTCTATCTCAGAACTCAAATTTTTCCTTTACGCGCTTGCCTGAAATGCTCTCCAATATTTGTTTATTTTCCTATCTTATCACCACGACTTCTAGTAGCATGTAAGCTCCACAAGGGCTTTGTCTTATTTACTACCATCTCTTTATCCTTTAGCACAATCCTAGCCAATGGAAACTCAGTAGTTATTTACGGAACGCAGGTGCCTGAGCCACACACCCAGAAATTCTGATTCATTTATCTGGGTTGAGACCAGGAAAAAAAAGGGGGGGAATTTTTTTTTTTCTTACCATGTACACATTTTTTTTGGTTTGGTCTTCTTTGCCCCAACCCCACCAATACTCTTTTGTTGATTTATGCCAAATAACACCATACAGAGAGTCAGTCAGTTTAAAAATATGAAGATAAGCTTTGCTGCATCTGCTGCAAGGACGAAGACCTCTCAGCGTCAGACTGTCGACATTCCAGAAAATGCCAGTGTCATTCTGAGGGGCTATGCAGTTAATGTGAAGGGTCCCAGAGGCGCCCTGCGGAAGGACTGCAAGCACACCGCTGCAGAACTCAGACTCCGTGGAGGGACAAAGAAGGGGCTCCAGCTGATGAGTGGGGGGAAGGTAGGAAGGAGCTGGCTACCGTTTGTACCATCTGCAGCCGTGGACAGAACATGGTCAAGGGTGTGACCCTGGGCCTCTGTGACAAGATGAGGCCTGTGTATGCTCACTTCCCCTTAACGTCCTCATTTAGGAGAACGATCTTCTTGTTGAAATCAGAAATTTCTTGGGGCAAAAATAGGTCTGCAGGGTTCAGACGAGGTCAGGCATTGCTTGTTCAGTAACTCAAGCCCAGAAAGATGAGTTAATTCTTAAAGGAAAGGACATTAAATTTGTTGTATCAAATTGAGCCGCTTTAATTCAGTGAGCCACAACAGTGAAAAAGAAGGGTATCAGAATATTTGGGGGTCGTATCTATGTTTCTGAAAAAGGAACAGTTCAACAGGCTGATAAATGAAATCTAAGTTGTCCAGCAATACAAACAGCAAGATGCCAGAGAATTCCTCAGATTTATTTGTGGTATTTTACTTTATTTTTTTTATTAAGTGTATTGGGTGACATTGGTTAATAGGATCATTAGAGTTTCCCGTGTACATTTCTATGATACCTGATCTGTATATAGCATTGTGTTCCCACCACCCAAAGTCACACCATCTTCTGTCACCGTGAATTTGACCCCCTTCACCCTTTATTACTCCCCACCCCTTCCCTCTGGTAGCCGCCATACTGTTCTCTGTGTCCATGAGTTTCAGTTTTATATGCCACACACGAGTGAAATCATATGGTTTTACCTTTTTCTGACTAACTTATTTTGCTCAGCATAATATTCTCAAGGTTCATCCATGTTGTTGCAAATAAGTATTTCACCTTTCCATATTGCCGAGTAATATTCCATAGGGTATCTGTATCGCATCATCTTTATCTAACCTTCTATCGAAGGACACTTTGGTTATCTCTATGTCTTAGCCACTGTGAATAATGCAGCAATGAACATTGGGGGTGCATATATCTTTGCAAATAGATATTTGAGTTTTTTGGGTAGATAACCAGAAGAGGAATTGCTGGGTCATATGGTAACTCTATTCTTAATATTTTGAGGAACCGCCATACCGTTTTGCCTAGCCATATGTGCATTTTTAAAACCATGCTATAATTAGTGCAATCCCTAGGTGGTTCTGACTGTAGACAGAGTTAAGATCCCTTGATCTAGAGCATGGAAATCTCTCTAGCACATTGCTACCCGATGTGGGATCCTTGGACCAGCAGCATAGACATCACCCAGGTACTTGTTAGAAATGTAGAATCTCAGGCCTCACCCCAGACTTCCAGAACCAGAACCTGCAGTTTAACAAGATGCCTCAAGTGATTCATATTCATATTTGAGAAGCACTGACGTAGCAGAAATACAGAATTCCTGAAGAATGTGGCAGGTTGAGGCTGCTACATCTGCAGGACATTGAGGTGGGTGTGTCCCTCAGAGTTGGGAATGTGGTTCTGAAGCCACAGAAAGAGAAACTCAAGAGGAAATGAGCATCTTCACCAAGATGCTCATTGAGGTTGGACCAGGGGCTTGGCGAGGTCACCTATGAAGAGAAGAGAAGACAGAATTGGTTGGCGCTGGGGACCCCTGTCACGGGTGTGAGAGAAGGGATGCTGAATTGAAGGAGAAAAGGAAGACTGATAAAGAATGCTTACAAAAGTCAGAGCAGCCTACAAGGTCAAGAAAGGGGCAAGCAAGAGTATCAAATTCTGAAGAAAAGTCCAAAGACCTAAAGATCAAGAAATGATGACTGAGTTCTGCTCCCACGGATGGGTGGATGGGGAAGCTGGGGAGGGAAGGGTAGGCTTGAGTCAGTGATGGAGAGCTGAAGGCAGTGAGTCCACACCGCCCTCCCAGGAAGGGCTGGGTCATACCAAGGGAACAATCGTGATTTGGGAAAGTAGGAATGGAGAGAATTGGAGAATGGAGAATTTTCTGGAATGAGAGACCTAAGGATGTTTGTCAACAAGAAGAAACCTACAGGGAAAGAGAGACTGGATAAAATGAAGATCAGAAGACAATTTAATTGCTAAGACCAGGTCCTGGAGAAGGTAGGGGAGAATCAGATTAGATGTCTGAGCTTGTTAATGTGGCAACTGACCCAGACGGGTACTTAAGAAAAACAAAAGAGAAATAGTAAGACATACCTGTGTGCACTCTACCTAGATTTAACAAATGTTAACATTTTCTCAGATTCAGTTCAGGGTTGTTTTTTTTTTTTTTTGTAGAAAAGAAATAAAACATTAGAGAGAAAGTTGAAGTTCCACTTTTTCATAACATTCTATATCCATACATACTACTGGAGTGTGAGTGTGTGCAAGAGACATAAACAGTGTGGCTGTACATGTAGTTCTGCAATTTGCTTTTATTCACACAACATCATATTTGAGATTATCCATTTTGATACACCTGTAATATTTGTTATATAAGTACATTCTATAAGTAAGTTCTAACTTGACCAAGACTCCCTACACTTTATTTGCCTATATTCTATGGGGATGGACGTTTATGTTAGCTTTAGCTTTTCACTGTTATCCAAATTTAGGCCATAAATACCCCTGCACATGGAGGGATATGCTTTTCACTGTCCACTCTTTTGAACTTTCTGCTTTTCTTTACAACATGAATTTTTAACAGGTGTTTTAAGTAAGAAAAATGGATTTTCTTTAAAAACCCACATACGCTGTGTTTCTCAGAATATGACCCAAGGAACACCAAAATCAGAATTACATCGTATAGTTGTTATAAAATGCATGTCCCTAGGCTCTGCCTCAGCCCTGCTGAATCCATACTGTAACAAACCTCCCCAGGTAAGTCCTCCTAAGCTGACAGATGATTCCTCCTGAGAGGGGATATGGGCTGAGCAGGTTGCAGATAGATGGTGGAGGAAAGAGTGTGCAGGGGGAGGGATGGAGAATGCTTTTGATTGACAGCACCCCTCTGCCAGGTACTGTGTTAGGCTTGATATTTAAAGTAGGAGGGAGAGGGGATCCATGGGATTCCTCAAGATAACACATGCAAAAGGTTCAAAAGTTCAGCAAAGTGAGCAGGGCAATTAAAAAAAACAGTCTATGGAGTCCACTATTTAGTGGCTGTGTGCCTGTGGGAAGTCACATAACCTCTCAGAGCTTCAGTTTCCTCATCTACAAAATAATGATATAATACTAACCACCTCAAAGATTCTGCGAGGATCAAATTACTTAAGACAGATGACCTACAAAATGTGAAACTTCTTATGTGGCCACTAAACGAAGACAGTGGTAGTGAAGATGAGCTTACAATGGCTATTGTTCAGCCCCTTTATAATCAATGCATAAACATTTTAGAGTTTGGCTCATAACCTCATTGTCTGAAACTATGACAAATGTTTATAGGAACTGGGTTTTGTTTTAGTATCACATTATTGATAGAGATCTTAAATACGTAGCCCTCAGTCACTCTATTCTTCTCATGGGAAAATATGATCAACACATACAATCGGCTACAAGATGCAGGTTGTGAAATCAATTAAAGGGGAAAATAGGGATTTCCCACGTTGTTGGGGTTAGGCAGGCTGAGTCAGAAGGACCAACATTTTAAAGTGTAAATATGTATTATAGTTGAACACACACACATGCATTCCTAGCGGGCACCCAGCCCGGGTTGTCCCCGCTGAGAAGCTGAGTGTGTGTGAGTGGAGGGGCCGTGGAGCAGCAGCCCACACCTCCGTCCCATAAACACCGTCATCGGGCCGGGGCCAGGGGCTCAGGGAGGCCAGGGGCCAGAGGCGGAAGGGAGCCGCTGCCAGGGTTGGGGGCCGCCTGCAGACCCGTGAATGCACCAGGGTAACCCGGAGCGTCCAGGGGCTTTCCTCCTGAGTCTCAGCCTGCTTCCTTTCTGTGACTTGCGTCAGCCCATGGGAGCCTGACTGTCTCCCTGCAGCTGAGGTCAGCGGGCGAGACCCCTGGCTCTGAGCTCGTACACAGCAAGCTCTGAGTCCCAGCGCTGCCTCTCAGCTGCTGTGTCACTTAACCTCTAAAAAAATTAATAGACCTTTTTTTTTTAGAGCAGTTCTAGGTTCACAGCAAAATGAAGAGGAAGGTGCAGAGAGCCCCCATTTGCCCCCTGCCCCACACGTGGACAGCCTCCCCCATTAGCAACACCCCCACCAAAGTGGTGTATTTATTATAATTGATAAGCCTATACTGACACATTATAATCAGCCCCAGTCCCTCCTTTACAGCAGGGTTCACTCTTGGTGGTGTACATTCTAAGGATCTGGAAAAGTGTAGAATGACATGTATGTACCATTGTCGCATCATACAGTGTATTTTCATGGCCCCAAAAGCCTCTGTGCTCCACCTGTTCCCCCTCCCCACCACCCCAACCCCTGGCAACCACTGATCTTTTTACTGCCTTCATAGTGTCATCTTTTCCAGAATGTCATACAGGTGGAATCATATAGTAGCCTTCTCAGATTGTCTTCTTTCATTTAGTAATATGCATTTAAGCTTCCTCCATGGCTTTTCATGGCTTGAGAGCTCATTTATTTTTATCACTGAATAATATTCCATTGTTTGGACATGTAACCTTTCTTTAGCCTCAGTCTCCTGGGCTGTAGTGCAGCGGTCACGGGTAGCACAGATGAGAAAATCCGTAATAATGTTCATCAGGAAGGCTTAGTAAGTGCTCGAGACCGGGCACTGTACCGAGTGCCTCTTTCTGAGCCACCTCGTCTAGTTCTCCCTGGACCCTGTGGTGCAGGTACTGTGACCATCCCTGTTTTACAGATGAGGAAACCGAAGCCCAGGGGGGTTAAGTAATTGCTCATGGGCACAGATCCAGGAAGGGATTGGTCTGGGGTTCAAACCCAGACATTCTGAGTCCGGGTCTGAGTATTGGGGCTATACCCTGCCAGGAAGCTTCTCAGCTGTGTTTGGCACAAGGTGAAAACATGTCACCAAATGTTACCCCTTATTATTGTTACTATTTTTGAAGGAGAGCCATTTAAATGGTAAGGTCACTTTTTTTTTTTTTTGAATGAAAAATATTAGGCAATGAGATGGGTTGTAGAACTGGAACTAAAGGCCAAGGGTAAAAGAGTCTCTAAGTTGCTCAGGAGAGAGTACTGATTGATTTCTAAGCCCACGTTTCCCCGTTCACTAGATAGGGTACTTCACTCAGTACTATGACAACAGAACTGCCCCAGGAGTGCCAGCCCCCTCTCCAGACTCCCCCCGAAGCTCCTCCCATGTTGCCTGTCCCCACCCTAGCTCCCTGCTCCCTCTCTCAGCCGTGGGCCAGCATTTGGATCCTGGGCGCGTGTCACAGGCCAGAAGCAGCCCAGGAGTGGCTGGGTCTGTTCGGTGTCTGGCCCGAGGTGGGCGCCTGGGCAGCTGGCCGCGGCCCTTCCTCCTCACCCTGGGGGCAGAGCACCCCAGTCCCTGGGCAGGCGGCCGCGGCCTGGGCACACCTGCTCACTCCCTGTCCCCTCCACTTCCTTCTGCCCTGGATTTCCAGACAGAGTCAAAAATGGGTCCACATCAAATAAGATTTGTTTTCTCCCAGTGTAATTTTCCATTTATAGACAGCCTTCTCTCGGGAGGCCTTGTCCTCCTTCCTCTGTCTCGGTTTTTTCTGGGTACTTGGGAATAAAGCCTTGGTGGTTGTTTTTGAGACTTGTGGTCAGCAGCCCAGCTGGTCATTCATTCAGAATGTCTCCCGAAAGCCAGTGGTTACTCTTACAGGAGTTTATGCTAATTTTTGTGGCCTCTGAGACGTCTGTGGAATTGTGTCCACATGGTCGGTGTGAAGAGTTAAAAAGAAATGTCCGGCCTGGGCCAGCGTGGTCCTCATTTGCAGACTCATCCTGGGGAGATGATGAGGATGATAATTATAGCAGCCGATACAGCTCACTCCCCTAAGTGCTAAAGGAATCCACTCATTCCTACAAGGTAGACGATGCTCTGATCCCCTTGACACAGACAGGAAATGAGCACACAGATGTGAAGGCCATGGCTGACTAGGCCTGACGTGGGATGTGGCCATGCTGACCTCTCTGGCCCAGCCACCCCACACTCCCCCTCCAGTCCCAGCTCTGGCCCAGCTTTGCTCTGGTCCCTTGGATATACTCTGTGCTCTCCTGCCACAGCTCCTTTGCACACACTCTCCCCTCTGCCTGGACCGTTGTTCCCTCTACCCTACAGCTAATTCGCCCTGATCCACCTTTCGGATCACAACTGCAGCTTCTTCAGGGATGCCCTGCTGGACCCAGGGCCAGATGCTCTGTCCAAGCTCAGATGGCGCCCCCTGCCTGTCTTCCATGGCACTGGTCAGAGCTTAAGTTCTACTTTTATTTGTGCAATTTTCCGAGTAACATCTGGCTCTTTTCCCAGACCATAACTCCATGAGAACAGAGACTAGAAAGTGCTGCTTTGTACACGACTCTGTCATTGCACTTAGCACACTGGACTGAAATGATTTATTTATTCACCCGTCTCATCCCTTGGTCTGTGAATTTCCTGAAGGCAGTGCCCAGATCTTTTTCTAACTCAGTGCTCAGCTCAGTAAATATTTGCTGAGTTGAATCAAATGAACTGGATTTAATTGAACAGCGTAACTGGGTAAAGAGAACCTGAATGTTTAGAACTTTTGATGGAGTGAGCCCATAAAATACAGTTGTTCGAAACCATCCCTTTGGAAATTAGGAGTGATTTCAGAGAAAGATTAGCATTTTTAAAAGGCCAAGTTGACATATACTTTGGATAGCAGACTAGCAAGACCCATGACTTCCCCAAAGAAGCATCATGTTACAGTTATAAATCCAAGAGAAATGAGGAAGAAAGTCAGTTTGCCTCTCTGAGGTTCATTTGAAGTTTAGTAGAAGTCAGAGAGGGTGTAAATAACCAGTGGACCTCACTGGAAGCTGTGCTGGAACTTGGCTCCTTGCAGCCCGTGGCCTTGCGTCATCCCTTATCTGTCTCGGATGACCTTGCCTGGCTCACTCCCTGGTGCTGTCGTTGCTGCCTTCAGCTCCGCAAAAGTTAGGACCTTGTCGCAGGAAGCAGGCCCTCTTTGGTGCTGTCCTTTTTCAGGACCTTCCGATGCCCCCGTGCCTGTCAAATAGCTCACGCCCCTGAATGAGAAAGAGAGAGAAGGGGGCTTCTCTTCCGTCTGGAGGATGAGCAGGGTGAGGCGTGCGCTGTGGGCTCCAGGCCTGGCGTGCACTCCCTCAGTGGGGGGCAGGGAGCCGGGGCCAGGTGGCCGCAGGCTGCCACATCTCAGCAGGCCCAGCCTCGGCTCTGCCCACCCTGGCTCCAAGCAAAACAGGCAGTTATTTGGAAAAGCTGTTTTCTTTCATCCTGCCTTCTCCTCCCTATCCTAACAGACTATGAACGTGTTTCTTGGAGGATTGAATAGCCCCTTTTAAGAAGTTAGAAAGAAGCTATTTCAGAGTTGAGAGGATTAACCTAGTTAAATTTAATGGTGGCAGGACATGATAGATTAACAGGTAATTTGAAAGCACATTATTGAGGCTCCAGTAACCCATTATGATGCTCTTAAGCTTCCAGGCATTTTGCAATAAAAACACCATCCAGTTATCACACATGATGCGTTAAAGTAACACTATCCTCATCTTGTTCCCTATTGTGACCCTGCTCCTAGCACTCTCCCTGGCATGTAATAGGTGCTCAGCAAATATTTACTGAATGAATGGGGAAAACATGAGGCAGGTTTAAGGTTCTGACAGCTTTCTAGACTGAAACGGAACCCTTCAGTCTTAAACACATTTTGCTCAAATACATGGGGTAAGCACCTGTGGAACTGTTTGCCTCCTCCTTTGGCTTCTAGACCTAGTGCCTGCTTCTCCAAAATCATGAATGCATTCCCCACAGTTAACCAACTTAATTGGAAACCAGTGACTTAGATCGAAGGAGGGTATTTTTTAAAAATAGTAACCAAAGGAATCATTTTTTAAGAGGAGACACAGTTCTACGTAACCTGAAAATATAGCACAAATATTGAAAAAGAACATCTTAAGGTTTCAGCGCCTAAGGCCGAAGAAACTCAAAGATGTGCTGACGTTAGAACTGGAGCAGCTTTCTGAACACTGAAAATCAGGCTAGTCCTGCCCCTCCGCAGGTGCAGCGGAGCCCGGGTCCAGAAGAGGGCGCGCTGGGCTCAATGTGTCGCCCGCGGTGGAAGCCCGGCTCCTGCGGGGAGCCCGTTTTCACCTCCTTGTTTCTCCCGCAGGTTTTTGTGTTCTCTGTAGGAAAGACGGAGGGTTTTTCCCGCTCTGTGACAAAGAATGAACTTCTGAAAATTTAATTAAGTTGGTGATTTCACAGGTTAAATACCGAATCCCAGGAGAATAATCATGTTTTTAAAAAATTTAATGGACTTCAGCCTTCGGTCTCCCTGAAATCTGTGAACAAATTTCCCGCAGCGTGGCTTTAGCTGTTCATGGGGGCCCTCGGGAATCAGATTCTCCTCCAAATGTCGACGCCAGGCCTAGAAGATGGATGCCCAAAGGAGGGTGCAGGTGGAACTTTTCTCTCTCGAGTTATCTGTATTTGTTCCACGGTTAGCAGGTTAATGAGTAAGAGTTACCTATGAATAAATACGGTCCTACCCACAACGTCTTGATTAAAAAGAAAGTGGTACAGGGTGGGGCAAAAGCAGGTTTACACTTGTGAGTACGTGAAACACAGAGTTCATTATTTACTAACTTTTGTATTATTCTCCAGAAGAACAACTATAAAACTACTTTTGCCCCACTGTGTATATTGCAAGTGGACCATGTAGTTAGATTAGTATTAAAAGGTTTAGATGGAATACGTGTGGTTTTAAACGTTTTACATAAATCTAAACACATTTGGCATCAGGTCCTCCCCTCCATCGCAGGGCTCAGGCATGACAGCCGCGCTCACATGGAATGTCCGCTTCCTTGAAGGACTAATTAGGCCGCGACCACCAGCTCAGATATGTAGTTCACGTTCAGCTCAGATATGGGCAAGTCGTCTCCCCTTACCTGCAGTTTTGCTGCCTACGGTCTGTCGTGGTCCGAAAGTACAGGGTAGGGCGAAAGTTGGTTTATGGTTGTTCATATGGAAAATAATACACTAATTAATAAATAATAACACAACAAATATGTTTCATGCATTCACAACTGTCAACCTTCTTGGGCCCCACCCTGTATATTTGTCAGGTGGAGATACTGTAAAGCCTTGTTTTCGGTTTACAAGCCTCCTTGGACATAGCTCTTCCCTGCATTTTCATTCGCAGGCTTGAGGGAAGGGCAGGCAAATTCTACAAGTCCTTTGGGAAAACATCACCCTTGACTGGCGGGTCCAGTGTGAAGAATTTGTCCTGTGGAAGCACCCACACCAGTGCCCAGAGATCAATGTGTGAGGTTCACGGCAGCACTGTCTGCAATAACAGTAATTTGGAAACGATGTTGCATCAGTAATGGAATGAGAAAATAAATTATACAGCCAAGCGAATGCCACGCAGCCATAAAAAAGAGCTAGATGTACATGTGCATAGATGAGTGGGGAGAAAAGAAGCTCTGTAACAATATGTATGGGATTATTCTGTAACTGATTTTAAAAATTACGTATGTATATGTGGACATGTAGATAGAGATCTGAAAAAAATGATTACCTCTGGAGAGGGGTAAAATGGTGGGTGAAAATAGATTGCAGCTATATTTCTAATGGAAAGGGAAAAAATCAGTAACACCTTTAAAGCCTTTTGAATGTACTCAGTCTTTCCCTTCAGCCCCTAAACTTGCTAAATCCCTCACCTGCAGAACCACCGCCCACCCAACACACACACATACCCTTGTTCCCACCCCACTCTCAGCTTGGCTTGGCCCAGCGTCCAAAAGGAAGCCAGTCCCCAGCCCCTGTCCTCCTCCTTCCACCAAAACTGCCCTTGGGAAGGCTAGCCCGTGGTCTCTGTCAAAACCAAGGTTGCACACTTGGGACCTAGGAACCAGATATGGCCAGAGGTGGCTGGCTGGAGCCACCGTTGGTCATGGTTGTTCTGAATTGATTTGGCATTTACCATTTGGGAGATTTCACCTAAAACCCCCACTGTCTGGCTTCTCTTTAGCCACCAGAATATCTGGCCCATGGCACCTACCTTCCCACTTGGCTGGAGATGAGAGGAAGCCTGGCCTAGGATTTCCATAGCTCCTCTCTCTTGTGGACTTTCGTGCTTTTAATCCCATTCTAGACTGTCCTCCTCTATCTGGTTTCAACAGTAGTGCTGGCTTCTGGGTCGCCTTTTTTCTCTTTAACCACCCTTGATTGGCATCCTGTCCTGGCATTTCCTTTAGGCACCCTCTGAAGGCCAGCATCCCTCAGGGGCCTGGCCTAGGTGTTTGCTCAGTGATGTCGGTGCTTTCCTCGTCTCCCTGGATGCCTTGTCTGCCTCAGGTTCTACCCAAGTCTCCCAAGTCCCAGAACATATCTGCCTTAATTAATGATAGGACAGTGGTTACCAAGTAACCCAAACTACAGACCTTAGTCATATTCCCTTTCCATCACTACCACAGGCATCTCCTAATGACCTGACCTAAATACTCCTTACATTTTTATTCCTTTATTTCTCTACCATCAATGTCTTGAGTCTGCCCAACAAAATCTTGATCCCTATCCAAGGCAATTGCTTCTTATTCCCTGTAGCTTATTCCTCTTACTTCATCCACAACAACTCCAGCCTTGTCCTTCCAAGCCCCAAATCTGATCACGTCTCATTCTTGCTCAAGCGTCCTTCATTATTCTTCACTGCCTCCTTGCCAAAGCACAAACCTTCATTCATTCAGTTAACAAACAGAACACCCACCCTATGTCAGGCCTTGGGGATACTTTTGTGAAAAACGTTGTGGTCACTGTCCTAATGGGACCATATTGTACCTGGGACGTTATAGACCATACACGTGAATTAAAGGACAAAGAAAGAAAAGTTCAATATCAAGAAACCAAGACAGAGAATAAAGAGCAAAGCCAACTTTAGAATAACTGTCTGGCAAGATGCCTTGAAGAGATGACATTTAAGGTGAGACCTGAAGGAAAAGGAGGTCCAGAGTTCTGGGTAGTTCATTCCAGGCAAAATCCCTCCTCTCACAACAAGCTATCTTCATTCCCTTTCTCTATCTACTCTCACTCCACGCATGCAGAGCCACTGCCTAGCACCTCTGTATGTTGTTTTCTGGGGGTGCTTCTCTCTCGACTGTGAGTTTCTCAAAGGAAGAAACTGTCCTGTTTATTTGGGTCCCTGGTGCCTGGCATGTGATAGGCTCAATAATTGTGACATGAAAAAGTGGATGGCTGGATGGATCGATCGATCGAGCGATGGATCGATGGATGCATGGATAGGTGGGTGGATGGGTTGGTGGATGGATGGATGGATGAATGGATGAGTGGATGGATGGGTGGATGGGTAGATGGATGGATGGATGGATGGGTGGATGGATGGGTGGGTGGATGGATGAGTGAGTGGATGGGTAGGTAGATAAGTAGGTTGGCCAATGGATGGGTGAGTGGGAGCTCACTGCTTTGGGCCAATCTGGGTGTGATGTCTTTAGGGGACAATTACAGAACCAACAAAGCTGAGGCCCTGCGTTTGCAGGAGTTGGCTTGTGCTGGGGGAAGACTGGCTGAAAAGAGTTGTAACTCAGGTTTCCAACCACTTTGCTACATGTCATTTTTCTATTTAACCATTCTTATTGTGAAATGGCAGTATTTTTTTTATAAATATAGAATAATAACATTTAAATATTTGGCTTCAATAAATAGCTCTTAGCCAGATCTTGCTTCAGTTCTAAGGGGACATCTTAGGCAGGAAAAATGAAAGGCAGAGGACACTGTGCTTAAGTACCCAGCCTCTGCAGCTAGCTCACTGTGCTCATATGCTGGTCTGACCAGAAGGTCCTGGGAGCCTTCACTAAGTGCTTGGTTTGTCTATAAAACATGACTAACAACAGAGGGTGGTTGGGAAGATTTAATGACACATATAAGTGTGAGCACAGCACCTGAAAGAAAGTAAGGGCTCACACAGCAGCCAGTGCCACTGGTAGAGCAGTGATATTCCTTGAGCCTGGCCCATTCAAAGGCCTCCAAATGCTTCTTTAAAAAATTATAGCCAAAGATGACAGAGGACTTGGACTTTGAGCTGTTTTTCTGGCTAAAGGGGAGACATTCTCTTACCCAGATGCTCCTTGGCTCCAGAGCAGGCCCGGGAAGTGGATGCAGACACGGCAACACTATCAGGCCAGGGTGCGGCCACGACCCTGCTCCCACCGCCCTGTGTTGGGCTAGTTCACTGCTGCGCTGACCAGCCGTAAGCAGGCCCCGGTGTGGGGACGCCCGTTTTCTCACCCGGCATGGCTGTAGTTTCTCTTTGCCCAGCTGTAACATGGGCTTCCTGACACCTCATGTCTTAGGGAGCTGAGAAACAGCTTCAGTGCACGAAATAATGTCTGTTTGGTCCTGCCCAGCCTTTGAGGTCCCTCCATCTCCAGCTGCCCTTCCTGCTCCTCTTGACTCTCATCTCGCTGTGCAGGGAGTGGGTGACTCAACCTCCCACTGAAGGAGTCAGGCCCCTCACTCAGCAGCCTCTGGGGCCCGAGGTCTTAGTGTGGAGCCCTTTGCCTGCCCTGCAGCTGCCCATCTGTGGCCTTTATGGCTCAAGTTGAGGTCTTGTGGCTTGGTCAGGGCCCAGGGCGGCTCCTTGGCTGACCAGCACTTGCTGGCCGAGGGCCCCTGTGGGTCTCTGCTTCCCCACACAGCTCTGCCCTGGCCCCGCTGCAGGGTCACCCACAATGGCCTCTGGCTCTCTTCTCAGCCTCGATGTCGGCATCGCACAGGGAGGGCAGGAGCTCCAGAGTACAGCCTCGTCCACGTGCCCTCAGATCACACCCATCCGCGCTCCCCGTCCCCTGGGGCTCCCCATGTTGCAGGGCCAGGCGCCCTGCCCTCAGATGCCCTGCGCAGTGGTAGAAACTCACAGCCCGACTGCCGACTAGCCCTCACTATGTTAAAGGGGAGCTCGAGCAATTTCACAAATCTTCTCTCCGCAAATCTCGGTGGTTGAGCCCACTGTCTTCTCCTTTTATTCTGTGTTCCCTTTCCTTCTCTGGCTCCAGGCGACAGGCCTCCTGTCCCAGCCTCTAGGAAGGGCGGTTCCAAGTGGAACATGGTTTAAAGGCAGCAGGATGGGGTGGAAGGGATCAAAATACATTGCTTCATATTTGCAAAATACTCTCCCTCATGCAGCCATTCCCTCTCCAGCCCTGTCATAACTGATGGAACCAGTGTCCTTCAAGGCACTTTTCTTTGCTTCATTCTTAATTATGCTCATTCAGCATCTGTTACTGAGCACCTGTGCTGGGGGCCAAGTCAATAACTGCCTCATAAACATAATGCAGATATTGTCATTGGCACGTGAAAAGATGGTCAGCATCATCAGCCATCAAGAAAATGCAGATCAAAACCACAGTGAGATACCACTTCACATCCACTAAGATGGCTATAATCAAAAGACGGATCATAACCAGTGTCAACCAGGATGTGGGGAAATCAGAGCCCTCAGGCTGCTGGTGGTAATGTAAAATTGGGGCAGCCACTACAGATAATAGTTTGGGAGGTTCTCAAATGGTTATCCATGGAGTTACCACATGACCCAACAATCCCACTCCTAAGGATATACCCAAAAGAAATGAAAACATCATACAAAAACAGAGCACTAATGTTCATAGCAACAGTATTCATAATAGCCAAGAGATAGAAACAACTCAAATGACCATCAATGGATAAGCAAAATGTGGTATATCCATACAATGGAATGTTACTCGGTTATAGAAAGCAATGAAGTACTGGTAACATGCTATAGCATGGATGAACCTCGAAAGCATTATGCTATGTGAGAGAAGCTGGTCACAAAACACTATATAGTGTATGGATCCTTTATATGGAATGTTCAGAAGGGCAAATCCATAGAGATAAAAAGTAAATTAATGGTTGCCAGGTGCTGGGAAAGGAGGGAATGAGGAGTGACTGCTTAATGGGTGTGGGGTTTTTTAGCATGATGAAAATGTCTTAAAAATAGATAGTGGCAAGAGTTGTTGCCCTCACCAGTGTGGCTCAGCTGGCTGGGTGTCATCCTACAAAGTGAAAGGTCGCCCGTTAGATTCCCAGTCAGGACACAGGGCTGGGTTTGCGGGTTTGGTCCTTGGTCAGGGCATGCGGGAGGCAACCGATCAATGTTCCTCTCCTTTCTCCTTCCCTTCCCCTTTCTCTAAAAAATGCAAAAACTAAAAAATTAAGAAAAACAGTTGTACAGCTCTGTGAATATAGTAAAGGTCTTTTAATTGTACACTTTAAATGGGTAGATTTTATGATACGTGAACTATATCTTAGTAAAGCAGTTAAAAATGTTCTCATCTCATTCTCTGACTCCTTCCCAGTTTCTTAGCACTTCTAGGACAAATATGAATTTAACTTTTAGTCATTTCAAGATTTTCTCCAACACACTTATTAGAGTCCAGGACTAGGTGGCTAGACACCAGTTTAGTGGTTTTCTCTACAGTCATTTTCCACCAGACGGTAAGCTCCAAGAGAGCGGGGATTTTTGTTGTGTTTATTATTCTATCCATCATGCTTAACACAGGCCGGCACACAGTAGGGCCTCAGTAAGTGCATGTTGAATGGGTGCCTTCGTGGAGCTCCCATCCCAAAAGGACACACAAGCCCAGCAATACCAGTGTGTGAAAGGCATGAATGAAGCAGACACATCTGCCTGGGGGGAACTTAGAGCAAAGGAAACCACTACTGAGCAGGATTAGCACTTTGATCAAACACTGAAAAGGAACATTTGGTAAAAGTTTACACAGGCTGAAAGTGGGAATTTTGTTAAAATTCCCGTAGTGGGGTGTTGTGGGAAGTTAGGCTGAGCAGAGACAGTCACACAAAGAAAAAGGAGAGATATTGTGAAGGATAGAAGATGAGGCAGAAGAAGGGTCATTAGGAAGAAAAAGAAAAGAAAATGGGCGTGTTCCAATAGAATGGTTTGGCCGGTTAGGAGGCATTTCCAAGTTGTGATTTTAATTTCTTGCTGAAGCGGGGAGCGATATCGGGAAAGGGAGAAGTGCCATGCACCATCCTCCATCTCAAGTGCTGGGGAGTCTTTGAGGAGAGATACAGAGGGAAAGAGTGACTCAGTGGCTGGAAGGGGAGGGAGCAGGGTGTTTCCAAGAGATGAGGAAGATCTTATTAAAGCACAACTGCCTGCTGCATGATGGGAAACCATGGGAAGGGGAGCCAAGAGGTCAAGACAGAGGGCGAGAGGTGCGGTGATGACATCAGTTGAAGACCAAGAGGCTGGCTTGGGGACCCAGAGCCCACGGTGGGTGACGAGACCTTGAGGTTAAAAATTAAAGCAAGAAAGTTGACTTTTCCCACACAAACAACCTCCTCATTCCTTCTCGTTTGCCCCCTATCTTCATTTTAACACGCAAGGATTCTAGAAAGTCTTTGACAAGGAGGAGGTGTGAAACGGGGCTCGGAAGTGATTAATGCACAAAGAAGGCCCTTGAGCAAGGCAGGGTGAGGCCAAAGAGTTAAGAAATGGGAGGAGGCAAGGAAGATGTGGGAAGAATAAAGTTCAGGGTCAAGGAGGATGTTACAGAATTTGGCACAAATCACCAACTAGAGTTTGGACAGGGGAGAAATGGGTCAGAAATGACCCCAGGGTGAGGAGGCTTACGAACTCGCAAAGGAATGGGCCTAGCTGAAAGGATCGTCCTAGACTGGTAGCCAGAGGATGTACGCCCCCAGCTCGGGGGGAGCTGGAGACCCAGAGCGCAGCCACGGATAAGGCCATGGAGAGAGGAACAAGGCAAGGTTTTATTTTTTTCTGGAAGTCAAGTGCCTGCATTGGGTTTCTGCTTTGCCCAGCTGGCTGCCCCCTGAAAAGGAACAAATGACAAAGGCGTCCCATCTCCTTCAGTGGCACTGTGGTTGCGGACAGGGATCTTGGTGCAGGACAGTGCCAAGGACAGATCCAGGCTCTGAGCTCCCTAGCTCTGTGTCACTGACCACGGGCACGGGCTGCTGCTCTGAGCCCCGCGTCCTCATCTCTATGTTGGGGGCAAGAAGCAAGGGCTATTGCCGGAAGGGAATGAGGTAGCAGAGGCAGACCTCCTAGCACAGTGTGACACTTAAAATAGCTCACCAGGCCTCAGAGGCGCTTTTCTCTTGGTATTTTAACATCTCTGAAACCAGAATGTGCAGCATATTTTTCTTAATGCTTAAGTGATACATAGAATGATGATATATATATCTTACAATGTATGGCATCTCAGATTTGATAGAATGTGGAAGTAGACATCCAGTAAGTGGCAGCTGAGGTGCTGTGTGGGTGCATTTCCTGCGCCAGATGCGTGGCTCAGTCCACGTGTGGGGTTTCCTCCTGCTCTTTAGGCCTTTTCCCTGGGGGGCAGGAGCCGGGCCCTGGAGTTGACCCCGCTGAGGGCAAGCCCACTGCTCACTGTGAGACCTGCGCGGGGCGAGGCCACCACTTTGACTCTCGTTTTCCTCTCCTCTGCGAGGGGATAACAATATGGCCTATGCTCACTTGGTTATTGGGAGGCTAAATGAGATGAAGTTATATAAATTGCTTAGTTAGTATGATGCTGCATTGTATAAACATTAAATGATGATGATACAAATAATTAAATAACAAGATTACTTTATATAACAAGATTACATTTTCTAAAAAATGGGATGGTGTCATTCCCGCAATGCCTCGGGAGCCCCACCATAAAGCATCCATCTCAGACTCTCAGTGAGCAAGGAGCTCAGGGCCCAGAGCGGCTCTCCTGCCCTCCCACTGCCTCACCTCGGCCCCCTCCCCTGTCCGTACGCACCCCCCCCCCACACCCTGCGATCCCCCTTTCCAATCTAGCTTTCCATCCGCCCAGCACTTTCCTCCTCAGGGCTCTGGACCTATTACCTCAGGCTCTATTTACCTTGGAAAGAGGGCTGGCTCACTTCCCCTGGAAAAGGCGACCACAAACCCTGGCTGGGGTTTTCTCAA
Organism: Pteronotus mesoamericanus; assembly: GCF_021234165.1. Classification (NCBI taxonomy): domain Eukaryota; kingdom Metazoa; phylum Chordata; class Mammalia; order Chiroptera; family Mormoopidae; genus Pteronotus; species Pteronotus mesoamericanus. The sequence goes on along the minus strand of NW_026555084.1, from coordinate 20,823,181 downwards.
GCAATTAACGGCCCAAGACTTCCCCCAAGAAGGCTTTTCTCTGTCCCTTCATCTTCTAGCTTCCTCTCGTGCCCTTGATCACTTCACCCAGCCTTCTGCCTTTGTCCTTGCTGGAGTCCCCTGTACACACAAGTGACCTAAATGCAAACAGCATATTTTTCTCAAAGCCCCTTACCTCTACCTAACAAGTCTGTGTATCCAAATCAGTCAAGCTTTATGTTTATAACATTAACGACTCACACACCCACAGCCTTGCCGAGTCTTCAGATTCCCCTCAGTCTTTCCCATCCAAAGCTCTCCGTGGTCCTGACGGCAGTGCCCAGCCTTCTTCTGCAAGCCCAGGGGACAGGCTGTTCCTCTGGGGAGGCTGCAGAGTCTCACGGTTAAATGGGCTTGGCCAACTCTGTCCTCAAGTGCTAATTGTTCTCTTTATGTCGTGAGCACCGAAGGTGGAGCCCATGACTTTTCCCCAGGTCTAGCAAACCTTTCTCTTTTGAGGTGAGACCCCCTTCTGCTACCTGCCTCTGTCACCTTTTTTTAACTGTCCTGCCACATCCAACCCAGGGTCAGCAAAGCCCAGACTTTCACCTGGAACTCTGCTGGCTCACCCTCGAGGTCTGGTCTCGCGGGGCCGGATCAGGAGCAGCATCTGGGCCCTGCCCCTCAGGGAAGCTCTGGTACTAGGACTTGCAGCTGGGTTTGTAACACAACCGAAAGACTCTCACGGCCTAAAGCATGCCAAAAAAAATCTCAGCTTCCCCAAAACTCATTTCTACTCAGCTAAACATCTTAAGGACATGATGCAATGTGCTGGATGAGTGAGTGCAAGATTTCACGGAGAGCAGCACCGTCAGGGCGCCGTTAACTACGAGGGCAGAAAGCACGGTGTGTAAGGATCCCCCACACTGACAGAATTATCGGTCTGTCCACCTGCCTGCCTGAATACCCTTTGACACATCCAGAGAACAATGTGTGGCATTTAAGCCAGGGTGTGGATGACAAAGTGGCCTATAAAGATATCTGCCTGACAGCAAGACAAGTCAAACTCCAGCCAAGTGAAGAAATCAAGAGAGGAAAGGCCACCCCTTGTCATTCCTCCCAGGCCACTGGGGAGAGGCAGTCGGCGGGCAGGAGTGGGCGTCCTCCTACTAGCAAATATCCCACACTGCTAGTTTTTTTCTGGGGTGGGGGGGCTCCATCAGGATGCAGTCAGGCTTTGGAACCCCTCCTCCCGGCTCTCCGGGCATAGCTCCTGCCTCGTGCATGCCCAGAAAGGAATGGAGGAAGCACCCTGGCTGCCCTGCGGTGGCTGCCTGGGCACAGTCCCCTGGACAACCAGCCCTTTCCCTTTGCCAGCCTCCCTGTCCCAGCTTTCCCCTCTGGCCCCTCTCCCACCTCCCTGGGATGCCGCAGAGGGCCTGCCCCGCCGAGCTCACAAAGGCAGGTCTGTCTGGAGCAGAGCAGGGCAGGCCTGCGGGGAGGGCCTGGGCTCCACACCACTTTTCTTCCTGAAGGAAACGAACAGGTCCCATCCAGCGAGGCGGGGAGAGGGTGTTCCCCTCGTTAAATAGCTCCTCACGGGCTCAGACAGAGAGGCAGCGGCTGTGAGGGAAAGGAAAGTTTTCTGCTTTGGACGCCTGGTGAATGAGGCGTGCCGCCACCCAGACCAAATCGGAGGAAATCAATCTGGATTCAACAGGCCTCCATCTCACGCTTCGCCACTGGCTCAGTCTGAAATGTTTAGCTGGCCTTCAGAAACTGCCCCTGTTTCCTAGTTAATATGTGTAAGAAAACAAGTGGCTGCCAAGCATCCTGCATGTGCCAGATCTCAGTAATTGTGATCTGCAGTTTGGCCCTGAGGGGGCTGCTCTGGGCTTCACTGTCCCCATTTATTTCATTGAGCCGCTCCCATTAAAGACTGTAAGTGCGAGGGACCGGACAAGACACAGGAGGGGAAAGAGGGGAATTGCAGTCAAAGGCATGGGTTCTGAAGCCAGGCTTCATGGACGTGGCTCCGGAATGTCCATTCCCCGGACTGAGCTTTAGTGACTTCGCCTGTAAAATGAGGTCAGTGGTAGTCACCCCCCCCCCCACCATGTGTTTGTCATAAGGATGCAATGAAGCAACTGCAGGAAAGCACTTAGCATGGTGCCTGGCTTATATGAAGCATCTGAGAATTTTAGCTATTATTTTTGTTGTTATGCTTATTCCGGACAAATAAGAAAAGCTCCCTGTCCTTGAGGAAGGGTGATAAGCAAATCATAAATGAGGCAGACTGTGAAAAGTGCTGTGATAAGTGGAGGTGACAAAGGCCAGGGAAGAAGGGGTCCAGGAGGCTTTGGTAGGAGCTGTGGCAGCTCAGCCACATGGACACACAGGCTGCACACCTGTGGACGTGGAATAAAGGGACAGCTTGAACCAAGACCCGGGCGCGGGCAGGCACAGTCTCCTCCTAGCCCGTGGCTGGCGCAGCCGGGGAGGGCCCTGTGGGTGCACAGCGTCAGTTGGCGCGCGCCGGTTTAGAGTCTGATCACGAAGGGCCTGGAGTGGTGCCACCCCACTGAGTTTAGCCTTTTATCTGCAAGCTGCGGGGACTCAGCGAAGATTTTGAGAAGGGATTTGGAAGATGCTTCTGGTCCTATTGTATAGGAAGGTCTTGGTTTGGGGTGGGGGGAGGAGGGCCACAGGAGCAGCACAGAGGCTGAGGGGCTCAGAGCTCCGTGTCTCCGTCTCTGAAAACATCATCCATCTTCACGGCCTTGCCCAGTGTTGCCTTCTTCACTAGACGGCACTCGGGCCTCTGCTTCCTCTGCACTGTTACATCCCAGCACCGTCCCTCGTGCTCAGTGAAGGCTTGTTAAAGTGAAACAGACAACGGATCCTAAACCAGAGACATGAGAGTCAAAGGGAGAGGAGGGGGCTAAATCCCTTGGGGAGGAGAATGAGGAGGATTTGGCAAATGACGTGTATTTAGCAAACGAATATCCAGAGCCAGCTTGGGCATGTGTGGGGAAAGCAGAGGGACGGATGGATGGAGAGGCCATTCGCTGAGAGAACAGACATAACCAGAAGAAGCCCACTCGGCAGAGCACAGCCTGAGCTCACGATGGAGCAGCTGCGTCTGAGGTGAGGGTCACCCAACAACATGCAGCTGAGAGGCGGGCACACAACAAATCAGAGCTGTGGAGAGAAACCAGAGTTGGAGGCAGATGCGGGAGCATCAGAGCTGAGGAAGAGATGAAATCCTCAAGGGAGACCAACTAGGAGCCTGAAGAGCCAGGTGGACAGAGGCAGCCACCCCGGGGGGCACCCCCATTCCCAGAGGTCCCCAGTGCAGCCGGCTGTCTTAGAGGAGAAGCGGCAGGAAACTAGAGCCTCAAAGGTCCAGGATCAGCATTCATGCCGGAAGATCTGCACCAACACTTCCATGATCAGAAACCTACCATTGCTTCCCTGGCGTTAAGCCCCAAGTCCTTAGCAGAGCATTTCAGTGACCCCAAGTCAGGTCAGAAAAGCCTGGCCTCCACCTGTGTCCTTCCCTCCCTCGCCGCCTGGCAGCCGCTTCCCTTCCAATGTCTACTCCGAAACTCCGCTTATCCTTCAAGGCCTACCCCAAATGCTGCCCCCACTGCAAAGCTCTCCACGGGCTCTCCTCTAAGACGGTTCCCCGCTTCCTGCAGGCGCTCATAGTGCGGCACTTTACCTAGCAGTTATTTCATTCTCCCCAAGATTCCACTGAGTTGTTGGCTTGTTTCTTTCCTCTACTAGCTTATGACAACAGGAAAGCAGAGAACAGATTTCATCTTTTAACCTCCTTAGCATGATCTCTTATACACAGAAGGCACTAACCAGCATGAGCAAGCATATGAAGAAAAAAGACCAAAAAGCAATAGATGCTGGCGGTTCTGCCACTTCCAGTGATGTCTTTGGAAGTTACAGGGGATTCTTATAGTCCTTTAACTTCAGGGGTTTTCCCTGTAATTAATATCTTGGCCCAGCGTTGGGTTGCCTTCAACCCAACAATCAGATCCGTTATCTGTGACTTCTAGAGCCATTCTGAAACACTATTACACAGAAACTCAGGTTTTTCTGAACATTTTCCATAGTTAGACAAAATGGAAAAACCTGCCCTCGCTGTCGGAAGCACTTTATCATACGGGCTCCCCATGATGGCGGTTTAGAGAAATACCCGCACCGTTCCACTGGGATCATAAACGTATTTCAAGAGCCATGACTTAGGAGGAAGAATTTTGCCAACAACACTCAACTTATAAACTCAAAAGGCATCTGTTCATTTAATCACCAACATCTTTTTCTGACCCTCTGAACAGACTCTGACAGTATTTAGATTAAATGAATATACTGATTTATTTTTCCATCCTTGCTGTTTGTAAGGAAAACATATTCAAGAAATGTAGTCAACATGGTTCAGTGAACACCTACTATGTGCTAGCAGTGAGTCTATTGATGAATAGTATACAATACATGAGTCAGATTGGCTCCTTCTGTGGTCTCTGTTTCTGGGGTAATATAGTTTCTATTTTGTTAAATAAAACAGAGAGCAGTTTAGAATTGATGTAGACAGTCCTGCTTTTTTTGCCTGCTTTGTTTTTATTTTAGGATAGACAGTTATAAAACACAGCTGGCTACATGGAAAGAAAGGCTACATTTCTTGTGCAGCTGTGAACAACAGAATTTAAATATAGTATCTCTACTCCAACAAAACTGGTTCTTGGCAAGAAAGAAAAGACTTAATTGTTTTTTAACACTTTAGACTTCACTGCGCACATGCACAAAGGTAATATAGCCAGAGAATCTGTTGAGTGATTTTTAAATTCATTTTCCTTGGATCCTACAATGTAGGTTGGGAGGGAGATTTTTTCCAAAGCACCAAGCTTGTGTGGAAAGCCTTCCTTCACCTTCATAACGGTAGCACAATCACCATTTTCTGAGCATCTGTTCCGTGCTGGGCAGATGCTCAGCAGAGCTGTACCTCTGAAGTGTGTGCTCTTTACACAAGGGGAAACTGAGGCTCAGAAAAATGAACTTGCCTGGGATCACATAGCTTCTTAGGGGCAGGACTGGAATTTAAACCCAGCTGTGCATCTTCAGCACCCCTATTTTAGCCACAACTGGGATTTTCCTGAACTTCCTTCCACCGTGGCAGAATTGCACCAAAAATATATTTGAAAGGTAAGAAATGACAAGGACAGGAGAAAGTGGGAAGGATTCTAAATGACATCTCCTAAGCTTTAGGTGATTCTAAAGGGTAGATGCAAGAAACATGCTGGTTGGCCTACCCAGAAGAGCCCTAAAAATAAGTGTTTTTCTGCTTTCTGTATTTCATATATTGTATAATGCTCTTTCCTCTTTGATAGTGATACAGCTATGCATAAATGATTTGTGGAAGGATGTCCAGTGCAGCATTATTAATAACAGTGACCACAAACTGAACATCCAATAACAGAGGACATTTTAAATACACTATAGTGGAATGTGCTGCCACTATTAAAATTTCTATTTTAGAAAAATGGAAACTGCCCATGATATATTGCTCAGTGAGAAAGTAAGTACAAGTGTATAAATACAGCATGATCCCATTTTTTAATATGTACACATATGCATAGATAGGTACACAGATATAAACACAAAGGAAAAAAACTGGAAAATACATCAGTACTACCAACATTTTAACAATGATTATTTTTGTTTGATAGATAATATTTTATTAAAATTTCTTAAATTTTATTTTCTGTTGTTACTTATATTCCCTATAATGTAATATTGCTTAATTATATAAAAACAAGTAATACATACTCATTAACTCAACAGTGCCATTAAACAAATAGTTTTGGGGTATCCACTATATATCAAGCATGGTGTAGTCAAAGCATTAAAAAACTTAAACCAAAAATGAAATGTACTCAATCCCTGCTCTGCTAACATGTTGGATGATCTCCTTCAGGTCATTTTCTACACAGTTTTAAAAACATAGCCATGGTCACAGCAGACAGTGGAGGCCGCCCAGCCTCCGAGCCCCGACTGCCACCGTCACCCCTGCGCACCCCTTCACCTCCCTCTCGGCCTCAGCTCCGTCATCCGTGTAAAGGGTTAAGAGTGGGGTCTACCTCATCAGCTCTTTGGAGGATGCAATGGGTCACTTGAAGTAAAGAGCCTTGAAGTACACAACAAATAATAGCTATTACTGTTATTACTCTGTGTGGAATGGCTACACTGCTGTACTATTTTGTTTTCTATCTCTTTTCTCCCAATGAGTAATAACGCAGTTGTATTTCTCTTGGAGAGCAGGGACCACCGTTCAGGTCATTCAGGCAGATAAAGACACCTTTGAGTTGCACGGGTAGTGAGATCACTCAGTCACAGCCATTGGGCCCCGTCTCCCAGCCAGAGCTGTAAAGGACAGAGAGACCTGCTGCGGTTCAAAGCGAGACTGGAGTGTTTATACACCTTTCAGAAAATCTCAGGAGCCAGTGTTGGACAAGAACTTACTTGATTGCATTTGGAAACCTAATAAACATGACTAGTTATTGGCAGTTGGATATCCAGGCTCTATGGCTTATACTGAGCAACTCCGTGACTTTGGGCCTTGGTGTTCTGTTCCGTCTGTGAGTGTGGGAGACTGTTCTGTGAGCTCGAGTAGCAGGCTGATTCCCCAGCAAGCCGGACTATTTCTCGCTGTGGCACTGCCGCTCTCCCGCCTCAGCCCCTGTCCTCTGCCCTCTGCGTGGCTCCGGGGCCTCCTAACTTGCACCCGGCCTTCCTCCTGCCCCGCTTAGAGTCAGTTCTCCACTCGAGACCAAATGAAGGCCTTAAAATGTCAATCACTGCATGTCGCCTCTGGATTCCAGTCGCCCCCATGGCTTTTCACTGCACTCAGAATGAAGCCCGAACTCTTTTCAAGACTGCAGGACTGTGCGTGATCGGGCCTTTGCATGTCTCTCCGCCCTCATCTTGACCCTTCCTCCCTTGTTCGCGCTGCGTAAGGTGTCCTTCCGTTGGATTCCAGAACACACAAGCTCTTGTCCACTCCTGGGCCTCAGCAGGTGTTCTTCCCTCCGCAGATAGTCTTCACCCCTCCTCTTCACATGCATGGTGTCCCTCATTCTTCTGGTCTCCACTGCTATGTCACCTTAGAGAGGCTTTCTCTCTCTACCTAATTTCTAACAGCTTCTCTTGTTCCCGTGCCTTGTCTATTTCCTTTATAGAATAGATCTTATCACAATTTCTACTTATTTTCTTTCTTTCTTTGTTGGCTTACTTTGTATACGTGTGTGTGAGTGCGTGCGCGCTCTGTCCCCACTCCCCTGCCCCATTAGAATGTAAGCTCCTCGGGGTCAGGGACAATATCTGTCCCTTTGTTTTCGTATTCTCAGGCAGGACCCCTCATGGAGAAGGTGCCTGATAAATACGAAAGGAAGGGAAGGAGGGAGGGAGGAAGAAAGGAAATCTCCGAAAAAGGGGGCTGCTTTTCCAGGCAGCCCAGTTGCCCGTGAATGTGGGCAGTGTGTCCTGCTCAGCCCTAGCATTACTGTGCAAGTTTAAAAATAAACCCCCTGGCTGGAGTGAGAAGCCTTTGAAGAGGATGGGGGAGAGATAATGAGAAACATGAGCGGCCAACGCAGGCCCAGCAGGATGTGGGACTGGCCAGGAAGGGCAGGGAACCTGACTGGGGGAAAATACTGACTTTGGGGCTGCAATAGTCTGACGAGTGTCAGATGTGTTTAGATCTGTTTTAAAAAGAGATGTTCTTTACAATTCCGAAAGCAGGGGCCTCCACACCCACGTCTGACTACCATGCCGTCGGAAGAAGAGGGAAAGGTCAGGAGGTAACACAGAGGCAATGAGGCCGCTCTGGCTGAGCCTGCCCCTGACCTTGCCCAGGGCCCATCCCAGCGTGGGACCCGAGCCTCCCACCCCAGGAGGGCCCCAGCCAGACATCCCAAGGTGTAGCCGCCTTCCAAAGGCTTGGCTCAATTCTAGGGCAGTGGAAGGCGGGAGGGTCAGGTCCATGGGTCACTAGAAACAACTCAGTCATCGTCTTGGAAACGGGCTCCCCCCAGTTGCACTGTCTGTACTTGGATCCACCCAGAACCAGCTGCGTACTTAAGCCTCAGGTCTCAGTGGGAGATGGGGAGGCATCTGGGAAGGGTCGCAGTGGGTCAGTCAGGGGCCCACCACCTTGATGGGAGGCCATCTACCTTCAGACCTTAGTAAGAGGTGTGACGACCCAGGAGAGCAGCAGGCCGAGGGTCCGAGAGCAGGCTGTGAGCCTGAGCCTGAGCCTGAGCCTGACCCTGGCGGCGCACGGAGGGGGCGGGCCTGCTCGACGGGCTGCCCGCACCCCCTCCTCCAGACTGTGACCCGGACCCCGTCCCACGCAGCTTTCCGTGCTGCTCCAGAAGCCAGGGGATGTGCTCATGGTCACCTGGAGCAAGGGAAGAGTCACAAACCCCTGGAACAGCGGTCACCTCTGAGTTTTTCTCTAATCCACAGCTACGGAATGGGCAGGAGGGCCACAGGGAAGGGGAGGAAATAAGTGTCCGGAGGGAGACAGCTGGAGCTTTCTCACCAGCCTTAATGAACCTCCTCCACCCCCGGAGAGGAGCTCTCTTGCGGAGGAGGAAACCGAAGCAGGAGAGGACCCATGTCTTCCCCCAGGTCACCTGGGGCGAGCAGGGCGGAGCCGGCAGCCTGAAGGCAAGCCGGCCCGCGCTTCACAGCCAGGCGGCAGCAGGCCACCCCTCTGGTCCCTGCAGTCAGCTCTCAAACGATTGAAACTCAAACCCTAGGGCCAGGGGCCCTGGGGAAGAATTTTCGAGGAGCCCTTACTCCAAAGAGCTGCTCCTCCTGACAGGTGGGAATCCCCAAGGTATTTTGTGAACGGAGCAAAAGGAGCCCGAAGCTCACTGTTCTTGACTTGTTGGTTGGAAAGCCTGCAGTTTAACCGCTGCCCCGGGAGCTTGTGTCTGTTCTGCGCTGAAACTCCTTTAGGGACTTTTGCTTCCTTGGCAGGTTCTAGGTTCCTGACGTGAGGATTTTAAGTGCTGAAAAAGCACAGGCTGATAACTGTCCCCCGGAATAAAAAAGACTGACCAGGGAACAGCAGGGCAGCAGGTGACCTTCATACCACAGGACCTTCTTTTTTTTCTTTTCTTTTCTTTTTTTTTTTTCCAAATGCATCCTTGTATAGGCTTCCAAAAGACTTTGGCCAGACTGCACAGCTTATCAGTGGGAATAATAATTAATACTTTATGAGGAAATACTATGTGCTATGCATTGTATCCTAAAAAATTTGGGGATCTTTACACGTCTTATCTCACTAAATTCTTAAACCAACCCTATGGGACAGCGACAGCTAACGCTGATGATATAACATAACACCTGCAGGCACTATGGAGTCCACCTGTATAAACTCACGCATTCCTGTCAGCAGCTCTAGGATACAGGTGCCACATTACCCCTGTTCTACAGAAGCAGAGAGGCTGTGCAGCTTGGCCAGGGCAGTGGAGCTATCGAGTGTCAGAGCCAGAATTCAAGCCCGGTCTCGCCCCGGAGTCCACACGCTCAGCCTCTGCGCTGCCCTGCCGTCCATACCACACACTGCCACTCTGAAACCAGACAGGGTAATGCGGGAGGGGTCAGAGTCGGAACTGTCAGGAGACTTCTCCGTGTCCCGTGTCACCTGTCTTTCCAAGGAACTTAGGCTGCTGCTTCCTGAACCCTCGGCAAAGCCACCCAGGACAGGCCTGGCCAACCGAGTGGAGGTTTTGTCCGTGGGAAGAAACCATTCTGCAGCCCACCTGCACCTCCATCATCACCTCAAACACCCCCCCCCAAAAAAAGTGGAGGCTTTTAAGGAGGAAGGCTTTGTTCCTATACACATCGCCCAATCACTGGAGAGGCCTGGGCCGCCTCCGCCTGTGCCTCTGGACCAGGGGCGCACTCTCTCTCCTTGGGGCTGCGTGCTTGCTCTGTAAACTCCAGACAGTAACATTCGTTCTCAGCTTCCCCTCCCCGTTGCCATTTCTCCATTCTGACGAAGATTCTGAGGAAGGACAAAAAGGCCTCATTTTCTAGAAGCTCTCTGTATCCTCAGAGGTATCCGTGCAGCACTTTGCACACATTGATTAATCAATGCCGACCGCCTCCGCCACTCCCAGCTGACTGGTGGTGGAGGCGGAGGCGAGCTGCTGTCTGCCCCCATGGGTGCCAGGGCCCACATCTCCCTGCTGGGCGCCTGACACTGCTTGTTTGCCTTTGATGCGCATCTGCCACATTTTGGAGAAGAAAGGTGACTTTCAGGAAACCAGTCCTTCGTCTCTCAGCATGCATAAAGACAACTAGGCCGATTTTCCCAGACTCCCAAAGGAAGCCCTCTGGAGGGATGAGAATAAGGAGTAAGCCAGAGAATCTGACACGTACAGGGGGTCCTGGGGACTCTGAGGGGCCTGCCCACCTGAGCCAGAGTCAGAGGTCCTTGATGGAAACTTGTCAGCTCGGCTTTCAGATGTCCCGGGCCTTTTTCTAGAGCTCTGAGGAGCAACAGAGGGTGGGCGGTCCCACTGCTGTCCTTGGTCTTGGCTTTGCCACTCCCAAGATCAAATGATTCACTCGTTCATTCATCGCACAATTATTTCTGGAGCACCTACTGTGTGGCCCAGCTCTGTCCTAGGCACTGGGAACACAGCAGGGCACAAGGCAGACAAGGTCTTGCCCTCATGAGGCTCACATTCTAGTGGGGAGAATGGGTAATAGCAGGTTTTTAAAAACTGACAAGAGAGCTACAGCTTGGGATGAGTGCTGGAAACAGATAAGGTAGGAAGTAGCCAGAAAGAAACACACTGAGGAATTGAGAGGGATGGGGATGAAAGAACTGGGGGGAAGCCACCCAGGCCGGTGGAACAGGGACGGCACAGTCCAAGAGGCAGGGAAGGACGTGGGGCAGCAGGGGGACGGAGAAGAGGCCAGGGCAGCTAGCGCGGGCGGGGCGGTGTGACAGGAGCGGGAGTCGGGGACCGCGCTCCCCAGGCGGCCTCGGGCTGCCGCCTTCCTCAAAGTCTTTTCTCCAGCATGTGCCCCACTTGCCCCAAGAACTCACTCATCCTTGGTTAGCCAAATGCAGTCCCTCTGCTCAGAGAAAAAGGAAGGGAATTCTCTTTGTAGAAGTCAGGATGTGCGGCAAAGACGTTCGGTTTTACACCAGGACGCACACAGGGATCACACCGACAGCATTCTGCGTTGAAGGGAAGCCTCCCAGCGGTGGGTGTGGTGTGTGTCTGGTAGTGGAGGGACCGGGGAGGGGTGTGGACACCAAGCTGGAGCCCCACCCCCGACCCTGCACCGGCATCCAGCCTCAGGCCTCTTTGCTGCATCTGGTGTATAATTATGCATGGATCAAAATTTGGCTCCAGGTCTTTTCCTCTCCCTCTTTCAGCACTGTCTGCCCGCTTTCCCACCTGCCTGTGCCCACGTTCACCCCTGGTGCGGACAAGGGGTCCACCTGGGCCTCCTGACCTCACCTCATTCTCCTTTGCAACTTCACTCCGTGTTGTTCCCGACAGCCCTGCTGAGTAACTAGCCTCCTGAATGCACACCCGCCCCTGCAGCTTTAGCTGAAGTACAGCAGGCAAAGGGGAGGCTCGTCCACAAGGACTCTCTCAAAGAAGGGGCTGCGGGGTCAGCGCCAGTCTGAGCCAGGCCTGGGGCCAAGCTTGCTGATTAACCTCTCGGACTGGAGAGAACGGGCCCTCTTTATAGGCCCTTCCCAGTGGGGCCATGGCAAACACAACATGGTTGATTGAGGGGAGACCATGGCTGGAACACTATTTGGGAAGTGGCCTAGCACTTCACTCCCTAAAGGCAAGGCAGCCCGCTGGCACCTGTAATGTGGCACCTGTGTCCTAGAGTTGTTGCAGGAATGCGTGAGTTTATGCAGGATTGTGGGCTCAAGAAACCTGACGTCTTGCTTCAGGGCTGGCCCATTGCTGGCTGGCACCATCGGCATATGTATGCCAACGTAGCCTTTGTTGGAGTGAGAGTTTGCCCTATATCGGATGGCTTCCTTCTCTGGCCTTCTATGGCTCTCAGCTTAAGGACCTAAATGTAGCGACCATGGTCGGGCCCTCACCTGCCCCTAGGGCTCTGAATCCCCCTCCCTCCACCACACGCCTGTCTTCCTCGGCAGTGCCACAATTCCTCACACCATGTGACCTTTGCACATACTCTTTCCTCCACCCGAAACACTCTGCCTTCACCCTGATGCCTGCTGACCCTCCAGATCTCAACCCAAGTGTCCCCTCCTCACTGGAGCTTTGCCAGAGCCCCTGGCTGGGCCTGGCACTCTGCGTGCGCTTGCAGGGGACCGCTCAGCTGAGCTGTTGTGTGACTGGTATCGGTATCCCCATTGAGCCTCTCACTTTTATGCCAGTCATGACTCAGGGTTCCAGGCCCTGTTGCAGCCCCGAGTTTAGCACGCTCCCTGGCACACAGGAGGTGCCCCACAACATAACTGAACAGGCCTGAAGAGGTCACAAATGGCCCCCAAGTATCCAGACCCTGCTCACTCTCTTATGTCTCTTCCTGCCTTCTTTTTTCTTTCCTTGCCCTTCCCTCCTCCCTCTTCATCCTTTCTACTTATTCCTTCTTCCTTCCTAGGCCTTGGGCCTGCCTGCGGCTCCCAAGAACACTATTTAAGCCAAAAAAAAAAAAAAAAAAAAAAAGACTCTGGTCTCTACAGTAGTAGTTTGCTGGGGCTGCCATAACACATTCTGCAGACTGGTGGCTTAAACAGTAGAACTTGTTCTCTCACAGTCGTGGAGGCCAGAAGGCCAAAGTCAGGGCGTCGGCAGGGCTGGCTCCTTCCGAGGGCTGTGAGGGAAGACTCTGTGCCAGGCGTCTCCCCTTGGCTTGTAGATCCATCATCTCCCTTTGTCTCTTCACGTTGTCTTCCCTCTATCTTTGTCTCTGTGTCCCAATTTCCCCTTTTCATAAGGACACCACTCATCTTGGATTAGGGCCCACCCCGATGACCTCATTTAAATGTGATTACCTCTGTAAAGAGCTATCTCCAAATAAGTCACATTTTTAAATACTGGGGGATAGGACTTCTACACGTGAACTTGAGGGGGCTGTCATACAACCCATGACAGCTACCTTCCACCTGCCCGTTGCCCGAACCCTTTTTCCACGAACCCTGAGTCAGATATAAGTAGGGAAGCACTGGGAATAAACACCTCCTGGAGAAATTGTATGGGAGTCTGGGAACGGGGGAGGGCAAGTTAGGAATGTGAACTGGAGAAACAGCCAAGGGTGAGAAGGAAGGGTTGAATGGACAAAGAGCGAAAATCCTCTCATAGGCCAGGCTAGAGGTTACATGCCTGTGCTCCGGTCATCTGCCAGTCCTGAGTGCACCTCCCAGACCCGCCACTAACTAGCAGTGGGGCCTTTCCCCTCACATGTAAAATGCAGATAACAATAGCACCTAACTCCCAGGACGGCGGTGAAGACTGAATGAGAGAAGAGCATGCATGACGGGCTCAGCGCTGTGCCAGGTACACGGTAACTCAGCACGCAGTAGGTGCCCTGTCGCTGTCATTATCACAAGCAGAGGCCCCATCCAAGGAAAATGGTAACTTAGGATGAAGGTGATGACAAAGAAGAGACTAGTTGCTATTGATTCAGGCCACAAGACTCTGTGTTCTCATTAACAGTGATGACGACAAGGGGACCAGAATGAATGTCAGACCCGGGCGTTTACAATGGTGGCCTGTGGACCAAAACATCAGAACCACCTGGGCCTAACCAGGAAAAGCAGGATCCTGTGTCCCTCAGGAACCCGGCTGATGCAGGACTTCTGTAAGCAGGACTCAGACCCCCAATGTTTTAACAAGCTCCCGTGTGATGCTTACGCACATGAAAGCTTGGAAACCCCGGCCCAGACCACAGGCCCTGGAGGGGCAGAGAGGAGTCCTGTTCATTAGTGACCCCCCACATCCACACAGTCCTGGTGGAAGGTGGGCTCACCTTCTTGGATGAAGTCAGGGAGGTGGTCTTGAGCAATTATACATAAAACAAATTTCTGTTAGTCACATTTTAAATGTTCTATTTCAGGGGATCACATTGACAAATCAAGTCTTTTACATCCCTGTAAACTTCACTGCACCCAGACACTAAGTTCCGGATTGTCCATTTTTCCTCTCTCCACAACTGCAGTCCACCTGGTCTTGACCTCACGCTTAGCTCAAGATGACCCGTGACCTCAGGCCTGAGGGTGTATGGAGCCCAGGCCCAGCACTGTCTGTGCCTCTGTCTCTGCTGTTAGGCACCGGGTCCGGGAAGACCTCGGGCCCACCTTGTCCTCCATGCCTGCATTCATGCCTTGTTTCTGAAGCCCGGGTCCCAAAGGCCATAGGTCCTCAAGGTGGAGATTGTGCCTGTGGGCCAAGCTGGGGTCCTGCGTCTCCTGGCAGAGCTTTGAAACCCTGGCCTGCTTTCTAGATCTTCAAACACCGCCTTGTGTTGAATCCCTGTGACCAAACTCCACCTGCCTCTCAAGACACCCAAAACACAGGTGGCATACCGGTTAGGAGCACAGCCTGCTGTGGCGCTGGGCTCGGATACCCGCAGCCTCCGGCAGATGGTTCAGTCCCCCCACGCCTCAAATCCTGCAGCTGCAACACCCCCTCTTTCCTAGGTTGTTAAGAGAATTTGGCAAGGTCACACGTGTAAAGCCAAGCACAGTGCCTGGGTCTCAAGAAACACTAGTAACCAGCACAGAAGCTCTTCTGTTTCTGGATATTTAGAAACACAAGCAAAACCCCACACAAAGCAAGGACTCCTCCACGCTGTCCAAAATATGGCACTAGTGGCCACTCAATAGATGTTACTTTGGAATTTGCAACAAATCAACCTCTGGGCAGCCTTTTCAGAACTCACCTTTCAGTAGTGATAATAATAGATAATAATAGCAAATACTCACATAGGACTCTCTATACACGAGGCTCTGTGTTAAGAGTATTATGCAGTTGATCCTCTCAACAACATGGCTGGTATCTTATTTTACAGATGAGGAAACTGAGGCACAAGGTCCCAGAACTAGTAAGTGGCAGTGTCTGATTTTGAACCTCTGGGAGCCTGGCTGCAAAATCTATGCTCTCAGCCACTATATTATGTTGCCTTCCTTAAATAGTGAAATTTAGGAATCAAAGTAATTTCTATTCCCGCCCTTCCTCTTCTCTCCCTGTGGGCCATCGGGCCGGTGCCTGTCCTTCCTCTTGTATCTTGGACACCTTTACTTCCCACCGGAGTTGAACACTCTGCCAGCCCAGGCTGATTCTCTGTTACCTGCCCTCCCAGGTAGTTCCCCTCCCTTCTCTATGGTTGAGTGGGCTGGATCCTGTCACGTCTTGAAATGCAATACTCTGTCCGTAACCAATAAACATCTATTGATTAGCAGATCCTTTCTTAAGGAAAAATACTCGTTCGCGTACAATTTATGTGTCATGTATAGGTGTTAGATTTACCTAAACCAGGGTATGCCTGTGGCACAAACAACTGCACGTTACTTTTCCAGTATCTTACTCCAAGGGGTATTCATTAGCCTGACGTGTCTATTAGATGAGGTAGAAGGCGTGTGCCTTCCACTCTGCAGGAACCCTCGTCCTGGAGGCCGGCTCAGCAGGGCTGGCTGCTCCACGACCCCTAACAGTTTATTCAGGGCCCACAGCATACATGTCAGCCTTGTGAACAAGCACACACTCTGTCCTGGGATCAGATGTCTGTCCTTTTGCCAGGTGTGGGAGGAGCATATGGATGTCCATACGCCATTGTCACTGAAAATAGGATCACCATGGTTGGTGCTACTATAAAGTCAAACTGCTTAATCCGCTGAATTCCGCTTCCTTTTTCTGAACCAGGCAAGCCACACCTCTGCAAGTGTACCCCAGGTTCGCGAGGGAGTTTGCAAGAAACTCAGTGTTTTCTCCCTTCATTTTTCATGTATTGACTTTGCCTTTAATCAACTAGCCTTCACGTGCAAATCCAGGTACCCCTGCTGAGAAAGGCAGGCTCAACAGGAGAAAGTCGCCCTGTGTCCACCCGCCGCCCCCAGCAGCACAGTTGGTGAT
Source organism: Pteronotus mesoamericanus (assembly GCF_021234165.1). NCBI lineage: Eukaryota > Metazoa > Chordata > Mammalia > Chiroptera > Mormoopidae > Pteronotus > Pteronotus mesoamericanus. The sequence continues at coordinate 20,807,036 of NW_026555084.1, read as the reverse complement.
CTTGCCTTCAGATACACAGTCTCTAAAGGGGACTTTCCTTGGAAGCCCTCAATGACCAACATAAAGAAAACAAAGGAAAAGGGAATTAGTGACTGTGAATCACAGTCTCAACCAAAATCCATACCCATTCGCACAAATGGCCCCAGTAAACAGCAGCCAGCCCTGTGCCAGACCCTACTCCACAGAGCCAGGCCCATGCCTTTTCACCCGTTTGCCAGCCTCGGGCTGGCTCATCCCCACGCGGAGCCTGGCTCACTCTCTGCCCAATGCTCGCGTCCTCCTGCTGGTGTTTGCGGAGCTAAATCATAAACAATCAAATCCCTGTAGCAAATGGAAGGGAGGGTGCCAGTCCCGAAGCACAAAGCACAGCAGAGGGGCGGGGTGGGTATAAAGGGCTGGAGAAAGCACACTGTCCGCCTTCTGCTGAGGCAGAGGGTGCTCTTTGGACTTGAGAGGAGAGATAAGGTGGGCGCCTGCCCTCTTGGGTCTCTGAAAACCAGGCACTTGATTAAATGTCTGGAATTCCCACCCTGGCACCCAGAGGTCTGAATTTTTCCAGCAATCCGGTCTGGAAGCCTTGCATACTTTTGTCATGTAATAGTGATGTGGGTGTGGCCTGGCCTAAGTGCCAGAGAAATGTGCCCATCTGCGCCGGCTCCTTCTCTGCCAGGGTCTATCTGGAAGGGCACCCAGATGAGGATGCACTTTTCAGAGGAGGTCAGAAGGTCAGGTAAGAAGTAACCCAGGGGCCATCGGAATACCACCCTATCAAAACATATGCAGATAAGCCCACCTTGCCATCTGACCTTTTATATGCAAATGGTGGTTAAAATCGAAGGCTCCCACTGAGTGGAGGAGCTCTCCGAGGCAGCTGATTTTCCAGGCTCCCCCAGGGGGTGAGTGTGACCCAGCAGGAGACTGCCAGCCACTTAAGAAGGCCACCGCCTTCGGCTTCTGCCAACCGCAGGGGCCGCATCCAGCACTTGAAGTAAATGAGAACATTCTGCCCCCTCCAGTCCTCATCGGGCTGGCAGTGGGGGAATGAAGATAATGGGGCAGCCTGGTGCAGGATCGTTTTTTACAGTCTCTGAACTCCAAGTCCTATTCCTAGGCGCCTGGGCCACCCACAGGCCCTTTCCCCAGAGCCACGGTTTAAACCCAGCCAGAGGTGAGCCTCCGGGTGCTCCCTTGCAGGAGTGCTCTTTGCAGAGGTATCTGCCTAAAACACCTACTGCCTTAAGTGTTTCCTTTTTTCTTCCCTCTGCATGGAGCTTTATACTTGCACTCGGATGGACACACACACACACACACACACACACACACACCCTCAGATCTCGATGTAACCTGCTCTTGTTCCCCAGAACAGAAACCTGATATTCTTACCTTAGAGCTTGTAGGCTGAGGGCTCTGCCTGTCTCCCTCCAAGGGGAGAGGGAATGCGCTTGGCGTCCTCTGCTGTGTCTGTCACTGTCACTGCGCTGCAGTGCTTCCCTGGCAGCCTCAAGCCAGCGCCCTCTCTCTGACTGACGCTGTGTGAGGAGAGAGAATGGGCCGTGGCATGCACACCAAGTTGCTGGTCCGTCTCCAGGCTACCAGTCCGCAGGGCTGTGTGGGAGGCAGGGAGGCAGCGTGGGGGCCTGAGGACGTCAGCCTCCAGGACTTTCCCTGGCCTTGTTTATCAGCACAGGGGACCTGCCTCTAGACAGCCCCCCGCACAGAAGCGTGCATAGAGCCCTAAGTGCCCCCCACTCTGGACAGCTAGCAGCAGTGGCCCGGGAACACAGAGGTATCGGCCAGCAGGGGAGGGAGGCTGAGACAGCAGACAGTGGCAGCAACTATCCCGGGTGTTATTTTAGCGTGGTTTGTCTTGGGGCAAATGGCTGAACCGAATGGACTACTGGCCCGTCTGAGCAGAATCCTGTTTATTTTGAGGCCTCAGTTGCCAAGGAAACAGCAGGTCGTGGCTCAGAGTTGCTTCCCTGGAGTCAGAAGGCTGCCAGATGAAAAGGAGTCCTTTTCTGTTCTGTCCTCTGGCATCCTTGCCCAGGGTGTAGGTATAGGTGTGTAGCAGAGTGTGTCTGTCTGTCTCTCTGTCTGTGCCAATCACGGAGCCAAGCCTCACAGAGGGTGTTTTGCAAAGCCACTCGAGGCCATGGCCGACTGGGTGAGGGCAGTCCCTGCTGCACTCAGTGGATCCTCAGGTGAGCCCGGCGTCTAGGGGGGTGCAATTTCTGCAGAGGACCATGTGCATCATCTGATGCCACTGACTAGGGACGGGGTAAGAAGGGATGGAAGCTGCCTGGGCAAATCGATCTTTGGCGGGCAGGTGCGGGCTGCCTGAAAGGATATGGAGTAGGAGGTGTCTTTGGAGAGACCAAATGGAAACATGATTAATAGTTTTGATGAAGAGTCCCCTTCTTGTTCGTTATGCAGGCATTTGAGCCTGGGCGGTATGAGTGTGTGAGAGTGTGTGTGTGTGCGCGCGCGCGCACATGCACACACATGCACATGCACACAAGCCTGCCCACCTAATGAATCAGATGGAGGTCCAGATTGACCTGTTGGAACTAGAAATATGCTCTCCGGCCTCTCCCTCCTCCAGGAAGCTGGAGGTGAAAGCCTGTTCCCACACACATCGGGGAGCCTGGCAGGTGCCCTCTGCAGAGATGTGCCTTGGAGAAGCTGTCTCCTGGAACCAAGACCTCCCACCCCACCAGTCTGAAACTGGAGGAGCAGCGGCCCTCCTACAAGGGACTGGAAGGTCCAGGAAAGGGTTGTTTCTCCAAACTTCATTAACTGGAACCTCCATGAACGGCCCCTCCCACATAGTCAGGTACTGACAATTTGCTTTAAAAAATAATGATCTTCCTGAGTGTCTGCACCATTCCCTGGGGCCTTCTATATGATACAAAGATAACAGTATTTCAGACAGTGGTCTTCTCAATATTGGAGTATTATTATGCCACGCCCGGTGTGCACATTAACTCTCTTCAACCACGTGAAATGATAGATCTTAGAGTTAGGAAACACCCTCAAGGTCCAAGGACAGAGATGCAGTCCAGTCTCACCCAGGTGCACCCCCTGTTACAGTCCACGCTGTGATCAAAACTGGGTCTCCCCACCTCAGGGTAACACCCTCGAACCTGCCCACTCACATTGGTGGCCATTTCTGGGCAACTCAGCTTCCAGGGCTTCCAGTTTCCTTGCTCCTCACGGAGACGGAGATGCTCGTAACCACGTCTCCCCTGCAGGCCAACAGGGCGGTTGTGACAATCGAATGTGCAACCGCACGTGAAATCACCCGGGAAACTGGCAATGCGAGTGTCGGTCCTTGTTGTAGTTTTATTTCTCTATTACATCCAGTTGTGAAACGCTGTTAAAAACAAACTCTGCAGCTTCTAGGCAAATTATAACCCCAGCTACTGGTATAAGTGAACTTCTTTACGACATATTGGGTGTTCGGAAACGTTACCGTCCAAATGCTGGGAAATAATGACTCCTCAGTTCCTGAAAGGGTTGCAATATAACTCCCCTCAGTGTTGAAATTTCTTAAAATTTCGCTTTAACATCCCTCAGGTTCCCTATTTATTTCAGCTTCTATGTCAAGTATCTAAATTTATCTTTTAGGTAATATACATTCAGATGTTTTCAGTCATGAAATATGTTAATGCTTTTTGGCCTCGCTGTTACTGAGTGTGGGAAGAGACTCGGAGGTTACCTAGTTTAAAAGTTTGGCCTCAGGATAGCACCAGCTCCAGGCCAGGAAACAGCCCGCAGAAATAATAGCTGTGGGGGCCACGTATTAAGCGTCCACAGAGCACTGCATCCCATGCAGAGTACGTAACAGAAACCCTATCTGCCCTCACAGTTCTTGGCCCACTTCTAATAACATTTCTGCCATGATTAAACCCTTATATGCGGGCCTACCAGCACTGCAAGGCGGGGGCGTCTGAGAAAGGAAGAAAATAAAATGACAGATTTGGGGGACCAGGAAGTCCCATTAGCAACCCAGTAGGCTTATCCACAGAGGTGTGGCCTTGACCGGAGATGAGATTTTTTTCCTCCCGTGCCCTAAGGGACTGACTCACTCCCGAGCACTTCCACGGTTGCTATGATTGAAAGTGGCTCTAAACCTCTTATAAGAGATTTAGAAGGGCAGTAAAGGTAGAATGTGGCATCTCCATGATTTTACTTGCTCTGTGCTCAATGCCTCTTAAAATCAAGACATAAATCTATCACTTTTTAACTGCACCAACAAGATAAAAAGAGTCAGAGCATGAAGGAATTGGCAGGGGTCAAGATGTCCCCAATAAATAAATTTTCTTTCTCTCCAAGTATAACATATGAGCCCTGGCTTCTCGTCCTTGAATTTTAAGACTGACATTCAATATTTACTTTAAAATTTCCCCTTTGTTCATCCTGTTTACATAAGTGATACAGTTATGTAAAATGCACACCAGACACACTGCATTTTTTTCTTTCTAATCCCATTTGACCTTGATCGGACACAACAAATCCTAGTCAGCTGACAGGAGAAATCAGACGCTGCATGCCACTCTCCCTCCAGCAATGGATTTCCTTCTGTTTATGCCCAATCATGCAGTTAGATGAAGGGCATGCTGGCCTCATGGTGAACCAGCGGCCGAGATGACGGTGGGGAGTGGGTGACAAGCGGGGCAGAGGGCAATGCAGCAGACATCCACAGGAAACTGTATTAGTTGCCCAACGAGACCTCATGGCCACAAGTATCACCGGAGCTGCAGGATAGAAACAGGGTCCAGCAGTTTTCAGGTGAGAAGGTGCCTCGCCCTGTCCCCATTACAGCCCAAGAACTGGGGCTCCCCGCACTTTGTCGGCCTGACGCTCCATCGTCTTCAGGGGAGGCTGCTTGGGAAGAGTCATACCCCCGGGAGGCGGCCTCCTCTCTCTGATGCTCATCACCCATTACTCAGTCTATGTTTTCTTCTATCTCAATTTTGCAGTCTTTTTTAAAAAAATATTTTAAGTAAAAGTAATGCTTCATGCACATATAAAAAGTACAATTCATGGAAAGGTATAAAATGACCCTCACCCCCTTTTCCCCAAAGATAACCACTAATAATTTTTTTCCTGGATCTTTCGGGTGGGGGGCGGGGCGCGGTAAAAAGTCTTTATACTCCTGAATATATGTGAGCTTAAAAACAATTATGCACAGTGACCTACACTGCTGTGTGTTTTGCACTTAATAATAGATCTTTTCACATTGTTCTAGTCCACCCAACACCAGTACTCCTTGCTTGTATTATTGCAATGTCCTCCTGGCTGACTTCCCTGCTTCTACCTTTGCCCCCCACAGTTCATTCAAGAGGGATCCTGCTAAAAGGTAAACAGATCACATCCTTATTTGTTCAAAACTGTCCAGTGTCTTTCCCTTGCACCAGGAACAAAAGCTAAGCTTGCTACCACCACCTGCCTCTCCAAGCCCATCTGCTACTCCCCGCTTGCTCACTGTGCTCCTCATACAAGGCAAGCATGGTCCTACCTCAGGGCCTTTGCTCTTGCTCTTCCCGCTTTCTAAAGTGTCTGCACTTCTTTTTTGCCCTTTAATTCTTTGCATGGCTGGCTCTGGCTGGCTCTCGCTTACCGCTCTGGCCTCATTTTAGACTACCTCCTTCCTGACTGCCTGTTCCAAATCAGCCCCTCATCACTGTTCTTCACATAGAGCTTTTTCTTCATAGATCCCACTACTGTCTGAAAATTACTGCATTCAGTTATTTGTTTTCTGTCTCCTCCTACCACGCACACTGAAATGTAAAGTCCATGAGGAGACAGGGATTTTACCTGTCTTTTCACCATTATATTACTATTTCCAGGACCTAGACCAGTACTTCTCAAACTTGAATGTGCATCAGAACTACCTGGATGGTTTATTAATTTAATTTTGGTTGATGGGCGCCAACCCCAGAGCATCTCCTTCTGTAGATTGGGTGGGCCTGGAGGTTTGCATGTCAATAAGTTCCCAAGAGAGGCAGATGCAGCTTTGATGCTGCAAACACATTTATCACATGAATGCCTAAGTCTGCACATAGCATCTGCCACTTTCTTTGCAGGGGCAGTTTTATTTCCACTTTTACACTTATTTATACTTGTAGCACTGAGAGCCTCCTCAAACTCTTTGTAATAAGAGGACTCCCAGTGTTTTTTAGCTTCATTGATTTGTCAGCAGATGATTAAAAACCTACAGTTTTACAGGTCCACAGGGAGCCAGTGAGAGCCAGTAAAATGTCAAAGTGAAAGTGGTGTGACTCTCACTCGACATGTGACAGAGAACTTTCCCCAGACGTCATCACTCAGGCCTCCCCTGCAATTGTGTGAGAATGGCCCTGCGGGCTCGGAATCTCCACCAGTGAGTCAGAAAGTACAAAGCTTATCCACCTGGATACCAGGTTATGAAAGGTAGAGAGGCCAGTGGCTTTCTGTGAGTCACAGAAAACCCTTGAGAATCCGACAAGAGTTATAGCCCTGCTCCCTGTGTATAAACGCTCACTCTCTCACGCACACACACAGACAAAGACACACACAATCATACTCTTTCCTTTTTTTTTTACATTTAATTTCAGGAAGTTATAAGATACCTCCAAGTCCATTTTAATCCCAAGTTAAAAAATCCTGATCTAATCATTGGCAAAAACCAAAACCCAAACCCAAACCCTTGACCCCCAGTTTGTTGCTTAAAGTCCTGAGAAATTGGAGCTTTTAATATAGCAAGACAAACCTTAGAGGAAAACATTGCAGAAAAGCATTAGAGGAAATCATTCGTTAATCAGATTTATAATCTTAGAACAGGGAGTGCTTTTGGAAGTGTGATTGGAAACACAGAAATGGAAATAGAATAGTGAGATTGATGCCATAAAATTTTAAATGATCTGCACAAAGAAGATGGAAAAAACTCCTCCCAGTTGATGCTCTGTGGAGAAATCTATGGATCTTATCTTTCCCATCTATATTTTTTCCACTTGAAGTGTCTGGATGGCCTGTGGCCAACTCCTTGAGTCAAGACATAAGCTCATCAGAGCAGACAGGGTGAGACCATGTATTTCATCAAAGCCCTGTCACTGGGTTATTATTTCATTAGCCATGGTTTGGGTTTTTTAACAACTTTATTGAGATATAATTCATATACCATGGAGTTCACCCATTTAAACTATACAATTAAGTGGTTTTAGTATATTCGTAAAGTTGAACAACCCTTACCACTATCTAATTTTAGAAGATTTTTGTTGTCCCCAAAAGAAACCACGTGCACATTAGCAATCACTCCCCATTTCTCCCCTCCAGCCAGGCCCAGGCAACCACTGATCTACTTTCTGTCTTTATAGATTTGTATGTTCTGGCCATGTCATATAAAGAGAATCAGACGGTATGGTTTTCTTTCCCCTAAAAAGCATAAGGAGTTTGAGGTGCTTCTCTGTTGTATCAGGTGTCAGAATTCTGTTCCTTTTTATCGCTGAGTAATATTTTGTTGCATGAATATGCCACATTTTATTTATCCTTTCACCAGTTTATGGACATTTGGCACGTTTCCTCTGGCTGTCATGAATAATGCCGCTACACACATTTGGGTATGTGTTTTTGTGTGGACGCATTTTCCTTCCTTTTGGGTTTAGCAGTGGCTTTCCTCTTAAAGATTTTCCCAGAGAATTTTACTTAGCCTATCTGATGCTTTTGGTTTTAATTTTTTTAAGTTATAACCTCATGGAGAAGCAAGCGAGCTTGGATCCTGAAGACCTCAGAGCCCCTCCATCCCCAGCCCGGGGAAGGGGGCCCTTCTCTGCCTCTGTGCGGCCCGGGGCGTGACTCAGCCTCTCTATGCTGCAGTGGTGAGAACACCAGCGTTCGGGATGTTGTGAGGATTCATGACATAAATCAGGTAGATTTGCACTGGAGAAGATGCTCACCCATTTGAATAGGTTCGTGTGCATCACAGAAACCAGACAACCTCAGGTCAAGGGTTTCCCCACTACTCTAGCCTCTTTAATCAGAGAGCACCCTGCTCTCTATGGAGCCCCCGAGGCACCTCTGTTTGTATAATCACTGTGCTCCCGACCTTCTTGTTGGCTCTGGGGTAGGGGTGTGCCCCCTCACCATGGGGTACAGTCCAATAAGGACTCCCTTGTAGAAGCTCTGGGAGCACAGGCAGCAGAAGAAGGGTCCAAAATATCTGCGTTTCCTCCTGCTTCCTGATCAATCCCTTGCGCCTCTGGCTCTTTAAAATCAGGCAGCAGGAATCTCCACTGAGAACAGGTAAATGATGGATTTCCTAGGAAATGAGAAGGCAGGCAGGCCTTGGTTCTAACTCCCGGTCACCACTTACTGGCTGTATGGTTTAGGACAAGTCAGTTCTCTCAGACTCAGTTTTTCCATCCATTAAATGGGAATAATAGCAGTAATTGCCCCATGGGGTCATTGTGAGGATTATCTGACACAGTGCCTTAGGGGCTCCAGCATACATTCAGAGTTCAATCAGTGCTTGCTGTAGTTATTATATTACCTTTCAAATCAGAACAAAGGACCTCAAAGAATCTAGCCATCTGTTCTAAGCTGCTTACTGAAGCTGTTTTCTTTTTTTTCTCTCAATTTATTGGAAACACTTAATCGGGCACCTTCTATGTGTTCTATAGCACAGACAGGGCTGGGGATGAAATATAATTTTCCCCGAGAAATGTGAAGCTCAAATTGGGAGAGAAATGGAGATACATGAAGCTCTTAAGCACACACACAGAGATAATACTGAGAGTCAGTGCCGCCTTTGGTCGAGGTGGGAGGCAGCAGGGAAGGCTGAACAGGCCAGACAAGGCCTCGGGGGACGGCAGCACTGAGGCTGGCCCTTGAAGGGCAAGAGGGGGTCAGGAGCAGCAGAGCTGCGGCCGGTGGAAGTTGGGGCGGGGAGAGCTGCATGTGCACAGGGTGTCTAGTGGGTCTGGGCATGGTGGGGAGTCTGGGGACTGAGCCAGCGTCAGTCCTTCTGGTGTCTTTCCCACTGTCAAGGGTCTCTAGAAAGGACATGCCATGGGGTCTTTTAGTCACCTGTTCTAATAATTATCCTTACTATGTCGCTAACCTCTGTCACTAATAAATCTGTGGGGACTGTAAGAGAAAAAAGGAGGAGGAGTTAGGTGGGAGGCCCTTTGACTTGATCCAGACCGTCATGCCTGGCAGCACGGAGTGACGACCGCGGCCATCCTGCACCCGGCCCCTCCTCCTGGGACTGGCACCGTGATCGCCTTTGGGGACCCAGCCCTTCGCTGCCTTCAGTCCATGTGGTTTTTGGATGGCGATGGCTACCTCCCCGGGGAGGGAGAGATGGGCACAGCACCCACGTTGACTCAGTGAAATGTGGCCCTGAGGCCAGAGCTGGCGCTGTCATAGGGTGGCTGTGCCAGGAGATGTCAGCCCGGACTGGCCACCAGCCGTCTGCCGTCACGATGGATAAGTCTTCCTGGGAATAGGACGGCGGGGGCGGGGGGGGGGGCGCGGGCCAAAAATGGGGGAAGACAAAGAGCCAAGATGCCATTGTCTGTGCAGCTGGGTCTGACCATATCAAAGCCTTGGATGCTCCAGTTACACGAGGGAAAAGACTTCCCTTCTGTTTTGCCTATGTCTGTACACACAGGTTTTCAGTCCATTGTTACTAAAAGAATGCCAACTTATTCAAGTAGTTGTCTTGTTCCCACCAGCATTTTGTTGGCTTATCCTTACTATAGATCTTTGTAGTCCATAGCTGAGGGGCGGCATGTGTCAATGGCATGCATGTGCAAGCAATGGAGACCTCGGTACATGTCCCTATAGAGGCACAGGTGAACGTGAGTTTGGGAGCACAGAGATGTTAGGAGAAGAAACCAAGAGTCTGCAAAAGATGTTTCTCTTCTTTGTGCCTTGACTCTACTTACAGAGCAATTCTCCCCAAACCCTTCCTTGATTTTGTTCCTCTTGTTCTCAACCAAGGAAAGCAGTTCTTGGATCTGTTAAGTACATTTGCCAGGGCTCTAAGAAGTCAGGAAGAGATAGGGAAGGGGCTGAGAGGACAGGAAGCTCTGCATATCTCATTTCTGTTTTTTCCCTTTTGCCCAATTACCAAGAATCAGCTGGCATCCTTTTATTTCCTACTCCACGCAGCGCTTTTAAAAACTAAGCATTAACTCTACTGTAATGGGATTTGTCTAACGATTTCCTGTGAAACATCTTCTTGGATCTCAGCAAAGATAATTCACTTGGTAGGAATCACTTCCTGCTTCCCCCGCTAAGAACTAGACCTACGCCATTCTTTCTGGGAGCAAATGGGCCTCCGAATGAGAGAAGGGAGGACAGGGAAATTTACTCCAGCAGCCATCACATAGACTCAAGCCTGCCGCGGAGCCTCAGACCGGGGAGGAGAGGCGGAGGAAGGGGGCCGGTGCGGGGGGAGCATTCACCCCGCGCACAAGCCCGAAGCCAGGCGGGGCATCCAGAGCACTCGAGTCCCTTGGGGAAGCAGATGTACTCACCTCTTTGCTTTGGCTCTGGGGATCTTTCCTTCTGGGGCCACGGCAGCTGCAACAGCCTACAGCGTCCACACTGTCCTACCAGGACCACGGCAGGCAGGCCGCCGCAGGAGGAAGGGAGTTCCCCTTCTCCATCCGAGGGAGTGTCCTACAAGAAAGGGAAGATTCCCCCCTAGTCGAAGCTGTGGGATCCTCTTGTCCTCTCCCTCCTGCTCCCTCTCTGATGTGAATGGAGCTCAAGGGAGCCCCAAGAGAAGGGCTGAGTGCCAAGCACACGCCCCACCCACCCTGATACAGGTTGTTTTCCCTGCCTTGGAGCCTGGGGAGGAGGCAGCAGAGTGGTCGTGAGGCCACCGTCTTGGGGTGCCTGTCTGCGTGGCTGATGCTGCAGTACTCACGGGAAGCCCAGGGAAAAGCACTGGCATGTTTATTTCTCCCCCTCCCAAGTGATCTTATTTTTGGACCAGACACAAAAGCTATTTGGGGGGCTGGACAGCTGCCAGGTGAAAGGACAGTTATCTCGTCCAAGTTGTCTCCATGCCTCCCCGAACTAGTCCCTGTTACCTTTCCCCATGTGAGGTGGGAGGGCAGGGGTCTTGCTTGGAGACTTACTTTTAGTATATCCAAGCAATTAGTCCAAATTAGTAACTTTATTTCAACTTTAGTTCATCCCCAGTTTTCCAGGCATCACAGAGGATAAATGGAATGAACAAAGTCATTGCTTTTGTGTCCGAAGCTGGTGGGCACATCATAACGTCCACATACATGTGGCTGTCACGTACACACTCTTTGAGACACACAGCCCCTCTTGTCAATCTGGGAGTGGGACCCCCCCGGGTGGGACCCCCCCACCCTGGGAGGCATGGCGTCAAGAAGCCAGACTCTAACATTGAATCACACTAACTCTGCCTTCCTCCTCTGGCTGTTTCTGCTTCTAACTCATAGGTTTATAAAACTTAAAACATTTATTAAATAGCTTGACTTTTTCACCTCCGATTCTTCCTCTTCAGACTTGAATGGTAAGTTTGGAAACACTCCTGCCTGACAAAATGCCCATTCAGTATCTCCGTCTTCCCCGTCGGGGCTGTTATTTAGGGAGCTCTGGCTCACTGTCCTTTCCGTGCTGAACGCTGCTCCTGCACTGTCTCAGGTAGCCTCACAGCGGCCCCAAGAGGGAGGTCCTGGTTGACATCTGGGAAGGCAGAGGCTGGCTTCAAAGGTGAGTTTGCTGAGGACAGACTTCCCAGCCGCCACCTGCCTGGTGCTTTCAGCCACTCTGCTTGCTGTCTCCCGAAGCAATAAATTATTGAGATGTCACTGTTATTTTCATTTCATAAGAGGAAAAACAAATACCTCATGATTGATTCAGTCCCATGACTTCAATCCTCAAGTGTTCTCCACCGCGCCCCCACCCCCAAGGCTCAGTTCTTGAAGGGAAGAAAGAACGAATGAGGTTTTCATCTGTTTACAGTCCCAAGCTGTGATTCTAGGTACAGGATGGAGAGTCTCTGCCCTCGGTTCTGCTTGGAGCCGGTTTCCTGTGAAAAATTCACTGGGCAAACAACACACACAGGAGGGGATTGGGCTGGGCCGCCCAGGCTGGGTACTGTTTCTGCAAACCTGAGGGAGAACCCGAGATGGAGCCCAATGGCTTGTCCAACACTGCCCTCTGCAGGCCACTGGGCTTCATGACCCCCCAGGATGGGGGTCTTGAAGACCTTCCAAGGGGGTCATATCAAGGGTTAGTTTTAGAGAATCAGTCTCCAGGTTCTCACTTTCTATAGGTAGTCTTCCCTCCAACAGATTTGCCTGAGAATGTGTCTGGGTTCCTACTAATCCTTCCCACACCGAAGGGCATATCCCTCACTCTTCACAAATCTTACTAAGGTGCTGTTGCGCCAAATGTAAAAAATCTCCAGGCCCCGGCCCCAAACTGGGAGCTTTCTTTAGTAATTTAATTCAACTTCCCTTAATAATGAACTAAGGAATTTTTTATTTAATAACTTTGTTTCTTCCATCCCTTGAATTTGAAGGACAGCGCTTGTTAGAAACCCATGAGAGAGAAGGATGAGAGGAGCCCGCTGACCTGGTCCAGGTGCCTTTATTTGAAGCTGCACTACAGGCGGGCTGAGTCTGCGGCAGCTGAGGGAGGCAAGAGTGGGGTTTTTAAGGAGAAAGCGTGGGGTTGTAGGGAAATAAGGGAGGGGTTAGTCTCTTGTTCTTCTGGGCTGTTGCCTTGGGGTTTTCGGGGTGTGAGTCAGGACGATGGGGTAGGTAAAGGGCCAGGCTGTTCCCAGGAGCAGGAGGTCAGTCTGACCACCGGCCATCGTGGCTGGCGCCAGATGTTCCTGGCGCGAGCTGGGAGAGAGTTTCGATTAAGCCAGGAGCTATCAAGCGAGTGGGGATAACTGCGCCATGAGTAGCCAGGCGGGTCAGAAAGCGGGCCTGGCCCTTTCGGTACTGTGAAAGCAAATTGTATTGTCACAGCTAAATTTTTAAATTTCAATATTTACAATAAGCTGGAAGTTATTATCTTGAATCCATATGGACTTAATGATGACCATTTAACATATCAACTTTTAAATGTGGGTATAAGTAACACTGTTTTCCAAAATTATTTTAAAAGGCACAGAAGCGAAAACGGGTAAAGACTGCTGTTCCCTAGGGCTGGCTACTGCTGATTAATAACAGGCGGCCATCCATCCACCCATCCGTCCACCACCCACCGAGCGCCTGATGTGTGTCGGGCATTGTTTCAGGCACTCAATATAAAAATGGTGAACAAAGCTGATGTTACATACCAAATGCTTACATGTGGAAGGTGAGTGAGAGACACAGATTAATTTAATAATTACTCAAATACATGTAAGAATTCCACTTTGATAAGTACTTCCAAGGAGGGGTATTTGGTAATGGGAGAGTGTATACTGGAAACTGACAATGTATGATGAGGCTTGACCTAATTTGTGGGGCAGGTGTCAAATGCGGACCAAGAATAAGGTATCCAGGAGTCTCTGTGAAAGGACTGGGAAAATCCACGAAGAAAGGCCACTTCAATATGGGAGGACTGAGTGAGTAGAAATAGGATCAAACTTTGTGGTCAGTTGTTTTTAAAAGGGGCCTTTGCCCTTATACAAACACAACCCATATTATAAATCAGTGGTTCTCAACGAGGAGCCATGTTTCCTCAAGTGACATTTGGCAATTTCTGGAAACATTTTTATTGCTGCAGCTGAGATTGTACTAGTGGCACCTAGTGAGTCAAGGACAGGGTGCTGCTAAACATTCTACAACGTATAGGATGGCCCCACAGCAAAGAAGTGTCCAGCCCTAAAAGTCACCAGTGCTTAGGTTGAGAATCCTGTTATAAGTGAGGGCAGAGCAGGCCCAACAAGTGTCTACAGTAGATATGGATATAGTTCATTTGTTTGTTCATTCATTCAATGGGTCCTTATTCAGTGCCCAGTATATTTAAGACACTATTCTGGGCATAATCCAGCCATACCAGATACCCCCTAACCAAAATCGTCACCTCAAATGGTTGTGTTTCTGTTAAAAACTTAAAATTTCTACTATTTGAATGGTGGCAAAACTGGTCTTAGTGTCTGTTGAAAGAAGACATTTAAATGTATGAATATCATTTGCAAGATGGTCACCGAAGCGTTGTTTGTGACAGAGAACACAACCTAAATGTCTGCTAACGGGAATGACTACTTAATGATCGCACAGCTATACTGTAACATACTAAGCAGCCAATAAAAAGAAAGATGCAAATCTCTTTCAGAAGACACTGAAAATATCCACGAAGATATTATTAACTGGAAAAAAGGTCAGAAGAGCAGATGGGATATAACTGATCTCCTTTGTGTTTTTAAAATTGGTTTATGTGTATGTTTGCATGCATATGCAATTGCTGGTGAAATTCTCACCAAATTCTTATTAACAGCTACCTTTAGGGAGCAGGGAAAAACCTGTAACATGTTCATTGAGACTAGCTCTCCACCTAATTTCCTGCTTTCACCTGATTATATTTTCCCTACTCCATCCTCTCTGCTACCACCAATAGTCATCCATCACGGCTCTTAGAGATCATTGAACTTCCAGGACAATATCCACTTCTTATTAAGTCCAACACCCTTGCAAACTTGCCTCCCGCCAGTCTCCACAGACTCTTGGAGCCCCCTCCCTGCTCCCTCCCTGGCTCACCTCACCTCCCTGGAGCCTAGGCCACAGTGAACTAAGCAGAGTTCGTCACTCCTTCAAAACAGGGCCACCTCTGTGGCTGGGGAAAAAAGTCCTTCCCTTCTTGTACTGGTATTAGTCAAGATAGACTGGATTGTACTGTGGTTATAAATAATCCCCAAATTACAGCGACTTAAAATAACAAAGGTTTACTTCTCACTCATTGACACTAACATGTCCTTTGACAGGTTGGCTGGAAAACTAACTTTAGATGTGTTCTTATACACAGTATATAGATTCTTTTACCCAGTTCAATAATTTTTGACTTTTAATTGAAGTATTTTGTTAATTTATATTTAATCACTGATATATTTAGATTTAAATTTACCATCCTATTAAATGCTTTCATTTATCCCTCATGTTTTACATTCCTTTTATTCTACTTTCCTGCCTGCTTTTAGAGTGGTTGGATATTCTATTTTTCCCTCTATAATCTTAGAAGTTATATCCTTTATTTTACTATTCTTTTAGAGGTTATCCTAGAGATCAAAATATATATCTTTGATTTATCAAAGTCTAATGTTAATTGGTATTTTTATCTTTGTTTGTAATAATATAAGGATCTTAGGACATTTTAATTCCATTTAGCCCTCCCTCCTGGCTTATATGTATTTATTGTATATTTTTATTTTTTAACCCCCAGTGGTCATGGTTATATTGTTATTTACAGTCTAATGCTTTTGGATTTTCTTAATCTTTGCATTGTTCTTCATTTCTTCCTGCATCTATAATCTACCATCTTAAATCACTTCCATCTATTTAAAGGACACCCTGTAATATTTATTTCTGGTAAAAAATCCTGAACATGTCTTAATTTCACTTTTATTATTGGAGGCCATTTTTACTGGACAAAGAATTCTAGGTAGGCAGTTATTTTCTTTCAGTCTTTACAGATATTTAAATTCCACTAATTTTTGGCTTTCATTGTTTCTGTCAAGAAGTAAGCTAACAGTCTCTCACTTTTTTTTTTCAAGTAATGGTGGTTGTTTTTTAACATTTTTTTCTCTTTGCCTTCAGTTTCCCTTTATTTTAATTATGATGTACCAGGACATGAATTTCTATTTATCTTGCTTGGAGTTCCCAGGGCTTCTGGAATCTGTGGTTTGAAGTTTGTAGTCAATTTTGGTATTTTCTCAATGATTTTCTCTTCAAATATTGCTGTTGTCCTCTTCTGCCTCTCTTCTCCTTCTAGAACTTGAGTCTCCCCTTATCTCATATCTCCGCAGTGGTCCCCAGCCTTCTGTCCTTTCATTGTGATGTTTTCTTCTCACCTACTTCCCCATTCATCAATTCTCTCTTTAACTCTGTCGGATCTGCTGTTAAACCCATCCACTGAGCTTTTCGCTCTTCTCATTATATTTTTCAATTCTAACTCTCTATTTGGTTATTTTTTAGATCTTCATTGACCTTTTTCTTTTAAGTTTCCAATTTTCTGCCAAATCTTCAAATCTTGTCTTTTATCTTCTTTGCACAGTCAACATAGTTACTTTAACGTCTGTGTGCAATAACTCCAGTCACTGGAGTTCTCTGGGATTGTTTCTCGTGTAATTGTTTCAGATGGATATTCTTCATATTGTCTTAGCTCCCTGTGTCTGATTATTTTCATGTGTGCTGAACTCACAGGTGAACAATTGTTGGTAGAAGTAATGTGAGATGTTATGGTAACATTTGCTTCTGCTAGGCACCTGGGGATACTAGGAATCTGGGATCACCTTATCCAATGTGAAGAATTTGGCTCATTGGAAGCTGGGTGGAGGCCCTGCAAAATCTAGTCTATGTTCAATTCATCCAGTTTTAAGGTGCTGTCCCATCAGGGTCTTAGCCCAAAATGGGGGATTACAGGCCCCCCGTCTCCTTTTCTGGGCACTAGATTCCAACTTTTGCCCACTGAGACACACAAAGCTATCCAGGCGCTCTTTAGCCTCTCAGCTTCTTGGTTGTCCTTTGGGAAGCAGCAAATGTCCCAGGGGGAAAAGAGGCCCCCCCATTGTCAGCCTTACCTCCATGAATGCCCATTCCGCCCCCTCATGCTGGTTTAGCAATTTTTCATTATCTTTTTAGCTTTTCTGTCCAGCTTTTCTAAATGTCCTCAGCAGGAACGCAAGCCCTGATTACCTTGTCCGCCATTACCAGATGGTAGGAAATGCGAACGCAGAAAGTGGGCCAGGTGCACCACACGTGCACACCGTAGGCGGGTGCTGGTACAGGGGTGAACCGGGGAGCACAGGCCTATTTTTGCCTTATGACAATGAGAGTCTCATGTTGCCAGATTTTCAATTTTTTTTTAAAGGAGAAGTAGGAAATGCAGGCATTTTAAACGTGAAATCCCGATTTTCAGTGGTGGCTTTAAAAACATATACTCTCAGCAAACCAAACAAGACACACCTGCGGTCTAAACCCAGCCCCTAGGACACCGGTCTGGGCTCCAGTCTGTGCTGAAGGGAGAAGAGGGTGAAGGTTGGTTCTCCTTCACCGCAAACCTTAGCCTCCAGTGGTTCGGGCTGCTTCGAGTAAACCCAGTCCCTCATGCAAAAAACAGAATTGAAACCAATCTATGTTTTACTGAAATCTCTTAAAAATGCCAAGGGGAAGGATGGATTCCATTCATAACACCAACAACATTTGTGAAAAGTCTCCCATTATCTCTCCCAGGCCTTCCTCATGACAGCTCGGCAGCTACTCCATCCCCTTCAGCTGACCTCTTGAATTTTCCCAAGGCCAGCCCATCCCTTGCTCTTCAGCCTCTCCCCTTCTGATCTGTTCTGCTTTGGGAGGTAATGCCCTGCCTTCTCTTCGGTGGACTCACCAAGTCATCCCACCCACAGCACCGCACAGTCCAGAATCCCTCCCCACGTTTTTCTATATTCTGCACGGAAAGCCTTCAATACTCAGCTGGCCAAGACTAACTCCTCCTTCCCAGGAAGTGGGGGCGGGGAAGAACAATGCCACAAATGCTCTAAAATCTGTATTTTCTCCTGTCCCATCAGCTCTGCCATCTGGGATGGGGTGCAGCCAGGATGGGGCCTTGTTTGCAAGGGAGGCAGAGCCCCTTTCCGGATGTTTTGTCACCAAGGTGAGTTTTTGAGTGGCTGTCAGCTCACATTCTGCTGAAAGGACAGGGACCCCACCGAAACCACCGCCTCTCCCACAAGCGGGAGGGAGGGGCCAGAAGGAAGAATAAGCAAATGTGGACCTCTTCTGATTTATCTAATAATAGCAAGTTGGCAAAGCATGTCACAGAATAGAAAGTATTTGATAAAAATAGCCTCTGTTAAGCTTGGGACTCAAGTTGAGATTCATGGAAATGAAGTGTTGAAATGCATTTCTTCCTCGAGTATTTCCGTACTAGTAGGACAGTTATGTCTCATTAATGAGAAAGGTTTAAAATGATGCTTTTCTCTGACCAAAATGAGTTCTCTCCTGAGGTCTGATAGTGGAGGAGGTGTCCTCTGCCCCCCCACCCCACCCCACCCCCACTGGTTGTGGGCGTGGCTTCACCGTCCTAGAGCCTGCCCTTGGCTTTGAGACTAGGTGTTGGGCCTCTTAGCTTGTGAGAGGAGAGATCTGGGAGAAGGGTTTCTAAACAAGCCACTGTCACCAAGTCCTGGGGGCCTAATTAGTAACAATAAGTGTGGAGTCTCATTGCGCCATGGAGGGGCCTCCAGTCCAGCAACCCTCAGTGCCAGTGCAGAGGCGGCAGAGGCCGCTGTCCCAGGACCCTCCCCGCGCCGCCCCAGGCAGCTCCCAAAGCGTCTGGGAAGGACTTCCTTCCTTCCTTCTCAATGTCCTCCTGCTACTGAGGAGTCTACAGGGTGCCCCCCTTAGGTCAGGATGGGAACCTGGGACCTGGTCTTTCTCAAAGCACATCCTAGAGCCGTGAGTTACTGTCCTCGTGACCATCCTCTCTGTCGCCCACTCTCCCAGGTCCCGGCTCCTGGTGTCCGGCTCTCCATGGAGCTTTCTTCACAGGAAAACAAAGCTGAGTCACAGTGATAATCATAGATGAGAACAAGGGACCAAGTGGCCCCTTTTAAATGGAATGACATGGAGTTTTATTTAATTGCGATAAGATATATGTAACATAGAAGTTACCATTGTAACCATTTTCAAATATACAGGTCCAGGGCGTTAAGTGCATTTACCCTGTGGTGTAACCAACACCAGCATCCATTGCCAGAACTCTTTCATCTTGCAAAACTGAAACTCTGTGCCCATTAGACAATAACTCCCCTTCCCCCACCCCCAGCCCTTGGCAACCATCATTCTCCTTTCTGTTTGTATGAATTTGACTACTCTGGGTACCTCCCATGGGTGGAATCAGGCAGTATTTCTATGTCTGTGACTGGCTTATTTCACTTAGCATCACGACCTCAAGGTTCATCCATGTTGTCACAGGTGTCAGAACTTCCTTTTTAAGACTGAATAACACTCCATGTGTGACCATACTACCTTTTGTTTACCATTCATCCTTCAGTGGAAACTTGGGCTGCTCCCTCCTTTTGGTCTTTGTGAACATGCTGCTGAACAAAGAGCAAGGCTGCGCTTTCCAAGATGGGTTTGACCTGTTTGTATTTTAACAGGACGTTTTAGTAAATGTAGTCCAAATGGTGCAATATTTCAGGGACCTGAGGCAGGCTGGTGAGAGCTGTTTTAGGTGGAGACAGACTTAGTGTCCCTTGCATCAAACCATGTGTTTTGTATTTCCTCAGTGAAAAAGGATACAAAGCTACGCCTAGAGGGGAGAAAGTGTTTCTGGCTGTAAACATTTGACTTCCCAAACTCTTGGCCATGGGAGCTTCGGTGGCGGTGGACTAGCAAGCAGTGATGGCAGGAGGCGACAGGGCGAGCAGACACGAGGCTTTGGCAAGCCCAGCAAGTATGTTCCCCCAGCATGGCCTTCAGATCCCTTCCTGTCCCGACTCTTTAGGGCCTTTGCTGATTCACACCTACCCCCTCCCCAAGCTCTCCTGTGTCTTCAGCCTTAGATTTCCCCATCAGCTCGGCAAGTCTTTAACAGAACAAAACTACACAGCAAAAGCATAGCCCCTCCCTGAGCCCTAGGCCCTTTTCACCTGTTCAAGGCAAGAGTCAGTGTCCTGAGTAGTTCAGGCAGCTTGCTTCCAAGGCAGTCTCTAGAATACCAAGAATAAGTGTGTGTGTGTGTGTGCGCGCGCGCGCGTGCGTGCGCGCGCGTTTGTATTTTTCTTCCTTATCAAAAGAAGGCATGCAGGCCCTGGCCAGTGTGGCTTACTTGGTAGGAGCATCATCCCATAGACTGAAAGGTTGCAGGATTCAATCTCGGCACAGGGTGAGCATGGGAGGCAACCAATTGATGTTTCTCCTTCACATTGATGTTTCTCTCCACCCCCTTCCTCTCTCTCTCTCTCTCTCTCTCTCTCTCTCTCTCTCTCTCTCTCTCTCGTAGTGACGAAGGAATGTTTTCCAGTGAGGATTAAAAAAAAAAAAAAGGTATGTAGTATCCTGGTGGAAGGTGTATAATTTATGAAATTATATCCTTACAAACATGTGCAAATTATCTTTCAGATGGTGCAGCGCAAAAGTTAACAGATCAACTCTATTATCAGTCATTGATGCTATTCCCAGCTCTGCCGCTTGCTAGCTGGGAGACTTCGGGCAACTTACTTAAACTCACTCTTCTGCCTCACCTCCCCTAGCCTCTAAAAATGGCAATTATCATAGTACCTACCTCACAGGGCTATCAGGAAAAATGAATAGGATAATGTGTGTCAACTGCTGAGCACAGAAAGCATTTTATAAGGAATAGCTCTCATTTCTACTTTTTACTCGTATGAGTGGGACTTAGTATTGTAGTTTACCTGTGAGACTTGAATGAACAAATGTGGTACAGAGAAGGAGTTTATTGCAAAATTCTCCAGAGATTCATTGCTTCCTAGTCAGAAAACTGCCGTAAGGACAACGTGAGGAACCACAGGGAGAACTATGGGAGAACCACAGGGACTAAAGACAAGGCCAAATCCTCGTGGGAAAACAATCACTGGAAAAAGTCTTGGAACTAAAACGAGATAGTGCTCAGCAGTCTGGCTGCCAGATGAGATATCCGATGTTTGATGAACTTTATAAAACTGTAGACCTCATTTTAAAATAAGCAGAAATATTCCAAGAACAGATTGCAGAGGACATGAATAGGTCCGTGAGTCTGATAAAATGACTGAAATGGGGCAGAAATGGAAGGACATTGAAGTAGAGTTGACACATGCTGTTCTCCCTTTAAAGGCTGCAAGGCGCCTGGGCAGAGGCACGGTCTAGACCTGTGCTCTCCAGAGGGACCGCCGGCGGCACACGTAGCTCACGAGCACCTGAATTGTGACTTGTGGCTTGTGGGAAGTCAGATATCCCATAAGTGTAAAATACATACAGGTTCAAAGACTACGTACAAAAAAAATGTAAATTATGCCAGCAATTTTAAAAACACTGATTATATGTTAAAATGATCAGTTACAGTTTAAATATAAATATTAGGTTAAATACTAAAAATAATTTTTTTTTTTTTACTTTCTTAATGCAGCTTCCAAAAAACGTAAAATCGCACATATGGCTCCTGTTTGAGAGTTGCTTTATATGTTTGTTGGACTGTCCTGGTCCAGGCAGCCCCTCATTCGCCTTGCCCCTCCCAGATCCAATAGGTACTGACCATGACCTTGGACAAGTTATTTTACCTGTCAAAGTTTCAGTTTCCTCATCAGTAAAACAATGGCTGTGAGAAGTAAAGTAACTAACAAGTGTCAGTAGAGGGCCTTTCACATAGTAGGCATTCCACAAATGTAAGCTGGGGTTGGTTTGTTTGTTTTCTGTTGTTATTTAAACTCAAAGAGCCAGGAGATTCCTGCGTGTCCGTGTCATGGAGTTAAGGGGGTGCCGGAGGAAGCCTCGCAGTGTGCGCAGTGTGCGAGGGCAGCCGCGCCTCTTAGAGCTGCAGTCCTCGGCTGGGGGCGGTTGTGCCTCCCAGGGCCGTCTGGTGATTTCTGAGATGTCTGAGTGTCCAGACCTCTCAGGGGGAGAGGGTGGTGACGGCATCTAGTGGGTAGAAGCCAGAGTCGCTGCTAAATGTCCTCCAGCGCACAGGACAGCCCCCCTCAGTTCCCACACTGCAAAGATTTACAGGTTGAAATAGCAGTAGCACCCAAGTTGAGAAACCCTGAGTGAGAAGTTCATTATGATTTACGGACTTGGACTGATTAATAACTGAGCTGCAGACATGTGTCACGCAAGGAAGGCTACAAATGCCTCCAGCTGCCTTGGACGACAGCACATGCTCTTTGAGGCGGCACACCCCCAGCCAGCCGCAGCAGCATCACCCAAGAAGTTGTAAAACGAGCAAATTCTTAGGCCCCGCCCCAATCCTGCTGAATCAGAACCTCTGGGGGTGGTGCTCAGAAATCCATGGTTTAACAAGCTCCCCAGGCGATTCTAAGGTAGTCAGGTTTGAGAGGCTTGCCTAGCTGAGTGTTTCCGTTACCAACTCCTGCACATTCCAGGCCTGAGCAGTAGGTGGCAGCAAATCCTATGGCATTATTGTAACACCTGCTAAAAGCTGAGAAGTTGCAGTCATGCTCCAAATCAACTGGCGACAAAATTAGGTGATAGATAAGGTGCCTTTGCACTAGACCGCAGTTAATGCCAGCTTTCTAACTTCAGGAAAGTTAGAGGGGAAAACATGGTTTGAAGTCATTCAAGTTTCCTTCTGTAGTCACTAGGGCTTCCAGGGGTATGAAATTGTTTCCTTCTAACTTATGTAACATAGTCTCCAACAGAGAATTTAGCAAGTAATTCAGTTTGGACTATTCTTCTGAAACTTCTCACCCTGTAAGTCCCCAAACCATGAGAATAAATCATTTCTGCTGTACCTAGGCACTACTGGGCCAAGCATTCAACCTGAATGGACCCTTGGTCCCTCGTCTGCATGTGGACCAGGTCTGGTGAATGATGACATCTCAGGTTTCCTGGGATCTCTGTCAGGCAAATACAATTAAATTAGTTTTGCAAACCTTGTTAAGGGTAACAGAACATATTACAGTGCAGGTAAACTTTCCATTTCTGCCACATGGGGGCATGCTCCACTATGCCATGGACATCTATGGTCCGAGTAAAGACGCTGAAGGGTGAGTCACCCGTTAGTAAAGGACAGTTGCTTTCTCCCCCTGTTAAGTGGCTGAGTGGTGTGGCTTTGAGGTTTGGCCTCAGCCTTGGACTTTAGAGCAGGGTTTCCCAAAGCGTGATCCCCGTCCCTCAGCAGCAGCTGCTCATGGAAAGTTGTTAGAAAAGCAGATTCTTGGACTCATCCCAGACCAGCACCTCTAGGGTGGGTCCCAGTGGTCCCTGTTTTAACAAGTGTCATCTCTGCCCCCTGCCCCTCAGGTGATGATGATACAGGCTCAAGCTTGAGAGCCACTGCTCTCTGGCCCAGGGCATCTTCTCGGTTATCGGCTGGGACACAAAACCACGTTGCTATCTGATCTCATCACACTTCTGCCAAGCGGTGAAATCTAAGAGCCCACGTTCTTGATGCCCAACATCTTATTCAGGTCATTCACCTGAGAACACCTGAGGACACTGAGGTCAGTCTCTCTGCAAGAACCTGTGCTGTCCCTGAGCTTTGCGGGAGATAGGGGAGCTGAGTAAGGTGTCAGCCCCGCGAGCCTCCAGCCTCCTGGAGAAGTGGGATTGCCACAGCGGCCGGGGACCGCAGGGGCTGAATGCGGTGGGTCCGAGCGCAGGTGGGGGCACACGGACTGCGACATTCCCTTCCTGTCCTTGCTCTTCCTGTCAGCTCCAGCCCCTGCCTGTCTCCCTCCTGCTCAGCTGCCCAGCCTGGGTTTGCCCTGGTTTTCTCTAACATTTCCCTAACTGCCCACATCTCTTGTCCCCTCCCCCTACCCCCATTCTGATTTTGTTTCAAATCACAAACATTCAGGGACAGATCCAGCAAAAACAGGGACCCCAGACGGCCTAAGAAAAGGGAAGAACTGAGTGGGAAAGGACAGATCTCTATTCAGGGGAAAGACTGAGGACACCCAGCCACACTTGAATAATTGTTGCTCCTGTCCCTGTCCCTGTGCATGGCTGCGGGAGGGAGACACCTCTGTGGGCTGCAGAGTGGGGAGAAGGCTTGGCACGTGAGGGGCTTCAGGTGGGTAGAAGAGAGGGCGAGGCCATCCCAGCCCCACAGCAGGGATGAGCTAGGGTGCGAGGGGAGCGTCGGGCAGCCTGTTGGGGTGTAACTGGGAGTCCTGGGAAGAGAGACTGGATGGATCCCCAAATTGAGAGGATGACAGAGTCTGACTTCAGTTATGGAAGGACTAGGGAGATACAGTAGGTTCTTGAGCAGAGGAGCGCTGCGCGTAAGAACACACTATATTGCTATTGTAAAGACGTTAACTACGGCGGGGGTTCCCAAACCCAGACTCCTCCAGCGCGAAGCCTGCCGGGCGTGGTCAGTCGTATGGAGTGGCTGTGGTGACCTGGAGGCTGTGCGTCCACTTTAAAGTGGGCAGTTACCTCGGAAATCTGGACAGCTGTTTCCGTGGGAAACCGAGGCCCAGAACCGCCACATCTCCTGGGTTCTCCAGGGAAGTCCAAACTCTGACTTTCTTTCTTTCTTTCTTTCTTTCTTTTTTTTTTAATGGGACGTTGCTTCATTTTTAAATATGAAAGCTAATTTAAAAATTTAAAATCTGGACCTCCAGTTGGTCACTTCTGACCTGCATTTTTTTTTTATCTGACTTGGGTATTTATTCCATACTCTCAAAATACTATTACTTTGTTTATTCTTAGTTTGTTCTTCAGTCTTTTCTATCATGTCCATTCATTATGAACAAAAATAAATATAACATTCACTGAACATTAACGATGTACTGTTTTAAACACTTACTGTAGATTATCCCATTTAATCCTCATACAACCCTGTAAGGTTAGCGACTTCCATGTTATAGATGGCACAACTAAGGCTCCAGCTCACACAGTTAGTAAGGGCTCAGGGCTCAAACCCAGGTGGGTAGGCTCCTGGGCCATGCATTCGACCTGTGCGTTATATCCTTTCCTATGTAGTTCAGTTACCACATTTCAGGCATGCTTTCCCCTCTTCCAAGCATATTCGTGAGGCTGCATTTCCCTTCTTGTGTTAAAATGTCAGGTTCGCTTTCCTTGCTGCCCGTGCCTTGGTACGTACGGCATGGGAGTCTGTTCTGGTCAGTCTGACAAACATTTATTGAGCATCCGCAATGTGCCACGTACTCTGCTGGGCACCAGCCGTCCAGCTTCAGGAGACTGTTTTACTGGGGGGTGCTAGCCAATCCAGATGCACAATGTCAGCCTATTATGGGATAGCACGCTGGGATAAGGGCACCTTCAGCATGCAATGAGGTCAAGCTGCAGACTCTTGTGAATATGGGAGCAGGTTCATGGGGGCTGGTCAAAGAACTCTGAGGGACGCCAAGATTCAAGAGGCCAACCACTGGAGGAACTGGCGGGCATACGGAAGATCAGGAGAGAGGGGACAACAGGGTTGACTCTACCCGAGAGGATGAATGCATAGGGCAAAGGGCCAGTGCCCAAGGAGGCAGGGCTGCAAGGCTGAGGGTGGACCCCATGGAGAGAGTAAATGTCTGTAGAGGGGGTGGATGAGATGAATCAACTGAAAGGCAGGAAGAGGGCAGTTCCTCAGTCAACCTGGCATGTAGGAAGGCTGCTCTACCTCTGGTCGTCCGCAGGACCGTCGGCGGGCTGCTTGGCCTCTTTGACCCGCTGCTTCCACATCTGGCAGATAAAGTCTCTCACTCATACAGTTTGGTGAGCATTGCATAAGATGCCTAGCCCAGGGCAATCACTCAAACCATATGAGTTATTTTATCATTGCAGGCATTTGGTAAATGTTTGTTGAATGAATGAAAGAGCAATGGTGTAAGCAACCTCAGTGATACCCACTGGAAGTGAACAATCAGGGCGGGATTTTAAGCTTGAGACCGGCCCATGATTACACTTGTCTTTTGAGGACTGGGAAATAAGGGTTACAGTCACTTGAATGGGACTTCAGCTTTATTATAAACTCCAAACAAAGCCATCTGGTCACCCTGAGGAGCAGCCTACCCGACAGGCAAGTCTGATCAAAGATCCTGCAGTTGAAATCAGCCATCATTTAGTGCTGACACTGTGGATTTTCCCCAGAGGGTTGGTCTGCGCTCAGGCAAACCTAGCGTTCCTTTAGGTTAGTTGCACCAACTCCCTGCAGATGCAGACAGCCCTGCCAATGGAACACTCTCCCGAGCAGCTGCAGCAACCTGGCACCTGGCACGGAGGAGCCCAACTGGTGACACACAGCCATTCAGTGTGCTTGCCAGCCATGCTGGTTTCCGGTGATCAGTGGATACAGCTGCTGCCCTTGCTCCCAACTAACATGGAGCAGGACAGTCTCCCAGCCAGGGGGGTAGTTCCAGATGACCTTGGGGATCCCCCTGGGCCCAGAAAAAGAGAGGAAAGCTCTGTAAAATGATTGCAGTCATGCTTTCCACTTCTGCAGTCACTTTTGTTTAAGGATCTCAGTGGCTGGGGTGCATGCAAGCTTTTCTCCAAGGTTTCTGAGCCAGCAACAGTGGGCCTTGGTTCTCAGGCAGTGGTGCAATCCCCTGGAGGAAGGGACCACAGAAGGCACATATGGCTAATTTACTTTATTCGAATGAAATAATGGCTGTGGTGGCAGTGGGTCTCAAAGTCAGCTGTGTGCTGGATCCCTTGGTGGAGTAGGACACGCTCAGGGCTGCAAGTTTTGAACCAGTTAGGTGAGTGGCCAGACCCAGACACCTGCGTAGTTAAACAGTTGCTTAGGCCTGTATCCAATCACTTGGGGCACTTTTTAAAAACATAGGTTCTTCGGCCCCACTCCAGACTTGCTATATAGACAACCCTAGGGTGTGACGTGCTTCATGTTTAACAGGTGACTTAACCGCAGTGATTCCTGAACACACTCATGTTTGCAAACGGTTGCGTAAAGGATTCAGATGCACCATGGTACTGGGAAGCCTCTGCTCTACAATAGCTAAGACTGAATTTCTGTTTCACACACCCTAGATTTTTTTTCCCTGACTCAACTAGACTTCCCTCAGCAACTGAGCAAGGTGTTGGCCAACAAAACACAAAGAAGCAAAGAAAGTAGAAAAGTGATGTAATCTGAGGCCATGGTGAGTTTGAGGCCAGTAAATGTGATGGAAAAACACCAGGGCTGCTCACCTTGACTGTAACAGACCCTAGAGGGAGCGAGGGGCTGTGTGAAAACCTGAAAAACACTGATACCACACGGTCCTTTGGTGAAGGGACTAGTGGTAGTTACCAGCCTCCTCCCTGAGGAGAAGCTGCTGCTGCTGCTCTAAACATGCATCGCACTTCCCTCCTCCTGGTGTGGGAAACCTGGACCCCCGGGGTGTGACACACGCCCCCTGCCCCCCAGCCCCTGGCCTCAGCCTGCGGCATCGAACCTCACAGGAGCAGCTGGGCTCAGGCACGCACCTGTGCAGCGTCTCAGGCCAGGCTCTGCCACCGGCCCCACAGAGCCTCCGCCCTCCTGCGTCCTGTGTCCCCTCTCCTGGTGGCCAGCGTGAGCGATGTTAGCCCCTGGGGAGCCAGTGCAGAGACAATTCTCTAGGAACCCAGCCAGCCAGACAATGGCCGCTCTGTCCCTGCATTCACTGGCACTCGGGCAGTTAACCTAGAAACTGCCCCATGCCCTTCGGGGGCAGGCAAACTTAAACGCTCTCCTTTCAACTTTGGCCCCACATATCACAAGCTGAGAAGGTGCAGTTTCCTCCCCAAAACACGGGTTTTCCATACTCTTTGGCCATGAGGCCTTCAGGAGGGTGTTTTTTCTTCCTCTGCTGCAGCTTATCATCCTAGGAGAGTTTATAGGTCTTTAGAAGAATTCCCTCAGAAATTCCTGGGGCAAGGGGGATCTATGTCCACTCAAGGATATGGATCAGGAACTCTCAAAGTGTCCTACTCCATCCCCAAGACAACCAGAGATTGAAAGGCCATCCCAAAAAGTCAGAAACTGGAGACATTTAAAACATTTGTTTTTAAACTCTTTTCATTATACTTGATATCACTGCAAAAATTAAGACAGCTTTCCAAAGTGCACATAATATATCTCAATCAGAGGAACTGAAGCAAAGAGAAAATAAAGGAGAGAAAAGCAGGCAGAAGTTTTGGCATAAATTTCCCGGGGTCCTTATTAAAGACAGCACAGGCTTGGTTCTGAGCTTTTTAGCAAGTGACCCATCTTAAAAGCCACCCAAATGTCCTCCATTCCATCAGCCTTTCCTTTGTTAGTCTCCCATTTATTGAGCTTCTCCTCTGTGCCAGGCACTAGCCTAGGCACTGAGGATAGAGACATATGAACAACAAGAAGCCCCTGTCCTCATGGAGCTTGCTTTGTAGTTGACGGAGGTAAACAGTGGAAGATAGGATGACGCTATGTCAGCCATGCTAAGTGACTACAGAAAAATGAACCGGTGCGCAGGGACCTGCCTCTTTTAGAAAGATAGGGAGGTGCTCCCAGGGAGCGATGCTTGCGCAGCCACCTCAAGAGTGAGGAAGTTGGCCACGTGAGTGGGAGGGGGATGTTTAGGCACAGAGGGCAGCATGTGCAAAGGCCACGAAGCCCGAGGGTGCTGGGTGTATCTGAGAAACTTCTGAGAGTTCAGTGGCCTTGAGCTCGGTGAAGGGAAGTGGAGAGAGGGGTGGCTGCCCTCGGGAGTTGTGCAACGCAGTGGCCCCAGGGCGAGATGAGTCAGGAGGAGAGCGGGGTCTGCCGTGGCCAGGGGGACTTGGACTTTTCCTCCAAGAGAAATGGGCAGCCCATGAGAGTGCTGAGCAGCAATGAGAGCTGATTTCCACAGAGCACTCTGGCCACTGTGTGGAAAGTAGGCTGCAGCTGCAAGGGGTGTTTCCCTGGTTTGCTGGGGCCACCCTCACTAAATGCCACAGATTGGTGGCTTACCCAGACATCTATTCTGTCCCAGTCCTGGAGACTAGATGTCTAAGACCGAGACATCAGCAGGTTTCATTTCTTCTGAGGCCTCTCCTTGGCTAGCAGAGGGCTGCTTTCACCGTGCGTCCTCACACAGTCTTTTCTCTGCACGTGTGTATCCCTTGCGTGCCTCTGTGTGTCAAAATTTCTTACTTGTGTAAGGACACCAGTCAAACTGGGTCAGACACACCCCCATGGCCTCATTTTAATGTAATTGCCTCTTATAGGGCCCTTTCTCCAAATAGAGTCACAATCTGAGGTCCTGGTGGTTAGAGCTTCAACACACGAACTTGGAGGAAACACAATTCAGCCCATAAGGGGGCAGACCAGCTCGGGGACTGGCAAGAGTTGACGGTGGCTCGGACTAGAGTGATAGATGTGGAAGCGTGAGAAATGGTCAGATTCTACAAATACCTTCAGTGTAGAATAGGATCCATTGACAGATTGGGTGGAGGGTGTGAAGAAGGAAGAGTCAAGGATGTCTCCAATTTTTTTCTCCCAGAGTAACTGGAAGCATGGGGTTGATGTGTATTGTGATGGGGGAAACGATGGGAGGAGCGAAGCCGGGCACTGAGATCACAGTTCCTTTCGGGACATGTTACGTTTGAGATGCCTATTAGGCATCCAAGTGGAAATGTCAGGTGGCCAGTAGGATATACCAGTCCGGGGTTCAGGGGAGAGGTCCGGGTTTATTGACATGTAATTATTCCTTCTCTTTTTATAATAGCTTTATTGAGATAATATTCACATATGATAAAATTCATTCTTCCAAAGTGTATGGTTTAGGGATTTTAATTTAGTCTCATGGTTGTGCAACCATCACCACCAATTTCAGATCATCTTCCTCACTCCAGAAAGACACTCCACACCCATAAGCAATCTCTCCCCATCTCTTTCTACTCTCAAGCCCTTGGCAACCACTGGCCTTTCTCTCTCATACATTTGTCTGTTCTGGATATTTCGTAAAAATGGAATCATACAATATGTGGCTTTTCATGCCTGGCTTCTTTCACTGAGCAAAATGTGTTTAGGGTCCATCCATGAGTATCAATACTTCATTCTTTTTTAAGGCCAAATAATATTCCATTGCATGGATGTGTCATATTTTGTTTATGTATTCATCAGTTGATAGCTATTTGGGTTGTTTTTGCTTTCTGGCTATTATGAATAATGCTGCTATGAACATTCATGTACAGATTTTGCGTGGACACACAGTTTGAGTTCTTTTGAGTATATACTTAGGAGTTGAATGCTAGGTCATTGGGTAACTCTATGCTTAGTATTTGAGGAACCTCAAAACTACTTTCTAAAGCAGCTGCACCATTTTACAATCCCACCAGCAATGTGTGAGGATTCCAGTTTTTTTAGAGACTCAGTGACCCTTGTTATTGCCTATCTTTTTATCATAGCTATAGTCTGTGGTGTGAAGTAGTATCTTGTTGTGGTTTTGATTTGCATCTCCTGGAAAGCTAATGCTATTGAACATTTTTCAAGTTGTGTTTATGGGTCATTTGCATTTCAGTTTTAGAAATATGTCTATTCAAATTTTTGCCTTTTTTAATTGGGTTGTTTGTTTTTTTATTGCTGAATTCTAAGAGTTCTTTATATATATTCTGGATACAAGTCCCTATATAATATATGATTCGGAGGTATTTTTTTTGTATTCTGTGGGTTGCTTTTTCCTTTCTTGGTAATATTCTCTGAAGTACAAAATGTTTTAATTTTGATGAACTGACATATCTATTTGAGTGCCATCAGCATACAGATGTTACTTTAAGCCCTCAGACTCCATTAACTCCATTAGGAAATTAGTTTAACAAGGAATGGAAGTGCCCAAGGGCTGAACCCAAGGTTGCCCATCATGCATAGGTCCAAAACATGGGAAAATACCAGCAACAAAGACTGAAAAGGAATCCATTGCCACTTGTCCTCTTCGCCCAGGTTCGGAGTGCTCATCGCTTTCCAGGGTGGCAATAAAAATGAAAAACCCTTGCTTGTTCTTCAGGCAGCGTAGTCCTGGTCCTCTGTGTCAATTCTCTGCAAGGCCTTGCAGACTCCAGGGCCCTTTCCCATTCCAATAAGGAGTTCTTTTCTCCCAGGCCCCTAATCAGATGACCTGCTGGCCTCTGCCCATAAATCTCTATTCCCGTCTCAGACCATTTTCTTTCACACAAAATATATGACCACATATATCACTTGCAGCTCCACCCACTGGACAGATTTCCTTTCTCCATCTCATCCATTTAAGGCCACCCGTGAATGTGGCTATCATGCTGCCACCATCCATGTTTGCCTTGTGTCCAGCAACCAGGCCAGCCTATCTATAAGCCGCACTAGGGCTTCTTCCTCCGCCAGCTGCTCTTAAGGACACCGTGCATGGCAGAAGTGCGAGCTGGGGGAGGGAAGCGCGTGCAGCGGTGATAGCTGACCTGGGAGTCTGGACTCCCCCTCCATGCAGCTTGATCCCAACTATACCATTTCCATCTCACAATGTCCTGCTGCTGGGCCCACCCACCTCCGTGACTCGGTGGATCTGACAGAAGCCAGCTCATAATAGGCAGTTGCAGACACGTGATCACTTTGTACCCAAAGTTCTAGTGTTCTATCTCTACTGGGGCCCAGTAACATACAAAGAGTTGTTTCCATAAAGGTGTATGCTTGTCTGCTGGCCATTGCACGGCCTTGACCTAGAATCCTGGGACTGCGTCATGATTCTCCCACGGGGTCTTTCCTCAGTTTGTCTTTTACTTTATAGGGGATATTCTGGTACTTCCCTGACAACTGGACCCCTAAAAACTTCACAGTAGCTGTGACTGGTCCCTGAATCTTCAGAGCACCGTGCCCCCACTGTGAGGTGCACTTATCTTACCAAGGCTTCCAGTGTCTGGCCACCTCTTGCTCATCCTGTCTGATCAGCCTGATTCCATCAATGTAAAGGGTCGGGGTGATGTTCTGTGGGTTGTCCGCATGGTCCACTCTTTGGACTATGTTATGACAGAAGGTGAGAGCGTTAAAAAGGCATGGAAGTGAGACTGTAAAATAAGTGTCAGTTTCATAATCGTGTGAACTGTTTATGACCTTCTTTTCAATTAAACATAGACAATACATTTACCGAATAAAGGGCCACACGCCATCTACCTTAGGCCTTATTCGTCTCTGATGGCAGAAACGCCACTCCCCACAGAGCAGCTGCCTCAGGCCTGCAGTGGGGTGAGCTGCAGTCGTCTGCAGTCACTCTCCAGACCTATCTGGTCTCTGCAGGGGCCTGATTGGCAAAGTAACTGAGGATACAGTAGGACTACCCCCTCTGCATCACTTAGATTTTTAATGGTGATACTAATTTTCTCCATCCCTCCAGGATGCAGTGCTGTTCATTTACAATCCTGGCCAGGAGGGAGGGGGCGGCTTTAGAGGTTTCTATTTGACCCTCTCAGCTATGATGGCTCTTAGGCCAAAGGCCAAGGCCTTTTCTCTTAAGAGGCTCTTTTCTCTTAAGGATCTACCTTCTGCTTCAGGTAATAGGTTCTGGGTCTGAAAATTGACTTCATCCAGGAACTGAGTGGGAACCATGACTTTTTATTGGGACAATTGCCTTCAGTGTCTTGCTCTCTAGTCTTGCTTTTTCTATTCTTCCTTTCTTCCTTCCTTTTTTTGGTTATAGATGTCAAACATCACCTTGTGATCTGCTCCTCTCTTTTGCTCCCAGGAATGCTGTGCTCTGTCAGCAATCTCCACAACTCCCTGCAGGGCAGTCTCCCTTAGCTGCTCCTCCAAACTTGCCAGAGTTGTTATAGTAAAAGCCACCAGAGCTGGCTTCTGATGACTGACACCTAGACTCTGTTATTTGAGAATGAGGATATTAACAAGCCAGCTCTGTGATGACCCCTCTGGCCTACAGAGCCAGCACTGAACTTCTCAGTGACACTAAGGTAAGGTCCTGATGGTCTTAGTTAATGGTGTGTCCTGTAGACCCCCTTAGGATCACAGGGAACAGGATCCTAAGGTCCCCTGGCCTCATATAATGTATCTATACCAGCTTTTTCCTTCCTTCACCTTCTTTATTTTTCCCTCTACTGTCTTTCAGAGCAAAGTAGGCACTTCCACTTCGTTCATTGTGGGCTGTTACTCTCCGGGCTTCTAAGAGCTATTGGATTTCTTGTCTGTTGCTGTGGAACAAATCCCCCCCCCCTCCAAGCCTGGTGGCTTGCAACAACATACATTATCTCACAGTTTCTGTGGGTCAGGTTGGAAGTGGCTTAGCTGAGGAACTCTGGTGGGGCTGCAGCCAAGTGTCAGCCAGGGCTGCATCGTCAGAAGCTCCGCCTGTGGCCAAAGGGCCTGCTTCCAAGACGACGCACTTGGCTGGCCATTGGTGCTGTGGGCACCTCCTTTCTCCTCCGCATGGCCTCTCAGCATCTCAGACCTTTCTTCTTTATGTGGCTTCTCCACTAAGATGGGCTGGACTCCTTCATATGGTAGCTGGGCTCCATGAAGAAAAGAGAGGGAAGGAGAGAACATGCCAGAAAGAGAGAGCCTACGACTTGGGCCAATGTAAACACGGAAGTGACATCCTATCACGTCTGCCATGTTCTGCTTGATAGAAGTGAGTCCATAGTCCAGCCCACACTCGGGGGAAGGGATTACACAAGGGCATGACCACCAGAAGGCAGGGGTTGCTGGAGCCATTTGGGGGCTGCCTACCATAGCAACCTTAGCCACAAGTTCACCTCAACACCTGGGGTCCTTGACAGGGTGTTAAATCCCGTGTCCCAAGGAAGTACCTCAAGTCGAAGTATTTGAGTCTTATGCTCTTGATCAAGAACCCTCAGATCTAATCCCTGAGGTCCTTCCCAGGCTCCTGCTGATACATGCTAGCTAATTCTTACAGCTCTCATTGAACAGCCCCTTTCCCTCGCCAGGCCCAGCACGCCCTGGAATTTACTCCTAGATATTGGAAGACGACGAGGGCAGGTTTTGAGAGGCCTTTTTGGGGAGGGGCTTCTGCAGCATCGTGGGCAAGTGCTAACCCTCACTAGGAGCAGGTGGACTACCTCTGCAGAGCCCCCTCTCCAGGGGCGTTAATGTGAACAAGCCCTGAGCATCTATCCAGATGCCCCCGTCTCAGATTTCAGAGCCCAGACTTCAGGCTCTGACCTTAGTGCAGCAGCCAGTCTAGGCTGGGCTTTTGAATGTCTCCAGACCTCCAACAATGGAGCCTGCTTCTGCTCCTCATCTATATTAGCTCTTTTACTGCAGGAAATAAAGGCCTCTTTGTCAACTACCAAAGAAGCCCTCTGGCTCTCACACTTAGTCCTTCACTGTTTGTTTAACTGTTTGTTAATGACCCTAGTTTCTCCTCCCCTGCAGGGCTTCAAGACAATGAGCTAACCCCACTGCTGCTCGCTGCTCCAAACCACACCCCCCCACCTACTCAGTGGGGTTCCTCCCACCTGTCAGGCTGTTCTCAGCCACCAGGGCACTTCCCTGGGCCACCACCAGTGACACTTCAGCAATCAGGCTGCCACCTTGTGCCAAGGACTCCCTGTGCCCCACAGTGTATTCAGGACGGTGTCCCCTTTGCCCTCTTGGTGATGAGCAAGGCAGTCCCCAAGCCCCATCTTTCTGCCTGCTTTCTCCAACCCTTCCTGTGCTAGTTTGAGTTCTTTGAGAAGCAGATGCCAAGCTGCAATGAAGTGCAAGAGATTTACTTGTGAAAAAGGGAAGGAGCAGGACTAGGCAGGGAGAGTCTTCAGAGTGTTCTGCAGGTCTTATGTCTGTTTAAGGAGACCAGAGGAAGGGAGGTTGGTTAGGTGAAGCCTCTGACAATAGCACGGTTCTAAGAAAGTTTCAGCCGGGTTGGTGGGGAATCTTTCAACCAGAGTTAGAGGAGTCCTTTGCCAGGACCTACCCTGCTCAGTCGTTGCTGGGAGCAGCTCTGGAAAGCCAGCCACATACCTCGCCCTATCCCAGCTCCATGCAGGCTCTTCACGGTCCCTGTCTGCAAGGGCCCTGGCTCCTGATCACGCCCGTTCTCTAAGGCAGCTGACTGAGTCTGCTGAGACTATGGAAATGCCCCAGCTGCCAAGTGTCTGAATTTGGGGCCCCTCTGCCTAGGAACAGAGCCACATGCCCCTCCTGGGCTGCCCCGCACTACCCCACGGGCCCTCGGTGCCAGCCTGACCCCAGGAATGAAGAGCGGTAGGACCTGGGGCAGTGGAGTAGAGGGCAGGGACTTGGAGGGGCACGTATCTGTGCCGAGTCTCACCTAGGATTAACCCATAGGGCTCAAAAAAACCTAGAACACAGACACCCCCTGACAGCCAAAGGGGTTCCGTGGGGTTGAGGCTCCAGCCAGAGACTTGTCTCCTAACGCGGAGGCTGGCAGCTGTGCTCCTGCCCTGCCTCTGTGAACTGAGCTTCCACCACGGCTCTTGTTCCTTTATCCAGAGCAGGACCTCCTCCACCCTCCTCTTTTTAAGCTATATTCCTCACCCCATTTTCATCCTCACTTCCCAAGAATGAAATGAAATCTCAAAGGCTCCTCTGTGAGCTCATTTTCCCGGGCCTTTCCTCCGCCCCCAGAATAACCCTGGGGGGTGGGACCTCCGTGGAGGAGCACAGGAGTGGGGGCAGAAGGGAAGCCCCGTTCTGAAAAAGAATGAAGGCTTGCATAACAGACTGCCATTCCTTGCCAGGGGGTGCAAGTGATTACATCTTTCCTGTGGGGTATTTGGCCACTTTGCCTGCCTCTAGGCATCCTAGGGAGAGATCTTTGTGTCTCTGAGGCAAGGAAACCACCGTTAATGTCCGTTAATATCCTGCGAGTGAGCTGGGAAAAGGATAGTCAGACAGTGTTTTTGTCCCCTTGGGGGCCTTCAGAAGGTGTTGGGGACAGGGGAGGACGTCAGAGCAGCTCGTTCTACCTGAGCACTTTCATACTGTAACCTCCTCAGGGTGAAAATTACTGCAGCCCAAAAGTGATACCCCCTCCCCTAGCCCTGCAGCATCCAAGGAGAGAACACTTCATTCTGCTCCTCGGGGAGAGAAGACCACTGTGATTGTTCTCATTCAGGACAGGCAGGTGGCCCCTTGCTTCTTTCAGCAGCAGGACAAAGAGGTGAGGCAGGAGGACATAGCCTGGGGCTTGCCTTTTGATCAAGAGTTCTTCATACACAGGCAGACAGGTAAGGACAGGGATGCTGGTCTCAAGGAGACTGGCCTCAAAGTGGAACTGCCTCTGGGCGGTGAGGAGCATGTGAGCCCCAAGCTCTGCAGCGGACCGGGAGGGACCTGGGCTGGTTGCCGGGTATCTCCAGGCCTCAGCCTCTAAATTGGATGGATGGATGGATGGACAGACAATATTGATAGATAAATAATAATGATAGATGATCAATAGGGTTAATGTTAGATAAATAATGATAGATGATTGATAGATAATGATAGACTGGGATAGTGATAGATCAAAAGGATAGATAGGTGAGAGATAGAGAGACCATCCTCCATAAGCTTGTTTAGAATTTAAGGGGAGCAAGGTGCCCAGGCCAGGCCTGGCACTCTAAGGTCTCAGATGAAAGCTGCTATGAGTGTGGGTGTCTCTGTGGTAGACACTGGAGCAGCAAGTATATTCTGCGTTCCAAACTCAGATGTATCTGGAATGTCCTATCAGGTTCATTACTTAGAAAATAAATTAAACGAGACCTGACTCTGAGCCCCCTTTCTATCAGGCTTCCAGGAAACTCAGTCTCGGTTATTGCCCCAGCTCCAGGTTTCTCAGGAGCCCAGGCGCTGGGGAGACCCCGGCAGCTGACACAGGGTACGGATGCGCGGCCGATCCAGGCTCGGCGACCATCTGGAGGCTGTGGACTCTGTGTTTCAGTGCCTCGCAGGGCGCAGGGCTCCCAGACTCCCAGGCCTGGCTCCCACACCTGGGGCCATGAGCCTGAGCCCGGTGTAAAGCTTCCCTCACTCTGTCCCACAGCTGCCCTGGTCTCCCCTGGGGTCAGCAAGGAGTGTCTCCAGGGCCCAATCGCTCACCGCCTGCAGCCCCGCCTCTGCTGGAGGAAGGCCTGCTTCTGCTTTCCCTGTCAAAGGCGGGCCCCTCGCTCTCCTGGCCGTCTGAGCTCCCACCTTCTGCTCTTTAACCTGGTAAGAACGTCATGAAAGAGAAGGGCTGGCTGCCTTCAGACAGCTTCTGCTCTTAGCTCTGCATCACAAACCCCGCTATGGCACGTTGGGGGTGAGGGTGGAGGAGGTTTGTGGGAGAGCCAAAGGCACATTTATTTACTTAATTAGTCAGAAAATCTTTTCTCACCCTGACTGGTGTGTGTCAGCTGGTTGGGTGTTGTCCCACACGCTGAAATGTCACTGGTTCGATTCCCAGTCAGGGCACATGCCTGGGTTACAGGTTTGGTCCCCAGTCGGGGCACGTGTGAGAGGCAACTGATCAACGTTTCCCTCCTTCTTACTCCCTCCCTTCTCCTCTCTGTAAAAATAAATAAATAAAATCTTAGGGAAAAAACAGAAACCTTTTCTCTGCGTCAGGTGCCGTTCTCACCTTGAGAGCCACGGGTGAACAGCTCCCCGTCTCTAGAGGCTCACATCCTGGTGAGACGGGATTCAGATGGTAGCGCAGGAACAAACGTAGAAGGCAATTTGGCCCAGCGGTAAAGTGCTAGGAAGAGAATAAAAGAAAGTAGTGGAGTGGAGAACAGAGCAGGAGAGTTCACATTTGATGTCTGAATTGACACTCCAGCCGTGAAAGGTGTGGACAGACGTGGTCCGGGCAGAGAGGACAGTCTGGGTGGGAGTCTGGAATCGTGAACAAG
Organism: Pteronotus mesoamericanus; assembly: GCF_021234165.1. Classification (NCBI taxonomy): domain Eukaryota; kingdom Metazoa; phylum Chordata; class Mammalia; order Chiroptera; family Mormoopidae; genus Pteronotus; species Pteronotus mesoamericanus. The sequence continues at coordinate 20,769,396 of NW_026555084.1, read as the reverse complement.
GCGGTGGTGCGGAAGGAGGTTGAAGTTGTTGGAGGCCGGGTCGTGACCTTTCGGGCCACAGCAGGGTCCCATCGAAAGCACTGGACGCAGAGCAGTAACAATCTGATTTATAGTTTTAAAATTTACCTTTGGGCAGAAAATGGTTTATGTGGGGGGCAAATGCAGAAGGAGGCGACCACGAGAGGCCGTCGTCGCCCGGGCGCAGGGGAGGCTGTGCCTCCTGCGCGACAGCAGGGACAGCACCCATCCTGCCTCAGTGGACTGCACCGGTGTCATCTTTTTTATTAAAAATTTTTTTTCCTTTAAATTTTAAATTGCAGTTGACATTCGCTATTATACTAGTTTCAGGTGTGCAGCACAGTGGTTACACACTTATATAATTTATGAACATCGGTGTTTTGATTTTGCCAGCAAAGCAGCTTGGCTTCCTTTAATTATCCTCTATCTTTTGTCCTTTTTTATTTGGGATTAAACATATTCAGTTTCCCGCTAAGCTATTTTAAGTACTATGCTCCATCGCAGTCAATTAATCTGTGTTTATCAATAGAGGCTTGTTCTTAAAACGGCTTCTTTGTCTTTCCCCACCTTCCATTCCTGTTCAGTGGTTCGGAACCTCAGTCATTCTTCCCCTATCTCTCCCTCCTTTCATCTTCTTGTAAGGCTTGCATTGGCTCAAATCCTGTCCCCATTTTTGTGTCAGTTTCTCATCATTCTTTTAAAAGATAAGCTGGAGCACATTAAAAATTTTAAGAGTTTATTGGAGCAAAAAATCAGCTCAAGCCAGGTAGCAGTAAACTGGAAGCAGTGAGGAACAAGTGTGGAAGCAAAGAAAGGAAGTTATTTGAGTGCTAGAGCTTAAAGCCTCATTGGCTATTTGTGATTGGTTGTCCTTTGGTTTCAATTTGGTAACCCTGAGGCAGAGATTTTGGTTTGCTAAGCCAGGCTGCTGTGACTTTAGAGCCACCTCAATCTAATGGCCTCCTAGTTTGACAGTAAGTAACCCTTGGTGCTCTGCAATGAGGAGGGACATAAAGGCTAAGTAAAGGCTGCTGCAATAAAAACCAGTCGTACTTAGTCATAATCATGCATTTCTTAAACACTTACTGTGGGTCAGGCACCAAACTAAAAATTTGCCTCACTTAATTTTTCTGACGATCCTGTGAAATGGCTAGCTATTTCTGCTGTCCCCATTTTACAGAGGAGAAGCTCCGGGAAACTAAGCAAACCTCCTTGGCCCCATGCCTGAGTGAGTGAGAGAGTTGGTGTTTTTAAGGTTGGCTGCCCAGTTTGAAATCAGAAGGATGTGGAGCTATGTGAGGACAAGCTGCAGTTCTATTCTCTGTACATAAGTGAAGTAAGCAACTTGCAAATCAAGTTCTAATACAAATAAGAGTCATTTATTTTCTGAGGCGACCATTCGGGCATTTTCTGTAGCAAGCCTGTGGCTCTGAGGGTGAGACTGGGCCTTGAGTGAACGTGATGTTGCTGTCAGTCTACATTTGTGCTTACAGATGTGTGAAGGCCCCTGGAGGCCGCAGGGACCTGCCCGCTCACCTCCACTCCAAGGACGCAGGGCTGGTGAAGCTGCTAAGCTGGTCCCAGGCTGACGACTCCTCATTTATGCGCCTGGCCATTGTTAATGGCTCTGGCCATTACACACATGTATGCATGCATGCACGCACACACACACTAACTAGAATCAGGATGTACTAGAAAACATAACTTCTGTATAGGAAACTGAAAATCTAAAAATTGCAATCTGGATATTTTATGGTTTTTTTTTTTTCCCCACAATAAGATAGCCTCTCTGGGCAGCACATTTGGGGGGTAGTCTGGCAACGTCACCTGCAGATTGCTTCCTCTCTGTCCTTCCTGCTCCCAGCTGCTGAGTCTAGCGCTGCAGCCTGAGTGGAGCAGGAAGTGGGTCGGTGGATGAAGACTCTCAGGCTGTACCTGCCTTGTTCTCTGACTGTGACTGCTGACAGGCCAGGTGCCTTCTCTCTGTCCTTGCTCATGCTGCCATGGAGATTTCTTTTCCATTTTATGAAACCTTAATGGAGCCTCTTCTAGTATAGCCTGACCCTCATTCTCCACATAAACAGCCCTTTAATTGTTTCATGTATTTTATGAAGGCTGGTCTAGCTTTTTTGAGGAAGGCAAATAGGGAGTTGGTAAACATAAGATCTGAACAAATACTATCCATTGCTGCTAATATTAGTACTACTACTACCGCTACTACTACTGCTACTACCATTGGTACTATTGGTACAGTCCTAGTGCAAGAATCCTGCCTTCTAAGCCTTTCATATTCTTGAAGGGTGCTGGGTACACAACAGACATTTACTAAACAACCAGCTTTGTGCCTGAGTTTCACCACCTGTAAAATACCCATCAGCGTTTCCCAGGCTTCAGTCGTTTCCCCATTCCCTTTGCCCACTGCTGCACCGTCTGTAGGATTCCCCCCCCCCCCAGTATTTGTATATCCATTGATCCCCTTTGTTTTGCTTGATTTCATTTATAATCTATTTATTTTATCACTTCCGCAAATGGAAAACCAGCACCTCATACATAGAGTAGAAGGGAACGGTAAACCTAATTTATAACTATTTTGTCCATGTGCCATCAAAGACTTCTCCTGTGTCACCTATGCAATAGGACATGGATGTTGGGGCTTTACGTGGAAGGGGCTGTAGCAGAGGCTGTCGGTGCCCTTCGGACCTCACTGCTCCCCGTGCTCCCGACCCTTCGGCTGCCGGGATCCACGCCTTGTGCCAAAGGCCTTCTCCAGAAGGCCCCTCTGCTCCGCTCCGCAGGCCGCCAGGGAATCCACATCCCTGGTGGGACACTTCCGAGGTGTGTCTTTTACATGTCTTCCCAGGGTTTCCCTGTAGGTAACTCCCAGTCACTCGCCGTAGTCGCTGGCTTCCCAGCACACCCCTGTCGCTGCTTTTCCTTTCCTCTCTCACCTTCCCCACCCTTTATCAACGTTCCTGTACCTCCCCTTAAGCGAGTCACTCTCAGATCCTTGTTTCCAGGTCTGCTTCTGGGGGAGCCCAAACCAAGTTAGGGGCTGCCTGCAGGTCAGGGGGCGGTGGTCATTTTGGCACTTTTCAGGTGAGGGTTGCATGATATGTGCTCTATTTAACTGTGCACTGTCTGTGCAGATTAATCTAATCATGAATGAGAACAAGTGCAACCACACTTAGCAAATATTTTTTCCAGGTCACATTTTTCTACTGAAGTAAGAACTTGAAAATATTTTCTAGGAAAAAAAAATGTTGAACTAAACCTAAACAGTTTCCTATAGTAAAGGCTCTTTCCAATGCACATAAGTAAACATAAGGCAAAGGTTTTATTTTGATATGTCCTCCAGTGGAGGAAAGTCAATATGCTTAAATCCTGGAGTTATTAATCAGAGAAATTGGTTATAAATGCAAATAATTATTTTGAGAGAATAGTTGGAGATATTCACCAAGTAGTACTAGCATCAAAATAGTAATCATGCTTAATAATTCCAAAATACTCACAACTTTATCATACATGCTCTCATTAAAAAAATACACACACACCCACACACACTCCAGAAAGAGAGAGAAAGGAAGGGACCGAACCTGCAACCTAGGTATGTGCCCTGACCAGGAGTCGAACCGACAACCTTTCAGTCTATGGAGTGACGCTCCAACCAATTGAGCCACATGGGCTAGGTCCTATGTGCTAGGCCCTACATGCTAGACCCCACATGCTCTCATTTAATTGAACCTTCTCTATAAAAGCCTTGCCATGCCCTGGCCTGGTGGCATTGTTGCTTGAAATGTCATCCTTTACACCAAGAGGTTGGTGGTTCGATCTTTGCAAAGGGAACATACAGGAGGCAACTGATTGATGTTTCTCTTCCACATCGATGTCTCTGTCTCAAATCAATTAAAAAAATAAACGGGATGCCATTGTCTCAGGCAAAAACTCAGTCCAGGGAATGAAAAAACAGAAAAAACTACTTGGATTAAAAGGGCAAGTTTATTCTGCTTTGTTGATCTAGGTGCTTGGCTTATTTTCTACTTTGCCTCTTCAGATATTCTAACTTTAGTGTAGTTCCTTTGAAAGACTCCTACTTGCTTACTTGACATTCAGTTTGTTCTTTTAGCCCTTGGTGGGGCTGCTTACTAATGGAATTCATTAGTCACCAGAGAAACTTAGGTGCACAGATTTCTAGGTGCTAAAAATATGGTAGTGAGCAAAGGAGGACAAGACCCAAGATTATGGCGCTTGTAGACTACTGAGAAGTTTAAGCCGTTAATCGAACAAACGAATAATTATAAAGTATAAGTGCTATGAAGGAAGAAGATGGTATGTTTTCAGAGAGAAATCAAGGAAGTACTTATTTATTTGCATGAAGATTATCAGTTGGAAATGGTGTTCCATTAGGAGTTACAGAAATCTGATGACTAGTAGCTTAAACAATTTAGGGTTTGTTTCTTCCCATCGGGGGATGAGAAGTCCAAAAGTAAGCCAGCCAGCTCTGCAATGCCATCTGGCCTTAGGTTCCTTCTAACTTTCTGATCTCCTATCATTAGAGCGCAGTCCTTGACCTCACGCCCAGTGGAAGTCTGCAAGAGTGCCATTTATCAGGCGAGGGAGGAGGGCCGAATGCAGACAGGGCTAGTTTGCTTGCCAGGTGAATTGGCCTCTCCTTGCGGGAAATTTTCTGCGAGTACAATCTAACAGCTTCTGCTCACACCTTATTGGCTTGAACTGTGTCACCTGGTCACCCTAGTTGCAAGGGAGGCTGGGAAATGTAGTGTTTTACTGAGAACTTCATCATCAACAAAATCGGAACTGTATTAGTAAGATAGACAGGAGAGTAGATCCTGGATAGGTAACTAGCAATCTCTGCCACAGAATAAATATAAGAAAAAGTTCCTGTTGCCAAACCAAGGTCCTCCTGCCCAGTGCCATTTGAGAAAACAGAATGAGACTGCGTTTGGTAAAGTAGAGCAGAAACTTTATTCTTTGATCAAGGAATGGAGTAGGGTGAGCTGATGCATTAAGGGCACCTTCTCCCCAGTTGGTGAGGAGCCTTCTCTCTTTATAGACTTTGGTGTGAAATGATTAAATTCTTTTAAGCACGTGTATTCTTCTGTTGCACTCAGCCCTTTTGCACTGGTCCCTGTTGCACACAGTGCTCCATTGCCATCTTGGTTTTTGTACTCAGCACCTTGCCCTTTGTGGTCAGCACCTTGGCCTTTGCACTTAGCACCTTGGCCTTTGCAGCCAGCACCTTGGACTTTATGGTCAGGAATCCTTTCAGTTTCTATACGCCAGCATGACTCCGGACAGTTTAGGTATTGAGAAATGTCACGATCTTTTGGATGACAACCCAGTGACACTCCTTTGAGGAAGTGACATCTACGCTAAGACCTAAAAATGAAGAAGAATTACCTATGTTAAGAGTAGTGGAGGGGCATTCCAGGAAGAGAGACCAGCCACATGTGAAAGAGGGAAAGAAGGGGAGGTGGCAAGGAGTTTAATTTTCCAGGCTGAGCATCCCATAATGAGCAAGGTGAGAGCATGCCAGCCCATTCCTGGCTTCCCATTGAAAGGCACAAGGAGTACAGTCAAATTATGAAAGAATGCTAAGCAGGAATATTAAATGACGGTTCTCAGAAAGAGAATACTCCACATATATCACCATTTCTCCATGACTCATTCCTTCCCAAATATCTTCAATTTTGAGCACTTAGTACTTGTTCCACTGAAAGGATGAAACAGTGGTTCCTCTTCCGGCCAAACTCCTGGTCATCTTTGTTCTGGACTTTGAAAAAAGAAATCCTGTTTCCTGTCCTTGTTTCCTGGCTGCAGGCTCTGGTTCTGCCCACTTCTTGGTCTCACAGTGTCTATATCCGCCTCAAGCTGTCTAGCAGGCCCACAGATCACTTTTCTCTTCCACACTTACTAGTCAGCGATATAGACATATCACGGTGGAAAATAACTTCTCTCCCTCTTTGGGTCTTTTTATTTTCTTGGATCCTGTAGTTTTGGTTTTTCTTAGGTTAATTTCCCAGACTCTCTCTGCAAATGCAGAAAGAACCTAAGCAGGTGTTGGGGGCCTGGTTCTCCTGGGGAACATAGTGGAGCAACGTTGGTTCAAAACCAGAAATGATGTAATCAGGTCACTGGCAACAGAATGAAGACAAGAAACACTCCAAGGTTTTCTCTCCTGAGTGTGGGGATTGAGCTATGGCACACTGGCCAGGAGGGGGAGTGAAGGGTGCCTCATCTAAGAGAACAGCCCTGGGTTTGCATAAATCCACCTACTCCTAGGCTGACTGATCTTAAGCCAGTTATTTGACTGCTGTAAGTTTCCTCCCCCCCCAGGAAAGAAGGTAATAGTTCCTAGCTAATCAAGTTGTTGTGAGGATTAAAAAAAGAATAACTATAAAGTCTTGTCATAGTGCTACATGAAAAGCACTCAGCAAACGGTCATCATTACTGCTAGTGGGATTTAGACCATGTGTGTTTTTTTAATTAAAATAATGAATAATATTTTCCATTCCACTTTGAGAAAAAATATATGGAAGACCACTGATTCTTTCATGGAGAGGCTGGCTTGGGGCTAGATGACACATATGGGGTTGGCATCAACCCTGAGCCCTTCCTCCATGATGACTCGCGGGACAGATCATGAGCTTCTTAGAGTGCGGGCTACTTGGGATGGATGACAGATCCCAAAGCGTTCTCGGTTTGAGGTCAGCACCAGGTATCCAGCTCACTGGGAGGTGCCTGAGGATCGGACAGACAGCCTGCTCTGGATTCCCTCCAGGGGGCCAGTGGATCAGTCTATCAGCAAAGGAGGGGAATTCCAGCTGGGAATAGATTTAGGAATTGTGTTTCTCACTCTGATGTCAGCACAGAGGACTCTCTCTTTGCATCTTTCCACGAGTCTGTTAAAATAGTTCTGATAGTGACTGTAATTCAAAGGCTCGTTTCCCTCAAAGGCTCATTTCCCTATCCCACTAAACCACTAGCTTCTGGAAATTAACTGCTGACCAAGAAGAGAGGATTCAGGTGTGGCACCATGAGTATGTCTGTTATACATGTCAACTGCATTTATATCTTTGTTTTATCAAGTCAGGATTGGCTAGGTATGCTGTAGGAACCAACAGCCCTAAAACCTCAGTGGCTTAAAACACAAAAGGTTATTTTGTTCACCCTGCACATCCAGATCAACTCTCCCTGGCAGGAAGAAGGGGAACACATTGTTCCAATTCTTCTAGGCTACTGCCCACATCCCAGGACCTCAGGTAGATCCTATAGCCACACCTAACTTAGCAAAGAGTTCTCTTGTCTCTGTTAGGATTTTTCCCATTGAAATGGGCCTACCTGTAGTTTGAATGACCTAATGGGTGTCTTGAACCTTTGAAATCATCTGGCTTGAAACTGTAGAGGACTGGCCAATGATCTAATTGAAAGAAGCAGGATGGGGAATCTGCTAAGAGTGTCTTTTGAGAAAGCAGTCACGTTTCATCTGCTCACTATAGTCAAAGTCAAACCTGCTCTGTGTCTTACATATGAGCCTAAATATAGAAACAAAGTTTAGGCCATAAAACAGTCAAGGTGTATGCAATAGCAATGCTGATTTTTCTTTAAAAATGGTCAAAATAATCTCTGTAATAATAATAGATTTAGTTTATTGAAACTTTTCCAAAGGAAGCTCAGGACAGAAGTGTCGTGATTAATAAGTCTATGCTGCTTCATTGCCTAAGTCCCAATTAATTCTGCTTATAATTTAGAAGTTGAGAGAGTAATCTATGTGGTTGAAGGATGACTTCAGATCACACTTGTCACTTTAGAACACCAAAAACACACTGGACTTTTTGAATGTTTTGAATGAAATGTATAAGTGAAGCCAGCAGAGACATCTCTGTAACTACGCTGCGTTTTACTGCCTGCTGATCCTGTGCCTAGCACTGAACAAAGTATCCTATACACATCATGTTTTTCCATTTCCATAACAACAGGCTGAGGCTTTGACGGCTCACGGTATCCTACACACAGTCCCTTGGCTGGTATATGGCATAGCCACAGCCTGATTTTGGGTTTGCCTAAATCTACAGGCCAGACTCTGAACGAACAGCAGTGAATGAATGAGACCCCACTGAGGGAACCCAGTAGACTTGGCAGGAAATTTTGATTGGTTGTGTATATTCCTTTTTAAAAAAGACTTTATTTATTTATTTTTAGAGAGAGGGGAAGGGAGGGAGAAAGAGAGAGAGAGAAACATTGATATGTGAGAGATACATAGACCAGTTGCCTCTCACATACCCCCAACTGGGGACCTGGCTCGCAACCCAGGCATGTGTTCTGAGTGGGAATCAAACCAGCGACCTTTCAGTTCACAGGCCGGCACTGAATCCACTGAGCCAAACCAGCCAGGGCAGTTGTGTATATTCTTGTTTGGCTGTTTTCCGCATTTGAGGAACTGAGGAACAAAAGGAATTCGCTTAAGTATATATAGTGGGTTGAAATTAACCAAAGATTAGTTCCAGTTCTGAAAGTAATAAAATAACATTATGCTCCCAGTCCTCAATGGAGGGCATGGTAGCTGGATCTGAGCATTTTGTGAGCTAACTGTCCCTAAGGAAAGTATGATTGGTACTTCAGCCTTTTAGCTTATACTTCCTCTATAAAGCATGACTGTGCCTAAAACATGAAATAACTCTTTAGGAAGGGGAAGAGCTGCCCAGGTTCCCCAGATCAAAATTATCTGATGATGTTTAAAGGTTTGGCCAAATGTCAAAGCTGGCTGGATTTTCTAAAGGTAATGTGAAGTTTTCGTTTCCTGGGAGGGCACTTCTTGACACTAACGCTTCTTTCTCCTAACCCTGAGATGCTTCCTAAATCTGAGGACCCTACAAGATAGTCATTGGCTCCTCTAGCATTTTGGGGCACTTCCTCTCTTCCAGACATGTGTGGTGACACTGTGGTGGACAAAACAGTTCTTGCCCTCAAGGAGCTCATCGCCTAGTCAAGGAAACAGAACGTGACATGGGCAATGAGTTCAGTTGCCATTTTATTTGAGATTCAATGCCACATTTAATACTTTCTACAGTGATGCCTTGGACCAGGCAGGTGCTTTCTGTTTAGGCAATGGGACAAGTGGAAGGAAGGCTTGGGGGCAGGTGGAGACACACAGATAATAAATTATTAAGTGATTCCATCACTCACTAACCCCTTTTATTTAACCTCACTGAGCTCAGTTTTCCCTCTGTAAAATGGGGATAATTTGAAGGGCCAATGTAAGGACTAAATGAGGTAATGTATGTAAAGCATCTGACATCATGCCTGGGTCACAGACGTGCACAGCAACTGTTGGCTAGAATTGTAATAATGAAGATATCAACAAAGGCAAGACATAATGAGATGGGGTTAGAAATAAGAGGCTGTTGAGAAGAAAGGGTCCACTAATTAAAGTTATTTTCTCTGCAATAGTCACCATTTAAAATACATATTCAGGTACAATCTCCAGCCCTCTTCTGAATAGTTAGAGAACAGGCCTTTTCTTAAATTTGTGTGTATAGGGTGAGATGCAGCTGAAGGGGAGATGGTTTAATCTGAACTCAAACACTTTTCCCTTTTCTTTTATATCTTATCTTCCCCCACCCCCTGCCCCCGAGGGCCAGAACAATGAACTTCATTTAGAGAAAGCATATTTACCCAAAGCCTATTTCTATTTGAAATATTTCATCAGGAAAGCAAATAATCACGTATGCTATTGGGAATTTTCACTGTTACTACTGAAACCAAGATGTCATTATTAAAAACCTATTGACTTCCAATAGAGTGGTTATTCATAATAACTTCACAAGAATGGAAGCTATGCCATCATAATTATATGGAACACAAAGAACACAATTCTAAGACTCAGGATTCTTTGGTGGCAAGCAACAGAACCAACTCTGTCTCACTTAAGCAAAAGAAATGATTTATTAGAAGGCTATGGATTTTGCTTAAAATCCCAAGGAAAAGCTGAAAACTAGGTTTCAGAAAACATAGGAACCTGGATAGCTCAGGAAGCAGGAACTAACAGATGTTTGGAATCACCTTTACCAGATGAATCAACTTCATTTATATTCAGTCTCTGCTTCACTTGTCTCAAGATGTAGTTTCCTGGGAGAGGAAATATGGTTGCCCAAATTTTGGTCTTGGCCCATTGGTCAGCCAGGGTGCATCAAAGTACCTTGACCGATACTCCAACCAAGCCTACCTGTAGTGGGAGAGGGGTAGTTAGTTTCTAGGGGAAACTGGGGTACTGCCACAAGAAGGGGGCTAGTTAATGGGAAAGTAACACAAGTTTTATACTACAGAGAACTTCTAGGGTAGAGATGTAATGAAAGAATCATTACCATGCTACTTAATGGAGAAACTGAGGTACTGAATAAAAGTAGTTTGCCTGAGGGGTCACTTTTAATGCCAGAAATGAAACTTTCTGACTTTTAACAACTAAGTGGGATTTTTTTTCCCCTTTATTCTGCCCAGCTTGCTAAAGTAATGGTTCAGAGACCTGGCAATGTATCAGAATTACCTGTGGAACTTGTTAAAAATGGAGGAGCTGGGTTTGGCATGGGGCTGGTGCATCTGTATTTTTAATAAGTTTCTCATCTGATTCTGTTTACAACATACTTGGAGGCCCACACCACCAAGTTTCCATAGGATCCTATATAGAAAGAGAACATGGTAGAACTAAAAATGGGATAAAGTGCATTTAGGGAAAAGATATGGGTTTGGTAATAAAATATTTTTTGAGGTCCAATTAGTGTTAGCTGTCTTCATGGTTGGGGGCTTAGGGAGTTTGAAGATGGAACTCTCTCTGTTTATGACAAGCTTGAGCCATGTGGGTCTGGAGGGTTAGGCTGTTGACCTGGGAAGCCCTTGGAGTTGAGCACTGCAAGAAACAGGGCTGGGGCCCTGCAGGGCTATCCTGAGCATCTATGGTGCTGAAGGGGAAGGATCAGATTATGTGGGTAGATTACCCAAGTGTTAAGATCTGGAACACAGAAAAGGGTTGGGAGATAGGCCTGAGCTGGCACAGACAGAAAAGGGATCTGTTACCTTTATCTTTTTGCCTCATCACCACTGCTGACAGGCCCCCTTACGTCTCGACCAGCTTGGAACATGGAGGAGCCACACTCCTCCGCTTTTCACCTGGCTACCTCTATCCACCCTTCAGGTCCTTGCTTAAATATCACCTCTTCAGAGAGGCCTTCCTGGCGCCCTGTCTCAACCAGGTCGCCTGCTGTTCTCTTGTGGACACCTGTTCTTTCTCAGGGCCAGTCGCACAGGCTTGCAACCTGTGCAATCATGCAGGGTCCTGCACTTGGAAGGACTCCAGGCTTCATTTAATGCTCTGCTGTTGCCATCTTGAAAATTTTAATAATTTTTGAACAAGAGCCTCTCCATTTTCTTTTTATTCTGCATTCTGTAGATTATATATCTGGTCCTGTTCTTTTCCTTCTTTAAACTTTTAGTAGCCCTAACATCTAGCTGCATGCCTGCTGCTATAGTAAAGGCTTGATAAATATTAAGTGTAATAATTTGAAGTTATTGTTATTTGAAAATGTTTGACTTATTTTAAAAAGCACATTCATTTGGTTCAACCTAAAATATTTTGGATGAATGGGTGAGTGAATGACTAAATGAATGATGATGGGAAGGAAAATACCTTGAACACAGTGGGTTACTGATCCAGTATCTACTTATCTACTTCCCCCCTATTTTCTTCCTTCCTACCTTCCTTCCACCAATTTTGCTCAGCTGTTCATCCCTTCCTGAGTGACTCAGAGGTGAAGACTCCATCCCTAATTCCAGGGTAGATTCTGATCAGCCTACGTATTCTTTCTCCTAAGAGCAATCTTCTCCCTCCGAACATTGCCAGGTTTGAATGAGAGTCCTGGAACGACTGCAGCCATCTTGCTCCCAGCCTGGTGGTGAAACCAACCCAAAGCAAACAGCAGAGCTAAAGGAACTGTAGAAGAGCAGTACCAGGATATAGTGTAGATGCACCCTGCCCTACCTCTGAATTTGCTTCTTATTACATGAGATAATAAAATTTCTGTGTTGTTTGTTCTGGTTGTCTATTGCTATCACACAATCACCACAAAATGGGGTGGCTTAAAACAGTATCCATTTTATTATGTCACAGTTTTGTGGTCCAGGAAGCTGAGCAGGGCTCAGCGAGGTGATTCCTCTGTTACAGCAACTGAGGTCACTCCATGGTGTTTGGCTGGCTAATGGGCTGGTCTGAAGAGTCCAAGATGGCTCTCTGCACATATTGGGTGTCTTGGTGGTGATGGCTGGAAATCTAGGCGCCACGGGGGCCTTTAACCAGAGTACGTCCACGCGGCCTCTCCCACGTGGCCGTCTCAAGGTAGTCAGACTTGTTACACAGGGAGTGCAGGGCCCCCAGAGCGAGCGCTCCAGGAGGCGGGAAGTGGAAGCGGCCATCTTTCAGGCCCAAGTCTGCACAGGCACAGAATCACTTCTGCCACATTCTGTGGGGCCAAGCAGGCACGAAGCCTTCCCATACTTAAGAGGAGAAGATACCGATTCTACTTAATAGGAAAAGTATCAAAGAGTTCATGGCTATTTTTAATCCTCCACATTATGTAAGTCAACTGGAAATGGGTTGTCTGTTATTTGCAGGCAAAATGATTCAAAATAATTAAAGAACTTAATTTTGTGACAATCCAAGGTTATCTCAAGGCTAGGAAGATATTTCTCTCTGTTCTTCTAATATGGGGGTCTGTAAACTCTTTATGCAAAGGGCCAGAGAGAAAATAGTTTAGGTTTTAGAGACGACACAGTCTCTGTTGCAATTACTCGACTCAGTCAATAAGGCTTACATCCAGCCATGGAAAATATATATTATACACGAATGAGCATGTCTATATACCAATAAAAATTTTATTCATAGTCTCTGAAATTTGAATTTCATATAATTTTCATGTTTATCATGAGACATTCTTCTTTTCCCCCCAAATATTTAAGTGTGTAAAAGCCATTCTTAGCCTTTGGGCTATATAAAAGAAGGAAGCAGACTGGCTTTGGTCCCTGGGCCATATTTTACCAACCCCGACTGTGACACATCAAGGATCCTCCAAGCTTAGGGTCATTGCATATGCTCACCTTCTGTCTGGAATATTCCTTTCAAATATCTTCACATGGCTTGTCCCTTCTCTTCGATTGGCTTTTAACTCAGATATTACCTCCTTAGAATAGCATTTTCTGATCACTGTACCTGAAATAATACACCCTACTCTGAAATACCATATCCCTTTATATTTTCTTGATAGCACCTCTCACTGTCTGAAATTTTGTTCATTCACTTATTTACATGTTTATTTTCTGCCTCTTTTCTACCCTCCTGGGGTAGAATCTGAATGTATCAGGGATCTTGCCTATCTTATTCTCCTTCGTGTGCCCTTACCTAGCACAGTGTCTGGCAGGTGATAGATACTTAATTAAATATTTGTTGAACTTGAGTTGAATGGTTATAACTTAAATCTCTGGGGCAAGAATATAGAAGGCTACTCAGATTATAGTTATTGAAGGAAAGGAAGATAATAAAAGCAGAGGGATGAGATTGAGTGGTGATCTTCACTCAGAGAAGTGTTCATCCCCCTGTTATTTTCCTGTGTTTCAGGTATGAGCTGGAGGAAAAATTCTTCCTTTCTTGTATACTTCTGACAATAGCTTTTGTCCTCTCCTGGCAGCCATGAGTGACTTACTTTGCCTGTTTGGGGGCAAGAACAGAGAAACAAACTTATCTGAGGAGGAAGAGCATCGTCGTGGTGGTCGTGAAATTGTGTCTGGAAGATAGATTTCTCTAAACCATTAAGGCTTGATTTCTCAGAAATTTCCAAGGTCTCTGTGGGGAAGGGGCAAAGGTCCTGGGTGGCACAACAACGATAGGAGTGACAGAATTGAAAGTAACATCAGGCTGAACTTGTTATCAGGAGAGAGGGAGGCAAAAGCAGCAGCAGGTGTAACGGCTGGGACAAGAAGGCTTGAGCTTGAACAGACTGTACTGGTGGCTTTGGGTGGTGGCCAGAGCCCAGCCATTTGGCACTGGGCTTTCCAAACCTAGGGACAGGAGTGGCTTCCCTCCAGTCCTCTGTCTAGTTATTAAAACAATCAACAGCATAGAAATATCCTGCTGTAGGTGAATATAATAAACAGGAAGTGTCCATGGGAAACAGTGAGGGACACAGCCTCGTGGACCTTGGAAGTTAGAAGTCTGTGAGTTCATGGAGTTCAGGTAAGGACTAGAGCTCTGGGACTGAGTGCACAAAGCAGAAACAGAGAGTGAGGCTGCCAGGGAAGGTGAGAAGAGGCTGACCTGAAAATGCTGAGAGCATGGTGTGGATTGCATTCATAAGTGAGCTGGGCTAAGAAGTGACTATGACTTTTGTCAACTGGTGTTTGTTGGCACCAATTCAATGCCAACAAGAATCCCCAATTTGGGGTGTGGTGAAGAAGGAAACTTGATTCAGTGCGAAACAGTTCAATTATGATACAGCACGGCTATGGAACAGCTGAATTGTGATACAGGACGGCAGGGAAACAGCATGGCTGTGAGGCAGCCCGGGGGCCAGGCTTCTCCCTGGCTAGACAGCTCTGCTCTGCTCTTCACTGGTCTGCTCTGTCCTGCTCTGCACTGGCTGTCTGCTCTGTGCTGCGCTGGTCTGCTCTGTTCTCTGCCAATCTGCTCTGGTTTGTGCTGGTCTGCTCCACTCTGCTCTGGCGAGTGGAGCAGACCAGCACAAACCAGAAATACTCTGGTGTTTCATCTTAGCCAGGGAGACATGGTTTTCAGTCTTCCTTGGAAAGGGAAAGTGCACTTTCAGAGCCAGAGGGGAGCTGGTTTATATGGATAAAAGTCCCTGCCCCCCGGTCCCTGATTAGTCTGTCCTCATGCAAATAAGGACTCCAAATCCTTGTGGTTTGATTGGTCCAAAAGGCACTGTCTTGACTGGTCAGAAAAGAGCCACTCTGGTTGCTCCAAGCTGTACAGCTGCGGTTGGGTAAGGAAAGCCAACCTATTGGTTGGAATGGGATTCGCAGAACTCCTATGTAAGGGCTGGCTCAGATGGCAGAAATACAGTGCAGGTAGGCAGTTCATTGCAGAGGTGGGCAGTTCGGTGCAGGCCTCTCCCTGAAGTGCAGCTTGTGTGAGGGGGCCCTGTGTAGAAATGGCTGCTAGGCTCTGGGTTGTTTGGTTTGTTTGTTTTTTAATTTGAAACCAGTTAGTCACCAGGATCCCTTCTCAGGAGGTGTCTTCTTTCTCAGGGTTCATACTTTAGACAGTTGATTTCCTGTCGGTGGATGAAACAGAAAAAACAGAGATGGAATTATGTCTCTCATCGGGACTTTTTGGTTGCAAATGGTGAAAAAGCTAACAAAATGTGGCCAAAGCTTAAAAAGGGGATTTATTGGCTCACGTAACTGAGAAGTGTAGCAATATGCTAGCTTCAGGTATGAGCAGATCTAGGATCTAACATAATGTCTTTGATACTTGGTCTCCTTCCTTCTCTCTTCCTCTCTTAGCTCATTTCCTCTGTGTTAGCTTCATCTCAAATAGGTTCTCCCCATGATAGAGTGGCTCACATTAGCTCCTGGTGTATATCCATCTAGCTTCAAGTTCAACAAAGAGTACCTTTGGCCTAGTTGCTCTAGCAAGTCTAATAATTCTATCTCATTGCCTCTGATTGGATCATGTATCTGGTTCCTTTTTAAGGGTGAGATGCCTATTTGGATATACAGGTAGAGTGTTCAGCAGTCACATGGTGTATACCTATCAGGAGTTCAGAATAGAGGTCAGCCCTGACTGGTATGGCTCAGTTAATTGGACCTGGTCCCGCAAAGCGAAGGGTCATTGGTTCCATTCCTGGTCACAGCACATGCTTGGGTTGTAGGTTCCATCCCTAGTTGGGGTGTGTATGAGAGGCAACTGATTGATGTTTCTCTCCATCTCTTTCTCCCCCCTTCCCTTCTCTCTAAAAATAAAATCTTTTTAAAAAAAGAATAGAGGTCAAAGCTAGAATAGATATTTGTAGGTTGTTGGTGTGTAGATGGCATTTGCAGCCATGAGGCATGTTGAGGTCATCTATGAGATGTGTTTGAATAGAGATTTGAGAACCAATCTGGGATGGTCCAGTGTTCAGAGGTGGGGGAAAATGAGGAGGAATCAGCAAAGGAAACTGAGCAGAAAGGAACAGTGCAAAAGCAGACCCATGAGGCAGTATGTCATGATGACCCAGAGGCCAACTGAAAAAAGATTATTGTGCCTAAAGTAAGAAACAACCTACCAAATTCTAATTTACCCCAGGTCTCAGGGGATAGTGTATTTCCATAGGTGTATTTGTGTGTGTATAGGTGTGGAACTTTTTTTGGCCTGAGGTCAGCTACTATATATTCTCTTTGTTTCTCCCTTTGCAATTGAGTTCATGTGGTCTATGATTTCAGTTTTGGGTCTGTGGTGGCAGCTGCAAGATCAGTTCACTTTCCTTTCTACACTTCTAAGGAAAGCCTGAAGCACTGAGCATCTGCCCAGACTTCCCATCCATCCATCCATCCATCCATCCATGAGATAGTTACTGGGAATTTACAATGTGTAGACTCCGTTCCAGGCACTGAGAATACAACCATGAACTACACAGTGCCATCACGGCCCTTGCCAACAGGGAGCTTGCAGTCTAATGCATTGGGGTGGGACAGAGGGAGACAATGTGTGTGGGGTCACAAACAAACAAAATAACTTCAAATTGTTATGCCTGCACTGAAGAAAACAATCGGGGTCTAAGATACAGAGTAGAATATAGAATAACAATGGAGACTAAGATATAGAATAACAATGGAGACTAAGAGGGGTAATTATTTACATTGGGAGAATAAGACAAGCTTCTCTGAAGATCTAGATCCTGATGTCCCCAAAGTAACCAGCAAATCTTTTTCTTTTTAGAGTCCTGAATTGAACCTATGTTTCAGTTCCTAGAAACCCCCAGGCTCTTGGTTTCCTCCTGGCTTACCCGAACGATGCAGGAAACCTACTTCCAGTTCTAGCTTCATGTGAGCACCTACCGTTACAATTTACAGTATTAACTTGAAAAATCAGTCCTTTAACAATTTTATCTAACATCTGGTAGATGGAGCAAAACATTATAAAAATGAAATTTATCAAAGTTCATCTTCCAACACTATGGTTAGCTACCATTTAATTTAGCTACAATTTTGGAGGGGAACAGTTATTCCAGTGCAGACACTGGTTTAAGTAAGGATTGTATGGGCATCTTATTTAATCTTCACAGCAGCCTTGTGAGATAGGTACTATTATCATCCCATTTTACACTTAAGAAAATCCTGAGGCTTAGAGAGATTAACTGTCCAAGATCACACAGCTGGCATGTGGCAGAGCTGAGATTGGAACCCATGCCTGCCGTCGAGTCTAAATGTGTAGATACAACCAGCAAATAGATCACCTTCACTCATTTCTGTACATAATCAATCAATCTGTCAATCAACTACTTTCTCAAGCCCCTGAGTTAGCAACTTCTTCATGTTCCCAAGAGCCCTGGCCTTCTCCTATCCTAACTTATCATGCATTTTGCTATTGCTTTTTGCTTCTTTATTTAGCCTAGTGCCAGCACATAACAGATTTATTTAAAAAACGAACACAAAACAAGCAAAACCCACTTAACTGGAGGGCTGTTAGTTCCTGGACAAACAACTAAATCACTCAAGGACAGCACCTGTTCACTAGGAGTTCACAGTTCAGCAGTAGACAGACACAGGGGGATCCAGCCTGACAAGTGCAGGGGGTGACCTGAATTCATGTCTATGGTGGAACTCAGGGACGACAGGGCGAGGCATTGGGTGAGGGAGCTGGAGAGGGACACCTGAAAGGATCTATTCATTTATTTCACAAATATTTATCACGTAGCACATGATAAGCATTCAATTATCTGTTATTAAATGCCCGCCCCTGTTCTAGGTGTTGGGGATGCCGCAGTGCACTCAAAAACCGTGGTGGCCCTTCCCTCGTGAAGTTCACCGTGTAGCCAAGGACGACAGGCAGTAGGCGTAATTATGTAAAATTGTGTTAGGTACCGAGGGGGAAAACAGGCGGCTGAAATTCTAAGGATGTTAGATCCTTCGGCTGGGGGCAGCCGTGGGCGGGTTTTGAGCAGGAGTGGCCGCAACTGGGACCGACTGTAGGGGGCGGGAAGACTGCAGGCAAGAAGAACTGGTAATTTTAAGATACAAATATTTTCTGCTGGACTGGAAGAAGGACGTAGTTGCTCGGTGCACTTGAGGTTCTCCTGGGTCGAGGCTGCGTTTTGAATGCAAACTCGATTGCCTAGCGGTGCACGGGGGGTTGAGAACTGCAGCCCTGATTCACAGTTTTTTCGTACTCGGCACACCTCAGTTTCTCCGCTCCCCAGACCTGCAGACGCACCATCTCTGGCTTGGACCCGGACCGCAGCAGGCGGGCAATACCTGGGGTGGCAGGGGCCCATCCACTGCAGAGATTACCCCCAAGGCTCGGGGTCTGCAACGACGCGAGGGCGGGAGGGGGCGGAGCTTGTGTTGCGGACCTAGGTGGTAAGAGGAGCCCGCCCTCTGCTTCAGGCCCCGCCTCCAGTCCCCGCTGATTGGATCAAGGCCGCGGAAGGGCCGGGCGGTCCGAAGGAGGCCGGGGGGGTCGGGCTGAAGCGGGTATGCTGATTGGTCCGAGGGGGATTAGGTCATCGCTAGCAGGTTCGAGCGGCCCGGACGCCGGCGGGGCGGGTGAGGCTGCTGTGAGAGGGCGCTCGAGGCTGCTGGAGAGCTAACAAGCCAAGGAGGCGGGGAGGCGGCGGCCGCATTCACTCGTCCGCTTGCTCGCTTCCCGGCGCCGCTGCAGGTCCGCCGCTGTGCTTCCTGCTCCCCTGCCGCTCCGTAGCGTGCCGTAGCGACTGGTTCCCGGCTAGGTTCGGGAGTCGTGCGCATAGGCGGACACCGCGCGGAGGGCTAGCCGGCGCCACACCTGTGGAGCCCGCGGCCGTCGGGGGTGCCAGTCGGGGTCCCACCGCGTGCGTGCTCGGGGCTGCGGGCTGCCCGGGCCCCGGGGGAGGCGCGACCCCCGGCTGGGCACCTCGGACACCATGGGGCTCCCCGCGCTGGAATTCAGTGACTGCTGCCTGGACAGCCCGCACTTCCGAGAGACGCTCAAGTCGCACGAAGCGGAGCTGGACAAGACCAACAAATTCATCAAGGAGCTCATCAAGGACGGGAAGTCCCTCATCAGTGCTCTCAAGAGTGAGTGCCCCCGAGCCCGGCGGGGAGGGGCCGTCGGGCGGCGCTCAGCTCTGGGCATCCGTGCGCCCGGCTGGTTTTCTTTCCCCCGGGGCTCTGAGGGACGGGCGTAGATTCTGGTAATGAGGCGGGAAGGCTACGTAAAAAAGGCGAGCCAGCAACAACCCGATGAGGAAAGAGACCCGTCGCCCAGTCGTTTGCGTTCTGGAATGGTTGGGAGTGGACGGGGAGCGAGTGGTGCTCTGGGGCAACACGGGTGGGTGTGAGCCGCACGCAGGTGTCCCGGAAGTGGGACTACGGTGCCTGAGGCGCTGCAGCCGATTGGGAAACCCCATCTCGCGGCTCCGGCTACCGGCTCCGGCTCCCTTGGGTGAAGAGTTGCTCACCCCTTGGTGTCCAGCCGTGGGAATGGTGCGTGCCCTGCCAAGGGGGCGCTGCCTCTCCTTAAAAAAAAAAAAAAAGGCGGCTTGTGGCTGCTTCGCTCCTTGCACGCAGCTTCAGCCTGGTCGGGGCCGCCGGGTTTCCCGAAAGGCACTGGAGAAGGGCTGGGTGGAGTGGTTGCTTAGCTTCGGATTCTTTAGAGTATTGGCAACCAGTAATCCCCAAATCTAGAATCAGGACCATGTTCGTTTGCAGGTCCTGATTCATGTGTTTAGCAGAAGGTGATAGGGGTGGGACTATAGAATCAGAGTGTTCCTTTACTCTAAACCGTGGGCGAGGGTTTAAAAATAGAACGGACATATCCTGACTCTCCCTCTCCCGCTCCGTTGCTCTCCTTTTTACCTCTCGCGCTATCCTTGAAAACTGAAAGAGCTGAGAAGGAATGTCCTCGGTCCTCGATCAGAAAAGAGAAGTTTAAACTCATCCTTTAAAATTCTGCAAGCTTTTGTAAAACCATTTTTGCTTGTTTCCTTTTGGTAGGGGAGAAATGAAATTTGCATTCTGTGTATGATTTTCCCTTGACTTTTGCAGAGCCGGAGTTTCTCCTCCTGGCCAAACGAGCGCTCTGGGGATGAGCACCGGGGATTGTGAGGCCGTTTTTGGTACCTTTTCAGTCCTCCCTTTTTAAAAAAATAGCCAGTCCACATTTTAGTTTGGAGAATCAGGACTAAAGTGAAGGCAGAGAGTTGGAACTGTCTTTGGCTTCACTTTTCCTGTTTCTGTGATGGATTTCTTAATAGGCGATACCTTTCAGCTCAGAAAGGTTGCCTTTGGCAGTTGAAGGGCCTCGCTCTGAATTTCCCCCAGGCCTCTTTAAGGGAGACTTAACGCAAGTCAAGTGCCTGAGAGGTCTTTCACGAGCCTGTTCTTTTTTAAAAATGAAGAGGGAGACGATGGGACTCTAGGGCATCAGGTGCCAATCTTCTAGGGTAAAATAAGCATAGAACTGTGATGTGATAAGGCTCCTCAGAGCCTGGAGACTGTGACCGCAAGCCTGCGCACAGATTCGTCCTTTGTCAGTGATCAGGGCCATTCTGGGTTCAAGGAGTACTTGACCCCTGGTTTGGAGTAAGTTAGGAGCTCATTTATAGATTAGGCCCAGGAATTGTGACTGAAATCTCAGGCCTGCTTTAGCTGGGCCTCTCTGCTGTATTCAGTGAACATTTCAGTGCTGTGCCTGCTATGTGCTGAGCACTGCCCGGGCCGTGGAGGATGTAGCAGTGAATATTCTGTCCTTGGGGCCACAGGGACTTAGTCCATGCCAGTCACTGCTTCACATGAATTATCTCATGTGCTGTTATTTTTACAAACAAGAAAACAGGTTTGGAGGAATCTCTAGCCCAGAGCCACACTAGCAGCAGGGCTTAGTTTTGAACCCACATGGTGTGAACTGGAAATGGAATTCTTGCTGCTGCCCAGCTCGTAATCTGGCCCCATCCCTTTTGCCCAGAGTGTACCCTATAGACAAAGCCTTCTGGAATTTGGACTTGCATTTTGTATCTCAGCTTTGAATCTGAAGAGGATGCACGTGTGCCACTGGCAATTGATTTGCCTGCTATAATTTTTTAAGGGGGGTAGGTGGGTAAGAATTCTTCAGGTAGGAGGAAACAATGCAGTAATAGGGTTTAAGAGTTACTGAATTTGTCTGATGGAATGGACTAGCTCTGTAACTTGGGGGAAAGACGTATACAGAACTAGGTGTTCCAATCTTTGTATAGCCTATACAGCTTTATAATTAATGATACTCTTCTTGTACTACTACTACTTAAACAGGTCATGTGACCTCTTAAAATAAAGACGGTGAAGTTGATAGATCACTGTTTCCCATTCTTCATGTATTTTTCTTATCATTAGGTGCTTACTCTGTTGTTTACTACAACTATATTAGTATTTGTGTAGTTTTTCTTTGGTTGATACTTAACAATACTGTGCATGTAAAGCCAGTGTGTAAAAAAAAAAAACCAAACAATTATATAAGTAACAGTGGTTTAGATGATTTATAATCTCTTCCACTTCTAAAATTTTGCGGCTTTATTTTACAATTAGTATTTGCAGTTTGGTTTAGGTCTTATTTGCATGTTAATATGAGGCAATACACTGGCTTCCAGGGATTATTAGAGTTCATGTACATCATTGTTACTGCTACTTCCACTTTATGAGTGAAGGAACTGAAGATCAGAGAGGTCAGGAACCTGTCCAAGGTCACACAGCAATTATGTATATTTAAATCCAAGTTGTCTGATTCCAAAGCCTGTGTACTTAATCCTGAAGCAAAACTGTCCTCTAGGTCAGTTGTCTTTTGAGTCCCCTTGAGAATCTGATAAACACCATGGACTCCATAAAAATGAATCCCTGGAGTCTTTCCCCGGACTCCAAATTTCTGGTCTGGACACATAGAAGATAAGCAATAAAATAATTCAGGACCTATATTTTTAAATATTCTGATTTTGGAGGTAGTTCTCATTTGATGTGCATTAGTGCCTTTGAGACTTCCAATCACTTTTTCTGTGCTGATTTGTCCAGGCCTTTTCTGTGGGCACTTGCCCAGGACCCTTTCCTTGAACTGATTAATCAGTGTCTCAGTGAAGAGGATTTTGTTTTTCATCTCTCTCTCTCTCCTTTTTTCCCCCCCTGTAGAGACAGTAGAGGGTTGGGATAAATTTCAGACCTATAGCATTAAGAGTTTTAGGAATTCCTGGATTTATATCTTAACCCTGTCATATACTAGGTGACTCTGGACAAGTCACCAAGCCTGAGTATGGGAATAGCCACACTCACTTCCTAGGGTGGTTGTGAGATCTAAGAAACAGTGTGTGTAAAGAAAATACATTAGCTTGAGCTGATATATAGCACTGCTCAATTAATGGTTGTTGTTATCTTCCAGCATTCAGGTTTGTCAAGACTTGGAGAAAAAGTCATCATGAGAGCAGGATATTTTTTGATTTGGGTATAAGGCATTAGGCCCCTGCTTCCTTCATGCCAGTTTTTGGTAACTTAAATAGCTATGTATGTATTAACTATTGGTGGGAAGAATCCTGGTAATGTTTGTATAAAATTGTGGTTATGCCAAAACAAATCACCACCAGTTAAAAAGAAAAAATATAAGTAAGTCTCCTAACATCTTTGCTGTTTCTAATAACATTCTGGCAGCTTTAATTTTCAGTCTGGCTAGATTAGCTCCCTGCCTCAGTGGCTGGGCTGGCCGCCTCTCTCTGCTTTGAAGAAAAAGCTTGCGGAATGCTTTGGACTTCATATCTGGCTGTCTCATGGAGTCAATGGCAAAACAAATGTGGTTTCATAGAGATGAAAGTGAATCAGGCTGTTGATTTTGAGGGATGTTGAGGGTTTTCAGGAACTGTGTTTTTGTTTTTTTAAATTTATTTTTTATGTATTTTTAGGAACTGTGTATTCATCCTGACACTTGGTTTATGAACTTGTTGCTGAGGCTATGCCCCTTTAAATTTGACTTTGCTCTCTGAGACGGAATGAGTTATCCTTATTCCCAGTAGTTTAAAGTGAGGCATTAATGCACCCTTTAAAATATCAAGTTATATTGAGATACAGTTCAGCTTACCATATAGTTCTCAACCATTTAAAGCTTCCAATTCAGTGGTTTTTAGTACATTCACAATGTTGTGCAATCATCACCAAAGTCAATCTTAGAACATTTTCATCACCCTGAAAAGAAACCTTACTTCCTTTTGCAGTCACTCCCCATTGTTTTCCATCTTCTCCTCCCCAGTCCCTAGTCAACCTGTAATCCAATTTCTGTCTTTATAGATTGGCCTGTTCTGGACATCAGAAGTGCAATTTAAATAGTTTTCTCCTACATGGCGGTGACCAGCTTTAGGCACAGAGTTCTGAACTGGAATTCCATAAATTGCTTTCCCTCCTTCGGGGGATTTAAGTTGAGGTGAGGTCCTAAAGACTGAACCGTGACCCAAGGCCTGGAAAAACCCAGGTGTGCCTTTGCGTTTCCAACCGATGAGAGGGAAATGGCTTCATTCTAGGTCATGGTTGGTTGATGGATGCAAAAGAGATGATCAAAACAAGGCTAAGAATCTAGTCCCTTCTCTCAGTGAGCTTTTAGCCAAGTTGGGGCAGGGTGTGTGATACTGCATCAAGGCTTATTCTTGCATAGGTGTTCTTCTGGGTGACACTTTTGTTTATTTATTTATTTATTTATTTATTTTTAACAAAATGAAGTGAATGTATTTATATTTCTCTAGTTGAACCCATAGTTTTCATGAGATGTTTTGGAGATGACACCTTTTTCATTGCATTCTTGGCAGTTAATAATTTTGAAATCTTTGGCCTGCATCACATCCCCAAGTTAACCCATAGTGGATTTAACAGAAAATAATCTAGTAAGAATGCCAACAGCCCTTGTTTATTCTATGCAAAGTGTACACTTTGTCTTATTAGTCCTTTCACTATCCTGTGAGATCGATACTTTTATTTTTCTGCGTTTTATAGTTGGCATAAATTGTCTAATATCACACAGCTAGGAAGTTGTACAACCAAGTTTTGAACCTGGCAATGGACTACAGGGCTTTCTCTTGAACATGACTCTCCGGTGCTTCAGTAAACATACAGGCAGAGAACATGCAAATTCTTTACAGATCTAGACTTTAGAAAGGAGAAACATGCAGCTGGTACTAGAGTAACTGAGAACATTGTCCCATCTGTGTTGTTTTTCAGAAATTGAGTCCTGAGTAGCAATAAATAGCTGATACTTTGTATTGTGCTCTGAAGTTTTGTGTTTCTCCATCATAGTATTACAGAATAGTTGTAGGCTGGAGGGGCAAATGAGGGTTTATGATTATCTCTTGGCTTTGTAAAACAATAGAGTTCTCTTTTATAGCATTGATTTCTTTTTTTATTCAGTTTCAGGTGTACTACACAATGATTTGCTATTTGTATATATTGTGAGGTGATCAGTGTGATAAGTGTAGTTAAGTCTGTCACTAACTACAGTTATTTTTTTCTTATGATGAAACTTAAGATTTTTTCTCTTAGCAACTTTCAGATGTTCACTAGGGTATTATTAACTGTTAGTCACCATACTGTACATTATATCCCCATGATTTATTTACATTACAACTGGAAGTGATTACATTTTAATAGGGTAAAAAAGCATCAAGCAGGGAGGCCAGAAACCTGCTCCTGGGTCTGATTTGGTAAGATCAATGGTTCCTACTTTTTGCTTATTAAAACAAGAGTAAAAATTTTGACATCAAGTGTTGCGTGCTTTAAAGCATGACATGTTTTTGTACTTTTTAAGGATTTAATACAGGCTTTTTGCAATAGTGAGATGAGCCCTTCTTCAATGGCATAAACTCTCAAAGAATATTCAATGCCGAGCAGCTTTGTTTAGGAGATTACTCACAAAATCCTAATGGAACAAATGGGTGTGGAGTTAGATAGCAAAATATTTTTCCCAGTTCCTTTGCTTTGCGTTAACACCTTGCAAATAAAAAGGAAAAACAAAGGATTTCCTAACTATTTGTAAATGGTGATAATTTGCAATACTGACATTTGTAGAGTATTACTCATACAAATATAAACAATAGCAAATGCAAACAAGATTTTGTAGTTTTTATATAATATTGGCTTTAAAAAAAAGTCCTTTCACTTTAATTCATTCTGCTCTCTATTGGATTGAATAAATTTCATCTAATCTGTAGTTCTCAACCCACTGACTGTTAAGCTCCCCTTCTCCCCCTTTTTAAAAATAATTAATAGACTGTATTTTTAGAACAGTTTGTAGGTTTCCAGAACAATTGAGTGGAAAGTATAGAGAGTTCCCATCTAGCCTCTCACATCTATTTCTTTCTGTTATTAACATCTTGAAGTAATGAGGTGCTTTTGTTACAGTGATGGTATAATGTTATTAACTAAAGTCCATAAATTACATTAGGGTTCACTTTTTGTGTCGTACATTCTGTGGGTTGGGACAAATGTATAATAACTTTATTATTATTAAAGGTAGTATATTATACTACCTTTAAATCCCCATGTTTCGCTTACTTATCTCCTGTACCCCATCCTTGGCAACCACTGATCTTTTTATTGTTTCCCTAGTTTTGTCTTTTCTAGAATGTCATTTCTATAGTAGAAATCATACAGTAAGTAGCCTTTTCAGATTGGTTTCTTTCATTTAGCAATATGCATTTAAGTTTTCCCCATTTATTTTGCAACTTGATAGCTCATTTTTTTTTTTTTATCACTGACCAATTTTCCATTGCCTGTATGTATCACTTGAATTTATTCATTCACCTATTGAAGGATATCTTGGTTGCTTCCAAGTTTTAGCATTTAACGCTGATTAAAGCAAATAAAGCTGATATAAACATTTCTTTGCAGGTTTATGTGTGAACATGAGTTTTCAGCTCATTTGGGTGAATACCGAGGAGCACAATTGATAGGTCATATGTAAGAGTGTGTCTGGTTTTGTAAGAAACTGCCAAACTGTCCTCCAAAGTGGCTCTACCATTTTACAGCCTCACCAGCAGTGAATGAGAATCCTTGTTGCTGCACATCCTCAGCCACATTTGGTGTTGTCTGTATTTTAGATTCAGCCATTCTAATAGGTGTATAGGGTAGTATCTCATTGTTTTTGAAATTTGTGATTTCCTAATAACAGGATCTTGAGCATCTTTTTATATGCTTGCTTGCTACCTGCCTATCATCTTGGGTGTGATGTCTGTTCAGATCTTTTGCTCATTTTTTAATTGGGTTATTTGAGTTTCCTTATGCTGAGTGGTTCCCCCCGCACCCTGTGGTAAAATATACATAACACAAAATTTACCATTTAAACCATTTTTTTAAGTATGAAATTAAGTACATTTATAATGTTGTGTAACCATCAATACTACCTCTTTCCAGAACTGTATCATACCAAACTGATAGTCTGTACCCATTAAGTAATAACTCTCCATTATTCGGTCCCAGAGTATCTGGTAAACCTCTGTACTACTTTCCCTCTCCATGAATTTGACTACTTTTAATACCTCATGTTAGTGGAATAATCCAGTGTTTGTCCTTTTGTGTCTGCTTTATTTCACTTTGCCTAATGTTTTCAAGGTTCATTGATGTTGTAGCACGTGTCAAAATTTCATTGCTTTTTATGGTTGAACATCTTATTTGTTGAGTTTCAGTTACCAACAACTATCATTAAGAAAGACTATTTTTTCTCCTTTAAACTTATAAAAATGTATTTTTTCTCTCTATCTCTTTTTTCCCCTTCATAATGATCACTAACACGCTGAATTGATGTACTGATTTATCATAGATGTGTCTTTCAAGAACATTGTGTTTAGCCCTGGCCCGGTGGTTCAGTTAGCTGGAGCGTTGTCCTGTACACCAAAAGGTTGCAGGTGCCATTCCTGGTCAGGGCACATACCTAGGTTGCAGGTTTGATCCCCTGTTGGGGCATATGCTGGAGGCAACCAATCGATGTTTCTCTCTTATATCGATGTCTATCTCTCTCTCTCACTTCCTCTCTCTCTTGAATCAATATACATATCCTCTGGTGAGGATTAAAAAGATTATGGTTATTTCTTTCAAAATAGCCATTTGTTTCAGATCATCATATTTTCAGGGAGTTTTTTTTTTTTAAGCTTTATTGAATTATTTCATCAGTTAGTGTACAGTTTGGTGGTTTTACAGAGTTCTGCAAATATTGTCCCAATCCAGTTTTAGAACATTTGTATCACCCCAAAAAGACACTCTCCATTCTCACTGCAAGCCTCAGACAACCTTTATTTACTTTATTTATTTATTTTCTTTTTTGAGGCATGAAACAACATGGATTTATTACTCCCTGTTCTATAAGTCAGAAATCCAGGCTTGGAGGGACTGAATTTCCTGCTCTTGGGTCTCAAGAGGCTGTCAGCTTTTATCTGGAGGCTGTGGGGGAGAATTTTCCGTCCAAATCATTGTGGTTGTCTACAGGATTCATTTTCTTGCTGCTAGTCTGAGGTTCCCGTTCTCTTGCCCTGACTGGGAATCAAACCGGTGACCTTTCCCTTTGTGGAACGATGTTCATCCAACTGAGCTACACCAGTCAGGGCTCTTAAGAGCCACATGCCTTCTCTCATGTAGCTCCTCCATCTCAAAGCCAGTAAAAATCCCTTGAGTCCTGAATGCTCCCTCCAGTTTCTAATTTCCTCTTTTGCCACGGGCCAGAGAAAACTCCCCAGTCCTAAAGGGCTCTTGTGGCTAGATTAGGTCCACCTGGATAATCACCTTTTTAATGAAGTAAAAGTCAATTGATGACTTCCTTTTGCTGTGCAGCACAACAGAATCACAGGAGTGATTGAGAGTACATCATATTCACAGGCTCACCCCCCTGGCACGTTCTGGCAATACCGTCATTGCTTTTATTCCTTGGAAAGGGCAAACTCTGATGCCGGGGCATTGGTACATGTTCTTCCCTCCACTTGGAAGACTTAGTGCTAGGCCTTCCTTTGCACAGTTGGCTGCTTCTCATTGTTTCATCCTCCATCAAAGATGTCCTCAGACAGGCCTTCCAAAACAGCCCAGCCGAACCCCTATCTCACCCTGCTGCTCAATGTCGACCGTCTCGTCGTATTTTCTTCATGTACAGCTCAGGTTATTTTCCTGACTTCTTGTTGGTTTATTTTTGTCTGCCTCCCCTAGCTTCATGAAAGCCCCAGGAGAGCCTTTCTCTGAGTGTCTTGCCTCCCACTACCCCCCCGGGCCTGGGAGAACCCCTGGCACTTGGTTGGTGCTCAGTAAATAATGTTTGAGTGAATGAATGAATGAATGGGATGGTGAATTAAGTCTAACTTCAGGGAATCCTCCTACAGAATTCTTCAAAGATTTAGACAGTCTAAATATATAGATTTGTCTTTTCTGAAAATTTAAGCTAACTTGAATCATACTACATGTTGTCTTTTACATATGGCTTCTTTCTATGCTGGCATAGCATAACTTAATATTTTTAGATGCATCCATGTTGCAATGTGTATCAGTGGTTTGTTTCTTTTTAATGCTAGAGTATTCCATTTTGTAAACCCTGCTTTATTTATCCATTCACCAGCTGATGGAAATTTGGGTTGTTTCTAGCTTTTGGCTCTTCTGAGTGATGTTACAATGAACATGTGCATACATGTCTTTGTCTGGACATATGTTTTAATTTCTTTTTTCACTTCTTACTAGATGGAGAATTGGTAGGTTGTATAGTTAATATATGTTCCATTTAAACAAACAAAACAAAGACCATGTCTGACTGTTTTCCACAGCAGAAACATCATTTAAAATTCCCACTAGCAATGTTCTAGAGTTGCAGTTTCTGCGTGTCATCTCCAACATTTGTTCTTGTCTCTCTTATTGGTAGCCAGCCTAGTGGGTGTGAAGCAGTATCTCACTGGTTTTAATTTGCATTTTCCTGATGACTAATGATGTTGAAGATCTTTTCATGTGCTATATTGGACATTGGTGCGTTTTCTTCGCAGAAATGTGTATTTAGGTCTTTTTATTGGGCTTGGATTTTTTCCCCTTTGTTTCATAAAATTTTTGATAGTTAAGTGAAGAGCATTCAGTATATTCTCCATTTGCCCTCATTTGGGGACTTTTTGCTTCTATTTGCTTCAGTCTCATGCATTCAACCAGTCCGTTTCAGGATCCTAGGGCTTGGGAAGGTGGTCCTTAGGAAGCGGAGGTTCGGTTTCTGCCTTGGTTAGGCCAGTCAGCGCCCCTCTGCACAGAGGGCCCTGACCAGCTGTCCTGGTTCTGGTCAGTGTAAGCTAATGATCACAGACCCCGTGAACTGACAGCACGAGAACGGGTCAGGGAGGGACCGTTACTGCCGCTGAGCTATTGGGGACAACAACCTGTGAAGGTGACTTTGTTATCAAGGCCATCGCATTTTTAAAAGTTTTACAAGGGAGGGATGCCTGTATAAAGCTAACAATCAAAGTGGTTTCTGTAGATTTAAATTTCAGACTGAACCTAGTTTTAATTTTAAAATTATAATCCACTATGTTTCAAATTATGTATTTTTTGCTATCAAAGGAATGCTTTCATTAACAAATATGGAGCTCTGCTCAGCTCTGCTCTTACCATGTCCTCTAAGCCCTAGATGAGAGCAAGGGCTCTTAGGATGGCAGTCGCAGGCACAGAAGTGCCGAGGAGGGAGGGTGCCTGGGGTGGCTGAAGGCCGGCCGGCCGGGAGGCCAGTGTGGCTGAGGCAGAGCGATGGCAAATGAACAGGGAGGACCGCCAGGAGCCAGGTTTATGGGGGTCTGGCGTCCTGAAAAGGACTCTGCGTTTCCTTCTAAGTGTGATGGGCAGCCATGGGAGGCTGTGACTTGGTCCTGCTTGTGTTTTTAAGAGGGCATGGGGCTGCTGTGTGGAGGATAGGTGTAGTGGGGCAAGGATGGAGGCGGAGGGACCAGTTAGGAGTCTGTTCTAATAGGCCAAGTAAGAAGCAGTGGCACCTTGGGCTAGAGTGGCAGCATCAGAGACGGTAGTCAGATCCTGGGTGTTTTTGGAAGTAGAGCCCACAGGATTTGCTGTTTGATTAGACTTTGGCTATAAGAAAAAGGAGAGAAGTCAAGAACAATTCAAATGATTTTGCCTGGAGCAATTATGTGAATGACAGTGCTATTTTCTGAAATAAGGAAGATTTGGGGAGGATTAGGATTGGGAATGTGTGAATGAATGACCCAATCTTACAGTGCAAAGACAAAAAAATTACATAGGTAGTTTATGAATATATCCTTGTACAAGCATCAAAGACTATGGAAATGTACAGAGTAAAGCCCCTTTCCTAAGTTAACCATTGTCAACAGGTTGGTATGCTTTTTTCCTTGTTCTTTTGCTGTGCATATTTGTTTTTTTTCAGACATGGGATTATACTATATGAATTATTCTGTTTTGTTTTTCTAATTAATACTGTGTTTTCAGAGATCTTTCCTGTCAGTACATGTACATGAGTGCATTCTTTTTAATGACTGCAAAGAGTTCTACTGTGTGGAAATGTAGCTTATTTACCCAGCCTCCCATTGAAGGATGTTTGGATTGTCACGGTTTTTCACTATTCGAGGAAGTGCTGCAGTGATCACTTGCACATCCGCCTTTGTCTGTGAGTCCCAGTATTTTCATGGGCTAGAAGATTCCCAGAATCCTTGAAGATTCCTCCAAGTTTCCTCCAGGTGGAATTGTTGCCAACCTCCAATTTTTACAAGCTCTTTGACATCTGTTGTTTAGGTCCTTTGCATCCCTATAGCCAATTGACATTTGACTGGTGCTTTTTTGTGTTGTGTTAGATTATGTTTCCAGAAGCTAAACCTTTTGGTTAAATCCAAAGCATTCTTAATAGAACAGACCCTTCTGTTAGGCACTGACATGAATTCTGAAAGAACCAGGGGATAGAAAAAAGTGTGTGTGTGTGTGTGTGTGTGTGTGTGTGTGTGTGTGTGAGAGAGAGAGAGAGAGAGAGAGAGAGAGAGAGAGAGAGATTACAGTTAATTGGCTTTGTCCTTGGATCTGTCTGGTATCTTTTCTGAGCTGCAGGTGCTTACAGATAAAATGGATGATGGGATGGGGCTTTACCCGTATCTAATGGGATATTTCAACCTTAAATTTCAGGGACCAAGAAGTTCAGGGACCAAGAAGGAAATTTCTCACATTTGTTAGGGTGAGAAAACAACATTAGTGGCCAGAGGAGTGTTTACAAATTAGAGTCACTGGGGCTTACACATTTTTGTAGAAACCCAGAGTGGAGAAACAGAGGAAATAGTAAGGAAAACAGCTTGTCAGTGTGTGCCAGAAGCTGTCATGGCATGTTTATATCTGGCTCATTTCACCTTGGTTTGGAAGGCACAGAATGCTTCAGAGGGTGAGCTTGGAGACTGGGCAGTGGCCTGCTATATTTAGAAAGAGGAGATTCCTGAGGTTAGTTAGAGTGGGGGGGGGTGGGTGTGTGCGTGCGTGCGTGTGTGTGTGTGTGTGTGTGTGTGTGTGTGTGTGTTCGTTCTTTGCCAGATGGACAAAATTTGAGGGGTTTGGGAATTCTGGACTAAACCTTGTTAACTAGCTGGCCTCTTTGGGTCAAGCCACTAGCTACGCTTTGACACCTGCTGCTGCCACAAAGGAAAAGGCAAAATAACCCCTATTTCACGTGGTTTGTAAAGACACCATAGGTAGATTTCAAAGTTCATCTGACCTTGCTATCAGATTTGCTTTCAAGTTTACTCAGGGCTAATGTGAACGCTTTGCAAATATAAACTGGCTCCTCCTGTTCTTTAGGTAGACTTTAGGTAGATTTCCAGGCAGGTCGAGTTGAACTTGAAGTAGTTTCTGTGCCACTGAGACTGTCAAGCAGGTACAGCTGAAATTTTAACAGATTCCTGACTTCAGGTTGTGTTATTACACTTCTGGTCAGGTGTAGAAAATGATTAGCAGTTGAGCAAATAAAATAAAATTAAAAAGGCATTTTTCCTTTAATTTATACCTGTGTTTCTTTTAAAAAAGTTCTCTAAGTAGGTAAAACCTGTCAATGGTATACAATTCAAAAGGGACAAAAAACACTGTGAGTATCCTTTAAATTCCTTCTGTCTCCTGATCCCCAGTTCTACTAGAGGCAACATTTTACCAGTTTCTGTATGTTTTTCAGACCTAATTTATGCATTTGTCAGCAAATATATTTATGTATTTTTTTGGTAGCATGCCAAATACAGTATTTTGCATCTATTTGCAATGTGAACTATTTTAATATATTTTAGGTAGTATTCTATATTGGTACATATAGAGCTAACTCAGTGATAGCATTGCATTGTATTCCACTGTATGGATATAACATAGTTGATTTAACAGGTTCCCCTAATAATAGACATTTACATGATTTCCAGTCTTTTATCATTTCAAGCGGTGCTCCTGTGAACATCCTGGAGCTACCTGTCATGAGCACATGACTGAGTAGGTCTGTAGGATGAATTCCTAGAAATGGAACTACTGGACCACAGGGTATGTACATTTTTTATTTCAATAAATATTTCATAGCAGTGTTCCTGAAAAGTTCTGCATTAACTGAATTTTATTAATTGTGATTTTAAAGTAGGAAGGAAGCTCATTATTTAGTTTATGACAGAGTGGCCTCTGTAATAAAACAATGCTTAGAGTTTCTCCATTTCCTACTCCCCAGTCTGTACATATTGTTGACTCTGGAATTGAAAGCCACAACAAAATCATTCCCTAAAATGAGACATAGTGTACCAGGAATCACTTGAACTTATGGCCCCAGAGAACTTGTTTGTGTTCCTAGTGAGGGTGCTGTTGAGTTTTTATCTTTGTGCAGCATGTGCATTACTCAGGAAGTTTGGCAGGTGTTAAGGAGGGCAGTCTCCTACCTTTGGTGACGGGAGAGCATGACTTTGGGCCAGTAGGCACACCTTATCTATCAGTGAAGCTTCCCTGGGCAATGGAATTTCTGGGGAGTGGAGAGGGAACAGAGCGTTTTGTCTGACATCTCTCTTCTGGCTGCCTGTCCCACAGAGCTTAGCCCTTCCCCAGTGGGAAGTCACCTGTCCTGTGTGTGCTCTGTTGCAGCGCCTGTAGCAGCTCCTGTTGGCATGGAAGGCTTCTGGTGGTGGGTTTCTGGGGCAGGGCAGGCCCAGTTCCTGTCTCCTGGAAGCTCAGTGTCTTGACAGGCAGGGTCGGCACGGATAGTGCACAGTAAGTACAAGAGGACGATTGCCAGCAGTTTAGAGGGGTCTGTGGAGGAGAGAGCAGAGAGCTTTGGGAAAGGCAGGTGAAGGCTTATCCAGCCCAGTGAGGCAGTGTTCCAGAAATCAGTCATTTAAAATCACCCTTGTTACTTTTGTCCACCTTTATTACTGTTAATTTTCTTTGAAAAAGTATACTTATTTAAAATTACATTTATTTCAAGTGGGAACTTTATTATATTCTGAAATCATAGGTTTAAATATGGTTAGCATTTTTTCCCTAAAATACCTTGAAATAACTATTAAAGTGAAAAGTATTTGTCATTATATTATGTAAAATAACCCTATATTTTATCAATGATTTGAGCTTTACTCAGCTTAATGATGTCCCAAGGCAGAAGTGTGTAAGAGACTGGACCATCTGGCTATCATGCCAGGGAGGGGGCGGGGTTAGGCTGTGCTTCTCAGACTAGAATAAGGTGTTGGGGTAGGTGGCAGTGTGCCAGGGCGCACTAATGGCAGAGTATACTTTTTTGAAAATCTGTCTTAATGGAAGCATTATCTGAATATCCAGTCAAATGCTGATAAATTATAAAGGAGAATGCAGGCTTCCGTGGCATTTTTAAGGAGATGTCCTGGTGTGGGTGAAGAGGATAATGTGTAACAGTGGGCAGAGGAGGCAGGAGTCTGGGGTGTCTCCCGAGTTTCTGTTTTAGGTCTTGGGGGGATGGCTAAGCTGTGCCACAGGAGAAGAACCATGGTGTATGATGGGAGTTAAGTCAGCTTGTCCTTTCTGAGTTGTTCCCGCAAGACATGCAGGTGGAGACACTGACAAGGTGGCGGGAAGCACAAGTCTGCTGCTCTGGAGAAGATAGGGTTACTGGTGTAGACTTGGGTCTCACCAGGTGCGACGAGAGGTCCAGGCACTGGTTCTCAGCCGCAGCTGCCCATTGAAATCACCTGAGGAGCCTGGGACTCATCTCTGGAGATTCTGATGTAATTTGTCTTGGTTGCACCCTGGGTCCTGGGAATTTTAAGATCTCCCCAGGTGATTCTAATGGGTAGCAAAGGCGAGGAACCGCTCCTATGGAGAGAAGAATGGAGACCGAAACCCTGGGGAATATCAACATGCAGCGGAAGAGGTGAGTAGAAGAGAGTTGGAGAAACTTTTGCTCTGATGACTAGGTGTTTCCTCCTGGCCAGTTTGGGTGAGGGCTTGCCCAAAGGCCGTTGGATTTGACCTTTGGAGGTGAAACTGGAGAAAGCAGTGTAATTACAAAGGTGATAAGTATCCACTTTATTATTGTGAGGAAAACGTGAGATAAATTGTAGGTATTGTGCCTAGCAGGATAAGCAGATGCACATAAGTGCCCTGTTTGGTTGTAAGACAGTGGATCTTAAATGTGAATGTGTATAAGAATTCCTCTAACTGTAGATTCCCAGGCTCCCCGCAAAGCGTTTCTGATGGATGAGTCTCGTGTGAGGTCTGGACATATGCATCCTTTCGGGTCCCACAGGTGATTTGCCTGGAGAGGGTCCTCGGACCACACGTGAAGTCTCTACAGGCCCGTAGGGATTCTACATAAACCTAGTCTGAAATCCTTTGTCTTCCCTTAGCATGCATAGCTGTGTCAGCTCGCCACCTGTTGGAACATCTCAGGTGTCTGAAGGAGCCCCTATGGCAGATCAAGGAATGATGGAGGAATGGTTCGAAAGAGTACAGATTCCACCCATGTCAGAATGTCTCAGCCTGTGGCTCTACACATGTAACCCACTTGTTCCATGAGTCTGGCCTGTGAGCTGGGCCATACTGGCAGCACTTGTGGGGTAGTGCAGCTCCTGAAAGGAAACGTTGTGCTCACGGGCAATCCTAGGGCAAAACGTTTCCTCACAGTAAGTCTTGGGTGCTCTTATCAGGGTTAAAGTAATTTGGGGTCAGAGTCTGGAATTATGTTGCAAATTTTTTTTTCTTTAAAAACATTCAGGAAGCATAATGAATTGGCTGAGCTATAGCATAGCTTGAGTGGACACAGGGTCTAGGGAAGAGGAGAAGAAAGACTGGTTGATGGCTCCGGAGGGTGAGGTGCTCCAAACCCAGGGAGAGCTGATCTCCTGCTCAGGCCTGGAAGGTACCCTCAGGCGACTCATTTCTGGCAACAGCTCCTCCTTATCTCTGTTCTGATCTTAGCTGGTTCTCGGCCCTCTGACGGGGGCTGGGAGACAGAGCGGACCACAGCCCTGCTGCTTGGTGGGACTCCGGGATGTGGCTACCAGGAGACCTGTGCTGCTTTTCC
Source organism: Pteronotus mesoamericanus (assembly GCF_021234165.1). NCBI lineage: Eukaryota > Metazoa > Chordata > Mammalia > Chiroptera > Mormoopidae > Pteronotus > Pteronotus mesoamericanus. Next base: position 20,733,620 of record NW_026555084.1, on the reverse strand, counting down.
CTATTGTCTGCTTGTTAAAAAAAATGCTGTGGGCTACTCTTTCCCAAGGCAGGGGTTTCTGGCGTTTCTGACTAGTGTGTTGAGAACTTTGACGCAAATCCTGCTCTGGGCCGCTTTGCCAACAGATCATCAGCCTCACTTCTCCTACTGGGGGCACTGTGGAGGCCAGGAAGGCCATGGGGATGGGTGCCTCCGCTTCTGTGCCTTGCCCAGCTCTGCTCTCGTCCCACTGCCTCCGGTTTGCTGGCCAGGCCTTGGAGGCCTCAGAGAGCTTTGCTTGCTGCTGTCTCCTGGCCCTCTGACCGAAACCTCCCTGGGCTCACTGTGCAAGGTCAGCAAGCTACCATGTTGCCAGCTCCGTTCAGAGCTGCAAGATGGTTCTCCCTCTGGAAAGAAATCCTGTTTCCTCTTTACATAGCCAGCAGGTTCGTAATCAGTTCCGCAGCAGGGAAGCTCTGCTCCATTGCGTAGAAAATTGGAGTGGAACTGAAAGCTTTTGGCCTCTGTGTCTTGGGACATGACTTTGGCTTGCTTCTCATCTTCCCCACCTCTTCTGGCCGGCATTACTTCACACCATGCTGAAATGAAAAGACAGCACAACAGTGCTTGGGGTTTTGTGTCGGGAGCAGCACAGAGCTCAAGCATGAAGATGATCACCAGCTGAAGATAACTTAAAATTTACTTGTTTTCACAAGTCTGGGTTCTAAATGCTGGAGTCTCATCTTACCTTTCCCTTCCAATCTTCTTTAAAGACAGAGATTGAAATGTGTTTTGATGGTAATCTTCAATGAGAAACTTGTGAAATGTTAGGCAGGAAAAGGATGACGTGTGTCTTAATGTGACACCTCTAGCAGTCATATTACTGAGTTCCTCAAATGTGCCATTATGAGGTTAGGCAGTGGTGGGTGGGGACCTCAGAGGTCCTTCCTTAGGATTCTTTTAAAATAGCTTAATGAGATATAATTCACATACCACAGAATTTACTCATTTGTAATGTATAATTCGAGACTTTTTATATATTCTCATAATTTTTCTTCCATCTCCTCAGTTAATTTTAGAACATTTTTATCCTCCTCCAAAGAAACCCTGTACTCCTTAGACATCCTCCTCCATCCTCCCCATCCCCCCAGCCCTAAGCAGCCACTTCCTCAGGGTTTTTAACCCACTGCCCGAAGTGCAGTGCTCGCCTGTCTCCTTTGTCCCTTAATCTTTTTAAGCTACATATCCTTTTCCTTTGCTGCCTTCAAATAATTTGCAGCTCCCCAGATTTCAATGCCAGGATGTATGTGTCTGGTGGTCAATTTTTCTCTATTTTGTTCATCTTTTGACAGATATGCTAGTGCAGCAGGACTATTTCACACTCGTTCCTGAGTGCATGTAGGTCTCTGGTTTAGGACTTCTTTACTCATGTCTTTTTCTTGATTCTGATCTGGTTTGGGAGACAGTAATTTCATGGAGACAGTGGGAAGGAAGAACTTAACTTCCACTGGGTAGACACATTGTTTTGAGCAGAAGAGAGGACCTTTTTCTTCTCCAGAGGAGAAAAATTCTGGTAGTATTCTTATTTGGGTAGCTTCATTTTGGCACTTTCAGATGTAACCATTTTTGGAATTATTGATAAAGAAGTACGTTTCTCGTGGCTGAAATGGCAATGGTTTGGGGGCTATCTAAGGTCTTAACATGAAAGTCCGTTTTTTCTTATTGAAGGCCTGTGCTCTTCTATGAAATTCCAGCCCCAGTGTAGATAACACGTTCTCTTACCATTTATATGTTTTGTCTTCCTCTCGTTTGCTCTCCTCCTGTCTCATTTTTGCTCTTTAATTCTTTCACTGTGTCTGTCCTTCCCCCATCACCATCTTGGCCTGCCAAAAGACCAAAGAAGTGACTGATCTCTGCCCTCTTAATTACGGGAAAAACAAAGCCTTTAGTAAATGGAAATGACCTGAAACTGATTTCCTGACTTTTAGGATGATAGCTAAAAAGACTCCCAGATTTGAGGTGACTGTGAATCTGAAGAAGTCTGAGCTCTGAGTGATCCCATCTTGTAAAAAACACTGTCTTGGGTCTCTTTTCCTGTGACACATCTTGTGTTACATTTCAGAGGTGAAAGGACGTCTCAGAATCAGGATGAGTACAGAATGTCCTGCTTCCTGATTAGCTGCGTTGATGGGGAGCGTTTAGATGCTTATTTTCAGCTCCTCTAATGGGACCTCATGGTAGCCTCAAGTTTCCCATTTTTATTATTGAGGTAGGGAGATGCTATTAAAGTCGTCTTTAACAAAGTAGGTCAGTGATTTATACTTCAAGAAGATATATTTGGGGACATGAATGAGAGCATGTTATCTGGGTTAGTTGAACAGCTCCAGATATAATTATGTATTTATAATGCCAATTAGGGACCTAAAAACTTATTTGGGATAGGTCGGGGAACTGGATATGAAATCCGAGTCTTTGCAGGTATTTCATCTAGACTCTTCAGAAATAATATATTTTGGACAAATTTTAAGGAGATTGGATAAGATGGCTTATATCTTCCTCCCTTAAGCTGCCAATCCTGTTGTTCATAAAGCCATTAACAGCAAAATAGCAGGATGTTCCTCTACCTTCTTCTGAGACATATATTCTCCAGTGTTTCTTGTCACAGAAGCTAGTCATTTAAAAAAAAAAATCAAGCAATCTAAAAACAAACTTGTATTTTTTTCCATTATATAATGCATGTTCATTAGAGAAAGTTTAGAAATTATAGATGAATAAAAGGAGAAAATGAAAATTACATTTATAGTGTTAATTAGAGATACAGTAGTCCTTCTTATCCTCTGGAGGTATGTTCCAAAACCCCCCGTGGATGCCTGAAACTGTAGATAGTACTGAATCCTATATATACTGTTTTTCCTTATACATACAGACCTATGATAAAGTTTAATGTATCAGTTAGGCACATTAAGAGTACTAACAATAACTAAAATAAAATATAACAACTATAACAATATACTGTAAAAAAAAGTTATGTGAATGTGCTTGCTCATGCCTACCCTCCTCTCTCTTTCACTCTCTCTTGACCAATCTAGTAACCGAGAAGTCTACTATGTTTTTAATGGGCTGGGAGCCTCTGCACAAAGGGATGCTTTATGTCCTGGGTGGGACAGTGCAGAATATCATCATGCTGCTCAGAATGGTGCGCAATTTAAAACTTATGAATTGTTTATTTCTGGAATTTTCCATTTAGTATGTTTGGGCTGTGATTCCTGTAGGTAACTGAAACCGCAGATAAGGGGAGACTGCTGTACTCATTTTATAGCCTTTTCTACTCAATAGGCCATAATCATCTTTCCATATCATTAACTGCTCTCTGAGATTGTTTTTAGTGGCTATATAATATTCCAGGTATGCCATATCCAGATTTTTTAATTTTTTAAATATGTTCATTGATTTGAGAGAGAGAGGAAGGGAGAGAGGGTAGAAACATCAATATGCGAGAGAAACATTGATCAGTTGCCTCCCATGTGTGCTGTGACTGGGGATTGAACTTGCAACCCAGGCATGTGCCTTGGCCGGAATTGAACCTACAACCCTTTGGTGTATGGGAAGACGCTCCAACCAAATAAGCCACACTGGCCAGGGCTTCATCAAGGCTTTCTGAACTAACTACCTACTTTTGGACAGTTAGGTTGTTTCTCCCCTTCTCTTTCTCTTTTCATGACCATTAACCGATCGGTAATGATAATCCTTTAGACACACCATTATTTCCTTAAGATAAATTGACATAGGCTACTTTTACATTTCTTTCCACATCTTTAAGATTCAGCTCCCAGTTCTCTGCTTGTTCCCTTCTTGCTGGTTGAACAGAACCTTGGAGAAAAAGAATAGCTGTCCTTTCAGAATGCCGCAGAATGAAGAGTTCTATGTGTTGAAAGCCTGATGTTAAGTTTATTTGAACTATAATAGTAATAGGATAGCTATAGCCATTAACCTGTTTGTCTGTCAGACCTTTTGTTAAGTATTATATAAACTTCATTTCATTGAACCTTTACAACAATCTTATGTGGCGTATACTAGTCTCTCCATTTATAGATTAGAAAACTGAAGCATAGAAAGCGAAAGTAAATCATACAACTAAAAAGAGTTGCAGCCAGGATTTGAACCTTGGTCCAATGCCAATCCATTTGCTTTTTACCAGTGCTGTGCTGCTTACTATACAGTCTTAGCTCCATCCCATAATTCTTGTTTCCTCACTTATAAAATGGAAGTAGTAGTGCTCACTTGAGAGCGTTGGAAGGCTTAACTGACGTAGTGTGTGAAAAGCACCTGGGACAAAATTACAACAGATAGTGCTACTCTATCTATGACTAATTATTTTCATCTTTTGGAAGATAGGAATAATATGAAAATTGTCTTTGTGCTTTCTCTACATCTGAGTCTCTGGCTTTTTCATTGGAGATTGGGAGTTGCTTCTAGAACTTAGATTTCTTTAGCCTAGTCAACGAATATTTAGTGGACTCCAACTATGTACTAGGCATTGTTTTAGATATTGGGCACGTAGCTCTGAATAAGACAAAGTGCTGACTCTCATGGAGCTTACATTATAGTGGGCAAAGCAAGCAAGTAAACAGGGTTCTTTTAGATTGTGAGAAGTACCATGATGGAAATAAGATCAAGAGTGATGAGTACTGGAGGCAGCTTAGATTATGTGGTCTGAGAATGCTCCTTTGAGTAGCTGAAAGGCATTAATTCTGGGCCTACACTCAGTGGCTGTGGTTGTTGCAAATTGTAAGCTCTCACTTGATGGATAGATTGTGTTGAATCATATTTTCTTCCCTTCGTATTTCTTCTTCTGTTTTCTTAGGCAGAATCATTTTTACTCATTGTAATCATGACCAACTAGAACCATAGTGATCTTGGTGTGATAGAATCCATTCCTCACATGGCAGGTAGACCGATGTTTTAAAAAAAATTGACCTTATCATGTCACACCCAAAATTTCCCAGTGACTTCACATGTCACTCAGAAGACAATTTGAACTTCTTACTGTGGCTTATGTATGACAAGGCTTCTGCTTACTTTTGTAGTCTCCTCCCTGGCTGTTCTCCCTCCGTGCGTAAACTTCACTGGTCTCAAACTCCTCTAACTCACTGAGCACTTTCCGGCTATAGGACTTTCCATTGCTGTTCTATGGAATGCTGTTGCTACACATCTTCATGTGGTTGGCAACTTCTTCTCATCCTTCAGGTCTCAGCCAAAGGCCCCTTAAAGACTCCTTGCCTGACCACCTGACCTAAAGTCTTCAGTATTGTCCCTTCCCTCCTCTATACTATTACTCTGTTTTATAGTCTTCACAGTACTTCTCACCCTCCAATCTTCCCAATACTTGTCAAATAATGTCACATGTCCCTTCAAAGAGTCCTGCTTGATTACTTGACTGTGTTCTAAAAGCATCTCTCTATGTTCCTCCCCACAAGCATCCCTTGGTTTTCTTGAGATTTTACTTTGTTTGCCCGATTCCACCTTGGGCAAATCAGGTGTGACTGCTCTGATTGGATGGTGATCCAGTCTATCTTTGCTGTAGCAAAAGAAGTGATGAGTTAAAAAAAAGCAAGCCTCAGAAGTGAGAGTTGATTAATGCTGTCACCAGCCTCTTCTTTGCTTCCCACTCCTTTGCCTTTGCTTACTTCTCTCTTAGGTCTCTGTTTCTTTGTCTTTACTTTTATCAGGCAGAGGAAAGAAAAGACAACTCTAATGTTTCTAACCCTGTGTCATAAGTACCAAGAGGTGGCCCAGATCTCCTTGACTCGGCCTGTTAACCTTCTATGAATTGATTCTTTTCATAATCTTCAAACCTAGAAGAAAGGGACTTACAGCTGACTCTTAAATCAACAAGACTGCTTGTTGTTTGCATAGTAGAGTATATATTTCTCCTTCATACCTTCTCATTTGAAAGGTGTTAAATTTTAATAATCATTTTAGTTATTATTCCACAAATGGAAAGACACTCCTGATAATCCTCATAGTCAATTATAAAAGACTTTCTATTTGCCTCTAAAAAGATTAAGAAAAATATTTTTCCCACTTCTGTTCACATTGCAGGCCTCTGTATGTTGCTTGCTGACAGTGTTTCCATGCTGGACCACATCTTGTTCCTCCAGGGGATAGCCCCAAGTCATAGTTTCTGTACAAAATTTTTCTGAAACCCTGTATTGACTTTTATAAGATTTAATATCAGTTCATTTGGATAATTCCTTTGGACAAATGGGTCTCAGCAGGAATTCAGCCAACAAAAGACAGCATTTCCCATACAGCCTCTTAAGATTTAGGACTGGATTCATGCTAAATAGAATTTAAGCATGAAAGTCAGTCTCTCGTCTCTGTCCCTTTCTTGGGCTGTGGCCTCTGTTATCTATGGAAAGCCAAATTCTTAGGTATTTAATTCAGGAGCAGGCAGGGAGGGAGAAGGAACATCATCATGTCTCTATCTTTGCACACACAGATGTCCTACTTGGTGACATCTAAGCACTAGAGACTCATTGACCCACATTTTTTTCCTCCTGCTCCTGCAGTGTACTGACCGTGCAGGGATCTGCTACCACGGTTACTTCTAAGATATGTTGCTAAATGCAGAAATGCCTGTCTCTGCTGACTTGTCCGTTGTTGGAAATTAGTTCATGACCTAGAGACAGAGCATTGTGGCTGTACGTTCATTGCCAGAATCCTTAGAGGTGGCAGTGGAATGAGCAGGGTTATGGAGGATTCAGGAAAGTTCTGAACCTAAAATACAAGCTGGCCTGTGTTTTCGACTGTGCATCATGCCTTTCGGTCCCTGCTGATTTCTACTATCTTAGTAAAAAATTCAATTAAAGTTCTTTCTGTGTCACAATTTTTTCTCTGTTTTTCTATTAAGCTGGTTTTGAAAATACTTTTAATCTGTTTTCTTTTGGTGAACATCTCCAGTTTATGTTTATAGAAGGCAAAACTTAGAAAAACTTCAGCCAGTGTGGGAGAGACAGAAACCCAATGGGAGGGCCCCTGACGACAGCAGGTGCTCTGTTGGCTGTTTTCTGCCAGCTTTGCAGAACAGCATGAACTCACTCCTGCCCCCAAGTCAAGAGGCCATAAACAGGACACGCTGTGTCACCTGGAGGTCTGATACTCATTCTTCTGCGTGTTCATTGGAATGAGCTGAAGCCGGTTGCCAAGGAACATTGGACATAATAGAAGGAGGAGAACTTGTCCAATAGCTGTTATACTCCCTTTGCCTTTTTTTCTGTTTTCTTCTCCCTTTGAGGATGGCGAGATATAAGTTTTGAGTGGGAGGAAGTAAAGTATACTAATTTCAAATACTGATTGTGAGAATCTTACTGTTCCCAGCTCTGATCAGAAAACTCAGTGTTAAGTTAGGAGGCCCCAACATCCCTCAGAGAGCCCCCTGTTCCTGCATAGGTGGGGAGAAGAGAGGTGAGCTCCCACTGGTCACCCTATCAGATGATTTTAATAAGACTCAGTTGCAAACAGGGTGCTTCCACTCTAACTGCACGAGACAGACCACTTTGTCTCACAAGGGAGGGCAGATCCAATCCAAGCTGCTTAAGCAGAAGGGGAATTTATTGGGGTCTCTGGCTGGAAAGCCCAGGGATGTCCTGACTTTGGACCAGCCTGGGTCCTGTGGCTCACACAGTGTCTGCAGGCCTGGTCTCTTGCGTCCCTCGACTCTGCTTTCCTTTAGGCTGGTGCCATTCTCAAATGTCATCTTCTCTCTCCTTCGTGAGATGATTTGTGACCAAGAGTTCAGACCAAAGCCCGGAGCACGGTTCTCAGGTGGCTTTTTGTTGAATCACGTGCTTATCCTTGAGATAATCCTTGAAGTTTGCCTGGCCAGAGCCCAGAGTGGAGTCAGCAGCATATGAAATAAATGTCTGAAAGTCAGGGAGGAAGGGTTTCCCAGAGGAATATCAGGGTGTTATAAATACAGAAGGGGGAATAGCTGCCAGGCGGCCAAAGCAACAAAATTCCATCACACTGGCCGAGTGAATTGAATGAGAGCCCTCCAGGGAAGAGGAAGGGCTGTGCCTCCCGAATATCTCATGAGTTTTCTCCACATATGGTTAAGTTAATTTGTGCTATCAGGCTATGTTTTAATAACATAACCCTGGAAATTCAGATTTTGAGGGGGAGAAATATAAGACAGTTTTGAAGTATTGGGGACCACCAAGATGGGGCAGCCTGGGCAGCCTGAATATAGTGTTTGAGAGCCAAGTGCCTAATGAGCAGGGGATGGGGTGTCAGGTAAGTAGGAGGGGGATAGGGGACTGTTCCTGCTGGGACCAATTGAAAAAATAAAAGCAAAATGTTGTGTGAGAACTGTTAAGTAATGCAGTAGAGTTTCATATCCCCCAGCCAGTGACTCATTGTCTTATAGCTTGGCCGGTGACAACTAGTTCTCCATCTTCCAGAGCTTGATTGTTTCCCTGTACATTGATACTTACGGTTTGGGAAACAAAATATATCCAGTAGAACTTGTTTACTACCTGCTGACAGCTAATGCAGTGGATTAAACTATTAGGGTCAGCAAACTTTCTGTAAAGGGCCAGATCCAGATAGTAAATGTTTGGGGCTCTGTGGGCCACATGGGACCTCTGTTGTATATTCTTTTCTGTCTTTGCTTTACAACCTGTTAATAATGTAGAACCCGTTTTTACCTTGCAGGTCATACAAAAACAGGCCAAGGGCCAAAGTTTGCTGAGCTCCAGTGTGGGTTGTGGGGTTAGGTAGCCTGGGTTCTAATGCTGTCTGTGTTGTGTGTGAGCCGTGTGGGCATTTTAACCTCTCAGAGACTCAGCTGTCTCAATTTTCTTATTTGTAAAGTGAGTTTGGTAAGAAGTGCCCATCTCATGGGGTTACTGTGAGGATTGTTCAGAAAGTATTTGCTTTTTGGAATTACAGTGTTGATCCTTTAGCACTCCACAGCATGCTTGGTTTGAGGGGGCAGGGAGTGGGAGAGGAGGGAGATGGGACCAAGCTCCAAGAGTCTTTGTAGTTTCCATTGTTCTTCCTCTTTTGTTGCCCTCTTTTTCTCTGTCCTGGGCAACTCTTCATCAGGTTTTGGGAACTTGGTGATAATCTGAGTTTCATTTCTGGTGTGTTCAGGAAGTGACCCACATTTTAATCCATATTTGGCAATAACTGAAATAAATTGGCTTGGTTCATTATCAGAATGCAGAATATGTATTTGTTTTGCTTCCAGCCCGAAATTCTCTCCTTATCCACTTTTTCACCACATTCCAATTCATCAGTCTATCAAGGCCTCCTATTAAAGCCAGAAGGAGAGTTGTTTTTTTCCTGTTTTATCAGAGAGAATATTAGAATTGTGGATTTTTGTTTGTTGAACTTGGTGGGTGGATGTCAACAGTTAGGAAAAAAGGCTGAATTTCTCCCCAGAGTTTCAGCCCTATTTCCTGCACTTTGTACAGGTAAGTTATGATGGAAAGGTAGGAATCACAGGACCTTTCAAATCCTCAGTGTCCTGCAAGCACTTACCTTCTTCAAGTCTTTGTTCAGTTGCCACTTTCTCAGTGGCAGCCTCTCCCGTCATACTTCTCCCTTCTACTTTTTTCTGTGGTACTTCTCTCATTGTAACATACTGTGTAATTTATTTATTTTGGTTTCTTTTTTTGTCTGTGTCTCCCTGCTAGAATGAAAACTCTACAAGGGCAAGGATATTTACTTCTGTATTCCCAGTGCTTAGAATGGCATCTGCTGCATAAAGAAGTAATTGTTGAACGAATGAATGCTTTCATTCCTATATTGGAGTGTTTACTACATCCTATTCTTTCTGGCCTAGAAGTCATAGGATTTGGGTTTGAATATTGACTCTGCCACAAATTGCCTCTGTTTTTGAGCAAATCACTTAATCTCTCAGGACTGTAGTTTCTTATCTTTAAAATAAGGGGTTAGAATAAATGATTGCTAAATTTTCTACTTGATCTATGGTTCTATGATTATAATCTCTGGTTAAAATATATGATGTACAGCTATTAAAGATGCCGCAGATATTTCCTAAAAACAGTTTAAATTTCATTGGTGGGTCAAGTAGAGTAGATTGAAAGAGTTTCAGACAAAGTTTCTGGAGGCACCTTTTACCTTCACTAAAATAGTTCTCAAGTATTAATGGTATGATTGCCTTCAAGAGCCTTTCCACTAGTCCTTTTAGGATAAAGTCCAGATGTCTGGGTACAGGTTTTGGAGTCCTCTGTACTCTGGCCCCTGCCCACTCCCTCAGCGTCTCATTGCCTGTGTGTTTATGCTCTGTGCTCCTGACTTTGTGATTTTGTTTCAGTTTCTCCAATGGGTCATGGATTTCCCAGCATCAGTCCACTAAGTGTTTCAGTTCCTTCTAACTGGTGTCCCTGTGTCTTCCCGTCTCCCCTTGTTTGGCCAATGCCCACTCATACTATAGGTCTCAACACACAGGACATGGGAACTTAGGAGTTGGCAACAGGGTTCCAGTTCCACTGGGAATCTCACTAGCTGAAGTATGGAGACAGAAAAGATGAGTTTGCTCAGGAACTGTGATTAGCCTGGGTTGGCTGGAGCATCTGTGCAATAAGAATGCAGGGTTTTTGGGATTAGATTGTGGAAGGCTTGGGTGCCACACTGAAGAGTCTGTCTTCATTCAGTGGATACTGGAAAGCCATTGTAAGTTTTTTTGAGTCACATAGTGACATAATCAAAGCATTATGAACTAAATAGCACAGATAAACCTCAGAGAGCATTGAAAACATTATTTCCCTAATCCTTGAAACATTCTTGTGGGGATAAATGCTAGGGTTCCTGTTTTGTAGTTGGGAAAAAAACTTAAACACATAATGATTAAAGGACTTAGTTTAGGCGTCACTGAAAAGCAGTGATTAAGCCACTGAGTGTTTTTATAACTAGATAGAATTGTGATCTGCAAGATTGATGAATGCTGCAGGTGGCTTTGCTCATTTTCAAGTGGGAAGCAAGGTGAATAGTTATGCTGAGTGTTGAGAGGCTGTCTCTCAAAGGTGACTTGACTCATGGATGCTTCTGGAAGCTCTGTCAAGGACTTGGATTCTGCTTGGGATGTTTCGGGGGGATGGATACAGGATGATTCTTTGTATCATAGCTGTGGTCGCCCTGTGTGATTGTTATACATGTAGATTTAGCAAGATAGAGGAAGCAGGTAGATGCTGATTCCCCTCCTGGCTGGTGGAGAAAGAGTGCTTTGATAGCAGCTTTGTCTGTGATTCCATTTTGCTTAAACTACAGCGTCTAGCAGAAGTAACAGCTGCTTGAGTGTGGTTGGTATGGTAATAATATGGGTGTAATAATTTATAGTTTTAATTTGAACATTTCGCCTAAAATGTCATAGAGTGTGCTTGAGTATGATATTGTTATGTTACAGAATTACATGCTTATGATTTTGTAATAAAAAAGGGGGTTGGTTAGTGCTGGGCCCTGTATAAGGCAGGTATTTGGGTTTTGTAGCTTTATTGCAGTCTATGTTTAGAGCTGGGTTTGAAAATGCAAGACTTCGATGATACAACTGAGAGCCTCCAAAGGCTGGTACGCACTCTGCCTTGGAGCTGTGCTTCTCAAGCTACAACGTGCATCTGAATTGCTTGGGGGAAATACAGGTTCTGAGCTGGGGCTTGAGGTTCTGCTTTTATTACATGCTCCCAGCTAATGTTGGTACTGCTGACTTTCCAACCACTTGGCCCTTCTTTCCTTCTTCACTGCTCAGCCTTTCTCTTTCTTGATGTCTCAGACACTTGTTCCCATTTAGTGGATGCTAGTATTCATCACTGGGACTCATTGGCAACTCTGTAGCTACAATGTTCTTCTCCAAATGAAGATCGGATTATGTCACTTTACTGCCAAAAACCCTGATTGCCTCCCCGTATCGTGGTCTGACCCGCTTGCCTCTGTAGTTCTGTCATGCACTGGTTTGCATTTTCTAGACATGGGGCCCCTATTCTGCTCTTTTGCAGCTCGTGTGCCTACCCTCACAGGGCTTTGGCATGCACAGTTTCCTCTATGTATAGTTCCTCCACCTCCCTTCCCATAACTGTTCCTGCTTTACATCTCAGCTCAAGTGTTCCTTTCTCTGGAAGCCACCCTGGGCTTTCCCATCTAGTGTCCTTCTGCCATTGCCAGGCCTCTCTGGTACACAGCAGGGAAATGGGTTCGTTTGGGGCACTGCGGGATATTGTGATCTATTGTCCCTTTAAGTGGAGCAGTGTGCATCATGTTAGGAAGTTGTAGATTGCACAAGAGCTGCCTTTCAAAAGCCACGCTTCTAGAAGGGTGGTGATGGTGAAAGTGCCCTCCATGGTGTGTAGGAGGAAGGGGAAAAGCAAAGGGTTTCTAGTAGGAACTGAATCGTGTCACCTTGGACGGTGGACACTGCTGTTTATTTATGTGTATGCATTCAGTGAATGGTCTTCTCTCCCTCTCTCTCTACCCCATGCTTCTCCTTTTTCTATTGTTTTTACAATTTTATAAATGCAGAAACTATATCCCAAAGGGAAAGAATTGACTAGTTCAGAGCTGAGAAGATAATTCAGGTCTGATGGCAACGTGGGCCTCTTCACCCACTGTTATGCTGGTCTGCATTTGAGCGGTCTCCCTGAAGCCCAGCGGCTTTTGGGCAGTGTCCTGGGACCTGGGAACAGCCATGTTTAGGCGACACTTCCTTCCCAAACTGGAATGCCTTGAAGAGATGCCTTAAATATATTCTGCAGCAAACCCAACAGGTCTTACAAGTTTGGTCACTTTTACTGTTGTGGTCACAGCTCTGACAGCAGTGAATACCCTCAGGAGTCTCAACTCTGGGGTTTTTTCAGAGGCATATTTTAATGCTCCCCCCTTTTGGAGATTTGTCTTCTGCATTTTGGGTCCTTCTAATAACTTACTACAACTTAGACTATAAGGTCTGCTTAGATTCTAAGTTTCATGAGGACAGTCTGCAGTGACTGGCATGTAACAGCTGCTCCGCAAATGGTTGTCAGGATCAACTTCTTAATTTATAATATGGTGAGAAGTGTCTCTCCTGCCCCCCAGTTTTTCAGCAGTCCTGGCAGTGATGCTTTGAGGCTGAAGGTGTTTGTCCCTGTGAATTCCTCAGCAGGATTTGTTCCTGCTGTGAGCTGTAGAGAGTGATGTGAGCCATAGGAGTGCCATTGTAATTGGCTTCACAGCTGCTTACTCACCTGCTTCATTCATTGGACTGATGCAGCCGGACACAGTGTTAAATGAAATGGCTTGATACATTCGGGCAAATTTACAGGTGGTACCTTGTCATCCTCCTATTATCCTTGACTGTGAGCTCCAAGAGGAGCCGTGCTTATCTTCCCAGTATCTGGCATGATGATCCAGAAAGCACTGACTGCAGAATAAATAACCATAAACAAATCCAGACTAAGGCGATGAATAATGAATATATTCACTCAATTTAAAGGTTGGGGTACGGAGCTGGGAGGACCACAGAGACGCAGCTTACTCACTTCTGCTCTTTCTGACTCACTGGAGTCCCTTCTCTCTCTCCCTCTACCACCCCCTTCTCTATTTTGGGCTTTTCTTACATTAAGCTGCCATCAGAAGCCCAAGCTCTTTTTGTTGTCTATTCCCATTATTTGTGCTTCTTGTGGTGTTAGTTCAGTAATTTCCCAACTTCCCATGGCTCTTGGAAACCTGGCAGCATGTTCTCATGTGCTCCCATGTGCCTGGAAACTCCTAGTTGTATGTCTGCTATCTGTGAGCTGCAAGGTCTTAGTTATCAGGGTGAGAGGAAAGCGGAGGCCGTAGCAGAGAAAGATGGAAAACAATGCCAGAAGCCAGGCTCATCCTTTGTTCCAGCCTGAGCAAGTGTCCAGCCCTTTCCCCTGTGTGCATGGGTCCTGATCTTCCCCCATGAGGATCATCAGGTCACTGATGAGCAGAGCGTGTGTCTGTGTGTGCGATTCAGGCATCAGCTCACTGCAGGTGCCATTTCCTGTTCTTGAGTCATCTGTAACTGCATGATGGGTGGCTGTGTAATGCTCGGGGCACAGGGCCGACTACTTTTTCTTTCTTTTAAAAATTGTTTTCTGGGCATAGCTTTGATTCCTTTTTCTGTTTCTTTTTTTTTAAATTTTAAGCTGTGGAATTTCTGTAGGAGTCTTTTGAATTGTGTTTTACACATCATCCAGTTCTCCCTTCTGTCATCTCCAAGTTAGCATCAGCGCTTCTAGTGCTGTACTGGGGAATAGTGACAGTCACAGCTAATATCTGTTGATGATGCTGAGTGTACCAGACCTTCTGTAAACTCTGTGTACGCTCTCACTGAATCCTCAAAACAACCATATAAGGAAGCAGTTTTCAGCCAGTGTGCCCCGGCACACTGGTGTGCCGCAAGAATTTTTTAAAACATGCAATACCTAACTGTTTAGTGAGGGCCACTCACCTCTTTTCCCTTAGACTGTCCTATTAAAAAAATGGCAACAACCAACACAATATAATAGCTGTCTGGGGTGAATAAATAAAAATTATACTTTTTTTGTCAGATTGACATGATATTTTTTGGTGTGCTGCAGAATCTTAATTTATGTGTTTCATGAGATGAAAAGCATTGAAAATCGCTGTTACAAGGTAGTGATGCTATCACTATTACCACCATCTCCATTTTATAGATGAGGAAAGCCAAGGATCCATTTGGAAAGATATTAGATGCCCCTTTTCAATAAAAACAAAAACAAAACAAAACAAGACAATCCCCCTCCCCTCAGAAATCCTAAGCATCCTTTTGAGAAAAAGGTATGGTACCTTGAGTAACAGACATTTTTCTAGGTGCTTGCTAAGGTGTAAGATTTAGTAGAGTTTTTCCCTCTTCTCCTCCCCCCTCCCCTTATCCTTTTTAGAACTGTTACCAAGGAGATATATTGCCTTCAAAGGCAACTATGCCAAAGAATTCCTCCTGCTGTTGGCTACTCCTGTGTCTGAAGAATGTCACCATCGCCAACAGTTTTCCTTATGAGGAATAAGGATGGAAATGCCTTGTCCTGGACTCTGGTCGTTAGAGTAGCCCGCACCTCTCAGGGAAACATTGCATTTTTAAAAAATGAACCAAAGCGATGCCATTCATGCTCATCTGTAAATGCCAGCCATTGGTTAGAATATCCATATAAATAGTTGCCTTCTATCTGGGGAGACTAGAGTGGGTGTGGGTCAGATTCAGTAACCTTGAGGAGAGTGGATAAAAACTGGACTGAAAAGAACATCAAAGAGGATCTGTTCCCTCTTAAACCCCTGGCAACTCCAGAGGCTGAGAGCATTGAGGTGAGGACAACTGTTCTGTGGTACCTGCTCTGTGAATGAGGTATTTGTTGACAACTAATGCCTAGGGGCCATTCTTTCATGCAGTAATAACTACAGTTTTATCAGTTCCAGCGCAGCTCCATTATCATTGGTGATGAAGGATATAAATGAATGTGTTGAAGTTGACACAGTTCAAATTTCATTTTGATTTTAGTATTATTTCTAAAGCCTCCTTTAAGAGAGCTCTACCCAGTTATCAAAATTTAACTCATTTAAAGTTTGATCACTTTATTTTTTTCTGTCCTTAATTTTAGTGGAGAGGCTCATGGGAGGTAAAGTTGCTAAGATCTGGCAATAGAATGGAAGAGAGAAAAAGCAATTATAATCACCAACTGAAGTGGCTTTAGAGGTTTTGCAGATTGATGTTTCTCAGTTTTATTGATACAGAAGTAGGTATTGAAAAGCAATTTCTAAAAGCTTGAGACATAGTTCATATACCACAGCACTGAAAAATTGGAATGAGCTCAGGGACACCTGAGTAGATGTAGACTGAGCCTGGGACTCTGGCAAATGGTCCCTAGACTTAACTTTTTGATTCAGATTGGGAGGCCCAAATTTGAGTTTGATTCTACCTTCTCTAAGCCTCAGTTTCCTCACCTGTGAGAGAGAGATACTAGCACATGGACCTATCTTGTAGGGTTGCTTTGAGGATTCAGTGAGCTAGTAGTGCATATAAAGTGCCCAGCAGAGTGCTGGCACAACCTTCGTAAATGGTGGCTGGTTTAGATCCATTAATCCAGCTTCATACATAGACTTTCAGACTTTCACTACATTAGGGAACCTTATCTTTCTGGGGTGGGGGGAGAGTGAGTGAGTGAGTGTGTGTGTGTGCGCGCGCATGTGTATTTCAGAGAGGAAATGAAAATTTTGAAGTGTCAGTCAGTCCCCAAACATTTCTTGTTTGCTTTAGGTTTAACTGATTGTCTTGTATTATTATTTGTGAAATCTGGAGACTCTAATTTACCCTCATTGGTTCTTCTATTTGGAATCTTTGGCTACCTTTATGATGACTACAAATAAGTTGAGGAATTTTGAATAGGATGTAGGGATATTATGTTATTTGCAACTCCTCCATAGTCACCGTCCTTGTTGCTAGTAGAAACCTGGCCTTTCACGACTAGCCCTATCATCCACTTACACTGGTTGCATAGCAGCCAAACATCTTTGTTGAGAAATAAGACAGAAGGAAATCTCTCTGATGGCACTTCCTCTACTTCATGGTGTTGCTGAGCTTGTGGTGAAGAGGAGGTCAGGGAGGGAATCAAAAGAGTGTTGCAGCCATGTTTGCAGTTCACCTTGGAGGAGTTGGGGGTCCACAGGCAGACTCCAGTGGTGTGCAGGCAAGCAACTGTGTTCTCAGGCTTCCTTAGAACTTGAAATGTCTGTTCTTGCCTGTGCAGGACTCCAGCAATGAGCATCTCTTGTCTGCAGGTCTAGGGAACACCCTAGGGAACAAATACAAAAGAAATAAAAATCCTGCTCCTTGATAAACGAGGGATGTATAGTTTATAGAGAGATAGGGCCAGCAGTTGTCAATGATTGCTGTAATTTACTGAGCACTTCCTTTGTGACTTTGCCTAACACTGGAAGGTGCTTCCTGTGCATTGTCACGGTAATCCTCAGAGCAGCCCTGTGAGCAAGATTCTGACTATCCCCATTTCCCACATGAGGCAGTTGAAGCTTAGAATATGGGATGGAGCCTGAAGCCACACATAGGCTGGTCTCACTTAAGCACCTCTGTTCTGTCCTGTCTCTTGCATCAAAATTGTTATATAGTTTGAATCACATGAAATTACCAATATTTTACTAACCATTTTTAACCTACCAGTGACAATTTTATATAGTTTAACCTAATCCAGAATATTAGGATTATATTTTGTGAGTTGTGAGTGTGTTGAACACAGAGTTTATTTATTTGTGTATTATTTATTAATTATTGTATTATATTCCATATGGACAACTGTAAACCTACTTTTTCCATGTATGTGAGTAAACCTACTTTTACCCCCCCGGGTGTGTGTGTGTATGTGTATGGTATGTAGTAGTTATATCACAGTGAATTGTGATATCATTAAATAAATAATACACATAACTTGCTGAGGCTGAGTGGAGTGAATGAAATATGTGGACCTAATTAAGGCTTACCAGAGAGGCTTCTGGGAAATTAGTTTTCATTTGTTCACTCTTTCACTCACCAGCTTCCTCAGTGGCTTACTCACTGCATAGAAACTCACTGAATTCTGCCACGCATCATATTAGGCATAGATTTGAGCAAGGTGTTTTTTTTTTTTAAGTTTCATTATGAAAAACTTTGCTCTTTTGCTCTTGTCCACTTGTAGTCAGTTCTTCTAGCCATTCTGGACATTTCATAGAAATGGAATTGTATACAGTATGTGGTCTTCTGTGTCTGGCTTCTTTGACTTAGTATAGTATTTTTCAGGTTTATCCATACTGTAGCATGTATCACTAGTTCATTCCTTTTTATTGCCAAGTCATACTTCATAGTATATATGTATAGTACTACATTTTATTTTTCCATTCACCAATTCAGTGATATTTGGACCATTTTTACTTTTTTACAATTATGTATATTGCTACTATGAATACTCTGTGCAAGTTTTTGTGTGAATATATGTTTTCATTTCTCTTAGGCAGGTAACTAGGACTGAAACTGCTGGGTCATATGGTAAATTTATGTTTAACTTGAGCAGAATTTTGAGAGAGGAGTGTAAAAAATGGGTTTACAGGAAGGCTCAAAAGGACGAATGAGATTTGGATTAGCCAGTAAAGCAGCCGTAACCTGGAGTAAAGTACCAGAATGCAGAAAGGTGAGCCGGACAGATTTTAAATGGGGAAAGCTGAGGGCAACTGGCATTAGCCAGAGAGATCCTGAGAGGTCCATGAAGGCCAGTGCTGCTGCTCTTTTCATATTCGGCAATGTGGGCAGAAGGCTTCTCTTTCCCTTGCTGTTTCTGGACCCCAGGTATTGGATATGTTTTATACTTTTCAAGTACTGATTGTCCTTAATAGGAAAGGAGCAATGCTTACTCATGGAACATTAGTTCTCAAATGCCAAGTCCCACAGTTTTTGCTGAGAAAACTGTGGGCAATATAATATGAGTTTTAATAAACTAAATTTACATAATGCAGAGGTTTGTGTCTTATTCTGTGAGTGTATCTCTCTTACTGTTTTGGAATAGTCAAGACTGTTCTTTTCATATTAAGTGATGACTGATACAAATTTTTCAAATGGTTTTGCTTGCTTGGTGTAGTAAAATCCTGCAACTGTGTGTTTGTGTGTCTGTGTGTCTGTGTCTCTGTATTTAGTATAAGTTGGATGTTGAAATTCTCAAATCTGGGAACCACTGCTCCAAAGAAGGTTTTGGAAAGGATGCTATTGACATCCATGGCTCTTGTGTTTTGCCTCCTTTCTCATTTTCTTATATAAATGTGGAGTGTGGGCAACTGGAGTGATGCCTGGATGAGACCAAAATGAAAGGTTAGTGAAACCAAGAAAGGGCTGTCCCAAGCATGTAACCCCATTGTTTAGACATCTGACTGTGTCAATACAAGCAGCTGATGGGCACACGCCATCCCCCGCTGCTTTGGTAGTGTGAGGAAGCCAGAACCCAGTGCAGGTTGGATTTCTTAGGCAGTTTTGGGGCAAAGCTGGTCATTGATCATGTTTAGGGGAACACAGTCGTGTTTAAGTGCTTTAGGGAAAGCACTTAAAAGAAAAAAAAAATTCTGCCGGGGGTGGAGGCTCTGGAGAAAGTGCCCTGGGGTGAGACCTGTGGGACAGAGCAGCAGCCCTGGCCCGAAGCGGGGAGGGAGCCCTCAGCACCCCCAGAGTGCATCTCTAGCTTGGGGTTAGGGAGTAGAATGTGTCTGTAACATGATTCTGAAGTACACATAACCTTTTTTTCCAATTAATAAGAACAATAGTGATGATGCTATGCGTGAGATTCGTAGGAGTGAAAGGCATTGAGCTGAACACTGTGCTAAGTGCTTTCCGGCATGATGTAATTGGACCCTAGCAACCGTTGTGCTAGACAGGTATGGTTAGTTCATGTTTGTGTGAAGCAGTGTAGGGTCAGGAATGTTTAGTAACTTGTTCACTTAACTTGCCAGTAGATGAGAGGTGCAGAGCCAGTAAGGGGCCAGGATAGGATTCAGACCCAGGCTGTTTGCTTAAAAACCCAAACCTCTCAGTTCAGCAATTTCCACCTCAAATCTCATTCCTAGACGCCCCGCACTTCAGTCCAGCTACATTGTGGAGGTCTTGTGTGTGAAAGGGGAGCTGGGGACTGAGCCCTGTGGCCATGCTCAGCACGGCCTCCCTGAGGAAGCGGCACAGTGCTGGTATGTCTAACACTTTATTTGCTTCCCCACTGTCTACAGACAGCTCTATTGATTCAGCCTTGGGAAGTTTTTGACCTGGCTGCCCTCCTCACCCCTTTTGTTGATACATCCCCAGAATGTTCAGGTTCACACCCATATTGCAACTCTGGCTTCTGCGGACAGGATGGGAGTACCAGAGTACCGGCTGGGACAGAGGGTTCTGTTGGGCCACATGCAGGTGGTTCCCCCTTGCTTGCTTTGGGAACTGGGGGCTTATTATCTGTTATCTTCATGCAGTTTGCACAGGCCATTTTAAATGCTTCGCCATTTCCTAGCGAGGAAGGTGGGTGGAAAATGAGGAATTGGGAGGTTCTGTCCATTTCTCTTGAGTTTAAGAATGCTGTATTTCAGGAGAAGGTTGTACTGAACAATAGCTGAATCTCTCTTCCACTTGTTAAACTTCAGCCGTAGTTAGAGGTGGTGAAATCCCATTCGTCTAACTAGTATCAAATTTTGCTTAGTGATATTTAATTTTTTCCCCTCTTCTTCTACACAGTTTAACAGTTACCTTAGTTTTTATCCTCAGCAACATGTGAGCTATGGCTGGTGTTACTAACTTTTGGTGAAATGGAGTCCTCAAGGCATGAAGTGGTGGAGTTGTGCAGGGTCTAGCTAGAATTGGATCTAGAAATCAGGCCTTCTGATTGACAGCTCAGCTGCTTTCCTTGTTATTACTTTAAGGAATGGACTGGCCATTGACAATGAGATCCAAGGACTGGGCAGAAGTAGAACCCCCTCTTAGCTGGTCGTTGAGCTGCTTAGAGCTTGGTCCATCTGTTTGGGACCAGAGTTGAGCTCTAAGATGGACCAACCAGCCCCACAAAGACAGAAGAGCTCTTCTCTCACTGCAGATGGTACCCCAGCCCCTATCGGCTGCTGTGGAAGTCTCTGCCCCTGGAGGAGAGACGCGGAGCAGCTTTTCCTACCATGGGTGAACTCAGAACATATGTTTTATTCATATATGGCACATTACTCATTAAACTTGTGTTTTTTGCTTGTCTATTTCTTTGGCACCTTGCCCATCAGTTAGTTGCCCCTTTTATAAGTGCCTGTATGGCTGGGTGTTCTGATTTTAAGTCATAAGTTTTGACTTTCATCAGAAATTTACAGTTTGCTTTTCAAAGGACTTAGCTGAATGCAATTTCATGGAATGGCAGTGTTAAATTTTGTGATGTAGGAATGTTAAAATAAAACTCCATAAATATGTGCATTCACTGCCTGTTTTGAATGGTCTTATTTTTGTGTCTTATCAGTCTGTGTTAGACATCTTTATTACTCAAGTAATCTGTGTTCATATAGAGTGATTAGAAAATTCAGATAAGCTAAGAGAAAAAGAGGAAAAGAAAAAATATACATATATACTTTCATTAAGAGTCCCTTGAGAGAAACCAGGATGTGAAGGACTTTGAACTCTTCAGAAGGAGGGGACTAGTCAGTCAGTGCAAGTCATTATTCCCTGAATGGCTCTTCTCTTCCTTGCTTCAGTTGCTAGAGGTCAAGACACAAGCTGGGGTATCTGAGCATATTCTGGAGAAAATCAAGTTAGCATTCGGTTTGCTGCATTCTGCTGTGTGAGCCTAGATGGCTCCGGGGTCAAAAGTCCTGCTGTTAATGCACCACCTGCTCGGGGTGGCTGTGAAAAGGGAAAATTAGTCCTTTGGGTTTTCCTATTGATACAGTTGCTAGTTCTCAAACAAAAAGGAAAAAAATAAACTTAATAATCATACCTCTTCTTCACTTACTCCTCCCAGCCCCGCTGGAGCCATCCATCCATCCACCCATCCACCCACTCATTTCATTCATTCATGCATCCATTCACTCATTCACCTATTCTTTCATCTGTTCATTCAATAGCTGTTTACCGTGTGCCTACGGAGCACCATACATTGTTTGCATTTGGCTCTGGGAATACAGACGAATAAGACCAAGTCCCTGCTCTCGTAGAGCTTATGTTGGACTTGTGCAGGTTGTGGTTCCATTGCTTCCCTTTCAGCTTCCCCTCTGTAGCCATGAAGGTGTTCCTCTCTCCCCTGGAGCTGACCACACCCCTGGGTTCTGTCCTGGAGCTCAGCGTGCCCTCAGACCCACAGCCTACCTGAAATTTGATCATCCCCAATGGGGAAGGTGAGGAGGAGAAGGCAGCATTTGGCCGGCTAAATTCTCCTCAGAATGGGGCTTGACTTTTGTCTGGGAGGAGTAGGGGGGCAGATCACACAGGGAGGGGTTCCTGGCTTTATCAGAGAGAGAAGGCCTCATTGTGTGTTGTTGTTGGAACAGGTCCCAGGGACCTCAGTACAGTTCTTTGGGCAGGGCCGAGCTAAGCTACCATGCCATAAAATAATAGCCGAGAGATTCAGTGTGGAATTTAGGATAGTTTCAAAGGGAGCTCTGTGTTACAGCTTTCTCCAGGCAGAGGGCAGGACTTGAGCCCCAGGTCAAGCCCTGCTGTTAACCTCATAATATCTTCCTGAACATGCCTTTTGTCTCTGTGTGTTTGTTCTCTGTCTCTCTTTCATTCTCTGTCAATCTGTCTGTCTTGGGCATTGTCATTTATTAAGAGACTTCGATGAAAAATTTAAAACTTATTCTTTGTCAACTCTCTTCTGTTTAAGGTATGGCATATCTGGGACAGGTGAGTTGCAGGGATGGGGACATGCAACACAGAAAACTTAGAAAGTCCAGGAAACCATCTCTCTTTTAACTTCAGTCATTCACATGCTTCTATCATGCTTTTGCTGCCACATTGACATAATACCTATTCTAATATTTTTCTTTAAATGGGAGTACTTGTTCTTTTGAAAGGACACTCTTTGTTTTAAAAGAGTATTTGATAACTTGGCCATAAATGAAGCACCAGTATAATTTTCCCCAAATCAAAGTAACTATAGAAATCAATCTTCAACTTTAATGTGTATTTATGTGCCACCTAAAATGATTTTGTACACTGCAAAGCGGTGTGCTTGCCACACTTTGGGAAATTCTTTTGTAGATTGTACAAGCTCTGGCCAATAGATTCCTGGAGATTCAGATGAATAAATCTCCAGTAATTTTCTCCATCTCCCCTTCCCACACTAAAGTGAGTTACTGGGCGCAACACATGTCGGGGTGCGTGAGGCGTCAGGGAGTGTCTCAGGTATAGGGGAAGGGAGCATTCTTGGCTGCCCTTTTTCCCGTTTAACTGCGGGCACTGGCCCCTTGAGTGACTGCCCTGCACTCGGGGCGCAGGGTGGCGTTGCCAGTGCTGAGGAGCAGGAGGCACAGACACTGTGAAATGTGTCGTGAACCAAGCTGTCTATGTGCCAGGAGGTTTTTTTTCCCCCTCATCTGTTTACAGCTATTTTCCACGGTCTGTCATGGATTAGAAACTGAGAGTGTGGGCTATGGAGGCCAACAGTGTGAGTTCGAATCTAGTGCCTACTCGTTTTGTGACATTGACAAGTAACCTCTTTTTTCATTTATTCAAGAAGTAAACATTGCACGCCTACTACGTGCCAGCTACTGCTCTATGCTCTAGGGAAGTAATAACCAACAAAACGAAGAAAAAAAAATCATGCTTTCACTGTGCTCATATTCTTAAGGCCTTATTTTAAGCAGTTAAATGGGTGTAATAATAGCTCTCCCTCCCCATGGTTATCGTGAGATTTCGGTGAGCTGGTGTAGATGAAGATCCTTAGCACAGTGCCTGGCTCAGCGGTTCCTTAACAAATGCTAGCTGTTTAATTATTATACTTAGATGCCCAGCATTGACCGGGTTTTGAGCTCACTCCCTTCCTGCTTCAGCTTCAGCAGCACCCAACTGAAATATTCTCTTCTGACTTCTTAGCCTGAGGCCTTACAACCTCTAGGAAACTTGCATGGCTTGGAGTCTCCTCCCCTAATTGTAGGACACTTAAGAACTCCTGGTCACCCCCTCTAAAATAAGCTTGCTCATCACTTAGCTGCGTGAGGAGTTGACATTCTCATGCCCTGGATGATGTTTTGCGGAAGGGATCTTTTGTCCTTTTGTTAAGTGAGAAAGGTTCCCGTCTCTTCTGCTTTTTTTCTCCACAGTGCCTCTTCCTCTCTTCCTGAAGTATGAGGGTTGTTTGGGCAGAGATCCTGGCCCTGCATTGTGCTGCAAGGATCTGTTTAACACAGCGCTTTACTACTGCTACAGGAAAAGCTTAGTTGGTCTAGAACAGGTATTGGTGCTGGGCCTTGTCACCTGTCTTTGGATGGGTTTGATTGAATTTTAATTATATTCATTTCTAAAAAGAAAAGTTATGTTTGTCAATTCTGTAATTAACAACACAAATGTAAGGTTTTGTCCTGGGTCCGTAGTCCCTGGAAGGCAGAAGTCTTCCTTGACTTGAGAGCTCTGAGGCCTAATTGTGGCTTTTGTGCCCTGTGGCCATACTGTGTAGGCTGACTGCTTCAGAAAGGATGGCAGCCTGCCTGTGCCCTGCAGAGTGGGAGGGCAGTTACTTAGAGTATGGAACAGCGTGAACAGTGTGCACTTCAGTTTGCTAGGGCTGCCGTAACAAAAATACCGCAGGCTGGATGGTTTAAACCACACAAATGTATTTATCACAATTTTAGCTCCTAGGCATCTATGATCAAGGGATTGCGGACTGGTTTCTCCTGACACCTCTTTCTTTTATAGATGGCTCAATTCTCTCAATGTCTTCACATGGTCTTCCCTTTGTTACTCTCTGAATCCTAATCTCTTCTTATAAGCACACCAGTAATGCTAGGTTGGGGCCCACCAGTGTGACCTATTTTTACCATAATTATGTCTTTAAAGACCCTATCTCCAAATACAGTCAAATTCCCAGGTACTCAGGGTTAGGACTTCAACATAGACACTTTAGGGGGACAGTTCAGCTCATAACTGTGATTCAGGAATATGGTTCCAAAATACACCCACATTACGTAGGCCGTTAGTTGCTCAGATGGATCTTCGGGGGCAGTAGGAGTTCCAGGAGGTGAGTCAGTTTCACGTTTGGGCATTGACTCTGTGGTGGCTGCCATTACTAGTTTAATGGGAAACTGGTGGTGACCTAGGCTGGTTGGCTGATCCTCAGGAGGGTCAGGAGGGTCAACCAAAGTAGATGTACGACTTTCTCTACAACAGGGAGGTGAGGTTTGATCCTTTACCCTGTGTCCTGAGTACTTCCAGAGGGGATTAGAGACAAAGGGGTAGAGATAGTTTGGGGAAGGGTTTGTTGACAGGGAAAGTGTGATATTGTCCTTCAGGCAAGACTCAGAACTTTGACAAGAGTTGGGAAAACCACGGCAAGAGTTTTCCAGTAATCTGAAACCCCCCTCTTCTTCCGGTTCGATGTTCTGTAAACAGTGACTGCCTACAGGAGAGGTTTGGAGTCTGTTGACTTTGGCTGAGATGTAGCCTGAGAAGATTCATCAGTTTCCAATTCCTGTTCTTTCAGGATATTAAGTATTGCAATGGACTGGAAAACTTTTCTTTATTAAAATTGGAGGAAGAGTTGGGTGTTTTGAGGGAGACCTGGAACAGGAAGGGAGCTGACACCAGAAGTTTCACTGCATTCCTTCAGAGATTATTTTATCTTTTTTGCATTGTCAGTGTCTAGTAGCTTAAATATGTGGTGCCACAAGGGAGGTAAAAAAATAAATGCACTTCCAGAAGTGCTGACAGTGTAGCTTGGTTGTGAGGCAGTGTGTACGGTGGTTAAGGGTACATGTTCTGGAGGCCCGTTGACTTGGCTCAGGTCCTGGCTGAACTCTTCCATCACCTGTGTGACATTGGGCTAATTATTAATTTCTCAGCTTCAGTTGTCTTATCTGTAAAATGGGAATGATATTTGTACCGGTGAAGATCAAATGAGATAATGCATGTAACACCCTTAGTTAAGGTTCAACAATTGTTAGCCAGTTGTTAGCTCCTGCTTTTATTATGTGTGCAGGTTGGTTGACAGGCTGGTGTCCAGCTTCTAATTAAGAATAAAACAGTACTGCTTTTTTTTCTGGTTTTGATCTTCCTTACTTTTTCATTTCTAGCTAAGAGAACTTTAATCTTTTGTTTTGTTTTGTTTTGTTATTTTTGTTGAGAATAGCACTCATACTTAAGGAGAAGTTTCTTTCAAATGGGAAAGAAGTATTTTTTATTATATTTGGTGTTCTGTCGTTAGATCTAAAGTTAGTTAATTTTAGTTTTATTGGCTAAAAAAAGTATGTTAATCAGGTGAGGGTTATGTATTTATATTTACACATTTATTGAGATGTCCCTGTCACCTTCTGGCATCCTTCCCCTGCTTGCTTTGTGTTTTCCAGTCACGCTGCCTGCTGCTGCCACCCACCACGGGGCCTTTGCACAGGTTGTTCCCGGGACCTGGAGCACTTTTACCACTTCCTTCTCTTCCCATTCGTCCCTCAGATTCATCTCAGCCTCACTCCTCTGGCCGGCCTTGCTTGTCCCTCTATGCTCCTTCTATAGGACCGGACTCTTTCCTTCTGCAGCCAGAGCTATTGCTAACTGTATACTCATTTGGGTAAGGTTTGCTTAGAGCTTGTCTCTTCACTAGATGAGAAGCCCATGAGGATAGGAACCATTTTTTCCCCACCATTGTATACCAAACACCCTGTAACGCTTTGTGCATAGTAGACACTGAGTAAATATGTGTTGAATGAGTGGATGGATATTGTTTTTTTTTTTAAAAAGAGCTGTATTAGGTACTGTGGGGGCTACAGAGATAAGCCCGTTCAGTCCCCGCTCCGGAGAAGCATTCAGTCTCATTGAGGAAAACACCATTAAATAGTGCTATAGGCAGGGTGCAGAAGTGAAACCAGAGTTCACAGGAGGGGTGTATTATGGGGAGGTTGGGTATAAGCAAAGGCATCTTGTAGGAAATGCCATGCTTTCACTGAGCCTTGGAGGAAGAGGAGTTGGGTCTGAAGGATGGGAGAAAAAGGTTCTTTATATAGGGAGAACTGTGCAAACAAAGGCTTGGAAAGTACAGCCTGGCTTTAGGAATGGGAATCAGGTGGTTTGGCAGGAGCCCAGCAGGCTGGCAGGGAAGCAGTGGGCAGTGGAGTTGGAAGGTCTGTGAGAGCCAGGCTGTAGCAGGCCTCCAGGGCCAGGCAAGGTACTTGAGGTTGGTGTGGAGGAAAAGGTGCCTTAGGAGCTCCTGGGCGGAGGGATGTTGTAATCAACTCTGTGTTCTAAGATAGTGGTATCTAAGATGGAGTGCTTGGAGGAAAGACAGGTGGGGAGGACAGGTAGGGAGGAACTCAGAGAGTGAGAAGGAGAGGGCTGAAGTGGAGACTGAATAATGAGAAGTGAAAGAACACTGATGTGGCCTGGTCACTGGTTCGAGGTGGGAGATAGAGGCAGTGATGGGGTTGTGCATCTTGGGCACCCAAGGCAAATGATTCTTCTAAATGCAGAACATGGAAAAACCCAGCAGGGTGCCTGGAAGGTGTTGGAAGTTCAGTGAATGTTAGTTCTTTTCCCTGCTCTAGAAACGAGGAACTCAGGTGGAGAAACCAAGGGCAGGGAAATGCCAAGATGGGGGTGCCAGCACAGCTTTCAGATGACAAAGTTCAGCAGGTGGCTGGAAAAGCAGAAGTGGAGTTAGCAAGGGAAGAGGAGTGACAGTGGAGAGAAAAGGGGTGTCTTCGTCTGTCCAGGCTGCCATAACAAAGTACCATAGGCTGGGTGGCTTAACAACAGACATTTATTTCTCATAGTTCTGGAGGCTGGAAGTTTGAGATAAGTGTGCCAGAGTGGTCAGCTTTGGTGAGAACCTTCTTCTGGGTAGCAGACTTTTCATTGTATCCTTCTATGGCAGAGAGCAGAGGGAGGAAGAGGGCTCTTTCTTTGCTTATAAGGACACTAATCCTATCATGAGGGCCCCACCTTCATGACCTCATCTAATTGCAGTTACCTCCCAAAGGCCCCACCTCCTAATATAATAATATCGTGGAGTAGGGTTTCAATAAGTGAATTTTGGGGACACATAAATATTCAGATAATTGCAGGAGGTTTGGGTAGAACTTGGGAGACCATCTCCTTCTAAGGGTAAGACTGGGAAGCAGGGAGCCAAGTGCAGAATTGTCAGAGGTACAGGGAAGGGACCCCGAGAGGATGGTGCCTTGAAAGCCTTGGTTCCTAAGATGGGTTTTCCTGCTGTAGACATGTTGAAGGTTGAGAGGAAGGTTAGGTGGCCTGTGGGTGGGATTGGATCTTGGCTTGGCTTCCATTTCAGCCAATCTTCATTACTCCCATTCCCTGACCATAGACTGCATCTTCCACCCTGGGCTGCCATCTAGTAAGTGCCCACCTCCCGTAAGGCGGTGCGGATAGATTAGCACAACTTCAGTGCTTGGCTTTGTGCCTCTCCTGTAATGGTTTTCCAGAGTTATTGAATTACACTGTTCACCCCTGCTGCAAAGACTGGGGACAGTGTGTCCATCAGCTGTTTTAACAGGAAAATCAGCCATATGAACATTTGAAAGTTCAGGTGTCTTGTTTAAAATTCCTCACCAGACTTGGATTTACTTGGAGTTTGGGGAATCGGAGTTTTAGCTGTAGTTGATTCGTGAACATTGGCGGGTCAATTGTCTGTTCTGGCTTTAGGGTTTATGAATGAGATAGGATTAATAGGGGCATCAGAATGGGCTCTGGGGTTGTAATTAAGGTTCTGCTTTCTCTCCCGTAGCACATCACCCTGTCCCAAGCCTGGGAATGTGGTTTCTCTTTCAGTATTTGTTAGGAGTTCTGATGGTTTTTGGCAGGTTTCTTTAGCTATACCTGGCCTGGGAGTGAATCTTTCCCTTCTACCCCATGCAGGACCACAAAAAGACAATGGCACATACCAATTACCGTTCTAAAAAAATCAGTCTCATTTAACCCTTGTCTGTGATCTGGGCCAAAGCCAGGCTGCACTGGCCTTGTTCAGGCCAGCCAAGCCACACTCGAGATGGTGCACACCTTCTCTCAGCTTCTTGCCTTTGCACACCCTTATTTCTTGGTGCTGTGCCCATAGGTGTGGCATTGCTGGCTGGGGTCAGACTGGCACAGGAGGCAGGGTTGCTGGAGGTAGGATCTAATGGTGGTTTCACTTTCTGTTGTCAATCAAACACTAGCTCTATTTGGGTCTCTGTACTCTCCTTTAATGTCATTTCATCAAGCAACATAGCATGGTGAGTAAGAGCTCAGGCTCTGGGGTTTGGATCCTCTCTTTATTAGCTGTAATGCCTTGGCAGTCACTTAATATTTCTGAGTCTGGGTTTCCACCTTCATTAGGCTCTCAGGAAGAATAAATGAGATCATCAGTGTAAAGAGCCTAGCTCATATGCCAGCATACTCAGTCAGTGTGAGCTGTGTTTGTTGTCATTCTTATCCTCCACCTCAGCAGGAAGGAAGAGCTCCTTGTATCCTTGTGTCATCTCCTCCTTGTGGCACCTCTCACCCGAAGTGATGTGGAGGACCCTTAATTAGAATCCCCCTTGCCTGTCCCTGTGAGAAGGCTGCAGTCCCACCCTCTCTCGGGGTATGTCTGGAAGGGGGCCCACCGTGACGCCTGGCCTTTCTTCAGCTCCACCTGAGCATCGGAGCCAGGGCTGTGCAGCACTTGGAGTCCCTGCTCAGTGGTGATTTGTTTGTGAGGAACAGTTGCCTGCTCAACCTACCTGAAGCCAAGAGGAGAAATTTATTACTGGGATGCCAGGATGTCCCATGGACCCCGAGGGCAGGAAGTATAGCTGATCTGGAACCAGGAGTTGGGAAGTTAGGAACCAGGTTGTGTGCACTGGGGCTGCTGGGGTCTCCTCTCGCTTGTCTCCACAGACTAGCTTTCGGCCTTAGCGTGCGCAGCAGGAGGAAGGCCGCCCAAACCCAGTTCTGAAAAACTCCTCGGGTTCAGTGCCCGGCCTTCCAGCATCAATGAACAACCTCATTCGTGTACAAATTATGGATCCCCTGAAGAGAAGCTGGTTGGCCCTGCTAGGCCAGATGCCCACGCTTGTCCATGCAGTGAGGAAGCAGGGCTGCGGTGGGGTGGGCATGGCTGACCTCACACACGGGAGCAGGCAGGTCCCAGAAGGAGTATAGGGACAGGTCAGTCACCTTCACACATGTCATATCTCCTGGTGGATAAAAGCCTCTTCCTTTCTCCCATGGCCAGCTCTGCCAGGCGTATGCAGACTGAAGCTGTTAGGTCACCTGGGTTTGCCAGAATAGACAGCCTCCCACATCGCAGTCCAAGAGCGCCTCATAAAATCCTCTGGGTGTCCCAGGTCTGTCGACTACATGAAGCAGTGTTTCCCGAAGAGGGGTAGTTCCTACATGCAGGTGATGTGAGAGATGGTTTTAGGTGATACAGTAAGAAAACTTTTTGTACTGATAATTATATATTTCACTTGGAAAACTTATACAGGATCAAACCCACACTTCCACAACTGTTACATATAAAATTTTGCATTTATATTACATGTCAGTAAAAATGAGTTTATGTAAACATTTTAAATAGTATGGATTTGAGGAAAAAAGTGAAGGTGGTATGTGATTGAGTGAAGTTAGGAAATAGTGAGTGGTGGACCAGGGATTTTTACCTGAGAGCCCAGGGAAATCTTCAGGAGGTCTGTGGGTCTGTTGAGATTGTAGGCAACATTTTGAGGTTATTTACTTTGACTTTTTTCCTGGAGTGTAGGTCTTAGCTTGGTTTAAAAAGGTACTGTCCATTGTAACTTTTTCTGGGTTATTTTTTTGAAAATGCCATTTCCTCTGCCAGAAATTTTTATGTATCAGTTCCAGGGGAACCCATTCCATGCAGGAAAACTTGTCTTTTCACAAACATTTAGGTGACTACAAGCAGGTGATTCTTGGGCCTTGCCTTGAGTAATGCTGCTTAAAAAAGCGCTGGCCCAGTATATTTAGGACTGTTGTACATACTGGTAAAGCTTTCTTGTCAAGAGTTTTTGGACTTTATGGACAAAAGGTTGCTGGATAAATTTATGTCTTTTGAATGGATGTTGATCTCTGCATGTTCATAAAGGCTATAACAGTGAATGTTTTTAAAGCAATTGCAGTGTGCCAGACACAACTTGTGTGCTCTTTCTCATTCTTCCCCAGAATGTTACAAAGTGGCATCTATTCCTAGTTGCAGGTGAGGAAGCCCAGACTTAGGAGTGACTAGGTAGGAGAACTGGGAGAGAGGACTAGCCTTCTGCCCTGGGTCTAGGCAGAAGTTGTGATCTGGGAAGGCAATGCCACATAGTGGTGGGACTCAGGTAGCCGCTGCACTACTAGGAAAGGCAGGATGCCAGGAAGGAGGGCTCCTTGAGTGGAGCTTGGGGCCAGATGGCAGAGTTCCCTCATAGTATTTTTTAATTTTCCATTTATTTTCTGTGTCTTAACTCCGTTACGTTGGAGCAAGGGAAAAGAGTATGAATTGCTCATCCACGGGCTCATCCAGAGTAGTTGAGGGGATGCAGCCCTCCACTCCACTCCCAGCTAGCTTGATGTTGGTAGTGGCAACTGGCAGACTGCTAAGGCAGAGTTCTTACCTAGGGATGCACGGACTGCCTCACATAGGTGAGGAGGATTCTTAGATGCCCTGTTGCGAACTTTGCATTTTTGTGCATTTGTGCCTATGCCTGCAAGCGCACCCATGCATTTTTATGGGTAGTGGACTCTGTGGCTTCCTCTGCATTCTCTGAGCCATCTGTAACCCTGAACAGATGCCTCAGTACAAGGGAGATGTTCATCGTTGGACTATGGCTGGCAGGTCTAGGACCTTGCTTCTTAAAGTGTGGTTCCTGGACCAGCAGCATCAGCACTGTCTGGAAATTTGTTAGAAATACAAAATCCTGGGCTCTGCCTGGTGCTTGCAGAATTGGAATTGGCATTTTAGCAAGATACCCAGGTGATTTGTATGAACATTAACATTTGAGAAGCACTGGGTAACCATCTTCATCTGATAAGTCAATTTCCAAGCCAATTCTGTTCTAGGAGGGATTTTCACGAAAAGCTGTATTTTCATGTAATCTTCTTCAGAAAACAAGGTGCCCCTAAGTGTAGTATTTCTCATCTTTGTCCTCTGCTTATCAGGTCTTCAACTGATTATAAGTTGAGTTAAATCTTGATAAAGGGACTTGTGACCTACATTCATTGATTCACATGAGCTTTTAGGTTGGCCATAAAGTGTCCTATGACCCAACCCTTTGAAGGAAATAAAAAGTTGGAGATCAATGATTAATCTGCTAACTAACTCCATTCCTCATAAGGACTTTCTTCTGAGAGGATCATCATGAACTTTAAGAAAGTTATTCCACTGACTTCGCAGCTTGTTTTGGTTATCTTGGCAAGGTCTTTGCTGATCCATTTTCTTCCCTTTCTTCCCTTTTTCCCAGAGTTGGCTCACTCTTCATCTTTCTGTTGAATTGTCAACCGTAGGCCAGTTTAGTCATACATTTGCCCTAAGAGTTAGTTTGCTTGATGGCTCATGCTCACAGTTAATAAATGCAGCCAGCTGGATGTACATGCATCTTGAGTTTTGTGAGTGTGTGTTTTCTGGTGATACCCGTACTGGAACCTGTTCATCTCCAGAGGCTATCTTCATTTGGCTGTATATTGATCTGGCAGCTCCTCCAGTCAGTGCTGAACTTTAGCCCACTGTTGAACATTAACTCTTGGGGTGTGTTGGTGAAACAATGCAGAGTTGAATCTTAGTATAATTCCTTTGTAGCGAACAAATATAATATGGTACCCGGGGGGGGTGTGTGTGTGTGTGTGTGTGTGTATGTGTGTGTGTGTAGTTGACACATGTCATAGGTAAAATTCATCCTAAATTATGATAAGGCATATGAACTCTTCTTGTGTGTACTTTTTTCCCCCTGTCCTCATCTGGAGCCTTGCCACTATATAGGTTATGTGATCGTCTCCCAGCAGACTGGAGTTCTTGAAGTTTGAGCCCCACAATATTCACTGCTGTACGTTTAACCTCTAGCAGGATGCCTGGCAAAGGGGCAAACAGTCAGTAAATACTTGTTGAAATGACTGTTGGATTAACCACCTTTACTGTGGTGGTTCTCAGCTGAGCCCCCATGTCTTGGAATGCTGATGATGGTAATAGCAGCTATCATTGACTGAGTGTTCTCCATGAGGTAAGGACTGTGCTGGTCACTTTAAATACATTCTGTCATTTAATTCTCTCAACAACTTTATGGGACGGGGGGTATCACTGTTCCCACTTCTCTGCTAAGGGAACTTATAAAATAACTTGGTTAGCGTCATTTAGCTGCTGAGGATGGAACAGGGAATGGACTCCAGGTCACCTTCGAAGCTTGTGCTAAACACATGAGCATTTAACTCTGTTCAGATGAGGACACTGAGCAGTAGAAAACGATGAGGTGTATGGGGCCATGGCTGCTGTTCGTTTGTCTCCTTTAAAATGATGAGCAGGTGCAGATATAAAATATTGGCCTCCGTAGTGCCTGGTGGAAGTCGACACTGAGCTGCTCCCCTTCATGGTTTCTCCTCTTCCTCCCTTCAGAACGAAAGCCACAGACAGCTGAGACCCCAGTTCTCTCATTCATTGTTCATCCTAATGCCTGGTTGTAGGGATTCTATGACCTTAGACACCATTCCAGGTTTTTGGAATAAATTGTCACCCTGCTGTTATTTCATGTTAGTGGCAAACCAATCTCAAAGTGCTGGTGATAAGCAAGTATTGTGGGAAAAAAAATCCTGTTTCCTTTATTAAGATATAGGACTGAGAGTCTGATTTGAAATTTTTTTTTACATTATACTAAAAATTCGTACCCTGCAGTCTTTAATGTGAATGTCGTAGAGTGTGTGTTGACAAGTATTTGACAGCAATTATTGCTTGTGACAGCTTATAGATTGCTGATGGTTCTTTAACTGCTGATTGCAGTGTCTCCTTAGGTCAATTCCCTCTTCTACTGCTTTGGGCAAAATGATTTATTTTCATTGTAAGGCCTGTCATGGCTGAATTTTCGCTTTTTAACAGTGGGCATCTTATTTGTAACCCTGCAAAGATCTTTTCTTTCAGTGATTTCTAGATAAATAGCAAAACAATGAAAGAGTATTGTAAGTCATTTGCAGACCATTTAACTTACGTTCCTGTGGTTCTAGGCTGGGTATGATTCAGACACATTTTAGGACAAACTCTAAGGTTAGTTTCATATCACTTTTTTTTGTTGTTTTTGTAGGTTTCAAAGTGTTTTTGATATACGTTGCTTGCGGTTCCTTTCCCTTTTCTCTCTGTGTCTTAGTGTTCTGGGGTGGTTCCTGTGATCCAGGTTCCTGAGAGTATGTGTTACTGCTTCTTGAGCAGGACTCAGTCTGTCTGTTGATCCCTGCATTTGGCAAAAATAAGATATTTAAAAGTCCCTAGGAAGTTAGATACAGCTTAGGAAGCACAGTTTCTGAGGATTGCCCTTACCAAACACCTCGCCTTGATTTTCTTCGGCAGGAGAGAGCTGGAAAGTGTGTGGGCTTGGAGGCCCCAGTACCTGCTGTTTAGCTGACATTCTGCAGGGCTGTAGCCCTAGCATCAGCAGCTGTATAAGCTCCAGGATGGGTGTCCTGGCAGGAGAGCCAGACAGGTGATTTGTTAAATTATTACCCATGTGCAGCTTCTGGCCTCTGGTGCCAGGCAGCATGGAGCTCGGCAGGATTAAAAGAGGCTGATTACATAGCCAGCATAGGTGGGAGGTGAGACTGCTGGCTGCCACCGTGCTTAACTGTCAGACACCCACATAAAATAGTCTCAGCATCCGTATCTCTGTGGGATTTCAGTGCCTGGAAAAAATAGAGCCAAGAACAATGCATTGACAACTGAGCTGACCTTTGAACAAAGCAGGGGTTAGGGCTGGTGACCCCCTGTGCAGTCAAAAATCTGCATATAAATCTTGAATCCCCCAAAATTTAGTCATCTCTTAGTATCAGGGTGGGGGATTGGTTCCAGCACCCATGCAGATACCAAAATCTGCAGATGTTCAAGTGCCCTATATAAAATGGTATAGATCAATGAATAAAGTCAACCCTCCTCATTTGCTGACTCCCAACGGTGAATCGAAAACAATACAGGTTTTCATTGAAAAAAACCTGCATATAAGTGGAACCATACAGTCCAAACCATGTTGTTCAAGGGTCACCTGTAATAGGATTTCCCAGGAGGTCTTATTGACAGGACAGGGCATCAAGAGTACCAGAGTAGGGGCTAGGCTTTCAGCAAAATATTTTGAATTGTGGGATTTGGATGGATAGGGCATATTTAAATATTTATTGAGGGTCTTTTGCCCTCTGCTACTCCAGGCAGAAAATAAAGTACCTGTAACAATATCTAGCACATAGTACATACTCTATACTAGTAGTAACTGTGCTTTATTACGAACCACTACCACCACCACCATTGTCGTTATTGAACAGGGAGGGGTCAGTCCGGAGGAACAGGTAGTTGGGAGCTCTCTCTGGAGGCAGCCATGCGGACCTTCCAGCTGCTGCCAGAGGGGTTGGGAGGTCTCATGCCATGCCCCTCCTGCTGGCAGCGGGCATGGGGATGGGGATATGGAAACTTAGATGGGGAGGACCCTGAAAACTGGCCCCTCCCCACTGGCCAACCTAGGGGGGGGGCCTAGGTCAACAGCTTCTTCCTGGAGACCTCCTGGGCTTCACCCCTCTGCCTGCAGACCACCTGAAGTTCAAAGGGTCCTTATTTTTCTATTGTAATTCCTTAGAAGGATGGTAAATTCCTTCTGGGACATTCAGGACATCCATCCTTCCTCCCTCCCTCCCTCCCTCCCTCCCTCCCTTCTCTCCCCCTCCCCCCCTCTCTCTCAATTGGCAACACTGACTGCAGGTCAAAACAACAAGTAGTTAGGAACTAATATTCTAAAAAGGCCTTTCTGTCGTGCAGAGATTCCAGAGTAGACAGGAGGAAACTTCTGGAGCCAGAAAGTGTCAGTTAGAGGTGTCCTTGATGGAATCGGTGCTCAGAACACTGATTCTCGTGACAATGTTGCTTTTCCTCCTGCAGTTGGCTGGCCTGGAACTTGTGTAGAGTTATGTACAGGATGCTTGTGGGTATTCAGTTCCAGTGGTCAAGCAGAGATGATGTACAGGAAGCAGAGTCAGAAGACCTAGATTTTGTTATTGATTTGTTAGTTAATCCAGGGAAATTTATGGTTTTGTTCCATGTGTTCATTTGTAAATTAGAATAACTTTCTGGCTCACAAGGTTATTAAGGACCAATGTGACATTGTTGAATTTGGGGATGATTTGTAGAGGAAGGGGGTAGATATTTGCTCAGATTGCAGTTCGTGGGTTTGAAACTTATGCTTCCTCTGCCCATTATCACAGGGGAATGGGGGATGCGTCCTAGGTCAGACTCCAGATCACGGAAGGTCAGCTCTGCAGCCGTCACAGTAGGGCTTGCATCCGGGCCCTCCGTGAGGCACCCACCTAATTAGCTCACTTAATTCTCCCCACAGTTCCATAATGTAGGAATTGTTATACCCATTTTGCAGAGCAGGAAATTGAAGTTGAGAGAGAAGTAATTTATTCAAAGTTCTGTGGTTTCATTCAGTCATTAAATAACCATTTAGTGAATTTCCACTGTGTGCCGGGCACCAGGATATCAGTGAGCACCAGACTCAGGTTGTCAGTGGGATAGTCAGGATTCACCCCACCATTGTTTGGTTCCAAGGCCCATGTCTTGTCGCCACACCATGCTCTCTTTCACCGTACTCTCGTGGTGAAGGGACAGGGGGGCCTTCTCCCTTGTGGAGGCCCCTGGGGTACGGTGATTTCCCTGGGTCCCTGGCCTCACAGCGGGGTGTTCTGCAGTTCTCAACACGAAGGCCCAGGGCAGTCCATTATCCTCTGTGCCTGTTTCCAGCAAGCCCCTTTGCCACTCACTGTTTCAAATGCCAAGACGTGAAAAATTTTAAATACTTGATTAAAAACCTGGCTTACATGTTAGGCATTTCCTTGCTTTTAAAAACATAAGCCAATTTTTTTTCTTGATGACTCAGGCCTGTCATTATGCTCTTCATTGATGTGCCATATAATTTTGAGTCTGCACTTTCAGTTTTCCATTTTCTTCCCCTCAGTGTGTCAGTTGTCATTTCACCTGCTGTCACTGAGATTGTGACTAACTGCCTTTTACTTCCTTTGCATTGTTTTTTTCC
Source organism: Pteronotus mesoamericanus (assembly GCF_021234165.1). NCBI lineage: Eukaryota > Metazoa > Chordata > Mammalia > Chiroptera > Mormoopidae > Pteronotus > Pteronotus mesoamericanus. Next base: position 20,696,684 of record NW_026555084.1, on the reverse strand, counting down.
TAATCTGCTGAGCTTCTGGGTTTTTAATTCTGGGTGTTTTTTTTTGTTTTGTTTTTAAATGTAAAAAGCAGGAAATTGCTGGGTAAGACCCAAAGAATAAGAGATGGTGGCTTTGTGACAGCCGTCTCTGGAGCTGATGTCTGTGGTTGGTGGCAGTGTGGTCCTGTGTCCTGTGGTCATGGTCTTGCCTAAACCCTGGCCTCTGCTGGAAGGATTGAGAGCTCAGGCTCTGGAGTGCAATGTGCCTGCTTCAGATCCTGGCTCCACCACATATTAGTTTGGGATCTGAGTCAACTTAACATCTCTAAGCCAAAGTTTTCTTATCCTGGCACAGCAAGCCCTCCATAAATGACACCCTTTATTATTAATGGTGATAGTAGAGTTTGTGGTGTTGGAAGTGGAGATTGAGCAAGCATGACCAGTGATAGTTTTCAGGTAACTGTGGAGTATGGTTTAATAGCATGGGCTTTAGGGCCAGGAAAACCTGGGGGTTCACTCCTTTCCATTCACCAGCTGTGAGACCCGTAATAGAAAGATCTATCTATCTATCTATCTATCTATCTATCTATCTATCTATCTATCTATCTATATACACATACACAGTAGAGATTAATAGCGTGGGTTCCTGAGTTAATGTGGGGAGTCCATTTTTGGCTCTGCCACTTATACTCTGGGTGACCCAATTCTACAATCTCCTTCTGGGTTCTTGTCTCCAAAATGATGGTGGTAATTGGACTTACCTCTCAGAATTGTTGGGGGGATTAGCTTAATGCATATATAAATGTTTCAAACAGTGGCTGGCACGTGTCAGTGCTCAGTGTCTGCTATTACCAGGTCCTGATTCCCCTGACATCCAAGAAGTGTCAGTGCCACTTTTCTTTAAATGTTGTTGTTTATAGCCTCCATCCCAGCACCATAATTCAGTTCAAGGTCACTCTTGCTGGTCTTTGTTCCCTTGGCTTTTCTTAGACTACCAAGCATTGAAATGGTATTAGTAGATGGTTTATTCCGTGAACAATTACACAAACTGTATTCTGGGGGAATAGATGCTTTTTGCTTGGTAATGTTTCTTCATGGGGAAGAATTACCTCCTTATTGCCAGAGTCCTTGACCTGAAACTCCCTGAGAGCACCTGGTGGGTTGTGTGAAATGCTGGAGATACTCAGCAGACAAGTACTTGTTAAAAATGGAAAGGGTTGTCCTCTTTGACATCTCCACCTTTTGTTAAGGAGACAATTTTGAGTGTATTTTAATGGAAGAGTTATTCCTGCATTATGCACTATTCTACTTTAACTCATTTAATTTTTTACAGTCACCATCTTTTCTTGGTAGTTTTGTAGCATATGCACCATAAAATGAGTGACTATGAATTAAGATTATTTTACTCTCTTTTTGTTTCTTTTAAGCTCACAGATAGGTGGTAAACTAGGGTCCTTCCTGGCCAGTTCTAAAATGGTTCAGAAAATGAAAATAAAAAGAAAAGGCATTGATGAGGACCTTAACATATATATGTTATTCTTTTTCCCAAAGGTTTTTGTGTTGGCATGAGTTTGCTTTCTCTATCCTGATTATTAGTTGTAACTAAAGTATGGGGATAATTTACGAAGAAACATTCTGCATTCATGTGCTGGCAAGTGTGATTGACAGTTGCTGTGAGACTGGGGATGGTCTGATTTCACAAGGACTTGTCCCGTGGGGGATTATCTCTGTGTTTCTGTGGGTTGGCAATACCTCAGCACTCTCAGGGAGAGGTGCCACCTGGCTCTTGTGTGCAGTTGCCCGAATCTGGTCTTTGCTTTTCCCACCAAGACTTGGACTGGTGTGCTAGGTGATTGTGACAGAGAGCAGGCGCCTCTCATTCATCCACCAGCCTGACTCGTCCTCAGCCCAAACCTGCTCGTACTAATGCATTTCTGCTTTACTTACCTAGTGCTTCTGTGCTCATGGTTCCCACTATTGGGGTGTTATTGGAAGTAGGCCAGTGTGTTCAAGAGAAGGGCAAACTTTAATTATATAGGGTAGTAAATGCTGGTCAGATAGATGTGAGCTTTTGTTGAGTGAGGGAAAGGCTAGTCATGATAAGGAGGGGAGGAGGCTCTGAGCGTCCTCTAAGCTTTTTTGCCATCTAGATTTCCTTGGTTGAAACCCCGTAGGAGGGAGAAAGAAGGCTGTATACCATCTTCCTCCCTGTGAAGAACTTGACCAGGAAGACCCTATGTCCTTCCTGGGTCACACCTGCTATCTCAGCATGATTATTAATAAAGCCCCTTTTCTCAAAACTGCCCGAGTTTGGATATGGTCACCCTATGTATGGATCACATCAGGTTTCTTTGAAACCTTTGTTAGTAGGAATGAACATGAGCTTCCAGTGGTGTTTTTTCCCAGCAGATCATAGTAAGAGCAAGGCTACCTCCTTGTCCACCCAAATCAGGAAGATGGGATGGTTCTGTAAGTGGTTGTCACAAGTTCCATCCTTATTAACTTCAAAAAGCTACAGATCTGCAGAGGAAAGGACACTTTAGACCACTGAAAGAGTTGCAATAACCACCATTGTGGGAAAGAGGTGTAATAATGTTGTAATTGTGATATCTCCTTGGTTACTTGCCACCCGGATTAAAAAAGCAAAGCCAAGGCTATATGGTTAAAATCAGCTGTGATAATTAGGAAGAGTATAAAACCAAAAGGAAATGAATGGTGGACTTACCCATTGTCACCCAACCAAGCAGATGAATGGTGAATCCGGAGTGGGGGCCCAGGTGTGTTTGGTTCTCTTCACTGCCCCTTGCTGTCTGCCATTGGCCTAGAGTTTTCATTTTGTGGCACTGATACAGTTTTATCCTCATCACACGGGATGAAACTGATTCAGAGCATGACCCACTGTTTCCAGTATCTGCAGGTAGGAAGTGGCAGAGGTGACATTCGAGCTCAGGGCTTTATACATTTGTTACCTTGGAGAGAGAGGAATGATGAATGTTTTCGGCCCAATGAGCATAGTAGAAAGGGGCAACTGGTATTAGGATACATCGGTACAGGGCAGACTGTGAGTTAAGTCATTTCCCTAGAATGTTGGCCAACCTTCAGGATCACAGCACGTGGGGATGTTATTCATGTTCAATAAATGTCAAACAGCATCCACAGATTTATGGGTTTGTTAATCCAGAGAAGCTGCTATTAGTAGGGTTTTCTGCAGGCCCAGAATTGCTTGTATTTTTTTGAACAATTTTAATAAAACAGCTCATTACTATCAAGTATGGTTTAAATATCTGGCTGAGAAAAGCAAGGTATTTTCTGTATCTTTTAATTAGTGCCAGTGAGAGCGACTATGGCAATGATGAAAAATTATTTTATGGTGATAATGAATTATGGTAGAAGGTAGAAAGGGCAGGTGAAGGATTTCTAAAACCCCAAAATTTCCCATTTGTGTTAAACTTCCACAAGTTTGAGATGTTTCTGAGAGTGTGTTGAAGGAGTCACTATATTTTTTCATAATTGTGACGACCTGTGAGTCAAGGCCTGATTTTTTTGTTACTAAAAGATCTGATGAACTCAGTCTTTTAAATTAATATAGCTGTTCAGGTGGATTTAAAAAAAAATCAACCTTCAGAAATATTACTGATAATACAAGCTGGCACTGGGACTGACTGACCAGACCAGCATTGGTTTGTATGTTTTTCTCCCGAACAGTTTTTGTGGAAGTCAGAGCGAGAGAGCGAGCGAGAGAGAGACACACACACAGACAGGCAGAGAGAGAGTGAGAGAGAGAGAGAGTGAGAGAGAGAGAAAGAGACCCCCCCCCCACCAAAATCCTCTCTGGGAATCAAATTCATTTGCTGTAACAAACACTTTGACCATGTGATTAGTCATCCATCTAGACCACTCCATGCTTAACCTCTCTCAGTTTGTATCATTTCCCTTGATATCTGTTTCTACCCACGTGCCTGCTCTCAGATTTCCATAGCTATATCAAAATATGTGTGAGGTTTGTTTTTTCAGACAGGCACATGTGACCTTGTGGATATGCTCCTTTCATTATAAAGTTGTACACAAATTGCCCTGAGTACAAATCATAATAGCACCTACCTTGGAGGGGGGGCGGTGAGGATTAAAGATGGTAATCTACACAACATTCCTATCATAAAGCCTGGCACACACATAGGTACCACGCCTGTCGTTTCTCTCTCTTCCTGGCTTTCTGTGGCTCCCTGCTTTGCTCTCCCCACCTTGTTGAAACTGCTCTCTCATGGGACCCTCTGATTACATAGGAACCAATCCAAATGCTTCATCTTAGCCAGTTGATGTCTCTTTGCTCCTGCTGGTCCTGAATACTCCATCTGACCCAGAAACATTGCTTTTTTGGCTCTCATGGCAATGCATTACCCTGATTCTCTGCCTACCTCTCTGGCCTTTCCTCATTGCTTTTCATTTGTTCTTTAGTCTCTTTCTCTGTTGTCCAAAGAAGACAATCTCTGAGTTTCTGTGCTAAGTGTCCTTAGCCATCTTATTTACTTCTGTGGATGATGTTCAGGTGTTCACCTCTGGCCTGACTTATGTTCTGAGGTGCCATGCATCCAGTTCCAACTGCCTGACTAGCATCTCTGCCTGGGTATCTACTGGCAGCTGAGATTCAACATATCTCTAATGCAAGCCACCCTCCCTTTCCTTCTGCAAATTGCATCCACCTTCTCCTACCCCTGGGGTCTTTGTAAGGTGCAGCTCTTCTCTCACCACTTCCTTTCAGACAGGCACATGTGACCTTGACATTATCTTTGCTGCTTTGTCTTTCTCTGTCTCTCATCCATTCAGTAGCAATTGCCCATGGATCAGACCCTGGTGATGCCCTTTGTGTCTGCTCTTTCCCCCGCCTCCCTACTACTAACTGCATAGGTGTTCCTACTACCAGCACCCATAGCGCCCAACTGACTCTTACAATGGCTTCTAACAGTAGTTCTCACCTCCTATGTTTGTACATCTTGATCCAGACATATTGTTTCTTAATTAATCCTTGTAAAGCACGAGTTTGGACATAGCACATACATGCCCAAGTTCTTGCTTGTTTTACTGTTGTGCAGGAAATTATTAAGACATACCAAAAGCTTACACCTGTCCTTTGGTATTCCCTGTCAGCTGGCACAAGGGATGAAGTTTTTCAGGCTATTGTTCTGATGGGCATAGGTAATAGTCAATTTTTGGTGTAACCTCTGTGGTCCACTGGTGAGGTGAAATGGCAGTTTTCATTTAATAGTGATACATTGAGTCCTCCCCAATTTATATGTTGAATTTATTTCGCAATGTGACTCTATTTGATTGGGACCTATGTGGAGGTAATTAAGGTTAAATGGGATCATAAGAATGGGATTAGATAGGATTAGTGTCCTTGTAAGAAAAGACTTCAGAGAGCTCTCTCCCCGTTTGCACGTGCACAGAGAAGAGGCCTTGTCCTACGTACTTGTTGATGTGAGAACACAGCAAGAAGGCAGCCATCTACAAGCCAGGAAGGGGGCTCTCTCCAGAGCCCAATCATGCTAGCACCCTGATCTTAGACTGCTAGTCTGCAGTACTGTGAGAAACAAATATTGTTGTTTAAGCCGCACAGTCTATGGTATGTTTATTGATTTCTTTATTTTAGAGAGAGAATGAGGGGGATGGGCACAAGATGGGGGTAGGGGAGAGACAAAGACAGGAAGACAAAGACAAGACAGGAAAGAGGGAGAGAAACATCGATGTGGGAGAGAAACATCGTTTGGTTGCCTCCTGTCCATATCCCAACTGGGGACCGAACCTGCAACCTAGGTATGTACCCTGACCGGGAATTGAACCCCCAGCCTTTTGGTGTACGGGACAATGCTCTAACCAACTGAACCACCCAGCCAGGCCGTTCTGTGGTATTTTGTTATGGCAGCCTGGGCTCACTAACAGAAACAACAGATATTTTTTTTATATCTTTTCTGTGCCATGCATGGGGTGCATATGACCCCTCCTGCTATGCAGTTTAGGTAAATCCTCTTATCCTTAACCCGACATCTGACAACTTCTAATCAAAATATACTGAGCACCCATTAAGAGCAAGACACTGTGTTGAACATTGGGTTTACAAAGATGACAAAGGGCTCAGAGCCTAAACAGAAAGAAAGATTATTGTGATTTAATGGGAGTTGAGTCTGGTAACATGTTCAAGTTACATATATATAGCTGGAGTGATGATTCCAGACAAAGAATGTAAGTAATGCTTGAAGTCATAAATAGATATTAAAAGAGAAATAGATTATAATGTTAGTCATCTTTAGTTCAACACATTTTCCCAGTTTTTGTTTTTTATGAAAGCAAAATGTAAAAAATACCTGTACCTTGCAGAAAAATTTGAAAAGTACAGAAAATTGTAAAGAATTAGGAAGAAAGACACTCAATTCCACCACAAAGAGAGAGCTTCTATCATCTTTTTTAATGTTATTTTTAATGTCTGTATGATTTCCACTTTATGGATATAATACAATTTCCTTATCTAATCTCTTAACTTTAAACATTTGCAGTATTTCCATTCTTAATTTTTCTTGCTATTTTAAAGAACTTGATGGATAATTCCATGCATAAACCTTCCTATCTATTTAAACTTTTAAACTCTGAACAGACTCCTTGAGAAGGATTTACTTAGTCAAAGGACATAAATATTGTTCAGAGCACTGGGGTCTTCCTACCAAAAACAGACATTTGTGGAGTCTTTTCTGTGTGAACAAGTGACACTTTGCTTGGCTTTTGTATTCGGGTGCTGGGGCCAGGGACACTGAGTTGTGGATGAGATGTGGCCTTATGGAGTTTGAGGGTCTACCAAGGGAGACATACCCGTGTCGTGGAAGTGCTGAAGACCTTTTATTTCGTAAGTGGTTAACATTTTCTGAAATGACATGAAAAAATTTAAACGAGCTCTTGAAAATATCTTGACCGAGGCATTGTAAAGTTTTCTGGGGTTCCGGGGCCATCTTAAGACTCATAACTAGGTCATCTTTTGGCAAGGAGGAAACATGCTCATAGGTAACAAGTGATGTTCAGTTTTTAAAACTAGGCTTGTGTGTACTATAAGGCTTCTCTGAGGAAGTTTAAATAAGTGGACAAAAAATTGCGAGCATGGTAATTTATTTCCTTTAGCCACATACCCTTGTTTCTCAAAGAGATTTTGCCAAGAGAGGCTTCTTTTAAACTATTTAAAATGTAAGTTTAACATATATCCAGAAGAGTACACAGCTCAGAATGCACGGCTAGATAAATTATCACAAAGTGAACACATCTATCTAATCATTACTCAGGCCAAGAAATAAAACCATAAAGCTCCCTTCTTATCTCCACCCATTCGTCCTCTCTTAAGGTAACCGCTGTTCCTGAGTTCCAGCTACCTAGATTTTGTCTGTTTATGCATTTGAGAATCATTTTTAATTTAAACTATATAAACCCCACCTAATCTACCTGTGTCTCTTATCTCCTGCTGTGTAACAAACCTTTGAGATTGAAGATGACATTAGTATTTATTTCTTGTGGCTCAGCACATTGGCTGTGTGCTTCCTTTGGGCTCTCCTGGGCTCATTCATGCAGGTGCCTTCGGGCTGGGATCTGGGCCTCTCCCCCTGTGGCCTTTCTTCCTGGGTGTCTTTATGGAAAGGCAGGCTCAGGACTGTGTTTCAAAAGGGCAAAGTTGGAAGCCTCAGTCCCTCTTGTGGCCTAGGCTTTTGAAATTCACACAGCATTAGTCTGGCCACATCATGCTGCCCAAAGCAAGTCACAAAGCCAGCCCAGATTCAAGGGAGTGGAGGAATATACTCCACCTCTGGGTGGGAGGAATGGCAAAGTCGCATAGCAGAGGAGCTCACATTAAAGATTTGTGGCCATTGAACAGTAGCACCCAACTAGTGCTATTGGTCCACATGTGAACACTGGTCGTTGTCAGAGCACAGAGGCCTGGGGCAGATCGGGATCAATTTTATCTTCATTTGACTAAGGGACTTGGATCAGAAATAGAAGTGCTTTTAGGGATTTACCTTTTTTTTGAACCAAGTTTGATATTTACCAAATCATTTTCTTTTTAACAATTTCATTGTTTGAAGCGGCCCTTGCTATCTCATGAAGTAATAGAGAGCTAAAATCTTTTACCAACATGAAAACTTCTGGAGTTTAACTGGTTGTTCTTAGAAACATTTTGTACCTTGAATCATCAGAGGTACGATTTATTGTATAGAGACCCCTTCCCTTTTCTTCTGGTCATAGACTCCCAGAGTCAGAGAGTATTCAGGAAACCTTATACCTTTAATTCCACGGTCCTGGAATCTTTATTAAAATGAAATACTCAAGGTAATATCAAGGCTGTTTGATAAAAGAAGAGGCTCTGATCTTCAAAAACAACCATTTGATGTATTACTAAATAGATGCCTAATGGGTGATTTCCTTTGAATTATTTCTTTCCCAGAAGTTGTGGATTTGATTTGGTAATTAGCCAGGAGTGGGCCCCCCTCAATGAACACAGAAAATCTTCAATGTCCTCATTGAACTTAGTGCTTTACATTAATTGATTTACAGGGCTTTGGGGGACTAAATTAGGTAACCTATGGTTAGCACATGGTATGTAAGAAAAGCTCAATAATGGATCACCGACACTATGAAGCAAGTAAGAGTAGCGTGCATTTAATTGAGCACTTGTTGTGATCCGTGCCCGTTAGTTGTGTTAACTCATACAATCCTCAAAAACCCCCCGACGATTAGTTCTGTTACTATACCCATTTTGCGGATCAGCAGACCAGGCACAGTGAATTAAATAATTCACAGAACTAGTAAATCGCAGAGCTGGGATTTCAATTCATGCATCTGAGCCCAGAGCCTTGGTATCCTTTCCTGCTTCTCTCAAGGATGGAATCTTCACATCTGTTGACGTGATGTCTGGATTATTAGAGAGCAAAGGCAGGATATCTGACCCTGTTCCATAGGCTCTGTTCTCCTCTATTGTTTAATTTCAGGGCCAGGCACTCTTGGCAGTGGTGAAGTCACTGGGCTTCTGAACTGTTTGTGCCAAGTTGCTGCCACTCTCAGTTAATGATCTCTTGGGGGTTTTAACTTCTCACTGAATCTAGGGTTCATTCTTCCCCTCTGAAGAGAGGAGCTGTATTCCTTGAAGCCCAACAGCTTTTCCCTCTGTGATGACCCAGTCCTATAAATCACTGACAACTTTAAAGAAACTTTCCTTTCTCCTAATGTTGGCATTCAATATAATCTGTAAGGCCTGAGCTGAATGCCCTGACCTGGGTATGTTTATTAGGCCACCTTCTCTCTTTTCTCTGGTTGGGGCTTCAGATGATAATGAGTTTATTAGGCATGAAACATATATAATTACCATGGATTTCCTTGGCATTAGTGGGTATTTCTGATTCATTCTTCCACCTCCCTCTTTCACTTATACGGAGTTTTTATTTTTTTGTTCCATACTCTTTCTTACTTTAAAGCTTATGCATAACTTAATTATTAGTGGGTATTTTGACACATCTTGAAGGCAAGACTAATTATTGCTCATTTTTTGCTTACCTCTTTCTGAATTTAGAAAAATTTTGGGTCAGATACCTTGCTGGGCATCTCACATACATTATTTGTTTTTTAAACAGGCTTGTGATGTCAGTATTAATGACCCCATTTTACAGATGCGGAACCTGGAGGAAGATCATGGAACTTGCCCTAGGTCAGGTAGTTGCTCAGGAATTTCTGATTTCAAAGCCTGTGCTTTTTCCTGTGTGACTTACTCCATGCTACATGTCCTTCAGACACCCAGACACCCTTTTAATCTCTTAAGAAACAAACTTGAAAACCAAAACAGTTTTGTATATAGTCTGTTATCTGGAACTTGCTGTAGTTAATGTTCTTTCTTTTCCACCTCATCCTCTTTCCATTTTCCCTTTGAGTTTCTGAGATGAAGTAATGAAATTTGGAGGCAAGAAGGCCTGGGATTAGGTTCTCTTTAAGTTACTTGGCAAGAGAAAACAAAAGAATAGACGTCATGAGAAACTTTCCCCCATTGTATCTCTAAAGTCTCAGAAGATACTCTGTTGGAAAGTTCAGTTCTTCCCAGGAGAGGAATTAAGGAAGGGAGGAAAGATCTTGGCGAAATTCTGTTTTTTTGCCCTCTCCTGCTGACCAACCTCAGTGCTTTGTGTATATTTCTCTGCATTCCTCTTCTACCACCTACCTTGCCGTTGCTCATACTAAAGATATATTTTTGATATGGTGTCTTGTTTCTCTGAGTTGTCACTTGACCTTCACTTTGAGGGTATCAGGAGACCTACATTTTAGGTTGCAGTGTCTCTCAGATCTGAGGGACTTGTGGCTGGTTGTCATGTTGTAGGATCGGTTTTGGAAGAAGAGGCAACTTTGGGATTATCTAGACTGAATCTATTTTATAGCCTAGGAAACCAAGACTCAGAGAAGTTAAGTTACAGGGTCATAGCTATAGAACTAGTTAGGGGCCAAGTTGAGATTGGAACCCAGAACTTATGACTCTTTGCCTTTGCTCTTTCTGTGGTATCATGACTGATAAAGTCCAGGTATTTACACCAGCATCTCCAGGGCATGTGTGGATGGGTGGGGGTATTAAGAAATCAACATCTTGGACTCCATCCCAGGCTATTAAATCAAAATCTCTGGAGGCGTAGCAAGGGATCTTCATTTTAACAGACACCTTGGTAATTTTTATATATCTTATCAGTTTCGATTTATATGAGTTTGGGATGATTTATTTGAGTTGACTATATATTTGAGCCTCGTTGCTCTTATGCTGTAATAAGAATTAATATTCATAGAGTTATCCCAAAAGCATTTTGGCCTAGTTGTAGGACCAAATCCTAGTCTAATGATGTTGGTAATAATGATGCTTATGGCAGCCTACGCCTCCCGAGGACCCACTGAGTCCTGCCAGGTGTGGTCTGAGCACCTTTGGGCACCTAGAACAGCCTGGTGTGTGGTAAGCACTTTGTAAGTGTTAGCTATAATAGCCTCATTTAATTCTCAAAACACCTCTTAGAAGGTTTTATTGTCTCTTTATAGAGACAATAAACTGATGTACAGGGAAGTCAAATAATTTCGCCCAAGTCACACAGTTGGCAAGCGTCAGAGCTGATATTTGAACTCAGTGTGTGGCTACCATTGAAACCTATGTGAGATAGTAGACATATGCACATGAAATATTCTTTCAGTAAATATTTAAATTTAAAGGATTTTTTTCATTAAAAGAATATTCCTCCATGTTTGGTGGATGTAGTCTGCTGAGACAGACGTAAGAGAAACCTCACACAGGTAAGTAATCGCTATTCTGATTTATTCAAAACAAAAAAGTTTGCAACATTCCTGAATGAACAAGCAGGTAAAAATAATTTGTTCAAAAGGGAAATGTTCTCATTTTTCAGTCTCTGTTTATGCAAGTGACATGGACAGGAAAGGGGAGAGTGGCAGCTGGCTGGAGTGCCAGACTCAGCTATTTCAAGTCCAAAGAGCTTAAAGACTGGAGGTTTTGGGAAAGCTTTGTGTGTTGTGCAGTTTTGTATTTTTTCTGCTTCTGGTTTTGTGACATTACTGGACCCAGAAATTTTGGGGTTTTATATATGGAGTCCCACCAGCTGCGCATGGACTGAAGTTACGCCCCATCCTTACCTACGCTCCCATAGGACATGGCGATGAGACCTACAATGCGTGACTCTTATTACTGATTTTATATGTTGTTCCAGCTGCCGTGGCTGAAAAATAAACTATCTCAAAATCTGCTGGTTTTAAAAGAGCATCAGTTTTACTCACCAATATGCAGTGTAGACAGGGCTCGTCATGGAAATCTTGTTTCTGCTCGACTTGGCATCAGTTGGGCTGACCTGAGGGATGGGTGCGGGAGTCATCTGACTCCTCTGCTCACTCATGTCTGGCATCTGGGCTGGGAGGACTAGAACAGCTGGGGGCGGGAGCAGCTGGTCAGCTCTTTATGGTGTCTCTCTGTATAGTTACTCCAGCATGGTGGCTTCACCTTCGTAAGGTAGCTCTGTGCTCCAAAGTCATTGGTCCATTGAGAGACGAGAGAGCACAGAGAGCGCACACCAGGCAGATGCTGCGTTGCCCTTTATGCCCCAGCCTCTGAAGTCATGCAGTATCTCCTCCGCCATGTTCTTTTGGTTGATGTCACTGCAGTTGCTCATCAAGTTCAAGGATAGGGGACATAGGCCCTATTGGTTGATGGAGGATGTCTGTGTCTTATTCGTGGTAAGAAAAACATGTGGGTTAGGCTGTATTGGTATGACCATCTGTGAAAAATATAATCTACCGTATGTGTTTATTCTGCTCTTGCTAAATCAGCTCATTCAGGAGCTGGGTGGTTTATTGAGTCCCTTTATCCTTATACTTAGTGTGATTTATGAATATTCAGATGTTAAATAGGCAAAATTTAAATAGTTTTTGAAATCTGAACTGACTCAGAGCCATGAATATATGATGGAGAGTGGCTGGCAAAATCATGGGGGAAGAATCCATAGGTAATTTTTTTTCTTTTAGGAGGGAACTGACCCTTAGTCTTTGTCCAGAGGCCTGGGCAATCTCACAAAGCACTTTAGTGACTGTAAGTTTTTTTGACTGTTGTTTATTGGGGCCTAAAATGTTCAAGCGGCTTGTGAACAAGACAGACATGGTTCTACTCTTATGAAACTCAGATTCACACAGAAAAGACAGTAAACAAACAAGTCAATGGATAAGCATTTCATATAGTTATAAGGTTCCTACATAGACAGATGTGGAGAGCCCAGGATAAGTAGTAGTTTCCATGATGTTGTTTGGGCTAGTTTAGTTAGTTGGCTCAAACAACCTCCCAGAGGTGGTATCCCAGGAGTTTAACTTAGCTGTCGTATTGGGGTTTGCGTGTAGGTACTCCATTCCTAAGCTGAGACAAAATTGTCAAGGAATAGCTAGGTAAGCATGGGCTTGTTCACAGCATCCTAGAATAATGGTTATATTAGCCACACCTTTAATACCTGCTCTACTTTTATTTTTCCCCTTCCTCCTCCAAAGAATGGTTCAACAGAGGAAATTTAGAACCATAAAAAAAGAAATACTGTTTTCACACAGTAGATAGCAAACACATGCAATGTATTTATTTTCCCTAAGACTGAAAGTGGGAAAAGACCTAAGAGATTTTTTAATAAATTTATGAAAACTGGATCTATAACACTTTATTTAGGGAAGTAAATAATGCTAGGATATGTCACTCATCACTTAAGGACCTACAAGAGCCTCTGTGCTCCCTTCCGCCATCTTACCCCATCCATACAATAAATATTATTGCCTTCTTTGTGTCAGTCTCTGGGGCCCAAGGATAAAACAGTAATCAGGTTCCCTCCATTCATGGAGGCAGACACAAAGCAACTAGACAAAATAACTGTTAAGTCATAAAAATATTCAGGAAAGAAACTAATCATGGATGATGGGGAGGGAATCACTTGAGGTGAGGTGTTGAAGACGGTCTCTCAGGAGGTGACCACAGGCTTCAGTTAGGGTGCTAAGCCAGCTGTCTAGCCTGGACGATGTATTGGACCAAATCCAGGACATCACTGCCACCAAGTTTATGCTGTCTTTGAGGAAAGACTGGATGAGACTTCAGGGATGCTGTGGTTTCTGCATTGTATTCACTTCTTGTAAACTTGAAGCTTAGTAAGAACCCTTTGCCCTGGCTGGAGTGACCCAGGGAGACTACTCAGTGACACTGAACGAGGGCACGTCGGTAGAGCTCCTCCTCCTCTGAGCTCAGGTATGATGGAAACTATAGATTTCTTGGCTCTGCTTGCATCTTGTCCCATGAGTACTAGGGAGCAAAAGAAGTCAAAAACCTGACCTAATCCTGGCTTTCTATTTTGTTGGAGAGTAGTTGCTAAGTGACAGATCCCTCTGGCTGGAGCAAAAGAGATGGCCAACTGAAAAGGGTGAGGCAAGTAGAGTAGAGTAGTGTCTGAGTCCTGTTGAAGGATGACTTCGAGGAACAAAGAGAGAGAGAGAGAGAGAGAGAGAGAGAGATTGATTCATTTCTAGAGGGAGGTCTTGTTGCAGAATTTTCCACATTCATTCTGTCTGCCTCTCCCCTCCTCTCTGGCGACTCCTGCTTTTGGTTTTGGATTTCAGACTTTTGCTGTCGTGGTCGCAGCCTTGCTGACCTTCAGGCCTGGTGGGAATCATTGGGTCAAGGCGACCTGATGTGTGAGTGCATTTACCCTTATAAAACATTGTACAATTCTTCAAGGGGGAAAGAGCCTTTAAATGGGAACATTTGGTTCAGATTATTTTGATTTGTGTTAATGGGTTGGTTCCAAAGTCATGACTTGCTTTGGGAAATCTAATGGAGAACACTTGCAGGGTGTTATGTGTTTACTTTTTTCTTTTTCTTTAAGTGATATTTCCCCTGCATTCTTCTATGGTAACTTTTATTTATTCTGTAGATAACAGTGTGCAATGTTCGGGTGTGTCAGTCTGTGGGACAGAAGGTTTGTGGTCACATCCCTTTCCCCTTACCTATTAATAGCCTAACCTTGTACATACTTTGCATCATTTATGCCCTTGTGCTATGTGCTTCTGAGCAGAGCTGATTATTGGGTTAGTGTAGTTTATCCTGGGTGCAGTGCCCAGCATCAGAAATCTTTTTGATTAGGATAGAGTAAAATAAATTAAATCCTTTGTTTCTGGAAAGACTGGGAGAAAATGATGTCTGGAGGCCCTATGGGTAGGAAGCTGCTATTTTATCTGAAAACAGTAGTTAAGAGAATGGGATTTAGAATTTTGTCTTTGTTACCTACCAGTCCTATGACCCAGACAGGCTACTTAAACTTTGTGAGGCAAATTTCCTATGTAATGGGAATGACAATTTTCTCAAAATTCCATTCTGAGGATTGGATATCTGAGATAATATATGTAAAGGGCTTAGTACATAGTATAACTGTTTCCTAAATGGTAGCTATTATTGTTAACGATTGTTTTTTGTGTGGAGATTTCATAGATTATGTTAGAGATGATATATTCTGGCTGTGAAGAGTGGGTGAAACTGATAGAAATTATGTTCCTTCAAGAATCACATCAGTTAGATGAATTTCTTATAAAGACAAAGGGCTATGAGTCAAAGGTCCCCCCAAACCTTTGTTCTCCCAAGCCCCGGTCCACTGAATCCTGGCTGCTTCCTCTGCTGGCATATCTGCGTCAGAGGTCGATCTTCTTTATCTTTGATAACTTCTTGTACTTGCTTTCTGGGTTTCTTTCTGCATCTGGAGAAATTTACCATGAATATTCCCTACCTCCTGTAATCACCCTGGAGGTTTCCAAGACCTCTCCACACCTTGGATGATGTCGGATAGTTGGCTCTGGGACCCAGGCTTGCTCCCAAGTCTTGCTGGCGGCTTCTGCTGGCTTCCCGAGCATGCAGCTGGGGGTGGGGGGGAGAGTGTGATCACTCCTAGGATTCAAATTGAGGCCCCTCGCTCACTGGCATCTAAGTGGAGTTCAGGGGTGCAGGGAGATGGGTTCTCTGAAGCAAACACTGTGGGTTCATCGATGTAAAGATGGCACCTTTGATCCAGAGGACATGCTGTATCACCAGATTGTAATAATTATAATTATACCTGCTCTTCATGGAGTGCTTACTATATGTCAGATGAGCATGGTGTAGTAATTTATAATCCCTGTTTTTCCACTGAGGAAATTGAGGCTTTTGGTACTGAGATAGAGAGATAGATATCTATCTATCTATCTATCTATCTATAGATAGATAGATATATACACACACACACACACACATACATACATACATACTTGCTATAACTTGTTGATTTTTTTCCTGATGCCTAGAAAATTTCTTAGCATCAAATTTAGTATCAAAATTTCTTGATGTGTGAAGACATGCAGGATGGGTGTAGTGGGAAGAGTGTTATCAGGTTATAACCAGTTCCCCCTCCCCTCTTTCTTGTTGCCTTTCCCATTCTTTTGATTTGTTCAGGACCTTCTAAAGCCCCGTTTATAAGATCTGAGGCTTGGCCTGGAGAAAGTGACACTATTAAGATCCTGAGCTTTGGCTTCAGACATTCTCTGGGTTGAGTCTTGGGCCTGCCACTTGCCACTTAAGGGGCCTGGGGAAGTGGCAACTTCTTATGAGTCTCACTTTCCTTATCTGGGGTTGTTCACTGTCTTCAGCTATTGTGAGGGTCAAGTGCAATAGCACATGGTAACCCACCTGGTAAGTGTCATTACCGTGAGTTGGAAATTAGAGATCTTTTTATGTCATTCTTTTTCTGTCATTCTTGTTTGCCCTAAATGAGTTAGTGGTTTTAAATTTTTTTTTTTTTTTTTGAGGTGTTGTCACAGACTTTGTTGAGAATCTGATGAGTGGTCTGTCTGGACTCTTTCCCAAGAAAACTCACATTCACCCAAAATCATACTCAATTTCAGAGGGTTCGGGACCTTCTAAAGCTCCTTGTCTGTGAACTACATAGAAGGAGACTCTGTTAGACCACTGTCACTTACTTTGTGCAGGGCCTTCGTTATCTTCCCTCCAACGCCTGTGACCCATGGCTGGGGCCAGGGCAGGCAGAGGAGCCCTCCATGAGGAACGGAGGACTGGTGTTTCCTTCCCTTCCTCTGCTCCATTCATGAACAAGTAGCCTTCTGATTTCTTGGCTCTGGCATTGCTGCCCACAACAAGTACTGGCAGCGTCCTTCAGGAGCAGCAACTCTCCAGGGAGTTGCCAGGAAAGCAGGGAAAAATCAGTGTTTGTCTTCCTTGGCTGGGCTATTTCAGGGATGAGAGCTGGACGAAATGAGAGGGAGTGGCAGAGATTCTGGGATCCCAGGGATAACAAAGCTCCTGTGTATTGATGGCCTGCCCCATGCCAGGAAAGGTCCTTAGTGCTTTGCAATCATCATTTCTAATCCTTTCAAGGATCCTACTAGGTGGATACTGTTATTACTGTCACTGGACAGATGAGGAAACTGAGGCTGAGAGAAGTAAGGTAAGAGCAGCATGTGGCAGAGGTGTGGGTCAGGTCCAGTCTCTCTCAGTCCTGCAGCTCTTCTGTGCTGCGCTGTTTCCGAGACAGAGTCAGCCTCTGGGTGAAGGGTAACTTCGTGCCCTTTGCTCTTGATAAAGGAAGTACTTTTCCTCCTGGTGGCCAGACATCCACGAATGCTGGCTTTGTTTGTGCTCTAGGTGGCCTTTTCAGTGCAGACCTGCAGACATGTATTTTTAGAAAAGGGACTTCTTTGTCCACTGTGTATTACGTCTAGGTGAAGCAACCAAGTGTCAGCCTGGTGAACGTTACCTGCTGGTGGCTAATCTGCCTCGTTGATATTTGCTGTGATGCTTTGAGGGACGGACTTGGACTGATTCTCGGGTCTCTTTTCTTACAGAGTTAATGCTGAGTCCTCACGGGGAAGATCTTTCTGTACTTCCCCCTGAGTCTGGGCTTGCCACCAGCACAACTCTTGGCTTTTCAGCAGCTGGTCAGGGGACGTCCCTTTCTTTACTTTCATTTCCCTGCTTGCACTTTCCCTTTTTTTTTTTGTCTCTGCACCCCATCCCATCGCCATATCCCCCCCTCCCCAAGACCAAATACACTTTCAGTTTTCGTTGTTACCGTCAATGAGGCATAGTTTGTAAGCCACACTGGAATTGACCACCTAAGGTACTCATGTTTAAAACCATGCCCTGGTTGCTTGGAGTTTACAGGGCCACGCAGCTGCACATGGAAAACAAGGGCAGGCAAGTAAGTGCGCTGCAGCATTTTGGTCCCTCTGTGCCCCCATTGCCTGCCACCTTTTTAGCTGACACACAGAGTGCTCCTTGCATGCAAGGCACTGGCCCTGTGGACTCTCAGTCCACTCTTCCCACCAGCACTGTTATTATCTGGATTTTCCAGATGGGATGACTGAAGCTTGGATGGGCCTGTGACCTGCCCAAGGTCACATGGCTGGGGTAGTGCCCAAGCTCAGGTGTGAGCTGGGGGGTGTGTGTATGAGGGGAGAACAAGTCAGCACAGAACAGGAGGGAGGGTGGGGTGTGCCACCTCGATGCCCATCTTTTTGCTTGTAGGAGGCCGTCCTTTGGGGTGGCACAGGTGAGCCAGAATTTCAGGTCCTCTTGAGGATTAGTCTCTGTGACCTTCTCCTCTCTGGCAAAGAGGATTTGGATGGGATTTCTTTGCAGTGGGGATTTTGTCTTAGTGAGGGCTGCAGAACTGGGCCTGCTGCTTCTGGGATGTGCTGTGTCATTCCTGCTCACTTTGCTGCTTTGACCTCCTCCACCTCTGCCCCTTTGTACCTGGAGTGAAGGCTGTGTCAGAAGGACATTGGGGAGAGAAACATTATATATTTTGGTATCTCGTGAGGATCTATATATAGGAAGTTAAGTAACCAGTTGTAAGTTGCTTCCTTTTTATTTTGGTAGTGTAGCAAATGTCCTTTGTTCTGTTCTATTCATTCATTCATTCATTCTCTCTTGATTAATATGATGAAACTGCAGATATATGCCAATAGCTCTCCCTTAAAGGAGTTTATCATGGGACCCAGCCCCAGCCAATGTGCTAAGGATTTTCCACGTCTAATCTGAGAACCTGTCTGTGAGGTAGGTAGGAAACTGAGGAAGGGGGCCAGGGAAGAGCACTGATGAGGAGAGGGCCAGGGTGCAGGACTGCCAAGTGAGAGTCGCGGCTCTTGCTTGCTGACTGTGGGCCTTGGGAAAATTCCTCAGCCTCTCTCACCTTCTGTTTTCTCATTTGTGAAACGGGGGATAACAGTGTTCTCCTCATAGGATTTTTGAGGATTAAATGAGACAATGTTTGTAAATTCCATAGCATTTCTCTGATGCATATAGAGTAAGATCTCAACGAAAGGTGGCTATGTTTCCTTTTATTATTATTAGATATTCATCTCTCCTTGTGTTGAATATATAGAAACACAGAGTCTTGGGGAGGCTGTCTTGGTCCAGGACATACAGTGAATATAGCAAAGGACAGGACAGTGACATATTAACTGTCATTAAATGGCCCAGAATGCCACAGAGAGATTTAAGGGAGGGAAGTAGCAGCTTCTTTGTGTGGGGGGAAGGGAGATGCTGCAGGCAGGCTGGCATGGGGTTAGGGAGGACTTCATGGAGGAGATGGCATTTGAAGGATCAGCCCATTTGGACTAGTGGAGATGGAGAAGCTAAATGATGCTGGTGGAGGCAACAGCAAGAGCACAGGCTCCCTGATGAGAATTGGGTGGCGTGTGAGCTCAGGATCCCTTTGATTCAGAACAGAAGCAGGGCTAAGTCCCCGGAGGGTGGAGCCTGGGCTGGGTTTGTTCTGTCCTGGAATAATGCTGCCACATGGGAGGGGCTCCAGACTGAGTTGTTCAGTCCAACTAAATGACAGTCTCTGGAGGTGATAAAGATTTAGCTGGGGAAGGGGAGTGACCTGGGAGAAAGGAATTTCGAACTTCATTTGGAGTTGTTGATTTTTGCCCACAGTGAGACCTGGGGTTGTTTATTTCTGCTATAAATGCCAGCCCTCTCAGCTGCCTTACTTAAACTGTAAGTCACTCTAGACACTAGTTTTGGTTTTTCCTGGACTGTGAATCAGATACTCCCTGAGCTATTGGTCAGCATTCTGATGGTAATAGGAGATTATAGGACAGGGTGGCCATCTCTCTCCCTGGGGTCATTTAAATTTGAGACCACAGAACCTTGAACAAAGCAAAAGCTTGCTTGAAAGTAAATGTCTTGTGTGACCCTGTGGTTTTCCCAATCATGTTTTCCTCCTTTATGCTCTTACTATTTTTCCTTGTTTTCTGTGGGCACGTTGTCACAGAGGTGGTTATCAAGCCTCTCACTTCATCTGACATGCGTGTTAGGGGAAAAGTTGTATACAGTTCTCGGTTGTGTAGACGGTGTGGATGCTGCCTAGGTGAGCACCAGGTGAAGGAATCCTGCCCACAGTGAGTCCTTTGCAAGACTAAGAATTACTTTAGCTCTGAACACCTGTGCCCTAATTTATACTTCTTTCTGTGGTTTTCATAAATTGGATTTTCCTAGAGTAGTTTACAAAATTGGAAGCTTCCTAAAACGAGGATCTGCTTCCTCACTGTATGTAATCCAGCCAAGACTTGTGGGGATTAACCAGTGGGTTTCTGATTTATGGGCCAGGCTGTCTTTCCTTCCCTCCTGTTTGGTTTCTTGGCCTGTTAGAGTGTTGGAGGTCCCAGGAGCAATTAGTTATCTTTGCACTAAATTGGTTTTACACTGGATGTAATGATCCATATCATCATTTACTGATACTCCCTGCTCTGTGCTGTTTTGTTGGTTCCATGGCGATTCCATCCCTAACTCCAGCTTGATCTAAAAAACAGTTTTATTATTATTTTCTCTGAGCCACAAACAGTAATTTTGAAAGGGGGCAAAGGGATAGGGATGAAGGTCTGCACTTTTGAAAAACTGACAGGATAATTTTTAACTTAGCTAAAGGAACTCCAGTAGATTTTCATGGTGAAGTGGGTATGGACTCTGTCCTCTGTCTAGTTTCTTCATCCTTGGGTGTGACAGATTCCCATGTTCTCCCTGCCCCCAACACACACACACAAAATAAGAAAACCAGAAGACTTCAGAGCAGGTGAAGCAACTCGGCCACAACCTTTTGTCTCCCTCCTCCCAAAGCATTCATATTTGTATTTGACTGTCTTTCAAAAAGATGAATGGCTCCTGGGAAGGTGTGTGCGTTCATTTTCAAATATTTCCTGCTGTGTGGTTTTTGAATAGCATGTACTGAGTGGTTGGAGAGAAGAAAGAGCGCTCTCTTGGCACAGTCCATCAGCTGCGCTCCTCTCCAGGGCTGGCCTACTGGCACTCTTATGCTTGCCTTCTTCATTGCAAATCTTCCTGCCTCCCTGGACGCTTGACCCAGAGCACCCTCACCGCCAGTGGCATCGTTAGCTTCTCCTCTCTTTTCAGTGGCAGATTTTTCTTTGTCTGCAAACATGCTGAAGTCTTCATTATCTTTAAAATGAGAGGGAAAAAAGTGCCCATCCCAACAAAACTTCCCTTTGTACTTCTCTTGCTTATGTGCTGCCTGGTGCTGCTGCTGCTTTCACGGCTGGACTGCTCGAAAGAGTATTCTGTATTTACTGCCTCTTTTACTTTACTACCAAAAGCCCTGAACGCAGGCTTCTGCCCGCAGTTCTCTTCCGAACCTGCCTTCACACTGGTCCCTAGGACCCCTCAGTTAATTAATCCAGTGATTGTTCTGTTACAGCCTTCTTTCTTGAGACTCTTCCTTTGCCTTCATTAGTATTGTGCTCTCCAATCTCCCCGTTCCCCTTCTGAGCGTCCCTCCCTGGCTCACCTTACTTGCCCTGTGGGTCTTCTCAAGGTTCCTAGCCTTCTTTACCTCTCAGACTAGAGGGTCTATGTCTCTCTGTTACTAACAGTCTAGTATCTGGCTGTAATCATCACCAGTGTGGACATGATTCCCAGCCTTGTGTCCAGCAGCCCAGCCGCCCAGCCGCCCAGCCCCTCTTCTGTTCTTCATCATTCTGAGGTCCAGAGAGGTAAGGAGACTTGCTCGAATCAGAGCAGAGTGTTCCTAGTGTCTGTCTATTTCTAGGGTCCGTTCTACATAGGCACACATTCCCTCTCCAACCTTGGAAAAATGGTTCACTTTGGCCAGAGAAATTAAACTGTACATAAGCAGTAGAATATAATTGTCTTCCTCCTTCTGGAGCTTGATAAAGTCATGATAAGCTAGAGGGTTTTGCAGGTTTTCTTTGAAGAGGCAGGCAGTGTTGTGCAGAGAATTGTTCATGAGAGAAGAAGGGGTCTTGCGAGTGAGGTAAGCAATAGGGTCAAGCCTCACGGGGGTGATTTTCCAGGGAGGGGCTCTGAGCAGTTAGAAGTGGTTTGGAGGAGGCAGGTCTCAGATGGGAGCCATCTAGCTTTTGAGGCATTGTGGAATGTTCACAGGTGTTGTTAGTGGGTATTGTTGAGGGGACCACATTGCTCTCTGGGGACATGCCAGACTCCTCTCTATCAATGTGTCTGCCAGCCAAGGTAAGGCTTTCTTGGGAAAGAAAGTCAGCGTGATCGGATCTGGATTTCTAAAGTCATCTCTATGTCTGTCATGAAATTCACAGAGTTTGGTTCTTTATGGAGGTTGTTTTGGAGCAGATTTATTTTATTTTCTTTTTCCCTAAGTGACTCTAATTATAGGATTCATGCTATTAATGCAGATGCCTATGGCTTGTAGCCACAGGGATTTTTATCCCTTCTCACGTGCCGTCTCACATGTTGATGCATTTTGGCTCCCTGCTGCCCGTGGGCTGCCAGCAGTTGGACTGCATTACGCGCTCTGGTTGAGTGTCCTGGGCGGGGGAATGTGGAAAGGTTCTGGCATCCAGAGGAGGTCTCTGTGTCACCTGTCATCATGACAACCATGATCTCACCCAGTAAGTTGTGTCTTACTGGTGTCTTAAAAGAGCAACAAAACAGAAATGTTTATCAGCCAGAAGCACTGGGTGCTCCTCTGCCTGTAGCCAGGGAATCCGTTGTTTCACTGAAATACAGTGACATTGAACCCTTCCTTTGGCACAGAGACATCTGAGTCATTCTCTCCTGCAGAGGCCTGGTGCTCTCACACCTTTGGCTTCCTTCACTTCTCAAACTTGCCTTTGTCAGGCTCCAGAGATGGTGGAAGCCCCGATGAGGGGAGCGGGCTCAGGGAATCTGCTCAGCAAAGTGTGGGCTGGACTGGAGGAATCACTTCGACCATGAGGTGACTTTCTCGGGGTAATTGATGGGCAACTTATCCTTACAGTGATGTAGCTTTGATTGTAAAGTTGTGGGGTCTAGAGTCAGGCTTCTGGGTTGGTATCTTGGTTTCATCACTTACTGGTTTTGTTTTCCCATTTGTAAAATGGATTTAAACAATAGTACCTACGTCAGGGATTTTGGGAGAATTAAATGGCAGTGCAGGTATCCCCCAATTTGTGAAAGTTTGCTTTGTGCCACTTAGCTTTTATAGGAGACCTGCATTAGTACCTGTTTTTGCTGTTTTTGCTGACTGAATGAAATATGAAAAAGATTTTTGCTTTTATGAAAAATGGGCAAAAATAAAAATAGTGTTTAGCGATTGTTTTGTAGGAGCTGTTACAGAGGCAGCGCTCACCCTGAGCTGCGAGAGCGGCCCCACCAGGCTCCTTCTCAGGAGCCCCGCTCAGTGTCGCGGCGTCGGGCCGCCATGGCTTTGACCCGTGTCTGTGAGCATCTGTGCTCTATCTAGATTTATTTTGTGCGTCCATCAGCAAGACATGTTGGAGGATAATTACTTTTTTACTTTACCCCATTTCGGCTTATGAAAGAGTTCATTAGGAACGCTTTACTCTTAGGTAGCTGGGGAAACCTGTATCTTTGAAGCACTTAGGAGTTGGACACATAGATAGTAAGCTTTCAATACATTGTTGCCTATCAGGATGTTGAAACTCCTTCCAAGTAACCCCAACTTGTGTTCTGAGAGTGTTGCAGATCCTCCTCGGTATAAGAAAGACAGCACCATTTTTTCTGCTTTAGTATGCATCTCTAGGAAGCTGCAAGTTCCAGGAGAGCTGGGGTTCGCACGTGTTTGTTCACAGTGTACTGGATAAGCCAGGCAGACAGTACCTGGCCCATTGTAGTGCTTTAATAAGTCTTTGCTGAGTGAATGATAAAACTGTGAGCAGACCAAGAATAAGAATATGGCAGGGTGATATATTTGGTGTGGCTAGGTCATTTTTGTTAGTTTGTGGCTATAGAACCTTCATTATCTGGAAATCATGAGAATAGGTAGGTAGCAAATTATTGGGGGGGGGGATTCTTTGTTTACTTAAACCCAGCTTATTTAGCATACAAAAGGCTGCGTGTGTTACATTGTGCAATTTGATAAATTCTGACATCTGTGTACACCTATGAAGCCATCACCACAATATTAGGGGAATTCTTAATGACTGTCTTAAAGTCTTTTATTTCTGTGTCTGATAAGCCACTTCCCCCTTGGCCTTGCTTGTAGCTGGCTCCCTCATCAGGTAGGAAGGGAAGGAGGCTCTGCTTTCCTCTTCCTCACATCATTACTTTCTAGCCTTCATCTGCATCTTTACATTCTTACCATTGAAATTATAGATGCTTATAGTGTGTTTGCCTTTGTTGAATGTCCTCTAGGTTGCAAGTGGGGAGCATAAGAACCCTATCAATTTTGCTCAGTGCTTGATTCTCATCCCCTTGTCCCCACGGTCTTCACACAAAGGAGGTCCTCAGTGGAGAGTTAAGGGGTGAATGAACCTATTGCCAGAATAGATATATGGCACTGTTGGGCATGAATTGGGAGCAAAGGAAACTTGAGTTGTTCTCAGGCACTCAAAGTTATTCTTACCTCAAAAGTGAAATTGTAGGGAAGAAAGGCCTCTTAGGTGTGAACTACTTTAACTTGTTTACTGATTTGGGACTGTGGAGGCCCTGGAAAGGCAGAGAACCGAACATGGCACAAGCCAGACCCAAAGATGAGGTGCGTGGGGACCTACTTCTTCTGTCCTCGGGAGACCCAGCTGTTCCATGGAAGGGTAAACACTTATGTTGAGGCCCTGTGAGTTTGTTTATATATTGTGAACTGATCCTCTTGTACAGGCTGCCATAGAAGGGGGCTTTAACGGGGTGTGCTGCTAGAAGGACTCCCAGGTCCCTTTGTTTCTTTGCAGCTTGTGTTATTCCCCCTATCTGTGCCTATTACAAATGACAATGGAGTTTTCAGAGTCAGCTCTGATTCCCTCAGAAAAGTCTCTGTTAGACACTAAAGGAAAAATCACAAAAATAATAATTAAAAATGACACAACCGGGTAGTGGTGTGTGGTGTGCATTTTGGCAAGAGTCAACATTTTAGAACAGTAAATACTCTCCATGGTGGGGAAAAACCGGCAAAACAGGCTTTTAAAATCCCATTCTAGAAGGAAAGGGGAGGGATGGGAAATAAAAGAGCATACTTGTGTTGGTGAAGCTAATTTTCTACTAAATGTGTGCAGAAGAGATGGATACCAGATTTATTTAGAGTTATTGTTTCTTTCAGATTCAAGGAGGCAGCTGGTTGATCTGGGATGAAGTGAGGTGCACTTTTAGGTTGTATTTTGTGCATGTTTCATCTCAGGTGTTTTGCCCCTGATATCCATCCATCCTTCCATCTGTTCATCATTATTGACTGCTTGTATATACAAGGCACTTTTCCCTCCCTGCCTCCCTCCCACTCTACGTGCCACCTAGTGTTATTGATTGCTGTTATGTGCCAGGCAGTGTTCTGCATAGTGCCTAGGAACCCTGAATGGGAAATAATTTAGCATAGGAGACAGGCTCATGAACAAGATTGTCTTACTGTTTTTTAGCTTTGATGTGAGGTTATCAATGGCTGACTTACACCTCCCCCTATCCCGTTTCTAATGCTATGAAAGCACAGGCTGTATGCATCTGCTTTTTGATTACCTCTTCAGTGACTAGTATATCGGTAACATAGGTGCTCAATACATAGTGTTTTGAATGAATGACAGAATAAGTGAGTGATCTGTATAGTGTGGGACACACTTTAACAGAAGTATAATCACAGATGTGAGAAGTTGCACAGAAGGCAGAATTACTAACACGGCTCCCATATCTGGGTCCCGTAATGAAGAGCGAGGGACGTGTGTGCATGCCCTTACTGTTTCTCCTTTGCTTATGCACTCGGTGGCACTTCTGAGCTGCTCCCATGTGTGGAGCTGGGGTGAGCAGCGGGCTATGATGGAGGACAGAACTGACGTGGTCTCTGCCCTTCTGGAGCTGCCCACACTGACCAAGTGGGGGAAGTGCTCACGGGGAGAATCCACGGGCATGGGCACAGGGCGGGGGCCAGCCTGGGCAGCAGCGTGTATGAAGCTGCCCCTTGAAGGGTTCCCCGGAGGAAGGCCGGTGCTGGTTGTGTTGGGAGTGGTAGAGGGGGCCTGTGAAGGCGCTGATCCGGGGAGGAAGCCGGGCTGGCCCGAGCGCAGATCTGCTCTCCCTGAGGCCAGGGCCAGGCCTCTACAGCGTCTGAGAGCAGGCCTTCCTTTTTGTGTTATAGCAGAACCCCTAGATTCTGGTAGCAACGTGACTTAAAGGCACAGGCTTCCTGAAAAAGAAACTATTAGCTTCCTGTGACTGCTTTAAACAAATCAGCACAAACTAGGTGGCTTTAAACAAGAGAAATTTATTCTTTTACTGTTCTGGTGCCAGAAATCTGAAATCAGGGTTTCGGCCGCATCCTGTTCCCTCTGAAGATTCTAGGGGAGGGATCTTTCTTCCCAGTTGCTTTTGCTCTTGGTAACTTTTGTGTCCTTGGCTTGTACCTGCATCACTCTAATCTCTGCCTCCTCTTCCCTGTGTGTCTGTGTTCCCTCCACTATGTATAAGTGCACTAGTCCTTGGATTTAGGGCCACTTCTAATGCAGTATCGCCTTATGTCATATTCTGAGGTTCCAGGTGGGCATGAATTTTGGGGACATCATTCAGCTGACTATGGGAAGGGATGTTGAAGTTGGGGGAGCAGTGCTGGGAGGCTTCCTGGTGTCTTATTCCTCAAGCTTCTGGGCTGTCAGGAGGCTAGGAGACTTAGCAGTGGAAAGGGTGGGTC
Source organism: Pteronotus mesoamericanus (assembly GCF_021234165.1). Lineage (NCBI taxonomy): Eukaryota > Metazoa > Chordata > Mammalia > Chiroptera > Mormoopidae > Pteronotus > Pteronotus mesoamericanus. Next base: position 20,669,982 of record NW_026555084.1, on the reverse strand, counting down.
CCCAGTGGTTCGGATTCGAGTCTGGCGAGGGATCCTGGGTTCAGGATTCTTCTTTGTGCCTAAGGAAGCTGTGAGACTGACTGGGCCAGGTGGCCCTGCTGTCGCAGTTCCCAGGCTCACATTCACCCCATTTTTCTTGCAACTAAGGGACACGTCAGTTTCCTGCTGACCGTCCTTATAGCACCTTGACACGGAGGAAGTGTTCAGAAGAGTAAACTGGCCAGACTAATTAATAACCGTAGCCAACAATGGCTTCGGGTTTTTCCATGATCCTTCTCTTCTCTGGGAATAGTTTCCTGCTGCTTTCTTGGAGGCGTGTTGCCAGGGACTTTCCGGGTCTACAGGACATTGCTTTCCTTTTCTTTCTGCTTTCTCAGGTTCAGTGTTAGTAGCTTCTTCCAGTTCTCTGTACTTAAAGGAATTACTCAACAGTGTCTTCCTATAACAGTGGATCTTGAACTTACTGTGATTTCCAGATTTGCTTTCCTATGTGAAAATCTGATTCCCAAATCTGATTTGCAGATTTGATTCCCAGAATTTCTGATTCTGGAAGCCTGGGGTGATCTGATTTAGGTGAACTTCAACAACCAAATCAAGAAACTCTTCCCCAAAGGGTATGTTTTAGTGTGCATATGTGCATGTGTGAGTGTATGTGTTTCCTCAGGTGATACCTGATTATTAGACAGGGTGGTTTCTGCATTTACATGATGCTAATTGACACAGTTTGTCACCAGATTATATATTTCAAACTCTGACCTAGATATGCTGTCTAGAGATACAAATGCAAATTCTCCTAACATTAGCCTGTAGGCAAAGTGATAAAATAGGATTGATGGTACCTTGGAAACAAACTGTTGACTGAGGAGAGAGTGAATGAGGAATGTGGGTTTTATGACCTCAAAGCTAAGCCTAGGAAGTGAGGTTTCCATTATTTTATTTTTTGTGTGTAAGGAGATTAATAGTGGGATGGCTTTTTTTGTCTTCATTTTTGTGACCCAGGTCACCCTTTCTGTAGAACGGGGATTGCAGAGTTGTCGCTCTCCTGACTGGACTTGTTAAGAGTCACATTCTTATTTGTATTCATTTACTTATTTATGCTATAACTGCAATGACTATCCTCTTATGAACACAACAGAGATGGCTGCTGCCTGCTCGGCATTTATAATGTCATCAGACAGGTACATATTAAACAGTTACCAAAAATCAAAGGAAATTACTTATGTAAAGGGATGGGGAGGGAAATTCTAGGGAGCAGTGAGAGCTTACCATTGGGTGTGGGTGGGGGATGAGAGGAGGCCACTTTCCTGAAGAAGTGACACTTGAAGCAGAATGTGAAGGGCCAAGGGGCAGTAACTAGATGGAGAGGTTTGGGGGAACACTGTGGGCAGGGGGCACCCCACATGGCAGGCTTTGTGGCTGGAGAGGTCCCAGCACATTCCAGCATCTGGGTTGGCCAGTGGGACTGGCGCTCTGAGATAGGGCGAGGCCGCTGAGTTGTGTGGGTGAGGCAGGTTTGTGTACCTTGGTCAGACTTGTTATTTTGAAATGAAAGGAAGAGTTATAATTGGGGAAGATGTGGAAGGAGCTGTGACAGGATCAGATTTGCTAATTTGGAAAAAGTCACCCTAAGTAGCTGAGTGACAAATGGCCAGGAGGAGAACTGGAAGGAAGTGGGGAGGCCAGCTAGGAGTGCAGGCCAGAGATGGGCTGGCCTGGCTTCAGTGATGTGGCAGGAATGAGGTCTTTTTCCAGACACCGGTTGGAGGAAAGAAGAAAGTTAATGGGGGTGGACAAACAGTCCCAGGCATTCCCCTGCCCAGGCTTGGCTATTTAGTCTGCGGGGGACCCTTGTTCTGAAAGCAGAAGTAAATGCTGTTAAAGGCATTAAAGTAGAAAGCTTTTTCTTTCATGGTCTATTTCTTGACTGTGGTACTTTTCATTTGCTGTTTAATGTTGTTCTAAATAAAGAAAAATTAAAAATTTAAAGCATTGGTATGATTTTTACTGTTCATCTTTATGTTGGGCAATGCCAGTTTTAAATGTAGGACCAACTGACTTATATGTGGAATCACTGAAATTACACAATTCATATAACATAGCTTATCCACATATTAATTTTATTCTTATCAGAATAGTAAAATCACTGCACAAACTAACACAACTGTTTTTATTTCACTTGATTTGTGCACATTTCTACCAGCACTCTGTCTTTGGCTTACTGGTGAATATGGAAGGATAGAAAGGAAGAGGGACTTGCAGGTGGCTTGATCTTTACTGATTCTGTGTCTTCATGGTCAGCGTAAGGTGTTGGCTTAGCCAGAGAAATAACACGACTAGGAAAGGCCATGGTAAGGTTCCTTGGTCCTTTGTGTAAAAAAGTTGCCTTTTTTTTTGTTTTGCATTTGGCCAGTTCTGATTCCAATGGAAAGTGCAAACCACTTACATTGTACTCACTTAGTCTCCACTCCCACATATTGTTGGTCTTCCAGAGTCCTGTGCTCATGGGACATTGCAAACACAGTATGCACACAGGGCCTTAAAGCACCCTGGTGGGCACGCACAACACCCACGCCGCAGGTCTGCTCTGGTCACATGCATGCTCCACTTCAGTTTTAAAGATTTTCAGGATAGTGACAGGATAGCATTAAACCCAGCCGGCTATTCTGAGTGTGGGTCCCTGTGTTGGCCGGACAGGTTGCATGCCCAGGAAGCTGCCTGCCTGTGCCTCTGTACTCCTTGCCTCTCAGCAGCCCTGTGGGCCTGTCCTAGATTCACTTGAATCTGTGGCAGGTTTACTATTTGCAGGCTCAGGAAAGAACTGGGCAGAGCCTGTATTGGCAGCTCCCAGCCAGGCCTGTGGTCCAAGAGTGCTTGGCTCCCCAGATGCTGAAGGAGCTGCCACTTCTTTGGGAAGCCTGGCTTCCGGACGGTTTCTGGGCAGCCAGTGCCAGCCCCATTCATCAGCTCCAGGTGCCACGAGTGAGCCTGTACCAATCAGGCCCTCAACAGAGCTGCCTTTGTCGTTGATTGTGTGGGCTTCAGAATATGAGACACGATTGAGAACATTTTTTGGAAAAAACCTCAGGGTTCTGAATTTGTGAGTTTTAAATTGAATTATGGTGTTTCCTCTTCCCACCCATACTGTCACCTAGATTTCTTCCACTTCGAGCATTAATTGCCTGCTTCAGGAACATTTGTAAACCCATCAGGAATGAGAAGTTCCCGCTTCGTCTTTGGAGCTCTGGCATTGTCCTCTGGAGAGGTACCATTAATTGTTACTTGGTGCCGGGTGTTCTGAAGGTCTAGGTGATAGCAGCTCTCAGACTTCAGCATGCATTCATCTGCCTCCGGCGGCTAGGGTGCGCCCCCTGCGAGTCTCTTTCCAGTGGGGCTCAACCATGTTTTGAAAAACACCAGCCTTCAGCCTCTCAAATTCTGTGGTGTGGAGTGAGGGAGTACTCTGAAAACTAGTTGAAACATGATTTCTTATTTGAGTGGCGGCCAGAATTTGGGAGGAGACAGTGTTGTGTAAAGAGGCCTTACAGCGGGGAACCTGGTGGGTGGGGGACAAGTGTTGCCCACCTGGGCCCTCCCTCCTTGGTCCCTGTAACACGTCCGGCCTCCCTTGAGGTGCAGCAGGGACCTGGCTCATTACACAGGGATAAGAGAAAGTGAAACAAATTTCTGAGAGTATGTGAGGTGTGGCTCTGCTCAAAATTGCTAGGCACGTTTTTTTTTTTTTTTTAAGGAAATGTTAATTTAATCCAAGGTAGACAGGCAGATTTTCTTTTATTAATTAAATTTACTCAGGTGCTGAGGAGCAGCTGCCTTGCTTCCTGGGGAAGCAGTGTCCGAGCAGCGCCCAGGGCTAGGTTGATTCCATTCAGATCATAGTAATGGTGGGAGGTCCACAGGGTGGAAGGGCATTAAGGTGGGAGGGGGAAGCCAAGTGGCTTGGCTGTCCTGTGATCGCTACACAGAAACACATCAGCACGACATTTAATCTATTATGTTATTGGGTACAACTGTATATTATTAATACCCATTGTTTATTGAGTGCTTGGTGCAGCCACTGCCTGTGCTAAGCACTTCTGAGCATCATCTCTTTTCTCACAGAAATCCCTGGAGGCAGGTGTCCTTTTCTTCTGCATGTCATGCAGGTGCAGATGAGAACAGGGACCTCGTAGGTGACGGAGGTGGGATTCGGAGCCCTGCAAGTTCATTTCCAAAGCCCCGGCACTTGCCCACGGTTCCAGGCTTATCTACCTGGTGGTAGGACTCTAGTTACTCTGTACCTTGTCTTGCCTGATACCCTCACATTGATCTTAGCTGTTGATGATGAGAAGAGCCAGAGGTACATCTGATTTTTTGTATTATCTCCAGGTTCTGTTGTCCGTGGCTTGCTGAGTTAATGAGAGTTGAATGCAAAGTAAGCCGCAATTCTTTGAGCTGGTTTTTTTCCTCCTTGTCTGGAAAAGACACAGGGGTTACAGGGAGGTGACAGGCCTTGGCTTCTCTTTTTCTGCTTTTTAAGTGAGATTCTTGTTTGTCCAAAGTTGTTTTAGAGCAAATATGATTGTGAGGTGGGAGGAGACAGGACTGAGAGTATGGAAAGGTGATAAGTCGTAGATGCTGAGTTTTTCTTTCACAACTCCAGTTATAGACGCTTTCACAATTCACAATTCCAAAGACCTTAGAACAGAAGGTTCTGCACCTGAGGTGACCTGATGAGACATTAATATGGCTTGAAAATTCATTATCAGCCCTAATTTACTGTTTTGTGATTGTCCTCTTTTTCATGTAAAAACTTTGCAATTAATTTTGGTAAATCTTTCTGAACTCTTTTCAAAGTAGCAATATTTGCTTTCCTTTTCATTATATGCATGGAGAAAAGCACAAGCAGAGGAAGAAATGGCAGTTGCTTGATAGCTCCCTGGAAGAAGGGGTGGCACTTGGATCTGTACCTTTTTAGGTGCGTTTGGGATTCCTGTCTGGCCCATGGGCCATCTGTGTGGACCCGGGACAGGCAGGACTGCCCTGCTGCAGTTCCACGGGTACTCAGTTTTATGGTTCCCTGTCCCTTCTTCATTTTATTGGCAAGGCTTACTTTTACATATAAACCTCTTCCAAGAAGGTCTGGCTTTCACTCTAAGTATACCACCATAAATTTTGAGGTGGTACACGTCACCCTCTTAATCTAATTGAACCAGCACATCATTGTGAAGACATCGTTTTATTTAGGGGGTATTAGTTGCTATGGTTACTTGCTGAGACTCACAGAGTCTGTGTTCTCTCAATTGGATTTTTGGAAACTGCTCTCTGAGAATGACAGAGGTGTGCCTCCCAAAGGAATATCCAGTATGTATTCTCACCGTTGGGGAAAAAAAGTACAGAAAAGATACTTCGGGTGGAATTTTAGAGCTAGAAGGGACCTTGGAGATCAAGTGGTTCAGCTTCCTGATTTTCAAATGGATTTTCTAAGGCTGAACTTTGTGAAGGTCATTGAGAACTTGTTAAGAAACTGTTAAGTGACTTCCCGTATGTTCACATCCACAGTTGGTGTATGAGCAAGGATGCAGCTCTTTTCCGGTTCTTATTCTGTGTTCTATTCTAATCTTCCTGCCACAGTAGAAGTCCCCTCAAGAAATCCATTTTTTCCACAGTTACTGAGGGCCTCTGTGCCCTAGGCACTGTGCTGGAAGGAGAAAGGCACCACCACCTTTGCTCTCAGGGTTTTGGGTGGGAACCCTCACTCTTGCCTTGGAAAATGTGGTGCCTCCAGCAGCATTGGGATCATCTGGAAACTTGTTAGAAATGCATAGTCTCTGGCTCTCAGGCCTACTAATCAGAATCAGCACTTTGACAAGATCCTTGGTTGATTGGGTTGCATTGACCCAATCAACCAAATTTGAGAAGCTCCGCTGTAGGAAGGTAGCTCCTTCCAGGAGCAAAAGTCAAGTCTTGATGTCCAGGCTTAACTGCCCCTCCCGCCATCTGCTCCTGTGCTTGGTGTTGGGCATAATAGTAATGCTGTGTTGTGTTGACTGAGGGACCGAGAGGACCCGAGAGGAGTGCTCAACTATTCTCAGCCTGAGCACTAGCGCAGCCCCAGTTGGCTCCTCCTCATCTTCCCAGCCCTCCTCTGACCCACTTGCCCTGCAGACCCTTTGGTCTGACTTGCATGGTCTCTTATTGCTCCCCAACTTTTTTTTTTTAAACATGCCTATCTCAGGGGCAAAGGACAAATACTGCCTTCTCAGGAAGCTAGACATTTCAGCTTTTTGACCCCTGAAAATCCCATTTATCTTGGGTGTCACCTTATCATGCTCATTCTTTTATCTGTTTTATCTGGAGCTGGCCTCCTCACCTAGGAAATTGATGAAAGGGATTTGGTGATACCCTTTTCTCCCAGTGCATTTAGAAGGCACTACCTGGGTTTAATAAACTTCTCAAGAAGAAACCCATACTGCTTTGAGTTGTAGTTCGGTTTAAAAATAGTGTTGCCTTGGCTGGGTTGCTCAGTTGGTTAGTATTGTCCTGATATGCCAAGGTTTTGGGTTTGATCCCTGGTCAGGGCACATAGAAGAATCAACCAATGAATGCATAAATAAGTGGAACAATACATCAGTGTTTCTCTCTCTCTTCCCTTCCTCTCTCTCTCTCTCTAAAATCAATAAAAAAAAAACAACCACCATCCTGTTACTTAGTTCATGGTTTTTGTCTTTCTTTTTCTCTGCAAGGGGTGAAAGGAAGTTTTAAATGTTTAGATGAATTAGGGTTTTCCAGGCATCTGAGGTAAACCTAAGGGCACAAATGTGTTTTTAGTAGTTCATTACAATGGGGTTGAGTAGTTTGTAGAATCAATGAAGCAAAAATTCCTATTTGAAATGAAGAAAATCAGTGAAGAAAGAATTCCTTAATTTGCTAACTAAGGTTCTCCTTTGGTTGATTCTCTTTTCAACCTGCAAGTAAACTTCCACTCTGCCTGTGCTTGTGGTAAGGAACAAAAATCTGTACCTAAGGGTCACCCTGTGGTCTGCTCTTCCATACTGGGTTTATTTTTAACCCATTTTGAATTCCCACGACAATCTTGCGAGGTATATTTTATCCTCACAGTTACATAAATGCTTGGAAAGGATGAATAATTTGCCCAAAGTCTACAGCTAGTAATTAGCAGGTCCAGGGTTTGAAACCAGGTTTGCAGAGTTCATGCACTTCATACTCCTTTGAATTGCCCTTGACAATTATGTGTGTGTGTGCGCGCGTGTGTGTATGTACTTAATCAGCCTGGAAATACCCTTTCTTTTTGCTTCTTCACTTGATTAGACCCTCTAAAAATGGGTTTCTTTGTTTTAACTAAGCAAATCACCACTGTTTTCCTTGAGGGAGTTTTTGCTGCACTGACCTGCTGTCTTACAAGGTCTTGGGACATCATGCGAATGTAGATGTTCTGAATACAGTACCTCAGTTCTTTGTGGCTCTGTTCTGCTTTGTGTCAGGGCCGAATGATTCAAGTTTGGGGTTGGATTTTTCAGAGCCTGGGTTTTTGTCATAGATCTGAGGCTGAATAAAGCACTTAACCTAATGGTCCTTGATTGGCAAATGTTTATTGAACACCTAATATGTGATGTACACTTACCAAATTAGTCCTTGTTTTCTTCATCTCTAAAAGATCAAGTGCTATCATTTAAACTCTCAATGTTATGAGAAAAAGGTAGTATAGTGCTTTGGAAATACAAATGTCTTTGTATACATCATTTGCATGTAGTTATATGTAGTGATGATGCTACTGACTATTCATAATTGGGCTTGAACTTGGGGTTTTCAGTAGGAAGGAGAGTTTCTTAAATACCTCATACTCTTCTTCTCTCTTGCCTGACCAGTGGACTGTGTACCAATGTGCAGGTTGAGAGGTATCATCTGATCACCCCACAGGGAGGGAGCAAGCCCTCGACTGTCTGGCTGCACGTTCCTGCAGTGAAGCGGGGTGGGAAGTGGGTGTAGAAGTCCCAAACCAGGTTCTGGGCCAGCTCTTTAGTCAAAGCCTTAATTGTTGTTTAAGTCGATTTTGCTTCTGTTCTGTATAAAAATCTACTTCCCGTTTACTTAGGGATGAAGTCCAAATCCCTTTGCTTGGCATTCAGATTCTACCATGGCTTGGTTCTAAACTTCTCTTACCAGACTTGCCTTCTATAACTTCCTGCTGTTTCTAGGTCAGTCCTCTGCTTTGTCATCCTATTGCTTTCGGTTCTTTCTTGTAGAATATTTTTCCCATGCCTGTCTCCCCTGCCCAGCACCTCCCCCCATATTGACATATCCAACTAGTTCTGAACTTCTAAGGCTCAGTTCAAATGCCACTCCCTGTTCTTTTTTCCTGGGAGGCTTCCTCCACTGGTGTCAATTGGAATGATACCCTGCTTGTACTTCTGTAGCTATTTTTTTATACCCTCTGATTGCCTTAACATGCTCTACCTTAATTTATAAATTCACATACACAGATTAGGCCCTTCTACATTGTATTCTCCTCACAGATATGCAGTGTATGCATACCAGCCTTTTATTTCTTTGAGTACATGGATACCTAGTTCTCAAATGTTTGAGTGAAGTAGGCAGTATAGTATAGTAGTTAAGAGCTTTGGAGTCAAGTTTCCTTATATTACCACTCTTTATCTGTGTGCTGTGACAGGGTCTTTCACCTCTCAGAGTCTGTTTCCCCATCTGCAAAATGGGAGTAATAATAGGTACTCAGTGTGATGGTCATGAGGGTGAAAGAGTTTAAAATACTCAGGTATATGTTACATAGTAAGCACCCAATAAATTAATGCATAATATATTTTGGATATATAGTTAGGTGGGTTTGGGTCTCCTGTACTATTCTTGAAGCGGGGTTCTATGTAAATAGAATTGGAAACCTCATCTGGAAAAGGGTGACATAACTTTCTTTGCTTTTTTTTTGTGATTTCATTTTAAAAATCAACTCTGAAAATTTTATTAGCCTTAGTGCTCTGGTTGGAAAACAGATTCTCCAGAGTCTGTGCTGGCTGTGGAATCATTTAGGAAATACCGTTTTAGGGAAATGGCCTCAGGAAAAGCATGCAGATATACCCGTGTAATCAGAATACACATGGCATAACAAGCCACGGTGGATGGGGCTGGTGGGCACAGCATCCTCTGGTGAGATGAAAGGGTTTCTGAGCCTGCTCCAGCCGGGCTGGAAATACTGTGAGACATGTCGGTGGTGACTTCACCCCTCCAGCCCTTCCCCTCCACGTCTGGGTCCTGAATGGATAAGATAAACACAGGTCCTCTGAATGTGTTAGGGCATTTCTTCCCCCATGGAGGCCAGGGCCCCTCCCTCTATAGCTGATTGCACGTGCACTGGGAAATTCTCTTTTTAGGGTGTCTTTACTAATTGGGAAGGATCTGTCTCCAGCCCTGCATTGGAGGCTGGCCCTGTCATTTCTCCTTGAGTCTTAGCACACCTTCTCTGATACAGTCATTCGCCACCTAGTGGCCACAGGTAAGCCCGTGCATCACAGAGACTAGATGAATGCTATAGGAGGATTTTGTTCTGTTGTAAGATTTGAACACAATCTGTTTCTTTTTTGCTCACATAATGCAGGGGTTCATGCTGTAGAATTGTGTTTAACAAGGGAACACCACTTGCGCTTTTCATAGTTAAGCAATGGAACTAGGTTTAAAATGCCACGTGCAGACTTGGGGTAGAGGTGAGTAAGGGGGAATGTCTCTCCCCAAGCACAGGTTCTGATAGGACATGTTCTCAGCTTGCCCAGATAAAGGGAAAGAGAAAAGAAGAGTCTCTGGGAACTCTTCCATCATCTCTTTTAGCTCCAGGCCTGAGGACATGCTGAGGCTGAAAGGGGACCCGTGGCTGTGGCCGAGCGTTGCCTTGTTTTTTGCTCATTTCTCCTGGTCCCTTGCTGTAGAGGAAGTTTTGCTTTCTCTGCTTGCTGGTGGCTCTCTCTGCTGCTTTGTGGGAACCTTCCTCAATAGACAGATCCAAGGGAGGTGGTTTTATCTTAACAATGAGCACATTCCTACATGTACAAGCTCCACTCAGACTTCTGTAAGTTGGAAAGTTTCTCCTAAGGTACCTGATCTGCTTTTTTGTTTTTTCACTTGTCAAGCATGGAATCGAGAAGTTCACCTTTGATGAGTGTAGTGAACTAGTGGAGTGCCCAGCTTCCTCTCTGCCTTTGTTCTTTGTGTGATACCTGTTCTCTGTAGGCCGTGAGCTAGGTTCTGAGGATACAGGGGTGAGCATAAAGGGACACTTTCCTCACCCTTACGGAACTTACTAGTTGGGAAGACAGTAATTGAAGAATTACCTGAACAATATGAAATCCTATGAAGAGTTGCATAGGACTCAAGATGTGAAAATAGGATAAGGTTTGGCCTGGTTAGACAAGTCAGGGAAGGCTTCCTGGAGGAAAAATTCTTCATGCTGAGGGCTGCAGGTAGGAGTAGGACACACTCCAGGAACTGGCAGAGGCCAGGGTGTCTGGGACCCAGAGAGGGGAGGGAGGGAGCCCAGGCCCTGCAGCACCTCTCAGGCCTTCGGTGGGACTTTATTCCTTGTTCCTAGAGCTCTGGGAAGCGGTGGCAGGATTCAGTGCTGGAGCTGACATGACCAGTTGGAGTGCGGACTCGGGGGAGAAGAGTGGGTGTGGGGAGACCAGAGAGGAGGCCTTTGCAGTTATCCAAGCAAATGGGGGCATTTCATTTAGGGGCTGCTGATAGTGTTGGGGATGAGTGAGCAGCACTGAGATGTTTAGGAGGCAAAATGTACAGCCTTGAGAAGGACCTCCCTGTCAAGGGCAACACGTGAGTGTCTGACTCATGTGGTGGGATGAATGGGGGTGCCCTTTACTGAACTGGGGACATAGGAAGAGGTCCTTAGTTGGCTCCTTTGCCAGAAGGTAGGAGAGGAAAGATAATTTGGTTTTGAGCATGTTGAGTTTTACCTGGGAATGTGGTTGTGGGGTAAAGCTGTAGTCTCCCGGGGGCTGGCGTCCACCTCACAGCTCCCACCATGGTCCTTTCATCTGGGCAATGTCAGACACTCCATGTGTGAGCCACCCTGTGTGGCTGTGCCTGATCAAATAAGTACAACAGGTTTTAAGGGCCACTTTGTCCAGCCCTGTCCTAGGCAGTCATACATTATGATATGAAACCATTCATGGATAGTTCCAGAATCACCCCACACACAAGATGATGAGGCACAGAGGATACATGTAATTGGCTTTCAGAGAAGGGAGAGACGAGCAAGGCCTGGGGACTTGAGTATTCTTGTGTTTTAAGCAGCCAAGATGCCAATCCTGTTGCAAGTACTTACCTTGGCAGGTGGTCTTTATTTACTAATCAGTTTCTAAGTCCAGGGAGGTGTGACAGTAGCAAAAAAATGTTAAGAGTAGTTATACCAATTTTGGTAACTTTGGAGGTCAGAGAATGGCAATAGCTGCACTGAAAATAAATATAATTGTACAGTTATCTTGAGTACGTCATTATGTGGGTGTCCATATGTGTGCATGTTTGTGTGTATGCATATATGTTTGTGTGTGTGCACATGTATGTTAACTTTTACAAAAAAAGGAAGTGGCTTGACGTGGGATATTGCTGGTAAAATTTGTGTAAATTAAGGACAAGAAATGGTTTAATTTGTGGTATTAGTAAAACTTGCATAAATTAGGGTAGATTCTAACTTTTAAGAAATTATGGTAAACCTTGTTTTACTGTAAAAAGGGATTATACTTGGCTTAGATTTTCTTAAGCTCTGTGCACATGAGTACCTGCTGTGGCAGAGCATGGCATGTCCAGGAAGAGAAGGGCACTTTCCTCTGGTCCCCTAGTGAGCAGACAGCTTTGGGAGCAGCCTCTCACGGCCAGGCTTCTAGCTGTTTCCATATCCTTACCCACCTGGTTTCCTCACTCAGAGGCAGAGACTACTTACTCCATAAAGCAGATACTTGTTCTCCCCAGAGGCTGCTGGTCATGACTTCTCTCCACTCTGGCCAGCACTCTGCCTTTCTAGCAACAGTAAATATTATTGACTGTGCTTGGCTCTTAGCTGTGTCTTGCATTGCCTGAACATCAAACAGCAGGGTTATGTGAGCAGGGCGCCACAAATCTTGGCCCGCATGCAGGACCAATACCAGCCTCTCCTTCTCCGCTCCTTATACTGAAAGGTGCAGGTTGGAGTTCTGTGTGTGTTAGAGTGAAGGCTCCAGAAATAAGTCTGCATGCTGCTGCATATCCAAGGTGATCATCTGCACAAGATGACACCAATCCTTCTGGGTTGAAGTAGACAAGAAGCAGTGGCTTTTGGGTGTTCTTTTTTTGATGTCCTTTCATTGTCCTCAGAAGCAGAGGCAGGGTTTATCTCAGTGGAATGAGGCAGCGTGGTGTAGCCACATGCTGTAAGGATCTCGGTTCAGAGGACGTGCTTGAGTCACAGGTCCCCTCTGTGGAGGCTCTCAGTTCTTCCTTTAATTTCACCAAGCTCTCATGACAGGTGGTGGTCATGACCCCTTGGATCCTGTTATTGGAGGGTTTATATCTTAGGGAAGAATAGTCCACCTGTGCCTAGAACGGAAGCTTACAGCGCAGAGTGCTTATACAGTGTGCTTCACTGGATCTCCTGACAGCCTGATGGGGTTAGGTAGGAATGACAACTGTCAGATGAAATGACTGAGACTTTTAAGACTAACCCTGGGTTAATTACATATCTGGTAAATGATGGAGCCAAAACTTGAATCCAGGAGCCAGGGGAGGTTGGGGTGAGGGCCAGTCGCTGTGGAAGCGATTGATCAGCACATAATCAGAACCGCATGCAGTGCCAGTAGAGAAGGGAGGTCTTCCAAAGCAAGCTTGAGATGCCATCCCAAAGATTGGGGAGTGGATGCTGAAGAAGCAAAACAACAGGTGTCCACTGCACCTTTACAGAAAGACTTCTCTCTGAAGCATGAGTCATTCAAGCCCATGGTGCATTCCTTTTCAGATTCCAACAATTGGGATTCTCACTCTACCCAGCTGTCCTTATTGGCCCACAGCCCGGTATTGACTCCATACCAGTACTCATTACCTAATCTTCCATCAGGGGGACTGGCCTCTTTATCACCTTCGTGGGGCCCACATTGCTTCTCAGGTTTGTGCTTTGGCGGGGTCTGCAGTGTGCCGCCGGACAATGAAATCAGGTACCTTCTGGTCATAAGCTAACTGGCCCTGCTCCTGGCTAAATGGGTCCTCCTGTGAAAAGGCCCCACAAAGGCCCCGTTGTGCAGCATGAGCCACTCCTTGGTCCTCATTGGCAGCTGCCCCTGGCAGCACAGCTTTTCAGGTGCGTGCTGGGAGCTTGCCCGAGCCTAGCTTATGTTTCACCTTTTTCCACTTTGTTGGGAAAATCCAGCTTGAGTCTTTCTTGCCGTACCGGAGATGGGGAGGCACTGGAAGATTTTTAGGTGGATGGAGAAGCAGCCCTGTTCTTACTCTTTGCTCAGGTCTTCCTTTGTGAATTCTGATTAGGGGGACATTCGGACTAAAGTGACACAGAGTACAACTGTGCCCACATTCCATGCACTACACACTTTGGGCTTCTTAGAGGGCTTTGGCTTCCACTCTGCAAAGTTACCATTCCTCCCCCACCTCCCATCCTGCCTGCCTGTGGCCTCTTCTGTCCTTTGCACAGTGTTCCGACTTTCAGATGCATCTGTTTCTTTCTTGCCAGGAGTGATTTGTGTTCTCAGGGATATCCTTGGCCTGGGTTGGCCAGTTTTAAGAGATGCCTGATTCTCCTGCCAGCGTCTTTAGACTTTTTGCCCAAGGACCATTCCATTCAAATGACTGAACCAGGGAGAGACTGGAGCCTGTTGGCTGTTGTCTCCTGTGTTCTCCTTCTCCACTCCGAGTGCCTTCGTCTTTTGGTGTAGAGCAGAGGACCTTGTACAGAGCACAGCTGGCTCAGGACCTTTGTATTCTGAGCCACTGGGAGGGCAGCCTCAGAACAGGAGCTGCTGATATCCAGTGTGGAATCCTGAGCCCCAGACCTGAGACTGGGATGCCAGCCTGGCTCTTCCACTGGTAGCCATTGTTTGGAATGAACATTCGGATCGATGAGCTGAACATTGGGGGTTGGATTTGTATGAAATCGAAAGATGGGAAAACTAACTGTAACTTCACAGGACAAATCTGGGAATTAAAATAGACAAGTGCTGAGGATCATGGGTGCTTTTATTCTAATAGGTTATGTTGACCTGTGAAGCCAGAATTCTCTCCTTCCCCTCCCCCTGCCCCCAAATATCTTATTAAAGCCAGGCCTTGTTGCCAGTTATGCCTTCTATTTCCCTCCTCTGGGAATATGAACATAATGCCATTTCCCCTTCAATGAGGGGAACATGGACGAGGGTAATTTGAGTGATTAGCCGAATCTGCAGGAAGGCCGCACGTGGAATTAAGTTAAGCACATTTGTTTGGAGCAGCCGTGCCCATCAGGCCACGGCAAGGTACCTTGGTGGTTTTATACCCTTCACAGAAGCTGAGGGTTCAGGGAAGGATCACTGGCTTTTATTACTGACTTAAATGAAAACTTACTTTTTAAATTTGACAAGGCCTCCTAGAGCTTTTTCTGTCAATAGCATGTGTGGGGTTAATGCCATATGTGGGGTTACCCCGACCCCAGACGTTGCCAGGGCTTTGTTCTCATGGTAGTGGTGGAACGTGGTGACCCAGGGAAATGGTTCAGGCAGAAATTTGTCAGGCTGGCCGGCCCCTCTTCTGGAGCGGGTTCTGAGCACTCGGGCCTCACGTGCACTTGAGTTGGAAGAGGAAGTCCAGGTCCTCCTGTGCCGTGGGGCAGGGCAGTTTCCAGCACTTTTTTCAAGCAGTTTGTGGTATGAGTTGGGCTAGGGGAAGGTATTATGGAGTCTGATGTGGGGAAGCTTCACTGACCACACGGAGGGTCAGTGACAAAGCCCACCTACAGAGTTCTAAGTGCTAATGTCACACTTCCTCTCCGGCCTCCTTAGGAAAGTGGATTCCCACCTGTGTCAAATGGAGAACACAGGATTTGCTTTGTAGGAGGAATTAGAAATAAGGCCAGGATTGTTAAAGCAAATGCAACAAACATGCTAACTTCTAAAGCAAATCAGCACTTCATGTTATAAACAAGTATTTACTATTTTGAATTCACATTCTTCTGTGCTTTGAAATGGACTCAGAAGGAAATCTGCCAGCTGCTATAGTAGTGGAAGGATTAAAAAGTGCAGCAAATTGGACAGCCAGTATATTTCAGTAATTCATGTTTCTTATTCTTTTTCTTGCTAGACTTGTCTTCAGCGAAGAGGAAATTTGCAGATTCCTTAAATGAATTTAAATTCCAGTGCATAGGAGATGCAGAAACAGATGATGAAATGTGTATAGGTAAGTCATAGCCGTGCTGCTTCTCACAACTTTCAGTGTCCTTACTGAGCCTTTTTCTGGGGAAGGGGAGAATCTCAGTGTTATAAATTGAGAAACCCATAGCAACAGTGGAGGGGACAGAGTTAAGGGAGGATCAGGGCTCTGGGGCTATTCTGGGCTTCTTGTTGGAGCTCTGGGGTTGCCTCTCCCACCCTTTGCCTGCAGGAGAGAGCTTAAAGGTTTGCAGTGGGGTTCCCCTTTCCACCTTCCTTTAGTGTTCTGCTTCTGGCTGGTTTTGTGTGTTCTTCCCTACAACCACAGCACTAAAGAACTTTGAACAAAAGCAGAAATCCGGTAGATGAGGGAAGAATTAGATCAGAAGTTGCAAATGCTAGCTCATGCTCTAAGGTCAGAATGCAGCCATGTTTTCTTTGGCACTCATTTTTTAATTGAATTACCATATAAATTGAATTTATCCTAAAGTTTCAGTTCTCCAGCTTCTTTGAAAATTGGAGAA
This sequence comes from Pteronotus mesoamericanus, assembly GCF_021234165.1. NCBI lineage: Eukaryota > Metazoa > Chordata > Mammalia > Chiroptera > Mormoopidae > Pteronotus > Pteronotus mesoamericanus. The sequence goes on along the minus strand of NW_026555084.1, from coordinate 20,654,051 downwards.
TCTAATCAGCTGGCCCCACATTCGGTCTGGCAACAGGTGACTAGAGTTACGTAGCTGCCGTTGCTTTGAAAGGGGAGTGGAGCTCAGTGTCTGGCTCACAGTGGTCCCCACCTCTCCCTTTTGTTTCCTTGGCTAGAGGCTGATGGTGGGGCTACCATTATCACCTTGCTGTGCTGCTTCACTCTTCACCATCACCTGTCTTTTGTAGGCAGCACCAAGTACAGAGGATTTACAGTGTTAAGAGACCTTTCTTTGCCAAGGCCTAGTTACTGCACCTCATTTGTCTTACATTGGACATCTTGGTTGACTCCATGAAATGAGCAAGGACTGAAAATGTGCTATTGAATTAATTAAGTCATCGAGTGCTTATTGAGTCCCTGTTGCCATGCACCAGAAACTGGGGATGAGCGAAGGCAGCTGGGAGACAGCTGAGAGCAGTGAAAGCGCATCATTGTGGTAAATCCTGAATATATGGATGCTTCTCCCAAGTTATACAGATGTCCCAAATATCCTCAGGGCTATTGCACTTACTGCCTATTGCCTTTGGGAATAATTCTAGAGAAGGAGACTGTCCCCATCTGACCAGCGTTCTGCAAGCTGTACTGCATTAATAAGTGGCTTGGGGAGCCAGGAGGAGCCCAAGGAGGAGCCAGCGGTGGGACTCGCAGTGCCAGCAGCACTGTTTGTTTAGTTCTAATGCCAAAGAAAAGGTTGGGTTCTGACGCAGCCCCACAACAAAGGGTGAGGAGGTCAAACCCTGGGCAGGAAATCCTTCAACTCTTAAGCGGAACTCTGCCCCTTCCAGCCTGGGGCCTGGGGGCCAGCCAGCATCTCAGCAGTCCTGGGTACTCTCAGGAACAAGCCAGTTTTTTCCTTGAAGGAAATCCTTCCCTAACTAAAGTGCCAGGTGGAATTAACATACCCTTCTGGGTCATCCTTAATGATTGATGATTAAAAGGTAAGGGGAGCCTTGGGGAAAAAAATGACTTGAGGCTTATATATGTGCCACAGGATTTCAATCCATAACAAGATAGCTGTATCTGGAAAGGCTCCTGAAGGCGCATTACTCAGTTTCCATCTTATGGTCCCTTTCCCTTTTTCAGCAAGGTCTTTGCAGGAGTTTGCCACTGTTCTCAGGAATCTTGAAGATGAACGGATACGGATGGTGAGTACAGCTGGGCTACTCTTGGTCCCAGACAGTGTGGTCATGTCTAGGGAGCATGGGATTTGTTATCAGAAGAACTGGGTTTGAGTCCAGACTCTGCCACTTGAGTGCTTTGAGCTCTTGAGCAAGCCTTATCTTCTCATCTTTGCAGGGCTTAGAGCCTTTTATAAAAAATAGGATTTGCATACTTGGATAACTTGAGAATAACTTCACTGTAATGTGTATACATAAGGTATATGACTTCTGGATGTATCTTTACAATTATTTAACTCTTTGGGGCTTTAGGTTTTCTGTTGGCAGAATGCGCACAAAGGTGCCCCACTCTGTACCCCTCCCCCCATTAAACTTATCTAAGAGCCCTTGGAGGGCAGGGTTACTCCTTCACTTTTAATTCCAAAACAAAACACTTAACACAGTGCCTGCCATGTGGTAGGCACCTAGTAAATGGACACTTAGTTAAGTGGTGGTAGCTCTAAGAAGTTCTTCAGAGAAGCACTGTGAAATTCAAGAATCTAAGGCTGATCTTCAGGTTCTTAAGAGACCGCTTTTGCATTAGAATTTATTCTGATGTGGTTCATCATTAACAGATGAGGTATTCCACCTCATCTTTGATCATCTTTCATCAAGCTCTTGGCACCTTCCAAATCAGACTGAGGCCTGACTTGAAACACCCTGCTGGCTGCATGCTGATTTGTCCTCAGAAGGGCTTCTGTGTTGAAGGTGGAGCTCCAGAGGCCCTAGGAAGAGTCGATTGAGGGACATTTTTTTTTCCTCTTTCCATACTAACAAGTGATGGCGTGAAACTAAATTTCCTTTCTTGGTCAGCTTGGGCTGCCAAAATACCATATCTGGGTGGCTTAAACAATAAACATCTGTTTCTCACAGCTGTGGAGAACAGGGAATCCGAGATCAAGAGGATGACTGATGTGGTTCCTGGTGAGGGCGCCCTTCCCGGCTTGGAGGTGGCCGCCTTCTTGCTGTTGCCTCCCATGGCAGAGGATGGGCAGGGAAGCTCTCATGTCTCTTCTTACAAGGGCACCAGTCCCATCAAAAGGACTGCACAGTGGCTTCATGACCTAATTAACTCATATTCAAATCCTATCACATTGTGGGTTATAAAAGATAAACTAAAGCATATTACATTTTTAAGAGTTTATTTGAGCAAAAATCAATTCAGATCGGATAGCACCATCCAGGAAGTCATTAGGAGTGCTCTACCAACAGGAGCTAGGGGAAAGACTTCTATACAGAAGATGTGGAAGCAAATCAAGGAAATTATTTAATCGTCTCTCACTTAGGTAGTTGCCTTATTTGGGAAAGCCTGGTTGTTTGTGATTGCTTGTTTGTAGGTTTTGATTTCTTAACCTTGAGGCATTCACAGGCTTAAGTTTTGGGTGGCTGACACAGGTTACTAAGGCATTAGAGCCACCTCAGTCTAATGGCCTCCTCGTTTAATTTGCCAGAGTTAGGGCTTCAATACATGATACTTTTTGGTGGTGTGAGGGGTGCAGTTTAGTCCATAACATCTGCCAAGACATTGTGTATGTAGCCAGACATTTTCTATTTTAACTCATGATGACTCTGAGGTGGTACCTAGATCATGCTCGCTGTCCAGATGAAGGTATTGAGGTTTACAGAGGTTAAGTAGTGTGCCCAAGACCACACAGTTAATAAGAGGCATGGTCTAGATTCAAACCCAAGTGTGTGTTACACCAGAGTAATGTGGGAATTTCTTTAAAACTCCAAACAGAGCAGAAGCCTCTCACCTTCTGCCCTGCAGAGAGACATACTGTTTTCCTTCATTGCTCGTTGCTTGGTACTTGAACCAGAACTGGGCATGGTGATGGTGGTGGTGGTTGTGGTGGCGGTAGTGTTGGCAGCCGCAGCAGGGCGGCTGGCGGTGGAGGGAGGGGAAATCTTGTGTTTGTGCACATGCTAGTGCCTGAGAAAGGAAAGTGATTCTTGCAAGTCTGATCCTTGGCCAAGTCAGTATTTGGGGGTGGGCGGTGTGGTGAGCAAATCATGATGATACCCTGTAGATTGCTATGGCCTGCAGGAAGGGAACAATGACTGGATTATACTTTTCAGCTTGCCTCTGCAATTTTATTATTAATGTCAGTGAATCGAGTTTCTACCGTCTGCATCTGAGTATATGGCCACTGCAAGCCCCTTTCCTACCTCCTCTCTCTGCTTCATCATCAGTTCAGCTCAGCTTAGCAAAGCTGCACCTTCTTTGGAAAGCCTTTCCTAATGCTTCAGGATATATTTGGCCATCCTTTGTATTTTCTTAATATCTACTTCATGCTTCTAATTATGCATTTGACACATTGTGTCCTGATAATCATGGCCCATGTCCCATAGTAAATATGAGTTCTTTTTTTTTTTTTTTTCCTTAATATGAGTTCTTGAAGGGCAAAGAATGGGCTCCTGAGTCCCCAGTATTAGCACAGTGCTTGGAACAGAGTAGAAGTTACAGTCATAGAATCACAGACCCAGACAGACTTTATCCCTCACTTCTGCAGTCCTTCATTTGACAGATGGGAAAGTCGAGGGCTTATGAAGGCTGATAGCAAGCAGTGGGAGGACTGGGGCGAGGACTCGGGCATCCTGCCTCCCAGGTGGGCAGTTACGGCTTTCATATATTTAGCACCTTCTTAGGGCTGGATTCTCAATCATGGACACCCTTTGGAACAGCTTGGGTTCAAAACATACTGATGCCCAGGAGGAAGTATAGGGTTTCTGATTTAATTGGTCTGGAGTGAGGCCCAGATATAGAGATTTTTCAAAGCTCCCCAGGTGAGCCTAACATATGGATAAAGCTGAGAACCACTGACTTAGGGGCTCAGACACCATGGTGAACACTGAAGACTTATACTTGATTTGTAGAAAAGACTTAAACAAGTGAGCCAGTTAAGCCACATCAAATAACAATAAAAATCAAACAAGTTAAACAACATTACAACACTCTAGTGTTGTTCTCTACTAGAATAAGTGGTCTCAAAATTGAGAAAAAGGCAAATGGCAATAAATTTGAAGATCTGCCACCTTCTGTCTCTCATTTTGTTCAGTTTTCTCTGTGTCCATTTATGGCTTCTGGCATTTACTCTGTTGGTTTCATTGCAATGGATATGCATGTGATTTAGAAAAATAATGCTTTGTTGAGATGAGATTCCTGAAATAATTAGTTGAGTAAGGAGTAAGCAGTGAATGACTTAAGAGGAAAGATTGTAAAATATTGTATTGCTTTAGAAAAGACCATGGAATCTTGGATCTGGAACAATCCAGCCCACTCATTTTGTATATGAGGAAACTGGAGCCCAGAGAGGTTAAATGTTTTGCCCATGGTCACACAGTTGGCCGCCAATCAAGAAATCATTCATTCATTCAGTCATTGAAAAATATTTGAGTGCTCCTTTGTTTCAGCACTCTTCTGTGTTTTAGGGATAGTGGTGGACAAGAGAACATTTACAGCATGGTGCGTGCGTGCGTGCGTGTGTGCGTGCGTGCATGCATGCATGCATGTGGTGGTAAACCGGAAAACTTTAGCTGGCTTATGTCTTCTGAAGAAAACACTTGATGGGCTGGTGGGAAGTTTCTTTGGATTATATTGGTAGTGATGGACAGCCTTTCTAAAGAGGTGACCTTTAAGCTGAAATGTGAATTGCAGTAAGTAATGAGTTGTCCACATAAGGATTTAGGGACCGGGCATCCGAGTTATCAGTGAAATGCAAAAGCCTGGACGTGGGACAGGTTTGGTACGCTTGAGGTGCCTTCGGGTGCTGGTATAGTTGACCGCAGGACCTGGGGAGGTCAAGCTGTGAGATGAGATGGAGAGGCAGCCAGTGGTCAGTAGATACAAGCATCCTCATCATAGTCCAGTGTTGGTAGAGCCACACAAAATCCAGCTGGAAGGTTTTCATGCCACCGGATGTCAAAAATGCTTTTTCTTTATTTGTAATCCAGACTCTGTGTTGATCTGCTTTAAATGTATCTACTTAACTACAACTTGGGTGAATGAGCAAAATACAAGATGTCACTTGAAGCTTGAAATTTAGATTCTATCATATCACTAGTTTCCCTCCACCTTCAGGTGGTTGCTTACATTTTTAGAGGTCTTAATTTTTATTTTTAAAGAATCTGTTTTAATCATGCACAGGAAGAATATCATATTTCAAACTGATGATTAGATTTTGATTTGACATGCTGTCAGTTTAAGTATTGTGAACAGTTAGTAAATGCACAATATTGCTTACTCAAATTTTACGTTGAGCCACGGGGAGGTATTTTGTGCCAGAACTGCTAACTCTTTACTGATACTGCTCTTGTGTCTTCTCTGACCCCACTCCACCCTGTTTTTCCTCACCAGATCGAGAATGCCAGCGACGTGCTCATCACCCCCTTGGAAAAGTTTCGGAAGGAGCAGATTGGGGCTGCCAAGGTGAGAATTTTATAGCTCTCCATATTGGATTGTAGGGCAGGAGGTCTGGAAAACACACTCCCAGAAAATCTTCAGAAAATCTTGGGCGAAGTGGCCTGGCACCCAGCTCATCTGTTCTTCACAAGTATCTGAAGACAACCTGAGTGGTCACCCCAGAGCCATCATTCTAGTGCTTTGTTCTCTAATCATTTTGTGCTAGTTCATAAATCGTCCAGCAGTAGAAACCATGTCTCCTTCGTATTAGTAGGTAGATACCTGGGTGCTTGGACACCGTGGGTTTGTATTTATTGCAAGGTCCAGGACTCGGAGCCTAGAGCATGGGTTACTAATAGGGCCCTGTGGGCCTGGCGCTCTATTCTTAGCTCACTTTTGCTGTGTGTTCAGATGAGCCCTCTCTTGATAGAGCTTTAAATTTTTCAAGAGAAACTGAAAAGTCAGAGTTTTATTTGAAATCGCCTGCTTTAAAAAATGTTGGCAAATCATTAAAAATACATATGTAACACATTGTGCAGGTCAGAAAGTGGGTCTGCTTTCTGGGTGGCCCAGAGGCCACCGTTTGTTATCACTGACTTGCAGGGATGGAAGCCCAAACTTGGCCAATTCTAATATGTTACTGAAAGACCGCAAAGGGAATCTTGTTCATTTTTAAGAGGGGGACTGTCCTGGGGTCCCTTGTCCTGTGAGAAATCACTAGGAAGTCCTAGCTGGTTTGACCGTCATTGGAGTTTTAGAGACCACCTACAGGGAAGATGTTTTCATTGGAATCAGTGAAAGCAAGAGGATTTTCAAGATTTTCTTCCTGCTTTTCCAGAACTGAGTCTTTCAGCCAGTCCCTTGCGCCACCTACAGGGCATTTGGGGCAGCGTCACACTTTTAACCTGTTTCGATGGATTTTACCCAGTTGTGAAATGGCCTGTAGGTGGGAAAAAGATAGCCGAAATGTAAGAAGTGGGGCCTTCCCTGATCACTCCCCCTCTCCAAGTACATCTGCTTTCTGAATATGAATATATTAGGGCCTGAAAGAGATGATGTTCAGTTCTGTGAGGGTTATTCATTCTTTGAAGGAGGGATCATGGCAAAGATTTTTCTTTCAATTCTATAGCACTTTACTACCAGTTTTACAGTTTATACTTATGAAGCAATTGGGGATTATTGGTTTTGTATTGGAGACTAAGGATTTAAAGGGATGTCTTGTTCCATAAGGATTTTGTCCAAGACTTTGAACAAACCCAGTGATGGGCGAGAAAATGTCCCGAGTGTCCCTCTCCAGTTCTCGCTGAGGCAGGCCCAACGAGCAGCTTCTCTTTAGTGGCCTTGGGGCCTGTGTCTCCTCCTCCTGAAAGCACATGGCAGCGACTCAGGAGGTTCTGAAGGGCTTTGAGGCAGCGGCAGAGCAGACCTGGCGACTGAGCCATCTTCCCAGTAGTCAGTATTTCCTCTGAGCAAAGACGCCCCTCTCTCTGGCCTCTCCCCTCAGCTCTGGTTTGATGGGTGTCACGGCATGGAGGAGGGAAGAGGAGCCGAAGTCTCAGTGGGGCTCCCTTTGGATTATTCCCATTGATTATAGTGACAGGAGCAGGTACTTTTCTAGGTTGGGTGGCTGGGGGTGGGGTTATAGATGGTGAGAAATACGAGAATTAATTTAAGAAAAATGGTTGCTCACCAAGCATGTTTCCTCTCCCACCTATTCTGTTCTCTCCTTCCTGTTGAAGAATGATGCGATGCCGTTGGGGATGATTGCGTAGCCCCTGTCCTGTGTCATTTCTTCTTTTCAGTACACCTGTTCCTCTCCCTACATTTACAGTCAAACCTCAGTTCTCGACTGTCTTCCCTTTTGAACATCTAGACTGAGTTATTCATGGAAAAAATATCTCAGCTGTCAGACAAAACTTTAGTTCTCTCCCTGACAACCTTTTCATACTGATACAGTGGAACTTTGGTTCTCGAACTTAATTTGTTCAATTTGCAATTGAAGAGGTAGAAAAAGAGGAAAGGGAGGCTATTCCTATTTCAGTAAAGGAAATGCTTGGGAAATGGGGAGAAATGGAAAGTTTAATTGAGAAAGATCTCCCTGACGTAGAAGTAGCAACCTGTATAATAATCTTGTTCAATGACAATGCAGTGTTTCACTTCAGGCAAGTGTTAAAACGTAGGCAAAACCAAACATCATTGGGTAGGTTTTAAGTGAGACAGATGCCCAGTAAGCCTGAAGGAAGTTCTTGTGGAGCAGAGAGACAAAAGAAAGAACCCCAGAAGATCAGATACCTGACGTTTTATGAAAGGGGACTCCCCTTCCAAACAGTAACATCCCTCTGTACCTCCATCCCATTTCTCCATATTCAGTCATCAGTAGCTCTCAACATTAAAGGTAAGTTCTCCTGTGTATGTAAATTTTCATTTTAACTGTATATTTCATTTTCTTTTTGTTGAATTTTCATGTCCTTTTTGTTTTGAAAGTGCTTATTTATAGATTAAACAGTACATTAGACTTGTACTATATGTGAGTAAGGTAAAAACAGAATCATTGTGGGGGGTTCTGGAATGGATTAGTTCAGTCTACATTATTTCTACTGGAAGAACAAATGACTTGGTTTTTGAACAAATCGCTTCTTGAACAGCTTTACATAATGCATTAAGTTCTAGAACTGAGGTTCCACTGTATATCATAGTAGTATGTGCATTTCAGAGAAAACAAAGGAACAACCAACCCTTCACACTGGGTGCTCTAGAAAGCAGATTCAAGAGTAGTTAAGAGCCAGCAAGGGCTCTTCAGTGGCTAAGTTCAAGTTTCTGAACTCTGCCTGTGTGATGCTAAAATTACCCTTCCTCCTCTTGTCCCCTCTGGTGCTGCTTCTGTTGTAACAAGCTGTTGCTGCTTTCAAGAAGCTGAAGTTGGAGTGTGGGGTGTGAAGGCTGCCAGGGAGGTGGACTCCTGGGCATTCTCGTGCTAGTGTGGCTTCTCAGGAGTAGGGCGCCGCTCTGCAGCTCGGTGTAACCGGGGCCCTACATTCAGAGTTCCGAGTTTGGGGGAGTGTGTTTTTCCTGCAGCCGCAGCTGGGCTCTGCAGTGTAAGTGGAATAGACACTGGTGAGCAGAGGTTAAGTGTGGGTACTAGAGCTAGGCTGCTTGAGCTCACATCTCATTTTCTGTCACTTGCATGTAAACTTGGGGAGGTTATCAAACCTCTCCATGCCTATTTCTTGGGCTATAAAATGGGGATCATGATAGTCCTTACCTCATAGAGTTAGTTATTACAAGGAAGAAATGAATGAACTCATATAAAGTGCTTAGAACAGTGTCTGTCCTATAGTCATTGATGTTAGTATACTCCATGCACACAGTTGATTCGTTAAAAACTCTGTGAGAGCCTGCTGCGTGCCTGGCCCCGCACTCCGCACTCCGCCCTGGCGTGTGGTGGAGAAGAAGCACAGGTGTGGTTGCTGTACTCGTGGTGCGGCTGGGGAGAAGGGCATCAGACACAGAGATATAAGCACACGTGTAATCTCAAAGTGTGGCAGTGCTGTGGAGGGTTACCTTCCCGGGGCATGGGCTTTGGAAAGCAAGTGGTGTTCCCGAAAAGAAGGAGGTGGGGTTTGGTGATGGACCTTGTCACTGCCATTGCCACCGTCGCTACCACCCCATGTCTGTCACCTCCACTGAGATTTAGTAAGCTTCCATGCACCTGGCACTCTGCTAAGCATTGAATGTGGTTTATCGCATTTAGTTGTAGCAATCCTATGAGGAGGTCAGTGTCCTTATCCTTATTTTATCAGACAGTCTTTGGGCTGAAAGAGGAAACCTGAGCAATGATCTCATCTAGTCATTCTCAGTATGCAGATGAGGGAACCAAGTCCTAGAGAACGGCAATGATTGGTTTAAAGTTGGTCATTATACAATTGGAAATGGTCCATATACAGCTGTTCTGTCTGCACTTAGCCACCCACGGTGGATGCCCTGGAAGGTGAACACCGTCTTGTCCCTGAGTAATGTTCTCCCCCTGAGCGCACACGTCCCCCCGCCCCCCGTATCCCCCTCCCCCGCATCTTAAGGACATTACGCAAATTTCAGTAAAGTTGTTCCAGCAGAAGTCTTGTTGCTGTGGCTCAGGATGGAATCGTTTCCATTTCTCTTTCACTTCAGCTATTCTCTTGAACGTGGAAGGTGGAGGCTTGAGTTGCCGGAAAGTCACAGAATTCCAGTGACTCATGTTCCCCGGCTTTTTCTCACCTGTGGTTAGCTGGACTGTCCCGGCTCAGGGATCTCCTTTTCGGGGCTGATGACAGGGCTGATGGAGTGGCTGCTGGGCATTAAGTGGGACTTGGAGCCACACCTCATAGTCACGGGTTTCTATAAAGGAAAAGAGTTGCCTGAGTCAAGGACTTGCGTGTACCTCTCAGATTTGAAGGAGTATGCCTCCTCGGGCTTTTCTTCATTTGCTTCTGCATGTAAAATTTTTCTTGTGTATAAGTAGTCTTTCAAGCAAAATTCAGATTTGTAGAAATGGATACGTGTCAGCTAAAATTGGGTAGGTAAGTCCCGGCCGGGCAGCTCAGTTGGTTCGAGCATTGTCCTGATGCACCAAGATTGTGGGTCCGACCTGCAGTCAGGGCACACACAAGAAGCAACCAATGACTGTATAAATGAGTGGGATGACAAATTTATGTTTCTTAGTCTTTCTTCTTACTTTCTTTCTCTCTCCTCCCTCCATCCCTCCTTCTCTCTCTAAAATCAATAAAGTTAAAACAATGAGACTGTCTAGGTGACACACAATTCTGCCCACTTTGTGAGGCTTGTAATTTTGCTGTTCACCAGATTAATGGTGTCTGGCATCATAGGAGCTTGTTGGGGCTTCAGGTGATGGCTTCTCAGTGATTTTTGTGCCACTTTGGCTCAGACTGCTCTGTCTAGAGCACTTACTTCTCTCCTGCTCTAGAAGCCTCCACTGTGCTCCTTGCATGACCAGCAGGTTTTAACTCATCCCCCTCCCCACCCCCCGCAGTGAGGCCTCTCCTGAGCACCCTATCTGCAGAATCTCTGTGACTGCACCCTGTTTATTTCCTTCATAGCATTTGTGGCAGTCTACATTTATGCTGTTTACTTGTTTAGTGGTTAATTGTGTTTCTTCTACTGGAACATCCTCTCTGTGAGTGTACGGACTGCTGATATCTTGTATTTCAGTGCCCCAAACAGCCTAATAAAGAGTGGTTGCATGTTATGTCTTTAGTAAATGAAGAGAGATGTCTCTGAGTTTCCTTATGTGGCTGCAAAAATTTTTCTTCTCTTAAAGGCCTTGGAGTTGAAGGAAAATCCTCTGTGGGCTCCCCGTAAGTCAAAAGCAGGAGTGATGCACTCAGTAAATTTGACCCTGTTTAGCAGGCCAGTGCCGACCTTCTCCCAGCCCCCTTTCCTACCTTCTCTGTGGGGACAGAGAAAGAGGAGATGCCTGTGACAGTGTGTTTCAAGTGTGGTTGACACATGGGGTTTGAAGGCAGCTTGTCCTGGGCTCATGTCTCAGCTCCATCATTCTCTGTGACTTTTTACAAGTTAACCTCCTGGGTCTGAGTATTTCTTGTCTGAAAATGGGAGATAAAAATAGAACCTCAGTGACTCAATGACGTGGCGGGACAGCAGGGATGATTACGTGTATTATGATACTTACATTATTTTTCATTTTGAAAGCAGTCAATATGGGGCAATAAAAATTTCCCAAGGGGAGGGGAAAAATCACTCATTATCACATTGCCTTAACTCTTATTTTCATTTAGGTATCTTCCCATCTCATCTTTATCTGTAAACATATATACTCTACATAGGGCACACCAAGCTTATATCATGCTCTTAATTACTTTTCATTATATGATGAGCAATTTTCCTTGCCTTCCCAGTTATGTACGTTGGGCGTTTTATCCTTGAATTATCCCAGATCCTAACCTTGGACAGTGACGTTACTGCTACTGTTGCTGCTTCTCTCCACCCCCCCGCCACCCCCCCGCTTTTTTTTTTACTATGATTAATGATGCTGAAGTGAACACATTTATGACAATAACATCTTTGTTTTGAAAATTATTCCTCTGATTAAAGATCTGTATCTCATATTATTGCATCAAGGGGTATTTGGATCTGTATATTAAGAAGTACTTTTTGGACACTGTTAAAGCTGGATATCCGTTAGTCTATAGACTTGTCCTATTCCAGCGATAACCAGGTCTCCCTACTTGAGATTGTCTTCATAGGCAACTTCCCTCCTTCGATTGGCTTTGAACATCCTTGTGAGTTAGAAACTAGAAATTTATGTTGGACAACTGAAGTTCTTAGAAGGTGGAGTCCTGGCTTTGCTGCTGTGAAGCACTGGTATCTACCTTGTTTCTGGCATTGTGGTGGCCTCTCTGATAGATGCTCAAAGCCATCGGGCTGTTGACGGGTGGGCATTATTTGAAGCGTAGAAGCTGAGTTGTCTGCTGTTGTTCTGTGGTTCGAGGGAATGATGAAGCTGTGAAGATGAGCAGAAAGACCTTGACCCAGTTTGCTTTTATTGCTACAACGTGTTACTCTTTTTCTCGTCTCCTTTTCTCTTTTTACCAGGAAGCCAAAAAGAAGTATGACAAGGAGACAGAGAAGTACTATGGGGTCTTAGAAAAACATTTAAATTTGTCTTCCAAAAAGAAAGAATCCCAGCTTCAGGAGGTAAGAAATTTTACTAGTATCCTGAATAAAGTGTTTAATTTTTACATGGTGCTGTGAATATGTACTGGCTACTCTCTGCTAGAAAATCCTATGTTTGGGAGAGACCTCGGAAACCAGGAGCTGGGTCTGATGCCTGATGCCTGGATTGCCTTTGTATCTTCCTGCCCCACCACACCCTTGGTGGCTGTCCCGCCAGTGAGTGGCAGGACAACATGCTGCTGGTCAAGATCACCCACCTCCTTGCTGGGCAGCCCTAATTGTTAGAGTGTGCTTCTTCCTTTCAAACTGACATCTGTTTTCCTGTTTCTCTCACCCTTAACCTTGATTCTGTACTCTATTTAATCTCACCTTTTGACTTTCTGCCTTATTTATATCAGGAATTTGAAATGTGAGCATCTGAAACACTTTGGTCAGCCTCCTTTAAGGTTAATTAAAAAAAAAATCTGTTTCAACCAGTACTTGATGGTAGTCTTTTTTTTGTTTATTTGTTTTTAAATAAGTACTTTATTGTCACTCCTATGGTTTGTGGTGTGGTAACCTTGTTTCAAAAAAGTGAATTTCCTGACCTGCCCCTGGTCTTTTTGGATTTGCATGGGGTCTTTTTAAGAGTCAGCTTCGCAGCCACAGAGAAGTGACCATTTTCATTTTGTTCATGGAAGTTTATGGGGCAAGGGAATTTATGTTTCTGGGAGACAGGACAGTTTCCTGGTGAAACTCCAAATTCGGCTACACAAATGTCATTTTACTTAATTCTTAACAGTTTGCTAACCTTTCTCAGGTATATACTAAAGAGTAGCTGTGGTTTTCAAGCTAGACCTCATTGTTAAATTTCCTCCTTTTTTTTTTCCTTTGAGCAAATACCATGCCAGTACTTCTGTGAAGTGAAAGTTCATATGAAATAGGGTCAAAAGTTGAAAGATGAAGACAGTTCTAGAGATGGCGCAGTCTGATCCTCTCCCAAGCAGGATTTGTTATACATCCTCGGTTAAAAATGTGTGGTCCTCAGGACTCTGCGTGGGTATTTAGACGAACTGTTTGAGCGGCAGTGAAGACTCAGCAACAACTTCAGCCACTAGTGTTTAAAGTGGACTTTGCAGACCATTTGTGGCAAACCAGCAAACAGCAATTGAATACTTGGTGTGAACTGTAGAAAGTAGAAAATACTAATGTGCTTTCTTTGAAGCTCTTGTGCCTGAGTAGGGAAGATGAAGCAAACACATGAGAAGGTGATTCTTAAAAGCAGTATAGGTATTCAGGTAAATATTGTTAAATATGATAGAGAAAGCTAAAGAAATGCTTATTTTCATTGCATGGCATATAAAGGCTATATCACAATTCTACATGGGGATATAGGCACTAGATGATACCCCAGGATATGTGTTTATATAGGATAAATATATAGTTCTACTTAGGTTCTGTCTTTATGTCCTCACTTTTTAGTGGATTTAGAAACTGTATTTAAGGAAAGTCTCTGGATGCAAGTCACAATGGCCAGATCTGGCCAGCTCTGTGGTTTCTAAACAGTGAGATGAGTGGAGGTATTCAAAAGCTGAGCAAGTGTGTGTTGTTCTAGTGCCTGCTGATAATGGGAGGCCCGCAGTGCACGTATCCTACCGGCATGGCACTCCCCGGAGGGAGGGCACCCTCCTCCCGGTCCGTTTTCCCCATGCCTGGATAGTGCTGACTTGATCTGGGATGAGTCCAGCGTGTTCTTTAGGGCCATACCAATGTCGTCTCCTCCTGAGTAGCACAGCTGAGGGACCAGAACACTGGCTGGCAAAGATACCTTATTTCAAGGCCTGCTGTGCCGTGTACTCACTGTGTGACCTGGGGCAAGTACTCATCTCTTTGAGTGTGTAGTCCCTTTGTAAAATAAAATACATGCCTCTTTCATGTATGAGAAGGCAATTTATAGCTGCTACCCACATGTAGAGAATTATCCCTCTGAGTGGCCTGTTCTTCTCCATCCCCTATTCTTAAGTTGAATGGAACTCTACTGCCTTAGTTTGTTTGGGCTGCTCTAGCAGAATATCACAGACCAGCTGGCTTTTAAACAACATAAATTTATTCCCCACAGTTTTTGAGGTTGGGAAGTCCAAGATTGAGGTGCTGGCAGATTTGGTGTCTGGTAAGGCCTGCTTCCTGGTTCATTCATAGACAGCTGTCTTCTTGCTCTGGGTCCTCACGTGGCCAGAAGGGGTAGGGGCCTCTTTTACAAGGGCTGTAATCCCATTCGTGAAGGCTTCACTGTCATGACCTACTAACCCCCAAAGGCCCCACTTCCAGATACCATCACATTGGGGATTAGGTTTCAGTGTGTGAGTTGACGGGGGAGGGGCACCAATATTCAGTCTGTACATGACTTTTGCTGGTGTATATCTTAGTGGATATTTTTTCATTATGCTCTTTTGTTGTAATCCTTTGTGTTCCTGTCTTTTACCCATTCATACTTTCTAAGTACTTTGAGGGCAAGGAATAGATGAAAGGTCTTTCCTATGAATCCTGGCCTATTCTCAGGCATTGCTATTTGGTTGTCTTTGAACTGAATTAAGTTAAATATTCTAATAATAACAGTAGTGATAATACTTGTACTTACAAAAACACAACAATAGTAATAGCAGCAAATATTGAATGCATATTTATGTATCAGGTACTGTGTTGAGCATTTGACATGGAACCTTCTAAACTCCTCACAGCTGCCCTTACGAGGTACAGATGTATTCCCTTTATTTTACATATAAGGAAATTTACACGGTTAATAGTCTGCTCATAGCTGGTCAGCGAGCATTTTAACCCTGGCTCCTGGCTCTGGGGCCCTTTCCCTTAACCCAGTATGCTGTTCCGCTTCTTGCTCCACCGTGGGAGAGAGGGCTAGTGCTCCGCTGCCTGCATGCCATTGTAATTCACCGTCTGCCAGGCACCTAGAACTGGCCAGCATGGGGGGCCTTGGTGATGGATTATGTGGCTGAACCTCCTGAAATTACCTTTGAAGGAACTGGGTCTCTTACAGAAGGTCAACTGATTTACTCAAGGTCTTCCAGTCATGTTGTGATGATTTTTATTCACATTAATTTTTTTAAAAGTCAACTTTTAGTATCATTATTGAACACCTAGTACACATTTAATGAAATCTGCTTCCTATGATTATCCAGAATTGTTCTCCGATGACAGGGCTCTGAACCCAATACTTGTAAATTCTAGCCCATTCCTACAGCAACGATGTGGAGTGACACTGCCATCTAGTGGATGATTTTTTAAAAATCAGTGTTGTCTTCAGTGGTCCAGAAGCGAGTTTCAAAGACAATATTCATTTGTTCAACAAATATTCTCTGAGTATTTCTCTGTGAAAAAGTCTGTTTAGGCATTGGGTGTATTGTGGGGGCGAAATGAATAATCTGCCTTCATGGAACTTCTAAGAGAATGTCTCTTTTACAAGAAGCTCAGAATGGTTGGTGGGTCTCAGACAAGCTGGTAGATTTACTTTCACAAGGAACAGTCAGGGAACCTATCTTGAGTGGCCTGCTGGGTGGGTTGGCGTCCTGGCTTATGGTTCCATTGCAGAGGGAGCTAAGGATGTGAACTCTATGCCCAGATGAGTGGGGGCATTGGCCGGAGACATATATCATTCCATTTGGGATTCCTTCTTTCTTTCCCTTTGGAATCACATTCAGTTGCACATTTCTTCTGA
The DNA here is from genome assembly GCF_021234165.1 of Pteronotus mesoamericanus. Lineage (NCBI taxonomy): Eukaryota > Metazoa > Chordata > Mammalia > Chiroptera > Mormoopidae > Pteronotus > Pteronotus mesoamericanus. The sequence goes on along the minus strand of NW_026555084.1, from coordinate 20,638,076 downwards.
GTGCTGGGTCCTGCTGGCCGCATAGAGAGATCAGTCCTTCATTCCTCAGGTGTCTTTTGCATGCTTGCTATGGGTCAGGCACCTTTCAGGGAACTGGGATAGAAAAGTAGAGAAATGAGACAAGGTCTTTGCTCTTATTAACTTTATATTCTAGTAGTCAATATACAAGAAAAGAGAGGAATAAATAAGAATGTTATATGGTGATAAGGACATAAACTGGGAGAGAAGATGGAGACTCCCTGAAGTGGCCTATCTAAAATAATGTGGTCAACGGAGGATGATCAAAACGTGTAACATTGGAATGGAGACCAAGAGGATGAGAAGGAGCAAGCTAAGTGAAAAGTTGGGGTAGTGTCCCATAATTGTTGGCGTGTCATAAAATCCGATTGACTGCGTCATGAAGTAGAGTAGGCTGGGACAGGATGAGAAATGTGGACGTGTATTGCGCTTAATTATAAATGTATGTTTACTAGGTCATAATGCAAAAGGTATTTCTCATTGTGCATGGAAGTTAAAAAAAATTGAATATTTATCTAAAGGAAGAGATTTTCAAGCAGAAGGAACACCAAGTGCAAAGGTTGCATGACAAGAAAGAAATCTGGAGTGTCGGAGGACAGCAAGGAGCCCAGAGTGTCTGGAGCACAGTGAGAGTGAGGGGGTGGGGGGTGGGAGGAGGTGAGATGGGACAAGTGGGCAGGTCACACCAGGTCTTGCAGACCATGGGGGAGGCCAGGGGAAGGCACTGAAGTGGCTGTGAGAACAGCTGATTTACAATTTAGGAAAGGTATTCTGGCTGCTGGGTGGAGACTGGATTGCAAGCGGAGAGAGAGAATGGAAGCAGGGAGGTGGGATAGGAGGGTAACTGCCTGGAGATGATGTGGTTGGCTTAGGGGAGGGGCAGGGGGTGAAGCCCTTCTACTCTGCTGTCTGTGGTGACAGTAGCAACCAAAGTGTGCTGCACTTCCTGGTTTTCAAGTTGTTTGCAGCCTTCAGCTCAGTTTCTCTTTGAAACAGCTCTAGTCAGAGCAAGGGCAGATACTATCATCTCTATCCTCCAGGTGTGGGAAAGAGATCCAGAGAGGATAAGCAACTTGAGCTGGTCTCTCCAGATAGAAAATGATAGAGCTGCAACTCCAACCCAGGCGTTTGCTCTGCCAGCTCTCTGACTGATGCTGGGCCCTCCCATTTTTCTCAGAGGACTTTTCTTTCAGGCTCCTTCGTTCTGCAGGAGGCACTTTGCAGATTTTCAGAACAACCCTTTTCCCAGTGACGGTCTCAGTTGGCAAGCTTAAGCAGGGAGGATCTATGAGGGCTGGAGAGTGGTCAGGGAAGTTAGTGTGGGGAGGTAGTGCTACCTAGTGATTTAAAGACACTCACGAGTCTTGGAGGCAGATCAGCCAGGACAGAAGTCCCAGCTCTGCCCTGTACTGGCTGCCGCAGGGTCGTTAATGTCAGTAGAATTAATTTGCCTCCTGTAAATTAGAGGTAAAGATAATACCTTCTTCTTAGGAATTTGATGGGTATTAAACAACCAGAATTAATGAGGTTTGAATAAGGTAACCTATATACAGTTATGGACACAGTTCCTGCCACTAAGTTAAGTGATTGGCTAACCGTTATTACTATTCTTGTTTTATGTTGTTTGACTTGTTTTTAAAAACCACCTTGAGATTTTTTTCTGGCCTGCTTGCCGAATGCTCTCCTGGGGTAGTAACTTGATTTTTCTCTGAAATTCCATCTTATTTGTAGGCAGACAGCCAACTGGATGTGGTCCGGCAGCATTTCTATGAAGTATCCCTGGAGTATGTCTTCAAGGTGCAGGAAGTCCAAGAGAGAAAGATGTTTGAGTTCGTGGAGCCTGTAAGTAGATGCTCTGTGTTTAACAGTGTTTCCATACTTTTATCCCCTCCCCTTATTCCAACTACTTAGCTGACAAAATTATCTCAGTTGCTGGTGAAGAGGTTGACTGGCCCCAAAGCTGTGCCTTCTGGTAAAGAGCAGTATGTCTCAGCCTGGCCACTGTGGGTTATTCCTGTCGTCAGTCATGTATAGCCCCAGACAGGAGGTAGTACATTCAGCAGTAGTTGCTTCCTCTAGCCATCCTGTGTCGTCCTATTTGCTCTGCAGGTGGAGTTGGGAAAATGAGGGAGGAGAGGAGTTTTCATCCTGCCAACACATAGTGATTACTCCTTAACTTTCTTCCTCCCTCTCCCTCCCTCTCGCCCTCAAATAATCCAAATGTAGTAGGAACCCGGTAAATAGAAGGATGTACATGATACCCTTCCTTTTTTTGCCTCCTGAATATAAAGCCCTTCATCCCATTCATGCATTAAAAGATGCTTTATAAAGCGATTTCTCACTTTAGGTTTGTTAAAACCGAGTAGCATGGAGAGTCTGCCGGGTGGACTGCGGTGGGATTTGGACTTGGGCAGTGTCCTGGCGGCCATGAGAGGTTGTAGTGAGGACGCGGGTCTGTCTTTAGTTGAGGTCACCCTGTTGTGGTTGTGGCTTCATGTAGACATGGCGTTGCCCCCCCGCCCCCCGCCGTGGCATTGTTCAGAAAACTTCATGGAAACACCAAAAGGTCATAAGGGTCTCAATTTAAAACTCTGGCAGAGCTTGCATTTTTTAGTTGATTACAGCTTCTCAGTTAGACCCAAGCCTGGGTGGGCTGTCTATACAAATAAATTCTTATCTACCTAGAGATAAGAAAGAGTGATTCTCTTAAGCAAATGAGAATAAAACTATAAGAAACTGAAAGAAAATGACTGCTCTTTTTGGTGAAGAATATTTTATGCCCCATGTTAAATTTATAACCTTTTGGGATACTTTTAAGGCATGGAGACTTGCTAATAGTTTTATCAGTGCCCCAGTTGGTTTTGGAATTTGATGCTTAAGTCTTTCACTGTACTGGGATTAGGATCTTGGAATTCCACTCTCAGCCACCTTACTTGGCAAATTTTTTAAATTCTCACCTGAGGGTATGTTTATTAACTTTAGAGAGAAAGGAGGGGGTGGGAGGAGAGACAGACAGACAGACATCGATGTGAGAGAGAAACATCAATTGGTTGCCTCCCATATGTGCCTTGACTGGGGATCGAACCTGCAACCTTTCGGTGTATGGGATGATGCTCCATTCAGCTGAACACCCGCCAGAGCTTATCTGGCAAGTTTTTAAAAGTCTTTAATTACTTCAGTCTTCTTATCTGAATATTGAAACCTTTAGAGCCAGCTTCCTAGCTAACAGTGGTCCCTGGCACAGGAGGGTGTGCGAAGTGGGAGAAGCCATCTGCGAGAGAGAGCACGCTTGTTGGTTTCCCTGCTAAGGGCACAGAGGTGTTGAAGCTGGCCGTTCAGTCAGAGGTTTACTGAAGACTGTTTCCTGTGGTTAGCGCAGGAACTAAAACGCTGCCATGGAGTTATTATTAGCCTTTGGCATTTTAACTTGCTTTTATGGGAATTCCTCGTGGAAAAAAAACCACAGTGTAATTCTAATAATCCTTGTGTTACACATAATATGCTGATTGATATTACTCTGTAATTTCCTAATTTGGATGAGTTTCATTTTAATTAGCCCATCCTACATTTTGGGCTGAGTTTTTTGGTGTACTTAGATCTCTCAGGAGGTATTCCTAGTGACTCGGATATTATGTCTTTTAGCTTTTGCTGCATAACAAATAACTACAAAAACCTCATACAACAACATGCATTTATTTTTTATACTTCCTGGGGGTTCAGCCAGTCTAGGCTGGGCTTAGTTGGATGAATCTGCTGATTTAAGTGGCTTTCCTCCTTCTTTTTCCCTCCTCCTCTTTTTCCTCCCTTCCCCTACCCCCCATCCTTTTCCTGGTTTTGGTTTTTCTTTTCTTTTTCCCCCCTAAGAAGTCTACAAGGGCTTATCCTTCAATACCCTGGCATTCTATTATATTATACCAGTGTCTTGAGTTTTTTGAGAGGCAGTATATCATCATTGTTAAGGGCTCTAGAGCCAGACTGCCTAGATTTAAATCCCAGCTCATCCATTTTTGAGCTATATTCTTGGGGAAGTTATTTATTTCTCTGAGCCTTAGTTCTCTCATCTTCAAAATAGGTAAATAATGTCACCTACACATAAAGATGTTATGAGGATTAACTGAGTTTGTCCATGTAAGATGCTTAGAAGAGAGTTAACCTAGTTAACACCCAATTTTATGTATTTATTATATAATTGCTAATTAACATCCAGTTAATTATTTTTTAATCTGAGATAGAGGAATATATCAGCTTTGGCTGCCCAGGGTCTTCTCAAAGGAACAAATATTCAAGTGCCAATATTAACAGTCCACCAGTTTAAATATAAATAGCTTTAGTAAATCTAAAAGCATTTATTTATTGAGTACCATAGAAAATGCTGAAGACCCAGCTGCTGTGTCGGTGGAGCTCACCGCTCACTGGGAAAGCAAGATGTATAAAGCAGAGAGCTAGCCAAGGCTGCAGGCAGTTCAGGGCCCAGGGGGACAAGGGCGCATGCAGCGAGAGTGCCAGAGGAATTTAAAAAGGAGCAAATCACTGTGGCTGGCAGATGTTTTTCACGTCATAAAGTGAGGCATCTGGAAACCTAATGAAAAAAATGCCTGGTCTCATGTTAGAGTGAAGAGATTTGGCCGAAGTTAAATTAAATGAGTTGGTTGTGAGGCTGGATGTAGGATTCAGATGTTTAGCCTCTGTTTTTCTATAGAAGTTCTCATTTCTCAACACACCAGCTTATAGGCAGGCCAGTGGCTTCAGGAGCTGTGGAGAAGAGGGAGAAGGGATTCGTAGAATGAAAATGCCACCGACTAGATCAGTGGTTCTCAAGTCTTAGAAATACAAATTCTCAGACTCTACCCTAGGCACAGAATTGGGGGGCAGGGCTCAGTAATCAGCATTTTATAAGCCCTTTCTGATGATTCCGCTGCACATTAAAGTTTTTGTCATTGGCCTACACCGTACAAAAGAACATGAATTAACAATTGATACTTCTGCAACTGTCCTGTACTATGCTGGTATCAAGTGCTATATATCCAATCCTTCTACTATCTGGGTGGGTAGACACTGTTTTTATATCTTTTTTCAGACAAAGAAATGGAAGCACATTTATTTACTTCTCTGAGGTCACATTTAGTAAATGGGGTTGGTATGCATAGTTTGAGTTGGTTGCAGTCAAGGGAATCTTTCAGTCATGTAAGGAACCCCCATGACTGCTATGCTCATTTGTTTCTTAGAAAGTAACTTCATGTTAATAGGGTGTGATTGACTCTCAGAAAAAGAAGCAAAATTTTAGCATTCCAAGGAGAAAAAAAAATCAGATTTCTGGGGTCTAAACGATATACACATTTTTTGTGTGTGTCTTGAAAGCCTTTGTTTTCTTGTTGAGGTACTAAATCTTCTGGAGATTTGGATTGCAGATGACATACTGACTTCATGAAGGTGAAGCCCCCTTCCGTCTGTTCCCCAGGTTTTCATTACTGAAGGTTGTCTCATGCTACAGAGAACTCATTCTCACATTCTTCAGACACAGCATCCTCTTGACCCTCACCTCCTGAGTGTGTCTTGGTGCTGTGCCTTCCTGTCCTTTCTCACTGCTCTGCCCCCGTTGCAGATTTTTGTTTTTCCTCTGGGGTCTCTTGCGTCCTGTCCTGGGCCTCCCCCTTCTCCATCCCGGCCTGGACTCACCTTACCCCCTTGCATCCTCTAACACATCAGTCTGATTGTATCTCTCTCACTGAGCAGCTCCCTCTGACACTCCTGTGCTAAACCCATTTCATGGATGGCCTCAGTCTTTACACAGCCCAGTACAGTACTGAGTGGTATTATTATCCTCCTGTAAAAGGTGAGTTAAAGGCAGTGACATGGCTTACCCAGCCCAGCTTTTCCATCACTCCACTCTCCATTCTTTTCATGGTATGAATGACTGCTTCTTGGCAGCTGCCGTAGTTTGCTAGGGCTGCTGTAGCCGAGTGCCTTACGCTTGTGTCTTAGAGCAAACAGGTGTCTTAGAGTGACAGAAATTTATTGCCTCATAGTTCTAGAGGCAAGAAGTCTAAGATCAAGGTGTCATTAGGGCATGCTCCCTCTGCAGTCTGTTGGGAAGTTGTCCCTTCCTTCCTGTCTCCAGCTCCTGGGGGTGTGCTGGCCTTCTCCACAGTGTGGGTGCACCTGTCCAACTTGTCTTCACCTGGCTTCTTCCTCTTTGTTCACTTTTCCTCTTTTTGTAAGGACACTGGTCATTTTAGATTGAGACCTAATAGCTTTCTTTTAACTTGATTACCTCTGTAAAGACCCCATTTCTAAATAGAATCACATTGTGAGGTACTTTGGGTTTAGGATTTAAACATATCTTTCTGACTGGGGGGTGGAGGGTAGGGGAATAGGGGTCTGGGACACAATTTAACCCTGTAACAGTAGCTCTGGTCTGTTAACGGAAACAACCTGATTTATCAGATAGTCCAGAATGATGCAGCCAGCATGAAATGAAGGAGTTATATTTTTGCTTATTTAAAAAAAAAATAAATTTGATCTATATTGTTAGCTAGAAAATAAGAATAGGTTTTTTTTTTTTTTCCCAATTATTTCCTGAGGAAAATAACGATGGAGAAGCAGGCAGCGGGAGGTGGGAAGGTCTTTATTGGTATTTCCTTGGTTGTGCTGGGATTTTGTGTCCCTGACTGTTAAGGGAGGAGCCTGGGTGGACACACTGACTTCTTTTATTTGACAGCACTGTGAGGCTGCAGCAAGCTCTTCCTCTGTGTGTTTGAGTAGAGACATTTCTTTGTGGAGACAGATCTTTCCATCTCTGGAGCCCTTCTCTGGGCCTTGCCTGGTGCCCTGAGGAGTGGACTTTCATTTCCCTCTGGGTATTACATTCAAAGGTTCCTGCAGTTGTGGGAAAGGGGGTGTCAGCAGGTGGGGATGGGGTTAAAAGATGCTAATGGGGAGAAGGAAGGGCAAGTGGGCCAAAGATAGCAATGTCTAAGGAATCATTTTCTGCAGAACAATAGATAATCAGGTGTGACACCAAAGGATGTGAAAACCAAAATAAATATTGGTAACTCTGCCTTTGGAGCACTGTGTGTGTGCCCTGGTGGCATCTTTGTGAGCTGTTTCAGATACTTAATTACCCTAAGTAAGAGAGGCTTTGTTGGCTTTAAGTGAAGGATAAGTCAGAGTTAATAGGAGGAATGACCTTAGAATTAGCTGTTTATCTTCTGTTTCATTCTCCAGTAGAGGATAGCTCAGTGCCTTGAAAAAGTGATGGGACTCAGCATTCAAGGACTGCAGGGAGGGATGAGCTAGAACGGTTTTCATTGTGAACATTGATGCTAGGATTGGCATACAAGCCCCTTCTTGTGTATTACTGGAGCCATCTAGAAGGAAAAGTATGGGCCTTCTCAAAAAAAGTGTTTTATATAGAGTAAATCCAAAAGGCTTTGGCCATCTTTGAAACAAAGAATTTATCATCAGTCTTTGGTGGCTCCATGTGACTTACTGCCCATTTGTTGATTTAGGTTAGGGACCTATCTACGGCACCACTAGATGTGTGTGTTTGTTTTTTTAATAGCCAGGGGATCCGGCAATGCCTGCTCCCCCACCTCCCATGAGGATCTAAGAAGATAGGTAATCTGGGGGCAGTGGCAGTGGGAAGTCAAGGTACCGCATTGTTGTAAGCCAGATTTTGTCTAACTTCTCAATGTAGAGGTCTGGACTAGGCCTGTGGCGTAGCCCAAAGATAGGTCTTTTGTCTGCTCTCAGGTCGAGTAGCACATACCTTGATGTTTCCCATTTCTGTCACAAGCAAGGTGGGAAAGCAGTGAGGGGTGGGATGAGTTCCCTTAACTGCATTAGTAGGGCTGCCCTCAGAAAAAGAGAGTGAGGTGAAAATAAGGGAGACGATGTTTAATAAATAAACGTATATTATTTAGGGATTGAAAAACGCAACATAAAGTGACCGTCTAATGTAACGTGATAGAGGGAGGTCAGCAGACCACTTGGAACATGTGAGTTGGTACTGAGGAGTTTAAGTTAGAATGGGGATGGTCCCCACATGCAGGAGAACTGAGCCTATGATGAGGTGAGGCCCTGGTTCTTCTAAACCTTGTTCAAGCTTTGATTATAATCCTTTTTCATGTTGAGATTTGGCACTGAGGCAAGATGTATAGAACTTGGGAAAGGGCCAGGGCAGCCTAACAAGAGTGAGGCTTGCATGTAGGCTCTGAGAGAAAAGACTGCAGGAACGTTTATTTAGCTTGGAGAAGGGAAGGCTGGCAGGAGCCCAGGGCAGGGACTTTAATAGTTTTTAAGTATATGAAGGCGTGTTGTAAGAATTTTGGTGAACAGATGTTTTCACTCTTCACTAAAGACAAGACTAAACAATGAATGGGTTTACCTTTAGCTTGAGGCAATTTAAATGAGAAATTTAGGGAAACCATTGTACCTAGGGATGTGGGAACATGGGAGTATTTTAATAAAGAAATCCATAGTGTTTACTTTTGAATAGCTTAGGGAAAGCTGAGAAACACTTGAGCTGAAGTCTGACCTGTATGAGGGGGTTTTTTTTTTTCTTTTTTCTTTTTTTTTGACTTTGCCTGTTAGACTTCAGACTCAGAACATACCAGCTTCCTTTTCCCCCTTTCTTTTTGGTTATCAATATAACCACACTCTTCTGCACAATAACTTGATATTACAAATGTGTTAGAAGGAGACTGATTTGGAGCTCTGGTCTTTAATTTCTAACAAAATGATTTTCTTAGGAGGTGGTAAGAGCTTGGGTGTTGGTATCAAGGAGATCTGGTTTCAAATCCTGGCTGCCACTTACTGTGTATTTTGGAGCAAGTTATGTGACCTCTCTGTGAATCTACTTCCTCATTATTAAAATGAAGATAACAGTAGTACTTATCTAATAGGTGTGAGTACTCCTCAGTGGAACAGTGCCTGTCATACAAATAGTGCTCAGTAAGTGATAGCCATTATTATTACTTTGTTCTAGATTTTCAAACCAGGGTTGGCAACTCAGATACAACTACATAATGCCTCTTTGACGTACTTATGTGAACTCCGCCTTTCTACCTCATTGCAGCTACTGGCATTCTTGCAAGGACTCTTCACTTTCTATCACCATGGTTATGAACTGGCCAAGGATTTCAGCGACTTCAAGCTGCAGCTGACCATTAGCATACAGAACGTGAGTGGGCAAAGGGACAGACTTCCTTTCTCTGGTTGAGGAAAGGAAAAAACAAATTATGGGTTTGATTGCATAGAGATCACTTAATGTGGTTTAGAATGCAGGTATGGAGGATGGGTCTATGCTTGGTTCAAAGGGCAGCTGGGGGCAGGCATTTCTAGGGTCTCAGTGGCCCCAGATTAGAATGTCATCCTCTTCTCCATTTATTTCAAAGCACTATTTATGTTTTCGGAAGTGCTGCTGCTGATTATGTTTTAAATCTGTCGCATCAGAGTCAGGATTTCCTTTGGCAGTGGAAGTCACAGCCCAGCCCAACCCAGCTCTGCCCAGCCCCCGTTTTGTGCATCTAGCTGCTTGGCCACATGAGACCTTGGGGGGAAGGGGGAGAGATTTCAGGGAGGAGGGTGGGGCACACATGGAGGCTTCCAGCTCAAAGGATGTACTTTTGTTCAACTCTGAGTAAGGCTGAGAGGAAATCCAGGTCCGTGTGGTTTACTCCCAATCACCTTTCCCAAATTTTAAACAGCAGGACCTTTTGGTGCTCAGAATCCTGCCTAGGGGTCTTTGGTTAGCAGTTACTCGGGTTAGAACCCCCTTCCTCATTAAGTTTGGGCCACATTAGACTGCATGTTGTCTTAGTCTCTAGATGACCTTGTATAGAAAAGAAACCAAATGCGTCCACGTGGGTTGTAATGCGTGGCTTTTAGAAGCCTACAGCTCTCAGAGGGTTCTCCATGTCTTCTGAGAGAACAGGAAGTTGCAGACTCTTGGAAAAGGTTTCACAACACATGGCTTCCCATTCAGCCAGCTTCCTCAGAGGGCTAACTGAAGTGGAGATTTACACATAGCAGGTTTACAGGGAGCAGCGTCAGCAGAAATACCTGTGAGAGAGTGAGGCCCTTGCAGGAGAAGTTGAGTTGTGATGCAGTTAGACAGAGGCCTCAGTCATGCCATGGATGACCCAGAGCTGGGATGCCCTTCAGAGTGGCCAGAGTAAAAGCAAGGGGACCAGGTGTTTGACACCGTCCTGCTTTGTCCCTGGATTAGTCCTGAGGTGGCTACGGCCTGCCCTGGGGAAGGGAGTAACGCTCAGTGAAGCAGCTCCCTTTGGAGGAGGCAACCATTTGGGTGGGACAGTAGCCAGCAACATTGCCTGCAGCTGGAAGAATGAGCCCCTCAGGCCTGAGGGGAGCTGGGGGCATGCCCTCCCAAGGACTGAATCACCTTGGATGCTTGTTTCAAGTACATATTCCTGGGTCCTGAGGCATGCCGTCCACCTTTAGTGATGAGGCCTGGGCATTTGCCTTTTCTCCAAGTTCCTTAAGTAATTTTGATGGTCCCTAGAGTCTAAGAGAGAATCTGATATAGGACTTTAAGGCCAAAGTACACTTGTTGAATATCGGCTTAATTCTTAGGTGGCTGACTTTAGAACTAAATTATCTGATTTTTAGTTGATTGGTGTTCTGAATTGTTAGAGGTGGGAATAGGGTTTTATATCTTTGATTTGAATATAATTCCTTTCATCCTAGACAAGAAATCGCTTTGAAGGCACCAGGTCAGAAGTGGAATCACTGATGAAAAAGATGAAAGAGAACCCCCTTGAGCACAAGACCATCAGTCCCTACACCATGGAAGGGTACCTCTACGTTCAAGAGAAACGTGAGTGCCTGTGGTGACCAGCAGCTTGGGGTGCACTCATGCCTTTTTTCCCAGAGGGTAAAGGGTGTGTCCAGCGGTGCTGGGCCAGGTCCGGGTGAATGAGAGTACTTTCATAGTTAAGTTTCTTAAGGGAAAGGTGTTGTCCACAAGTCTTGTCTACTTCCAAGGGATGTGTTCTGTTGTCTTTGTCCCTGGGAATTCCCTTGGGAACCTGGAATGTATTGGGGCTCTCTGGTGGTTCTTTCCTTCCTTGTGTCACTTGACTCTTGAAGTGCCTGTCCCCCTGATTTAGCTTTAGAGACCGTACCCTTGGCATAGAGGCCTCGGAAAGACCTTGCCTGGTAGACTTAATTGTCTCTCAGCAATCATATCCTTTGATGGACCGGATATTTAGTGATTTTGTTTTTGTTTGAGACTTGTTTCAGCAAGGCCCAGGCAATCATGGCTTAACATCTGTTCCCTCTTCTTCTCAACTCCTGTCATCCCAACACTTAAATTTTGTGAAAAGGAGAAAGAAAAGCTCATTCCTATAGCCAGGAAGAAGATTCATCATTGCTTTGCTGGTGTGATGTCAAGGAAAGAAATGCTAGATGCTGATGACATGGAGTTTTCAGTCATGAGTCCCAAATCTGTGCACTAGGCCTGGGAAAGACTTTATGATTGATGGGGCTGTTCTGTTAGGGTCGCACTTCTAGGCTTAATTCATGCATGCAGTGCTAGGGAGAAAAGAAAGCAGTTTTTTTTTTTTAAATGAATAGCTCCTTTCCTAGTCTACTCCTGCTTTCTTGGCTGGACATACTTCCCCAGATTTTTGCTGGTTTGGTTTTGTGCTTTAATGTCCTTCTGTTGATTTTGGGTTAGACAAATGTCTTCATTCCTGGAAGCTTCTGGATGGAGAATTAGAACACTTGGTTTCCATGATTATTCTATTTGGTGATTAATAAAAATTTGCGTGGGCTTAAAATTGTTCCCTGGTGACAATGGGGGCAGTAACGGGGATGGAGGTTGGGGCATCGGTTGTGATGAGAGCTCTGTGCGCCTTATTCTTACCGGGGCGAGCTTGTTGGGGCTTGTAGGAAACAAGCTACTCTAGTTCTTTGTTTCATATGTACCTGCTATAAAGTGGTGCCCAGGGAGAAGATCCACCCCGAAGAGATTAAGGTGAACTTGAAAATATAAATTCTTAGGACTGTAAAAATGCCGTTTAATTTGTACTTATAATACTTAATTTATTACTATTGTTCACTTACATAAATAAAATCAGTATTGCTGCTTTGCACTCTCATATTACCTTATACAATTTTATTCAAACGTTTCATATGCTCTTTTAAGAAAATGTCTTGATTATCCCTGGAACTATGTTTTGATTTGCTAATAACACTAACCCAGAGCATATCATTGGGATGCAGCTCTTTTTTTCTTTGCATGTTTCTGTAACTTATTATTTTGAAGTAATTTAAAACTTTAAGAAGGTTGCAAGAATAATATAAAGAACAACCATGTGACCTTTATCCTGATGCATGAATTTTTACAATTTTTCCACAATTATATCATTTTCTTTCTCTATGGGCGTGTGTGTGCACACCGCAGTCCCAAATACTCACATAATTTTAATTTTTTCTGAACCATTTGAGAACAGGTTTCCCATACCATGGGTTTTTTGCTTCAGTGTATATTTTCTAAAAATAAGTATATTCTTTTGATAGGATTTAGGAGCCATGACTAGCCATTCTTATGGAAAGCAGCTTGGGTGAGCCCATAAGTTGGGTAGAACAGAGCTTCTGTGAATCTCCAAGGTGGGTCAAACAGTGTTAGCCAGTGGAGTCTCAGGTATGGGACCAGCCTACCAGCTCTGTGGAGGAAGGGCTCAGCAAAGGGACAATGGCCTCTGCTCACCCCAGTGCCAGGTACTTCAGTCTCTCCCTGTGTGCCACTGGTGCATTTCAAGCTGCCACCCCAGTGCTGGAGCTCACAGGGAGTCAGTCTGAGTAAGTCTGTCTGTGGGTTCTTTAAAGGGACTCCAGAAACTTGGGACTCCAGAAGTTTCTTCTGCTGACTCAATCCCTGCTGCTTTTTGCAGCCAAAAGTTGTGGGGACTTACCTTCCTGGGACTGGAATCCTGCGGCGGGGGCCGGGGGTGCTGGTGTGGAACTGGGATCCCTCACCCCTGAGATGTCCCTCTTAAATTTTTATCCTCGCAGGTGTGGGGCCATTCCATTCCATGTCCGTGCCCCTACCAGTCTGGACGGATGTGGTTTCTTCAATTCTGTAGTTGTCAGACTTCCATTCAACTCGATTTCTGACATTTTCTAAGTGATGATTGTTCTGTATTTTAGTCATAATTTTGATGTGGTTGTGCGAAGAGGTGAGCCATATCTGCCTACATCGCCATCTTGACCAGAAGCTAGGATATTCTTTTATGTAACTATACTTACCATATCTAGGAAGTTTAACACTGATAAGATTTTAATATAAATGACATTGTTTATTCCAACTTTGTCAATTGTCCCAATAATACTCTTACAGAGCATTTTGTTTTCCTCCAGTGCAGGATCTCGTACTGCATCTAGTTGTTATGACTTTAGTCTCCTTTATATGGAATACGCGCTCAGCTTTTCTTCATTTTTTTATGACATTGACATTTTTGAAGAATCTAGGCCAGTTCTTTTATATAATTGTCTTGAGTGTGGGTTCAGCTAATGTTTCCTCAATATTAGATTCAGGTTATGCATCCCTGGTCATATCTTACACAAATAACATTGTGTTTTCCTATGTGTACCACATCTGGAGGCATAGGATGGCCATCTGCCCCTCAATGGTAGTGTTAATTTTGATCACCTAGTCAAGGTACTATTGGGTTTCTTCCCTGTACACGCACTATTTTTTTTCATGTAACTAGTTAGCAGTCTGTTGGGAGACACCCTAAGACCAGATAAATACCTTTTCCCCCCATAAACTCAGCATCCATTGAAAATCCTGCCTAAACTGATCTTTATTATGATGGTTGCAAAGTGGTGATTTTTGAGCTCCACCGCTCCCTCCACGTTCACTAGTTGCCTTTTAGTGTACTGTAAGTAAGTGATCTCCCTTTGCCTCCCCTCCCTCCCTCCCTTACAATCTGTCCATCCATCCACCTGTTCATCCATTTATTTTTCTAATGTCAGTAGGGACTTAAGGGATTTCCACTTTATTCATAGGCAAAATTCATTTCTGTCCCTATTTGTTGTTCTTGTTTTTAACCTCACCCGAGGATAAGTTCATTGATTTGAGATAGAGATGGGGGTGGGGGAGGGGAGAGATGTGAGAGAGAAACATCGATTGGTTGTCTCCTGTATGTGCCCAGTCTAGGGATCGAACCTGCAACCTATTGACCTATTGGTATACAGGACAGTGCTCCAAACAACTGAGCCACCCAGCTAGGGAGTGTCCCTACTTGTTTTGATGCTCAAATTGTCCAAGATACAAGCACTTTTGGAATCTTTGTGTTGTGCTATCACTGGATTTTTTTTTTTCTTGAAGCCACAAAAGATACATTAAAGTGGTTGGTATTTTCATTTGTCTTTGATGTCCTTATGTAGATACCCACTGTATTGCTTTTTAAGTTTGCTGAGTAATATCCAACACTTGAAATGGGCAGTTGTATCCTGAAAAATAATGATTAAATGTCTGCTAAATCTCTATTCAGGTGGTGGTGGTGGTGGTGGTGGTGGTGGTTTTGTTATTGTTGTTATTATTTTACCATTTCTGCACTGTGATTCCTGTAAGCATCTAAGACTAGTATTGATCGAGGTCCTTGTAGGCTAATAATGCCAATGATGCCTTCTTCCTCTAGTAGTACTTAGTACTTTGTTGTTCACAATAAAGTTATTGCCTAACTGCTGGTAAAATCAGAGACTTAGTCAGATGTTGACTATAGGACATCTCCCTCTTTCCTGAGGGGTAATTTTGAGGGACAGACTCCTTAGATTACATTTGGGTATTTATAGTTACTTGCATTCTATATCTCTGGTGTCTGAGTTTTCCTCCTCTGGTTCTGAGATCTTCTTCAGTTCTGCAAAAGTAAAAATGAGGAGCTTGGAAGTAGGTCAGAGTCCACGTGTGCCTGTGCACATAGTCGCAGAGCAGCTGTGTGGGAAGCATGAAGTCATTGCACCAGATGGGGATGGTCACAAGCACTTGGAGGAGCTTTCTGTGGTTTGTCCTCAGTCATCTTCCTCCCGTCAGGGGAGAGACAGGAAACTTCAAATGGAGATTGATGATGGGAAAGTGAATTAATTTCTCCAGGGAAAAGCTCTACTTCCCTTACCTTTTAAGACCCATTGGGTGTAGCATTTAGTGAGAAACAGTCTTCTTAGTCCCTGGGGAAAGCCCTGGGTAGGCCCCATTTCCAGCCTGTAGAATCAGATTTCTGCCTGTTCCAGTCTAGCTGATGTGGAGAATATTTTACCCCTAGAAACAAGTGAGGAGTAGGTGAGCACTGAGGGTTACAGGTTGTGTGTCTTCCTGGCATGCAGTGGACATATATAGATGTTTTATGGGACGTATTACTTTGCAGGTCACTTTGGAACTTCTTGGGTGAAGCACTACTGTACATATCAGCGGGATTCCAAGCAAATCACCATGGTACCATTTGACCAGAAGTCAGGAGGAAAGGGGGTAAGTTAATATTTTAAATTTCATGCTTGATTTGTGTGGTTAACAAATAATAATTATAATGCCTGTATAATGTTAACACCTCCAATGTTTCACTCTAATTTTCTTAATTTTTATACAATAGTTCCAGGAGGCATAGTATCCTACAAAGTAACTGAAACAAGATGATTATTCTTAGCTCTAAGTTATACTAGAAATTACGACTAAGCAATATTCTTGTATTTCACATGTATGCAACGTTAAGTGTATCAAATGTGTTTGGATGCTGGAAATTCTTGGGCAACCTTGTCCTGTAAAACTGGACAAGTTTTACACATCACTCTCACTTGATACCCACAGGGCTGCCAGTTGGCAGTTCAGATGTTCCAGTTATTTATTACTGTGTGGATCACCCTCAAACTTAGCAACTTTTAAAACAATACCAATCATTTTAGAATTTGTCACAGTTTCTGTGGGTCAGAAATTTGGTGAGCATTTGGTTGGGTGGTTTGGGCTCAGGGTTTCTCATGTGGTGCCAGTTCGGTGGTGACTAGAGCTGGAACAGTGGAGTCTGAAGCAGCTCAGGGCTGATGATAATAGCTTTCTTCTTTTCTCCTGATTTCTTTCTCTCGCCTTCTCTTCCCTCTTTCTCTATAGTCGCAGGGCTTGTCTATCTTATCTCTGTAAGTGGGCTAGTTTGAGCTTCCTTACAGCATGGTGGCTGCCAGGTAGCTAAATGCTTCAAGAGTAGATATTCCATTAATGAAAGCAAAGACTGCATTGCTTTTTAATGACCTACCCTTAGAAGTCATATTACCTTACTTTTGCCCAGTTTGTTGGACAGTCACAAAAGCCCATCCAGTTTTAATGGGAGAGGATGCAGACCCTGCCTCTCAGTGGGAAGGAGTGTCAGAGTCACACTGTGTGAAGTGTGTGGGGGGTGGGAGATATTCTTGTGGCCATCTTAGGAAGAGTCAGTCTGCACCAGGCTCTGAGTCACTGCTGTTGTGCTCCAAGGATCTCCTTTCCTCTGGGTGTACTTGTAACCGGGGGCTGGGGGTGGGTGGTGGCAGGCAAAACCACCCACCCTTGCATGTTCAGCTGCCTGCTGCAACAAAAGCCAAACTCGGGAGACAGGTGCTGGTGCAGAAGGAGGGAGGTTTTATCCACGTGCTTCATGACCTGGGAGAATGGCAGACTTCTGTCTCAGAGACCATCTTCCCTTCCTGCTCAAGCCCGAGGTTCTTACAGGAATAAGGAGGGGAGGGCTTTTTTCCTATCCAATTACCTTCCTAGCTTTTGGCATGTAGGGATCCTGTCCGTTTATCTTTCTAGCTTTCGGTGCACTCAGGTCCGGTCCAATTTATCTTCATAGCTTTCGGCGGGCTTCGTGTAAGAACCTCCCCTTGCCTCCAACTTGGCCACTGTGGGAGACTCCCTGGCCCTCTGACTGTCTACGGTAACATACTCATTGCATGCATTTCCTTTTTAGGTGATCTGGCTGATCTTAGTATCTTATTTTCTTCTCCTCCTCCTCCTCCTCCTCCTCCTCCTCCTCCTCCTCCTCCTCCTTCTGCTTCTTGGTATTCTGCATTTCATTTTGATGGTCCTAGGGTTTGAGGATTGGAGTCTTTCAGTAACTTTAGATAATTCCCAGTGATTATCACTTTGAAATTTTCCCCCTCCCCATTACTTCTGTTATCTTCTTCTGGAAATATTTAAATATTTCCAGTAAAAATATTTGTATTTTTCATCTCTTTAAATCTCTGGACTCCATTCTGAAGTCTCTGGTTCTGTCTTTAAGTAATTTTTCAGCTATGTCTGATCCGTTGATAATGTAGTCCTCTATCAGTGTTCCAACCCTGAACTTCACTGTGGTGCATTTTTATGCAGCATTGGGTTTGCACGTGTGTAGGCATTACAGTGTAGAGGCTCAGGGCACTGGTTTTGAAATTAGACAGCCTGGGTCAGTAATGTTAGATGCTGTTATCATTACTGTTAACTCTTCTGCCATGCTGTCCCCTTGCTCTCTAATATTTCCAATTTTTTTCCTGACTTTCTTTTTCTTAGGCCACAACATAGAAGTTTATCAGCATCTTTATTCCTTCCCTGTATTAAAGCAAAAGAACCAAGGCTTTTTGAATGTTTCTTGTCAGAGGTGGGGTTGACCTATAAATTCTCTCAAGAAAACAGATGTGAAAATATCAAAACACAGAGAAATTAGAGTTAGAGGGAACATTTTTTTAAAAAACTGTGTTTGTAGATATCCCCTGACATTCATGAATAGAAGTAGAATTAGGCCTGCCTTCCTTGGGTTGAGTCATAGTCCTTTTCCAAATCTTAGTCCTTCTAGAAATCAGCTTCACCAAGTCATTCCCTCACACAGTCTTTATTTTGGGACTTTTTATCTTGTGCTTTCCTAAACTTTTAATGAAGAACTCTCTTGTATTTTTTCTACTTCTCATCATACTTGAAAGTGTAGGGCAGAGACCAATTATGGCGGATGTTTGGGACTCCCCAGACTTTAGTGAGATAATAGTAAACAACTCATTAAGTTGTTAAGAGGTTTGTATGAATTAGTGCTTGTAAACTTCTTGGGACAGAGCTGGACACATAACGATCACTACCTTAGGAGCTCGATATTATAATAATTTTCCTAACAGTAATTCCTTGTGTTTGTATCACATTTCATATATTTCTAAGCCCTTTTATTGTTCTATATTATCCTGTTTGATCCAATATTCCTCGTTAACAAAAGAGAAAATTGAGGTTCAGAGAGAGAAAATGATTTCTAAAGTTATACAAGTAATTAATGATAGAGCCAGCACGCAATCCCTGATTCTGGGGTCTGCGTCTCCTGATTCTGAGGCCTATCACAATAATAATATATAATATATAACTATATAACTAACTATGATAATATGTTACATATGAAATAAATTAATATATAAAGAATAATATTAATATATAACATTATATAAATAAATAGCCTTCCAGGGTATAGCTCTGTTTCCTTAGCTTTAGGGTGGAAGAAATATGAAGACTGGTTGTCTAGAGGTGATGTCTTTTTAATTTATGCAGGAGGATCATGTGATGTCTTTCTATATGTGTTTGTACAAAGCTTTCCAAGGAGATGGAGGTAGACTTAACATAGATTATAGGGTGTTTTCTCTTCTTAACGTGCTTTTGCTCCACCCTTTCTCACCTTTCACTGTCCCTTTATTTGGATTATGTCCTTTGAAAGTATGCACTTTTCTATGTGAGCTTTAGGCCAGGAGGTATGGGCAGATGTGTCCTATCCTCCAAAAGACCAGCCCTTGTGTGTGGTGAAAGAGACTTCCTGCATCCCAGTCTGGGATGAGGCGCCCCTCAGCAGGAGGTCTGCAGCAGCCCGAAGCTGACCCTGCCCCTTCCCTTGCTTCGAACCTTTCATTGTCCCACTGCTCTCAGGACACAGACCAGAACCTGCATGTTCTTGCCCCTGCATTCCTCAAACCCTTTCTCGGTCCAC
Organism: Pteronotus mesoamericanus; assembly: GCF_021234165.1. Taxonomy (NCBI): domain Eukaryota; kingdom Metazoa; phylum Chordata; class Mammalia; order Chiroptera; family Mormoopidae; genus Pteronotus; species Pteronotus mesoamericanus. Next base: position 20,619,075 of record NW_026555084.1, on the reverse strand, counting down.
TTTCCCTCTTGCTCTGGAATTCTAGCCACAGTAGCTTCCCTTCAGTTCCTTCAGGCACCCAGGACCCTGACCGCGGGGCTTTTCTGCCTGCTCTTCTCCATCCCCAGTGCTGTTCTCCTGGTTTTATCTCACGAATCCTTTAAGTACCAGCCCAAGAAAGCCTTTGCTGACCTTCCTGACCAGGTCAAATTCCCTTAATTTAAGCTTCTGTAACACAACCTGCTTTTTTTTCTATAGTGTTTGTCACAGTTGTAACTTTTCATTTATTTGTCTAAGTGATTTTCATTTGTATTGCCTACTTTTTTTAAACACTAGTAGTTGAACAGATCATCTTTATAGATTTTTTTCTTGATATGGTATAGTCATCCTTGGAACAGAATTTTCTTTTTTTCCTTACATTTGACAATATTTTATAGATCCTCTGTTCCCTCCCATTCACCAGGAATACCTCCCACTAAGCTTTCAAAATAAAAGTAGGTCCTTCGTCATTCACTCTGCAATACAGTTAGACATCCACATGGTCAGAATCCAATGTGTTTGGGCATTTACACTCATATGTTTACACATTGCAGAAAGAGCAGCTCTCAATCTGAGAACTTAATGTTAGCTATTCAGTGAAAAAAACAATAAATGTAAGGCCTGTGAATATAAACCGTCTGTTCCTAGGTCTTCTGTGTTTTTGTGTGCTATTCTGATATTAATGCCTGGTTAGTTTTACCATAGGCCATCACATTTCCTATTATATCAATAAACTAGGCAAGTTTGTTCATTTCCCCCCTAGTTCAGAAAAAGAAGTTTGGAGAGGCAGGAGAAACAGAAATCTTAACAAATTCCTATGTGACAGAAAGAGAAAATGAGTACTATATAATAAAACTGTTGCATTTCATTTGTATAGTAGAATACTACTCAGCAACAAGAAGAAATAAATTTTGGATTTACACAATCATGTGAATGAATTACAAAAGAATTATGCTGAGTAAAAGAAGTCAAACATAAAAGGAGATTCTGCTTCTATAAAGTTATAAACCATGCAGATGTACCTATAGTGACAGAAAGCAGACTCAGTGTTTGCTGGGTGGAAGGATGGATTACAAAGGGACAGCAGGAAATCTTGGAGGTGCTGGAAATGTTCACTAGCTTGATTGTGGTTATGATTTCATGCATGTATCCATGTAAAAACTCAAAAATTGTACCTTTAAGCATGTGCAGTTTATTACACATTTGTTATACCCCAGTATGCCTGTTAAAACATTTATTAAGTACTTACTCTGCTCCAGGGCCTGTTTAGACTCCGGGGACACAAGAGTAAGCAAAAACAGACACAGTCCCTTTCCTCAGGGAGATTAGAGTCTAATGAGGAGAGACACGTTATATGAATCATCGTTCATATCCATGAGAAATGAGGGAGGGAGAGATATGTTGTGTTGTGTGAACATCTATGAGCGTATTTGACCTGGTCCAGTAAGACTTTCCTGAAAAGTGATGACTGAACCAAGATTTGAAAAGCCTGAGTTGGGAGGAAACCTCAAGGTCGTCTTGTTTTGACTCATATCAAACTTACAAATTAAGCCTATTTTAAACAATATCAACAAGAATTCAATGTAACATAGGGTGATGCTAGACCATCATGATGTACCAGTAATAGCAACATTTGACTCCAAGAAGAACATGGTTGACGAATTTTTCAGCTTCCTTATTGGGACTTAGGATGAACCTTTTACCTCCTGTGGTCTTAAACACTCAGATTTGAGAAGAGGAAGTGACCACGCCTGTTCATGTGGCACGGGTGTCGTGGAGAGGAGCAGATCCCTTATTCTGGCCCCAGTTTGATAGTCTGTGTGTTCCCAACAGGGAGAAGATGAGTCGGTCACCCTCAAATCCTGCACACGGCGGAAAACAGACTCCATTGAGAAGAGATTTTGCTTTGACGTAGAAGCAGTGGACAGGTGAGTTGCTGTCACATTTTTTCCAGGAATAAATATTACTGAATTTGGATTTCTTATGTTTTCCACTCAGTCAAAACTTTCTGGTTTTCCCCCTCTTTCCCTTCCCCTCCCCTCTACTAATACTCTGTTGGAAATAGACCTCTGGCTTGTTGCTGATTTGTAAGGATCAGTCTAGCCTCTCCACTCCTTCAGGTTCAGCACTGAGCTGTTGGTTGGTTGGTTGGTTGGTTGGTTTTATTTTAATGTGAGAGCTTTTTGTCTTAGGAATGTGTGTTATATCTCAGGAAGTTGAATAGATGTTTAAATAAAACCGACTATTGAGCATGACTTTAAAAGCTATTTGAGATATTTTTACTTTAAAAAATGTTTAATTTTTAAAATTTAATAAAATAGTTAGAAAGGAATTGTGTATAGGGAAGGGAGGAAGACGTTCTCCTCAATTAAAAAAAAAGAAGGCAGCTTTTAGTTACAGCATTTCACCTGCCACTGTGTGTGTGTGTGTGTGTGTGTGTGTCTAGAAAAGACAGCAACCCACTTGTGAAATCACAGTCTTTGGAGAGAGAGCTCTGTGTTGTAGTCCTCAAGATTTATAGAGTCTCATTAAGTTGTACCATTTTGTGGTGCTAAGCTAGTTTGACAACATTCCAATTCTTAGAGACACTTTCCTTGGCAACAGGTTAATTCTTTCCATGAAAGCCACGTGTTCAGCTTATTTGAGCTGTCTGCTCAAGATCAGCAGTGTTAGCATGAAGATCCTTAAATCCCAGCGTGATTCGCACATAATGTCACTTAATTTCTCCCCTTTATTAAACAAAAGGTCACACCATGTTGTTAAGCCAGTACTTCTACCCTCCTGGGGATGTTTACTTGTGGCCAATTAGTCCAGCTCTTGGAGGATCCAAAATTGAGTGCCACCTGGGTGTACTCCTCTGTGTGTGAGAAGGTGTGGAATGCCTTCTTTTACCGTACTGTCTGTCTGCACTGTAGCTGCTGGAGGCTGCTAGAGCTCTCATGCAGAGAGCATGTCCTTTTGGCCTAGGTCAGAAATTCATGGAAGATGGCAGCATAGGTGAATACAGCTTGCCTTTTCACACAACCGTATCAAAATTATAACTACAGTATAGAACAGCCGTCATTCAGAACCATCAGAAATCAAGTTGAATAGAAGTCTGACAACTATGGAATTAAAGAAACTGCATCTATCCAGACTGGTAGGAGGGGCGGAGATGTGGAATAGGCTGGTCCCACATCCACATGTGGTGGATAAAAATTCTGGAGGGATAGCTCAGGAGAGAGGAATCCCAGCCCTGCAGCAGGACCCCCATCTCAGGGTTCCAGTGCCAGAAAGATAAGTCCCCACAGCTTCTGGCTGAGAAAACCAGTGGGGATTCAGTCAGTAGAAGAAAATTCTGGAGTCCCCAGCAGTTCCTCTTAAAGAACCCACACACAGACTGACTCAGACTCACACCCTGTGAGCTCCAGCACCGGGGTAGCAGCTTGAAAGGCATCAGTGGCATACAGGGAGAAACTGAAGTGTCTGGCATTAAGGCGAGCAGAGGCCATTGTCCCTTTGTTGAGCCCTCCCTCCACAGAGCCGGCAAGGTGGCGCCATATCCGAGACTCCATCAACCTGGCTAACACTGTTTGACCAACCTTGGAGATCCCCAGAGACTCCCTCCCACCCAATTTATAGGCCCACCCAAGGTGCTTTCCCATATGAATGGCTGGTCTTGGCTCATGCCTCACAACTTCCTAAATCCTATCAAACAAGCAACAGCTGGCCACAGTGAGCCCCAGACCTGGCACTAGCATTAGCCAGCCTAGATTCACAGCTTGGCTTCGCCTAGGTACCTCCAGACCTAGCACAAGTAGCAGCCATCTCAGATTGCTTTATAGCTCAGGCTGTATGACCCCGGGCAGAACTCAGGTGGGGGCTGACCTTTGCCTGCAACACCTGGGAAACCCCAGAGCCTGTGCACCAAGTGGACAGCTATAGACCACAGCCACGTTGGAGCACCACCACCCTGTCCCTGCACAGCTGATCCTCCACGGAGGGTAGAGGTTGGTAGTAAGTGGTCACGGCCAATCTTTGCAGCTGACTGGCCTGGGTAAACCCTTCCATTGATCTGCCAACAGCAACCAAGGCTCAACTACAAAAGGAGGGTGTACTCAGATCACATGAAGGGCACACCTTGAGTACCCACGTTGGATGATCGAGAAGCCTGTACCACTGGACCCTACAGTTCACCTACTACGTTAGGCCACGCTAGCAAGATGGGGAATCTTAGCAGCTCCACCTAAAACATAGAAACAAACACATGGAAGCTTCCAAAATGTGGAGAAAAAGAAACATGGCCCAGATGAAAGAATAGATCAGAACTCCCAAAAGAAGAACTAAACAAAATGGAGATAAGCAATCTGTCAGATGCGGAGTTCAAAATACTAGTTATAAGGATGCTTAAGGAACTTTGTGAGGACCTCAACAGCATAAAAAAGATCTAGTCAGAAACAAAGGATACACTAATTGAATTAAAGAACAATTTACAGGAAACAACAGTAGAGTGGATGAAGCTGAGAATCAAATCAGTGATTTGGAACATAAGCAAAAAACAACCAATCAGAACAATAAGAAGAAAAAAGAATCCAAAAAAACAAGTATAATGTAAGCAGCCTCTGGGACAACTTCAAGAGGTCCAACATTCACATCATAGGGGTGCCAGAAGAAGAAGAAAAAGAGCAAGAAATTGGTAATCTATTTGAAAAAATAATGAAAGAAAACTTCCCTAATTTGGTGAAGTTTTCCGCTCATCCAGAAAGCACAGAAAGTCCCAGACAACATGGATGCAAAGAGGCTCACTCCAAGACACATCATAATTAAAATGCCAAAGGTTAAAGATAAAGAGAGAATCTTAAAAACAACAAGAGAAAAGAAGTTACCTATAGGGGAGTTTCCATAATACTGTCAGATGATTTCTCAAAAGAAACTTTGCAGGCCAGAAGGGACTGGCAAGAAATATTCAATGTCAGGAAAAGTAGGGACCTATAGCCAAGGTTAATCTACCCAACAAAGCTATCATTTAGAATTGAAGGGCAGATAAAGAGCTTCCCAGACAATTAAAAACTAAAGGAGTTCATCATTACCAAACCATTATTATATGAAATGTTAAAGGGGCTTACTTAAGAAAAAGATCAAAATTATGAACAATAGAATGGCAAAAAATACATACCTATCAACAATTAAATCTAAAAAACAAACTAAGCAAACAAGAAGAACGGAGGCAGAATCATGGATACAGAGAGTGTTCTGATGGTTGCCAGATGGGAGAGGGGTGTGGAAGAATCGGTGAGGAGGTGAGGGGATTCAGGAGTACAAATAGGTAATCCCGGAATAGCCATGGGGATATAAAGTACAGAATAGGAAATGGAGTAGTGAGAGAACTTACACACATGATCCATGGACATGAACAATGATGTGGGAATTGTCTGAGGGGGTGCTGCGTGGAGGGGGCAAAGGAAGAAAAATGCGGTCAGCTGTAATAGCATAATCAATAAAATATAATTTAAAAAAGAAGTTCATGGAAACTAACTGTGTCTCTTTAACAGTTTAGTCATTACAATGCTGGTTCTCTAGTCAGGCAACCTAGATCTAAATTTTGACTTTGTTTGGTAGCCATGTGACTTTGGGCAAGTTACTTAATCTTGGGGCCTTGATTTCATTATCTGGAAAATAAAGATAGTTAAATAGTACCTAGTTCCTAGAATTGTAAAGAGTCAAGAAGAAAATGCATATAAAAATACTTGGTAGAGTGGGCAAATAATAAATTCTCAACAAGTATAAGCTGTTGTTATTTATTTTAATTAGCTCATTCTACATGTTCATCAGACTTGATATTTCTTAAGATTAGAATCTAAATGCAGAGAAGTAAATATAACTTGTAAAGAAAAGAAAATACCCCAATCTTTGACCATGTTTGGAATGTGAGAGGGGAAGGTAATAGAGGAAGGTTGTGTGGAAGGGTATGTTGAATTGGGGTAGCCAATGCATATTACAAAAAGTGTGCTTCCAATTAAAATTGCTTATTCTTGATTTTAAACAAATATTAAGTCAGGATGCTTTAAGCTCTTATAGACATCTTTCTTCTCCTCTATTCTAACCATAAATGTTAAGAGAATTTATATTGTTGGCCCTCATGAAAGAGGTTAAGAAAGTGTGTTTGTTTGGAAGTGGAGCCAGTTGTTTGATGCTGGTCAAATGAATAGTTCCTAGAGGTGATCGTTCATTCACATGGCTGTTTGGTTGAGGACAAGCCTTGCATTGCAGCTCTCTGTTAGATGGAGATGCTTCCAGAAACAATTGTTTTCTGCTTTCTCCTTCAGATGTTTCCCCAGAAGTTACAGAGAGTAGCTTTTTAGGCAATTAAAACTCACCGTGGTTCCTCCATCTCATTTCTACCCCTGTTGACACTTTCCCCCAGAAAAGCTTTGCATGTCCCATTTATAAGCTGAGAGCAAATGTGTCATACTCAACATACGCAGCGGGTTCGGGAAGTTGATTTCTTCTAAGTTGCTGTCTCTTCTTTTGGCATGAAATGAGGGGTTTCAGTCATGGTGCGGATGAGGCTGCTAAATATCTTCTTAATAATCAGGAAGTGAGTAGATACCGTATCTTGCCGTGTATAATGCGCACTTTTTGGTCTGAATTTTTGAGGGAAAAATAAGGATGCACATTATACATGAGTATAATGAATGCATACCATGGGCATAATAATCCTGTGTATAATGCACACAGATATGTGGGTGTGTATTATACACGGCAAAATATGGTAGTTCTGCTATATTACTTGTATTTTTTTTTTTTATTTTTAGGTATTTTTAAATACAGTTTGGTGTTTTGACACCTTGAAAATCTTTCTGACTAGGGAGAGACTGCCCCTTCCAGGGCTAGCCTAGATAACAAAGGGTGTTGGAAATTTTGTATTTTATATTTGTTAATTGAATAAAGACTAGATTTGTCATTTTTTTCCTGAAAGTGTGTCAGTTCTTTTGGAGAGAGTTCATGTAAAATTCCTGAGTTAAAAAGGGACTTCATCTATTGGGGGGATAACTTTATAAATTATATCATGGTCTAACCACTGTGTTGTACATCTGAAACTAATATAAAATAATAATGAATGTTAACTGTAATTGAAACATAAAACTTTAAAAAATGGACTTCATCTAAAAACAGCCTGTGTATTAGTGGTAGTGGTATGCGAATTTCTTATACTTGTCAGTGTCTGTCTTCAGTCACTTTAAATGATTAACTCCACCTTGCAGCATCTTATGGAAACTAATGAGCAAATGTAGGGAAAATATTTGTTTAAGCTGAAGAATCACAGTAGTAGTCATCTCCCAACATCCTTGGATTTGTTTATTTTTAAGGAATTTCTCACAGATGTACGTGACACATGGTTGTTTTCTCCCAAATGTTTTCTTGGAGGAACCACTAAACCATATGGAAAATGATAGAAACAAAAGGCTTTTCGATTCACTGAATCAATGTAGCCTCTTGAGGGGCAGTGTTGATACTTGGGGAAAGGAAACAAGAATGCTTTATTTTTTCCAGGACTAGTTGCCTCCAGCAGAAGTCCATACATTTGAAGATATTACTCACCAGAGGTGGCAGCATAGGACAATGTATTGGAGATGACAAGGGTAGTTGGTGCTGGGGGTGTAATGGGGACCAAGACAAACATAGTTATTGCCTTCACAGAACTTTGACTTTAGAATGCGCGTGCGCGCGCACACATGTTCAGGCAATTGAAGGCATTGTTATAAAGGTATAGTACATTGAGTGTTCCAGCAAACGTGCAGGACTAGAATGCTATAGGGGAAATGTAATACACAGAGGGACCTTACCCCTTCATTTTTACAAAGAATGATGTCATGACTGGAATACCCTGTGTTCATTTCCTCTCTCCATTCCTCTCTTCCTGCCTTCCTCATTTATGTTGCATAACAGAGACTGTACTGACAGTGGAGACAATAAAGTTTAATGAAGCACTATGAATCTATCAGACTTTCCTTCTTAAAAATCGTCATTTGATTTTTTTTTTTTTTTTTCAAACGAAATCTGAAGTCCTCCTTTTGCAAGCTTTCTACTAAAGGGTAAAGAGAGACAGCTTTCCTCTGGACCCATCCCAGCGAGGCATGTCACCTCACTATCACTTCTGTCCTTGTCTTCCCATCATGTCCTGTGTATTCGCACAAGTATATGAGCTTTTTGTGTGTGTGTTGGTAGGCTGGTTGTTTAATTAGGCATGTTTTATATACCTCTGTTCATTTCTAAATATCTGTCTCTGGTAATTAGCTCCCAGAGGCAGAATAACATCATGTTATACAGCTTTTAATGCAGTACTGTGTGCATATGGCTGTTCAATTTTTTTTTTTTTTTAACGGAAGTGCAGTTTTTGAGTTACATTATTTTTCCTTTGGGGATTTTGGTGAACTATTGTGAAAGAGACTATAGGAGCTTAATCATGTTAGTTGCTTTTTAATCTAAAATTTCAGCAAGTACACACATGATCTGCGTGTCTGTATAGGTAGGACAAAAACCCCACAGGAAAATGGAGGATTAGTTAAAGTAAGGATAGTGGAGGCTAGAAAGACTTATGGAGGATCTGAAAAATCTATTCAAACTCTCTAATATGTCACCACCTTTATATCAAGTATGTTTTTATTGCAGGCTGCACGTTACGGGTAAAAGATCAAAGCAACCCTGAGTTTGAATTTAGGATCTGCCCCTTACCAGCCATGTGAGTTTGGGCAGGTGGTTTCACCATGTCTATAAGATGGGGCTTATCAAACCCAGTTGGCAGGATGGCTTTGAAGGTGGAATGCATTAATACTTATACCTGATGCAGTCCTGTGTTGGAAAAGGTTGTGCCTTTGAATTTTTTCCCCCTCCCCTAAAAGGACTTCACTGTACTTATGGTGAACCTTAGATTTGGTGGTTCTATCTTTGAGCCCTTTTTACCCATCTTGATGGTGTTCCTTTTCCTATAGTGTTATGAATTTTCCAGTCACCACTAAGTTGCGAGTAAATACAGATGTATTAAATGTATATGTGCCACGGGGCTGCTATGGGAAGATTCCATTTTCAATTTCCAAAGTATGTATGTCATAACTAGTTATTTATACATATATATTTTTCCTGAACAAGATAAAAAGCTATATGTTTCTCCTTCCAATTTATGACCTAAAAAGGAAACCATACTACTTTTGAAGTTAAAATAATACTGTGACCTCCAGTTTGGTATGTGGTATGTGGCATGCACTTGTTTGTGTGTCTTTGTGAGATTGTATGAGTGTAAGATTGTATTTTCCAAAAAGAATCATCTTATGTAACAGACTTTGTTTCAGTGTTCAGCCTCTAGATGGCAGTTTTGTATATGTATTAGTAACTACAAGGTTGTCCAGTTGAAAATTAGCTGTCCTTTATACATTGACAGGAGTCAGTGGTGTGTGCGTGTGTAGTTCTGAGGTAGACATCATCATGTGAATATTACTCCTTAAGGGAAAGGCATTCTAAGTGACTCATTTTTCTCTAGAAATTCCTTCCTCCCACCCTTCTATGATGGATCATTTCATACCCACTTTCTTGTAAAAGCAAGCATGCACAGTTCATCTAGCCTCTGTGTAAACATTACATTTTACCTTGCTTTCTGAAGTGTCAGGCTCTTGGCTTCGGGGACTGCATATTTGAGGATGGTGAAGAAAATAGCGGGGTAATTTTGGCTGCCCAGTGGTGCTGAGAACCAGGCAGTCCTACTTGCCTTCAGGGTGCAGTGTGGCTTTATCTTTTGCAACAGATGAATGCATTTTTCCTGGTTTCAAACTTCCCCTCACCTCCCCTTCTCACCCCTTGTTTGAAATAATATTTGATTTTGCCTTCCTGCTGGTTGGGTAAGAGCACTGGTCTCAATGCCAATGACATTTCAGAGAGGAAATGGCTTTTTCCTTCCTCGGGACGGTGTTATACTGCTTGGACTTCTATGATTTGGGTGGGGGTAGAGCAGGCGGAAATATTGTACTTTCTGGATTGCTTTTTGGCCATTCTGTAGAATAATCTACTTGAGAAGTTCTTGGAATGTTTAGAATTCATGTAGTTTGAACTTGTCATTGAGATTTTTTTTTATTTTATTAGAGAGTATGTGCTGTTTGATTCTGGTTTAAATAAGAATGGGATATGGTGGTTAATGAATTGTGGTATGAAATAAGTCAACCTTATTTCTTTTTTTTAGTTTGCATAGTAAAATTTGGGGGTTTACTGATTTGGTATACCAGTTTGTTTTCCAATTTCTACATATGAAATATTTATTTTTTAAAAACCTATACCAAAATTTTTGTGCTATATAAATCTAAAGAGGAGACAATTCAATTAGTAACTTCTACTTATGTACATGCCTATTAACCGTGAGAGAGAATAGTAATAATGAAAAAAATTTTTTTAAATTAACTAGATTTCTCGAATTAGAATATTTTTTCATTGTTTGTTATCAACAGTAGTAATAAGTACTTGCATTTTTCCTGAGTCTTACTCATCTCAGCAATGAATAATGTTTTCTCCTGGTATAGTGTGTTAAAATTAGCTTATTCCTGTGTCCCGAGTATCTAGCCTTAGAGCTGGCATGTAATAGGCAATCAATATCTGTTACATTTAGGAGCCATGCAACTTAATGCGTCAAAGATTTCTTTGTCTGGGCTTCCTGATATTTTTTGACTTCAGTCTCCTTTAAAATTAAAAATGTAGGGAATTGACTAATGTTATTGGACATACTTACTCTATAGATCGTATTGTTGCTGTGTTACTAATTATTTTGGGACATTTTCTCCCAAGAGGTCAGTGCTGTAGCCTGTAATAGGTTATGGTGTATTCATTCATTAGGATCAGATCCTTTCTAAATAATTAATTAGAAATAATCGAAATAATTCAGGTCAAGATGGCAGTATAGGCAGACGTGGCTTGCCTTTTTGCACAAGGTCATCAAAATTACAACTAAAATATAGAACAACCATCACACAGAACTGTCAGAAATCAAGTTGAATGGAAGGCTGACAACCATGGAATTAAAGAAACTGCATCCATCCAGACTGGTAGGAGGGGCACAGATGGAGAGCAGGCTAATTCCAAACCCACGTGTGGTGGATAAAAATTTGGAAGGGATAGCTCAGGAGAGAGGAGTCCCAGATCCACACCAGGCCCCCCCAGCCCAGGGTTCCAGTGCCAGAAAGATAAGTCCCCACAGCTTCTGGCTGAAAAAAACCAGCGGGGATTGATTTGGAAGAAACTTCTGGGATCCTAAGCAGTACCGCTTAAAGAACCCACATGTGAACTCACCTACTCAGACACACTCCCTGTGAGCTCCAGCACCAGGGTAGCAGCTTGAAAGGCATCAGTGGCATACAGGGAGAAACTGAAGTGTCTGGCATTAAGGCGAGCAGAGGCCATTGTCCCTTTGTTGAGCCCTCCCTCCACAGAGCCGGCAAGGTGGCGCCATATCCGAGACTCCATCAACCTGGCTAACACTGTTTGACCAACCTTGGAGATCCCCAGAGACTCCCTCCCACCCAATTTATAGGCCCACCCAAGGTGCTTTCCCATATGAATGACTGGTCTTGGCTCATGCCTCACAACTTCCTAAATCCTATCAAACAAGCAACAGCTGGCCACAGTGAGCCCCAGACCTGGCACTAGCATTAGCCAGCCTAGATTCACAGCTTGGCTTTGCCTTGGAATCTCCATACCCAGCACAAGAGAGCAGCCATCTCAGATTGCTTTATAGCTCAGGCTGAATGGCCCCGGGCAGAACTCAGGTGGGGGCTGACCTTGGCCTGCAACACCTTGGAAACGCCAGGATCAGCACACCCAGCAGACAGCTATAGACCACTTGGAGCACCACCACCCTGTCCCTGCTCAGCTAATTAATTAGAAAAAATTAATTAGAAGTCTGCTTTTGTTTTAAAAATTTCTTAGGGGGGTGGGGGGGGGAAGAGAGAGAGGGAGAGAGGGAGAGAGGGGGACAGAGAGAGAGGGGGGAGAGGTGTGTCCAGTGCCTTCTTCCTCCTAAGGAGCTGGTGATACTGGATCTCAGGACACATCCAGCATGTGCATGAGGGCAGTACCACATTGTGGTGAAGGTGGGGCCTTTGCTTTTAAAGTCAGGCAGATTGGGTTCAAGCTGAGGCTTTGCCACCTACCAGCAGTGTGACATTGTGTAAGCAATTTCTGAATATCAGGTTTTTTAAAGAGGTATAGTGATAGTACCTAGTTCATACAGTTATTGTGAGGAATAAATGACAATATATGTAAATGTAAAGTCCTTGGCCTATTATAAACACTCAATAAATCTTAGCCACAGTTTGCGGGCCACCAATTTGCAACTTCTAGTTTCTTTCTCACTCTATCTCTCTCTCCTGGATCCCACCCAGCTTCTCATGGCATATTATATATTCTTCTGGTGCCTAAGGATCTGTAACATGCAGGGACTTTTAATAGTTCATTAACTCAGGGCATGCATAGTTTGTGCAGGTTTGTAACTTTTAATCTCCAAATAGCAGATTAATGTTGTCCTTCAGTGATGACACTGAGTCCTGAGCATTGAGAGAAATGGGAAAGTAGCCCAAGTTCTTCCTCTGTTGACAAAGTAGAGATGCTTTGCTGTGTTTGACTTTGAGGTTAACCAAGAACACAGACAGGCATCATTATTGGTCCTGCTGCATGGTGATGACTTTATAACATGCCACGATATTCTGGAATGGAGCTCAGGTGAGAGAGGCGGAGACAGACAGACACAGACCCCAGAAGTTGCAAACTGGTGGTCGGCAGACGTGTTTGGTTTGGCTTGAGTAGTGTTTGAGGCAGCATCTTAAAATTGGAAAAATCTGTAAATGCTGTGGTCTTGCCTTCCCATGTATCAGCTGTCTGCAGAGCTGAATGATGGATAACTCTGCTAGGTGGGGCATGGCCTTTCATTTGGCTGCGGTCTTCACCATGAAAACAGGTGACAGCTGTCACTTTGCCTTGTACTGTTGTTTTTCCAATAGAGGGGAAATACTCTTTTGTTCCTATGTCTCTATCAAAAAGTAAAAGTGCAAATGAAAAACAAAAGGCTGTATGTTTTAATGAAAAGGAGACCAAGCCTGTTCTTGTTGGGGCAATAAAGAATTTCTCCCCCAGTTTCCCTCATTTTGCTTACTTGCCTGGTCTCTATTTGAGCCTGCAGTCTTTGAGACAGACATGGAAGAAATGTCATTCTCCAAGTTTATTCTGCCCAACTTTGGCCCTATATTTGTGTAAGTGAATGTTTGCCATATGTTTGTGGAAATGAAGATTTACTGAACCTTGAACGCTTGTAACTGTCCAGGAGCTGGTAGAAATCAGTTTCCCAGGAGCACTTGAGAAGCAAAGAGCACTTGAGAAGCAAAGACCACTTTCTCTCCCAGGCACTTGCACAGCTTTCACCTGCGGAGGGCAGCCCCATCCTCCAAGCTTTCATCATTTCCCTCTGTCTTGCTATATAAACATAGTGAGGCAGGTTACAAACACAGGCCATGAGAACATGTGGTTCTGTGGGTGCCACAGTCCTCCTTTTATTCTGAACTTGACCCTTAAGTGTACTGTAAGTGTGGATGGAAACTGGGACCCAAACTCTTGCCAACAGAAGATTTATAATCTTATGAATGAGTAAACCCTAACTCTTTTGGAGGTTTATTTAGAAAGAACAGTACTGTTAGATTCTGACTGTGTTTGTTTCAGTGGGGTGGAGTTAGTAATAGCATTTCCTTGTCCAGTAGGAAATGGGTAAATTGCCAAGCCACTGAGATCACTATTGTTGACTCAGATTCAGGAATAAGATTAGAGTAGGAAAGCTGTCGAGTAACCCTGGAGTCAGGACTGGTTGTGATTCTGCTTGTTCTTGGCTGACGAGGAGGCTCTGAGCTGACATCAGTCATCCCAGCTCCTAGATGTGTTGCTAAATGATGTATGGCTTTCTGTGGGCTCTTTTTGGGGGCCAGAGTTGGAGGAAATACAGTGGTGGGTAGCAGTTTCCCTGTGATAGATGAATAACTGTTTTCTGCACCACCCCTGTTGTGTGAGAGGCGGGGTGCCAGCTTAGAGAAAATTGCAGATCCTTGATCATGATTCTCAAGCTGTTCCCGATATAGCACTAACCAAGGACTGATTCAGAGTGAAAAGGAGGTGCTATATTTTAAGTAGAATCTTAGGATTGAGCTCTAGAAAGGACTGTAAGTCATTTGTTCTGTTTCTCATTTGAAGCTCCTTTGCAGAATTTTCTAGAATTGGCTAAGGATTCCTTCTTTGTTCTTATCAATGATCAGGCATTCATTCCAAAAAGGGGAAATAGAGGATTCTGATGTTTCACTCAGGAGGAAAAGGGAAATGGCTTTGATGTCAGAGCCTGCGTGTCACTTCAGCCCTTGGCCGGGCTTGCTCTGTGGCAGTGGTGTGATTTTCAGGGCTGTTTGTGAGTGTTTTGGGGGTGGGGTCATGAGTATCAGAAGTGCCTGTGGCTCTTTATTTTCCTTTTTAAAACATACACACCTGCCCATCTCCCTCCATAACTTTTATCCTACTCCACGCTTGCCATCCTGCCTCCTCCCTCTTCAGGCCCCATTTACCCCTGTGATAACTTGTTTTGGGAGCATTTACTGTGTGTCTGACACTGAAATGCCTTATACATCTCTCATTTAACCTTCACAACAACACCATGAGGTAGGTACTTTCATTATCTGCATTTAAAAAAGAATAGCATAGTACAATTACTCATCCCCTAGGCTTGCATAGCAAGGAAGCACTGGAATCAGGATAACTGGTGAGTCTTAATTAAAAAAATGTTTTTAAATAACTTAAGGTGTAATTACAATAAGATGCCCCTACTTTAAGTCTATATCTTAATGACTACATGTGCGCGCGTGCGCTCTCTCTCTCTCTCTCTCTCGCTCTCTCCCTGTGCAACACCCAAGTCAAGTTTCTGTCACCCCAGCAGTTTTTCTTGTGTCCACACACCATTCATTTCTCATACCCATCCCCAAAAGACGAAATTACTATTTTGAATCTGTAACACTAGATGACTTTTGCCAGTATTTGAATGCTATGTAAATAGAATCATACCATTTGTAGTCTTTTATGTCAAACTTCTTTCCCTCACTGTTATGTCTGTGAGATTCATTCGTGTTGTTGTGTGTAGCAGTAGTTGGTTCTTTTTTATTGTTGGGTGACATTCCATTGTTTAAACATACAACGGTTTATTCTTTTATTGATAGATATTTGGTGCTTTGTTGCAGATTGGGCATAAAGCATAAAACTGTGAGCATTCTCGAATATGTCTTTTGGTAGACATATACACTCATCTCTCTTGGGTATCTATCTAGAGGTAGAATTGCTAGGTCACAGAGTGAGTGTATGTTTAGTTTTGTTTGGTTTTATCAATTTATTCTTCTACTAGAATGTATGAAAGTTCTGGTAGGTCTATGTTCTTGTCAGGAGTACGTATTGGTGGTCTTTGAATGAGCTCTATCCAGGAGGGTGTTTGTTATAGTTCGTTGTGGTTTTCATTGTATTTCCCTGATGAGTCATCATGTTGAGCCCAATTTCTTATGTTTGTCAGTCATTTATTTGTCCTCTTTTATGAAGAGGTTATTCAAGTCTTTTATCTATTTTATTGAGTTGTTCATTTATTACTTCTTTGTTGACATTCTTTACATATTCTGAACAAAAGACTTATTGGAGATATAAATTACAAATATCTTGTCTTATTCTGTAGTTAGTCTTTTCACTCTCAAAGGTACCTTTTGATGAATGGAAGTTCTTCATTTTGGTGAAGTCCCAATATCCATATTGTTTCTTTATGATTAGTGCTTTCTGTGTTCTTTTGAAAAACGCATTACGTATCCATGTTTCGGGCATTTTGAAGCAGAAAAAAATGTGGAGATAGCCACTGCTGTAGAAAATAAGCCACAGTCAAACTGGACACTATTGAATTCTTGTTTTTGGATTGGTCTAGAGTGGTGTTCTGAGCTCTTGTACTTATGAAGCACTCTAGGTTTTACAGAGTCCTGTATTGTTTGAACTCATTTGATCACGTGCAGGAGCTCACTAAGGTACTTACAGGAGGGCCTAGTCCATTTTGACGACAGAAGACTCAGGTGGTCAATGTGAGCTTTCTTGTGGCAGCGGTGCCTTCTCATTTGCCATGGCCTGTGTGCTGGGGTGCAGCTTTGTACTGCTGGGTTCAGACCCTGACTCTGTAACTGTGCACAAGGTACTCAACCTGTTTGAGCCTTGTTTTGCTCATCTACCAAATGGGATAATGAGAGTATACCTACCTTGTGACATTGTTGTGAAGATTAAATGAATTAATTTACATATAGTGCTTAGTATGGTCTCGGTCATATAGTGCTAGGTTATTATTGTAGTTCTTATTTTATTATGGTGTTTGATAGGATCACAGTTTTTGTGATCCTATCAAACACCATAATAAAATGAGAATGAGTTCTGATTCTATTATGGATAAAAAATGGAATGAGTTCTGATCAATTGCCTTTCATTGTGTTATATTTTTTTCTTCCTCATTTAACAGTCCATATTCCTGGTAAGTTCTCTCTTTTTTTCTCTCTCCACTCTTGTTATGAAAAGTCAGATGCATTTCAAACACGAAGTAATTTGACACCACACATGAAAGTGTGCTATCTTACAGGGACTGACATAGAAAGTGTCAAGTCATCCAGAGTTTTGCTCCTTTTATTTTGTTTTAAGGGATGGTGGCTAATAGGGGCAAAAGGAGGGTAAATATGGGAAGAAAGTTATTGCTTGACTCCAAAATAAAAAAAGTTGACTGATTTCCTTGGTTCTAGGAAATCCAAATGGCTCACCCTTCACAGCCTCTGAGTTTGTCTGAACTTCCTCTTTGTGGCCCCGAGTGGAAATTCACACTGTGTGCCATGAAGTTGATGTGACATTTGTGAGGTCCCTGCGATCTTGGTATGCTAGGCAACTATTGTGGTCTCACTGTTGGCTGGTGAGCGAGCACCTAGCAGGAAATGACTTGGAGAACATTGTTTCCATGACTCCAGTGTAGAGAAGAGGGTGTCTTTGCTTTCCAGGGCAAAGAGAACAGAAAGGAAAAGGTGGGGGTGGGTGGGCAGCCAATGGCAGTCGGTCTCAGACCTAACTGTGTATCGGAATCACCTGGGGAGTTGGTTAAAATCCAGGTTTGCAGGCCCAGCTCAGAAGTTCAGACTCAGTAACGTGGGGTTTGGCTGGGAACCTCCATTTTAAGGGAATGTCTGGTTCTGAAGTCTGTGGTCTAGGAACACTTTAAGCAACACACAGAGGTCTAGGGACTTCAGAGTTCTGCACTGGACAGTAGTTTTGTAGGATTTTATTTAAGTTCAGAGCCTTAAGCCTTTGTGCTCAGCTCTTTGAACGGTAGAAGGGTAGAATCAATTCACTATGTCCTCAAAATATAGGGCCATCTCTTTGGAGCAGTGGCTGCCAGCACTCTGCAGACACCTAGTGGGCCTGGCACACTGAACGGGATGGTGGTGGGAAACGGGCACTTGGGCTCTGAGAATGACGATTTCTGAGAAGAGGAGGGAGAACCCTGGAAGGTGCTAGTAGAGAGAGAAGTTATTACATCTTCTGAGTCACGTTTGTGTTAGGGTGCCAGTGCCCGCTGTGGCCTTCAAAGGAATAGCTACCCTCCCAGGATTGAGTGTCTGTCCTATCACCTGCCTCTTAAGCTCAGTGCACCGTCTCTTCCACCCACTGGCCCACCCCTCTTGCCCACACACACCCCTGCCACTCCTCCCTCTCACACACACTCTTATTCACAACCTCACACGTTCACACCCTCACAGCAGTGCACCTCGAATCCCCAACCCCTCTGTACTTAAATGGTCATATCTTCAAAAACTTTTTTTTAAAGGAATATTGAGGATTGATCCAGGAAAAGAAGCATGTGTAATATTTAAAATATGTTCAGCATAAATAGGTCGAGCATAGTCATTGGAACCATGGAAATAAGCCAGGAGCAGGGACAGTTGGTGGGTTGAATGAACAGGCTTGGTGCTTGTGGGGCCCGACTGGTGGTATTCAGGGCGTGGCGGAGCCCCGTGGAGCTCAGCGCTGTGCTGCTCTGTGACCCTCAGCAGTGCTGTGGACTCAGATAGTAACAGGATTTAATTCTTTCACCATGTACCTCTTACTCGCTTCTTAGGCTTTCTCAGACTTTAAAGGTGAGGGTTTACATAAGCAATTCTTAACTTCTTGAGGGTTGCAGTTTTCTCTGATAATCTGATAGTTTGAATTGCTTCCACAGAGAAAGATGCAGACATTTAGAGGGGGGAAGGTGGTTTATGGACTCTCTGGAACACATCTGTGGACCATAGATAAAGAACTTTAATGAGCATAAACTTCTCCCAGGTTCATTTTTATGGTACAAGTCTCTTCTCTTGGAGTGCCTTCTGTAATAGGAATTCAACAAACACCATTTGCTATCATGTGTATGCTTTTTGGAGGGTTTGTCCTCAGTTTGAAAGAGCAAGCAGATTGCAGTGCGAGGATGAAAGAGCAAATGCATGTAAAGAACTTTGCACCTGACGTGGCAAGTATTCACTTAAGAAATACTATATATTTAATATAATCATAATTACAGGGTTGATCACCTCCATAAAACTTCTCCACCTCAAAAGCAGTTTAGAAACCTTGGACTAGCTCTTAGACCAGAATCACTCCAGCTTAGATGTTTTACCCTCTTTTATCTCAAGTCCAGTCATTCCATTCACTTCAGTGCATGCTTATTGCACTCCTACTGTGAGTAAAGCACTCTGCTAAGCATTTTGGGGAACAGGAAGGAACAAGATCTCAAGGACTAAACAAGGCCTAAAGTCATCACTTTAATTATCTATTTTCCTTATCTGTAAGTAGAATCATATCTTCTGTATTTATTCCTACTCCCTGGGATACATGGGCTCATTGAGAGAGATTTGGGACCATACCTTTGCTTTCTGAGACTCGAAGATGATGGCTCAGAAAAGCCAAGTGGTGTTTCTCTCTTTGTGTAATTAGCCCTAGGGACCACTCATTCTGTGCCATGGTGTTTCTTTAAGGTTTTCCTTCATCAGGATCTCTCTACCTGGGATCATACCCATGTCTTTCTTTCTCTGCAGGCCAGGGGTTATCACCATGCAGGCGCTGTCAGAAGAGGACCGGAGGCTCTGGATGGAAGCCATGGATGGCCGGGAACCTGTAAGTACAATTCAGGGAAGTGAAGCAGAAATAAAGGTCCTGAGTTGTTTGTTGCTTCCCTAGTGCTGTGATTGTTGCTGGTGCTCCAAAGCCTCGGGGCTCTCAAGACCAATGTACCAGAAGTTTTTTAAATTTATTTTAATTTTTTTAGATGTTTTATTCCTGGGCTGATGTTTGTAGATGTTGATAATGCTTCTGTGTTGGTGCCG
This sequence comes from Pteronotus mesoamericanus, assembly GCF_021234165.1. NCBI lineage: Eukaryota > Metazoa > Chordata > Mammalia > Chiroptera > Mormoopidae > Pteronotus > Pteronotus mesoamericanus. Next base: position 20,599,609 of record NW_026555084.1, on the reverse strand, counting down.
TCCCTGAGCTTCGGCCTCTCTTTCTAAGATGTGGGTTCTATGTGACACTATACTAGAACTCCCCCTTTGCTGAGGCAGTTGTAGCACCCCTAAGTCTCCTAGAGGATGCAGAGTCTAGTTGGGCTTATTGAATATTTATTCATGCCTCCGTGAAGTAGTATGCAAAGCTTTATTTCAGTCCCATTTTAATAGGATAAATGACCATAAAAGTGTATACAGATTATACAGTGCATTTTCTTACTCCCTTCTGGTTCAGCCTCTTTTTGCCATGGTAGCTCACATCCCGTTATACACAGTGAGATTAGACACAGTGAGATTATTAGGGTTGATGGAAGAGGCTAAGTCTGGTAATGTGATCCATACTCCCATTTCAGAGATGCTGGCCTCTGCTGGGTGATGTAATCTTGTGGTTTTCCTGCATCTTGTGACATGTAAACCATGTAAGACCTCTGGGGAAGTCCCTAGAGTGGAGTTGTCATTTTATCTTGATGCCAAAGATACCACCTCCAGAGTTCAGCAAATTGCAAGGTTGCAGAAATCCTAAGAGGACAGTTTAACCATGTCCCACAAGTAAAAGATAAAAAGAATCCACACTGTTACAGGGCCAATAATTATTATTTGCATAACTACTATCCAGAGGGGAAAATGTGTGCAAGGGACATCAGGCCAAGGCCCTCACTGACTATAGAACCCTCTGTGTCAAGCTGGGCGTCCAGCAGAGATGATTCCAGATCGCGTGCGTGCGTGCGTGCGTGTGTGTGTGTGTGTGTGTGTGTGTGTTCAGCCTACCCTGGTTAGGTGATCTGTATTGATTAATGTACCTTCCTACTGAACTATTTTTTATACAAATGTGGAACTCAGTTCAATCATCTAAGCATATACAAAAAAAGTGTTTGCTTAACATCTAGTAATAGCACAATTTAAAGAATTATTTAAAGATTTTGGCACAGTTTGCTAAACTCTCATTAAACATTATTTAATCTGAATTCTCCTGGGCTAAAATGTAAGATATTTCTCATTTTCCCTCACTATGTTGTTACTGACATATTGAGCAGTTGCCTAAGTAGTCCTTCATCTTTGCTGTTATCATCTATCATTAGATGAGCATTTTTTGGGGTGTAAAGCACAGATTGGGCACATCTCTTAATCTATTTATTTCTCTTAGTTCCTTACCATTTCACAGGTGAGGAAACTGAGGTTAAATCACTTGCCTCAAGTTATATGGATTTAACTAGCTATATTAGAAGGATTCAGGCTAAGTTGCCATAACAAAGAGACTTTGAAGTACAGTGGCTAATATAAAATAAAAGTTTATTTCACCCTCAGTGCCCAGAAGTGAGCAGTCCGTGTACGTCAGGGTCATTCTGTCATCCTTAACCTTGGCTTCCCAGGTCATCGTAGTTGTTGCTGTTTTCTAATCAGATAATGGAGATGAAAATACCCAGGACCCAGAAAGTGCACACACCACTTCCATTGGCCAGTACATAATTATACAGCCACATCTAGCTGCAAAGGAGGATGGGAAATGTAACCTGTGCATAAGCAGCCATGGGCCTAGCCAGTCCCCAGGGCATCTTAACACTTCAAGGAAGAAGAAGAGAAAGAACACAGTGGAGTGGCTAATAGTCTTCACCATAGTGGCAAAGCTATAATTTGAACCCATGTAATTCCCAGACATATTTGATTTTCATCTTTAATAGAGATAACATGTTAAATTTCCTTCTAAGAAAACTTAGTTCATTTTTATAATACTTTCTCTGACTCTCTTAAATTAGTTTTCAACTTATAGGGAAGGAAATACCCAGGAAGAAAAATCCTGTCAGGGCATGCTAATCTTAGTATGGATAAAGAACCCAGTACTTTTGGTGCTTCTATTTTTGTTTATTTGTTTGTTTTTTTGTTTTTTGGGGTGCTTTTGCCTCCAATAAGATGAAATTTTAAAGCTGCTTTACCAAATCCATTTTATGCCTGTCTCCTCCCTCTCCCCACCACTTGATACTTGTTTCTCTGTCAGTATAGAATTGGTCTCCTTACTAATCACTTCAGTTTTCCTGTAGATTAACAGCTGGCCTCTGCAGATGGAAAGCTGTGCTATTGAAAGAAACATCTCCTCGTTCCAGAATGTACACATTAAAACAAGTTTAAACACAAAATAATTCTGTGGCTAAACATAATATAAAATTATTATCTCGTAGGAGCATATACCTTGCATTTAAAACTATACCTCTGTGTGCTTTCTAGTTCCCTAAAGAGAGAGATAAATACAGGCAAATGATGAGTGTGTAATTGGTGGGAATATTAGGCTTAATTTTGTCTCCCATTGCTGGGAGCCCATAGGGATCATAACTGGTGATATACACCCAGTAGACAATTAGCAGCTCCAGTTTTAATCACCGTCTCCCTAATTAGCTAAATCTGTTCCCTTGGGTTTTGGCTTTGCTAAGGGAACAGACATCTTTTTTCCTAGCTGGTCTAAGGGTGTTTCCCCTAACTCAGGCAGATGTTAATGGTGGCACCTATCTTTGCTTTTATACCCAGTTGATCTGTGATTGATTATTCAGTGTGGCATTGGGGGAGTAGTTTTGGTTTCCATACTTTTTGTTCTTTCATTGTTCAAGAACACCTCAGGATGGTTGTCGGTTTAAAAAAAAACCTCAATGAAGCCCAGATCAGTTGATTTTACAGTGACATTCTAGTCTGAAGAAGCGTCGAAATATCTTCATGGTATTGATGGATAGATGATATAGGAAGAAATTAGAGCTGTGTTACCTGCAATGGGCATTATGGATTTTATCTGTGTAGTGAATTTGAATTCAGATGATGGAAACGCAATTCAAATTTGTGTAGGAGAAAGCTGGATTGATGGACTTACATAACTGAAAAATAATGGAGCCTACCAGATCTGGCCCATCTGAATATCACAATATTTGGAGTTAGGTTCTTCTTTTGTGTTGACCTCATTTCCAGTGGTTTCTTTCCATGTCATGGTGATATGCTTCCTAACTGTTCCAGGCTTACATCTTATTGTCAAGAACAGGGGTTAGGAAACTCCTTATGTAAGGGGCCAGATAGTAAATATTTTAGGTTTTGCAGGAATTCAACTTTGCTGTTGTAGCTCAAAAGAAGCCATGGATAGTATGTAAATAAATGGGTGTGGCTATGTTTTAATAAAACTTAGTTCAGAAAACCAGGTAGAAAGTCAGATTTCAGTCATGGGCCATCGTTTGTTGATCTCAGATCTGTAAGTCTAGTGGAAAGAGAGCTTATGTAATTCCAAAGAAGTCTCATATTTGAATTGAACTAAATATGTGGACTAGAGGATGGGGTAGATGCCCTACCTGACGCACTCGCTTACTGCACTGGTACTGCATGAGTGGTGGGGAAAGGTTGACTTCCCCTGAGGGAAAACCAAGCATTGCTACATGAAGAAGGGGGATGGATACTGGGTAGGCAAAGATCACAGTTTCTCCCTACTATGCTATCCAAATTTTATTACATTTTATATTCAACGAGCTTACTCTTTAGTACTTAGCCAGGAGTGGAAATTATGCAAGTTAAAAACTGAATACTTTCCCCTTAAGAAGAGGAACAGGTAAAGATGTTCTTACATCTCTTACTCATCATTGTACTGGAATTCCTAGCCAGTGCAGTAGTGAAAGAAAATAAAAGACATGCAGATGTGAGTCTGTAACTATAAAAAAAACCTCAACAAGCTTCCAAACTACCTAGTCAGATAAAGCTTTGAAATGATTCTGCTGAATTTTCTTCATTTTCTCTTAAGTCTGGCTTGGTAAGCTATAGAATCACCGTTACAGCCACATAAGCTTTCATTTTAATCTTCCATGGCTAGTGTCTAAGACTTTCCGTACTAAATTGGACAGAAACCTTAGTTCAAAGTACATAAATACTATAGCTAAGAGAAATTTTAGAGGTAGCAAATTTTCTTTTGTCTGTTACTAATAACTAAATTTCTATTTCTTTTTCTCTTTGCACATTGCTAGTAAGCATGTTTGCTAAAAGCAAGGATTAAAATCACTACCAGCCCCCCATCATTGCCAACTCATACCCTCAACCTTAAGTACTCTCTCTACTATGGAACGATGACTCAGCAAGTCAGTGAGACGAATTAGGTAACCTGGCTTCTGAGAGCTAGGGTCAGCCTCTTTATACTGTGTTCCCATACAGTCCTTTAGCTGTGGTTAGTGGTGTCTGTCTGGAACTGCTTTTCTTACTTCATTATTTTAGAGGTTTTAGTCCTCCTTCACATTTCAAGGATTCTTTAGTAAAATTAACTATTTCTTCACTTTGAGCCAGTACTTGAATCTCTTCTGAAAACCAGAAGGTTAGAAGATTGGCAGATACCAGAAATTACCTGAATTGAATCAGGAAGATAAGAAACAGGTGGTATATATAGCATCAAAGATTGTATGTAAATCCATGTATTAATTTGAAACTATGAAACTGCTACCTTTGCAGGTCAAAAGTAGCCAGATACTGGTGGTTTCATCTGGCTCAGCCTCCTAGCTGTGGAGCAGAAAGAAGCACACACCTATGCTAGTATTTTACCCTTATTTATATAGGAGGAAACACTGCCCAAAAAGGCCAGTCAGTTGCTGGTCTTGGGTAGATAATCTGGGTCTCCTAGCTTCTAGCTCTGCTATTTTACTACAACCAACACACTGCTAAATTATTAGGAAGCCATAGTTGAATGGTACATACCCTCATTTTTAAATGGAGCTACCCTGTTGTAGCTACTGCAGTGGAAGGAGGGAAAAGGGACGGGAAACTAAGGAAAAACTACTTCTGGTAGGAGAACAAGACAGTATGGCTTCCTTCTGCTCACCTCTAAAGAAATCTTCTATTTTAGTCTCTGTGGACTTTGAGACTGAACAAAGTGTGCCCTTTCCTCACCTTTCTCTACTATGCCCAAGCTCTAGCCCTAAGATCTTCAAGAACTCCAAGAATAAATGGGCAGTTGCATTGCATCTTATGCTCTGCACCTGATATGTGAAAGCATGAGCTGTTAGAATATGTAAAGAAAAAAGTAAGATTGATTACTGTTAAGGGGAGTTTTCAGGATCAGAGGCAGAATGTCATGGTGGTTAAGAATATGGGTTCAGGCAGCCTGAGTATAATACCCTACTCACCACTAATGACTCTCTAACACTGAAAAATGGCCTAGTCTCTCTGAGCATGTTTCTTTTTGTCTGCAAACTGGGATGATAATAATAATACCTTCCTACAAGTTTGTTGTGTAAGGCTCAAAATATATGTATCATGCTTAGCGCAATATATATGATGAAGTGCTTATTAAAAGTTAGTTCTTACTATTATCTTTTTGGAGAAGAGGGGCATACCTGGATTCTCTCTCTAGCTTCATTTCTAAATTACGTTACTATTTCAGCACCGAGTTTATTTAAAGTTATCTTGCCCAAATTCACCAGAGTGCAGAGCAGGGACTGCTTTCTCTAGTATGGAAAATGTGATTACATTTAGCTTTCGGTCTGAACTTTTAGGCTGTAGGTGGAGGAGCAGGAAGTAATCTTCAGCCTGCTTCACTGTGACAGCCCCGGCCTGGCAGTTTATAACATCAGCTACATCGTAAAATAACTGATTGATGGTTATGTTTGGTTAAGAAGGTATAGAATGAAATTGCTGAGCTCTTGTGTGATGATGCAGGCCTTGCTTCTTTATCAGTGGAGCGATGGTTTAGAAGAACAGTTCTCCCCATTTTGTGAAAGCCTTTGTAGTGTCACATAGTGTTAAGTGATGACGAGTCTGAAAGTAAGGTCTCCATTTTGCTTTCTATTTCCCCACCTCCTATGCCCTGGCCCCAAGCTGCTGGGAAATTGGATTATGCCTCTCTATTATTTTGTTTGCACTTATTTCTATTCATGTACACTTAGAAATAAATTCTGTTTTGTAGAATTTTTGACATAGTATAGTTTTACTATAGGTTATTAAACCTTTAGTCTTGGACATTTAGGTTGCTTTCAGCTTTTCATTACATGATTACAAACAACAATGTAATGAAAATCCTTGTATGTACTTTATTGTCTATTTATTTTATTGTCTGGGATGCATATCAAATGGAGTTGCATGTTGAATGGTATGCACATTTAATATTTTAATAGATATTGACAGATTACTTTCTCCACAAAAATGTACCGACTGACACTTCCTCCAATCAGCTGTGAGGAAGCCCATTTTCTCTACAGCTCTGCCATCACTGCATATTATGAGTCTTTGTGTTTATGTGAATCTGATGGTGGAAAATTGTTTATTGTTTTCATTTGCCTTTCACAAATGACTAATTAGATGGCAAACCTTTTCTCATGTTTCTCAGCCATTCATATGTCTCCTTTTTTTATACAGTAATATTCTAGCCACCCATCCCTGATTTCAGAATGGGAGTGGTGACTAATCAAGAGCATTCCTCCTCCTCCTCCGGCTGAGTTGCTGCTCTCCTTGCTCATCAGGCTAAGTGGTCCTAATGGGAACCCGAGGATCCTCTGTACCTCTCTGTTCTCACAACAGTCTGCAATCTGTTGAACTTCCCTAGCTGCTACCAATGTCCTTCTAACTCCTGAGTAAAAAATGCCCCCTCACTTCTCAGCTACAGGAGCTGCAGTTTGTAGCAGCTGCAAGGGCTCCAAGCACAAGAACCCTAAGACAGGTATGCCCCTCCCCATGGCTGATATGCTCCTTTCAGCCTTTCTCCCATGGTTCTATCTCAGAGCAAAGATAGAAAATGACTGTCACTCTCTCTACTTATCCCAGAGGGCAGTTCTTGTTCTTCCCATACCTGTATTGTTAAATCTACATACAATTTCAGATTTTCTGAAAGTTCCTTCTTCTGTTTTTGTGGCCTAGCTTAACTACTGCTGACCTCTGAAGAAGTTGGCATGAGCTAGGCTGTACTTCTGAAGGTTTCTGTTGCCAATTTGAGTCAAGATTAAGGCCAAATTAATGGTTCCCTATTTTATTTCCTCTATCTGGAAGATGGTATTTTTGCAAGTCAAGAATTTATCAGAAGCTCTATGCTGTGTATGTCTGTGTTATTTTTTTAACTTTTCATTTTGAGATCATTTCAGACTTATAAAAACGTTGCAAAAATATAAGAATTCCAGAATATCCCTTGTCCAGATACCCCAAATGTCAACATCTTATGTAACTACAGTGATGTAACTATGAAACTAGGATATTAACATTGATATAGTATTATTATCTATTTTACAGATCTCAAATTTCGTTGGTTGTCTCACCAATACATTTCTGTTCCAAAGTTTCATCAAGGATCACACATTGCATTTTGTTGTCACATCTCCTTAGTTTCATTTAACCTGGGACAGTTTAGAGATTTGGCTTATTAAAGGAACATTACCATCAGCAGATGTCCAGATAGTTCAGATCTGCCATCAGGACAGCATCCTATTTCTGTTCCCATGTTTGGGTGTATTTGGGGACTGTTGTCACTATGCTCCTTCCACCTAGGTAATAATTCATATCTTTGCACAATCAAACCGTTTATGTTTCTCTCTGTCTTCTCCCAAAGGCGCTCTGGTATATATTTAATCTCATGTCATAGAGTGTCTTATAATACATCAATTTCTTTTGCACATTTTGGCTTCTATTTACTCATATTATATGTTCTTCCTTGCATAATTTACTATGTTTATCATCTATATTATAGTTGTTGGTTTAAAGACATTTGAGGGCTATAATATGATCTTATTAGACATTCCGTAGTGTGACCTCCCACCTCTAGAAACAGCACCAATTACTGTTGGTCTTCTCTCAGATATTACGACAGCGATTCATGGGAATGGAGATTACGGCTGGATTAGCTTCAGCTTTCTTCCCTGCTTCCCCTCACCCCACATGGGAAAAGCAGTTGACTAAAAAGATCTTTTTGGGAGTTACTTTGTCCATTTGATTGAATGTCGAACTGGCTGCAGCTTTCTCTTCCACTCTGAGAGCCAGAAAATGGTCATTACTGGTTAGTGGTCAAATCAAGAATATCACTTTAAAAAATATAGTGACAGAAGGAGCCGTAGGCATTTTTGAATATTAGGAAATCTATGAATTAGGTTGTATTCTTTGTGCTGAAGTGTGGAACAAGATAAGCATTTTTGAAAAATTATCCTTGGGTTTGCTAAATTGGGCTGAAGTGTGGCTTATGGTGCCAGTGTGACCTCATTCTTTTTAGGTGTGTTCCCAAAAACCTTGCCCGTGATCCTGGAAAAAAACACCAGCACAAGTAAACACATCCTAAAAGCAAAGCCATTTTCTAGTATGGTTTTAAAAATCTTCCCTTTTGGTCATTCGGAAAATAGTGCAGACATGCGGTCTGGCGGTTACAGCCAAAGGCCAAGCAGAAGGAGCGCGGCCCCGGCCGGCCCCCAGCCAGCTGCCATTGCTCCTGTGTGCTGTGTGGTCTTGACCCAGTGCCCAGAAAAGCGAGATTCCCTCCGTCTTTACCTCTTTGTTTTTAAAAGCAAAAAAGAGAGGGGAGTAAAGGGAACCAGAAACTAAACTAAGATTCCTTATGTAGGTTAGAAATATGCCCTCTTATAATTAATCATTGCTAATTAGTTTGTTTTCCCCCTAAATCTAAAAAGAGCTTTTCTTCAGTCAGACTAAGGAAATCATCAACATGCTTGGGGGGAATTGGCATGGATTTTTTATTGGTGGGGGGATGCCTAGTGTTGAAATATATTGGAGTACTTTTTAACTTTCTCCCTTGGAACTACATTGCAGAAATTAATGCCGTCTTTCTCCTGGTAGTTGTTGGCTATGCCAGACATTTGAAAGGATAATGATACTTTGCTTTGGCGGTGTGTCCACCTAATTCATACCTCTGTGTGTTGTCATCCCAGGAGGATGATTTACTGATGGCAGGGATTAATCATATCCTTTTTGCCTTTAATATTATCTACCTGAAGTGCTTAGTAGAGTTCTTTGAAACGTAATAAGCACTCATTACTCACTGAATTAACTTAGCGGCAGTGACTCGAGTTGGGTTCTGTTATTATAATCTACAGTTGAATTCGTTTGTTGACTGTCTTGGGTTCTGGTAATTATTGGGGCACTCTAAACAGAAATCATGAAGGCAAGGATCTTGATTGTTTTTCGCTACGCATACAATGCCTAAGAACAGCCCCAGGCTGAGATCCCTGAGCCTAGTGATTGAGAATTCATATTCAATAAATATTGTTTGAATGAATGAATGAAAAAAGAAACACAAAGATACCTTGGGGTGTGTTTCTCTTTTTAGCCACAGAGTTTGAACTTACTATTTAATTTCATGCTGCTCAAGACTTCTCTATTTCTTAGTGATTGTTTACAGCAAAAACCATTCTGCTGCACCAGAGAAAGTCTCAGTTTGGTAGGCTTATTAGAGACTAAGGATCTAGGGTTAGTTGAGAAGTTTGTGACCTTTTAATGATTGTATACTCTCTGTAGCATCAACAATAAAGTTAGGATGTATATACGTATATAATAGTATATATTGGTACTTGTGTGTATATATATTTTTTAATTTCTTGCCATCTTCTGACTTTCCTTGAATTTATGAAAAATGCATAATTATGCTCAGAGCTCTAGTTCTGGTTGTCAGGCAGCCATATTGTAAAAGGAACTTTAACCACCATTATCCTTGTGACCATGCTGAAGAAGCTCTCAGTTGATAGGTAAGGGCTGACCTTAGTCAGCCTTCCATTTCCTGAGATGATTCCTTTACTTTAGCCTGCTCTTTAGAATTAAGAAAATATATACCCTAAGAAAAAGTGTGTGTGTGTATACACATATGAGCGCACAGCCCCACCCCCACCCCTGTAATGAGGCGACAGGACAGAGAGGACAGCAGTGGTTATTTCCACAGATTGGTTTCACTCTGTATGTACGTGGGTTCCTGTTATCTTAGTTTACTCTGCTGGTAGTATTAAAAGGGTTAAATGTATAGGCTTTGGAGGCAGCTGTCCTGAGTTGGAATCTTCATTCTGCTGTGAAGCCTTGAGCATTTTACCTGCCTCCTCTGAGCCTTAGTTTGCCCAGCAGCTGTAAAATGGGAAGAGTAATAGTACTTAAGAAATCCAAGGAAATATACAATATATAAAAATATATATGTGTATATTTTTATAAAATGAACCCTAACTCTGTCCATGGACCTTTCTTCTGTTATTCAAAGACAGAAACAGCTATTTGCTTTGAGAGAGCTCAGTCATTTCCATTTCCATTGACAATTGGCTGTTACTGTACTTGTTTGTTTGTTTGTTTTTATTAAGGTGGAAGCAGCCACAATGGCACAGAGAGAATATAGCTTTTAACACCTCCCCACAACCAGTGCGTTTAAGTTGTGCTTTGGTCTAGTTCGGCACATTGAGTGCCCTGCACCATCCCAGGTTTCCCTCTCAGGAGCCTCACTGCCACTCTCCTTCACTGACATGTGAGAGGATGTAAGCTGCTCTCCAAAATTTTGGGCCTCTGGGATTCAATTCAGTGAACATTTATTGAGTATAAACGGCATACCAGGTACTATAATGGGTGTTGAAAGAGTTAACGAGCAAACAGATTAGGCGCCTGCCTTTGTGTCATAAATAGTTTTCTTTTTCTTTCTCTTGTATCTTTTCCCAATCTCATACACTGAAGTGGTTAGTTGTTTTAAAGTGAACAACCTCCATGCAGGAAAGTGTCTCTATACCAAGAGTGAGTGTGTGTGTGTATTATATATATGGTATTCCATAGCTTCAGAGCCCGTTTCTCATAGGTTCGGAGCTTTCAACAGCCCATTTCAAATACCTGTTTATTTTACCACCTTGTTCCTCTCTAAGTGCCTGGTTCTTGAAGTCCTGAAACTGAGGACTCTGTGTCATGCTAGTTCAGTGTTTCAGGATTGCCAAAATCAAGGCAGCCTATTTTATATGGACAAGACTGTTCTTTTATCCCCCTCCCTTTTTTTTTCCATGAGGTGGAATGTATGGAGAATCAATTGACAAGAGACTGGCTAAGAGTTGGGCTGTCACTTTTTCCCTATAATATGCAGTGACAGTGACTAGGTCTTGTTTCTGCTCGAAGGTAGGCTTCAACTGTCCTCTTGATATGAGCCCACAAGCGATGACTCCCTACAGAACCTTGGCGTGCATGGTCCATTTGGGATGGGCTATACCATTGCTAGAATTGTTTTCTTCAGACCTGAGTCTCTAATGGTGTCTGATCATAACTCTTTTCTTTTCCTTTTTTTCTTTACAAGAGATTTGGAAACATTACATGTTCTAACCCTGCATGTTCTTATCTCTGGGAAAGGGCATCCAGGCTTTGGGGGATATCATTAAAGACCACTAGGCAGTGGGCAGATCCATTAATTCCATTCTTCCTATGAATGAAAAGAATTGTAGGCCCCATAATGGGATGTTTCTGAAGACTTATTACAATATTCATTCAATTTAGAGCCCAGATCAGACTGTGCTTTTTGTCTCTGCTCCTATGGTCAGGGTCTTGGCTGAGACTAGATCCGTCCCTTTGGCTTCTGGTAGAGTCCCTCTGTTCTTATAATTGAAAATTGCTGAGGTCACCTCTTCTCTGGGTAGCCAGTATGTTTTCTACCAAGTTGATGGATCACCCTCTCCACTTAACCCCAACTCTGGAGTCATTCAGTTGGTCCTTTCTTTCTCTCCAGCTCTCTGTTCTCTTTCTTTCCTAAAACCCTCAGCTTCCTGTTAGCCCAGACTACCTGTTTTCCGTTGGGATCACTGCACCTCTCTCTCGGGAACTTGCCCGGTCCTCCTGCTTACATCAGTAACTTTTTCCAGTAGTACAGTGTCTGGCACTTAGACCACTTAGGACATGTTGAGAAAGTGGGTGAAACTTGACTAGTGGCCAGTGATGATAGAACATAAACTCAAATGTGTTTCAGGTGTTTTGATGAACTCACTCTGTATCCTCATGGGGGCATGGAAGGGTCTGCCTTAGATCTTTATCTGTTTATGAAAATGAAGTTCACTTATTTATTGATATATTTGACATAGGGCTAATTCCTGTGTTGCTTAAATGTTATCATTTCAGAGGCACATTATAATTTTAATAATCATTTTTTGGGGAGAAAGACATTTTATTAAATATAAACAAGGATTATATGATTGATTCCAATTCTAGGAAAAAGGTATCTTAGAATCAAGGTAATATGGTATGTATAAACTCCTAGTGATATATTATGATTGGCCTGGAGGAAAATTATATATACAGGATTTTTTGGAGAAGGGAGATCAGAAACTCTTTAAAAATTCCAGTGACCCTTATACTATCTAAAAAAATATGAATGTACCTGGAAAATAAATTTTGGCATAACATTTAGGGAAGTTTATAGATCTTTGAATCCACCCAAGTTACAAATCTCTAGTATCGAGCATTGTAGGATAGTATGTCCTTGTTTGACTCTGTTAGGAAAGCTCTCCAAGGAATGACTGAAGAAGATATCTTACAGTGTTTTATGTCAGGAACCTTGTTTAGGTTATTAACACTAAAAGACTCTCTAGGCCTCTAAAAGGGAAAATGGAAGTAGACATTGACTGGTTCCAGATGTTCGTTTCTTTGTAGTCTGTCTCTTTGGCCAGGACACGTCTGGTGCTATCCCTATGCAATATGTAGCAGACTCAAGTGAATCATGTAAAACTTGGCCCTGCTTGCTCGGAATGCTGGAATCCTGGCTGTGGTGCTGAGTGGAGTCCAGGTAGCCCAGTTATTTCTTTAGAACAATCTTTGGAGGCTTCTTTTACTTAGGACTTTTGAAGACAACAAAGGGTTCATTGAGAATGGTGAAACCCACGCTATGTAATGAAGCCATGCACAGTTTCAAGCATAATTATGGGGGGAAGGGTCCATGTGTATCTGTGTTTTCATTATCCCAGTCCCTGAAGTTATGAGCTTACCTAGGAAAGCAGAAGTTACAGTTAACTGAAAACATGAACTGATGACAGACCACTGATAAAATTAGTTAACAGCTTAACCCGTTCTCCTCCCTGCTCAATTCTTTCATTTATTTTAGGACATCTTGTCTATGTCCTGGTCTTTATGTGAATGGCAGGTAAACATTCAGGAGCAGAGCAAAGACAAATTGTTTAAAAAAAAAAAAAAGCTGAGGGATTTTATGAAGTCCATGGAAGTGGTATTGGAGATCTTGACATATGTGCATGGTCATGGGCAAAGGAGGACCCCGGGGCTACTATGCCGGTTAGCAATTGATGGAGAGAAAATATGTGAGGGTGACAACTTACAGACATTTGAAAGGAGAATGATTTGAATTAAAGGATTAAGAATGGACCTTTGGAAAATGGGTACGGCCCTCAAATGCAAAAATGACCATCTTTATTGTGCTATTAAAGTCTAACTTAAAGACTATCTTATAGCATTATCATTAAGTCTTGTACGAAAAATTTATTCCCCATCAACTGTTAATAGATTAACAGTCTGTTAAGATTTTGTGCATAGGTGAAATAAGAAGAACTTAAATCTTATTTAAAGGAACTTTATTTGATTATTTTTATTTTAGTTTTCTAGAGAAAGTCCTGATTGTCTCCCCCTCCTGCCCCCTTCTCCCTTTTGACTATAAAACATTAGTTTTCCTATTATGAATATTGACTTTGTGGCTTTGTTTTTGTACCAGTTATCCTATAGTAACAAGACACTTTTTGCCATACATGCTTACAATGATGTATTATGCTAGGCACTGGGTTTTGTACAGATTCCTAGATCCTCCTTACTAAAGAGAGTCTCTCTTCTGGTTTGATCTTGATTTTTGTGCCTCACTGTTCTCATTCCTTGCTGCCCTTTATTGGGAAGTACATTTTTGTGGTATGCCTTGCTTTTTGTAGAAAGTGCTCCAGCAGTCTTATGTGACAACTCAGAGTTCAGATGTAAGTACAGAGAATTTAGCAATTGAACTGCTAAGGAAACTTTTGTCCATCAAAACACTGAAAATCTCTCTCTCTCTCTCTCTCTCTCTCTCTCTCTCTCCCTCTCTCCCTCTCCCTTCCCCCTCTTCCTCCCCTTCCCCCTCTTCCTCCCCTTCCCCCTCTTCCTCCCCTTCCCCCTCTCCCTTCCCTTCCCCCTCTCCCTTCCCTCTGCCCCCAATTCCTCCCAGTTTTACATCATCATTTGCACATGCCCAGATTTTCAGTCTATAAAGGTACTTAAACTACAGCATAAGCTCCACATAGCTTTTCTAAAGAGATTTTTATTTCATAATATTTCTGTTAAGAATGACTTGCAATTTTAACACAACATGAACACATTTGAAGTAACAGAGGGAAATGTGTGTAGTGACCCTTCTTTCTGTTTGAAAATAAAAATCAGTAGTGAAAAATTCAAATGCTAGATATTAAAATTTGGACCCAGGCCCCCAAGCATGTATGGTCATTTTTTATTCAAGGGACATTTTTTTTTCCAAGCTTTAAGTTGTGTGTTTAGATGTATACTCCCCTCCGCTCTCCCCCTGCCCCTGATATGGTACCCACCTTATGTTTTAAGTAAGTTTTAGGATTGTGTTGACTCAGCTTTTATGCAGAGATAAGCTCTGTAAAATGCCTTAGTATTTAGTTAACTGCAAGATTGGAAAACCTCTGAGGTACCATTACAACCAGGACTAAAAATAAATGCCAGCAATCATATTCTGAATATATTTAAAATAAGCAGTATTAGCAGATTGTGGCTCTACAACCTTCCTTAAATATTGTGACCTTGAGCCGCAGGTGTGCTGATATTCAGGAAAATGAATATTATTTGAAAACTAAATAGATAGAGAAAAGTATACATTTGCTTTTACTTTATAATGTAATAAGGAATGATTAATCTCAGACTGTCAGAGCTGGGGGAGACCTTAACAATCATCTTGAACATTTTCCTCATTTATAGATGAAAAAAGACCCAGAGAAGAAAAATGAATTCCCTGCGGAATCCCACAAGTACTTGCTTGCAGAGTCAAGACTAGAACCCGTGGTTGCTGACTCCTAATTTTTTGCTCTTCTCATTATGCTATCCTATTATTTGAACATTTGTAACAATGATACAGTAACAGCTCATTTATTCATCCATTTTGCCATTAATTTGACAAACTAGACACCCACTTCAGCCAGTGAATTTTCTACTATTAATTTTCTATCACTGTGAAACAAATCACCACAAACTTGAGTGGCTTAAAACAACCCTCATTTATTAGGTCTAGTTCTGAGGCTCAGAAATTCAGCATGTTTTGTGTGGGTTCTCTGCTCAGGCTGAAGTCAAAAGTATGGGCTGGCCATGTCCTCATCAGGGTTAATTGTTCTCTTCCAGACGCCTTCTGATGATGCACAGAACTCAGTTTCTTGTGTTTGTAGGACTAGAGTCCACAGTTCTTTTCTAACCATCAGCCAGGGCCTGTTCTAGCAGTAGAAGCAGCTGCCACATTCCCCACCACGTGGCCTCTTCCATTTTTATGCTGTCCCCAGAATGTGGAATCCTTCCTATACTTCACATCTCTTTGACTTTCTTTTGTGCTACCAGCCTGAGAAAACTCTGCTTTTAAAGGACTGCTGTGATTAGATTAGGCCCTTCCAGATAACCTCTGCATCTTAAGGTCAGCTGACTTGGGACTTGAATTACATCTGCAAAACTCCTTCATAGTAGTATCTAGATTAGTGTTTTTGGATAGCTACTGGACAGAAATCTTGGGGGGAAGCCATCTTCAGAATTCTGCCTACCACATCTAACTTATCTGGTGGCCAAATTTTGGACACACCCTACTCTCTGTGACATTTTTGTGAACCTTGAAATAAAGGCAACTATATGGTTTTGACCTATTTTTCTGTTTCAAGGGCCTAGTGATGGAAATGGTCTCTAGGCAGCAATTACCGTTACAAAATCCATGCACTTGATTGCGTAGAAAAGGGAGAGTCATGCATGACCTAATGGTCATAGCTGAAGTTGTTTCCGAATAAGGCATTTGGGACAATCTGATGAAGCAAGAGTGATTTTGCTGGCAGAGGAATAATAAACAATTGAATTATAAAAGCACAGTGATCGCAGTTCAAACACCTCTGTCCTCATCATGGATAACAGCACTAAATAGTAATACTGAGCCCAAGTGAACAAGAAAAGTTAAGTTCTATATGCTCAATTTAAGAAGAGAAAATACATTATGTAGTGAGGGAAATTCCTATCAAAAAATATTTAACATTTTGGCACCTAAGAGAGCTAAGCTTAACAAGAAAAGTAGTCCCTTCAGTGACACCCCACTGGCTTCCCATTCATTTAAAATAAAACCCAAACCTCAGGTGTGGCCAGAAAGGTCAGCCTCATTGGCCATCTTTCTGTTCCCCAGTACACCAAGTTCTTTCATACCTCAGGACCTTTGTACATGCTGTTGTGCCTAGTGCAGTGTTCTTTCAGTTTTCATATGCCTTTTTACATAGCTCACTCTTATTTCTTCATATCTCAGCCTAAATTGCACATTCTCAGTTTCGTAATTGCCCTATTTATAACAATCCTATCTTGCCTCTTCCTAGCCTCTGGTACTTTCTATTACATCATCCTGTGTGTCTTTTGTACAGCTTATTTTATTTACTTGTTTATGATTTGTCTCTCACCTGTAGAATGACACTCCCTGAATTTGACCTTGTCTACCTCACCTTTGTCTCCCCAGTGTCTAGATCAGGGCCCACCCTGATGTGGTAGACACTTAGTTGTTGGATGTTAAGGAGTTCCAGAAAGGTTAGATGTTCCATTGTCACAAAGGAAAATCATGGCCTAACTGGGTGTAGCACTGTAAGATTTAGGAAATTTTCACCTGTCACTTGAACTATTGGTATTCCTGATTACCAGTTTGGCAATTGGAATAAGAATGGCTAATGACTACCCTGAGTTCCTGCAGTTCACTATAGTAAGGGCTAAGATTAGCCTCTCTAACACTTGATAGTTTCAGTTATCAAGTATCACTGGGAACTGGTCTATGTTAAAAATACTCAACTTTTAGAGTTTGTGCCTTTCTTAATCAAAATTAAATAAATGAGAGTCTTCTAATGTCCCATTTGAAATGTTTCAGTTCACTCTTCTTACTCATATTTTTTCTGCTTGTAAGTCAATTCTGTTCCAAATTTATTGTTTTCATTTTCAATGTCTGTTAAACAAAAATGATGACAGATTATCTCCCAGTGGAAATTGCCACCAGAAAGAGACCAGGGCTGAGGTGGGTCTGCCCCAGCACAGTCTGGAACGTGTGGGTTCTTGACTTTGTGCAGGAAATATTTCACGATGTGAGTCCTGGTGATTTTGAGAGTATGTTTATTAAAGCTGGGGGCAGCGAAACAAAGGACAGGCTTAAGACAGAAAAGGCAAGATTTTAGCAAAGTACAGGCTTAGCAGAAAAGGCAAGGAGTGAGCCTAGGTGGAGCTGCCTTGGTCCTTCGGAAATGTGAGGAAGAGTCTGGCCTAGGCATGGCTGCCTTGGTCCTTTAGAAAATCACAGAGGCAGAAGGGATGAGTCAGCTGAGTTGTGTGAACTCAGGAAGCAAGTTACAGAGGCAAAAGGAGGGCTTTTGGAGACAGGTTTAGGGATTTAACCTGGGAGAAGCTGCCACTGCCTGCTACTCCCCTGGTTGCAAGTCTCCTGGGAACCCTTAGCTTAGGAGAGAGAAAACAAAGATATACACATGAGGAAAGAAGTGGGGTGCCGGCATGCTCAGAAGAGAGTACCCATACTGAGTCCTTTATTTTGAGTGTTTTTTTCTGTTTTATAAAGATGGGAATTTTAAGGGAGTTCTTGGCGGCGGGGTGGGGGGCGGATCTCAACAGAATATAGTTCAGCTTTCCAGGTGTGTCCTTTAATATGCTGATAATACACATCAAAATGAGCATCAGGGTCATTCTCTGATCAGCTTCATCTTCAAAGGATGTCAGTGAAGAGGGACCAGGACCAAGGTGGGTCAGCCCTCATAGTTTGGAATGTGTACCAGGGGCGTTCAGCCTTTTGGCATTTCTGTGCAACACTGGAAGAGTTGTCTTGGACCACACATTAAATACACAAACACTAACGAAAACTGATGAGAAAGAAAAAAAAAAAGATTTTAAGTAAATTTACGATTTTTTGTTGGGCCACATTCATAGCTGTCTTGGGCCACATGTGGCCCGCAAGGTGTGGGTTGGACACCCCTGGAACCATTTGCTCCTAAGTGTCCTTGGTTAGGGAAGATAAGACATTACGATTCATTATCTGGCTGTAAATTGCTCGGCCATTTAACTATCTGTCTCAGTTTCCCCATTCCACTTGCCAAGGAACTTTCCTAGCTTCTTGCTATGCTGCCTCAGCAATTACACATCTTTTGAACTGTGGCCAGTGTTCCTAAACTTCATCACTTCTTGGTTTTTTAAAAACCTTAATTACCCTTTGAGATACTTGTGTGGTTGATATCGAGACCAAATTAATGAGAAACTTTAAAGGTTAAAGCAAAGCAAGAGAGATGCAAGTGGTAGAAATGCTTTCAGAAACTACAGATTATGCCAGATAGTTCGTTTTCTACTGAAGTTAGGCTTCTTTCATTTAAACAACTCCATGTGAATTTTACCCTGACAAATGTGAAACTGTGCTTTCAGGTGTTTGTTTGTTTTGCCTTTTTGCATCCTTTAATTCTCCTCAGCTCTCCCTTCTAGAGCCTTCTTTAGAGTTTATTGGGAATAAACAGAAATTCCCAATGTATTGTATGGGTGGGGTTGCTTTTGGCTCTTTATATAAAATAATAGGGGGCAGAATGACTAGTAAAAGCGAAGACCTTTTATGCCAGGTTTCTAGATAATCTGTTTTGTTGGGCAGGGTATGATGATTTGCACTGGGCATCTTTATAATCCCAATCTTTTTCCAGTTTATGGGCTGCCAGCCAGATACGCAAAAGTTTTCCTTGTTTGACTAACAAAACTGAATAGTGACAGTGTTCCTTTCCTTTCTTTCTTCTTTTTCTTTTTTAAAAATCTCAAGTTGATAAAGCTATTTATATAGAAAGGATTGCTTCTACTTAAGTGGCAAGAGAAGCAACGTGAATTCTCAAACAGGCAAGCCAGGTGGACCTTGAGTAGAACACTGTAAGTTCAATTTTTGACCTAACTACAGAGATTGCCTACATTTTAATACCTGAATAGCTAACTTGCGAACTGATAAATTAGGAGGCAGAATAACTTAAATGTCAAAAGAATTCCACATATTCCTCCATTATAAAGAGGCCACCCTGCCTTTTTTATTAGAATATTCTTTACAGATCATCAAATAATAAACAGGGAAGAACAGAAAGCTGAAATGTCCCAAATCATTAATGATTAAAAAGCAATCAGAAGTCAAGGTAAAACAAAGTTAAATTATAATGATTTTTTAGTGGACTTACGGTCAATGAGAAATCAAGGTAAAGCAAACCAGAAATTGTAATAATTTTGATGGACTTACCATGTCTAAATTTCATTTTGAGGTTTTTTGTTTGTTTTAACTGACAGAAATTAGAAGTGCTGGACTATCTGCTTCTATGTGAGATAGCTGGCGATTGAAATAAAACATATTGTATTAAAATATAGCTCTTTACCCTTAGGGTATAACAGTTCTTTTGAGGAGATCAAGGCATACAAAAATGGCAAGTATGAAGTGTAAATAGGCTTGATGCAGTTGCCCAAATTTCAATTTTTTCTCTATAACCTTCTTGGTTTTGGTCACATTCCCATAACAGTTGTTCTTTTTACTTAATACCTGTCTTTGATGCATTGCACTTTATTTACAAAATCTCTTTTAAAAAAGTAAATGTATTTCTGATTATATAAACCAGTATCACTTACTATACAAGAGAACACTAAAAATAAATGAAATAGAAATAAACTATGCTGGTGAGTTCTAACGAAATACTTGTACTTTCTAAAACCTCTGAGCTTGTGCCCATCTTTTCTCTCTATTAAAAATAAATAAAAGGATGTTAGCAAATGTTAAATGTTGAAGCCATGCTAATACCAAGTACAGACTTCTTTTAGATGCTATCCCACAACTTAAAAAAATTCAGAAAATTCTGAAGTTGTGACACAGTGATTTTCAAGACGGAGTCCCTGAGCCAACTGAAATGAGGGCTCGCCCCGTAGCGTGGGTTCTACACTTGCTGGATGCAGGCCCTGCAGGGTGCTGCTAAGATCCAGCCAGGGGCTTTTGTTGGTCTGTGTGTGCTGGGAGTAGAGGCAAGCTAAGTAGGGGTAGCATGGTGATTTAAAGGGCTTGTAAAAGTTTATAGTGTAGTTTAATCTCTAGTAGACAGTTCCAATATAAGACTTTTATTTTTTCCCAGTCCTTTCCCTCTTGAATTTTAGACAGTTTGATTTCTGTTTTTAGTGGGTTGCTTTGCAGCATGCAGAATGGCAATTATTCTGTACAGGTGAGATGGTAGAAAAAAAGAGTACAGGAGAGAGTCAAACATTGACACATTTTTCTTTCTCTTTTTGAGGACTCAGGACTGAATGGAGTCACAAATAGGAAAACTGTTCCAGTTGCATTCACAGCATACTGTAGGGGAGGGCAGGCATACCGACACAGGCAGCTCTCAGGTCTCTGTGGGGGGAGGACTCTTGCCTGCTTGGAGTTTGATGAGTGACGTCTTTCTTCTTCCCAGCAGGGTTCAAATTTGGACCAGTCTTCTAATATTTCAGAGCACTTTCACATACCTGATTTCATTTTCTCTACATGCTTGCTTTTGGCATGTGAAGTGTAATTAAGAAGATAAATACTCTGTAAAAGTATGTGTAAATATTTGGTCTCCCAATTGCAAACAGAAATAAAAGATTATCTTCAGTTCTGCTTCCTTCCATTAGAGTAGATAAATAAGTGTTGATTATTGGCACGTTTACTTGGTAAAACTCTTTAGAAAAGCCTTACCTTTTTTTTTTTTTTTTAAAATAAATAGCTTTTGGTTTGCTAATCCCATTGCTGGAAAAATTTATTCCAAGTCCATAATTGAAAAGAAGAAAATTAATTAATGAGTTATCATTTATTTATTTTTTGTTATTGTTTTCTTAAATTTCTTTATTATTATTTTTTACTTATAAATCATGTTAATTCTATTACAGTTGTCTCAATTTTTCCCCCTTTACCCCCTCCACCCATCCCACCCCCATACCCCACTCCCACAGTCAATTCCCACTCTGTTGTCCATGTCCATGGGTCATTCATACATGTTCTTTGTCTAGTCCTTTCCCCTTCTTTCCACTATTGTCCTCTTTCCCCATCCCCTCTGGTCACTTTCAGTACGCTCCATGTTTCCGTGCCTGTGGTTTATTTTGTTCGTTAGTTTATTTTGTTGAATAGAGTCCTTATAGGTGAGGTCGTATGGTGTTTGTCTTTCATCAGCTGGCTGATTTCACTTAGCTTAATATTCTCCAGTTCCATCCATGTTGTCACAAAAAGTAGGAGTTCCATCTCTCTCTCTCTTTTTCTTTCTTAAATGTAGATTGATTTTATTTATTTTTTTAAAATGTCAGTTAATTATAAAATATTAAAAAATATTTAAAACCTTTATAAAGTCTCAGTGATTAAACCAACATGACACCAGCACAGAAATAATCAAGTAGATCAATGAAATATAATGAATATTCTAGAGACATATGTATATATCTGATTAATATGTATATGATTAAGTTGATATTTCATATCAATGGGTAAAATAAGGCTTATTCAACAAATAAGGTGCATGGACCACTCTTTCTTGAAATAAAACAAATAGAGCCTATTTCACACATTATACAAGAAATATTCAGGTGAGTTAAAAATCAATGTGTAGAATCTAAGGGGTTTTAGACAAAAATAGAACTGATATTTTTCATGACCTGAAGTAAAATATTCAACCCCAGAAGCTATAAAGTAAATATTGACAATATGACTATATTAAACATTTAACTATATAGTAATATACATATAAAAAAAGTTAAAGGACAAGTAATAGAATGGGAAAGTATTTGCCACACATCTAAAAACGGGTTAATAGTTGTTGTTGTTGTTTTTTAGAGAAAAAAATTCGACAAACCTTTAATCAATAAATTGATAAAGAATACCAAAAAGTCATTGAAAGCTTTTTAAAAATAATAGAAATTGGCAAGAAATATACAAAAACAGGTTCAGTTTCAACAAATAGTAAAGGAACAATTAAAATAACATCATTGTCACAACCTGATTAACACGTATTAAAAATATTGGTAATATCAAGTATTGGCAACTCTGAAAGGAACTGGGTTTTCATAGACTCTTTTTCCTCATCTTAAAGCAATCCCTTTAGCATATTTGGCAGTGCTAAAGTTTGGTGGAGGTGTATTCTTTTAGCCTTCTTTTGTTTGGGAAATTCCTTATTTCGCCTTCCATTTTAATTGAGAGCCTTGCTGGGTGGAGCAGTCTTGGTTGCAGGCCTTTGCTTTTCATAACTTGGAATATTTCTTGCCACTCCCTTCTGGCTTGCAGTGTTTCTGTTGAGAAGTCCGATGCTAGCCGTATCGGGGCTTCCTTATATGTTACTACCCCTTTCTCTCTTGCTTGCTTTAGGATTCTCTGTTTGTCTTTGGTATTTGCCATTTTAATGATGCTGTGTCTTGGAGTGGGCCCCATTGGGTTCCTCCTGAATGGGACCCTCTGTGCTTCCTGGACTTGTGTGACTTTTCCTCTCCTCCAATCAAGGAAGTTTTCCATCATGACTTTTTCAAACAGGTTCTCTATCCCTCCCTCATCCTCTTCCCCCTCTGATATCCCTATTATACGGATAGTATTACATTTCAGGTTGTCCTGCATTTCTCTAAATGCCTCTTTGTTCTTTTTGAGTCTTTTTTCATTTTCTTGCTGTTTCTGGGGGGTTTTTCTACCTTATCCTCCAGCTCGCTGATTCTTTCTTCAGCTTCATCTAGCCTGCTTTTGATTTCTTCTCCTGTGTTCTTCGATTCAGAAAGTGTATTCTTCATTTCCTCTGGTCTCTTATTGATAGTTTCTATGTCCTTTTTCATGCTGATATAGTTCTCAGTGAGTTCCTCATAGTTTCTCTGTAGTTTTTTGTAATTCTTTCTGAGCTCACTGAGCTCATTGAGCTTCCTTAGAACCGTTGTTTGGAACTCAATATCTGATAGTTGACTTGCCTCTATTTCGTTTAGTTCTCTCTCTGCAGATTCCTCCTTTCCCTTTGAGTGGGGGGATATTTCTTTGTCTTCACATTATTTGTGAGACTCTTCTTTTTAGCTTCTGTTTCTTAAGTTGATCTGTCTTGATTTCCTGACTTTGTGGTGTGAACTTCTATGGTAGGAGACCACTGTTTTTACTTTCTGGATCTGCCTCTGATGATGTCAGATGTAGGCCATGTCTGACCTTAGGCAGTCTGTCCGAGACTTCCAGGAATCTATTTTTTGTGGCTGTCTCCTTCAGCTGTTAATCTAGTCACTCTGCACTCAGCAGGCCTGCTTAGACAGCTCAGGGCCAGGGTGGAGCGGAGTCCCTCCTTGGGGTGGGGTTATTGGGTCTTCTCACGGTGCTGCCACTCAGGGGAGTGTTCTCTGCCTGAGCAAAAGATGGTTACTGCCATATGGGGGAGGAGTCAGCACTGGAATCCCACTGGCTACTTTCTCCGTACACTCTCCAAAGCCTCCGTCCCCAGTCTCTCCTCAAGTGTCTCCAGACCACTCTCCACCCCGTTTAGCCAGGGATCTACTATCTGTGGCTGCCATTCTGCACTCAACAGGAGGCTTAGACAGCGCAGGGCAGCGCGGAATCCCACCTGGGGGCGGGGATATTGCGTCCTCTGATACTGCTGCTGCTCAGAGGGAGTGGTCTCTGCCTGAGCAAGATGGCTGCTGCTGTATGGGGGATGAGTCAGCACCGAGATCCCTCTGGCTACTCTCTCAGTTCTCTCCCCAAAACCTCCTTCCCGAGTCTCTCCACAGGCGTCTCTAGCCCACTCTGCCCCCACCTTTGCTGGAGACCAGGGTAAGTGGCTGCAAATAAAAATTTATGCGTTGGCCCTTTAAACAGCTCTTTGCCTCTCCTACCTCCTGTCTCTGGCAGAAAGCAACCCTGCTGCTTTTTGCAGCTGGCTGTTTTCTGTGTACTTTTTGGACTCTGGTGCTGTAGGCTGGAGATCCCCTCTTTTGGTTTAGACTCTGTTCTTCTCAGGGGGATCCAGCTGGTCATTTCAGTATCCTTCTGGTGCTGCTGCCCATGGGTACCCTGCCTGCTTTCTCAAGTCTCTACTGCACTCCTTACCAGTTAGGTTTTGCTAAAGCTGATTTTTCTGTCTCCAAGGTTATAAGGCCCCTCTCTCACTATTGTTCAGTTGTTTGTTCCAGGTGGTTTTTCTGCAATTTAGTTGTAATTCCAGGTTGGTCCTGGGAGGAGGTCATTGTGACTTCCACTCACTCCTCCGCCATCTTGATTCTCCTGATTGACTGATTTTATAAAGAGAGAAGGAAGAGCAAGAGGAACATTAATTTGTTGTTCCAGTTATTTATGCATCCAGTGATTAATATTTGTATGTGTCCTGATGGGCTCAAACACCTGTGTATCTGGAAGATGTTCTAACCAACTAAGCTATCCGGCCAGGAACATGGGTGGGAGCTTTTGACTGAGGAAAGGATAGAGCTTCTTGATCTGTCCTTTTGCTGACCTAAATGTAGCCCAGGGATAAGGTCTCTGTCATGGTAGGACATTTGACCTGGCCATCATTATGTAGTAATGTTTCTATAAAGCCTTTAATGTTCATATGTAACAAATATATCCATTTAACATAAATTCAGCCAAAGAATAAAAGCACACCCAATAAGTCTGTAGTATTGAAAAATGTAGGGTTCATAAGATATCTTGCCAGGAAAAGATATTTTTTTACATGCCAAAAATATAAATTGAAACCTTATTAAACTGGATGGGAAAGACAATTCTGTACAGACATCTGGTTCCCTGTAGGTGGAATTTCAACTCTTAAAAACAAGCATATCAATTTAAATATTGTGTGAACTACAGAGAATTTACATTTTGAACCTGTTGACTTGTGATTTTCTTTGGCATTGTTCTCAGGTAGATGTGTCACAGATAGGCCCCTGTAAACCAGCAGCGCCTGGTTTACACCCTGCTTACTTAGCAACCTCAGAACAGGAGAGCATGCCTCTTCCCCAGGAGCTCCAGCAAAGTCCTGGGGCTGACTTTTTCATTGGCTGGGCCAGGTCTTAAGTTCATCCCTGAAGTGTAGTCACTGTGACTGATGGGACAGACCTGAGTCATATTAGACCACAGAGAGAGATGAGGAAACTGGAGGAGAAGTAAGGGTACTGGGTGAACAATTGAAAGGAGTTACAGTAGTGAGCTTCTGAGAGGGCCTCTTGGTGGTGATGGGTAAAGAAAGTTATATAAAAGGAACACCTCAGCTGTGGGTTCTTCCTGAAGATTATGCTTTTGCTTGATTCATGATCTGTGCCTTTATTTTGTGGTGTTTCTAGGCCAATAAAAAGAATTTCAAGCAGATGTGCAACACTTTGTTATTGATTCACAAATAGTCATCAATTAACCTGATTTTGCAAGAATCCTGTTTTTATTTCTTGATTTGTTTTAAAAACACACACACACATAGAAGGTTGGCACATTTTTGTTGGATTGACTTGATTAGAGGCCATGGGGCTGCTGCAGGTCAGCCCAGATGGGGCTTTTTCCCCTTAGTGATGCTGACGTTTGGATATTTGCCTTAGGTCTTTGTGCTGAACCCTACAGTTTCCTGGGGAAAGGAGTCAACCGTTGTGTGTTGGATTTTCTCCATTTGGCACATAGCCACCTCCTCCAGAAGTTCCTACCCATCTTCTGGTTAGGAAATAAAGTGGAAGGTGGTAGAGAAAGGAAGCAAAAATATTTCACACTTTGCCTCCCCACAGGCAGATCTATTATCCTCCCTTAACCACAAAAATTCTCTGAGGAAGCTGGTGAGTTAGATATATCAGGATAACTGTCATTAGCACAGCTCAGTGAGCCTCTGGTAGCTTGTATTTTTCTGTTTTCACCAATTCTACTTTCCTTCCAGGGTAAATTCACCAGTACAAAAAAACAAGGGCAGTAGCTTGAAAAGTTGCATCAGGCCCATGGCCAGTGTGGTTGATAGATCACCCACAGAGACACAGGAAGATGAGCCAGTTCCTCTTGATCACTCTCAGTTTATTTTCAATGACCCTGACGTCTTGGAAGTATTTTCCATTTCATTCTTGGGTTCTTGCAGGCTCTCAGTCTTAAAATTTTCCTATCTGTATTAATTAGAGTGGGGTCAGGTTTTGGTCTCCTTAGGTCTAAGCTATATTCAGAGGGGCTATATGACACTCCTGAGACCTCAGGGTCATCATTGGTGCTTTCTGGACAATGGATGCCTCTTCCTTCAACAGCAGTGCCACCCCAAATTTGTTTTCCCATTTCTTCACTTCTCTTCAGCAATGAGGGGGTATGAGATAATGTCTGAGAAATCCTCGGTTCCCTTTGGAGAAAGGCGCACTGTCATTTACTTGTATCCCTGTCTACCGGCCAGGGTTAGCTAGTGGGCCACTCCCAACGTTGAGCTAATAAGCTATTCAAACTCAAAACTGAAACAACAGCAGAGAGTGATGGCTTCAGACAACCCGGGATTGAATCCAGGCCTCGCCACTTACCATTTGAATATTCTTATACCCCAGATTCTTACATGGTAAGTGGAGATAACTTTAACACTGACCTCATAGAGTTCTTGGTATATAGTTAAATGTGATAATCCATCACAATCACATGGCACACTACTTGCCACATCATCAACACCCTATAAATGTTGTTATTAGCTTATTACTGGAGACTTAGGTCAAGAAGGGAGTTTGCCCTTTTTGTAAGGGTGGAAATTAACGGGAAAATACAAAAAGGCATAAAGCATGTCTCATCAGTCAGCTTTATGAATCTCAATCCTTTACCACATTTTTGGGGGATTTTTAAAAAGGAATTAAAGCATGTCAGATTAAAGTTTTCCAGTACAGTAAGGTTATGGTAAAAGAAAATTGAGGGGAGCCTGTTTAAAATATAAGTGACTTCAGACACTTAACACATATGCGATGTGTGGACATGGGTTGGACCATGATTTGAACAAACCAGTAACCCAAGACCTGTTTGAGGCATTTGTGGAAATTTCAGTGTGGACTGCCTATCAGATAATGTAAAAGAATTATTATTAATTTTGTTAGGTACCATAATAGCATAGTGATTATTTATGAAAACAAATAACATTATTACTTTAAGATGCAGATTTATAAGAAAGAAGTTTTTCTTCTGAAGCTATCTCCTCCCTTAAGAAATTACAGTTACCTTGGCAATTTCAACTACATGTCGTTTCCTCCGCCTCTCTTTTCCCTCTCTCAAGTCTACTAGGTTCCGAGGTCCCAGCTGGTGTCTGGGTTATGCTCTGCCTTGGCTCAATCTGTGCCTCCAGCTAGAGTGAGTCTGCTCAAAACGCTGGTTCTTTCCTGCAGGGAACCGTGTGCATCCGGAGGGTACTGGGTGTGTTCCCCGTGATTCAGTGCTTTCACTTAGGATTTGACCAACACAGATGTATCTCTTGCAGACTGCTAATGCCGCTACTGGGCTGCCTTAGCAAACCACATGGAAGAAATCAGCAGGGCAGACTGATGGCTTTTGAAATACTTTAATATTTCTTCCATATGAAATCAAAGGGGAAAGGAATATTCGGGGCAGGCTGCAGTATTTATGTCCAGGGCAATGAGGGCATTTGGGTGAGAATTAAGGGAAACTACCCCACTGTAAACCCAGTCCCAGGAGGTAATCCCACATGAAGGTTACTCTCTGTGGTCATTGTTATTGCTCTTCCTCCTCTCCTTGTTTTAACCTCTCTCCCTGAAGCACCTTGGGCCAGACTAATAAAGCATTAACAATCCCAACAAGCCTTTCTCCAGTCACCTTCCCCGCCTCCCTACTCCCAGAAGTGGCGTGACCGTCAGCTACCCTGGGGATTAGGTTTCCAAAATCTATAAGGTTGGCTTTATTAGGTAGGGTGCACACAAACTTGTGGAAAGTTCTTTGAAGGGCTGAGTGTGGTCCTGATAATCACTATTATTATGAGCAGCAGGTTAGCTACTCTTCTAAAGGGCAGAATTATCTTCAACCCAGCGATCTTTCTGTATACTTTCTACCTAAAAGGACTAATGGCTTCCTCCTTCTCACTTTCCCCATCACTTCTCCAGAGCTACCAGCCAGAATCACACTAAAGTTGCTTTTGTTCCTGGTTGGGGAGAAGGTACTTCACTCATCACGGTGCCACCACACCCCCAGCCTGGCTCAGAGCTAATTCAGCACCTTCCCCCAACCACTCTATTTTTAACCTCAGAAGTTACCAACTAAGTGAAAAGTTCCCATCTTCCCATTTTCTGTTGTAGTTATGCATCTGCCTGACATAGAAAAGGGACTCTTGGAGGCTTTCACTGCATTAGCTCGCCCCCAAGTCTTTTCTCCAATCCATTTGACCTCAAGATGCTTTTCTGCTGTTGCTGCATGTAAGCTAGCCTGATCTGGTTCACCTTATGTTGCTTTCAAAGGCTAAAAAAGGCCTGTGACCAAATGTTTCGCAGGCTGTTCAGACGTGATGGATTGACAGCTTGATCTAATTCTATTTCCTGACTTACACGCACCTCCCCATCCTTCAAGCCAAAGGTGGAAACCCAGCAAATTACATAAGTTGTTGGAGCAGTCCAGATGGCTGGCTGCTGGCCCAGGCAAACTCGGCGTTGGAGCAGTTAGGAATGCCTGCGCTGGCAATAAAACGTGGGCTCGCTTTTAATGAGAACAGTCATTTCTTTTGGCTGTGTGAATCAGAATAGTAGAGCAAAATCAGGGCTGCGATGCCCTAAACATGGCTGCTGACTTTGCTCAGGGGCAGGAAAGGTGTCCGTGGCATGTGGGGGGGGTCTTGTCTCTATTTAAACTTTACTAAACAGGGAAGAGTGGGCAGGGCAGCAGGACAGGAGTTACACGGTGATACAGCCTGGCAGCCTGTGAAGTCAGTCTGGGAGCGGAAGGAAGGAATCTGAAAAGGAAGGAAAGGATCTCACCACTCGTGCCTGCCAATTCCAGCCTTGCTATTCTCTGTGCCCAGTGTCAGATCTCTCCCTTTTGTCGCATATCTTTTTGCAAGATTTTGAAAGAACATGCTGAGGCACAGCATGGCTACAGTTAACTCAGCAGGCTCCAAATTGCAAGATTAGTTTGATGAGCCTGCTGCTTTCAGGGAGGAGAGAGACCAGAAACTTTGCAGGGGCCCTGGGACCTTTTGTCTGAGTCGCCAGTGAAGTGAGGCCAGCTCTGAGTCTGACCTCCCGTGCGTTGCATGGATGTGACACAGGAGCAGTTGTCCAAGGTATCTACCCGTGTAGAGCATCACGTGCAGGCCTTGTATCTGGGGATTGATGATTATTTTGTCCAGATGAGCTGAGAGCTTTCTGGGACTGCTGTGTCTCCCCAGAGCAGCCCCAGAGAGCTTGCCCTGTGTCGTGGGGCTGCGCCTTTCTAGCAAGTGGGTTGGAACAGGGATGTCTGCTACTCGAGTTCATCTGACATAGAGACAGTTGTCTATGTCCTTGATATCTGAGGTTGATCCTGTCTTGCTGCTCCATGGTGAATTAGGCTGAGAGGTGCTAATCCTTTGTTTTGTTGTTTTAAAATGGTCAAACATAGAAAATGACCAAAAGCATAAGAAGGAAAATGAATATCACTCATCTCACTCACAGAGAATAGTGGCTTATTTTTGGAGATTGTATTTTTAATTCTCTCTTTACACACACACATACACACACAAAATGGATTACTTTACCCATATTGTACTATAAGTAGGATTTTCATTTATTACTTATTTTTTCTTATGTACAGTTTAGTCATGAGTTTTGCTGTTAACAACTGGAAATCCAACAACCAGTGGCTTAACAAAGTGGGGATATGTAGACATGAGGATGTGTGGTAGAGGCAGCCTGGGGCAAATGGGGTTGCTCTGTGATATCTTCAGGGACCCAGTTCTTTCCATCTTTCTGTTCCTCCAGCTTTAGGATAAAGGCTTTTGTCTTCCTCATCCTTACAAACCTAAGGATTATAAGATGGTTGTGGCATATCCTGGCCCCATGCCCGTGGTTCAGGCAGGGAGAAGGAAGGAGGGGAGAAGGGTGGGGTATGTGTCAGAGGAACAGAAGTTTCCCAGAAACCCCCAGATACACCTGCTTGTGACTCATTGGCCAGAGTTGGGTCACGTTCCCACCTAAGAGGAGTGTGGTATTCTTAGTTGGGTGAAATTTGGCCTCTACATAATCAGAGGGTCTGTTCCTGTGAAAGAAAAAAAGAATGGGTGTTGTACAGAACACTAGCAATGTCTGTCACACTTTGTTTCTAAACACTATTTCACAACCAGAAGTTCTTGGGTAACTTAGAAATTCCTTTAATTATTCTCAGAAAAATGTATAAATACATAGTACTTTATATGTAATATCAGGGAAGTTTATGTATTCACAGAGACCCCTCTGTGGGCTGCTATCTGTAATTCTTTCTTTAGCGTAAATTCATACAAGTACTATGCTTGATGAACATACAGATTCATTTTTGAAGCTTGCCCTTGTGATGACTTTGCCAGTTTATATGTCTATAAGTCATATTTGGGAATGTCCAGTTCCCTGAGCCCACATCTATACTGTTACCATTTTTTTAAATGCTTAATTTTTTCAAAAGGTAAGAAATAAAGGCATTTTTATAATCATCATAATTTTGAATTTGTTTTCTCTTGAAATTGAATAGTCCCTATCTCCTTTTGCAAATAGTTTATCCTTTGTCCACTTGTTTTTCTATTGATGTATTTACTTTTTTCTTATTGATTATAAGAGCTTTTTATATATTAAGGTTATGGGCTACTTTATGTGATTTATTTTTGCTTCAGTGCATCCCCATTCTAAGATAAATATTTACCTGAGATTTATTTTGGCATCAGAACAATGTAATGTGGAGATTTACCTTGAATTTTTTTCCCTCCAATTGATTTTTATCTTAACACATTATTTCGAACTGATTTGAAATGCTCCAATATGATTTAAGAAGTGTAGCAGTGATTCTTAAGCATGTTGCGTATGTAAAAGTTAGCTGTCATAGAAGAAACCGCATGTGCTGCCATGCTGTAAGAGACCCTGTTTTTTTCATGGCTGATATCCTGCGAGTGTGGAAGTGTGGGTTCTGTACCTTGTCCTGATGCTGACTGCTTAACTTTCTTGGTGTAAACAAAACTGTGATTCAGTTTAATACCTAAAATGCTGGTAAGACAGAATGCAGTTTGCTCTTCCCAGATTTGAAGGGCCAACTAAGTCCTAAATTCATTTTTAATTACGCAACCCCTGAGAGCAGTTGGATTGATACTTTTTAAGTTAATGTAAACTGAGCGTAGGATGTGCATTGACAGCACTTCAAACATCCTTGGTTCATAATGTCATTCATCAGATGGTCATTGAATGGCATCTGTGCACAAGACTCTCTCTTGCCTTGCTATTATTTCAGAGTGGAAGCAATGAATGTGAGGTGTACCCACAGTGCTTTTTAAGCAGAAGACATGATTTTAGACTGAGAGTTGAAGGCAGCTTTGCAGAGCAGGGACACGTAAGAAGGGCTTCAAAGGGTATGCATAGGCAAAGATGGGTGGAAGGGCTTTCTTGGCAAAAAGCATGGGAATGAGAACTCTCAGATAGGAAAGCATGGAGCAGGTGTAGGAAATAGCCAAGTATTGCATGTGGCTGGGGCATGAGGGTTGGGAGAAGAAAGTGGGAAGTAAGACGGGAAACACCGGGGCCCCCTTGTCAGAGGCCTTACATGGGAATTTGGACATTATGCTGTGAGGGATGATGTGATAATAAAGGATTTTAGAGCAGACGTAATTTCAGAGCTGGGCCATGTGAAGGATGTGTTGTCAAGGGGAGGGCCGAAGTTAAAGCCTTCTGATGATACTGCAGACAAGAGGTGCTAAGCTCCCCAACAGGGATCTTGGGACTGAAACTGAAGAAATAGGGATATAATCATTTTGAAAACAAAATCGGTTATTGTCACCTGATTAGATGTGGGAGTAAAAAGAAAACAGGACTTTGAGATTTAAAATCCAAGTTGCTGAGAAAAAGCGATGCTATTAACCAAGATAGTGATTATAAACTACTGTTTACTGAGCATTTACTGTGTGCCAGGCACTGAGCCAGCTGCTCTGCTGCCGCTCTCTCGTCCTTTAGTTAGACGGAATGATTTCCATTTTATAGATGAGGGCAACGGGGCACAGAGAGGTATTGCAACTATAAAGGAGTAGCGTTACTATGTGAAAGTAGGTATGTGTATTTTTTTTTCCTATTAAATGGCCTTGTATCAACTCATTAAAAACAACTCTTAAGTTAGCTGCTTGTTCACAAGTTTTAAGGTGTTACCGCTCCCATTGTTTTAAGAAACCCTCCTTGGTGGCAATAGGAGGAACAGAATCTGGCTTTGAGGTTCAGGGAAATTCCCAAGTGGCGTTAACCAGCAACTAGTTAGAAGTGGAGGTGTGCTCCTAAAAAAGCTGGAGGGAAGTTGGGGTTGCAGGTTTAGAGGTGATTTTGTCCCCAGAGAACTCACCCATATGTACAAAAGGAGACAAAGAAAAAGTTGTTCATTGTAGTGTGCTTTATAATAGTGAAAAATTGGGAATAACCTATATTGTTCACCTGTATAAAAATGCATAAACAAACTCTGGCTTATTCATTTAATGAGGTACTTTACAGTGGAAAAAAATGAACAAACTTGAACTACATTTGTCAATGTGGATAAATCTGAAGAACATAATAGTAAATGAAAAAGCAAGTTGCAAGATTAGATACGTGTATGATATAATGCCATTTATGTACATTTTAAAAGTAAAAATAATACGTTGTTTATGGACATGTACACACATAGGAGAAGTGTTAAAACATGCATCGGAAAGGTACATACCATCTTTGGGGTAGCGAAAGAAAGGAACAGAGATAAGGCTAAGGGAGTAGGATGTTCAGTTTCTTAGAGGGAGATCTTAATTGGAAGCAAATTTAGAAAACTAGTTTCTGTTAAATGTGCATATCATGAGTCCCTGGGTGACTGTTGAATGATTTTTTTTTCACTTTCATATAAACTCAGAATATTTCTCCATGTGTGTACATACACTACATATACACACACATATACACAGTTGATCTGTGGATTTCATAAATGTGAGTTCACGTACTGGCTAAAATTTATTTGTAATCACATGTTCCCAGCTGAGGTTGAACTAGGTGACACGCTGTCTTCTTGTTTCAGCTTTCATACTGTAATTGTGTCTCTTTTTTTTCCCTGCTACTTGGTGCCACATATGTGGATTTTTAATGCTTTTTATTGGTCATTTTTGTTAAAAATGCTCCCCCGCCCCCAAGCGTGGTACTGAAGTGCTGGGCAAGTGTTCCCAGCACGAGTGCTTGAAGTGTTCCCAAGTGCAAGAAAGGCTGTGTTTTCTTCTGGAGAAAACATGTGCTAGGTGAGCTTCTTAGGCATCAGTCACAGTGCTGTTAGCTGTGAGTTCAACATTAGTGAATCAACAGGATATTTAAACAAAAGCACACATAAAGCAAGGTTATGTATTGATGAGTCAATGAAAATGTGCCTGGAGGCTTCTGGGAATCAAACTCTATATTTCCCCCAGGTGCAAATGGTTCACTATTTGCTAATTCAGTTTTCATGGTAACTTCAAAGGACATAGCTACTGTGAATAATGAGAATCAACTGTGTATATGTAAGTATGTATGCATATTTATAATTTTATATTTATGATTATTCTATATTCATATATCATATAATGAATATTGTTTGTTTATTTACAACAAAATACGAAAGATCAGCACAGGACAGAAACTGCAGAGTTTCCTGTGAAGCAGGCTAAGTAGGGTCCGGGAGAATATTTAAAGGACACAGGGTAATCAACCATATCGAGTGGTGTAGGAAGGGGACTCGGGGAGGCCTTTGGATTTGTGTGTTTTATGTCTTGTTCTCAAGTTCAAGTCAGAAGTAAACCATGTCCTAGTCTCCCGTCTCCAGCAGCCTTAGTCTCCCCGGTTGGCTTTGGCTGATGGCTGTTCTTGTGACTGAGTTTAGTGGCTATGTGTGCAGTGTGCTTTTGGCTCTCGCTAGAAAAGAAGCAAGTGAGGCTTGGGCTGGGCACTTTGTGCTGCTGATGTGAACACTAATAACCCCTTCCTTCTAGATCAGCTTTAAAACACATTGTTCGGTTAGCTGAGCTAGTCTTTGATCTGCAGCCTTCCAAACCCTTTCCTTTCCAGTCCTAACTCCATGTTCCTCTAAATGTACAGGACATGTTATTCGTAACCAATTGTCAGCCAATCCCAATTTAACAGCTTGCTGATAAGATATAAGGTGCCACCCTCCCATTGTAATATGAAACTCTGAAAGTGAATGGAGTCTAGACACAATTGCCTGTCAGGATCTAAGTGTTCATTTTTGATGGTGGAATATTAAAAGCTTAGTCAGTGAGAGAACCTGGAATTTTAAAGTGGATCTGTTTTAGGCCCCCATCTTTTTAAAAAAGAGAGATACTTTCATTAAGAAACTAAAGTAGGAAAGTAAAATATTGGCCCCTCTTATTGATGGATTAGGGAATTCAGATCCAGAGAGAGAGAGAGAAGTTTGATCAGCGTCACCCAGGAAGCCAGTGGCTGGTCAAGACCCCAAGGCTCCCTGCCCATTCAGACAATAGCTGTGTACTCCCCCCAAGTTAACCTTGAGCGTATATATACAGGGATGGGCAAAAGTGGGTTTACAGTTGTGAGTACATGAAACAGAGTTTATTCTTGTATTATGTATTTGTATTACAACTTTTGCCTAACTCTGTATATATAGGTCTTTATGAAGCTCAGCATTACTTACCCCCTTGCCCTGTCAGCTTAGTGGGTAGGGAACAGATACCAATTTTGTTAATATTGCGAGGACTTCCAAAGGTTATATGGATCAATTCTGTATGACAACTTTTGAGGGGGTGGGAGGGAAGGGAGAGAGGTAGGTGAGTGTTATTTGTTCCTAAATTTATGTTTTGAACCAGTGAGTTTCAAATCTAGGCTGTGACTCACAAGCACCTATAAATTATACTTACAAACTAGGGGAGCTAGAGGAATTAATTTAAGATGGGTCATAAACTTAAACATAAAAGGTAAAACTATAAAGCTATAAGAAGAAAACACAGGACAAAATCCTTGCAATCTGGGGTCAGCAGAGGTTCATAGTAGGATACAGAAAACAATAGCTCTGAAAGAGTTGATTTTATTAAAATTAAAAACGTGTGCTTATCAAAAGGTGCCATTAAATTTAAAGGCAAGCCACAAGTGAGAGAAAATATTTGCAAAACATATGTCTGACAAAGGACTTATATCCAGAAGGTATAGACAGCTCATAAAACTCAGTAATAAAAAGAATTCAATTAAAAGATGGACTGGATTTAAGACTCATCTAGCCAAAGAATTAAATGTCCAGTAAGCACATGAAAAAGCACTCAACATCATTAATCATCAGGAAAATGCAAATTAAAACTATAATGAGATACTATGACATACCTACCAAAATGCATAAAATTAAAAGACTGGCAACACCACTTGTTGGTAATTATGCCTTGTAACCTGAAGTCTCATACTGTTGGTGGGAATGTAAGATGGTGCAGTAACATTGGAAAAGATCTTGGCAGTTTCCTATGAAGTAACGAAAGTAAAACCTACACTGTAACCCAGCAATTTCACTCCTAGATATTTACACAAGAGAAATGAAAATATACGTCCTCAAAAAAGACATACAGAAAACATTTCAGGCACCTTTCTTTATGATAGCAAGATAGGGAAATAGGGAACAGCCCAAGTGTCCATGAACAGGAGAATCAATAAAAAGACTGTGATACATTCAAGCAATAAAACACTACTTGGCAACAAATCTGGAAGTGCTGATTCATGCTGCAACATGAAATTTTATGCTGAGTAAAATAAGACAGCCATGAAGGAGCACGTACTGTATGGTGCTATTTGAATGGTGTTCTAGAACAGGTAAAACTAACGGTGAGAGCGAATTAGAACGGGGTGTGTGTGCACGCGCCCTAAGATGGAAATAGGCCGAGAGAACTAACCGAGGTGATGGAAAAGTTCTATCTTGATAGGAGGTTTTAAGGTACATGGATGCGTATGAAATTGTCACAACTCACAATTGTTACACTTAAGAATTGTGCATTTCATTGTAGGCAAATTTTACCTATAAAAGATTAATAAACAAAGTGTGAACTTCAGTAAAGTATATGCACACTGAAGTGTTTACATGAGAATTGCCGATGTCTACAAGTTATTAAAAAAGAAATGGATGGATGGATGGATGATAGGTGCTAGATATGTGATAAGACAAATGCAGCAACATGTTAACAATTGTAGAACGGAGGTGATGGGGGTGTGTGTGTTCACAGTCAGTTCTTTCATCTTTCCTCTATGTTTGAAAATTTTTTTATTGTAAAATGTTGGGAGTAGAGGCGTGTTCTGGCTGGCTGGCCTAAGCCATACTGTCTCACCCCCGGAATTGGAAGTGGGGTGAACTCTGTGGTGCAGAGGTGTGAGCCCCCAGAGGGGAGCAGGTGTAATTGCATTAAGAAGAGTGAAGGGATGCTGAGTAGCCAAAGAACAAGTGATTATTTTCTTAGGGCTCTGATGCTCTTAGCTTTACCCTTTGCCCCAGTTATTGAGTGTGGGAAATCCTGGGGAATCTTGATAAATCTCCTCCCTTTCACACTGTGTGGTGATGAGAAAGGGCCCAGCCTCTTCACTTTTAACTTCTAAAGAACCAGAAGACTTCTGGAATCTCCCCTTCCATTTTGCAAGCCCCATTGTGCTCCTTGGAGGTTGCAGGAAAACACAGAGATTCCTCATGTCACAGATCTCAGGATCCCCTCCCCACCATCGACTGTTCGCAGACCCCTTCCTGCAAGTGCATAGGTGGGTATCAGGATTATTCCTAGATTTTGGGTAGCACCTGAATCTGAGCAAACTCAGCTTCGAGTCATCTGTGTATAAGTGTAGCACTCTGACTTCACCCGTTGGATAAATTCGCCTCCCACCTCTTAAAGGGCATTGTGGGGATTCATGAGATCACTACAAAGGCCACTTGCCTTAAAGCCTCTGGAGGGAGGGGGGAACTGGAATTCCAAAAGTGTAGGTTTTGTGCAGTCACTTTACCCTCTGGCTATCTCTCCTGAGCTGGACTCTGCCTGGGCAGCAGAACCTCATAAGCCTTGATTTTGGGTTCATGTATGCTATACTGAGCACTTTCTCATTTGCAGTTTCCAGAGCACAGAAGAACAGGTTCTCTTCTGCTGACAGAGAGTGTCACTGTTTCCAAAGACATGGAGAGTGAGAGAGAGGGAGGAACACAGAAAGACACTCTGTTTGAGACTTTAGTTTTGGTCTGGGGTATGGGGAGGTGGTCCTTCCTCTCCTTTGGAAACAGCATACTGATGGCTTAGTGGGCTCACACCCACTTTTTAATGTTACATCAGCCTGAGGCCGGAAATGTGAAAGTCAGCAGGCTGCCGCACTGTGAGCTGGCCACATCCTACACACACGTCAGTTCACACACTGGCTGCTTAAACTGCTGTGCATTTGGTAACGAGTCAGCTTGTGTCCTTTCTGTTGCCTTTAAAAATTTCCTGAGGTACTTTTCTTACTTGTATATTACTTAGAGTTCTTTTTCTTTCTTTTGCATCCAGCGTTTGTTTACATTGACTCTGATTTTGGGTTGAAAGCTAGAGAAGTTTCTTATAAGGGTTTTCAGGATTTCTGACTATGAAATGCAAGGAAATTGCATAATGTTGCAGCATTTCCTCTTCTTGTTGCTTGTGTGTTACCCAAAATACAGTAGTTCCTTATACAGGCTTGCAGGAATTTGGCAGGTACTACCCTCTGATCGTCTATTGTGGTCTGGAGAGTCAGTGTTATCCTGATTTGAGGTTGAATTTTTCTCGAAGGTCAAACAACAAAGCTTCCTGAATTATAACTATGGCAACGGTGTTTATATAACACACAAATCAAAGTCCTATTGGGGAGGGGGAGAACCCACAACAATCAGTGTTAGTAACCTCAGAAACATTTTGTTCCTGCTGAATTCAACAGGGAAAAAAAAAACAAGTTATAATACATGGACTTACCACGTCTCAGGATATCTGGGTGTAACCTACAACCAACACGATCCAGGAGGAGCTGTTTCCCCTTTTCCACTGAAATTAGATCAGCTTTATTTGAGACTTCCCACAGGGAAGTGCAGTAAGTGCCAGCAACACTCACAATGTGAAAGCATCATTATAGGGATGAGGATAATGTACTCATCGAGGTTGTTATGGCCACTTCTGACCCCCTGACAAAGACTGAGATGGAAGAATGTGTATCTTAAGCTCCTTGTCCCTCAGTCAGGGCAATTTCTTGGGCACTGACTATATGCCCAGCACAGTTAGATGCTCCTTAGAAGTATAAGAATTAATCATTGGGAATCTGTTTGGAGATTAGAAATAATGGAAAATGAAGAATGAAAAATTGTATTCTAAAGTATTAAATTCTATGCATTAGACTGTTAGAGCAGTTAGCAGTCAAAGAAGGGAGATATTAGGGTGGTCTGCAGCCATCAAGTAAGTTAAGAAATCTTTGTGATGGTAGAGGAAATAGAAATAACACTTTTAAGCACTTTCAGGCACAGTTAGACTATTTCTAATTCTCCCAAAGCCCTCACAAAGTATTTTTACTTAGCTCTACTTTGTGATGAGAAAACAGACTCAGAAATGTTAAATAACCATCTGAAGGCTCATAGCTAAAAAGTGGTAGAACCAGGCCTGAATGCCAGGTCTCTGGAGCCCACAGCAAACTGCATTGACTACCCAACTTTACCTCACCCAAATGCATTTTCCCCTGTTCTGGAATCCGCTTGCATAGGTGAAAGGTCAGACTAACAATAATTAAACCTCAAATGAAGTTGAATTTGTCAGCTCAGGAATGCTCAGGGCTGCCTTCTGGATGAAATGGAGCTTAGTCCTGTGAGTCACAATGACATGCAGCCATCACCACTGCTTGAGCGGACCATTGTGGAGCTTATCTTAAGCGTAGTCATTTCTATCCAGCTGAAATCCACCTTCTTCCACCTTCACTTTCATCTCTGTCCCAAAGAGTAAGTCTTCTTCCACACGACGGCCCTGCAAGTGTTTGAAGACAGGTTTTGTGAGACCTTGAAGGCTCCTCTTCTCCAGGCAGAGCTGTGGCTTGGGAAACACATCTGGCAGGAGCAATGTGTATGACAGATGGAGGGAGGTGGTGAGGGGGAGGGAGGGAGAGAGACACACAGACAGACAGACAGACACATGCCAGCAAGACCATGGAGAAGGCCTGGCCAAGGTCAGATGAGAAGACAAAACTTGACTTAGGGCAGTAGAAAAAGAAATGGGAATGAGGAACTGATTTGAGATATATAACAATGGAATTGATCAGTATTCAAAGTGACTGGATATATGAGACAAAAGAAAGGGGGACAGGAAGATACTATTTTCTTTCCTGCTCTACTTTGCTGCATGTTTTTCTCTGTTCTTCATTCTGGAGTTCCCTATGAAGCTTAACTAGGCTTTTGTCTCATTAATTTTTTTTGTGTTTGCTGCTGCTACTCTTGGCTGCAAGCAACAGAAATACTACCTTTTTTTTTTTTTTTAAAGGATGTTGTTGGTTCACTCATGGAAAGAGCAGGGAGGAACCTCAGATGCATTTAGATAAAAGCTCAAACAGTGCCACTGAAACGCAGTCACCATATCACAGCTCCACTTTCCTTTGACCTGTTTTACTCAGGCTTTGCCTGTATGGTGGCAGAGGTGGCCACAAAAGGTCCAGGTGTATATCCTATTCTCCCAGCAACACAGCAAGGCCTCGTTTCCAGCAGTTATAATAAGAAAGTGTTAAAAACAGGTATCGTTGACTGTGTTTAGCCTGGGGTGAATCACGTGCTCATTTGGATGCCATGCCTGGATCACATGTCCAAACCTGAAGATGGAACTAGGACTGGCCTCCCCAGGCAACATGGACTTGGTGTAGGGGGTGACTCCCCAAGGAAAGTGAGGGTGGAAACCCTAGAAAACGAGGGACATGGATGCTGAGCAAGGACAGAGCAGTAGCAGGTGTCCAGAACACTTTGTTTCCCCAATATTACTGAGGAATTATATAAGAGGTAAGTCCTTTATGTCTTTCAGTACAAAGCAACAGACAATGCCTGAACTCATGGAAAAGAAAGTTTATTTTTCTGTCCCATCATCATTGTCATAATCACATCGAACAACAAGCAGTCATTTTTGTTTACCAGCGGGCTGGTATGTTGGTATGCAAGGAGACTTTAGGACCCTTCTATTTGTTGGACCATTTTCCAAGAGACTCTGAATCCTAAAGTGCCCCTGTGGCATAGGATGGGGAGACTCGGTACCATGAGTTTCAGTAACTTCATCATTAGGTCTCATTTCAGAACACCGTGGTGACATCTGGCCTCTGAAACTATTAGCAACTTTTGTTGTCACCTGTTGGGTATAGAGCTAACATTCAGCAGTATACCTTAGAAAACAAATAGCTATGTGAGGGATTTTGATAGGCTTCAGTTAAGCCAAATAAGATAAATCTGTGTTATGTTTTTATCATGATAAGGTCTAAGTTGTATATTTCCATTCCTCTTTAGGTAAAGATTCTGAGAGAATTTGCCAGATGTTTAGAAAGAATGAGATACAGTCACCTGGAAACGATAGATCTGGGTTAACTTTTCTAACTGGTGAATGCACCGATTCATTGTCCCCCTCAATTCCAAACGTGGGAATTTTTTTTTTTTTAATTTCAGTCTCTTTTTTTTTCCTCCAGTCCAAAACTGTCGATACTTACTGAATGGCCCTGCCGTATGCCATTACTAAACCCTCTTTATGTGTAATCCTGCAGGGCAAGAGCAAGGTCTTCATATTTGTTCAAGAACAGGTCATCAGGAAGAGCCATCAGATATATTTTTATTGGCTTCACTTTCAAGAGCTCCTCCCTAAGAGAGCAAATGCAATACCAGTAGCATTGGAAAGGCAAGCCAAAGAGAATGTTGCTAGGTGAGAAGGAGAAAGGCAGCCACAGCCATTCCATTCCCATTCTCTCAAGCACGTTTTGTGCTCAGGTGGTGGTGATGAGAGGCACGTTTCTCCTGGAAGGAGGAGGGACCAATGTCTAGTTCCCAAACTCTGGCTCCTGAAGTTGAGAAACATCCTTATTTATTGCATGCTCTTCAGACTGGTTTTATACACACATGCTTAGGATTCAGAAGTTTCTTCTCAAAGGCTTTTCTAAGTGAGGCCTGTGGCCCCTCCACAAGAAGAGAGAGTCCCCGATCCAAAAACTCATGTCTATTATTGGGTGGCATATCACAGACCAAGGGTGTCTTACTCTAACTTCTCAGGGTTATTACCA
The DNA here is from genome assembly GCF_021234165.1 of Pteronotus mesoamericanus. Taxonomy (NCBI): domain Eukaryota; kingdom Metazoa; phylum Chordata; class Mammalia; order Chiroptera; family Mormoopidae; genus Pteronotus; species Pteronotus mesoamericanus. The sequence continues at coordinate 20,558,026 of NW_026555084.1, read as the reverse complement.
AAAGTTCCCACATTCAACTTGTTAATGGAATTTGCTGAGCGTTTGAATGCGGTGGTCTGCTAAGAAATCTGTCTGCCACACAGTCCTTGACAGCGCAGGCCAGCTCCCTCTATGTGGTCATAGTTTTTAGGAAGGACATGATTTAGGCATCCCAAAGTCTCTCAGGTTGGTTGTGGTTTTCAATTACTGCTCTACTTTATTAATTGGAAGTTTGTAGAATTACTGTTAAGTTCAAATTGGATGGAAATTTTGTTCTTACATAATGGCTGCATTGTTGCTATTTTAATTACCGCTTAGCTTCTTTTGAGTTCTTTGTTAATTGCCAAGCTGTTTTTACCCTGGAGAGCAGGACTAGGTAGGGAAGTTGTGGTTGAGTACAGATGCGAGTCTAGAGGCTTTGTGGCCTTAGAAAATTGTTTCACCTGCACAATGCTCTGATGTACAGGCAGTGGTAGTACTCAGTGATAGGCTTCAGGATGAAATAAAATAATTCAGCTAAATGTTTAGTATGGTACCTGGCACATGATCAGTGGTGAAAATGTGGTTTGTGGTGGATGGTTACTTTTATATTTGGCTTCTGTTAAAATAAAATTAAGAACCCATTGCTCTAAAAGTTGACTTTAGAATGTCCCCTTTCTTTTTGTCCCTTAATTAGTTTTAGTTGGTTAAATTATGGTGCTAATGAGACCAGCATCACTGAATCCCTGAAGCTACATTCTCATGCTTTGCCAATTATCTGAGAGGGGAGCGATGTTCAACAGGTGTGCCACGAGAATTTTTAAAACATGCAGTACCTGACTATTCAGTCAGGGTCACTGACCTCTTTTCCCTCTTTTCTTTTAGATTGTCAAATAAGAAAATGACAGCAGCCAACACAGTAGCTGTCTGGTGTGAATAAATCAGATTCATACCTATTTTTTGTCAGATAGGCAAAAAATATATTTTTGGTGTGCCGCAGAATTTTAGTAATTTAATTTTAATTTTAGTTTAATTAGTTTAATTTTAACTAATTTTAATTAGTTGATTTTAATGTTAGTTTAGTAATTAGTTTCCACGAGATGGAAAAGGTTGAACATTGCTACCCTGGGAGAGAAGTGTGAAGACAAGGAAGGAAGAGGGCGACAGTGATAGTGATGGACGTTAACCTTTCCAGAACGTTCTGTGGGCCATAGCATGTGTGTTCCATGCTCTGTGCTAAGTGTTGTGTGTCTGTTATTTCATTTAATTTTCCCAACAACCCTAAGAGGTAGGGAATATCAGTATCCTTATTTTACAGGTGGCAGGACTGAGGTTTAGAGATGTTAAGTGATTGGACTGCATTGCCAATAATGGTAGAGCTGGACTTTGAACCTAAGCAACAGATACTACAAATCTGTCACCACTGACATAAACAGTTCAAAAAAGCAAGTCCTAGTGGTGGTGGATCCATTGCATCACACAGAGAGAAGGGACAGGATATCTGATGGTGTAGAACCGGCTTGGGCAGTGTTTTAAGTTGTTGGCATGTAGTTCTGTTTTGTGTGTCTCCACATTGGCGTATCAGGGAAACAGCCAGGTAGGAGGGGTTTAGATATACCAGGCTGCTTGGAAGAGGCCTCTGGAATTACGGAGCTTATGTGTAAGTTCAAGTGCAGTTTAGGTTGGAGGAGCAGTTTTAAATAAACTTTAAATCTATTAATTATGGCTATGAGTCTATTTCTCCAATACCTTTATTTTGTGCAGATTGTGATCCCAGGTGTGGTGTGGCCAAATACTAATGCAGCTATGTATCAGGGAAAAAGGGAGATTGTTTTGTCTAATTATTGCTTTATTTATACCTTTCATTTATAAGTTAAAAGAAATTCCTCTCTGTGCTTTCTTAGTAAGGCCTGGATAATGGCCATAAAGGTTACCCGTAGAAAAATTCCGGGAATCCAATGATTCTGTGGGCTCTCTTAATTCTCTGGGGACATATAAATTGAATTCACTCAGCAGTGAACAGAATTTATTGCTAAATCACATTTTAGTGCAGAGGAAGCATATGAAGGCTTTCCTCACCCTCCTTTGATTTATTAAATTGCACTCCCATTGTAGCTTCTGGGTGAGGACTCACAGAATTGCTGTGCCCTGTGATTTGTATCAAAGACCCACTTTCCTGCCTGGTGTTTATCTTCAGGATCAAGCCCTTTGATTCAGAGAGAATATGAAGTGTTACTTGTATGTTAGATGCCAGCTTATTGTATAGGTTAGTAGTGAACACTTCAGGCTGAAATCAGAAGGCCATTGTGAGTTTCATTTTCTCTCTGGCTCAAGGCAAATTCTTTTCTCCAGTGACTCGCCTTCCCTAGCTGCCCAGCAACATCTCATCACCTTTATCATCATCATCATCACCATGTCTTACTTATTGTGTGGTTAGTGGTTAGGAGCTTGGGCTCTGGAGGTAGACTGTAGGAGTTCCTTTCTGGATTCTGACCGCCTCCAGCTACCTAACCTTGAGCAAGTTGTTTTTAACTCTCTATGTCTCAGTTTACTTATCTATACTCATATTAACTGATCAGTCTTCTTAGGAGCCATAGTCAGAATCGTTCTGTGGCTCATGTCCTCTTGAAGAGATCCTATAGAACTGGGTTCTATCTTTTGAAGACAAAGGTTCTGGAGGCGCTTACTCTGCTAATCATAAGCCAGAAGTCACTGCCCAAAGACCTTTCATTTCAGAAATTACCCTTGCCTTTGAACTTCAGTCTGACACCAGTGGGCAACTATAATTTCTGTAGAAGGTTTCCCCAGAACATTGCTAAAGGGTGAATAGCATCCCCTTTGCCTCTGCCAGTGTGGAAGGTATTTATGAACCACAGACTTCTGGGGTGTCCTGGTAGTTACGTGCATTTGCCACTGTCTGGAAATATAAGAGAATTCGACCCTCCTTTAGAGGCAAGTTAGAATAGCAAGTCACCTTCCAGTTCTGTGTCCTTGGACAAACTGTGTAAATCTCTCTAGGCCTCAGGTTCCACATCTATGAATTGGGCAGAACACTGGTAACTACCTTAGTACCTAAGGTAGTTTCAAGGATGAGATGATGTCGTGTTGTACATGGTAAATGCTCAGTAAATAAAGACATTATCTCTTAGTGCTGTTAGTTCTGTCAGTGAAGATGAAGCACGAGCAGACTTTCCTTACTCTCCTCCCTTTCCTCGCAGTAAGAGGGTACCACACGTTTGCGGTGCCACCGTCTGGCTTTGTGACGGTCAGGCAACTCCCAGACCCTCTGCTTTCCTCTTTGGGCCATGTAGTCACGCACTCCTGGTGGGCATAGTTTATTAGTTTCATTTCAGAAGTCATTCTCTTTGGCTCATTTACCCAAACCAGACACAGATTAATGGCCTGGCCTCAGAGAATGGGGTGGCACATGTCTCTGGTACCTTTGGCTCATTGATCATGCCTCTTCAATTTGGGGAGTGCTTGGGTGTTCCAGGCAGGGGTATCCTGAGACCCAGGAAACATGGAAGGAAAGTAATTTGGTGCAAACCCACCCCATAATAAGGAGAGCTGAAAGCCTTGCATTTTGCTACTTCTGGATTTTGCTATTAGTCAATAGAAGGGTGTCTCTGGGACAGAAAGTTTGAATTTAATGGAAGGGATGGCTGGGAAAAAAATACATGCCAAAATATGGTCTCTTTTCCTGCACTTTTCTTGCCCAACTTTCCAAGCTTAGTGAACACTCTTCACCATGGATCACTGGTTCCAGCTATTACAAGGCTTCCCTATCAGGTCACAAGGCCCTGTAGGATTGCATCACTGAACCTCTGCCCCATCCTTAGCTCCTACCCTGCACTGAGTGCCCACCACACTGGCCTTCCTCCCTCCAAAAGGCCATACCTTGAGACCTGCACATGGTATTGTCACTGACCCCCAGGTGTTCCCAAGGAGGTCCTCTCTCAGTCAGGTCTTATGCAGATGTCACCTCCTCAGAGAAGATATTCCCTACCTCATGTCCACAGTAGATTTTTATTTTCTCCACTGTACTTATTGATATTTGAGTATCATATTTGTGTATCTGTTTATGTTTGTTTTCTTCCCTGGTAGGCAAGTTCCAGGAAGCAGAGATCATAGCTGTTCTGTTCATCTGTATCCCCAGCATCTAGAACATGGCCTGGCCATTACAAGCACACAATAAATTTTTGTTAAATGCATGAATGAATAAACAAATTAATGAATTGCTAGTGACTCTAGAAATTACCCATTAAAGAGTTCTTCAAACTTTCCAAAGCCAGTATCCCCTTATTTGATAGTAACATGAATAAAGCCAATATAAGCAAAGGGAAGGGGGACCTGTGGATAGTTGGAGTATTAGCTTTGCTCCTGACCCTCCGGCAGTCCTTGTGAGGTGCTGTGAGGTTCAATTAGAAAAGTATGGTCTGTTCCAAATTCTTTACTTGTATTGATGGTTGGGGTGCTGCTGAGGGAGAATGGGCAAATGTGTTCTCCCAATACAGAAAGAATATCTTTTCCAAGAAATGTAAGTTTTTGAAATATAAGTCCGCTAATCAGAAGCATGGAATATTTTTAGAGGGACAATAACACTTAGCTTAAATTAAGATTCAAGTTAGTATTTCCTATCATCAAATCAATTTCCAATGTTTGTCTGTAGTTATCAGGTCTTACTCATGGGCTGTACAAAAGCAGGTGGTAAGCTGGATGTGGCCTGTGAGCCAGACTTTGCCAATCCTTGATATGCTGACATTAGATAAAATCAAGCCTCTGCTTCCAAAAAATATCATAGTACCCAAAACATTCTTCAGTGATGATGATTTTGTAAGTGTGGAAAGAGCATAGGGTGATGCTGGTCATCGTAACTTTAAAAAAGATACTCCAAGTGATTGTGATGGCCACTCTTGCTTGAGAGCCACTTATTTAACCCTTAGAGGAACTGAGCCATGAAAAGAGAGCCATGAAACCCTGAAAGGGATTTCACCTGCTGGGAATATTATACTGGTAATTTGGAAAAAATGATGATGTTTTGAATTTTATAAAACAAATTGTGGAAATTTATTTTCTCCCTTGTTACACAAATACCTGCACAATATCATTGATTTTTGTCTCCTGGCCTGCAAAACCTAAAATGTTTACTTTCTGGCCTTTTACTGAGAAAGCTTGCTGATTCTTGCCATGTGTCATTGTCTATTTTATGTGGAGCACTTTCCTTTTATGATTTCTGTGAGTCAGTTAAGGGGATTCGATTGTAAAAATAATATGTTCTCCTTATAAAATTCAAATTTACAACAGTCTATAAGGTTAAAAAAAAAAGATTGGTTCCATTCCCGTATTAATAACAGTTTGTAATGTACTTTTGTCCTGAATTTGTCACTTACTAGCTGTGAAGCCTTAGTTAATGTCTCTAAATCTCAAATTCTCCATTTGTATACAGTGATAAAACAGTTCCTACCCCAAAGAATTGTGGATAATTTGAGATAATTCATGTGCATTGCTTAGCACACTGCCTGGTGCACAGTTAATGCTTAATGATTTATAATTAATTTAAAATGTTTTCTTTTTTAGCTTTATATACGCACATAGTTTTTTTTTTAAAGATGGAATATGATTTTTTAAAAGATTTTATTTATTTATTTTTAGAGAGAGGGAAAGGGAGGGGGAGGGAGAGGGAGAGAAATATCGATATAAGAAATATCTATCTGTTGCCTCTCATATGTGCCCCGTCCAGGGATCAAACTGGTGACCTTTTGCTTTCTGGGCCAATGCCAAACCAACTGGCCAAACCAACTGGCCAAACCATGCCAGTCAGAGCAGAGTGTGATTTTTTTTTTTTACAATAAAGTTTCACAGATGATTCCAATGTACACAGACTTAAGAACAGTTACAGTAAATACTGGGAGCTGGATGATTATGGAAGGGATTCATATTTGAGGGCTAGCTAGAAATTGCCTTCAATCATATAGAACAAACTAGGGAAAGGGAGGAGGTAATGGTTTTCTTCAGTGAACCTGTAGGGTGGTATAAAATGCACAGAGGTAAATGTTTATTTCTTTTTTCCAGGTCTACAACTCGAACAAAGACAATCAGACCGAAGGAAGTAAGTATGGTGCTTTGATAATTTTCTGTAGTTGGAGTTGGGATTGGGCTCTGAGAAGTTGCTACTCCAGAGAGGAGCCACCAGGAGGTGCTGTGGGCTTGTTGGGCCTGCCCCATTTTTCCCAGTGTAGCCAGAGAAGCTTCCATCCTGACTTACCGTGTCCGTGACTCCAGGACAATCAGTGAGCCTGAGTGGCAAGGCGGCGATGACACTTTGTATTATATAACCCTTCACACTTTACAAAACGTTTTCATGTACATTATCTCAGTTAATCCTAGGTCATCTTAAGAATGTAGCTCCAATCATCACTTAAAAGTCACTTAATCCAATAATACCCAGCTCCCCAAGAGCCCTGTCCTATGAGAAAGCCAGAATTGACTTTGCCTGCTGCACAGTCTTGGTCACAGGACTGGAGAGGCAATACTATCTTAGTGATCACTTAGGAACTGTGTTCTTTGTTGCCTCTTTGGAAAGGAAGGGGTGGAGATGGTGAGCTCTGTAAGAGTATTCCTCTGTGGTGGGAGGGACGCTCAGCAGCCTCTGTAGAATATCCAGGACATTCCCCCCTGCTCCTGGCTCTGAGCACTCTGGTTAATCATGATTTCCAAGGGCACCTGCAACCTTGTAAAGATGAGGGGATTAAAATAAAACTGCTACTGCTTAGAGTGTTTGGGATGATTATCTCCTTGGTGCACAGGAGAAAAAAAAACAGATTCCTTCCAGGTTCTATAAGAGTACAAAGGAAATCCTGTCCCGTTGCCTCAGATTTGCTTTGTAAAATCTACTTAAAAAAATGCAAAGGTAACTCTACCATGAGTTCCAGTAATGTCAGAAAAATCAGTAAAACAGTACCTTTTCATGTGAACAAAAGCATGAGCTATTTTTTTGTTGTTGTTAAATCAATTATAGGACAGAGGTTTTCCTTCTTTCATAAAAACAGATTTTACCAGGAGTTTAATATTGGATATTAAGTAATTTGATAGGTTAAGAGGCCTTTAGGGCAGAAAAAAAAGTTTGGGGTTTTTTTTTTGTTTGTTTGTTTGTTTTCCTCCTCAAAATTTGAATGAGGAAAAAAAATTTTAAGTAATTATTCAAGGAAATAAGTCATTCTTTTCCTTCCCTCTTTATCCAGTAGGATTGTTTTAGAGCATTTTACATCAGCTCTGGCTAACTTGGGCTAAAATAATGATAGCAAAAACAATAGCAATGATAATGAAGGAATATGGAAGGCTGTAGGGTAACTCACAGTAAAGTAGAAAGAGCTGAAGAACCAGGCTTGAGGACATATCACCTCTAGAGACCCAGGATGAGACAGGGTCTCCTGGATGATATTTGCAGGATGATAAAACATTTTTTAGTCCTTGCCTCACTCTTCTGAAAATTCAGATTCCCAGGAAAGGTAGCATCAGGTTAGTTTAACTTGGGCCCAGGCAGGGGAAAACAAGACACTTGATTGACAGTTTCAAGGGTACTGCATAAAATGGGAGCAGAGGGAAATCAGGGAACCCACCAGGACAAGCAGTACAAAGTAACAGATGGCCACACCATGCCCCAACCTGGGACATACTATTCTAAGGATTCAAGAACTGTGGAGGAATTGAGCGAAAAGAAAAAGGACTCATGGACATGAACAATAGTGTGGTGATTGCAGGGTGGAGGGAGAGGGGTGTGTGGAGGGGAAGAGGATATAAGGGGGATAAATAGTAATGGGGAAAAAAAATAAATTTCTTAAAAAAAAGAATCGTGGCAGACGAGAGGCATCTGAATGGAGACCCTCAACCTGAAGTTTCCTTGTAGCTGTGATCTTATGAACCTGCTTCTCTCTGCTTGAGATAAGTACTAATAGATTTGAAAGATGACCCTGATTCCATTGGTGGGCATTGTCACCTGGTTCTACCACTCTGTAAAGCCTTTTAGAAATATGTATTGAAAGCCTTTAAAAAGTGATTATTCTTTGACCCAATAATTTGTCCCAAAGAAATAGACTAGAGTTTTAAGATATTTGTGCCTCAAAGGAGTTTACTGGGACATTGGTAATAATAGCAAAGAATTGGAGACAATCTAAATGTCCAGTATGAAACTGATTAAAAATGTAGCCCTAACTGGAATGGCTCAGTGGATTGAGTGCTGGGCTGCGAACCAGAGGGTTACAGGTTCGATTCCTAGTGTAGGACACGTGCCTGGGTTGCAACCATACATTGATGTTTCTCTTCCTCTCTTTCTCTATCCCTTCCCTTCTCTAAAAATAAATAAATAAAATCTTTTAAAAAAAAGTCATAGAGTACCATGTAGGCTTTAAAAAGAACAAGAGACATCTAGATATATTTATAGAAATAATGATCTGTATACTATTATTTGAAGTTTAAAAAAATTATGTTATAGAACAATGTATGTAGTAAAATGAATTACATATTTGATTCACTTATCAGTGATTTTTAACCTTTTTCATCTCATGGCACACATAAACTAATTACTAAAATGCTGTGGCACACCAAAAAATATATTTTTTGCTGATCTGACAAAAGTAGGTAGAATTTGATTTTAAAAAATTAGTAATAATAATAATAGTAGTAACTACCTACCCTTTTTGATCCAAAGTCACTTTAAAAATCAGGTACCTATACTTGTATGTAAGGATTTCTGCTACCAAGAATTAACCAATCAGATGCAACCTTATTATGCAATGTGACTAATAAGATGCAACTGTATTTTATGACCTATATATTTACTGTTCAGGACAGAATGTTCACACCAGATGGCTATTGTTGTGTTGGCTGTTATCATTTTTTCATTTGGTAATCTAATGGAAAAGAGGTCAGTGCCCTAGACTAGTCAAGTATTACATGTTTTAAAAATTCTTGCAGCACACTGTTTGAAAATCGCTGGTCTATCTATATATTGATAAATAAAGGCCTGGAAATACATTTTTTTCATCAAGGTCTTCATCAGGATGGAGTGGATTATTGAGAGGGACTGACCTTCTACTTTAAATACCTTTCTGTACTTTGCATTGCTTACAGTGAGCATATATTTTACAATAGTAGCTATTAATAGATTGCATTTATTGACCACTTACTATGTTTCAGGATATTTTATGCAATTAGCTCATTTAATGCTTGCAAAACTCTGAGATAAGTGTTTTTGGCCCACTTTTGTAGATTAGGAAATTGAGGCTAGTAAACTCAGAGGATGTGATTTAATCAGAGTTCTAAGTCTAAAGGCTGTACTGTTAACCACAAGGCTATTCTACCTCCCTAGGAAAAGGACAATACAAAAAGTTCCATTTTGGAAAGCATACACACTTGCCACATTTTGCTTCTGGCATCCAGTTATTCCCAGAGTGCAGAGAGTTAACTAATTTGAGTCTGTAATGATCCTTCAGTTGTTTGCTCTTTCATTTAGCAAGAAGGAGGGAAAAAGATGGGGTAAAACAGATTGGCCATTTTTCCAGGAGTGTAGACAGAAATTATTTTTCTACAGTATTGAGATATTCTGGTTGCTGATTTCCAAGCTGGCAAACAGTGCTTCCTCACCTCCTCTGGCATTGGGGCACCTTTTTTATGTCGTACAATGCCGTAGCTGCCCCTCCCCTTCTCAGCGGTTGTATTTTTAGTATTTCTTGATTGTGGTAATTTGCATTGGCACCCCACAGCACCCATTGGGTTCCTCTGCCACAGGTGGCACTCTTGTCCAAGGTCTGAATTCCTCTGCAACTCTTTTTCTGTTTATACCACAATCAAAATCCTTTTAAAGTTAGGAAGTCAATCAGATGTAAATTTTAAGAATGGGGCATTGCTTTTTTTTTTTAAATATCCAAATTCCACATGTCTAGCATTCTCTTGCTGGAAAATCTTTTGGTGGGAATTTGAATGCCAGCATTTTATCAACGAGCCATAATGGGCAGGGGGCAAAAGGAGATTCCTCTGGGGCACTTCTGTATCTGTTACTTTCATCTTGAAATTTCTCTCAGGGCATACAGTGCCGGTGGGGTGTAAGACAGAGCCATAAATAATGTCTGTCAACTGCTGGTATTTTCCAAATGGTCTGGTTGCCAGGGAGCGGATGGCAACAGATAAATGTATGTGCGTTTCTTTGCAGAGCCTTTTTCCTCTCCTTTACTCTCTATTTGGATCTCAAATATAGAAGGATTGAATTAATCATACTCCCCCGCCAGTGACACATTATCATCACAGGGTCCTCCATTCATTCATTTCCATTCCCTTTTCATTCTTTTCTCAACTCCTGTTCCTGTCTTCCAGTATAGGCCACCATTCTAGTGAGTACTTTTAAACTGTATTTTCAGACAGTGTGTATCTCTTTATCTACCTGTGCTTTTAAGTTACATAAATGGCTAGATGTCTTGTGCAGTTTCTTACTTTGCTCTGTCAGCATGGTTTGGAGCCATCCATACTTCTCTGTCTGCTTCCAGAGCATGGCTTCTGTCTGCTGCACACTCCATGGTGTAGAGCACTGTGTATCTGCTTCTGCAGAGATGCCCTCCACCTCCTCAGGCCTCCAGCTCCTCGTTAACTACTAATGACACCGCAAGGAACAGCTCTGTGCATGTCCCCCTGTGTGACAGTTCCCTTGGGTTATATGCATGACAAGAATTGCTGGTCAGAGTTGGAGGGAGGGCGCTCATGTCCTTCTCTAGAGCAGTCAGTCCTCAGTCCGCCCAGCCCCCCGCGAGGGTTTCTCCATTGCTGCCAGTTCTTGCCATTATTCAGCTTTCTAATTTTTTTGTCAGTCTTATAAAATGATAGCACACGGTTGTTTTAAATTGCATTATGATAATTAATGAGTTTGAGCATCTCTTTGTATACTCGTTTACTGGGTTTCCTTTTCTATTTTTTTGCCTATTAATGTCCTTTGCACATTTTTATACAACTGTTGCCATTCTTCGTGATTTGTAAAGTTCTTCTAGATATCTGTATTCTAGATATTAACTCCTTGTTAGTTGTAAACATTTTAAATATTTCTCCCCATCTTGTCATCTGTCTTTATTAATGTTATGTGTGATATCCTCACTTGAGTATAAAGCCTTTTTAAATATTCAAATTCTTTTTTTTTCTGCATTCTAGGTTATGATTTTCAAGTTGTGTTTTAAAGAAGGCCTTCCTGCCCCATGTCAAAAGATATGCACCTACATTTTCTTTGATTGGCTTCATGATTTTGTCTTTCATATTTAGACTTCTAATCTGATATCTAGCATTATATATGCTGTTTCATGAAGATAGTTTTATTTTTATCTATTTGAAGAGTCAGTTTTCACACCAACACTACTAAACTGTCCATTCTCTTCCCCTCTGACCTCTGTGCCCGCTTCATTGGACATTCGGTTTGCATATCTGAGCTCTGTCTCTCACCTCTTTATTGCCTCCATCTGTTTGTTCTTGTGTTCATACAACTCTGGTTTTAATAAGATGACTTTGAGGCAGGTCTTAATATCTGGTAGGTTAAGTCTCCTGTCTTTACTCTCCTTTTTAAGGGTTGACTCAGCTGCTTGTGGACCTTTATTCTTCTGTATAAATTCTGCCATATTTGTGATAATTTCCTAGAAGTTTAAACATTTTCATTGGGGATTGCATTGAATGATATCGATTAATTTTGTGGGAAATTGACACTTTCATAATGTTAACTTATCTCCTCTAAGAGCTTTAAATATCTTTCCATTTATTCAGACCACCTGTGTCATTTATTAGAGTTTTAGTTCTCTGCCTAGAGGTCTTGTGTATTCTTGGTGTAGTTAACCCCTAAATATTAAATTCAAAAACCACTCTACTATTTTTGCCAATCTTATGGACCTCTCACCCTGTGGATCCTGCTGCCATCAGAGATCCTTTCTCAGTTTGTTCCTGGAGTATCAGGAATATACATCAGTGATACTGAGTTTTCTCTCATTGGCCAAGTTCTTACCTGGTAGAGAAGGGAAGGAAAAGATGAGAGTAAGGGTCGTAGAGAGGAGGAAGTATGGTTTGCTGCTCCCTAGCCTTCTTTACAGAGTGAGTGACCTCACAGATGTCAATAATCTAGACAGCCGATACTTGTCCCTGATTTGCCCCCTTTCTTTCTGTGAAGAACAGGACTCTGCATTGGACAAGAACCCCTTTTCCCACCCCACCCTCTGTGGCCCCCCTTGCCATTTTTGTGCATATCTCCCGAGTCTACATGTCCTGTTGCTTGCTCTCCCTTTGGCTACAGTGAGGAGATTTACTCCCCAAATCCTCTGTGGGAAGTGGTTTATTCTCCTTTAAAATGAGCTTGGGTCAGAAGCAGGAAGAGAAACCAGGAAATGGCCTGTTCTCAGCCTGGGCTGTTGTTGTCCTGTAGTCCCACCTGAGGAACAGTTAGAAAGCCAAGCAATTGCCAGAGAGGACACACCAGTCCAGTGCAAGAGTAAGGGAAAGGCAGGCTTTTCTAGTGTGAGTTGGTCTTTTCCAAGTTTGAAGTTTTAAATCATAAATGTTACTGCCTGTTAGCTCTAAAAAGATTAGCTTGTTTACAGCAATGCTGCTGTTCTATTGTTTCTCCAGCTGTTTGAAGGCTGAAGGCTGTCAGACTGAGACAGAGAGGGCTCCATCTCCTAATCTTGATTTCATAGTGCCACTTCCCTTAATGTATTAACTCGAATTCCATAGGTTGGCCCTAGTTGCTATAGACATTCCTTCTCATGCACTTCAGGGCCCAGCTCAACACTGACCATTTGGCTTTTCAGGAGGATGTTGTCGCCTGCTCTGCTCCTCACTCTTGTTTTACATATTCTTGTTTGCCCCTACCTGACCCTTTACTGGCTTTAACTGTAGGAGTCCAGGCTTCCTGTAGCTCTTCATTTGGTCAAAACCTGTCAGTGCTCTTGGGCCTGTGGCCCTGGCCTGGGAGTCTGGAGTACTGAGGAGTAAAGGTCATTCACAAGTAGAACATGCATCTCTGCCTTTAAGGAGTGAGTATATAGTCTGCTGTTGAGGTTCAGATCACTGGGAGACAATAGACAGATGTGTGTGGGTGTGTGAGTGACTGCTCACTGTGTACAGGTGTGCCCAGTGTGCAGACAGAATGCCCAGAGCCAGCTGGTTTGAGAGTGCCCTCAGAATGGGCTTCTATCTAGGCTGGAAGGACTTAAAAATAGAAACTTCCCTCCTTCCCTTCTAGAAAAAGGAAATATAACACTTCACTTCCAAGCCTCAGTCCCTTCATTTTTTCCAGTCTGTTTTTAATCTGGTACTTTGACAAGAATCCTTTGTATTTGTATAATGCTCAGGAACCTACTGTAGTTTGCCAAGTTGTCACTCATCCTGGGACATGGGGGGAAGAGCAGGGGTTGGAGAAAGAATGCAGAGTTGCAATTAGGATTTGGTCATGTAGGGTAAAGACAATCTGTGATTTCACTACTAAGGAGGTTGAAAAACATATATTTTCACTTACTATAAAACTGATAAGAAATAATCATAGAATATGAAGGAAATATAGCAGCAAATCTCAAAAATTCAATGAAAATCATCTATAATACTACCCCCAGAGAAACTTCCTTTTTCACGATGTCTTGTATGTATTTTGTCAGTGTCAATATATACTTAGACTAATTGGCGTTACACTGAATATATTTGTTTCTCTTCTCCTTTAAGAATTTTACAGGCATTTTCCCATGTCATGAAAATTATTTACAAATAGGATTTGTAACCGTTTATTATTCTGTTATTGAATTTTTTCCCAATTCGTTGAGCAATTTGCTATCATTGGACTTGATTGTCCTTTCCAGATTTTTGATATTATGAGTAACATCAGCCTGAGCATGCTTGTACCTCAGTCTTTGTACATCTCTCAGGAAATTTCCTGTGGGTATGTCCTGCAATGTGGATTGGAGAGAGCTGTTTCCATGCAGGGTACTGTGGATTGGCATGCCAACACACTGGCTCTGGAACCTGCATTTGGCGTTGGACCTCTCTATACTTCCACTTCTTTTCTGTAAAATGGAGATAAGTAACAACACCTACGTCAGAAAGTTGCTGTAAGGATTAAAGTTCAGCACAGTGTCCGGCATGTTAGCTAGTAAGTGCCTAATTCCTATTGGTTCTCATTCTTCTCATTATCTGGCCATGCCAGTCACTCTCACCTGAGAAGGAAAAGCTCACTGGGTCGGTAGAACTGCTCCTGAGGGGAGCAGGGCGGAGAGCCAGGAGTGGCCACCAAACTCCTGCTGTTTTCAGGCTTGGTGCCTGATGAGTGAGTGTTTGTGTAATCCTCATAAGTGCATTTCCCAAACTGGGGTATCCACACTATTGGTGGTACCCCAGGTCATTTTAGGTGTACCAGACAAACACTTTAAAGTGCTATTTAGATTTTGGGGCTGGGCATGAGTCCACATAAACTCCTGGTTTTCTAAATGTTATTCTTGAAGACAGGGGTCCGCTTTTTCAGTTAGGGGCCAAATAGTAAATATTTTTCGTTTTGTGATGCTTTCCACCTCTACTGTCATACTGTAAAAGCAGCTGTAGACAATAAGGAAACAAATGAGTGTGGTGTTTATTAATAAAACTTTATTTATAAACCATGCAGTGGTGAATTTGGCCCACAGATTGGAATTTGTTAACACTTAGCTTAATACAAGAATAAGTTTTTGAAACGTAGTCTAAGATGGCAAGAAGTTGTGGCAGAAAGCATGAAAGTGGTCTGTGAATGGTTGGTGCTTGCAGAAATGCCTTTTGCAATGGAGTTTAAAATTGAGCAAACAGGCTTAAAGAAGTTCAGGTAGCACAGTCGAGAAATCATAGGGCTGCTGTTCCAGTCAGAGTCCACCTGGTGGCCAGAGTCATCCCCACCTCCTCCCCTTCTTGATGTACGTGAAGTCTTTGCTCTGTTCTGCCTTCCTGGCCTAGTGTGGCCAGCCCACTGGGGCCAGGAGTTTCATCGTTAGTCTCCAGCACCTAACCCACCCAGCTCTTTGCGGTTGGGAAGCCAGTCCATATTCCAGCCAGCAAGCCTTGTCATTTGAACATCAGTGGCTCCTCACACACCTCGTACGGACCTGGGGCAGCCAGAGTCACATATTTCAGTGACTTTCGAGCCTTCCAGATGCAGAGCCATAACATGGCCTGCTGCCCTCTGGCAGACATTTGACAGCACAACCAAAGCCGCCTTATATGTTGTTTCTGTTGCATGGGCTTGTCACTCTTTCGGCCATCACTCAGATCAGATTCCCAGAGGGTGTTTTGGCAAGGCTTTTTTGGTTTCATCAGGATGAGGGTGAGGTTGAAGACCAGGAAAGGAGACAAGGAGGGCGTCATCCCCTTTGCTCTGTGTGCTGCTTGCCCTGCCGCTGATTGTACTTTCTCTTCATGTCTGTGCCTCAGCTTCCCTTGGTCTGTAAAACAGACAAAGAGATTTCGTCTTGCAGATTGAAGAAAGGCTTGATGAGATTACTTGGGTCACTGTTCTTTTAAAGGTTCTAAAGCCTTCAGCAATTACTGGAAGTCCAACAGTCTCATGAAAGCAGCAGAGAACAGAAAAAGAGGATTTTCTTTTTCTGTTTGCTTCCAGTCACCTTCGGCCTTTTGCTGTTAGAATGCCCACAGTTGAGAGGCAGGAGAAGGCAGCCACTGGTAACCAGGATCCCTGTGGGATCAGAGCCATCCCATGGCTGCCAGGTCTCCACTGGTCGGTGGCTTATAAATAGAACATTTCCCCTTTTAAACCTGAGAAGGATGGATGGCATTAATGGGCATGGCGACTTGGCCTCCTGTGCACTGGCCCACGAGGCAGTCAGCTGAGTGCACCTTCCCCTCCAGCTTTCCATCCGCGCCTGCCAGGCCTGGGCTGATAGAAGACAGGCGCTGGCTCCCTCTCTCACCCGCATTCCCTCCCAGCAGCCCCCACTCCCTCCTTGGCCCTTTTTCTTTCTCCTTTCTCCTCCCTCCCATGCCATGGCAGGTTTCTGCAGCCATCACTTTCGTTGCCTGAGCCGTTGTCAGATGAGATGGCATCACACTAGCTCACCCAAGTGCTGACTTTCGGCACCTTGCTTTTCATTGTGACTTGTGGGCTGTGGCCCACATTGAGCTCAAATTATATGTAGATGAACACTAGTGCCCAGCTTGAGAATAGCCCTGACTGAGGGGCTGGGTCTAGTGAGAGAGGAAGGAAAAGGAACAAGTTGTTTTCTCATAGATTTTATTGTTGGGTTTCCCAGCCATCTTGTTTGATGAGATCCCAAGCCCCAGCCAGATGGTGGGCTGTGGCGCTCCTTGGACTCACCTGGGCGATCGGAAGCCTTTTTGCTTGTCCTGAATGACACCTAACAAATCCATCCTCTCTCTTGGCCAACTTCAGACCGGCAGATACAGCCAATGTGTGACTTTGCTGTGGCCTAATATTCCCCTTTTTCTTGGCAGTGTGGTCTTTGTCCTGACAGCAGGTTGTGGCCTGGCAGATGTGAGCCACTCCTTGGCCACCCCAGTTTGGGCTTCAGCCAAACAATAGTGAGTTGTAACTCCCTGGCTGCATCAGTAACTCCTAAAGCTCGGGACAAAGTTGTTGAGGCAACTACTGAAAGATTTCCCCCACTGCCACCAAATGCAGGCTCTCAATTAATGTTTATTGAGCATAGACTATATACTGGGCAATGTGCTCAGTGTTTGACACACATTACGTCATTTGATTCTTGTAAGAACCCTATGAAGTAGATAGTATTATTGGCCCATTTACAAACGAGGAAAATAAGGCTTCATTCTAAGTTCAAACTTGTGGTTACTTAGTGTCATTCCATCTTACCCTGATCAGCGTGTTGAGAGAATGCAACTCACATTCAGCATCCAAATTCAGCGGCAGCGATTGTATACTATTGCCCTCAGCAGGGATAGCGTTGAATAGTGGTTGGGAGCTTGGGCTCTGGAGTGTTATTACAGATAAGGGGTGGAATCCCAGGCTCACATTTTACTGAGTGTGTGACCTTTGGAAATAAAGTTCACCAGGCCTTAGTTTTAATCTGTGAAGCGAAAATAGCTGGTTTGTTGGGAGGATTAAATGGGATTAGGATGGAAATCATCCTCAGTTCAGTGGTGTCTGGTATTCTAGGCAATCATTAAATGTTGCCCTCTATTACTATTATTGTCAATAACTATTCAAAACCAGAGGCTACTTATATAAAATCATGACATGGGACAGTCTCTCTGGAGTTTCTCAGAGTTACCTTCACAGACATTGCCTTACTTGATTTTCTCAAGGCCTGATTCACAGATGAGGAGAAGGGGCAGAGAGGGGAAGCATGCCCATCTCACACCACGGCTTAATGGCGGCTCCAGGTGCGAATGTTAGGCCTCTGATTCTGAATGTTCTCTCTTTCCCTGCCCTTTGCTGCCTCAGAGTTTGTTATGACCAAAAAATCTAAACCAGTCCTAGGCCAGATCAAGGTGATAGGACAAGCAGGTAAAGACAAGAAACGGATCTATGGGCAGAGGCAATTAGTTCTGGGCTTGAGACTCTTCCATTTTCAGAAAACTGGAGATGTTCTCTTTTGGTTTAGAAATCAGTGCACAACCACCCAGGCCTCCAGGCAGAAAGGAATTGAGGCCACTGGACTGTAATTCATTCTTGGGATGACCAGATCCCAGTGTAGGAGACAAATGGCCCTGATTAAGCTTGTTGGCGTTAATGTGCTGTGCATTAAGCAGTACCCTTTCACAACTGTCCTGATTTGAAATTTCAAGGTGGACTGGGGGACTGCAGATGTAAAAACCCACAAGGACACTTCCCTAGAAGCTGATCTGCAGCCCTCAGCCTGTACTATGCAAGAGCCCAGACATTGCCACTCCGGCTGCCTGTTCTTGCCAAGAATCGGATCACTTTACAGCTGCCTTTAGAGCCTCCCTTGAGTCAGGCTGAGAGCTGGTAGGTTTATTCCAGGCTCAGCAGGGAGTTCATCTCTTCCTGAAACCTATTTTACTTTCTTTACTCTGTGTCCCTATTGGCTTTTTTTTGTTTCTTCTCTGTGTGTGTCCATGGAAAAAGAAGATAGGCACTTCTGTATGTAGTAGGCTAGCGAAGAAATTTCTGATTGATAATATTCATGCTTAGAGGTCCAGGAATGAATGAGCTCCCTGTCAGTTCTGTTTGTCTTGTGCTTCTCACCCCAGGGCCCCTGAACTCTAGAAGACACCACTGTGTTCAGCCAGCGGCCTACCATTCGAGGCTCCTGGAGTGTGGGGACTTCACCTGTTGGTTTCTTGTGTCTTAGCTAGTGAAAATGTAGATTGTGTTTGTTCTTTTATTCAGGAAATATTTATTGAAGCAACAGTAATGAACAAGGCAGATAGAGCCTCTGCTGTCATGGAGAGATACTATTGAGAAAAACTGACAACAAGCAGTAAACAGGTAACCAAAGGCTATACTTTCCAGTGGAGAGAAGTGCAATGAAGAATTAAGAGCAAAGGGATAGAGAGTGACAAGGAAGAGGTAGCTGGAGCAGAGAGGCCTTCTAAGAAGAGGTGACATTTGAGGAGAAACCTGAACAAAGGGAGATGGAGGTAGGCGTGTCAGGAGCTGGCAGATGAACATTGCTAGTAGAGGGACCAGCATGTACAAAGGCCCTGAGGTGGAGGGAATGAATTAGCTGTGTTCTAGAAATATCAGGGAAGACCATTGTGACTGGATTGGAGGAGGCCAGAGGGACAGTAGTCAGGTAGGCTGGGACTAGACCATGCGAGGTCACGGTCAAGAGGTGAGATTATGTTCTAAGTGTCATGAGAAGTCCTTAGAGTTGTGATCAGTCAAGTGGCATGAGCCATTGTATATTTTTAAAAAAATGAATCTGGCTGCTGGTAGAGAGTAAACTGTTGGGGGCAAAGTAGAGACAGTTGAGAGGCTATTGTAGCAGTCCAGAAAAAAAGGTGATGGTGGCTTGGATCAAGGTGTTAGCAGTGGAGATGGTGAGAAGCAGTTGGATTCTAGATGTGCTTTTAAGTTACTACTAATGCGTCTGGCTAGCGGATCGGATGTGGGGCATTGAGAAAGCAAGGAATCTAGGGTAACTGTATTGAAATATGACATCTGGCTGGCAGGGTACAGTGCCCTCCCGCCTTGTCTTTTAGCCAGGTTGAATGTAGTGCCTAATGTGGGACAAGTTAGGACAGGAGTTCCCAAATGGATGATTTGTATATCGTCTTTATGGTTTTTTAACATATACTACCTGTATTATGATTTATTTACTATTTTTCTTTATATCAACTTAAAACCCTTTTAATACTAAATTTATTTTAAAAAGAAATATGCTGTGTGTGATAAACCAGTATATTTCTAATATTCATTAAAGTTAGGTACAATTATAAATATTTATTTGTGAACTACTGGGAATCATTTGATAACACTAACAGTGGCACAAGCCAGCATTTCACAGTGAGATACATAGCAGCGGCAAATTGTTATTATCATGTGGGGAATGTGGTATAGACATTGGTGACAATTATCTTTGTCTGTCTTTAGTGATAATGGTTTTAATTGTTTTGTATATAGTACTCTGTTACCTGAAGTGTGATTCTCACACTGGAGCATAACATCTGGGAGGGCACCCAGAATATGCAGTGTAACAAGCGTGCCCCTTACTTCTCTGGTCCACTGGATTCAAGGACTGCTGCTGGAGTTGAAAGTGCAGAATCCAGAAAACGTATCCTCTGCCCCTTATCCCTTACTGACCAGTCCTGGGAACTTTGGCAGAAGAGTAGGGAGTAGAAGAGGATGAGCTAAGGAGTCAGCAGGAGTTAGAATTGTGGTTGCACCACTCACTAATGCCATCATCGTGCATAAGTTCCTTAACCTTGTCTGAGCCGAGGTTCCCTGCCTACAAAATAAAGTGGAGGAGGAGGAGGAAGAGGAGGAGGGAAAAGGATGCTTTTAAGTGCTTAGCCCAGAGCAATGCAGTCTGCTCAGTGAGTGTTAGCTCCGTTATCATCATTGTTGTTACCACTTAACATCATGGGCCTGGCTTTTCTCATTATCAAAACCTCACAGATATATTGGGAAAATCAAATAAGCTATAATTTATTCTATAAATTGTAATGTATTATCCTTCATTATACCCATTAATGTAGAAACACAGCAAGAAGTTAGTAGTAAGAATGATAACAATACTTACACCATGGGATTATTATAAGGACAACATGGACTTAAGTATGAAAAGTATTTCATCAACTGGAAAGTTCAATTCAATTATTAGGAAGTAGTAACATCCTGATATTGGTAGTACTGATAATGACCATTTATTCAATACTAAATAAGTCACAGTTGCTGTATATTTCATTTGATCCTTGCAACACCTAGATGGGTTATCCCCACTATACAGATGAGGAAGGAGAGTCTCAGAGAGGTGAAGCACCTTACCTAAGATCGCACCCAGCCAGCGAGTAGCAGAGACGCAGAGACAGGACTCTAATCCAAATTTATCTGGCTTTAAGCTTATTGTTCTCTTTCCAAGGCATGCCACTTCAGACTATGGGATTTCAGTTAATATTAAAGTTAGTACATATTCCCCGAATACACACTGGTCAGGGAGCAGAGTATAAGGCAGAGTAGGCGGTGAAGTTGGATGGAGCACAGAGTCTTGGGGAGTTGATCAGAAATTAAAATTGTCTGTGGATAATCCCCAAAGTAGAGAATTCACACCTGGACAATTAAGAACCAATTGGCCAGTGTTCCTGGGCCCTACTGGAAACTTTCAAGAGCTGAGTACAGTTACCTAGGGCCCATAGCCAGGGAGTCCAGGCAACTCTGGGGGTTCACAGAATAAGGACTGTGCCCTGCTGAGTGTGTGAGCCCATTGGCGATCTACTCTCCAGGTGGCTTTCATATTCACTTCAATGTGGGTGTATTTCTTCATGACTTTTAATGGTGCTGAAATTGATTAAGTTCAGAAGGAGCAGGCAGGCTGGGAAAGAGCAAATCAAGTTGGGAGTTTGAGCAAATTTCTGTGGTGAGAATAGAGCTGTCCATAAAATGATGACCTGCTCACAATAACTCTAGACAGTCCCTATAGCCATTCACATTAAAAATGAGGCAGCAACTTCCTTTGCCACTCTGTTCTCTCGTTTTTATGCAAACATGCAGTGCTTCCAGCAAATTCCATTTCTCCCATAAAACACTTGAAAGTTTTTTTTGTTTTTATGGGGGGCTTTTTTGGGGGGGGGCAAAGGAAAATTGAATAAGTTTTTTGGGGAAGAATTTCAGGCTAGGAAAATCCTGTTGAATACCGGCTTTAGGAGAGTGGTAATCCATTCCACTGTGTGTTGAGACTAATTCAGTACATCAGTACCTCTCCTTGGAAAGAGTTTGTCTCCTGAAGGTCTGTTAGAATTCCCAGGATGCCTGTAGCTTTGGGTGTGTCCCAGAGCATTGTTTTCACAGACCATGTGTCCATCAGCCAACCTATGGTATGGAAAGGTCCCTTCTGTTCGAAATTGGTGATTTGGTTACTTCTTGCCTCATTTCTTGGTTTTCTGACTACTCAGAATTGGGGTAGGTCAACAGCAGGTCAGTGATTTTCAGAAAAGGGGTTCCTGGACATGAAAGAGGGAGATCTCTTGGGCAGCACTAAGCTCCAGGGGAGAATGCCCTTGTTTTCCAGGGCCTTCCTCAACCTTCAGGCTCTTCTGACTGTTTAGATGGCTCAGTTTCTGGGATGGGGAGGAAGCTCCACCTCTCCCATACCCTCCCTCACCAGCCCATGGTTCTCACCACCACATACAGCTCGGTGATGATAATGCCTTGATAAACAAGCAGGATTTCTGAAAGTGTCCAGGAAAACCTAAACTTGGTTTAGTCTCCTCTGCTCCATGTCTTGGCTTGCACAGCTCTTGTTTTTCCTCTCTCTTGAACTCGTTCTTGGGGCTGTACTCCTCTGTACTCCTAGGTGGTAGGACCTCTTTGTGTTGATACAGGAAGGAAGGAAGTGGTTAGATCAGGCCATTTATTTCTTTATTTAACCATTGTTTCCTCACAAAACATGAAAAAGCTGAGAGTCAGAAGCTTAAATAACTCAGCTACTCTCATAGGGTTTATATCAGTTGGAATTTGAAAGGTCACTTTGACTATGTTACACTGCCCCTCAGCAGCTCTCCCCAGTATTCGGTCACCAGTTTGCCTATCTGTGCATCCAAAATGAAAAATTACACAAAATGAAAAATTTGATGCTTTTACTTCCTAACAATGTATAAACAATGAAAGACAGAGATATAGTACTGACAGTAAAGAGCCCTGGCCAGGTTTCTCAGTTGTTAGAGTGTCGTTCTGATACACCAAGGTTGTGGGTTCAGTCCCTGGTCAGGGCACATACAAGAGTCAGACAATGTATGCATAAATAAGTGGAACAGCAAATTGACGTCTGTCTGTCTCTCTGTTATCAAGAAATTAAAAAAATAAATTCTTTAAAATATTGTAAATAAGATGTACATGGACCATCACCTTCATGGATATGTGTCTAGTTTGGTAGACAGTCATTTTTTGCAGGACTATACAAATAAATGTAAGCTTGCAATTGTGTCGCATGCTTTCTTGGGTAGGTTGATGATGCTGTATCCTAGTGTACAGTGGGGGCATTAACCTAGATGGAGAGGCCAGAGAGATATTTTGAGGA
The DNA here is from genome assembly GCF_021234165.1 of Pteronotus mesoamericanus. Taxonomy (NCBI): domain Eukaryota; kingdom Metazoa; phylum Chordata; class Mammalia; order Chiroptera; family Mormoopidae; genus Pteronotus; species Pteronotus mesoamericanus. Next base: position 20,535,347 of record NW_026555084.1, on the reverse strand, counting down.
ATTGATTCTTAAAGAGACCTGAGGATTCAGAGCTACTTGGGCCACAGGGCTTCCGGGTGAAACCTGCAGCTTTGGCTGAGGAGAAAGCGGGTAGTTGGATGTTCTGAAAGAAAGTCCGTGTGGTTGGGAATCTGAGATCTAGGAGAGAGGCGTCAGATGAAGCTGAAGAGGCAGACCGGGGCCAGCCCAAGCAGGCTCTTATGGGTCATGTTAGGGATTTGGGTTGTCCTCCTGAGAGCAGTGGGGTGCCACTGCGAGATTTTAAACGGGAAGATGATATGGTCTGATTTTGTCAAGATCACAGGGACTGCAATGAGGAGGGCGGATTAGAGGGAGCCCGAGGAGCTGTAAGGAAACCACTGAGGAGATCACTGATGCAGCCCTGGTAACATGATAAGAGCCAGGACGAAGCTGGTGTGGTGAAGAAGGAAAGGACTGGACAAAATTGAGAGACATTCGGAGATAAAATTGAGGGACTTGGTGGTAGTTTGGATGTGAGGTAACATAGCTGAGGATTATGCTGTTAGTTTTATTGTAGTTCTCAAACTCTGCTACCACCTATACACCTAAATTTTTAAAGGTGTAAAGAGCCAGGGAAAGCATCTCAGGTGAGGTACCATGAGGTATGAGAAGCTGCAGAACATGGCAGGACCATTATGCTAAATGACATTCCTGCCGACTGGTGTGGCTCAGTTGGTTGGAGCATCATCCTGTAACCAAAAGACTGCCAGTTCAATTCTCAGTCAGGGCACATTCCTAGGTTGCCGGTTCATTCCCCATATGTGCCCGTGAAGGCAACCAATTGATGCTTCTTTCTCACATTGATATTTCTCTCTCTCTCTCCCTTCCCCTCTCTTTAAGAGCAATGAAAAAATCTCCTCAGGTGAGGATTTAAAAAAATCCATTTCTGTCTACCTGACCCACCAACCTCCTTCTTTTAGACAAGAAAATAATTTGATTGCATCTTGTAGTGTATTGTTCCTTAAACAACAAAACAGTCTGTTTCTGGACTTACCTGCCTCCCTGGTCTCAGAGTTCTTACCCCAGGCATGGAGCACAGTCGTGAGTGGGCTGCCAGGCGCCATCCTCCCTCTGCTGCCCTCAGACTCCCCAAGCTGACCGAGCGTCAGTCCCCCTCTCCACAGTTCTCATGTTCTCCATAGGACTTTGAAAAACAGGTTCGTGTGACCTGGGCCCTTTTTCTAAAAGGCGACAAAGACACAGAGCTTCCGAAGTTGAAATGAAAGTTAAGAGGATGACACATTTCTAACTTGGCGGGTCAACCTGGGTATTTGGTGCAGTCTCTGAGTATTCATTATTTGACAGCTGTTTGGGCTGCCCTGTGCGTAAATCTGGGCAGAGCTGAACCTGAGGCTGAGGAAGAAGATAAGCTTTAGCCACAAGACAGTGGATGCCAGGCATAGGAGTCACAGTTCCGGCAACAACTCATCGCAAGTCAAATTAAGGGAAAAATGCAAGCCTAGTAGATATTTAATGAGAGATTATTTCTAGAGATTATAAGGATACAGAAATTGCAAATAAATCCCTGACCTTTTCTGAGCCTTGGCTCAGTGAAAGAGCTGAATCACCTGCTTGAGGGGATTAAGGAGAGCCGTTTCCATCTGTCGGGTTGCTCAGACTTTTTCTGTCATTAGAGGACTGCTCGGTGGTGGTGGTGTTCTAAACCTTCTAGTGGGAACTCGATTTTCAGAGTAGGAGATCTCAATTAACTTAGAATAGGAATCTGCTAGGCATAGATTAGGACTAATGACTTGCTATGTATGCACGGTAGTCCCTATCATATTAGTGGTACTCAGTACATATTAAATAATAAAGCAGTTGTTAATCATTGTAACCTAATCATGACGTCACAGGAAATTCAGGTTGATGAGAGCAGAAGTCAGACCTGTGTGTGCGCGCGTGTGTAGCAGACACAGATGGAGAGACTGAGATGCAGGGAAGTGTGGGGCTGCAGGCAGTGATATAACTTACCAGTTCCAGTTTAGAGATTTAGAGCGGTGATACTTAAGTTGTACTTTGTGAGTTTCTTGTTGGGCACCGTGGTTTGACAGGAATTCCATTTCTTAACGCAATATTTGTGATAATTAGCATCACCATGCAACTTGGACACATTAAAGGCTAGCAGAGTTACCTTGAGCTTTTTTAATATTTGACTTTGCAATATGTCTTTACAAATGGGCTTTGCATTATATACATTTGAACTAATATATTCTAATAAATACTACATTACATGTGTAACATGTAAGGCTTTTATGTATAATATCTGTGTAAGATTGATTTAAAGAAAAGGGGTTTGCTGTTTTAGAACAAATTGGAGAACTTACAATGTTGGTAAAATCAAAGGAAACATTTACTCAGATTTTTTGGAGGGGTTTTGCTTTGCCATTTTTGAAAAGATGTAATTGTAGCTAATGTAGGTTAGTAGAAGTTAATTTTTTCTGGATGTACTTGGAAGGTGCTATTGTATTCTCTTCCATTACCTATTACTTACCTAGGAAAGGATCTGGCTTCCCACAGTTCCACATGGAAAGGTCCAAGGACTGATCTGCCTCTGTAAGGTTGGTCTAGCTCTGTCCAATATTTCTTCAGCTACTTGTGCTAATGGCTTTATGAGCATGTATCTTGTGACTGGGCTCATTGCTATCAGCTGCCAGGCTATTTCCAATTTTCCAAAACTTTAATCAGTGTTCACGGGGTAAGGAAGCAAAATAATTTTTGGTCTGGATAGAAAAGTTCATCAATTCTGTGTTTACAAACCTACTCTTAAAACATGTTGGAATCAGCCTCAGCAGCTCCCCAGAGTACTCTGCAGAATGGCAGTTCTTCCCAAGCTTCTTTGACTATCGCCCCTATGCAAGAACCTCTTAAGAACCTCTCTAAAGAAGAAGTAAAAGGCTTCAATTGACTGTTGAGTCAGTTATGAACATTTTGAAAATCTCCTTAAGTTTTAAAAGTAATTTCCCCTCTGACAAATACATTCTAGTAGGCTCTATTCTAACTACTGTATAAAGGAATGAAAACCCTCCGCTGCACACAAAAAGATGCCCAAGATACTTAGTCATCAGGGAAATGCAAATCAAAACCACAATGAGATACCACTTCACACCCACTAGGATGGCAATAATAAAAAATACAATAACAAATGTTGGCAAGGATGTGGAAAATTTGGAACTCTCATCCATTGTTGGTGGGAACATAAAATAGTGCAGCACTTTAGAAAGCAGTTTGGTGGTTTCTCAAAAAAAGTTAAGCATAGTGTTACCTCATAACCCAGCAATTTCACTCCTAGGCATATACTGAAGAGAAATGAAAGCATGTAGACAGATGTTCCTCACTGCATTTATTCATAACAGCCCAAAGCGGAAGCAACAACTGGTGAATGGATAAATGAAATGTGGTATATCCAGACAATAGAATATTATTTCATCATAAAAAGAATGAAGTATTGATGTCACATCAGAGATGAGTCTTGAAAACATGATGCTAAATGAAAGAAGGTAGATACAAAAGACCACATATAGTATGATTCCAGTTACATAAAATGATCAAAATAGACAAATCTGAGGTAGGAAGTAGATTAGTAGTTTCTGGGGTTTAGAGGTAAGGGGGGAAATAGGGAGTGACTACTTAGGTATATGAGGTTTTTGTGGGGGGTACTGAAAATGTTACAGAATTAGATAGTGATGATTCATTCTTAACTTTGTTACTATACTAGGAGTCAATGAATTGTAAGTGTTAAGTGGGTGAACTCTATGATATATGAATTATATCTCAATAAAGCTATTATTTGCAAAAACCTTCCCCTAGATTCTAATAGGTATTTGGCCTGTGTATTATAATTTGCTTTAAGTTTGGGAAATGTCTGTGGCATGAGTTAATTGAGTTTCATTTGGAAGAAGAATTTTGATCTGGCTTACCGCTTCCAGTCAGAAAACTTGCTGTTACACAATTTGCCAAGTAAATACCTGGTTCATACTAGAACAAGCAAGGGGTTGAGTTGGTAGGCTGTTTACAGCTTTAATGGAATAAGAGCAATAGTTTTGTATAGCACTTGGTCTCCAGGGAGAAAAACACTGTTTTCCTCCTTTCCTGGTACTTTACTTACCATCCTAGAGACCAAGTGTGTTTATAATAAGTACCACTAAGTGCTAAGTATGCATGTAAGAACAAGAGCTATTTCCCTTTGGGAAGAGAAGTTTTGGGAAATTAGCATTCCTTTCTAGTTTGATTTGGGGAATTCTCAGTGATATTTTTTAAAGGATTTTTATCTTCATTGGATCTACATTTACTCATAGACATTTGGAATTGGAGAAAGATTTCATTTGGATTAGATCCAAGGTGAGTTCAAGTTCTGCTCAGCTCTCTTATTATACACATTGCTTTCCTGCCCTGGGATGATGACAGATCATTTATAAATACTCACCTTCCTATTTTCTACCATTTCCTTCTCTACTCTGGACATTCGTTTGTAGAATGTTTGATCCTGATGTCCTAAGAGGTCAAAGACGAACCCATTCTTAAAGATTAGCACATACATCTTATCGCTGGGAAGCCAGAGTGTGGATATGAATTTTGGTGGGTTTCCAGCTTTGTTGCCAGGGTGGAAGTTGGTTCTGCACTGTGGAAAAAATTGTTGTTGTTGAGCATTTATTTTCTGAGTGACATTAATGGGTTTTGGAGCACGTAGAACACTGTCACCACCTGCTGATTTACCACACAGAGGATGACTCTACTTACTGCCTTAGTTCTTCTCCCTTGAGTAGCTTCTCTGTTCTTGACTGTTTTAATTTTCCTCTGGGTCTTTTTTTTCCTGGTAACATGAGCAGGATTTTGCTTCTCTCCTGCCTTGGCAGTTATAAAACAGCCTGCCAAGTAATTCAGGGTCACATTTAAGGCAGTTAGGTCACATGGGTTCTAGGGAGAGTCTCCTACATATTAGAGCTGCAGTTTCATCAAGATATCTAGCTTTGTCAAGTTTCAGCTTCTTCATCTGTAATATGGGGCTAATGATGATATCAGCCTAGAGGACTTTCTAGGGAAAAAAAGGAGATAATCTATGTCAAGCACTTGTCCAACATTTATTGAGCACTTAATTTATGCCTTTTAAAAATTAATTTTAGAGAGAAAGGGGAAAAGAGAGAGAGAGAGAGAGAAACACTGATTTGTCACTCCACTTCTTCATGCATCCTCTGGCTGAGTCTTGTATGTGCCATGACTGGGATCAACCCTGCAACCTTGGTGTATTAGGATGGTGCTTTAACTAACTGAGCTACCTGGCCAGGGCTAATTTATGCTTTTTGAAGGAGACCGTCAAGCAGCCCTCTAGTTCCTGACATTAACCAAACAATTTAAAGGATGCCTAGTTGTTCCTTTGGTAAGGCTAACACATTGCTTCATGCTGCAGTTTCTTCAGCTAGACATTTAGGGTAATCTTGCAGAATTACTATGAGAATTAAATAAGATAATATGCACAAAGCACTTAGAACTGTACCCACATGTGGTAAGCTTTCAGTGAATACCAGATATTTTTTAAAATCATTCCTGTACCTTTAGTGGGAAAAGTTAAAAGGATATATGGCCGTACCATGGGACTGAGTCATCTTGGATTGGTCATGTCTTGTCCCACGGTTGGTTTGTACCGCCAACAACTTGACTCTCTTCTCTTCCTCTTTTAGCTGCACAGTTGGACACCATTGGCTTCAGCATTATCAAGAAATGCATCCACGCTGTGGAGACCAGAGGTAAAGTATTTCAACAGATGACATTGTTCTCAGCGAAGGTCACATCTGGGGAGGCATCAGACATACTGCCTGTGTTTTCCGATTTTAAGTGACTCATTTAACTTCCCAAGTATCACTGCCAATGTGTTTTCATGGGCCGCGTTGCTCTGAAGCAGGGGCCGTCCACTGATTTGCTGTTATCCATCTCTTTGGCTGACCCAGAAAGCTTTAAATGCATACATGTCAAATATGTGGGATTAAAAGGAAACCAGTTAGTGAAGTTCAAGTATTAAAAATTAAGATATAATAATAATAGGCATTGTGATATATTTCTTTGTTAACACTGTAAGTAAGAAGTTACAGTGCTGGGTTGGTCACTGGTTTAATTTGGAAATAGTATATTTCAAGATGTCTGTAATAATTGTACTATATTATGAAAGTATCTGTGACTTCTGACTCAGTTGCAGGTGCTGTTAATCTACTGTGATTTGTTGCTTATATTATAATGGAAGGGAAATGCTTAATTTTTAGTTAGAAGTTAGTGAAAACAAAGATGTAAATGTGTTCCTAAGTTTATAAACACCCTGAATTCTCTAGTGGACTTCTTAGGGTCCATGGACCCCAGGTTAAGAACCTGCTCTGGGGAGCTTGTCGCAGGGGACCATCTGTTAGTAAGACGGGGTCAGGCCCCTAGTTTCCTGCAGTGACACTGTTGTTAGGCCTTGTCTATTACACTTTGACCTTTCCTGGGCCTGCAGGAACAGGGCAGTGAGATCAGGGGTGTTGTTCCATCCCAGTGGTCTCCCTCCCCTCATCTGAGGTTGGCGCAAAGGTGATTTCCTCATATCTGACAGTCTGGAGCTTTGAGTGCGCTGGTCTGTTGAACCTTTTAGAAAAGCTGATACCTATCTTTCTACTGGGTTTGTTTCGAACCATTTTCAAATATGTGAATCCTATTTATCCTATAGCCTCTTAGCCCATCAGCCCTTTTTATTTGTTTGGAAGAAGTTTTGTCTTTTAAAGCAGGATCCATAACTCTTATCAGTTGAGAAATATAAGAGTCTTTATAAAGGTTATGAAGCATTGAGAAGAGCGAGAGGGAAAAACTTAACTTTTTAAGTCTCTACTCTTATGTATCCAGTCAAAAAGTATTCTTTCCACTGTAGTTATTTTAATGTGAACTTACATTTTTAAACATTTGCTTATTTCTACTATATCTTCCTTCAGTAAAGAATTAGTGCAGTTTTCACAGATAGTGTAAAATATAACCAGAGAATATAAAGTAGAAGTAGGTGACATTTCTGGGGATGAGACTTGAGGAAATAAGGACATGGGCCAGGATGAGTTATAAGGCTGTTTACAGAAAAGTATTGTTAAGCTGAAAAATCAGAAACTGACCACGTCTCAAAAATTGGTTAAATCAACAGTGGTACATTCATGCAATAAAAAACTCTGACTCACTAAAAATGCAGTTTAAATAGATTTATTGACACCCAAGGTTTTCATTATATATAGTAAGTGAAAAGTGCAAGTTATAAAATATCCTGCCAAGTACGAACCAACCCATTCTGGGGGTGTCGGGAGAGTGGGGGCGTTCGTACCTGCACATGTATCATGGTGTTATCTATTTTCCATAACTATAGTTTCTAAATTTCTTTAAGTAGGTATAACTAAGGTAATTTTTCAACAGGCATTTTGAAATGTTTTTCATTTTAAAATAAAAGAATGAGATGTAAGAGATACAGGGTTAACAAAAGTAGAGGCATAAAAGTGGAGCCAAAAGTGAGTTCAAAACAAAACTGCCCTCCTCTTGACTCCCCAAGCAACCTCATATACTTGCCTGAGGTGGGCCACCTGTCTGTCACTCAGTTTTCAGCAGCCAAAACAGAGAGAGAAAAACTAATCATTTAAAACCCTTCACAGAGTCTGTGTGATAAATGCAAACCCATACCTCAGGAGGGTGACTTTTTCTGATGTCAAGCCAGGAAATATAAATGGTAATGAGTGAGGAAGAAGAAGGTCACTAGTTGGTTTGGCCCCTTAGCTTCTGCCTCTGAAAATGATGTTTTAACTTCTAAGAAAGTTCATTCAGTACAAAGAGGACAAAAGGACAGTGTGAGTCATGTATTTATGTAAATACTTGAAGGAAGTGGCCATTTCCCTACTGCAGTGCATATATGTACACATATAACTGTAGTGGCCATAGGTGACCAGAACCCCCATGTTCTCTGGGGCTCATTAATCATTGTCCGATGGAAGCTGGGATTGTGCCAATTTCCAGGAAAGCACAAGGACAAAGGAAAGAGCTGACACTTCAGAAAGGACAAGCCTTTCAAGCCACCACGTTACTGAAGAATGGTTCTGCTACCGAGTAACTTGCGTCCCATCCCTTAGTTGTTGACCAGGGTCTCCTAGCCCATGAACCATGCAGGATGATGATGTGCTTTCATAGGTCTGTTTTAGCTGTAGAGCCCCCTCATTCCAGACCACTTGATTTTATTCATGAGTTCCATTTCTATATATGTCTTGTAGCAGACACTGCAGAATCAGCCTTCTCCCAAACTTCTTCCAGGAAATTTTGTTTTGGCTCCAAAGTAGTGGCTCTGATGGAGTGTAACTCACTGTTTTATTCATTCTGTCCTGTGTCGTAATACTGATGTGGGTGCTGGGGGTGTAATGGTGAGGAAGACAGTCATTGGACCATGAGTTTACGTTGTAGTTGTAGGGAGAAAGACAAGAAACCAAAGAAGAAAGATGATTTTAGATATTATTAACTGTTATTAAAAAAAAAAAAAAAGGAGGGCCAGATACTGGCCAGCAGTGTTGGTCATGGGATGCATTAGATTGAAGAGGTTGCATTTAAGCTGAGACCTGGGAAATGAGGGCTCCGGGTGGAGGAAATCCTGTGCAAAGGCTGTGACTGGAGGCCTGAGCTTGATACGTCAGAGTAACAGGAAGGCCAGTGTAGCTGGAGCAGAGTAGAGTAGTTGATGATATGGTCAGAGGGAGGCCTGTGCTCCATCGTGTAGAGCCGGATAGGCACAGTAGGGCTTGATTGTGATCTAAATGCAATGGGAAGCCATGGGAAGGTTTAGAAAAGAGATGGTTTGAACTGATTTATACTTTTGAGAAGTTCTTTTTGGCTAGTGGTTGAAAATGGACATCAAGGAAATAAGATAGGAAGCAGGAGACCAGTTAGTTGAGAGGTATCAGGTATGATGGACCTAGGACTAACAGGAGGAAAGTCATTTTATATCACTTGGTCTGAATTATCCTCTTTTGTAAAGGATACAGGGGTGATCTCATCCTTGTACTTAAACGAAGAAAGTACTGAGGTGGGTTAGTTTTTCGTTCTTTGTTTAGACGTTTGAAGGTAGCCCCCTTCCGGTCTAGTTGTACATTTACTTGGGTTGAAAGAAGATGGTCCTTCTTTTTCTTTAAAATGAATATTTTCATTACAAATGAATGGATTTTCTAATTTCTCAGTCTTGGCTAACATTCTTCAAAATTTAAAATGTCCTTAAATCTCAATATTTTCATTTTGTATGTGAAAATAAGTTTTGAAGTGTTTATCCTTTTCTGAAGTATGAATTTTTATCATGTCATTTTTGGCTTTTTAAATTAAAAAACCCGTTAACTGCGATCTATTTAAAGTATATATTTTGCATCTTTCAAAACTCTTCAGATGCTGCCTTTGGCAAGGGAAGAGGAAGGTTTCTTTCCCTTCTGATGACTGAGCTAACATGAGGGCTGAAGTGTGCAGCACATCCGTGAAATCCTAGACAGCTGTACCAATCACACTCCTTTGCTAAGAGCAGAGCTGAGTGACAAGGGACTTTAATTAAAGCGGCTTTTAGAAGGACTGAGAAAATAAGAACAGTGCCTTTGGCTGGGTTGACTTGACTCGTGTTTTCATGTACCTCTAATTAAATCATCTGTTTCTCTTCTCAGGGATCAATGAGCAAGGGCTCTACCGAATCGTGGGGGTCAATTCCAGAGTGCAGAAGCTGCTGAGTATCCTGATGGGTGAGTGCAGCCCCGGCTCTGCCAGACAGGCCCCAGGGGGCATGGAGAGGGCACCTCTGAAGAGTCACCAGGTCTGTATGTGTGGACATCCCCTAGAGAAGGAATCAGAGTGTTCCAAGAGGTAACTCTCAGAAATAAGCTGCCTCACTTGCCCACTTTCATGGCTGTGGAATTGCTGGAAGAGGTGTTGAATGGAACTGGATGAAACCAAAAGTGGCAGGTCCAAGGCACCACACCCTTTCTGTTTGTAGCCACTGACAGTCTCAGTGGCGCTAGGTCACTCATGTGACCACCGCACCCTACTCTGTCTTTCATACCTCATGAGTCCCTCCGTCCTTTCCGGAGACAGGCATTTAGTGCGGCACACCTAACACCTGAGGAAGGGCATCCTTCTAGCCTACAGAGGACCTCAGGTCTCATGTTCCCTGTTAAAGAGAAGGCATCATGTGACTCCCAGATGAAATATATATAAGCAGATAATTCTTCTGATTCTCTTTGCTTCTAGATTTCAGCCTAGTCTCTCATTTGAGCAGCAGAACCTCCTTTGCAGCTGGCTGATATAAATATGAAGCTACTATCTGTGAAAGTGCCATGTTCGAATCAAAAACCCATGAGCCAGTGAGCCAAGTTTGCGTAGGCTGCAGATTTCCTGTATTTTTAGATATGAATGCAGCCAGCCTCAGTGAGTCACATGGATCTAAATGGCAAACAGATCAGATTTCACAGATCAGTGGCTGTTATTTATCCCCATGGAAGCCCAGCCCTATAGTTGTAGAGACGGACTATGGTTCAGGGTTCCCCCACTCAGTGTTCTGGGCAGGGGCACTTCTCTTGTTAGTATTTGTCATTTCTTTTGCTATTCCAGTTCCTAAAAATAGTTTTCATATGTAAAGAATTTCTCTTCTCTTGTGTTGATGAGAACAGCTCTGCCTCTTTTTGAGGGAGCTCCTTGCTTCTTGTAGGCAAACTTGCTGTATTGTCTAGTCACACTGAGATCTTTAGTTTGAAACTAAGATTATTTTTAAAGTACTCCTTGAGAATCTGTTTTCGGTTCAGATTTGGAATATGGTTAGTTTTTTTTTTTTCATTAACTTTTTAAGATAATTATAAATTCACATGCAGTTGTAAGAAATAATATAGAGAAATTCTGTGGTCCTTTACCCACTTTCCTCCAATAGTAACATCTTGCTAGGCTGTAGTGCAATATCATAACCAGTGTATTGATACAGTTGAGATGCAGAACAGTTCGATCACCACAAGGATTTGTTGTGGTGGCCTTTTATGACTCTACTCGTCTGCCTGACCCTCATTCGTGATGCCTGGCAACCACTGATCTGCTCTCCACTTTTGTAATTTTGTCATTTCAAGATTATTAGATAAATGGAATCATACTATGTAATCTTTTCAGATTGGCTTTTTTTCAATCAGCATAATTCCCTTCCTATTTATATCAATAGTTATTTTTTTAATTGATGACATTTATGTACAGGTTTTTTATAGGAACGTTAATTTGTTTCAGTAGGATAAATACCCAAGAATAGAGTTCCTGGGTTGTATGGTGATATGGTTAATTTTTGAAAAATTCTAATGTAAGGAAGAATTAAGAATTTAACATGTATCAATCCTCATTCTTTCCATTTCTGATCAGAGCTGCAAACATGTATGAGGTGTCTGCTCTCTGCTATAAAAATATTATCAGCAGACTGTCAAGTGCTAGAGATGAAACTTTAGAAAGATTCATTCCTTGTCTGCAGAGTGTCCAGTAGGAGGGAGATATGCACACATATGAAAGCTGTAATGTAAAATATGATCCTGGTGCCGAATATGAGCTGGGTTTGGAAGACTGAGTGTGAAGGAGAGAACAGAAGAATGATTCAGATTCAGCAAGTATGAACAATGGCATGGGAGCAGAAATCAGGGCCTGTGGTCGCTATAGCAGAGAGTACGGATTTTATTTTTATTTTAATATTTGCAAGTTCTCAAGGCTGGGACAGGACAGTTAAAGCTGAAAAGCTGAGATGGGCCTTTTTGCTGAAGAACTTGAATATTGTGCTAAGGAGTTTGGTTTTTTCCCTCTGTAGGAAGGAAGATGCTATTAAAAGTTTCTAAATAGTGGAGATGTGTGTGTTAAGACTATTACACACAAAAGTGTCAAGTGGGCAATTCACAATAGTTTAAAGGAAAAATAAAAGGCCTTTATTTGCTCACACACCTGGTAAGTCCAAGATGGCAGAGGGTCTAGTGGCTCCAGGGACATGTTTACATTTGTGAGAGCCTTCCGCATTCACTTCTCTGGCTTTTCATTATCCATGACCTTTGCTTGTCTAGGTATTGGCTGTATTCTTCATTGGAATGTCCCAGATAGTCCAGTCTCAGTTGTCCTTGGAGCTTGCATCACTGAGAGGAGAGTCTTTCTTGCCAGCTTTGGCAGAAGGTCCCAGGGTGGACTTTGATTAATCAGTATAGGGCCAGTCACGTGAGTCATTTCATAATCTCAGGCCAATCACATGACCTACAGCAGATGGATCCAGATGGCCTTGATCCTGTGCCTCTCTCTGGTAATCCTGAGCTATCTCTGTGAGGGTGACAGGGGGTAGGGTGGGGAGGGGGTTAGGCTACAGGACCTAGTGGACTGAGCAGGATTATTAACGGAATGATGGAGGAGTGCTTTCATGGAAAGGCTGCTGGGTGATAGCAGTTGTTAACTAGATCAGATGCGAGTCTGAGGAGGATAACACTGGCAGCAATATGGAGCATGTATTTGATCATGCAAAGATATGGAGGAAGAAGACAGTTGCAGCAGATTAGAGCATGCCCTATCGAGGGCTGAACCAAAAAGCTGCTCTGAGGTCAGGAAAAAAAAGATGGGCTCAAAATGGAGAGAGAGGAGCAACAGGATTTTGCGGCCAACTGGATACGGACAGGGGAGCAGAACGGGCTGAAAGGTTTCAAAGACGACAGATTTTTCTGTAAGGCGACACTAATGAAAAGAAATGTGACATTTTAGATGGGTTTGCTAATCTAAAAGAAAAAGCACCTTAGCTCAATTGTGCTAAGCAAAGAGTGGTATGGAAAGATCTTGTTTTTATCACTTTTCTTTGTGGTCCTCGAACAAGATATTTGTCTTGTTTTCTTTCTTCCTTTTCCTAGGGACAGACAAAATAATCATGAACATCTGAGAAATGTCCTGAAAAACTAATAACTAGCAGCTGAAAATCACAAGGCCAGCTGTCTCTGCCAGGAGGACATTGCAGATAGAGTAGAATCCAAACTGAGGTTCAACCAGAGCTGAGAAATGAACACAGTGCAAGATCAAATCAAAAGCGGAATATAAAAATACTAATTAATGTAAACTGTAATTGAAAAATAAAATTTAAAAAAAAAGTGGAGAACAGTATCTGTGATTCTCACTACTAGTTAGATTAAACAGTGTGGATCTTGGAATTGAGGAATCACCCATTAGGCCAGGAACACTCCAGACGTGAAGGCCAAGCCCCATCTCCCTTCCCTTTTGTGAACATGCTCTCGTCTTCATACATTCTTGGCACTGGTACTAGAGTGGGTTATCCAAGAGTATAAAATAAATATGGCTCCTATACCCCCAAACTTCTCCCTTACTGGCTGGGCCAAGAGTGAACCGTTCACTCACTATTCCTTCATTCTATATTCATTGGATGCCCTGTTAATTGCCAGGCACTGTGCAAGATTTGGATTATTTGTCAGAGTCTCTCAAAAGTGTAATAGTGTGTTTTTGTTATTTAAAGTATGGGTTAAAATTAAGAAAAACCGAAGACTTCCTTTGATCACTTTGAGTTTACTGTGTGTACTTCTAATACATTGGGACTTCAGGGGGGAAGAGGAAGATAGCAGCCATTGCTTTGAGAACATCTTTTTACTGATCAGAGTTCCTTAAGAAAGCTTGCTAGAATTTCTCATAGCAAATGTGGTGGAGCCTCATGCTACTGTCACACCAAGAGCTCTCCTTGACCCCTGTCCCCTAGCAAGGGCTCATTAGTCTTTGAAGGGCGAAAAGGACTTAGGAAGACTTGCAGATTCCTAGAAACAGAGTGACTTCCATGTATGTACTGTTCTGCACTTTTCTCCTCCTGATTGTTAATCAGAGATAAATCTTCTCAAATTTTAGATTAACATTTTAAAAATATTAATCAGCTACATGCTTGTTCAGTGTATGCATGTCTCTCTTCCTATATATGTTCTAAATAGCTTTTTTTTGGATTAAAAGTTATAAGTTGTCATAGTAGGAAATTTGGAGACATACAAAAAGTAGAAGGAAGAAAATAACAGTCTTGCAGACCAGAGATAAACACTACTTACCATTTTATCATACCACTATCATCTTTTAAATATACCACCCTATAACGTAACATAAAAATGTTTTCAAAATTGGAATGATACTACATATTCACTGCCTTTTAACAGGCTTTTTTCATGTAATGGTATAGAGTGTCTTTTCTGATGTTATTCAAGTTCTGCTGGAGTATGACATTTTTTGGCCATGTATTAGGTAGATGTACTATAACTTTTTAATCAGCCCCTTATTCTCAAATATATAGACTGGTTGCAATTCTTTTTCATTCTAGAAAGTACTCAGGTGCACATCTCCACAGGATACAAGATAGCAGAGGTTAAGAGCATGCATTCTGGAGTTAGACAAGTTGCGTTTCTACTCTCTGTTTAACTTTGCACAAGTTATTTAAACCTGCCTGGTTTATTTTGTCATCTGTAATAGCAGCTGCTGCCTCTATACCAATGTGAGGATTAAATGAAGAGATGGATGTGGGTTGCTGTGAGTCCAGAGACTCCACATGTTAGTCAACAACTGTTAGCTGTTACTATTATATATTTTTATATACATATTTAATTATTTCCTTCAGGTTTATTTTATAATGTTGACTTGCTGGGTCAAGATTTGCACATGTTTGCAAGGCCCTTCACTGATATTCCCAAATCTGCTGTCAGCAAAGTCTGAGGAGATCATCCTGTACCTTACATCCTTGCCATCTTTATTCTTTTTTACATATAAGTTATACATATAGTTTTAAACAAATCTCATTTTTATTTAACTTTGCATTTCTGTAAATCTAGGTGAGTTTGGACATATTTCTTATGTTTCTTGCTAAGTGATATTCCCCCTTTCATGAGTTGCCTGTTTGTGTTCTTAGCCTATTTTTCCATTGGCATAGTCCTCTTTGGACTGTAGGACCTGTTTAGATATGGAGGTTATGTTACATATATATATCTATATATAGATATATAGATATAGTTTTCAGATTATCATTTATCTCGAACTTTATTGATGGTACTTTTTGTTTTGTTTTATGAATATTTTATATTCTTATGAAATCCAGTCTTTTACAAAGTAAATCTTTTTCCTAGATGGATTATATGTTAAGAGACCTTTCTGTTCCAGGATTGCAAAAGTTTTTTGTTTCCTTTAAAATCCATCTGGAATTTATTCATTCAAAATGGGAACTAAATCTCCTTTTCCTCAAATACTTGTTCATTTGACCATTAAATGTATAGTGAGAAAATTTCCCCTTTTTCACACTTTTCTTTTTATTTTTAAAAGATTTTATTTAGTTAGTTTTGGACACAGGGAAAGGGAGGGAGAAAGAGAAGGAAAGAACATTGACGTGAGAGAGAAACATGGATCGGTTGCCCCTTGCACATGCCCCAACTGGGGACAAACCCACAACCTGGGCATGTGCCCAGACCAGGGATCGAACCAGCAAACTTTCACTTCGGTGACCTTTCACTTTGAGGGAGGATGCCCAACCAACTGAGCCACACAGATCAGGGTGCTTTTCATTACTTTTAAATATCACCATATAGGCATCCTTTTGCATATATTGGGGCCTGATGAAGGAGTTTTTACATATAAGTTTGTAGAGAAAAACGAACTCTTTTTTTTTGTTTGTTGTTACACAGATCTCAATTTTTAAAAAATACATTATTATCGCTTTTCACATTTTAAATGTTTGTTTTTCTCCTGATTCTTTGCATTTTAGCAAAAATTATGAAACTTGTGCCCCATGTCTATGTCATTCATTTAAATTTCTCTTGGGTTGATTTTTTATTTGCTGTTTATAATGCAAGTGTTAATTTGCAGTTTATAATGCAAGTGCATTTTTGGTGTGCTTACTAATTCTACTTATTTAGCTGTTTTTATTTCTCTTTCAGCTGTCGCCTTTATTTCAGTCTTTTTTTTTAAATTTGATGTCTTATTTCAAACCATCCATATTTTTCTGAATTGTATTTAGAGTACAGAACAGGTGCTTTCTGAAAATTTTTTTAGAGTGTTTTTATCTTGTATTTTATGCGAACAAGTGTTTTGTCAGCTTTTTAAAATGTTTAGTCAAACCTAAACACAGAGAAATTTATAAAATTTTGTGGTTAAATTCACTGTGGATTGATTGTCCTTGTTCTTTTGCTGTTTTCCTGAATGCTGTTAGAATCATCTTCTTATGAAATTGGATGGCTGTTGTACATGATTCCATCCAACTTTCTGGCATTCTTAAATCTTTCATTAAGTATGGGCCTATATACCTGAATAGATTGCTCCGCGTTCCGTTATTTGGTCATGGCTCTGGGAGAAGCAGAGTTACTCCTGGTTAACCAGAAGTTTGCTGAGGTTCTTGCCTTGTCACTCTCATGTTTCTTTTAGGACATTCCCCCTTCTGAATTCATTTACCTTGATATAAAGGAACATCCTCCACTTCTGTCCCCAGTCTCATTTCACTACCTAGATTGTAATCTCAAGGTGATTCTGGCCACTCCAGGAAGCAGCTGGGGTGCTGGGGCAGGGGGAGGGGGTCATGCAGCCTGGCATGTCTCTCCAGAGTGGCTTGGACTATGCCTTCAGGTGGGCAGAGGACCCTGGCCTATCTCATTGTTCCCCCAAATGGGGTCATTCTCATACTTAAATATCATGATACAACCTCTGAGGGGCAGGTGAGCAATATATTTTAAAATTTAAAGTTCACATACTTTTTGACCCAGAAATTCTACTTTGGGGATTTTTTTCTACAGGTAAGACATGTAAAATTATCACTATTTATCATAGCCAAACCAGAGATCAACTTTAATTTCCGTGAATGGGATGTTTAACTAGGGTGCAGTGAAGTACTGTGAGGTAGATATGTTTTTGTGCTGATATGGAACAGTTTCTTAAGATATTGCTCAATGAAAATTGCAGTGCACAAAATGACATGTCTAGTGTTCTTCTGTTTGTGTTTTTAAAAGGCTTTATTCATATTTTGCAGGTTTATGCATACTCTGTTAGAGATAGCGCACGCACACAAAGCGGATGATAAGCGGTTGCCTCCAGCATAGGAAAGACTTACCTTTTCATGTAGATCTATTTGTTTTGCTTCGATACATTTTTTTTACCACTTGCATATATTACCATCTCCACTGAAGAAAATACAGTTTTAATTTGCCTACATTAAAATGTGTTATTAGGAAATGTAGGAGTTACATCGGTAGCTTCCCTGATCGTTTCCTCCAGAAGGTCCCTAGTGGATTTGTCAACAGCTTAACAGTGGACTAGACGGGATCTTGAGACTGATCCAGTGTGACAGTTCTAAGACCACTTCCCCTTGTAAACACTGCTTCCAGTCTATGCCTTCTATTTTTCCAAATTCATGTGGGAGTAGGTTAAGGAGGAATACACTTATTTTTCTTCACCCACACAATGCCTTTTTGTTTATTGGGCTGCCTCTCTAGCTTGGGTCAGTTTCACTAGGGACTGCAATGGTCGAGTGACATGGCGGGGAGAAAAGTACTGAGTTCTGAAGAAAATGTTATGTTACGTCTCTGCATCTTGTTCAGATGCTACTGGGAAGTTTCTTTCTGTAGGTGAGCGGAGCATTGATAGGCAGGTATGGAAATCAGTAGCACTTTCTGAAAATGAGGAAGCTTGGGAGGCTGTCTTCAATTTAGTTTGAATATAAAATAAATTAAAATGGACATGCTCAAGTTATGAGCTTTGCCTCATCAGTGCTATAAAAAGCGCTTTATCCGGGCTGTAATTTGACTCTCCTGTCTGTAATGTTACACAATATTCCTATGGTTACAAAGCCCTAATAAGTGGAAGCTAATCATTAGTTTGCTAAATGTGGTTCATGGAACAGTTCTCAACTCCCAGACCTGCCAACTGGTGCTTGTTTAGTGTCATGTTCGCTCTTCTTGGGTAGAAGTTGGTTTGTTCATTAGAAAAATGTACAGTAACATTTGTCTCACATCCAAGAACCATGCAGTATGGCAGCTTTCCATGTGTCTTGGTCATGGGGACGGGATAAGGTCACATTAAGCAAAGTGTTTTTGGTACATACACTTACGTGGAAGAAGCCATTAAGGGAATGTGAGATGACAAAGCAAGAAAAGAATAAAAGCTGCAGAGATTTTGGATACTTGGAAAAATCACACTTTGTTTCATTTTCAGAAATTTGCTGTGATAGAACTCCATGGAGTTTACTGTTGTGTGGGGCCCAGAAATAAAGTCATGCTCTCTCGTTTCTTGTTTGTTTCATGTGACATGACAGACTTCATTATTGCCCAGAGTCACCTGCAAACACATAAATGTGCTGCCTTTAGGAGCCAAACATTTTATGAGCGGGGCCCTTTCTTCTCTCTTGTCCCAATATGTGTCAGGGGAACGTACTAAGAGCAGGAGGTGCCAGCTGGATTTGTGCCTTCACCTGGGGATTAGAGCCTAAATCCTTAAGCTGTTCACGACTGTTTGGCCACCTCCTACTAGGAAGCAAGTGAGTTCTTTCCCAATGCCCACTTGTGACTCACTCCCCTTTCCAGCTGGAAGGCTGTTGGTCTTTTCTTCTTAGAGACTGGCCAGAAAGAGGCAGACAGTCCAGTGCCTGTCTCTACTTGCCTACTTATCATTTAGATCTCTTTGGCTTATAAAAAACAAACAAAAACAGAAAACCTGATTTCAACTGACTTAAGGAAGAAGGGCATTTATTGGCTCACAGGATTAAAAAGGCATGGTAAGATACACGGGCTCAAATCATGTTGCCAAGACCCACTTTTTGTGCTTCTCTCATCTCTGGCTTTGTCAGTCACACTCCCTCTCAGGCTCTGTGTTGGCACTTGGAGCAGTTGCCAGTCCTTCCAGGTGCAAGCCCAGCAGGAAAAGGCAGGTATCCATTCCTCTGTCTCCTAGAAAAGCTGTGAAGTTCACTCTGATTCAACTGACTTAGGTCTTGGACCATCCGTGAAGCAGGGCAGGGGTCCAGAGAGAAGCTGTGCTTTGAGCGGCCTGTCCTGAGTCTCACTCCCCACCCCTGAGAGGGCGGAGCCTCACCCGAGTAGATGTGAGGAAAGGGTAGCAGCAGCCCAACTGAAAATGAGGTGCTGTGCAGAAAGGAAAGGGAATGGGAGATGGGAGGCAAATCGCGAGTTTCATACGAGGAAGCTGGGTTTTCCCTCCAGCGCACTGAAAGTCTCCATGTCTTACCGCCTTGCCGGCAGTAAGATGGGGTTCTCCTGGGGTGTGAGGCAGGCCGTATTCCCCAACCTCTACTTCTTTTTCTTAGCTGTCTGTATGCAGCTCAGGAAGACTACAAGAACTTGTAGTCTTTTTAAAAATACTACTCACTTATTTTAAAATACACTTACTTGTTTAAAAGTCCACAGAAGAGACAAAAGACATAATCAGATTCGATTTAATTATGGTGGCTCTCATTGCATTTCTTGGCTTAAAGCAACTTTTAAAAGTACATAAAAGTAATGGAATCAGGTCATAGTTTAGAAAATATAACAACCATAATTCTACCAATACTAGGTAGGAATTTCGAGTTTGAAAGTAGCTTAAATCAAAAAGGAGTGGTGGGATTTACAGGAAGTTAAAGGTTACATCCACAGTTAAAGGCACACAAATCTAATGAAAACCAAAACAAAACAGAGGCACATTTGTTTCATATTCAGCCTGTGGATTACTACAGTTCTACCCTTGGGTTAAAGATCAAAAAGCGTGAGCCCACAGTCAAAACCCCGTCCACCACGCAGAGCTTCAATTCTGCTTTTTTATTGCCTTTTCCTTAAAAGATGAGCAGATAGTCAGATACCTGAGGTACCTTGACATAAAAGACAAAAATGAAAAAACAAAAATGGACAACCTGAAAAAAACATAAAACATCGAAAAGAAAACTACCATTAATATCCTTAGAGAGATAAGACAAGATTTTGCATCCTTGAAGCATGAGCAAGATGCTATTATAAATGGACTTTAAAAAACAAAACAGCTATTAGGGAAAAAATGTATAGCAGATAATAAGATAATAAGTTTAATGCTGCAAAGGTGAGAAAAGTTCCTGTAAAGCTCATGTGAATGCCCTTCCTCTGACTTGCCCACTGTGAACACTCTCTCCAAGTCTACATGTTGGGGTGTTCAATAAGGGAAAAGTTAAGAGATGCAGCAGAAAATAAATTATTGAAATTCAGAACTTCTCAGCAGTTTCTGGCTATAAAAAATTAAAAAGTAATGGAGTCAAGTCATAGTTGAGAAAACATAAAAACCATAATTCTATGACTCTGACCCAACGACTATTTTAATTTTAGAGTATTTCCTTTCAGCTTTTGTTCATGTGAATTTCTCATACACTTTTAAATCGTGATTTTTCTTTTTTTGCATATGACTTTAAAATGACCTGATAAATCCATATTGTTTGATAATCATCATTATCCTGTAAAGACAACATTATGTTTCATTAAGTAGATCTACTATAATTAACTTAATCATTTTGTATTATTGGACATTTAGGTTGTCTCTTTCTGAATGTTTTTCTACTAGTGTGTGTTAAACATATGGGTGATATGTAACTTTTCTCATGTCTCGCCTTATTTCCTAAGGATAGATTGTGTATGGTGAGATTACTAGTTTGAAGGTTGTACATAAACATTTTCATGACTTTTGATACCTATTGCCAAACTCCTTTTCAAAACTGCTGCATTTATTTCTACTACCTCCAGCAGGTTATGAGAAGATCCATTTCACTGCATTCTTGTAGCAATAGACATTTGGATTTTTTTAAACATTTTCCTAACTTAAGAGGTAAAAATTAGGTGTCATTTTGTTTTAATTTGGATTTCTTTGGTTAGTAGTGAGGCTGAATGCTTTTATGTGTGCTTGACTTTTTACCTGTGTTTTCTGCTCTGCTCCATACATTGTCTTTTCTTCATTTTAGACCCCAAAACAGCTTCTGAAACAGAAACGGATATCTGTGCGGAATGGGAGATCAAGACCATCACCAGTGCTTTGAAGACCTACCTAAGGTAGGGACTTTCCATTAGCAGGGCAGAGTGCCAGCTTGCTATCAGGCAATCAGGAAGAAAGCAGTTTTATTTTCAGCCTCCAAAGAGCGGTTGGGTAGGTGTTTGAGATGTGGAAACAGCTTATGTGTGGGTACAGTTAGCTCAGCTGGTCAGTCCGATTGTAAATCATCCATAGTTGATGGGTTGCCATTGTGCAGTGGTGCCGTGAGTGATTTAGGAAGCTTGTTCTTTATGAGAAGGTACTATGACAATTAACCTTTAACAGAACCTAAAATATGGTGTTTCCTCAAATCCCTGAATATTCTATTAAGAAAACAAGGAATCATCCCATTCTGCTGCGAATGTATTATTATGTACCTTATATATTTTGTTAGATTTGTTCATTGCAGACTGAATATATTGCTGACATTGATCCTTAAAAATGAGAATCTAATGGAACTCCTTCTAGACCCCTTCAGCTTAGATTGGAAAATATGACCTTATTCGGGAGGAGACTATTTTCCTGTAATAATATATGTGATATTCTTGCTACCTTCCTACATCTCCCTCAGTTATTAAGAATGTGGGTAGTTGTCTAGCTGCCTACATCTCAGTTTCAGGAATAGATTGAAATTTATGCTGGACTTGAAGAGTAGGCACATTATAGTTCTTTACTGTAGTTCTTATGCAGGAAGGTAGGGGTCTAGTCTTAAACAAAGAGAACTATCGTCATAGATTGCGTAAACATTTGTATAGGTTTTTTTGTGACAATTCCCTTGGCTCAAATGCAAAGTAGGAGAGCCACAAAAAGGGAATTGGTGGTGCAAGTTTTATTGGCTGTTGGGGAATTGATGGAAGGATCTTGAAGTCAAGAAGAAGATGTAATGCAAGTGATGAGTAAGAGTTCATTAGGGGATCCGATGAGAATGAAATAAAATCTGAGGAAGAATAATGTATAGTCTGTTGAGAAGCTTATTATTTGGGATATCAGAAAAACCTCAGGTTTATAGTTTAACATATTCGTTAAATATTTATACACTTAATACTCCCATTATAGTTCACACAAAATCATATTGTAGAGGTTTGCATTTAGCGCTTCTTTTTACATGTTGATAGTGATTTGCTAATAAACGTTAAGTCTAAAATAGCAGGTAAAATTTGATTGTTTCATGCCTAATGTTAGAGGTTCTAGCTCTTTGTCATTCTTGAGCAGAACTCCACAGTGATTTTGCCACAAAAACACCTAAAAAAGTCTCTCATAGTATTTACAGATGAACTGATCATAATAACAAGATGTTGAGAAGCTGAGAGTTTAAATACAGGTATTTGCAAATGTTTAGCTAGTTGCCTGTTTCTCAGACATACTTTAAAATGCCCTTGTTGATGGGTGAGTCACTGCCTAAAAAGGAAACCTCTTGGTTTGTGCTAGACTTTTTTGCATTAGTTATGGCAACAAAACAGTTGTATCCATTCCCTTAATAAGGAGAGAGAATGAAAATCTCAGGTAAAATCTCAGGACCTTTCGGAAGGGAAACTAAGTTGGACTAAGTTGAGTTGCTGTTGTTTCCCTGTGATCTTTGTCTTTGAGAAATGTAACACAGTTTGGCAGTCTCCCGGCTACTATTTAAAAAGAATATGATTGTTTTTATTAAGCTAACTAGTGTATACAACCTTTTATTCCAGAATGCTTCCAGGACCACTCATGATGTACCAGTTTCAAAGAAGTTTCATCAAAGCAGCAAGTAAGTTTTCTTTTTGTTGCAGCTTTAAGGGGAAGAGAATAGATTTTTCTATTTCAAAGAACAGTCAGTATCCCAAAATAAATATTATCTAACACTTCATATTCTGCATGTAAACTACCCACATACACACTCATGAGTTCAACACAGAATAAAAATGAAACCAAATCGGGATTGCTGAGGGCCTTGCTACTACGCTGAATTTACAGTGCAGGAGAGAAACTTCCGAAGTGTGTTTTTGGGGGTGGGGAGAGGACAGGAAAGCAACTTTGCCTTTCTAATTTTGATAACTGGAGTTCTAACTCCTTGGGTTTTTCCCAGCCCTTAAGTAACATTTTGCAGAATGAATCAAACTTTGCACATTACCTAAATTGAGCACTGAAAGTGTTTCCCTGAATGCAACACCATTTATGTAACTTCTCAGTCTGCTTTCTATCATGACTTCCATTTACAGCTTCTGATCATTCTTCAGCTATATCATCCAGGTCCCTAGCATCATGTTACTGGTATTAAAATACATAAGGATTAGGTGCAAGCTACCCTAAGTGTGCTGGAATCTGTCTACGTGGAGCATGCCTGCTGTAGGGGTAGTAAGATTCTCTATCAGATTTAATTCTGGCATGAAACCCCACAGTGCTATTACAGCCATAGCCTGTGCCTCTCCCTGCTTCCTTTAAATCTTCGGGTTTGTTTACCCCAGTAGCTACTACTGGCCTGTTTGAGCAGCAAGTAATGTTCTGATGGCTATATCTACTCATAGGTTTCCCCTTCAAACATGGAGGAGAAAGCCATGGGAAAAAGCTAGGAGTGAAGATAGTGTTTATGTAATTTCTTTCCCAGACAAATTCCAAACCCATAGCAACCATTTTCTAATTAAATCTCACATCAGTCCTATAAATAGGTATGGACTACCATCCTTCTACTTCCCAGAAAATTGGAGCCACTTACCCAAGTTCAACCAAGAGAACACGGCAGGCCATGATTTAGGTTACAAGTTGGCAGAAGGATTCACATATTTACATGCCATTTCTTTCTTCTCTGTCAGGCCGGCTGTCACACATGGTTTGAGAATAACTGGACATTGCCTTTGATTTCTTTGACTCTGTCTTGAGGCATTTTGCTATTTGAGACTCTTGCAATGTTATTCATGTATGATTTGTTTATTACTTGCTGAGTGCATAAAGTTCCTTCTTTCCTTGAAATGAAGCCGTCACTCTAGGGAGTCAGCTGCTTCCAAGTTTGTTCCTGCTCTGCGTGTGCAGTTGACTGGCTCCATTTCATCACGTCATCATTTTGGCTTGATTTTTTCGATGGCCTTTTTTTTTTTTAATGAACTCTGTTACAGAAAGCACCATTAAAAGCACTTGTAGATCTAGTCATTATAGTCATGAGTACACAGAACAGGATCTTAACCCTTTGAGAACCCTCAGTCTGTCCGTGTCCAACCTTTGTTTTCCTTTGATTTTGTCTTGTAAACTGATTTAGCTGTGACACTGATCAAATGTTACCTTCCTCCTACTTTTGCAGAGCTGGAGAATCAGGAGTCTCGGGTCTCTGAAATCCACAGCCTTGTTCATCGGCTCCCAGAGAAAAACAGGCAGATGTTACAGCTGCTCATGAACCACTTGGCTAAGTAGGTTTAAGACTGATTGCTGGCCCTTTTCTCACACCTAGAAAGTTCATATCTTAGCACTAAAGCTAGTCTCAGTTCTGCTTATGTTTGCCTCTCCCACTGTTGCATCAGGTATGCTAGAGGCTTAGGAAAGAAATGTGTGAAATGTTAACTGCAGTGGATAATAGCAGCAAATGCCAGATGGTCTTTGCAAAGTGGGCTGGGAAAGTGCGCCATGCAACCAGGCTGCCAGACAGAGTTTTCAGAGGTTTTTTGCTCTTGCGATGACCCAGGAAAAACAGGAGTATGCTATTTATGATACCAGGTCGCAATGCAGAGCTTTCTGGAGTTATATGTTCTTGTGACAATCAAGGGTGAACAGGAATATGCTGTGAGTTTATAGACCTTGGATTTAAAGTAAAGAGGCCTGGATTCCAGAGTTCCCTCTGTTTTTTAACAAGCCAATTAACCAGCCCTAGACAAACTACTGACCTCTCGATTCCTTAATTTCTCTATCTGTCAAATATGGTTAGTAGGCTTCCTTTCATCTACAGTGTTATTGTTTTTTTTAAGTTACATGTATTAATTTCTTTGAAGAAATATAGGGAATAAAGGAATAATACCTACTTGTCCTTTAAGATCATCTAAGCATTCAGTGGGGGCCTGGTTTTCCTGCTAGGAATATTTATATTCTTGGAATGGTTTTGAATTTTTGTGTGTTTACTTTCCTTGACCCTTTTCAGAATGGCCTTACTGCCTTCCCTTGTATCAGTTATTGCATGTCTGTATGTTCTGACCTGCCGTTGACTGGCGCATGTTCTTGATTGGAGACTGGAACATAAGAAAAGAGAGTCTAACAGCTAACCTAAATTATTAAGCTCCGGATTCCACTGAACTAATGTGTTGTAGATTTGGACTTTTCCCGCACTTGTTCATGCCATCAAGTCATTTCTTTGGGATAAGTTGATACTTTGCTGAGGTAGATTATGGTAGTTTGTATTCATACCAGGAACTTGATATTACCTTCTGGAGAGAGAATACATATGGTACCATAAAGATTTCCACAGGTCTAAGTAGAAAGTAACAAGAGTGATTTGATTGTTGGTGAGAAGCAATTAGGCAGTCAAGTGTTGCTTCGTTATTGATCAGATGTTCTTCTTGCCATGCCATTAAAACTGCATTGTGATACTTTGATTTATAAGAAGTATGTATTTGGTCATCTTAATGCTTCTTCTGCATCTCCATCCACAACTCCCTAAACCTTTGGAATTTCCTAAGTGTTGACAGTGTAAGGATGTGTCTTTTGTTATGTTAATGAGGTGATTTTTAGAATCAGCACTATGATTAGAGGGTTGGAACTTTCAATCCTGCATCCCCTACCTGGAGTTTGAATCAATTGCCAACGGCCAATGTCGTGGCTGTGTAATGAAGACTCCAAAAAATCCCAAGAGGAGGGGGTTTGGAGAGCGTCCAGCTCGTGATCCCGTGGAGATGCTGGGAGAGTGGCACCCTGGGGCAGGCATGGAAGCTCCACACTCCTTCATATCTCGCCCTGTGCATCTCTTTCATCTGGCTCTTCCTGAGTTACGTCCTTTTGACATAAACCAGTGATCCAATAAGTAACATGTTTCTCAGAGTTCTGTGAGACTTTCTAGTAAATTAATAGAACTCAAGGAGGATGTTTGGGAACTTCTGATCATGTAGTCAGTGGGTCAAAAGTAGAGGTGACAACCTGGATTTGGGATTGGTATTCTGAGTTGAAGGGGGTCGTTGGAACCTCCAATCAGTGGAGAGTCATTCAAAAGCACACATAACCTGGGCTTGCCTCCTGGGCTTGCATCTGCCATCTGAAGTTTGTGTGTGTACATGTGTGTGTGCACTTGTGTGTGCATTGAGGTGGAGGCAGACTTGTAGGGCTAAACCTTTGGAGTCTGATGCTATCTGCCAGTAAACAGTGTCAGAATTGAGTTGAATTCTCAGATAATTTGCTAGTATCCTGAGAATTGTTTGTTGGTGTGGGGACCGTGCCCCCCACATAGAAATTAAGTCTGGGAAACCAGTTTATCCATGTTCAGAAACAAAGCAAAAGCAGAGAACGAGCAACTTTGCAAGGAGAATGCCCCCAAAGAATCCTGATGAAGTGTGTTTAAAATAATGGGAACGAAGCTTTAAAAAGTAACTCCAGATGCTCTGAGATGATGGTTTGATGCCGATTCCATCAACTCAGGCATTTGTTAAACAGAAAAGCCAGTTTAGATCTTAGTTGCAAACCTTTGTGCACTTGAAGGGCCTGCATCAAAACAGAGGGAGTTCCAGGTACGTGGCCCAGCCAAGCATGTGTGGGATGCTCCTGGCTGCTTTGTGGTCACTGGGTCTTGTGAAGCTCTCCATACCTGCTGGGAACAGCTGGAGGAGATGGTTTAGGAACCAGATGAAAGCAGTTGGGCTTTTTAAGCTGTGCAGTGGTGATGAGATCTTAACTGCACCAGGAGGCAAAGAGTAAATGGTGATCCAGCAGAGCTGGTGCTGAATTTTCCCATTTTTAAAATGCCCTGTGCATTGTCAGGAATCTTTAAAGGGAAAAAAAAAAACAACCCTTAAAGTCAATCTTGGACAGTTGAGTCTGTTCATCTCCTGGTGGGTGGTTCACTTTCTCCCTCTTGTTCCACTCTCTGCTTGCTCAACCCCATTAAATTCAGTCCATCTTTTTCCCAAACTCAAGGAGTCATGCAACTGGAATATGCAAGTTACAGCTATGACCTTGATTTTTTGCCTTCTAACCAATTTTGTTGCTAGATTTCTTTATTTTATAGTGTTTCCAGAGCATTATATGTTGTTCTTGATACTTATCATAGATTTTCTTTGAGGTTCTGTGAGGTTGTTATATGGCATTACTTTGTTCATTTAACCATTAAGAAACCTACATATAGATGTCTGTACCATAAGTCTGTCAGAGTTGATGTTCTAACACACAGACTTCAGTGCTCAGCATGCTGTGTTGGCTGTGTTCTTGGTCTCTGGAGCCTCTAGATTTAAAATGTCTTGGAGAAGATGGGTGTAAATGAGCACTGCTGAATCCAGTAAGGAATATTTATTTAGGAAAAAATTCTTTGACACCCAGTGGAATTCTAAGATTCCACTTAAACTCTATATGCTCATTTATAACACTGTCCTATTTTAAAAGGAAGCAGTAAGGGAAAGTTAACTTGGGACAAGGAGTTGGTCTATTTCATTCCAGTTTTCTCAGGTTCAGACTTACCCTAGGATATGCCTGAGCTATTGTTACTCTGGTCCACTTACTTAATGTTCAGCTTCCTTCCTAAGTTTTGGTTTCAGGGCTGGTTCTGCTGGAAAACCCAGTGTTTACTTCTCTCATTACCTACTGTGTTTGCCCTGTGCATCACAGATGTCTGGTTCAAAGGGAAGACATTTTGTATTGTGTATTTTTTAAAGTATTCTTTTGAAACACTTTCCAAATATGATTTCTTTTATCTGTGGAAGGAGAGTTAAGACACTATAGATTTAACCCCAAGAAAGAAATACATTCGGGGAGGGGGGAGTCTTAAGGGGGAAGGGCTAAAAACTTCAAACCTCTAAGCAAATATGATTACCAGGCTACATCTAAATCACAGAGCTCTTGGGTTTGTTTCAGACCTCAGAGGGAACATGAAAATTATAGGCAACTCTGCACATATTTTTTGTTGTTTTAGCTCAAATCTACTCTGATAATGAGATGTTTTCTGTTTGGATCCTAGAATCAGTATACAGTGTGTAGTCATGCCCCTCAAAGTACAGTTAAACTCACCTGTGGTGCTTGTTTACAGTGGCGTCATGGGGTGCCACCCCGGTCTACTAAATCGGACTCTGCCTGGGAATCTGCATTGCTGTTTTCCCCAGGTCATTAGAATGCAGTCTTTTGAGAACCGCTGGCCTAGAGAATATGCAGGGATTTTCTGTGACAGAGAAATGGTATTGAGAGGAATGGATTGGGATTTAGGAAGTATTAGAAATAAGAAGAAGAAGCTCAAAGCGGTGGATGCAAAAAGGAGGTTTTTACTTTCATAATTAAACTACTAAAAAAAAAATCCAGTTTTGATTTCCCATGTCTTTTCAATTTGACTTTGCATTAAACTGAGTCTTTAGCAAATGACTCTGTTTTAAATCATGCATAAAGCATTTTTATTAATGAAGAAAATTGTCCTCAGCTAGCTGTGGGACCTTGTGGAAACCATTTAGCCTCTTTTGAGCCTCAGTTTCCTGAGTTCCCTTCCAATCACGTGACTTTGCGTTTTCATCATTTGGTGGGGGGGGGCGGGGGGGCCTCAGGGAGGGGAAAATACTTCCTGGTCTTATGATTGTAGAAGGAAATAAGAGTAGATGAGTAATAAAGACTAATTTCATGGTAGTTCCCTAGTGTTTACATAGTATGATGACTCCAAGTATGTTGTATATCCCCACACATACCATTCATTTTGGCTCATTGTAACTTTATTACAGTGTTTGTGTTGTGTGGGAGGATTTCAAAAGACTCTCCATACATCAGGAGTGGCTATTAAAAATACCTTTTCACAGCTGGTTTTCCAAAAACATGCATTGAGTAATAAATCTTAGTCTTTCTTTCTTTCTTTTGAAGCAACTGCTCCTTTGTTGCTAGGCTGTTGTTAGAGAGGCAAAGCCCTTGTATTGCTTTTCCAAAGAGGTGTTGTATGGGTTAGGATGCTTTGGGCTGCGAGAAACAGAAAATTCACTTCAAAATAACTTCATAAGGAAATCTCTTGTTCCAAGGGCTGGTTAGTTTCTCTGCTCATGGAGTACTCGGGTTATTTCCATGGTCCTGCTCACAACCAGCCTCACTGTGTTGGCTAGATCTTTCCAAGGCCATAAGGTGTCCCATTGCATCCTTGCACATTAATGGTTATCCAGAGACAGAAAAGGCATTTTTTTTTTCCTTTGAGCTTTTTTCTAAGACCTGTGATGATACTTTTCCCAGAGGTTCTCCAACAGACTTCCTATCACATCTCATTGGTTTGAATGGGATCACCATGATTTTTTACACCAAATAGGATTTACCTGGCCAGCCACTTTTGGGAGGCATGGATACCAGTATAAAAGTAGGGGTGTCAGTAGGCAGTCTATAGCGCCTGTAGCAAGTAATCTTGGTAAAATAACATTTAATAGAGGGCATTAAGTCTTTTCAATGATCTTTGCATAGCCTGGTAACTCGATCAAAACATATGGATTAAAAAGGCCCGTTTGGGAGAGGAAATGAATACATCTGCAATGTGGGTACAATATATACTAACATTCCAAGATTTGGGGAGTGAAGGGTGAGAGAGAATGGAACAGGGCAAATTCAACTTTCATCCCATTGCTGCTTACTGGTTCCTTATTATGCTTTCATCACCCAGTTGTCATACAAGTGAGATCTTATCGAAATACAGAGTGGGCCAAAAGTAGGTTTATAGTTGTAAGTACGTGAAACACATAGTTTATTCTTATATTATTATTTATTAATTATTGTATTATTTTCCATACAAACAACTGTAAACTTACTTTTGCCTCACCCTGTATGTAGCTCCATTGTCACAAGTTATAAAGTGTTGAATACCTAGAACCTTGGCTGTTTTCTCCTTCCTGAGTACTTTCAGGCATTATTGCAAATCAAGAAGGATATATTCATATTTCCTTAGTGATCTAGAAGCACAATGAATTGGGTTCATGTACAAATACCTGTGGTTACAAAGAAAATCATTGCTAGACCTTGGCACCAAGAGGGATGGGCCCTGATGGGTAACTAGCATTCCTTGAAGAAGTTCTTAAGAAAAGGGCCAAAATAAAAGGAAGTCGGCATGAATACTTGGCATTAAGTTTTATCTTATAGACACTCTAATGTTCCTTCTTCCCCCATCCTACGTCTAGAGGATAAGGTTTAGCTTAGTGAAGAACTGTTGAACACATGAGAAGGGCTAGTTACTTCCTTGCCATCAAGACTAGTCCAAACAAAATAGATGTGGAATTTTACAGAGCACATTTAAAAGAAAACAGTACTTTTGAGATGACGGCTTTCTAAGATGGAAAGCTCCTGTGAGCTCCTCTGGCAGCTTTCCCTCAGCCATACTCCCTGGCTCCTGAGCCTTTCTTCTCTCTAGTAACCACTGGGCTCCCACTGCTGCCGGTACAGACTTGCTTGGCTGCTGGGCCACTGATGGTGTGGCCTCCTAACCGCCCTCCGACCCCCCCCCCACCCCCCATTGACCACATTCTCCTGTCCCATTTGGCTTCCGCCTCACCAGCTCCTACCCTGAACTGGTAGTTTTGGTGATTTTAACCCCTAACTACCTCTTGAATCCACCCACTTTTCTCCCTCTCCATCAGTACCCCTTAGTTCACACTGTCATCATCTCTTTTCCAGACTGTTTGCAAAGGCTTCCTCCCATCTTGCTCTGGCTGGTGGAGCCCTGGCTCCCCTCCAGTCCTCAGAATGCTTGCTCTGCAGCTGGGGAACTTGGAACACTGCAAATCTCAACATGTGATTCCCCTGTTTAAAAAACCTTCAAAGGCCGCTTTCCCCTCACTCTTAAGCTAAAACTCTGGATATGGCCTCTAAGGCCTGGTCTGTGCTAGACCCTGCTAGACTTTGCAACTTCATCTTGTGTCTCTCATGATCACCCTTGCATCCCTACTGCGTGGCACACAATGGACATTCATGCATATTTCTTGGGTAGAAGCATGGTGGTCCATTGACCATTCCTCAGACATCCTCTTTCCTGCTCCTTCTTTCTGCCTTTCACAACTCCTTTTCCTCTGCCTGGAGTGGTCGCTCTCCAGCCTTTGCTGCCAAAGTCCACCTCATTCTTTAGCCTCAGCTCAAATGGCACTGCCTGCAAGAATCCTTTCTGCCTCTAGTGTCCTCTCACTTTCCTGAACTCCCATAGCCTTGGCTTATTCCAGCCTGTTAGCGTGTATCACGTTCCACCTTGTGGGACACTTTACCAGGTGTGTCTCTTCTCACTCCTACTGGGTCATAGCCTCCCAGGGGACAGGCAGTCTTTCATCTTCTATCTGTTTCTTACCTAGAGGTTGCAAATAAGGGCCTCTAGCCAGAGCAGCCCACACATGTGTTCTCTTTGGTATTGTTGTCCCACACATTGCTGTTTTTAAAATTTGGACAGGTTTCCAGCATTTGTAATGGGGGTACTATTACTTGGAAAAAAAAACAGTCTCCTTGCTAATAATTGGCTGGAACTGAATAGAGGCCACACTCTATCCCCCATGCCTTCTTCATTTCCTAAACAGTCCCTTTTGTCACTTGTGCCTGGCCCCTTTCTTTCATGCACCCTACCTGCCTCGCCATGGTGTATGCCCCTGGCCTGACTGTTTGCTGATCCCAAAAGAGGTGCTCCATATTTGATGATTACACAAATAAATAAGCAGAAATGGGCTGGGAGAATTAATTCCCTGACCAACTCTTTTTCTCTTGAAAAATTTATTATTTATGATAGATTGGAGGACTTTCGAAGGAGTGGGAGATACTGCTACCAGGCCTGTTTATGTGTATGGGTGGAGAGTGTATTTTTTTTAAGAATGGGATTCTCAAAGGACCTTCTCTAGTTATTTTTGGCAGAGCCAAAGGAAAATCTATTTAAAGGGACACTGCAAAAAGGACAGCCACATATTTAAGAGCAAAGAGGCAACTTAGCACTTTAAATTAATGGAAGTGTAGAGGAGGAAATCAGCTCAGCCCTTATTTAGCCTCGTGCCAGACCTTCACTTACTTTCAACCCAGGAATTTCTCTGTTCTGTGACCTTCCAGCCCTCAGGGTGAGGGGAAGGAAAGGTACAAGCTCAGTTTAATTTTTTTGCTGTAAAAAAGCCATCAACAAAATTTCTGAATTCAAGGAACTAAATCTTTCACATCATAAGAAACGCCCATTCTAAAAGGGGAAATGCCTGGCTTCAAGCTGTTAATGCTCAGCAGCCTTAGAGCTCCTTTGATTTGGGTCTCTTGTTTGTTTTGAGTTGTTCCACTCTGTTTGGCTTAATTTTTTTCAATGACTTTTCTGTTTTCTGATGCACCTCTTCCTCTTCTGAACCTAAGGAGCCACCCATTGAGTTCCCTCTCAAATTCAGGAAGGACTGAAAAGGAGGACATTTTTTTTTTCCTTTTTGCGCAGCTGCTGCCATTTATTCAGGATATTATAAAAGTGAGAGTATTAACAAACATGATCATAACTTAGACTTAGTTTGTTCTTCGCCAACTCTTAGCAGAGCCAGATTTCTTTTTCTTTTCTTTCTTTTTCCATTTCTGACTTTACTTGAGTCTTCTCTTTTTCTTGAATTTAGCTAAAGGATTGTTTTGTCTGTCTTTCCAAAAAAACCAGCTCTCAGTTTCATTGATCTTTTCTGCTGTGTGTTTTTTTTTTTTTTTGGTCTTCATTTCATTTATTTCTTCTCTGATGAGCCAGATTTCTTGTGCATTGGCCCTGGGAGTGGTTTCATTAAACACCTCTCTCTCTGGCTGTGCAGCAGTTTCTGACTGATTCTAACACTCACACTATTTTGGATACAGAAGCTCTCTCTTGCTACATTCTCTTTCATTGATTGGTCAACATTATCTGTGATACTTACGTTATTACGCTGCCTGGTTTCCCAACCAGTTCTTCAG
Source organism: Pteronotus mesoamericanus (assembly GCF_021234165.1). NCBI lineage: Eukaryota > Metazoa > Chordata > Mammalia > Chiroptera > Mormoopidae > Pteronotus > Pteronotus mesoamericanus. The sequence goes on along the minus strand of NW_026555084.1, from coordinate 20,502,275 downwards.
AACCTTGGGGCTCAAGTGTGGCAGCTGCAGTGAGGCAGCTGGCTAGGTAGTTGTAGTTCAGTTATAGGGCTGAGAACGTAGTGGTTAAGAGAGAATATTCTGGAACCAGTTCGCCTGGTTTTGCTCTCGTTTCTGAAACCTTGTATGAATTACTTCACTTCTTTTTGTCCGAGTTTCCTCATTTGGAAAGAAAACATAATAGTTGTATCAGACTTTTAAATTAGTATGTCAGATTTTCTTGGCTTCTCTTTGTCTTTCAGTCACCACTGGCTGCAGTGACTAGTATTGTCATCTCCAGCTGACATCATGTAGGTGCAGTCAGATGGCCTGTAGCCTTGTGCCCATACTACCTGCCTCCTGCATGACACACACACATGCATGCACGCACAACCTGGATGCAAGGGGGCGTTTAAAAAACTCCAGAGGGAAACCCTTGACTAATGGGAGGTGGAAATTGGGCATCATAAAAAGCAGTCATTAGACAGCCTCTTGGAAGATAGTCTCAATAGATTGAGCCTGTGTGGATCCATGAAGTAGACAGTGGCTAGCTTCTCTGCCTCCTTCCCCCGAGAACTCCATAGTAAAGAAGTATTATCTAAGCCTTTACCTCTCACTCTCTTCTTTCTGGGAAACCTAAAGGCATTAATAACACCTATTCTCTTAGAGTTGTTGTGAGAATTAATTAATCCACATAAAGACCTTAGAAGAGTGTTTGGCATGGAGTACACCCTCCATAAATGTAAGCTTTTACAACCTGTTTGAGAATTCAGGGGTTGGGGGAAGGAGATCGTGGAGCTATGCTTTAGGGTGAGGGAAGATGGGCAGCTTGTTCAAAAGATTAAACTGAAACAATCATGCTTAGTGATGGGATGGGGCTTTCTTTACAGTTCTCTTATTGGCAATCAAAACCCTTAGGGCTGGATGCTGAAAACAGCACACACAGCTCTTACCACTTGGGAAATTTTTGTGTGTGCATGTGTTTATTTTTGCTTTGCTTTTGCTTTCTTAACAATTTGTGTGTGTGTGTGTGGCCCAAAGGGCTGAGCATCCATCTCCCCTTCCTAGCAAAGGTTGAGCCAGCACAAGGTCAGCTGGGAGGAATAGCTATTGAAATCTGCTCTCGGGTCATACCTTACACCAAGCCTCACACTTCCTTGTGAGTGTTTTGGGCTCTTCAAGATCCAGATGCCCCGTGGAACAGTGCACCTGTTTGAAAGCACGAGCTATGTGGGGCTGATCTCCAGGAGAAGTTAGCAGCTACCTACCCTCACCCTCCTGCTTCTTGGTGTCACAAGGCTGATTTCATCTCAGAAGCAGCTGTCTTTGCTGGAGTTTAATAACTCTTAATTTCCTGGAGGGGGACGACACATTATATCTTGAAGACTCATCTTAGTCTGCACGGTCTGGAAATTTCCACTCATCTTTGTGATCTTCAAGATGTTTCTTTTTGTAGGAGAGTCTGACTTTCCCTCTTTTTTACTCAGTTTGACTGCCCTCTCAGATGGCATTCCCAGATAAAACATTACCATCCACTGTAAAAATGGTTCTCTGTGCCTCTAGTTACCCCTTTGTTCAGTCTTCACATGGATTTCCCTCCCTGAGTTACTGCAATCTTCTCTATTGAAGTATCAACCTACACTCTAAAGAAAGTTGTATGTGCATTCATCTTCATTCTTGGTAGACACTTTTGTAGTTTAACTCGAGATGGTTTGGAGAAGTATTTAGGTGATTTGAATTGTGAATCAGTCCTTTCCACTTTCTCACATATATAGAAGTATTTTTCTTCAAGCAGTTTAGCATTCCTATTTAGTGTTTCTGATTTGGTATTCTAAAAGTAAATCATTATTTCTTGGTTCTGTGCAGTAAGTGGTAGAGGATCCCAATGTTTGCCTTGGTGGTATATTGCAAGCAGGTCTTCCTGTGCACTTAGAGGTGCATAGAATTTGATAGAATAGGATTACTGTTTTATTAAAGTCAGACTTTCAGTGAGAAAAATGTGGGAACCCTAGGCCTCGGAAAGAGTTGGTACATTATATCTTTGGTTGTAAGCAACAGAAGTCCACTGCAGCTATTTTTTTTAAAAAAGGAAATTTATTAGAAATCTTCTAGGTCAATTACATAATTGAAAGTAGAGTTGAACCATCAGACATTGGAAAGCAACCTCAAGGGCCCTTAAGTATCTACTACATCCCTGTGCTTTTTACTCTTCTCTTCCAGATGATTGTCTCAGATCTTGCCTTCTCTTTCACAGAGAAAGTTGACATGCAATCAGGAGAACTTCCATAAGCCACATTCATTCCACCACCATACCTACGCCTTTGTCCATGTTTCTGCCTTCCCTCCATGTGTGGCAGAGGAACAGCCGGGGCTCCTACCTCTAGACAATTCCTTCGCTGGGGCATGAGAGCCTATACCCTATGGCATCCATAAGGACTTGGCTTCAGCACGTTTCCACTCTCTTCCTCTGTCATTAACTTTTTTACCTCTGCTGAATCTTTCCTATCCACACATGTAATTTCTATGATCGTTTACAAAACAAAACAAAACAAAACCAATACAACAAAAATCTTTTCTCAATCTTGCATCCCCTGCTAGATACCATCTCATTTCTTCGTGTTCTTCCCAGCAGAATGCCTGAAATAGTTGTCTGTGTTGCTGTTCCCATATCCTCTCTTGAACCTCTTCCACTTGGGCTTTTTGCACCCTGTGCGCCGCTGACATACAGAAATGCCTCAAGTGGGTGGTGTTAAATCAGCTTCAGACTGGCCTTCCCTATTGTTCTGAAGGATTTAACGTGGTTTCTCACTCTCTCCTCCTAGGAATGCTTTCTTTACGTGGCTTCCAGGACACTGCCTTCTCCTGGTTTTCCTCCAAACTCCATGGCCACTCCCCTTCAGTCTCAATGGGTGCGGCCCAGGGACTCAGTCCTTCTCTTCTCCAACTGGACCTGCCCTCTCCTCCTCTCCTCTTCCTTCCCCAATAAGGTCTTGCTCTGAGAGTGCAACCTCCAGCTCCTGTACTCCTTACCCACTAGCATTGTCTTAATTCTTTTCCATGCCAAATATCTAATATAAAATTGGACTTAATTTGTTTATTGTTTTCTCCTCACTGAAACACAGGCTCCATGAGGTCAGAGATTTCTGTGCCTATACTGCTGTATCCCTGGTATCTAGAACAGTGCTTTGTTAGGAGGCACTCCATAAATATTCATTGAATAAAGAATGAAATAAAGGGTGGGATGGACTAGCCCCTTTAGAGCACTGGCTTTGGAATGTCTCACCTCTGACCACCTTTGTTTTCTTGTGACCCCTGCAGGTTACCATTCCTAGTAAAGACCGCTGTAATGGCCTCTCTTGGGTAGTGCGCCCTCTTCTCTGGTGATGTGGTAGTGGGCTACTTAACAGACATTCTTGGGAGAACCACATGTATTAGGTATTCGATGCAGTAAAGGTGCTGGCTTGCTTCACCTACCCCCAGACCTGGGCACGTTTAAAAACGTTTTCTTAAATCACCGGGCAAGTGGGGGTTTCCCATTTCAAGCATGTCTCTCAGTCTAGCTGGCTAGTCAGGCTTTCTTGTTCTCTCTAGTGAAAGATAACTTTGACATTTTGCTTCTTTAAGAACTACACTTCCCTTCTCACTAAAACTGCCACTTACAACTGCTTTGCATGCCACCTAGATATGAGTTTCCCTTCCAGAACTGTTGCTTGTCTCACGGGATTATTCTGCCCGGCCCTAAGCAGATGGTTAATGAAGCAGAGAACACTGGTAAAAGCATAGCTTATCCTTTCCTCGTCATGTTAGTAATGTGCCTTGACTCTTGACATGAATAGCCCCATCAGAAGTTGTTTTAGTCATGATCTGATCTTAGTTGAAACTTAAGGCATACCTTATGCAAATATCTTGATGCTTTAAGCTCCTTCTAATCCTACCCTCTTAGGGGATGGGGCAAATCCAGAAATGAATTCCTAATAAGCTAATACATAAAGACCCACAATAGTGCCTCATTTTAAAAATAAAGCCAAAAGAGTCCAAAGTGAAGCACTTTCAGTAGAAAAAATTCTAAGTTACATACTAATTACTATTAAAGAAGGCCATATCTCTGTATCCCTGTGCTCTTTGGGATTTGGCCCTGTTAAAAACTATGCATTTAATAAAAGTGGCTTGGATCAACCTGGACTGGGACAAAGAATTGTTACAGCCTAGTTGGCATTATTCATGGCAGTATGTATTTATTGAGCACCTGCTATGGACAATCAATACATACTGATATGGACAAGCCACTAACTTATCCAGGAGAACTGGCCCAGTAGGCGAGAGATTCTAGTGTTGAGTTTTTACAAACTCATTTTATGCACAATCTTGAGCAAGTTTACCAGGCCTTAGGTTTCTTCATCTACAAAAAAAAAAGCGTATTTTAAAAAGCACACATGTGCAAATACACACATACACAAACATATACACAGACTGCAGTTAGGGAAAACATCTAGAAGAATAGCCACCAATATCTTAACTGTTGTAATCTCTAGGTGCTTGGGTTTTTCTTCCTTTGGTTTCTTTTATTTTTGAATTTTTATAAAATTACCATGTATCCTCTTTAAAAATGTGTAATTGTTTTTAATGTGTAGAATAGACTTTGTGACTCTGAGCCCCTTTTAACTTTGAGGGCATCTATGATTTTATGCATGAACTGGAAGGACAGGACAGGACCGTCACTCCTTAGGTATTCTCCGACAGAATCCTTTTTGTCTGCTGTTGCTCCCCATTTTTTTTTGTCTGCTTCTCTGCTCATTTGCATTTCTACTGGAAAGTGGGCAACAGAAAGAAAGGGAAGTACATTTTAGCAATGCTGGAGATGATGGTAAATCTTTTTACCTGAAAAGGTTTGTTTTTTTTTTCCCAACTCATATTACTAAATGGCTTTTAACTATACCAACTTTTTTCTCACTATCTTAGCCATTAGTTAATAGAATATAGGCTTTACTATTATGGTAGAACTGGCTTTAAAAAAAGAAAAGAAAAATAACAACAATAAAAACTGCATTGTTTTCTGTTTCTATATTGTCTTTTTGTCCTATTTTCAGATCCTATGAGAATCCATTGACTTTTCATCCACCATGGGCCCCTTTCTTCTCGTCTTCTACTTGGCCTATTTCAACCTGTCTGATATCCTGGGCCTTTTCCACCTACCTCTCTGCCCATATCTGCTTAGAGGAGGGAGCCCTGCTGCTGCTTGCTTTTGTATGGCCCACAAGCTCATAATGGTTGTTTACATTTTAAAATAGTTGGAAAAGCATCAAAGGAAGAATAATATTTCACAACACATGAAAATTTTATGAAATTCAAGTTTCAGTGTTCATAAAGTTTTATTGGAACAGAGCCAAACCTATTATTTACATATATGGTGGCCTCCAAGTTACACTAGCTGGTTGAGAAGTTGCAAGTGAAACCATTTGGCCCTCAAAGCCTGAAATATTTACTGTCTGGTTCTTTAAAGATCAGGTCTGCCAACTCTGTGCTAGAGACTCCTTTTTTATTGGATATCTTTCAGCTAAGACCTGTTTAGACGTGCTAACTCATTGAAGAAATATTTATCAAGAGCCTACAGCATGCCCAACACTGTGCTAGACACCAGTATCATATATGAACATGATGCCTTCCCCATTAGGAGGAACTCTCAGCCTAGAAGGGAACATGGCATATGCACAGGTAAACTATAGCATAGATCTGTGTGCTAGTGCCCAGCGGTGAGTTAGGGGCTGCGGGAACTCTGAGAGGGAGCCCTGACCTTGATTGGGAAGGCAAGAAGAAAGGAGGTCATTGTTAGATAATGGAAAACAGCGTTTTGATAGCTTAATGCTGCACTGTTACACATTGGTGACTTTTAATTGTAACACTAGAATTGTCCCATTAAAGTTAATAGTTACCTAGAACAAGAGTTGTCATTATTTTAACATTTCAATTGTACATAAAAACTCTTGCTTTATTTCAGGATCAACCCTTTATAGAGGTATGTAAATAAACATTGTATAAATGACTTTAGTTTAACATCATCAAAGTGTAAAAGTTTCTTTGGAGAGTCACTTAGCTATCTACTTCTGGGCAAAGGGGGATATACTTTTACATTAGAATTGCAATTTCCATTTCCTTTAAGTTTGTATTTTAAAGTGTTTCTCAGTACATTTAAAAAGGCTGTACTATACTAGGGATTTTTTGCTTTGTTTTCTTTTGTACAAAAAGGAGATCACTGGGCTGCATTCAAGATCTGGGTCATATTGTTGGGGGATTGGGTGGGAGGACAGAGGCTTCTAGTTTTAATAAGGTACAAAGTGATTTCTATCTACACTAAAGTCTGAGAACTACTACTAAAGAGAATATTGATTAAAGATGCATTTCTAAAAGTTATTAACTTTATTTTTTAAACTTTTTCTGTTTTTCTGGTCTTCTGCTGTTAGCTCCCGAAGTAAAAGTTCCCCAAGATGGTGCAAAGCCTTCTGATTTCCTCAAACATGCCCTGTTTCCCTCTTCTCTGCCTTTCTCCTTTGAACAAAAAATTAGAGCAAAATGTCCAAACAAAATAATTTGCAATATATATGGATATATGGATATGGAAAAATATATAGGATATATATTTTTATGTTTTGCTGTAATTTTTCATGTATACAGTGTGGGGCAAAAGTATGTTTACAGTTGTAAGTATGCAAAACAGCTTATTCTTGTATTATTATTTATTAATTATTGTATTATTTTGTGTACAAACAACTGTAAACTTACTTTTGTCCTACCCTGTATATTTATATACATATGTGCGCATATACATGGCAGTTAATATTTGTCCTATTTGTGCCCTCTCTTTCTCTCACTCTCTGTAAATGGTGCAGAGAGAAGTCTGTCTTTGGGTCTGCATAGTCATCTGGGCCAGCCAGAGAGGTCTAGGACAGGAGGCTCACTGCTCTGCAGCCTCTCAGTCCTGGGGGAAGAGGCTCTTGCTGTTGGGGCGTGGGCTCTCCTCTTCTGGGGGGCAGACTGAGCATCTCTCTCCTGTGTCCTGATTGCTAGGAATATCCGTAAGCCCCTGAGGGCCTCTCCCCTGTGCTGTTCGCTTCTAAAGGCCGGTTAGTCTGTACACGCCCTCTCATGTGTTTTATTACCACTGAAGTGAACCAACACATAACTGTTATGTTTTCTACTTCCTGTCAATGGGTGGGAAGTAGATGGAAGGAAGGGAAGGACCTAATGAAGAGAGAAACAGCTTAACAGAGATTAGGTTCCTGCATTATCAAGCCTTTGTGTTAACTCAATAAAAATGTTTACCTACAGGGCAAGTTAGCCAGGACACTAAGATGTGTAACAGAGCTGGGACTAGAATAAGCAAGAGAGGCACGTGGGGTGCAAAATCTTTAAGGGGGCAATGACCTGCAACAAGCCTCCTTAGATAGGTACCCCAGGTGTCTCTTTTGCCTCACGGTAGCTCTGGGGCTGGCTGGGTTAAATGTCCATTTTGAGGTTTTTGTCAGCAAGCAAACCTCTGTCTTTCCTCTCATTTCCTTCAGCTGTGGGCAGTGATTGACAGTGCCAGAGAATAGAGTTTGGTTCAGTCTGTCTTTGGTTTTTCATCTCACATTACATCTGGAATTTTATGGCAGTCAGTGGGAAAAAGGGGGTTTCAGATACAGAATTTTGGTTTAGAGAGAATTTTTCAGCAATGTGTCTGTTGCCGCTTAGCATGGAAAATTGAAAAGTGCCCCCCTCCTATTAACATCAATAATTGAAAGCTGACTCTGTGTACTACTGTGGCAAAATAGAACAGGTGGGTTTGATTTGCTTAGGAACTGGAGAAGCAACTTTAGAGACTTTTGCAGCATCTGAGCTCTCTGGGCTCCTTAGGAACTTTGTCCATGGCTGGCTGGTGAAACAGGTGGTTGTGGTGGAGCCATGGAAGCGAATCACTAGCAACAGAATAAACACTCTTTACATGGCCTCTTTGTTTCAAGGAACCAATCCTCCAGTCATGCACATTATTTCCTTATCGGACTCTGCAAATTTGGACCTCTAAAAGTAATTTCCAGCTGAATTGGGCAAGAGTAATCGTGGCCATAGAAAAGGTCCTGCAGTGATCAAATTATTTTATCAGAGGTTTAGCTTTTCCTTTGGTTTCTCATAACTAGTCCTGCAGAAGAGTGTTCCTCCCCTCTTTCAACTTATGCTCTCTTGGGAGTACTGAGAAGCTTAGCCTCATCTGAATATAAAGTCAACTTGGGAGGAGTAAAGGGATGGGAAGGCACAGGGACCTATCTAGTTGAGCAGCAAAACAAATTAGGTGGAGTAAACCGAACTCCTTTTGAGACTGCTAGAGCAGAAACTCACCTCCTACCCCTTCTTTCCCCTTTTCTGTGTTTACCCCTGCACGCCTGTAAGCACCTGCTCTCCGGCCTTCACTTGAGCCTTTGCTACCAGGCTAAGGCTCTTCCTTCCGTCTTTGCACTTCACATGGGAGAAAGGCAGATGGGGAAATCACTGTTTCAGAGTTAACTGTGCTGTGCAGCTAATTTGATTATCACATTTAACTGAAAACACCTGCAGGGTCTGCCAGACAGAGTACAGCCAGCCCCCTACAAGCTGGTACAGTAGGCCCCCTACAAACCCTTCTCACTGTCAGACTGGATTAAATGAATGTATTTTTAAACATATGTGCCTTGTTCATGTCTCAGAGCAAGTGCTGGCATCATTTAGGTAGCTACTTGGGATAGAACTAGGATGCACAGAGCACCTATTTTGCCTTTGGACTTGCGTCCCTACAGCCTCAGCATAGTAATGTTTGTGGAAATTGATCTGTTGGTGGAACATGTCCAAGGAAAATACGCTTGTTTGTTATAGGCTATGCAGGGCCTGGGTGGAATCTAGAGATAGAAGGTACAATACACAATTGTCTTGGTGCCCACAACCTAGGCTCATGTTGCCTTATGTTGTCTTTTCCCATGTTGAATAATTAAGCCAGCTGCCACCTAGCTTTAGAACATCTGGATGGAGAAGATCCAGTCTGAAGCCCTGGGAGTGTGACCTGGCTCTTGGTAATGGGGCACTTTGAACTACTCTAGAATGCGTCCCAATAGCCATTCCAGTAAGGAAGTGCCTATTCTTCTGTTGCCTATAAGATGGGAGTTGACCTGATCCAAATAGGACTGCTAGGATATGTTCCCTTATTCAGTCTTTAAATACGGGGGTACCTGATATATGCCAAATGCTCTTCTAGGTATGGGGATAAAACAGTGACCAAGATAGACCTTAAATTTTAATTGAGAAGGCAGATATTTGAAATACTCATTGAGTACCTACTCAGTATTATGTCTTACGAATATAGCAGTGAATTTAAAAATATATGGTATAACCCTGGCCAGGTGGCTTGGTTGGTTGGCGCATTGTCCCATACAGCAGAAAGGTTCTGGGTTTGATTCCCTGTCAGGATGCGTACAAGAGGCAACTGATCAGTGTTTCTCTCAGCAATGTTTGTTTCTCTCTCCCTTCCTTTCTCTCTAAAATCAACAAACATATCCTCAGCTGAAGATTTTTTTAAAAAATATGGTATAAAAATAGAAACAATCTATTATAAAGATAATTTCAGGAAATGTTAAGTGCTCTTAGGGAAAGATGTAGAATTAGAATAATAGGAGTGGACAAGGAATTGTTAGGTCACGTGGTCAGAGGAGGTGACATTTCAGTCACTACCTGAATGAAGTGCGAGAGCAAAGCCATGTAACGAGTTAAAAGAAGGCCCTTCCAGGCAGAGGGAATAGTAAGTGCAAATGACTTGAGAAAGAAACCTGCTTTGCATGGAAACATACTTGGCTTATTCAAAGGACATTAAAGTCAGCATGGTACAGCTGAATTTGGAGAGCTAAGCAGAGACCAGACCAGGTGGGGTTGGGGGAGGAGGGAGGGAAGAATTCCGTTCTAATTGTAATAGGAAGACAATGGAGAGTTCTGAGGGGTTGAGTGACATGATCTGTTTTTGCTGTTGTTTTCTCCAAGATTGCCCTGTTGCTCCCTGGAGAATGAGCTGAATGAGGGCAGGAATGGAGTCAGGGAGACCAACTGGAAGGCTATTGCAGTAGCCCTGATGATAGACACTGGAGGCCTGCACTAGGTTTGTCCTGATGGAAGTGGTAAGAAGTAGTCAAATTTGGGCTATACTTTGAAGACAGGGCCAACAGGATTAACTGACTGGGTAGGTGTCACATGAAGAGGAATCAAGGAGAACTCCTGTGTTTTTGGCCTTCTAGGGAGGAAAGAGAGGCCTGGTTTTGTTGTATCTGTGTGGTGAGCTGGGCAGGTGTCAGGGATGAACATGTCAAGAGTTCTGTTAAGAGAGCTCTGAGCATACAGATGGCTTTTCTTTTGTGTAGATCAATGTGAGGCTGATGAGATCGTTGAAGATAGGTCTGTGGGTAGAAGAGAGGTTCCAGGACAGAGCCCCAGGGGCTCCAGCATTTAGTGCCCTTGGTGTGTCCTAGTTAGGACTTACACCTTATAGAATGAACCAGAATCAGACTCTAGAAGACAAAGCCTGTTGTCTGAAGAACAGTTTACTTGGCTTATTTAGGGTAATGAGCATGTGATAGGTTTTCCATTGATATATTTGGAAATAGCACATCGTTTAAGAGTAGAAGCCACTCCAGTTCAAGTTCCAGTCACGCCCCCTCCAGCTGGAGGGCCTTCTGTAATTGTCTGACATCTGGGCCTCCGTGTCCTCATTTATGAAATGGGGAGAGCAATGGGGCCTTTCTCCTAGTTGTGTTGTGAAGACTGAGTTGAAGCATGCGAAGTGCATGTCATGGTTTCCGGCATGCAGTCAGGGCTCAAAATGGCAACTTTCACCCCATTAAATCTTAGTCTTTTGCTGGAAATGTTTAATACTTTGTGGGATACTGCATTTCCTGCTTTTTATTTTTGGGTCTTCATTTGCTGTTTATGACTGCTGTTTGATATCTGTTGCTGGCTCTGAGCTTGGTGATAATGCTCCAGTTGCTTCAACCTTGACGCTTATCCCAATTCCCCAAGACAATAATTATGTCACCCTGGAAGTGTTCGGAGAAATTCCTTCAGGGTGAATGAACTGAGTATTCTCTCTGGACTGTCACAAGAACATGGAGTGTCATTCCACCCGGGAAGAAAAGTTTCCTCACTCTTTGTCTCTGCTCAGCAGTCAAGAGGGATAAGAACGTATGCTCAAGTATTTATGAACATAAAGAATAATACAGTCACTTTGCATTTGTTGAAGAACTACTATGTGTCAGGTGCCTTCACAATCCAGTATCTACTATCATCGTAAAAATTCCCAAAAGCAGATAATGGATTTTTTAGTTTACAGAGGAGAACACTGAGATTCAAAATGTCACATACTTGCCTGAAGTCACACTGCTACCAAGTTCCAGAAGTCAGTATTTGTACCTATGTTCCCATCTAAATCCAGAGGCTATTTTTTCCCCTTAATATATTATACCTTCACATATGTCTTAATTATAGATCTGAAACCGAAATGGTGGGAATTGATATATAGCTCACTTTAAGCAGACCCTTCCTTCATAATGTATTTCATTTCCTTTTGAATTTGATAAAACAAGATGATTCCTTTTCAAAGTCTAAAAGACCAAGTGATTTATGGTAGTTTTCCCCAGGGTTTCTAATTAAATGATATTTCTTGTTCTATAGAACTTAACAAGTTTGGATGAGTTTTAAAAGTGTAGGGAAAAGGATCATGTTGCTTACCTTTTTTGGGGTAATGATAACTAAATATTTTATTGTATTTCTTAAGATAAATGGTCATCACTGTTGAGTATATATTTTTTCTGAACCATACAAATAAGCTCTAGTTACTAAGAATCTCAGCAAGGTATATTCACCAGTTGAATAGTCCTTATCCCCTTGGGAACACTAGAGTCTAGAGCTTTTTTTTTTCTTTTTTCTTTTTTCCCTTAGTCATAGGCTACTTTGTGTTCTAAATGGGGTCGAGTTTCCATTATTAGTGATTTAAGGTATGTAGAAATACTTTTAAAATTCTGGCTTCATTTTTGCCTCAAGTGCACACTCCAATAACTGCTTCACTGATCAGTTTTACTGTAGCCAAATTTTTCTTTGTCTCCCTTTCTCTCCTTTCCACTCTGTTCTTCCTTGTGCGGTGGTAGATCAAGTCTTCTTTGTCTGAATATCCCCAACATCTAGTCTGTTGCTTGTATGTACCTCAGATACTCAGTAAATATTTTTTGAATTGAGAAAACTCTCCCTTTTATGTTCTCCTGCTTCTTAACTCAGATTCAGAATATATATTTTTGTCCAGTCTTGTGTCTCAGGACTTATTTCTTTCATAAGAAGGCCTTGAGATACTTCATTTGCTGAGGACCAATTTTAAGTCATTACACATGGTAAAATTATAGCATGATTTTAGAGTGATAATTTTCTCCAAGATGAGACCCTCCAGTGCTTTCCGTGTCGATTTTATTGAAAGTATCTAGGCAGGACCCAGCTGTCCATGTTGTTTATGTCATGCCACTAGCCCAGTGCACCTCAGTGCATTCAAAGTATAGTGAAAACTGTAATTGGGTGGGAATTTAACAGCCTGAAAAAGGCTCTACTTTTAATAACCTGACTGTAGGGGGTAGATTAATTTCCAGGTGGGTTTGGGATCACAATCATGGTCACAGTAGTCACTGTCTCTTAATTCCACTTTTAAAAATTTAAAAAAAAAAAAAAGTTTCTTTATCATATGTCATTAAAATAGAAAAAGGAAAGAAAATGAGAATGAGACTGATTTGGCTGTCTGTGCCCAGCCGTGGGTGGGCGCTGGACTCTCAGCCCCCTGTGCTGGTTGATTTGTGACGTCTTGTGGAAATGCATTTGGAATGCATGGAAGAGCTGCCGACTGCCTCTGCTCCCTCTGCGGAGTGCATGGAGTGCTTACGGGAGATCTGGCAGGAAAGCAGGGGAAGGGTGATGACCTGAATTTCCACAGATTTGGACGGAGGCATGTTTGTAACCAAAAGGGAGCCCTGCCCTTTTCACTGCCCTACTTAAAGCCGAAGTCTGTACTCCCCAGCATGGCTTCCAAAGCATGCTTGATCTGGAAGCTGCTTTCCCTCTAGCCTTCCCTCTCTCCACTCCACGCCAGAGGCCTGACGCTCTGGAAGTAACCAGCTGCTTGCAGTGCCCACAGGCTTGTTCACCTCTCTTCCTTCGCTTATGCCTGTATCTCATCTGAAATGTTTTCTGCACAGGTAGACTTTGCCACCCACCCCACCCCTACTCTGTACAGCGTGTATACTGTGGTCAATGCCTGCGAAACACTTGGTTCACCTGTTTTTCTTCCTCTCTGTCATAGGACAAGCTCCTTAATGAAAGGCCCAGTGTCTACCTCTCCATTGGTCTCTCTCTGCCTGGCTTGCTGTACGTGCTTCATAGACAGTATCTTCTGGTGAGAGAGAGTGGGGAGGCCTTCACCAGATAGTCACAAAAATGCCCGTAATTACAAACTGCCGCAGGGTACAGGGACTCTCCCTAATTTGGGGTGGGGCATGATAAAAGAGCAAAGGATTAGTAGAAGTTAGTTGGGTAAATGAAAAAGGTAAACAGAAGGGAAGAGACACCCAAATAATGGTGTGTGTGAAGGTGAACATAGCTGGAACTAGAGGAAGAGGTCAAGGTGGAGAAAAGTTTAGAAGTTGCAGAGCCCACACTATAATTGCATACAATGAATAATTTCTAAGCGAAGTAATTAGTCAGAGTTTTGTAACTAGACAGGAAACACTGAAAGCCAGATCCTATCAGTCTGTCCTGGTCCCAGACTTTGAGGTTGGTAGTGGCAGAACCAGACTGCCCCCAAAGCACTTGTTCAGCTAAACCAAGTGTTTATCCCTCTTAGCTGAATTTGAGTGAGTGCCCAAAGTTAGCTGAAGAGTCCCAGCCCTGAGGTGGTTTGTGGGTACAAAGAAGGAAACAGACCTCCTTAACTAGAGGAATGCCTTGAAATCCTAACTCATTGGACAGAATCTTGGTTGCTGAGATTGTCTCTTACTTTCTTGGGTTTTTCCCCCTCTTGCTTTCTTTTTTAATGATTTCTTGTACTATTTAAGTAATTTGGACTGTATTTGTTCCTTTTATTTAAGGATACTTTGAACCTCTTAAGGCTGTTGGATTGCTTATCAGTGATTTTCACAAAGAAACAAAGGAAAGCTCTTGTTGCCCTCTTAGTCTTGTATTGTCAGAGCTGACCATTTGAAGTTCCACATAGTGGCTGCTAATGTGGTTTCTACTGCTGTGAGAGAGCGAAAAGTTGATCATATCTTTGTTGAAAGAATGTTTTTCTCTCCAAAGTATCTGGAAAAAGAATTGTATAGCTGAATACAGCCATTCAGAGGACTAGAAGACTTCCAGTTTCCTCTAATTTTGCTAAAATGACACAATCCCACTGTCTCTCGTTTATGTAGAGATGGAGAAAATGAATTTGGGCCTCCATCTTTATTTTTTATTGATCATACAGGCAACTTTTGTCAATATACTCTATCTCTGAATTTATGAGTAAGTAAGAAATTACCTCAAAGAGCCATAAATCCTAATCCTGGGTTTTCTTTACCCTAGATGTTGCCCTTAGGTTTACTAGCTGCAGTTGAGCCAGCCTTCCTTGTATTAATCAAGATATTACATGCCCTTCCTAGAGCTGTAGGCTGCTGCTGCTGAGATGCTCCTAGTGTAAATTCTCATCTCCAAACCAGTCCACATCGTGATTCTTCTTCCTCACTGGGGTCTTCATACCACAGAACTCATTTAGTCAATACAGAGGGAGCTGCTGGGCATAACTGGCTCCTCCTGTGCTCAGACATCTGTGAATGCCTGGAGCCACAGTAGAATTTTGGATCCTCTTCTCTCTCCCTCAAATATTTATTGATATAGTCTTTTTTTTTTTTTTTTTTTTTTTTTGGGTGCAGCTCCCACAGTGCAGTCTGCTGAGTTTTACAAGCTTGCTGGGTCACGTTCCATAAAGTTCCCCAAGCACTAAATAAATTGTTCACCAGAGTACTTGGCATTGTGACCCATGTTTGTTATCAAGGGGCTCAAATATACTGTGCCTTACGATTTTGCAGAATGCAGAGTACAGTCACTGCCTCTTCAGAGTTCAGACCTCCCTGGTAATGAGGGCCCTCGGAGGCATCAAGATGTTAATACGATATCTTACACACATTCAAGTTACGGTGTTGCAAGGCGGCCTTGTTGTTTCACTGTGGGGAGCCAGAGCTGTTACCACTTGTGCTGTAAGAACTTGAATCCTTCATTGGAATTAAAGGAATTTGCCTTCAACTATAAAAGGATGAGTATCTAACTGTTGTTTGTTTTGAAAGCAGTTTAATGCCAGAAAGGTGTGCCTGATAGAGTTCAGGAGACTATAGTTTCTTCTAACCCCTCTATTTACTCAAGACTTGATTTAGAATGTGCAAGCCCCTAGCGTCTCCTGTGCTCTGCTTCCCACGCTCCCCGACACTGGCCACAGTAGCTTTCTTTGAGTTCAGACATGCCCTCCTCTCCTGACCATAGGCCCTTGGTCAGAATACTCCTCATTTAATTAACCTCTACCCGTTCCATAGAGCCGTGAGTACTTCTTAAACAGGAATCACCTGGGAAGCTGCTTAAAGTGCAAATTCTTTATAAATATGGAAGGAGCCTGGGATTGGGCATTTCTGACATGCTCCCAGATGCAGCTAGTGCTCTGGTCCTCAGGAGCTCCTCTGGTCTTCAGTGTAGTCACAGTCCCATGTTTACATGCTTGTGACATTCTACAGCTTTCCTTCATAGAGCACTGTTCACAACAGTATAGTTTCTGTAATTGGTGCCATTTTCTGCTTAGTGTTTATCTTTTCGCTAAATTCTGAGCCCTGGGAGAGCAGGAACCATCTGTGATTTTTGCTCACCCTTTTGTTCCCAGGACCTATCACAGGATGGCATACAGCATGCACTATATACTTAGGATGGGCAGATGAGTAGTTAACTGTTTTATTGACTGTTGATAGAATGCTTCGATTAATTGCTCTGAGATGACAATTAATTGCTCTGGGATTGTAAATCCCAGGTGTTTGGACCAAATTGTAAAAACTTGGTCATGGTTTTTATTATTTTCAAGGAAAAGGCCTCCTGAAATGTTTTAAATTTCATGTCAAGCAGAAAGAACCTAAGGTAATCATAGACTGAGGTTATCGCACGGTGAGTAGGGCATAGCTCTTGGTCTTCACCCTGTGAAAGGAGACTATGCCAGATTGGACAGACTCTTGATTTGTGGTTCCAAAGTACTGTATTCTTTTCTAAGACGTTCTTTTATTGAGATAAAATTTATATATACACACACACATGGAGAGAGAGAGAGAGAGGGAGAGAGAGAGGGAGAGAGAACATGCATAAATTAAGTGTAAAAGCATACAGTTCAGTGGCATTTAGTACATTGACCGTGTTGCATAACCATCAACTGGATTTCCAAAACATTTAGATTGTTCCCAATGGAAACCCCATCCAAGGTACTGTCTTCTTAGCTCAGCACTTCTGAGACTTTGTGGTCTCATCACCTCTTTACACTCATGAAAATTATCAAGGGCTCCA
Organism: Pteronotus mesoamericanus; assembly: GCF_021234165.1. Lineage (NCBI taxonomy): Eukaryota > Metazoa > Chordata > Mammalia > Chiroptera > Mormoopidae > Pteronotus > Pteronotus mesoamericanus. The sequence continues at coordinate 20,485,643 of NW_026555084.1, read as the reverse complement.
ATAGCCTTTCTTTATATGGATTATATTTATCTCTATTGACAGTATTAGAAATGAAAAAAATTTTTAAGATTTATTTATAAATTCATCAAATGACATTATTTTCCATTTTTTGTAAATCTCTTTAAGGTCTGACTTAATAGAAGGTAACCAGATAATATCTTCATTTGATCTATTGCCAAACATTTTATTACTGAAGGATATGAACAGTAAATCAGGCCATATACATGTGTAGTTGGAAATGGAAGAAATGTTTTTAATCACCTGTTCAGGTAATTTTGGATATTCTTTTTTGTTAATACACTAAAACTCAACAAGTGACAATTTCTTTAAGCTTTATTGCAGTGTAGAAAATGAAACCATATCAGTGAACTTTTCATACATGGTTACATTAAACCCTATTGGCCTATCTTACACTTTGAATGAATACTTTTACCCATGCATGATTTTTTAAAAAAATATACATTAGTCATTTGGAAAATACTCGTTCAGGGAGTTATACACCTGTTCCAATGTGTACTTTTTATCATACAATTATTTTTAAAAATCACATTTGTTATCCCCACTAATCTCATTTTAAAAAATCATTAAGAATTGGGGAGCTTGTCAAGCTCATGGTGTCAAACCCAGGTTTTCTAAAATTATAATTTTTTTGAAAGAATGAATTTTGTCATTGCAGCAAATACTGTCAGTTGTTTTCTTTGAAGTGACAGACTCACTTGGTTGATTTTTGAGAAATGTCTGCCAAATACCAAAACCTGAGTAACTATAGTTCTTACAAGTTAAAATGGTATTTCATGAAAAAAGAGATTAATTTAGTTGCATCTCAAACAACTGCAGAACTGCTTTCCCACAAGTCAATTTTGGTGTACAGCGGAAAAACGCTGTATGCACATTTCCTCTTTTACTCCAATATAAAAAAATGTGCTAAAAGGCAAAATGTAATAAAATTAATAACTTTTACTGTTTTAGCAAGGGTGTTTTTAAGTAAAATTGGGCTTATTTATTTTCCTTTTATTTGTATTGTTGACACTATTGCTGATGTCCCCATTCCCCACCTTCCTGCACTGCGCCCCTCCATCCAGCGCCCCCTTCCCTCTGGCCATCGCCACACAGTTGTCTGTGTCCATTGGTTATGCATATATGTCCTTGGGTAATCCCTTCACATTCTTCCGTCCAGTCCCCCCTTCCCTTGCCCCTTCCCCTCTGACAGCTGTCAGCCTATTCCATGTGTCTGTGCCTCTGCTTTTTTTTTTTAACTTGTGAGTTTATAGTAATGAAGAATACAGTGACTATTGATACAGTTTTGTACCATTGCCTAAATTAATGTTAAGGTACCAGCGGTTTTATTGACCCTTGATTTTACATTTTATGGACCCCCTGAAAAAGTCTTGGAGACTTCTCAAGAGTCCATGGACCATGCTTTGATAACCACTGCCTTAGCTAAAATAAGAATCACAAAATAGCCTTCTCATAAATATGTTCATCCCAGCCACTTCTTAAGAGGACTATACCTGATTATAGTGTAAGAATTAGAAGAAATTTCCTTGTGGGTATATCAAAGCAAATTTGCCTGATTCTATAGAAGTGAATGTGACAAATTTTATCAAAGCAGAACTAACTTAAAAATTGCCCCGTGTTGCCTATTAACATCTAAGATTTTTTGGTTCAAATATCTCCAACTTATTTGGTTTGGTGACATCTTTAGTAGGACATTTTTTTATATATATATAGAGAGAGAGAGACTATAGAAATATGGAAGTTCTTGAAAATTGATTTTTATAAAATTGCGGTTTTTAAGAATTAGTTCAAACTCAGGTTCTTAATTTCTCAGAATTCTATACATGTTTTACTGTCCAGAAGAGCTGTTTTTTCATGGACTTTTCTCAATTGTTTTTTAAAATTTTAGAGCCGATTTAATTAAATAATTTGGAGCTCAAAGCTTAGAATTCTCATTTTTAGTTCCCTTTAAAATACTTTTGTTCTAGAAATGTGCTTGGTATATTTGGACATAAATTATAATGTTAGGGTTCAAACCATATAGATGTTCTTGATCTTTGCATTGCATAGCATACCTGTTGTGACTTTTTTATGTTGATTTCTTCCAAACATACAATTACCAATCTGATTTTAACAATATCATAAGATGATTTTTTAAATTTTGTTACATTTTAAAAAATTATTTTGCTCTTAATGGTGTATTCAAGTTTGACTTAAAGTCATTTCCAGGGAATAATTAACATGGGGCTAGTTGACCATAAGATTACTATGAAACGTTTTGAATTATCTACTGTCAAAAGCTAGTGTGATTTTAATCTGTATTAGTTGGACCATTTTATCTAGAAAAGGGAAAGAACAATTCCTTGCAATATTAACACCAGATGTTATAGAAAAAGAATATTCAACTCATTATATTATGAAGATTATGAGAATTGGATTTCATTCATGGCTCTGTTCCATCTTAGCTAGGTGACCTTTAACAAATAACTCAATTTCTCTGAGTCTCAGTGTCCTCATCTGTCTAATTGGAACAACCCCTCCCTCATAGGAATTGCATTTGATACTATAGCATAAATAAAGAAGTTCACACATTGCTTTAAACTTGATAGATGCTCAATAGAGTTCATTTGTAATTATCAAAGAAAATTAAATATGGCTGTCACAAAAGTATAGTATAAGCACATGTCAAAGGTTTATGAGGCTACCAGCAGAAATATAAATTGGTGCAAAAGAGGATAGGAACTTACATAGTTAATGAAAGAAAGAACACTGAAAACACAACTACTAAATTAGATTCAGAAGTGGTTAATGTTCTATAGGGCAGTAAAACTTGAACTTTTGAGCTTATCTTTTCTGCTGGACAGAAATTATTTGCGTCTCTACCAGGCAGAAATAATTTGCAAACTTATCAGTTTGAACTCAAGTTGAAATCTGTCTTCACAGAGCCTGATTCCTCCTCAGTAGTAAATAGTAAGTCAAGCAAAAGTTACATTTCCCCAGAATATTAATTAATACAGCCCTCCTGGCAATGTAGCCATTTTGGGCAGGTCAGGGAGAGTTGAGGAACAGAGGAATGTAAAGTCACCAGTGCCAGTTAACTTGGGTTATCAAATCATGTGGAAATGGAAGTGAGACCTGGGGACCGTTGAGGGTGGAAGGAATTAGAACTGAGACCCTTATCTTGACCATGGATCCTTGACAGGCTTTACCCTCATTGAAAACAAAGACTAGATTAAAAAAACAAGTAAACAAAACTTTACTTTCTAAAACAGAGATACAATAGTGAATTTAGTATAGTATCTTAGCCTGAGATCTGTAAGAAAATTTGTAACCACATTCAAATATACTCTGCCAATATCACTCAGTGGTACTCCTTGAGTATAGGCTGAAGAATATGTACTCAGCCTATGGTAGCTAGAATTTCCATAAATAAAGCTCCTCTGCAGATAAGTTCAACATTATAAATACACAGAAAATAATCCATTATCAGCTAAAGTCAGTGGAAACAATGTACAGGAATATCAAAACCCATGAACTTCAAATAATAAAACAATAATAGAAAAATTCCACAGAGACCATACAATAATTGCATTTAAAATTATTTTTAAAAAAAATAAGGAAGGGATTACAATCAAAAGAACAGGCAGAGTTTAAAAAATCAACTCTAATTTATAAAAATGAAAAATAATCACTAAAACACTCAATTGATAAAATAAATATCAGACTAAACAAAGCCGATAGGAGACTTAATGAACAGGTAGATAACCCTTAGAAAAATGCTAGAATGCAGTTCAGAGAAATAATGAAATAGAAAACATTTGAAGAAGCGTAGAAGACAGAATGAGAAGCTCTAAAATATGTCCAGAAGTGGGACTAAAGAGAATGCAAGCTTCTCTTTAATAATACTTGAAGAGACACAACAGCTAAGAATTTTCTTAAATTGAGAGTTATGAAACATCAGATTCTGAGAGGAGAAATCAAAGTAAGCCTATACAAAAATGCATCCTAGAGAAACTGCAGCACTCTTGAGAAAATCTATAAAGAAGATTTCTTGAGTAACACTTAAGAGGCAAGCAGCCTTGGCTCACCTTGTGTTCGAGAGCAGTGAATGAACTTCCTATCACTAGCCTTGCGCTTAGCTCCCTAAGTCCTGGTACACCACCAGCAAGTTGAATGATGCAGACTTTCTTCTCTTGGAACTTCCCTGTTGCAGAAACAGTTTTAGACTGATATCCTAGGTGTGGCATTTTCTAGCTGAAGATATAGATACCATTTGTTGCACTTACCACCTCTAATTTTAGGCTTAGTCACCTTTAGTAGTCTGAGTTTGGGGGCCAGGGAAGCAGTCAGACTTCTGTTTTTAGGTTTTAGTTTTTGGGCCTAGAAGCAGAATAGTCAGTCACTGCTTGACAGTCACCTTAATGACTCGGCTTTTGAGGCAGGAAATGAAATCTCTACCTCTTTGGTGTGGACCTGACTTCCCTGAACTGCCCCTTTGCTTCTCTTTTCTGTATCTCCCATCTTCTGGACTCACACAGAGGCCTGAAACTATGCCTAACTTTGGAAGCATCCTTGGGAGTGAGTCACGGGCCAGGACACTTCACTCGTAGGCAGTTACAACAGAGCTTTGAGAGAGTGAGAATGAGTGCTGGCAGGAGGGATGCATTTTTAGAGATGAGGACAATGCAGAAAACTTCTCCAGTCTTGGTATAACATTCCTCACTGCTTTCTCGCTATTTTTTATTTTGTATTTGATGCTGGGTACCAGCGAGTTCCATGATACAGGGTTGGGATTTCTAGACTACCCTCAGTGTCTCTCCAGGAGAGTAATCCTTACACGTGTCTTTCGCCAGGCCCCTAAACAGTTCTCTCACCTCTGGTTTCTGTTAACAAAAGGGGGTGGTTTTCTCAGCCCTTTGAGGGACCCTTTCTCATCAGCCATCACCATTACTGATTTTCCTCTCTCTCCTTTCCTCAGCATCCACCCAGACTGTGCTTTGCTTTTTGTCAGATATAATGTCCTTCAGAGAATGCCTTTAATTACTTTTCATTCCATTTTTTTCTTTCGCTAACCTGAACTCTCTCACTCTCTCTCTCTCTCTCTCTCTCTCTCTCTGAAACGTTTCATAGCCCCCCGCAAGTGTCTGAAAACTGGATGATTATTTTTTTTTTGTCATTGCTGTAATCGAAATGTCCACATTTCAATTTCTGCTGCATGTGCTACCCAGCATTTAACTGGGCAGCAGGGAGAAGCTGGAGGGGAGGTGATCATGAAACATAAAAGCTTTTCATTTTCATAATGGCTTGGAGTGTGCCCTTTCTAAGAGCAGCTACCATGGCAACAGGTTCTAGCTTTGGCAGGACTCTAGTGGCACTGGTAGTACAGGGGCCTGGTGAGAGTGGAACAATACCCAGGAGCAGCAGTCGCCTCCTGTAGGCTCGCTTCTAGTGATTACTGCCACTTTTCATATTTGAGGCTGTACCTTGTATACAGATGGGTAGGTTGGTGGCAGTTTTGCTTCCGAGTGGCATAGAGAGCTGTGAAACAGCAGGACCAGGAGTCAAGGAGACGGACAGGCCTTGAAGCCCTTCTCTGTCCCCAAAAGAGAACGCATCCAGCAGGCACCTGGATGGGGCGATGGCTCTGCTGTTGTTGCAGGCACGGTTCCTTCCAGCTCCTGCCAGCCTCCAGCTTCCCCTCTTCGTTTCCTTCCCCCATCTCAGGCCTGGTGCTCCCTTCTGGTAAACTCCAATCTACTTGATTGGGAATTATCAGAGTGTGAATCTCTCCGGTTGGGTCTTCCTAAAAATTTTACCTCTGTCACTTTCAGAGGTTCACCTTCACCAAAGGCCTCAACATTGGCCCCCCAAACATGAAATGTGTACCTTTTTGGACTATTTTCTAGAGCAAATTCTAGCATAGGGATTTATATTTTTCTCTCTCAACTCAGAGTGCTGATCCTAATAATAAAGCTTGCATGGCAAAGCTTAGTTTTGCTCATCACTGACTTCCTGCTGGACTTAAATGGAAAGATCTGAAATGTCAGTTCAGTAGTCACAGCAAATTCCAAAAGGAGAAATAAAATGAAGTTCACAGAAGTACACATCCTAGAGAAGCCACAGAACACTCTAAACAGAGAGAAAAATCTACGAGGAAGAACTCTTGGACGATAAATAAAAGTCTAACAGGCATGGCCCATAATTAAAAGTTGGTCTTCGGGGCTTTGCAGCCCGTTTACAGTCAGTGCCTCTCGAATCTCCTCCCCAGGCTCCAGGGAAACACTGTTTTCGTGCACAGCTAATGGAATGCCAGAGCAGAAAGCTTGATTTCTTAGCAAGGCCTGCTTCCCTGATAACATTCTCTGCATGTACTCATCAATCTGCCTCTTTGAGGCTCCTGTTAAATTTATTCTCCTCCTCTGCTCCTCATCATCCCACTTTGCACAGTGCTGAATTGTTTTCAGCATTTTTTCACCTCTCTTCCTCGCTTTGTCCTTACACCCTCCCTGTGAAGTAGATCAGGAAAGTCTTATAATCCTTTTTTGGCCTCTGTGGCCGCCACAAACATTTATGAGCTCCCTCCCAAGTGCCACAGTCACTGGGATGGGTGGGAAATACTGAGATCAGAGGAGCTGATATTCTGAAGTTCAAATCCTTTCAAATCCATTGGCCATCAATCTGAAAATAGCCCTAACAAATATTTATCGAGCACCTTTTCTGCTGGTTCGGGCGTACACTGATGAACAGGGCTTACAAACCAGGAGAGAGGAGATTTGCATAATTCCCCTCCCAGCCGCCTTCATTTGTGGATCTAGGTAGGCCCCAGTGCGCTCCTACACCAATTACTGAGTCGGGGAAAATCACCCTTGCCCAGCTTCATTGAGTGAGATTTGATAACTTAATAATATTTTCCTTCCCCATTAAATTTCATGAAAGATACATGGCTTTATAAATATATAGGAATACTTAAATAGATGTAGAGCTGTATTTATTTTTTAAAATATAGAAATCAGGTGTCATCCTTGCCTCGTATGTCTTATTATTTACTTGTTACTTTTGATATGCTTTGCTGGAGACAAATTTTTATGTCTGGGCCCTTAACGAAGCCATTGGGTCGATAAGCAGCTGGGAAAAGTTCGATATCATTAATAGTCAAAGAAATGTAACTTCAGATGAACCTACACACATATAGGTTCAATATTGTTTACCACTTACTAAAATTTCCAAAATAATAAAACCTTGGGGTTCAGAGAAACAGGCTTGCTTAAACATTCTAGGTAAGAGTATAAATTGATACAAGTCTCCTAAGTGACAGTTTGGTAACATGTATTAAAAATATTTATACCCTTTCATCCAGAAATTCCATTTCTGTGAATTCTAGAGAAAGAAAAGCATTTATGTATATGAAAGTTTATTTAAGTGTTATTGGAAACAATAAAATACTGAAAACAATCTGAATGTTCAGTAATACTGGATTTCTCTAATAAAGAATATTTATATAGTAAATATCCATACAACCATAAATAAGTTGAATAAGACAATGGATATTTGAAAAGTTTCTAGTACAGCAGTAAAAACAGGTTATAAAGCTAGGGGCATGCACTGTGATTCCAGGTATGTGCACACACATGTAGGACATAACATTCATATCTTTAAATACTGGGTAAAAATTTAGTTATTTCTGATTGGTGAAATTATGGGTGATTTTTATTTGTGCATTTCTGTGTTTTTCAGTTATTCCACAGTGGACATTTTTCATATATAGTACAAAAAAAAAAATAAAAGAGAAAACATATTTTAGGGTTTTTTTTCCTAATGATAGCATCATACGAAAGAATAAAGGATAACTATTTAGACATAGCCACCACCCTAAAGATCAAATTGACTTCTGATGACATCCACTGAGCCTGTCTTAAGGAAGATAGATGCATTTTATTTTATTTCAGCATATGCCTCTGTGTGTGCTGGAGGTGGGACAGTCATATGTAGGCATATATATGTTTAAGGGAGTGTGTGCACTCAGATGGAGGGGTATGTGTAGCCAGGTATCACAGCCTTGCAGTGCCTTGCTTCTTGGGGGCGTTGCAAGGATCTGCATGTCCAGAGATGCTGCCTGTGCTTGGCTGACCAGTATGGTTCATACCCCAGACTCATGGCCACGTGCTCTCTCACGTGATGCCTGAAGTTCAACCTCAGGCATCCTGTCTTCAGTGGGTCAGAAGTCTGAAGTGCTTTCAGCTGTACCAGGGTTTTATGAAACAGTGTAGAATTGGCACTAATTATTTCTTGAGGCCACTTGTTATTTGTTTGTTTAAGCACCAGATTTTAACTTTGAATACCAATTCATGGTGAAGGTTCATTTTGGTGAGTGCAAGTAGATGTGGTTTTCTGACATTTTTATACTGAACTCTCTGCAGCCTGACCTTTCACAGAATAGTGGGACTCCCTGAACCTTGCTTTTTCTCCTCTCAATTTTTCCAAACATAAGCACTCATTTGAAGGGGCTACTCTTTTGTCTATTTCCCACACTACTTTAATGATTACTTAGCTTTTTATATAGCCCAGCCAAATGCTGGAACATGTCAACAGGATTGTGGTATACTTATCTCCTTCTGTGTACATTTCTGAAAGGTGGCCCTCTGTTTGCAAGACTGAGTGGTAGATCTATTGGTGAGGGACACATTTGCAGGAGGAGCCACTTCCTAACTAGTTTGAGGCCACAGAGATGGATGGGAGGGAGGGAGCAGCCAGAAGCCGCAGGGCGTTCTCCTCATTGTGTGGGAAACCAGAGGGGTGGCAAGGATTCCAGTGCTTCCAATTGTATTAAACAGCTGTTGACACAGACTTCAGAATTCCTGTGGAAAAGGAAGTGAACTCCTCTGGAAGAGAACTTTTAAAGAGGCCTCAGGCAGGCATCACTGATATTTGTGGGTAAAGATACAACTTTTTGTTGCCTATGTGTCTGCATGAGTGATTTGCAGACTTCTGGCCTGTCCTCTTTGATGAATGGGCTCAGCTCACGTGTCTCCTCCTTTGAATGGCCTTCCCCGCCCTACCTAAGATGGTTCTCCTTATCAGTTTTGATCACATGCTTCTGTTTTATTTTTTTCTTGCCACTTTCACAGTCTGACATTCTTACTGATGTATTCGTGCATTATCTATCTTCCCCACTGGAATGTAATGCCAGTATATGGAACATGGGGCTCTGCAAGTCTGCTCCACCGCTGCATCCCAGGCCCAGAAGGGGGCATGGCATCTCGTGGCTTTTGAGTTAATATTGGGTACAAGCAGACATGGTACGTTTAGGAACATGCAGAAGGCCAGGGTAGCTGGGACTGCGAGTGAGGGCAGAATGGCATGACGAGAGTGTTGTGGGATGGGCAGGGTCTAATAGGTGAGCTAGGGAGAGGAGTGTGGAGTTATTCAAGGATCTAATGTTCATAAATTTTGTTTCATCTCTGTGTTCCATCACTATCCAGATTGGCTTGCTAAAGTCGGTTATTGATGGCTTTTCTACTTGGAAACAGGTAGTGCTGTGTCCTTGAAGTGCTTCTTCAGCCTACCTTACCCTTCTCTTCCCCTTCTCCAGAGCTGTCAGCTTGGCATTCTCACCTGCTTTGCCTGATGGGCCCAGCAAAGCAAGATGACCACAGCCGCGGTGTCAGGCTCTGATGTCTGCACAGTTGAAAGCATCTAGATCTTGGTCATGTAACACTCTGACTTCTCCACTGAAAAGTGTTGAGGTTGGGCTTTGTGAATGACCCTTGCCGAGAGCCCAAATGCTGGGTGGACCAGGGGCCTGGATCCTACCTCCTCTGTTTGAATCATTTGGTGTCTCACTAACTAAACATTGTTGGCTGTTCTCTGCCTAATATTACATTGGTTTTCTCACATTGGACCTTTAGTTCCTGTTAGGTGACACTGTGCTTTGTTTTATAATCTGCTTCCAGTGCAGGGTAATTCAGTGAGTTTCCAGTTCTGTGCTTCCTGTAAGAATAAATCAGGTTTTGCTTTGCATACATTGAAGTGGTAACTGTATTGGTGTAATTCTCTGATGAATCTATTTTTGTGATTAAGGCAATAAATATTATCAGAAGAGTATGTGTGTTTTCTAACATGTACAATTGTATAGAAACACAGTTATTTTATATGAACAAACGAGTAAGATGAGCTGTTTCTTCCCTTGATCTTGAACTTACAGTGAAAATAGTGCAGCCAGGAGCTAAGAGATGTTGGTATAGAGCTTCACGAGTAGGGAGATATGTGCATATATTAAGGGTAGTCCATTCAGGTTTTTCCCCTAGCTTTTATGTGGGCTCTGCAAAGAGTGTTGTCTTTTCTTTTCTTTCTTTCCTTTTTTTTTTTTTAAGACTTCTATTCTTTAGCATCAGACATATAAACATATAGAATGTAATTTTTCTTGGATGTTAAGAGAGCTGGAATTTCATCTTTCATTAATAGTACTGGTTGGTTTCTAAAACTTTTCCATGAGGTGTTCAGCTCTTATACATCAAGATCCATGAATTTTTCAGGATACCTTAAAATAGTTGTTTTTCTTCTACTAATGGAATAGCCACATGTAATCACAAATTTCTATGATAGCACATATAGGTTTATAAATTTGGTACTTTGACCCTTGAATTAAAGCTAGTTTTTTTTCAATCTCAGCCTCTCCATTTGTTTCAGGCTCATGGCAAGGAATGTAATTTTCTCTGTTTCCTTTTTAGGGTGAAAGTACACAACTCTTCAAAAATACGCGAGTCAGCTGGGTTACTTCCCTTATTTAAAAAAAAAAAAAAACTCCATGAAAGGAGATAGATTATCCAGGGTACATGTGTGTGTGCATATTTCTCTGCTCTTTGTCAATCTGTGAATCTCTCCCTATAACATTTCCCATAATCCTGACTGTGGATTTGGGATCTTGATTCTCCTTCCAGAAAGGATTATGGTTATTTCTCTAGAAGCAGAAATAAAGATTGCATTTCATGGGAAGTGAGGCTCTCCGACTGCTCAGTTTTGGAGCTTCTGTTCTTGTTGGAGCTAAGCCATGTGGCAACAGGCTTATCCCTCAATCTTGATTTAGCTTCTTTTGTCCCTGTTTTTTCATCTGTAAAATGGAACTAGTCTCTGGAGCTGACATCAGAACATAGCTCTTTATTTTAACTAATGAAAGATTGTTAATATTATTGAATTCAGTTGGCTCTATACATGTTTACTTTTCATATTTAACATTAGTGCCGTTTGTGGGTGACTGGTAACTAGCACCTAGAGGCTGTTGGTCCAGGTCTCCAGGTCAGCTTTGGCTAAACTGGGTGTTCTTCGACCACGCTTCCCAGAGGAGGCTAGTGCGATGACTAAGGGAAGCAGTGTGAAACAATTTCAGAGACCTACCGTGTTAACACACGTATAGGTGCAAAGGCATGGTGCCCAGCACCTTTTACTACTCAAATTTATACCATTAGTGCTGTACTCTGGTTTTTACATGTCTTGAATTCTCTTAGTGTACTTTATACTAGTTCGTGAAGTTCTTGTATCTATCTCTCTTTGAAAGGTAAGGAACCCATGAAATTTGAGCCTTTAAGTCCTAGTAGTTGAGACCTTTCTGAGTCTACACAGAAGTGTAGCTAATATTTTGTCATCCCTCTAATTAGAATTTTCTCATTGGTTTTCATCCCATTCAGTAGAGAATGAAGCTCTTAAGGTGGCCTGCAAAGTCCTACTGTACTGGCCACCCTCAAGTCCATGACCTGTCTGACTTCTGGTACTTTCCCCCTTGCTATCTCTGAGGCAGGTCCTTTGGCTTTCATCTGGTGTTGCCAGCATGCCACAGATGTTCCCACCTGAAGCGTTTGCATCTGCCGTTTGCTCTTCTGTAGCCCTCTTCCCAGAGATGAACGTAGCTGGCTTCTTTCCCTCCTTCAGGTAGTTAGTACATGCTTCAGTGACGCCTTCCCCAACTACCTTGGCTAAAACTGCATGCAGACCCTGGTGCCCCCTTTCCACCATGTGTTTGATTTACTTACTGTCTGTCCTACCCCAAAAGAATGTAAGCTTCCTAAAGCAGAGAATTTTGGGGGTGTCTTTTTTATTCACTGCTATATTCCCAGAATTTCAAGCAGTCCCTGGCACATAAAAAAGCTCTCAAATATTTAATAACTGGAAAATAGATTCTGTGCTGTTGGCTTCTGTGCTGCGTCACCTTGCTCCTCTTTCCTTGAATAGAAAGTCCTAAGGCAGCATCTCCACAGCTTGCCTTTTTGGACAGTATTTGCCTAAAGGTGATAGGCTGAGCCACTGAAGAAAGTGCTGCCACCGACAGGAACTAATACATTGGCAGCACTTGGTGACATCAAGTTGGCATGCACTTGGGCAACCTTTATACCTTCTCTCTTTATGCTCTGGCATCTCTCTAGATTTGAGAACATAAGCTTCAAAATAAATAAATCAGTGATAACTTATTGTCACTGATAATAAATCTGTAAAAGGACTTTTAAACTGTAAAATGTTTTGAAAATGATAATTAGACTTCATATGGTTTGTTATGCATTTGAAATAGTTAAGTAATCTTCTAGGAATAAGATTCCCTGGGCCAGCTTCTCTGCAGTCTTTTTTGTATGCGAGTTCTGTTCTTCCCCATGCAGGCCCATGGCCTGGGTCAAAGAATACAGTGGCAGACTAGAGCCTGAGCTGAGCAGGACCACGGAGGGGAAAGCTAATCGATTTACCCCTAGATCTCAGGGATGTGCCACCCATGTGCATAAGACAATTCAAATACCAAGTAACCGAGACAGTGTGGGACAAATAGAATTCAGGTTGGCTTGGTTTTAGTCTAAGTGACTGTGACTAATTTAGGAAAACTAGGCAGCTTAGCAGCAAAAGAATAATTCTTCTTGTTAATGAAACCTGGTCTTTTCTGGAGGGGTTCCAATAATTCCCATGACACAGATTAGTTTTCCACCAACACAAACACTTTATACTGTTGGTGGGCAGAGATGAACCTAATAGCCTTGTTTGCTTTCAAAACATCCTTTTAAAAATAACCAGGTTCTCCTTTTACTCCTGATCTGCTTAACGTTAGCCTATGTAGGAAAGAAGAGAGGCAACTGAGATAAAGTGGCAGGATACATACTGTATATATTACCTCTTGTGCGTGTGTGCACACGTGTTTACGCACAAATGTGCTGCACTGTACCAGAGCATTTAAGAGCAGCAGCTGTGGAATCAGGTGGCAAACTGCCTGGGTTCATATTCCAGCCATACCACTTGTTCAGATATGTGGCCCTGGACAAATTTCTGGATTTTCTGGGCCTTAGCTTCTTCAGTGGCATAGTAATGGAACTTACAGAGTTATTTTAAAGAACAAATGAGATAATCAATTGGAGTGCTTAATGCCTGACTCACAGTAAGTGCTCGTGAAGGTCAGTTGCTGTTATTATTGATATCAGTCTTAATAATAATCAAAGCCAGGCAGGAAGTAAAGGGATTTCAGAAAAAGATAAGAAAAGAAAAAGTAAGATAAGGCAGACACTATACTTGAAGGTGTATTGGAAGGAGACTGGTGTAGTATTGTGAGCAGGACTTGGGCTCTATTATATAACATATATTAGGTAATGCATGTAATAATGATAATTATACCCTGTAAATATTTTATGGCTTTTGTACGTTCCAGATTAGCAGTGTGGCCAAGCAGAGCCACCTGGTTTATTATATGCCATCAGTGTCAGGGCGAGCTACACTGGTCACTCCCCCAACCATTGCCCCCAGTTTGGCAAAGGATCTGGGACACCAGTAGGTTACATGAAAGTTTAAACCAGACATTTAGTGAAGCTGAGCCTTGATCCCCTTAGGGGACGGTGGCCTCCCAAAACATGCCCGTGATCTGAAATGGACCACCTCTGTGCCAGGGACTGGGGATTGAGCAGGGAGGGAGGCTAAAGCCATCCCTGCTTTCTCAGAACTTCTAGTAATAAGTGGGCAAGACAGGCAGTAGCCAGGCCATGAATAATGACACAACTCAATACGTGCTAGGAAAGAGAATGAGGATTTAGAATTACAGTGAGAGACCTGACCTAGGTTGGGGTGTTCAGAAAAACCTCTCTGAGGAAGTGAGAGTGGTAAGTCAGCGAGATCCAGAGAGAGGGGGGCTGCAGTGCCTCCCCAGCGGGAAGGCGGGGGCGAGGGGAATCAGCATTTTGAAGGAAGGCACCCAGGCCTAAAGAGACTTCTAGCCCAGAAATCAGTAAGCAAAGGGAGGCATGGTGGGAAATGGTCTGGAGAGGTCCGTGGGATCAGGCAGGGTCCTGAGGCCGTGACAGGGGTTTTCAACTTGAAGTTAAAAACAGTCAGAAGCTTTTGGTGGGTTTCAAACAGGTAGTGTTGTTGAATTGGAGGAGACCAGAGTGAAATAGAGCTGGTCACACACTCAGATTTTAGAACATTCTTCACTTTAGATTGCAAGCGTTATGCAAAGAAGTATCTTGACTTTGTGCATTCACTCAAATCCTCTTTCTGAACGATTTTCAGTACCAAGTGGGCCTCTGTAAGTGGGCGTTAAGTTGATGTATATGACACTGGCAGTACTTACCATTTTTACTCATCTGTAGTAGAGTTTATATATTTCACTAGAGGCAGAGAAGACAGCAGTAATTATTCACAGAGCTTTGAGATCCTTGGATGAAAACAGTGTGGCGTGGATGGATGCACGTACCGCCATCATTGTCTTTGTTTAGGGCTTCGGAAACCATTTTGACATGGTTTCCATTTGGCCTCTCCTTTTTTCTTTTAATTCACTCTTCTCTCTTTATATCATAGTGTTCACTCTGTCATTATTAAGAAGCAGGATTCGGGCAATGCCAGCCAAGTACAAATGAAATGTCATCATATTTGAGGAGCATTTCATCATGTTCACGATTTTGTCAAGCTTATAGTCATTTTCACTGCAGGAAGGGAGAAGAAATGGTATTTAGTCTAGTATCATTCTCATATGTATCTATGCTTTCTCTTTTTTACACTCTTTATTTTTCTTCCCATTTAGTAATTTGGGTGGTGAATGAGGGAGCAGTATTTTTTTTTTCCTATTATAACTACTACTTTTTCCCTCACAGACTCAAGCACATAACTGTTTGGTATGTTCATGTTTGGTTGGGTTTTCTGAGGAAAATCCCTACCTCTTTTAGCTTAGGCTGAACTGACCCTTTGTCACATGAGAGCAACAGAAGGCTGTGGTGAAGAGTCTGAGCTCTGCAGCTCCGCCAAGCTCCCTGCCTCGCTCTGTGTGACCTCAGGAAAATGACTTAACTTCTCAGTGCTCCAGTTTTCTCACCAGTAAAATGGAGTTACAGTCTTTCTTGTCTGCCTCAAAGGGTTCTCTTGAAGGTCCCACTGTATGAAGGTATCCTTCATAAGCACCCATTATTCCAGCATTCGAGGCTGGCTTCTTGCTGGATTACCAATCCCAGAAGGATGTTGAGTATGGTTGCTGAGTGTGACCCCAGTCTGTACACAGAACAACTTATTGTTGCCTCTGCAGCACCATCCTGACTGCTCCCGCCTCACCAAGTCCAGATGGTGTCCAGGCAACACATGTACACAGTCTGACTTAGTAGAATACATGCTGGCAGTGGAGGTGGGATTCCCCCTGCCACTCCCCCTTAGGTACTGAGGATGAATTGGAAGTTGGCGACCGGAACCACTTTAGCAACCCAGGAAATTAAACTTGCCTGGCCAGCCACAAAAAAGTATAGTTCCAACAGTGTCATTTCCAGGTAATCCTTCTTGGCCCCAGAGCTTGGAGCTCCTCTACCCACGAGAGGGTATTAGAGAGCAGAGTGATATTTACTGCAGCCTAGGCACCCACCCACTCGGCCGCTTTCAGAATTAGTAACCTGGGGCCTACCCAGGACCTGTCTATATTCTGCAGAGGGTTAATTGCAGGACCATGATTGTGAGAAGGGGAACAGTCGGTATAAAAACATCCCCATGCAGTCGACTATGAACATAATCATTTAGAGAAGACAGCACTGTGTAAAAGGAGTGCCTGGGGCTGGGCTTTGCCGGGAGGTGGGCTTTGGATAGTTAGGGAAGGGCTTGCCAGCAGGCCAGGGGCAAGTTGGTGCCCCTGAAGGCAGAGTGAAGTGTGGCAGGTTTGCTCTAGCTTCTTGTGATGCTCTCAGCCTCTTGTGCCAGAGGTGATTATGAAGAAGTGATCAAAATAAATAATATTAGATTTTGAACTTTTCTATAGATTTGGAGCATCTAATAATTTTGGAAGAGAAAGAATACCTGGAAGAGGAAGTACAGATGGGTAGAGTAACAGGAGCCCTGGAAATGTAGTTGGATGAGGTAGGCCTCCCTGCCCCAGGCAGAAGCAGGTTACTAGACATTCCTGGACAGGAGATTAATGACATTACCAACTAACAGTATGACTTTAAATTGGCGCTTGCTGCTGCTTCTACCACTATCATCACTACTTTGTGGACCACCACTGTGAACAATAGCAGGTGTCATTTATTAAGCCATTGTTTCATGCCAAGAAATTTACTTACGTAATCTTGCTTAATCAGCCTTAAAATTGTATGAGGTAAATATTATTGCTTCTGGTTTATAGGTGAAGAAATGGGTTTAGAGATGACAAGTAACTTGCTTACTATTGTCACCCAGCTGGGAATATATATATCTGACTCTAACCATTGTGCTAAGTATCTCTCTCAGCCCCCCCCCCCCATAATGTAACTTGGAAATAATTTTTGTATTCTATATACCTCAGAATAGCACTTTGCAAGTTGTACGTCATTGCACGTTAGTGAGTGTGAAATCAATTTAGTAGGTTTAATAAAAGGATAGAAAATATCAGAGTTTATCACACTTACTCCTCCTGAAACTGTGTGTGTGTGTAGGTATGTATGCATGTTGCATGGGAAAATATATTTTATGGGGAAAATGTATTACATGGGAAAATAATTTTCTACCATGGGTCATTGTCAGAAAGTTTGAAAGTTACTATTTCAGAGTTTTTTGAAGGTCAAAATAAATGTAAAATATTGTTGCAAAGCTACTTGTAAACTCTAGAACAGTCTACAAGTCTAATTTCCTGTCATTATTTAACACTGGAAGCTGAAGCACACAGATTAAGGATGGCAGATAAATGTAGCTATGCTGTTCTTCCACCCACCCCATCCATTGCAGGTAGTGCTAATCTGTCACCACATCGTGTGCAGTGGAACCAGGACTCAGCTTTGACATACCTCAACAAAGCACTTCAGGCCTCAAGATGAAATGTATTTGAAAACCCAGCAATAGGCTTATGCATTGTTGGAGTACATCAGGATCAGACTGTGGCTGTCAAATACTGCTTAGAACTTACTGAGCTCTGGCTCTCATTTAAATGCTAGGAAAACACGTACCAACCCTATGACAGCATTGGGGTCTCTGCATTATGAGCCCCAGAAGGGTTGGCTACTGTCTCCTCCCCTCATTACACTCCCTACCATCATCCTCATCTGGAATTGATTTACCTCCGTCTGCCTCTTAAAGGGTGTCAGTCCCATCCAGAATCCCCGTCCATTTTCCCTTGAAACAAATGTGACAAGAGGCCCTTCTCCAAGGCCATATTCTTTGGAACCTACTTTTTCCTCATTAATTGCAATTCATGAGGGTACAGCAGGGAACATGGAGTGAAAATCTCCCAATAATGGCCCTGAGGACATGCCCCTCAGGAGATGCTGCACCTCAGCTGATGCAGCAAACTCTTAGGGGTCACAAAAGGAACTGAGTTTCCCCAGGTTAAAACTGAATGGAAATGTTTTCACTGCAGCCTGCAAAGGAAGCCTGTAGAATTGGCAGTTTTCTTAGAAGGCACCACAAAGGAATCCATGTGAACTTAGGGACCTAAAAGACACATCAAAGACTCTTTCAGTGGAATGTGCAAGGCACAAGAAACTTTTGCATGTGGATTTTAAGTAAAGATTCAACATGACATTCTGAACTGTGTGAGAAAGTACTCAAGCAGCTCAATTAGCTGCCCAGAAAGCAGGCTCTCGGTGTTTTATAGACCTTGCTAATGAATGAGTCCTGTAGCCTCTGCTGGACCGGGCTTCTCAGTGCTCTGCCAGCCTGCCTCCCACACATCTGTACATTCGTCAGGCTGTAATGGACGACTGGTGCCAGCAGAGGCTGAGGCTTAGGCCTGTCTGTCTGAGATGCATAGAGATCTCAAGCCATTAATAATTCAATCTGGAGTAATGAACATAGCTCTACCAAGTTGTGAGCAGTAATAACCAAGTGACAGATCCATTCATTACTTTGCTGTACCAAAATATAATGGTAGTTAGTCATAAAAGGTGCAGCTTTTTTCCCCCCAAAAGTTTCATAAGACTTAGATCAATGTGTTTTTTAAGTTCTAAAATAAAATGGATCATTAAGAAGGAAATTAATTATGTTGGGTAGCCTCAAGCCTATTTATATTCAGACTTGCTTATCCAGAATCACTGTACCTTTTTTTCCCCAATTGCCTTTGGCATTGGAGCCTGCAAATCTGAGTAATTATTACTTATTAATTAAATCCAAGAAATGGTACACAGCTTCAGACTTTGAAAGGGGAGGTTGGGATAGTTGAATACTTCCCCCCAAAACCATTATAAATAATTTGAGCTATTATGAGTGAGTAGCTGCACTGAGAATAATTTTTTATGTTTACTGGGTAGTTGCCATCATCTTTTAACACTTCAGTGAACATTTTTGTGCTCTCCTGGGCCAAGCACTGTGCCTAGCGCTGGTGGTGCCACCTAAAATAAGCACAGTCTCTATCCTAAGACAGCAATATAGACAGTAATCACATATAATAAATACAGGATTGGGACAACACTTCTGCCTTCATTGAGAGGTGGAATATTGAAGAAAGACTAGACAGAGACTGCAGAAAGCAAGGGAGCCATTGGATCTGAGCCTTGTAGATCACCAGTTTGCCAAGCAAAGAGAGAAGAGTAAGATCATTCTAGGCAGAGGAATGACGAAAAGCAGATAGGTGGAAAAGTAGAAAGTAAGAACAGATAGAGAATTATACTAATTACTACATTTCCCATTCATCATCACATTTAATCTGCCTAACAACCTCATGAAGTAGGTATATTTTTTACCCCCCCCCCCCCCCCCCCCATTTTTAAGATGAGGAACTCAGCTTCAGGAATCCAAGATGGTGGCAGAGTAGGTGGAAGTTACACTCACCTCTTCCCAGGACCAAACTAGAATTAAAACTAAATTATAGAACAATCATCCTAAATAACAAGCTGAAGACTAGCTGAAGAGAACTCTTATAACCAAGGATTTAGAGAAGAAGCCACATCGAGACTGCTCCAAACAGGTTGCACCTGCACAGAAGCTTGCACACCATGGTCAGGTTGAGCCTCACAGTCAGCCAGCCTGAGAATCTATCCCATGCATAAATGGGCCAGTATTCATCAAGACTCAATTATAACAAGAGAGCCCATAGAACACACACAGGAGACATTCCTGGAGCACTCAGCTCAGGGGATCAAGGAGACTGCACCAATGGACACCACAAAACACCTACTACATAAGGCCACTGTGCCAAGACTGGGAATCATAGCAGATCCATCTAATACATAGAAACAAACACAAAGAGGTGGCCAAAATGGGGAAGCATGCACAAATGAAAGAAAAGGAGAAATTGCAAGAAAAAGAGCTAAATGAAATGGAAGCAAGTAATGTATCAGATAGAGAGTTCAAAACAGTGGTCATAAAGAGGCTCAACAGCATAAAAAAGGACATAGAAACCATACAAAAGAACTGGTCATAAATGAAGAATACAATATTTGAAATGACGAATTCACTGGAAGGCATAAACAATAGGTTGGATGAAGTAGAGGATCATATCATCAATTTGGATGACAAGGTAGGAAAAAAATCACCCAATCAGAGCAGCAAAAAGGAAAAAGAATTTTAAAAAATGAGGATAATCTAAGGGGCCTTTGGGACAACATGAAGTGTAACAACACTCAAGTCATAAGTGTACCAGAAGGAGACGAGGGAGAGCAAGGGATCAAGAACCTATTTGGAGAAATAATGACCAAAAAATTCCCTAAGCTGGTGAAGAAAAAAAAGACATTCAAGTCCAGGAAGCACAGAGAGCCTCAAACAAGATGGACCCAAAGAGGCCCACATTAAGACACCCCATAATAAAAATGGCAAAGATTAAAGACAGAATCTTAAAAGCAGCAATAGAAAAAGACAGTTTACCTACAAGGGAGCTCCCATAAGACTGTCAGCTGATTTCTCAACAGACACATTTCAGGCTAGAAGGGATTGGCATGAGATACTCAAAGGGATGAAAAGCAAGGACCTAGAACAAAGACCATTTTACCCAGCAAGGCTATCATTTAAAATTAAAGAAGAAATAAAAAGCTTCCCATACAAGAAAAAGCTAAAGGAGTTTATCACCACCAAACTAGTATTGGGTGAAATGTTAGGGGGTCTTCTTGAAGAATAAAGGAAGAAGAAAAGAAAAAGAAACAGAAGAACATAGTTAAAAGAATAAAATAGCAATCCATATGTATCTGTCACTAATCACTTCAAATGTAAATGGCTTAAAAGCTCCAATCAAAGGACAAAGGGTAGCTGAATAGATAAGAAAACAAGACCCATGTATATGCTGTCTACAAGAAACCCACATCAGAAAGAAAGATACACATAGACTAAAAGTAAGGAAATGGAAAAAATATTTCATGCAAAAATGGAAAAGAAAAAAAGCTGGGTTAACAATACTTATATCTGACAAACTAGACTTTAAAACAAAGGTTATAATAAGAAACAAAGAAGGACAATACATAATGATAAAGGGAGTAATCCAACAAGAGGATATAACTCTTGTAAACATTTATGCACCCAATAGAGGAACACTTAAATATATAAAACAAATCTTAGGGACACGAAACAAACCTGGACAAATTACAACTGGCGAAACTGAAGGAGTAATCACAAAACTCCCAACAAACAAAAGTCCTGGCCTGGATAGCTTTCCAGGTGAATTTTACCAGACAAAGAAGAACTAACACCTATCCTTCTCAAACTATTTCAGAAAATTCAAGAGGAGGGAATACTCCAGAGCTCATTTTTCAAAAATTATATTTCATTGTTTGTGTTATTACAGTTGTTGTGATTATTTCCCCTTTACCCCACCTCCACCCAGCACTCCCCATTCCCTCAGGCAATCCCTCCACCATTGTTCATGTCCATGGGTCATACATATAAGTTCTTTGGCTACTTCATTTCCTATGCTGTACTTTACATCCCTGTGGATGTTCTGTTACTATCTATTTGTACTTCTTAAACCCCTCACCTCTTGACCCATTCCCCCACACCATCCTCCCTTCTGACAACCATCAAAACGCTCTCTGTATCCATGATTCTGTCTCTGTTCTTCTTGTTTAGTTTTTTTAGATTCATTTGTTGATAGATACATATTTTTTGCCATTTTATTGTTCATAGTTTTGATCTTCCTTTTCTTAAGTAAGTCCCTTTAACATTTGTAAAATAATGGTTTGGTGATGATGAACTCCTTTAATTTTTTCTTGTCAGGGAAGTTTTTTATCTGCCCTCTGATTCTAAATGATAGCTTTACTGGATAGAGCAATCTTGGCTCTAGGTCCCCACTTTTCGTGACTTTGAATATTTCTTTCCAATCTCTTCTAGCCTGCAAAGTTTCTTTTGAGAAAACTGCCGATGGTCTTATGGGCACTCCTCTGTAGGTAACTAACTTCTTTGCTCTTGCTCCTTTTAAGATTCTCTCTTTATCTTTAGCCTTTGGCACTTTAATTATGATGTGTCTTAGAGTGGGCCTCTTTGTATCCATGTTGTTTGGGACTCTCTCTGCTGCCTGGACTTGTGTGTCTATTTCCATTATCCTAATCCCAAAACTAGCTAAAGGCACTACCAAAAAAAAAAAAAAAAAAAATTTAGGCCAGTATTCCTTAGGAACATAGATGCTAAAATCCTCAACAAAATGTTAGGAAACAGGATCCAGCAACACATTAAAAAGATCATATACCATGATAAAGTGAGATTTATTCTGGGGATGCAAGGTTGGTACAATATCTGCAAATCAATTAATGTGATACACCACATAATCAATATGAAGGATAAAAACCACATTATATCAATGGATGCAGAAAGAGCATTTGATAAAATCTAGCACCCATTTATGATAAAAACACTCAGCAAAGAGGAAACAGAGGGAATATACCTCAGTATAATAAAGGTCATATATGACAAACCCACAGCCAACATCATACTCAATGCACAAAAACTACAAGCACTTCCCTTAGGATGAAGAACAAGATAGGGATGTCTGCTTTTACCACTCTTATTCAACATAGTACTGGAAGTCCTAGCCACAGCAATCAGACAAGAAGAAGAATTAAAGACATCCAGATTGGAAAGGAAGAACTAAAATTGTCATTTGCAGATTACATAGTACTGTATATAAAGAACCCTAAAGATTCCACTAGGAAATTACTGGGAATGCAGATTGGTTCAGCCACTGTGGAAAGCAGCATGGAGTCACCTCAAAGAAATAAAAAATGGAACTTCCTTATGACCCAGGAATTCCACTGCTGGAAATTTACCTGAAGAAACCTGAAACACTAATCCAAAAGAATATATGCATTCCTATGTTCATTGCATCATTTATTTACAATAGCCAAGATTTAGAAGCAGCCCAAGTATCCACCGATAGATGAGTAGATAAAAGAGCTATGGTATATTTACACAATGGAATACTACTCAGCTGTGAAAAGAAGGAAATCTTACTCTTTGCAACAGCATGGGTGGACCTGGAGAATGTTATGCTAAGTAAAATAAGCTAGTCAGAGAAAAACAAATACCATATGATTTCACTCATATGAACCAAATAAATAAATAAAATAGAAACAGACTCATAGAGAAGAGACAGACAGCTGCCAGATGGGAAAGGGGTTGTTGACTTGGTAAAAAGGTGAAGGGAGCCCTGGCTGGTGTGGCTCAATGAATTGAGTGCTGGACTGTGAACCGGAAGGTCCCAGGTTTGATTCCGGGTCAGGGCACATCCCTGGGTTGCAGGCCAGGTCGCCAGTTCAGGGTGCATGAGACAACCGATTGATGTTTCTCTCCCCTTCTTTCTCCCTTCCCCTGTCTCTAAAAATAAATAAAGTCTTTTTAAAAAAAGGTGAAGGGATTAAGCCTAACAAAACAAAACCCACAACAATTCCTAGATGCAAACAACAGTTTGGAACAGAGATTAAGGAGGGATGTAGAAGAGTGTAAAAGGGGATAAATGGTGATGGAAGTAGACCACTTTGGGTGGTGAACACACAATACAATATACAGATGACGTATTATAGAATCGTATACCTGAAAACTATATAATTTTATTAACAATGTGACCCCAATAAATTCAATTAAAAATTTTTAAAAAAAGATGAGAAACCCAAAGCTTAGACATACTGAGTCACTCGCCCAGATGCCCAGAGCTGGGAGTTGGCAGAGGTGACTTGGGAAAAGTTGTGGTATTTCATAAGTTTGGACTTTATATTCAAAACAGTTGAGCCTACCAAGGGTTTATAATTATCATTATCAACACTCAAAAAAGAGAAGCATTTCTAAGCACTTTACACATTGCATACACTGTTTCATTGTGTTGTCTCCTAACAACCCAGTGAGGTGTGAGGCCATTGCAGCTTTCAGCAGAGGAATGATGGGATCAGAGCCGAGTTTTAGGCAGTAACTGGCGGTGGCAGGCACGATGCAGCTGAACCTAGAGACTCTACTCAGGGAGCGTAGTTAGGAGGCTGTCGCTTGAGTCAGAGGTAGTGCTGAGAAGCATGGTGGTGAAAAGTGATCATCATCCAAACCATATATTTTTATATCGGTCTGCAATTTAGAAGTGCTTTCATACATAAATGGCTTATTTATTCATTTGCACAAGGGACTTTTGTGACAAGAGGGATAGGTCTGCTGACTTAGTTCATCTAGGAGGAGAAATACAAGGGCATGGAATTCACTTCTGCACACAGGAGCTGATGTTGAAAGTAATGGTGTGGAGTAATGGTGTTACAAGCAGCTTTTAAATACGCATACTTGCTGATGGAAGCGCAGAACCAAAGTCTCTCCCCCTTGTCAAGTAAGAACTTGACCATCTGCATCACGGCTTTCGACTAGAAATGTGATGCAGTTCTGGATAGAATGGAAAACTATTACGAACACACACACACAAAAATGCTTGTAAAATATTCTTATGTGGACCAGAAACATGCCAGGATATGAGTGGCAAATCTCCTTGCTGCAGGTGTTGCTTAGCAATCAAAAAGCAAATTGTCTTTCTAACTGGCAATGCCACAGTTAAAGTTTCATAGACCTAACCACTCCCTTGCCCCTTTTTGAGGAGGAGTTTTTAGGAAATTACTTTCAGCCCTTGAAAATTATAGCAAAGTACACATCTGCTGATAAAATTGGTTGAGATAGTATTTCAGTAAAGGCTCAGTTTCAAAACCAACACTTAAGTCAGTAGAACCTTTTTTTTCCTCCTACAAAATAGAAGTATACAAGTGAAAACAGTGCAGGCATTTACAGAATTGTGTTAAAAAACACTTGCTATAAATAGCACTAAATGCTAGAGAGGTATGTCTGTGCAAATGGACATCTCTGCCCAATTTCCCTCTAGTTTCTCATAATGAATAGTTTCCCTTTTCTAACAGGTGATTTAAGGAAGCCCCTAATATTTTCTCAACAATACTGAATGGACTTAACTTTTAACTTACTTGTCAATAAGTAATTTGTATATTTTTATAAGCAGGGTCAGTACATGGATGATTAAGTTTTATGGCTAGGTCACGGTGGTTTGGGTGTAAAGTTCAGATATATGTTTTGAGTAGCTGCTTATCCAAAAAAAATGCATATGTGTTTAGCAAATTACTTGGACCCAGCTAATGCTGACCCTGTGTGTTCCTTAGCCTTTGAGTATAAATGACAATATAAACACAGCCATATACATGTGTTTTTGTTTCTGTTTATGCCACATGATTTGCTTAATGTAAACCACATGTTTCATGTGATGAGGCTTTAATACTTGAGCCTAAAGCACTGAATTTCTTGACTTCTTTTTAAGTATCCAAATCTGCTCATTTTAAAAATTAAGTCTATTTTGTGCCTATATTTGCAAATGTATTAAAGCTGTCAAGAGTCTCTGTGTTTGAGCTAAAGAAAATGCTATTGATCACAGCAGTTTAGGCAGTAGGCAAGTATAGAATTTGTAACTGAGTGGAATTAGCAGTTACCTGGATTTGCAGAACAGGGATTTGGATGTGCACAGGTTTGTATTTTGGAAAGTGGCTGCTTTGGTTGGTTGGTTGGTTGGTATGGAAAATGGAAATGATAAATGGAGTGTCATACCCTGAAATAGCTAAATAGCCTGAACACTGAAGATATTTGAAGCTTTGATACATGAAAATATGAGGAGAAAAGTCTGTTTGAACTCCAAGGATATTGGAAGGTATCCCAAGGTCTGGCTCCTTCTAGATGAGGAGTCTTAAAAATAGGAAAGGTAGAGGGGAAGTCAGTGGTCTTATGTGTACACTATTTCTCTCATTTGTGCCTTTTCTTTTTCTTTCTCCCAGTGTTGCAAAAAACCACAAGCAAAATCTGATGACAGTGGCAAACCTCGGTGTGGTGTTTGGACCCACCCTGCTGCGGCCTCAGGAAGAAACAGTGGCAGCCATCATGGATATCAAATTTCAGAACATTGTCATTGAGATCCTGATAGAAAATCATGAGAAGGTAATATAGGTACACTTGGTCTCTGTGAGTGAGGAATTTGCCTTGAGGGAGGCTGAGTTGGAACTGGCATTCGGGGAGGACCAGTGTTCACATTGCTAATGAGAACTCTTAATAGTGATGAAGTTGCTGATGGTAGTGTGACGGCAGTGACGATAATCATCTCATGATGGCAGTGCGGCAACAATGGTGGCTATGGTGGCACAACAGTGGTGAACATTTTATTTTGTACTGGGAACTGTGCTAAGTACTTTATATATGTTGTCTTTTTATCCTCACAACAATCCAATGAAGACAGTACTATTATGGTTTTATGTCTCACTTTGAAAATGGCCTTTCCTCATTTTTCTAAACTTGGTTGTCCTCTTAGGAAATTACAGTATTTTTTAACATTAGGGACATTGAACTATTTTCATTTGTGTTGCAAATATTTTTCCTAATCTGTAGTGTGCCTTTCAGTTTTATAAATGGTGTATTTTTTCTTTGCGTGTATGTGTATAGTCTCTCTGTTCCTTTAGGGCATTTTGGTCTTTCTTAAGATCTCTCGCCCCTCATAATGAAGTATGTCAACACAGAGCTGTCCTTCAGAACTAGTGCAGGGGACATGATGCTTCACTCATCTGTCCTACCCCAGCTCCTAATAGCAAATCCTTATGAAGCTTCTCAGTAGCTCCAGGGTCCCTTAGAGCACCATATGACAGCACAGCTCTGGTGTCAAATAAAATGTGCTTCTTCTAAATAAAAACTTTACTTAGAATGGTGAATTCATTGTGCTAGATAACCTGCAAAATAACACTGGATCACTTATCACCACCTACACTAACAACACTCTCACAGTAGCTACCATCATCTCTTGTCTGCATTTTTACAAGAGCCTCCTGATTTGCTTCCCTGCTCCCACCCTTGGCCTGTCTATTCTGATTATCAGCCACCAGAGTGAAAGTTGTTTAAATGTTAAGTCACATCACATCAGTTATCTGCTAAGAACCATCCAGTGGCTTTGCATTTCATGGAGTGAAAGATAGAGCCCTTGTAAGAGCCTAGAAGGTCCTGCTTGGTCTCTGCTCTCCCCTCTGGTACTTATCTCCCTTCCTACCTCAGCTGCCTTGCCGTTGATCTCACAGGGCCTCCAGTTGTTCCTCAACGCCTTTGCAGTTGCTGTTCCCGGTGCCTGAAACACTCTTCCTCCACAGAACTACATAGCATACAGCCTCACCTCTTTCAAGCCCTCTAAGCGAGCCCTACCTAGATCTCTGTGTCTAAAGCTGCAAGCAGTCCCCGCCTCCAGCACTCCTCCTCCCCTTGACCCCAGTTTCTCTCTCCCCATAGCGCTTATCACTTCCAGCACACTCTGTAATTGACTTGCTGATTAGATCTCTTGCTTTTCTGACCTCCGCTAGAATGTATGCTTCATGAAAGCAGAGACCTTTGTCTGTTGTTTGGGGGTTTTTTCCCCCCACTACTTTGTTCCCAGATCTCAGTAGGAACCCAGTGCATATGTGCTGGATGAATGAACGGGCTCTTGTGGTAGCTGGCCTCCAAAATGGCTCCCAGTAACCCATGTCTTCTGATAGCCACTCCCTTGTGTAGTTTCTCCCAGGTGAATAAGAGATCTCAATATTGAACCAATGTGATCAATAGGAATTGATCAGTGGGATAGTGATTCCAGTATGGGCAATAGGATATTGTAATAGGAAAAGTAATGGAGTGTGACTTTGGAGACTAGTCCCAAAAGACCTTGTAACATTTGCCTTGGTCTCTGGACGTGCTCATGCTGCAGGAAGTGAGCCCCCGTTGTTGTAAGGCAGCCCCATCACCCTGTGGGCAGGAGGTGAGGCTTCCTGCCAGCAACCAGACCGGCTTGCCAGACTTTGGAAGTGACTCCTCCAGCCCTGATCAAGCCTTCGGATGATGCAGCCACAGCTGGCATCTTCAGTGCAACCTCAGAAGAGACCCTGAGTCAGAACCACCCAGCTAAGCCTCCTGAATTCTTAACCCACAGAAGCAGGGAGCCAATATGTTTTAAGCCACAAAGTTTTAGTCATAAGTTGTTATGGAGCATTGATAACCACTAAAGAACCTCAAAATACAAACTTTCACAAAGTAACAGCAGTATCCTGCAAAGCTGTGTAAGCAGCATAGCCTCCCTCTTAACATGGTTAATATGGAGATACGGAGATAAAATTATTTGTCTGAAAAAATTATCTTCATTTTTATCGCAAACTTTGGACCTCCTTCCAACTACCTTCCTCAAATACAGTAAACCAGGTATAGAAGAAATTTGTTATTTACAATAAAAAATGAACTGATAAAAAGGGAAAATAATCAAACAGCAGTTAACAGTATGGTTTCTAAAGACAAACCACTTGGATTCAAGTCTGCTTCCTCTTAGTAGCTGTGTGATGTTGAGCAGATTGCTTAACCTCTATACGCTTATTTTAAAAAAAGTACTTTTAGTATAATCTAACTTCTATAACAACCCCAAAGTATCTAGTGACTCTATAGACAGTAAAAGTTGATCTCTTGGTCACATAGCAGTTCCCTGCAGGGATTCTGAGGGTGGCATCTTGTTCAGTCGGTGATTCAGCATGCCAGGTTCCTCCCATCTTGTGGCTCTGCCTCCTGCTTTGCAGATCTCTGCAATCAGACATTTGGTGGAGGAAATGAGAGCATAGAAGGTTGGGTAAGTTTGTATGGGCCAAGCCTAGAGGATGCTTTCCTTATTTTCTTCTACATTTTATTGGCTGGAATTAACTCACATGGTCACATTTAACTGCAAGGGAGGCTGGGAAAGCAGCCTAACTGTGTTCTCAGAGAAGAGGGAAGCAAGTCTAGTGACCATCTAGCCAGTATGCCACATTCCTTCAACTGGTTTGTCATGAAGTTTAAATAAGATGGTTTATGTAAAGGACTTAATCAAGAATCTGGCAGGTAGTAAGGTTCAGTAAGTGTAAACCATTGTTTTTGGCGGTCTCAACAGAATTTTCCAAAAATAGAGCTCATATCCATCCCTGAATGTCAAATGTGCCCGTCTCCCAAAATAGTACATTTTATCAGTTCACCTTTTCTTAAATAACATAATATTAAATGGTAAGGAGTAAGCATTTGATTATGTTTCATGTCCCTAAAGAACACATTTGATTTTATAGTAGGGAGCATCTAATGGCTTTTGAACAGTAACTGTTTTTGGTGTCCTCCAGCTTTGAAAGCCAGAAGATATATTTGAGAGTAGCATGACAGAAAAAGGACCGGATACTGCTAATAACAATATTGAAACTTGTGTAAACAAGCAGCCATCCTGCCTTGGGCACAAATTGTAGAAATAGAAATGAAATACAAAATGCTTGGCCAGGCCTGTAAGTATATGGGCAAGGACTGGTGAGAATACTCATCTGGCTGGGTGAATTGGACATTCTGTTACTGTCTGCTGTGGACTGGGTGAGGTGCATATTAAGAGTATTGCAGTGCTTCATTTTATGTTCTTTTTCATTAGTCTATGCGAGAGAGTGGGGTGAATCACAGTGAGATTGTGTTCCTCTGGAAACTGATGGAGTGTGAGTGAAAACATTCCTGGGTTGAAAGCAGCGCCAGAGCATATGCCTCTGGTCCTGAGGGATCTAGCGTCCCCCTTTCATAGTTTTTAATCTGGGGTCCATGATGCACCAAAGTTATATGCAAGACCTGGATATGTACATTATTCTGGGGAGAATGTTAATATTAATCAGGTTTGCCTCTCTGGTAAAACAACTGAGAATAAGGCAGCTTGGCTCCTTTTTAAAAGTAGCTTCGGGCCTGGTATGGTAGGAAGTGAGCAGGTGCTGCCGTGGCCTCCTTTGGAGACGTGATGTTTCCCTCCCAGGGACGCCAAGCATCCATGGCCATCCTTTGTCCCTGACTTTCTGGAGACGGTGCTTTGGATTTTCTGCCAATAAAACTTAACGTCGGCCATCAAATCCAGAGCACGTTTATGTCCTCAGATGAATATTGTCAGAGACTTGTTTTGTAAAATCCGTAATGCTGCAAGCTTAAGTAACTATTTCACAAGCATTCCCTTGGCCTTGGCTATAACTTTCTAGAAGCATACATATACAAATGTCCTAGAGTGACAGGTTTTCTGTCTTTAGTGTCAGAAGTTCACCGAAATTCTGAAACCCCACTTGAAGAAATGCTTCCCAACAGCTTCTTTTCATCCCTTCCCCCGAGAAGCATGTAATAGCATATGTCCTCTTGCTTGAAACAAGCCCTGATACAGGTGTTAAGTATATGTCCTCCACAATTACTGCCATAATATTCTCTCATGCTGGTAACAATGTTTTATATAAGGTGTTTACTCCGTGCATTGCAATAAAATTGGGAGGGACCCAGGAATAAGTAGAACACCATACTGAAAGGGGGTGTAGAAACCCAGGCATGTAAGCATGGGAGAGAGAGAGAAAGGGGAGAAGAGGGAGAGAATATGATTGAGAATGAGAATGAATTATAAGATGCCTATTTCAGTTGTCTCTTGCTGCATCATGTGCAAATCATGTCCAAACCTAGTGATTTAAAACAGCAGTGATTTTTTTGCTCACAGTTCTGAAGAGGGTTTATGTGTGTTCCATATGGTATCAGCTGGGGTTGTTTGACTATGACTAGAGGATCCAAGATGACCTTACTCCACACATCTGGGACTTGGTAGTAGCCGTTGGCTGGGGCATCTTTTGTTTTTTATTCTTTGTAAATTTTTTATTGTATTTTTCCATTACCATTTATTCCCTTGTATTCCTATCTTCCCACAATCCCCACACTGTTGTCCATGTCCATGAGTCCTTTTTCTTTTTCACTTGATCCCTCCACCCCCTAACCTCCACTACCCCAGAGCTATCATCTGCTCTCCATCTATATTCTGTCTCTATTTTCCTTGTTAATCCAGTGTTTGTTCATTAGATTCCACAAATGAGTGAAATCATATGGTATTTGTTTTTCTCTGACTGGCTTATTTGACTCAGCATAATGTTCTCCAGGTCCATTGATGCTATCAAAGGGTAAAATTTTCCTTTTTACGGCTGAGTAGTATTCTGTTGTGTAAATATCCCATAGTTGTTTTATCTACTCATCTACTGATGAACACTTGGGCTGCTTCCAAATCTTGGCTATTGTAAATAACACTGCAATGAACGTAGGGGTCTTGTATTCTTTTGAATTAGTGTTTCAGGTTTCCTCAAATAAATTCTCAGAAGTGGAATTGCTGAGTCATAAGGCATTCCATTTTTTTCATTTTTTTTTAGTTTTTTTGAGGCAATTCCATACTGCTTTCCACAGTGGCCACATCAGTCTGCATTCCTACCGATAGTGCACAGGAGTTCTGCTTTCTCCACATCCTCCTCAGCACTTGTTATTTGTTGGTTTATTGATGATAGCCATTCTGACCGGAGTGAGGTGATACCTCATTGTGGTTTTCGTTTGCATTTCTCTTGATCCTCCTCCAGACAGCCTCCCTTCTCTCCATATGATCTCTTAGCGTGCAGTAGTCTTGGTCAGACTTCCAAGAGAGCAGGCAAACACAGAAGCTACAAGGCCTCTTAAGGCCTACACTTAGAACAAAATGTCACTTCAGTCACGTTAACATTTGAGGAAGAGGGCTAAGGAGATACATGCTAGCCAGAAAATTTAGATTCTTTTACTTGATAAAACATCTTTTCAAGAGAAGGAAAAAGGTTTCAGTGTTTAAACAGTTAAAACCACACTTTAGTTAAAACACTGAAGCATAGGGTGTTTTCTCTTTGTCTCCCTCCCTCCCTCTCTCTCTCTTTCCCTCTTTTCTCTTTGCTCCTTGTTACTAAGGACCAACACCAGAAATTCAACCCCAGTGGTTAGAACTGAGCATGTGCCAGTTATGTTGTCACTGGTGCATCCTACACACCTTCCAGACAGCACATCCTCTGTGTCCAAAAACATCCCCTGCTGAACATCTCCTTTAACAGAGAACCCCCCCGTATCTCCTTCCTCAGAGCCTTAGTGATGTGTTTCACACAGTCCTCCAGTGTGGTCACATTAAGCATGCTAACCACATACCTACCCGGTTATCGGTGCTCCAGAACTCGTCCTTCACTGCCCTCAAAAGACCGGGGAAGGGGGCAATATCTGGAGCAGGTGTGAGTGGAGGCAGAGAAGAAAAAGCCAGAAGATAGTGTATTATGTTTGGGGGCTCATGGTGATTTTTCTTTTTCCATGTTGGTAATACATACTGATTTATTTACTCAGTTGAAGGTACTGGATCTTTTTAATGTACATAGTCTAGAAGTAATGATGTTAATTGTAGTAATGGTTATCTTTTACCGGTAGCTTATTTTTCTCAATGTATTGTGTTAAGCAGTTTTTATATCCATCATCTCTTTTCATTTTTAAAAAGATTTTATTTATTTTTAGAAGAGGGGAAGGGAGAAAGAAAATGCGAGAAATATCAATGTGTGGTTGCCTCTTGTACACCCCAACTGGTGACCTGGCCTGCAACCCAGGCATGTGCCCTAATTGGGAATTGAACCAGTGACCCTTTGGTTTGCAGGCTAGCACTCAGTCCCCTGGCTTGTTTTATTTTCATAGCAATATTGTAAAGTCAATATTTTTAGCTCTATTTTACAAATTGTGAGCCTGAAGTACGGAGTTTAAAAAATGGCTTGTTATGAGAGGAACAAGGTTGAGTTTAGGCCTGTTTTCACAGGCCAGGTATTAAAATCTATTCTAGTTAATCTCTAATACAAGAAATGTATATGGAGCATCCACTATCGGTCAAATGTAAATAAGATGGAACATTTTTCTCCAAGGGTCTCCTGTTATATCAGGGTATAGCTAACCATAATAGAGCATGCTAAGTGACATTCAGTAAGATGAATAAAGTGTATGGCACACTGAGGAGAAATATTTAATTCTACTTGTATAGACTCTGACAGATAAATAGATGTTTTCTAGGCAGAGAAAGAGTGGAGACAGGAGCCTTCCTGGGGAACATTAATCAGTTAATCAGCATGTATCAATTTGTGTGTATTAAAATGACACAGCTGTGAAAGAACCGTGAGTTATATGTTAGCAAGTGGTAGGAGATGATGCCTGACAGCTGGATGTAGTCCATTTGTCAAGGGTCTTGAAAGCTGGGGAAGTCGGAGCCTGAAAGCCTGAAAAATGGGAGCACTCAGAGCATTCGAAGTAGAGGGGTTGAAATGATCAAATCAGCTACAGAGACATCCCGGGAATCTGAACCAAAGTGACTCTTACCTGAGATCAAAATCACTTGTTAACTAAATAGCAAAACAGTAGAGTTGACCACAGTGTTGTAAACTTGTGGCTGGCTATCTACCTATCTATCTATCTATCTATCTATCTATCCATCAGAAGTCTTGCATAGAGAGTATAACCTTTGACCTGTAGCCTTGACTTTATTAGAGGTAGAGATAGCTCAGAATGGTTCTCCTGGCCAGACTTCCTAAAGGGAAATACTAGGTCAAGACATCATGTCCCATCGGTGCCTCCTACCCTGCTCTGTACTTGGATTATATGAGATTTAAAGAAGAACAGATTTAAGAGTCTGGCTTTTTAGCAGTAGTTGGGTTTCAGAGTTGAAAGTCAAAGTGCAAAGATTATGGCTCTTTCCATGCTTGTTTTAAGGTAATGATCAATTATTTCAAGTTTCTCTTTCTGTATGGACAGCATCTTTCTCCAGCTGGCAACTAATCACCCTGAGTCTTAAAACATCAAGTAGGCCAACACTTGGGCTTATAGTGGAAGTTACCAGTATTTATATGCTTCTAGTTAAGATTTTAAACAAAATATTGAATGCTGTATTGTCCAAGATACTCCAAAGCCCAGAAATTCTATTTCTTTTTTAAATATATTTTTATTGATTATGCTATTACAGTTGTCTCATTTTGTCTCCCCTCTGTTCCCCCCTGCCCTACACCTCCCCACACCCCAACATTCCCCCCCTTCTCCTTAGTTCATGTCCATGTGTTGTACATATAGGTTCTTTGCCTTCTCCATTTCCTATACTATTCTTAACCTCCCCTTTCCTATCTTGTAGCTACTATTTATACTGCTTATTCCCTGTACCTTTTTTTTACTGTTCATAGTTTTTGATCTTCTTTTTCTTAGATAAGTACCTTTAAAATTTCATATAATAAGGGCTTAGTGATGATGAACTCCTTTAACTTGACCTTATCTGGGAAGCACTTTATCTGCCGTTCCCTTCTAAATGATAGCTTTGCTGTATAGAATAATCTTGGATGTAGGTCCTTGCCTTTAATGACTTTGAAAACTGCTTTCCAGCCCCTTCTTGTCTGCAAAGTTTCTTTTGAGAAATCAGCTGATGGTTTTATGGGAACTCCTTTATAGGGTACTGCCTCCTTTTTTCTTGCTGCTTTTAAGATTCTCTCCTTATCTTTATCTTGGGTAACTTAATTATGATGTGCCTTGGTGTGTGCTTCCTTAGGTCCAACTTCTTTTAGACTCTCTGAACTTCCTGGATCTCCTGGAAGTCTATTTCCTTTGCCAGATTGGGGAAGTTCTCCTTCATTATTTTTTCAAATAAACTTTCAATTTCTTGCTCTTCCTCTTCTTCTTATGGCGCCCCTATGATTCGGATGTTGGATTGTTTAAAGGTGTCCCAGAGGTTCCTAAGCCTCTCCTTGTTTTTTTGAAAACTTGTTTCTTCATTCTGTTCTGGCTGAATGTTTATCTCTTCCTTCTGCTCCAAATCATTGATTTGAGTCCCAGTTTCCTTCCCTTTATTGTTGGTTCCCTGTATATTTTTCTTTATTTCACTTTGCATAGCCTGTACTTTTTCCTCCATTTTGCAACCATACTCAACCAATTCGGTGAGCATCCTGATTACCAGTGTTTCAAACTGTGCATCTGATGGATTGGCTTTCTGTTCAATGCTTAGTTCTGTTTTTGGAGCTTTGATCTGTTCTTTCATTTGAGTCATGTTTCTTTGTCTCAGCGCACCTGTTAACGTTGGAATGGGCGGAACCTTAGGTATTTGCCAGGACAGGGAAACCTAGGTCTCTGAGTTGTGACGCTGTCTGTGGGGAAGGGATCCGAGAGGGAACAATGCCCCTTGCTTGGCTCGTGGCTGGCTTTCAGCCACTTCCCCCTGCTACCCACAAGCAAATTGGTCCCTTCTGGTCCTGATTCCTGGGTGGGTGAGTTTGTACACATTCTAGGACCCTGTGGGTCTCTCCAATGGGCTCTCCTGTGAGGCTGGGAGTTTCTCCTGCTGCCGCAACCCCCACAGGTTTTTACCCCGAGAGGTTTTGAGGCTTTCTTTTCTTGCACTGGAACTCTGGATTGTGAGATCTGTCTCGCGCCCCAGCTGTTCCTCCCGGTTCATCCGCGTGCAGATGTGGGGCCGATGGCCTGGTCCTCCAGCCACTGCCTTGCCACATGTCCTCTCCACCCCCGCTGCCCGTCTCCGCCCCACCTACCAGTCTGGATGAATGTTTCTTCTTTAACTCCTTAGTTGTCAGACTTCCATACAGTTCGATTTTCTGGCAGTTCTGGTTATTTTTTTGTTATAATCTCAGGTTAATATGTGTATGTGTGTGTACGTGGGTCTTACATCTTCCTGTTGAGTTCCACCATATAATAGTAGGATTGGACCTACTTGTTTTGTAACAATCCATGATACTTCTTTTGGCTGTGGTAGTCAAGAGGGTTTCTGCACGTGAAGCAGGGTGTGGACGTCCACATATGCCCATGTACAACATGCTTGTGTCAGTATTACCCTTTTTAATGCCTATTGATGTTTCACTAAATAAAGTATCATGATTCTTTTCCAAGTTATCATTTTGCTTTGGAAGAGGTAGGAGTGTTGATCTTTGAGTTGTAAATTCTTAGAAGTGCCCAAAGATCAGTGCCCTTTTTGAATATATGTTAATTTTTATTCTTATATGTCAAGGAGAAGAGGGAACCTACTTAATACCTAAGATAAGCACTAAATCCTAAGCAACCCGCATTTCCATTAAAGCAGTAGTATCTTTGAATGCAGCTGTTGTGATTGGAGTTGATTCGGGCCCACCAAATTGCCCTGACTTGCTTTTACCAAAATGTTGGTTGGCAGCGTTGAAGTCCATTACACCAGTGCTTGAGTTTATGTACAAAACGTACATCAGTTAATGCAAGTGATTTGAGCAGTTTCTGGTAACTGACAAGTGTTTGGCAGTTATATTTTAGTTCCTTGATATTTCAAGCAGCTGTTGATAGGCAATATTAGTGATAGTAATAATGATGAATATGATGATGATGATGATGATGATGATGATGATGATGAAGATGAATGTCTTGAGGCTTTACTATTGGGTTAGCCAAAAAGTCTGTTTAGTTTTTTCCGTAAAAGAAAAGACACATTTTTCATTTTCACCAATAACTTTATTGGTTTGGACATTTTGAGTACGTCAGCCATCTCCTGCTATTGGCTTCTGGTGGGTAGGGGCCAGGGCTGCCGCTGAACGTCTTCCAGTGCATACGGCAGCCCCACGGCAGACACTTAGTTGGCCAAAATGCCAGTAGTACCAATTTTGCAAACCACTTTTAACACATTTGATCAGTCACAGCACCTCTCCTACACATTGCACAAATCTTTTTTCGTGTTTCAATTGTGCATTTACCTTTCTTGAAATCATAAAGCATAATATGTCAAAAATGCTGTGTATCTTCTTCCATGTTCAATATTAAAATGGCTGCACAAAAATTTGCCAATTTTAGTAAGTTTTTTTTTAAATGCACGCTTATATGACAGCCGTCACAATACAATCTAACAAAATTGTTTCGAATGAAGTTAAAGACAACTGTGCACTACTAAAGCCATCATACAGAAAAAACTAAATAAACTCTTTGGCCAACCCAATACATTGAGGCAATCCCTGGTACTAATGTCTGCTTGGGAAGCTGATCTTGTATCTTATAGTCATGGCTTTTGTCATTTGTTTGTTGATTTTTATTTTTTATTTTTTGTTACTTTTCTTTCTGTTGGTTCCTGAGCACACTCTTTTTGGTTCTGTCAGCGTTAGGTTTAGAAGTAAGCTAGATTCATTTGTATGCTGGGATGGAATCCTTCTGTCCTAGGCCTGTTTCCCCTTTATACTGTCAAGTGCTATGCAAGTTACTCTTCATGAATGTGATAAAGTTATGTATCTGAACATGTATGTCCCCCTCAGAAAGCCCTAGATAAATTGATCATTGCTTGAACTGTGAAGCTTCTTTAATGTTACTCAAATAAAGATGGAGTTTTGTTATACTTTATCCTATTCTTTTCTGTCAACAAAGATAACAGGAAATAGAGTCTTTCTGGAGATATGGACAATCACAGCATCCCACAGATTACCCAGACGATTAAACAAATGGCATTAGTTTGTTTTGAGGGATTTTTAATAAAACTCCCCAAACTACTTTCCAAATTGTTGATTCCTGTGCCACAATGGTCTCAACAGGACATTGGACTTCCAACTGTCCTTAAAAACCCTCTGTGTAGCTGCAACCTCTGCATTTGGCTTCTTAACTATTTCAGTAAATGAGCCCTGGTAACACTGACCTGGCTTTCCAAGTGGAAAGGCGCTGGGGTTGTGGCTCTCATGCCCTAAGCAGTCTTCCAACACAATCTTTCACGAGAAAGAGCAGGCAGTGAGTCCTGCTCAGTAGTTCTAGGCTTCCATTCCCAAAGCAGACTTGTTACCCATTAAACAAGCCCATACTTGTTGTTACCCATTATTACTTGGGACCCTGCTGCTTCCGTGTCTCAAGAAAATTCCCAGTTTCTTCTTCTAGAAGCCCTTCTGTTTTGCTTTTCAATGCCAGACCTCTGTCGTTGATTTGTTGTCTCAGAACTATTTCACAGTTATAGACCAGGAACTCTTTACCATGACCTAATTTTCCTCCCATAAAAATGACAGCACATAATAAAGAGCATGCCACACACGTTACAGGGAGGTTCTCATCCTTGTAAATTGCAGGAGCACGTGATGGATGGGATTGGAGGAGGTGTAAAATGTGACATGTCAAAGAACAAATTCCACAAGTGTCAGTGATCTGCAATGTCAAGGTGGGCCTGAGGGGCAGGCCAGTGAAATTTGAATTTTGTAGGCAATGCAAGGGAAAAAGGACAGCAAATTCTAACATTGCTGTAAGCAGTTACAATTGATGTTTTGCAAAGAGCAGTAATTAAATTTGCACTTATAAATTAAATCCTCATGTCCCAACTGCAAATAATTCATTGTTGAGTCTCCAGTTATTTCCCTTCTTATACTTTTTTTATTGAATGCAGTAATGTCTCTTGAACACCGAGCGTCACATTGTGTTAGGTGCCTCAGTCCTCATCACAGTCCTGGGGATGTTTACGATGAGGCATCTGAAGGTCAGTTATATAACTTGCTCAAAGTCACAGAGGCAGTAAGTGATAAAGTCAGATCTGCCAGACTCTAAAACTTAACGATCTTTTCATTCTGTCTTCTGTCTCTCTAATAATTGGCATAAAGACCACAAAGGGTTAAGATCCAGAAAGTCAGGCTAAGCCCCAGTTGTCTGTATTCATCTGTGTGACCTTGGACTAATCAGTTACTCTCGCTCAGTGTCAGTTTCCTCACCTACAAGATGGCAAGAAGAATAATATCTCCCTTGTAGTGTTGTTGTGAGTAAAATAATGAGATGATCCCTGTAAATAACTTAAGATGATAAGCGCTCAATTAATTTTGGTTATTTCTATTATCACTTATACCACCACCATCTCCTGCCCATTCTCTGCCAGGTTCTGTGCTAAGCATTTTATGTGCATCATCATCTCAGTAGTTCTGCAAGGCAGATGTTAGATCCCCATTTGCACAAGGTAAATAGGCTCAGGGCAGTTAAGGATCTTGTCCGAAGAGTTCCGAAGCTTGTCTAGCCCCAAAGCCTCTTTGCTTTCTAATCATTTACTGACTGTAAATTCCTATCCTATCTATTTTGTGGTGATAGGACGGTGATGCGGGTGACAGTGACAGTGAGGTCAGTGTAGCCGTAGTTCTTGCCCACCGAAGAAGCAGGGCCAGGACTCAGCCCGGGTGTCTGCCTGCAGAGGCCCAGCCACCCCGACTGCCCTGCTGCAAGGCTTCCAGTAAACAGTAGCTTGGTCTTTATGGGTCTGCTAATTCCATGCATAGGAAGCTTGAAATTGAGGGTACTTGGAAAAGTTATCCAGAGTTATATTTTTATTTTACAGCTTTATTCCCCAGTAGCTTTTAGAAGGCTTGCAGTCTTCCTAATAACTTATTTCTAAGGCATTCTTGACTAAGTCAGAATTAGTTTGTAAGTTTGGGCAGAATTAACAAGGCACTTAGGGCATTGAACAGATCCCTCCCCACCCCACCTTTTGTGTTAATTTGGAAAGTCACCACGAAATGAGTAGATTATTCCAGCGACATGGTAGAGATCCATAAAGCTATTTCTCATAGGTTTTATGAGCTTTCCCTTCCATCACTAAGCAGGCTCATCTGCTGATTCTTTCCAAAAGAATGAAGGAAACTTTATTTGATTCTTTTGAAATTATCTCTTCCAAACAAAATAGGATTGGAATAACCAACAAAATTGTGAATAATTTAGATTCTCATCAGAATTCCAACCGGAATTTCTATACAGAGGCAAACCTCTTGGCCTGGCTAGAAGGTGGCTAGACAATAAGAACCTTTAAACGACTTGTATGTGTTCAAGTTTCAAAGTTAAATGAAAACAGCAATTTGGGGAGTGATTTCCCAGGCTCTTTGATGAAAGTTCACGTTGCCTGTTCTGACTTAGTCTGATTTACAAAGGTAGCCTTGCACTTTGGACACATGTGTCATAATAGTGGTGACAGTCCTGCGTCTGGCGCTGTACACCCTGCAGCGTGCTTACTTGCACACCATCGCTTCTGATCCTGAGAACGGCCCTGTCAAAGCTCCTCAGAAGCTGGAGCCTGGCCCATGGTGAAGAGAACTGGCCTCCAGGTCTGTAACACTCCCCGTGTTGAAAATCTCCCTCTGGAATTTATTCTAGTATGCTCAAATAGCTTTTCACTTAGATGAAACAGCCGATGAAATGAAATTCTCAT
This sequence comes from Pteronotus mesoamericanus, assembly GCF_021234165.1. Lineage (NCBI taxonomy): Eukaryota > Metazoa > Chordata > Mammalia > Chiroptera > Mormoopidae > Pteronotus > Pteronotus mesoamericanus. Next base: position 20,445,745 of record NW_026555084.1, on the reverse strand, counting down.
GTGTTCTCATGTCTCTTGCTGGTCGGTGGTGTATAAGCTTAAGTTTTCATGCATCTGGCTAAATCCATGGCCCTCCCTAACAGCTTCCTCTTCTTTGTTTCTCCAACATCTACTACAGTTTTTAGGGAAAAGCAAAATGCTCACATTTCTGGCATCAGTTGAAATTAACCATCACCTTTGTTCTCATTGTAGTTGGTGAGGATCTCATTCTCAGTAACTCATTAGGAAAACTGACACAACACCTGGGGGACACCAGCCATGAGGGAGGGGAGGCCTGTTACTAATCTGAATTCATTTCAGATGTTTTTAGGTAGGGATTGCCGAATGTGTTGTACTTGGGGCCAGGGGCAGAAGGGTTCTAAGAGACACCGTAATTTGCTGGAATCCATACTTGTGTGTTTAGGGGCGCTGGCTTCTGTAAGTAAAGATCGGCTAGAAAAGATGAGCTGAACAAGTAATGACTGCTGAGGAAGTGGAGAGCGCAGGTGTTAGAAATTTCAGCCCTAGGGTTCTTGTCCCAGCCCCTCTCCTGCTTAGCTATGTGGCAGGTCTGGGTATCTCTCATTGTGGAATGGCCATTCTGTTTATTCTGTTGAGTTCACCGATGGCTCAGAGATAAGCATGTACAAGTACCAGGCAGATGCAAACACTCATCTCTAGGGACAGTGTTTAAATGTCAATGATACTGGTGCACAGGCAGGTCATCACCTAGGTGCAGCCCTGGCTTAGCTTTGTTTGGGGGATGAAGTTAAGGGACAGAAAGCTTCTTAGACGCTGTGGTCCTTGAGCTCCACAACAACCATAGTTTCTCTTTTCTTCCTCTGCAGATACCTAAAAGGAGTCTGGGGACATTGTGTAGCACTGGTACATATTTTTAGGGATGCCAGCTCCTCTGGAAGCCAGGAGATCTTTGTTGTTTTTGCCCTAAGTCCCCTTCTCCCCTTACTCCCTTGCCCCAGTTGAACTCAGCTATCCAGTGATTCAGTTTATTTTGTTGAAAATTCAGTCCCCCAGGGAAAATATGATAATGCTGTTTTCAAACAGCTGTGTTTGTGAGCAAGATGGACTGAACCAGCTGGCTGGCATCATTGGAGCCCAAGGACCTGCCAACCCATGGAAAGCAGCTGTTTTGGCTGAAATTCTTATTATTCTTATGATTTGCTTCCTATATTATCAGCTTCTGAGTTCTGCTTTTAAATGCACGCACAAAGGAGAGAGAGCCATGAGAAAGACAGACGTGTCTAGGGCTACCCATAGTTGAAGGGAATGAGCTGCCACCACCACCCTCTTGTTAATCATAATTGTTGGAAAAGAGAGAATCCAGAAGGAGGCGAGTCCCAAGGAGTAAGAGGTGATAATGAGTGGATCAATAAATACTGATATTGTAATATGGTGGGGTTGTTAAGAGGGAGCAGGTGTTACAGTATGTAAATGAACTGTATAAGATACAAAACTGTATAAAGAATACAGTCATAATTCTGGAAAATTGTTCTTTAACATTAAGTGAGATAACTGATACAAAGCGCTTAACCTGGTGCCTGACATGGCAAATGTTCAGTAAACCACAGCTACTGGATGCAAACTCTCTAACCGCAGGGAACTTCTTGCCTCCTGCACTGTTATCCCCAGAGTGCCTGGCATCAACTAGATGCTCCAGAGGTCTTTCCTGATTGAATGAATTAGCGTTGTTGTTATTATTATGTGCATTTAAAAATGAATCTAGAAGATCTAAGTATGTGGGTTTTTATGTGACCGTTTGTAATTTTACCTGTGATTGCGGCAGCTTAACCTCTCTGCCTGAGTTCTTCATTATAAATGGTGAGGACAGTACCTATTACTCAAGGTCACTGAGAACTGGGTGCACTACATGTCAAACACATGCAGTGACTGGTCCCTAGGGAAACCAACATTGAATGGTAGCTACTGTAATCACAGTAAGTACCATATAAGTGGAATCTATTATAATAATCCTGTCCTCATGTCTGGAGAAAAAAGATGAAAGTTGTCATGATTTTGTCTATCATTTTCTTCTCATTTTTTTTTACCTTGGACTTTTTTTAAGAAAAGCTTAAAAGTTCATAATAAAACTCAAAGGCTAATCATGGTTTCCCCTAAATACTAGAATTGGGAGAGTTTTTCTATTTTATTCTTGATGCTTATTTTAAAATTGCTTATAGTATTTATATGTTTCTTTTATCATGAAAAAGAAAAAAAGTATTTTCCCTCCTTTTTAAATAAGAAAAAAAAATTGCTTAGCATCAGAGATCACACAGAGCTGCTGCTGAACTAGAAAGGGCCTCTTGGAAGATGCTCCAGGGCCGGGAAATGGCACCCTGCTCTGGACTTCTTTTTAGAGTGTTTTTTAAATGCATGTTTCACATTCTAAGAAAGTTGTTAAGCAGTCATTAAGAACTGGGAAAGAGAACCAATGAGGAAAAAATAAAGGGATTTAGATTAATTGGTTCTGGACAAAGGTGGGCACAAAACTTGAAGTTTTGTTAACAGTCAATGGCTTAGATTTAGTGCAGCTGCTTTTCATTTCTCTTGGAGAGAAAAACAAAAAGATCAGTGGGAAGCATAGCAGAAGGGGTTAGAAATGGAAATAACTGGTTACCAGACTCTGGGATACGTTTTCGAACGAGAATGTTTAATGCAGTTCCTCTAGAGATGTTTAAAACAAAGTCTCGAGTAAACACTGGTGGTCTTTCCAACCTTACTGATTCTTAGACATTACCATGCCTCCAGTAGTACTAGGTCTGCTTTCTCCCCAGTTCACGGCAGCACGTAACTGTTCTATGAAATTTTACTTGCAGATATTTAACACCGTGCCTGATATGCCTCTCACCAATGCCCAGCTGCACCTGTCTCTGAAGAAGAGCAGTGACTCTAAGCCCCCATCCTGCAGCGAGAGGCCTCTGACGCTCTTCCACGCCATGCAGTCCACAGAGAAACGTGAGTCCTGTGCTCAGGGCAGCGGGGTGCTCCAGCGACATCCCGTGCCGCCTCCCGACTGCTCAGGGGGCACACCTCTGGCCTCTCTCTGTGGGCTGCTGCCTTACATGTCCTTGAGGACTCTGTAGCATTGTACCCTCCCAGGTGCCATGGCTGTGTAACCCTGATAGGAGAGGAAGCAGTATTGCTGAGAATGAAAGGCCAGGGCCGCTCGCTGTTCGGATCCGCTTTCCAGATCTCCCGTGGGCCACCAGCTGAGCCTCTCTCCCGCCTGCTACACAATAAGAGCTCAGCTCAGGCGTTGCTTCTTCGATTCCTCTTTCGTTAGCAGCTCCCATAGAACCAGCCTCCTTTCCTTTTCTCATTGTGTAATTAGTTCCCCACTAGAATGTGACTCTGTGAAGGCAGGACCTTGTTTTGCTTGTCCTTCTACTCCACCTAGCCCAGGTCCTGGCATGAAGTGGACACTTAATATATATGTGAAATTAATTAATGAATTCATTAGAGAATAATACCCTCCTTGTTCCACATAGCAGAGTGTAATCAACACGATTGTTTCAAAACTTTTTTTCATCTCAGGATTTCTGAGTTCTTTGCCATGATCAGGTTACTGCACCCTGAAAGAGCCATCTTGTTTGGCATTTGCAATGAGAGTTGAGTATAGACCCAGGTTCCTGTGCCAACAGCAACACACAGGCAAGCCTTTTCCCTTCTCTCAGCCTCAGTTTGCCCTTCTGTAAAGTAGGAATCATAGTACATACCTCATAGGGAAGCCGCAAGGTTTAAATGAAGTTATACATTAAGCGTCTGGTACAAGGCCTGAGTATGGCAAGGGCTGACAGCTGAGAGCTGCTGCTATTATTATTAGCTATTGTTTAATCACATACAGATACCAAGGCTGGTCCACTCACGCAGCTGACGTTTTCATGATTTCTATCAGGGACAGGGAGTATAAAAATACTCACAACTGACTAAGGGAAGCAGACAAACGAACAGAACGTGGCAAGTCGGCGCATAACTGCTCTCATAGAAATATGTGCCTTCAGCAATGGAGTAGAACATGCTGTTTGAAAGACAAATGGTGTCAGATTGCCTGGGTGAGAGTTCCGCTTCTGGGCTCACCGCTGTGTGTGGCTGGGTGCGTTATCTAACATCTCAGGGCCTCAGTCTCCTGTTCTGCAAAATAGGGATGATAACAGTTAATTTCTCACAGGGTTGTTATGAGGATTAGAGCACTTCAAACAGTGCCTCATGTAGAGTAAGTGCTCAGTAAATGCCATGCGGGGGTATTATTATTATTATTATTATTACTACTACGACTAAGACTACCACTACCACCCCCCACCACGACTGCTACTGCTGCTGATCTCTGTGAAGTACAGTACACATACAAAGTAGAATAATGACCCACTTAGCCTTGAAGAGAAGAGGCTCCTTATCAGGATTTGGCATCTCTCTCTTTCTTTGTTACAAAAATGATTTTTAGCCCTTTGCATTTCAAAAGTAACGTCCTTCCTTATCGTAACTCCTGAAGACGAATCTTCTCCGCCCCCAGAATATGATGCATTTAAAGATATCAGAGTATCCCATAATATGGCTGCCCTTGGTGTATTTAGCACCTTTTGGGTGTTTTATGTATTGTGCGTTTATGAATAAAGCTACTGTTCATAGTCGTGATCATTTCCTTAAGATAAATTCCTGGAAAGATTTCTAGGTCAACAGATATGCATAATTTTAGGGCTTTGACCCTGTACCCAGATTGGCTCCCCTTCAAATGATAGCCCGTGTTCCTCTTGAATATCTGGCTTGGGTCATTCTCACTGCGGTGTCCGCATGGTCTGGGCCTCTGCACATGTACCAGCAAATGCTTGGAACAGGCCCGGCCACACTCACCTCTGCCACAAATAAGACATTGGGCTGTGGCGTGATATGCTTCTCGGGTTTCCAGGGGAGCCATGGTCACCTAACGTTTTGTACTAAGCATGTGCGATGCAGATTGGGACAGATCAGACAGTACTGATTGGTAAATTCTTCTAAGCTTAAAATGGTGCCAAGTTTATGATTTGACTGAAGCAGAGGCAGCTTTGGGACAGGTCTAGAAGCATACTCTGGAAGCATATAAGAAAGACGATGGAGATTAGGAGAAAATCAATTAGATCTTTGCCCAAGATTAATTTTATCACACAGGCAGGGGATGAAAGTTAAGGATGTGTGAAAGCAGACCTGCCTAAGCTGCAGGACAAGCTGCTGCCCCTATCTGCAGATGGTGGACGGAGGGGGGTGAGACATGGGAAGAGGGTGACGCAGCACCTCTTTCCCCTAATGTTAATAAATGCTCTCTAGAAACAGGACCAAAATCTCCACATGCTTGAATGTTTGTGGGGTGCTTAGCTTTTCCCCCTTTCTCAGAGAAGAAACATTTCAAAAACATTTTAATTGAAAAATATGCAGATGTGTATAGACGCATATACTTTTTAATAATCTGTTTCTGAGGCCCCCCTACCCCGGCTTTCTTCTGGGAGACTAGAATGACATCCACGCTGGCCTGAAAAGCGCCATAGCAGGAGCGGGTAAGCTGATGCTGTGAGGAAGACGGGGCGAGGAGCTGGTAGTTTTGCTGGCACTCACCCCTCCCAGGCAGCAGTCTAGCCTCCCGTCAGTATTAGATGGGCAGGTGACAACACACGGAAACCTTCACACACCTTCCCTTTGTCTGGTCTCTGGGCAAAGACAGAAGACTGCTTTATCAAAGCACTTCGCTGAGTTTACTCTTTGGAATTAAAATATACGCAAAGACCCTGCCACTAATTTGTGGGGACAGTTGTATGTCCATAATGTATATTCCATAATACATAATAATAATTGTGTGTTCAATAGTAACGAGGTTTTTCAGTTTGAGGCCTTTCTCTATACCTAGCTCTGTACTTCCCAAACTTGAATCATTTATATAAACCTTCACTCACTCTTTGGGCCACAACCACTTAACTCATATACTGTTTTTTGTTTAATACATGCCTTTAAAGCAACTCACTCCTTTACATGGCTTATCCCTACTCAGTAAAATCTCTAAAAACATGAGTTTAATAGTCTGTCTCACTGTCCTATTCTCTAATGTACATTAAAATAAATATGTAACTGTAAAGATAAAGAATGTTCATCCACATCCAACCTCAGAATTGTCTTGAGTTCTGCCTTTTGAATGTGCACCACAGTTTAGAATCCACAGACCTTGCTCGAAATTTTTTACAGACTCAGATTCTTCATTTTAACATAAATATTCAACTTAAGTTTCTTTTGTCTACTGAACTAGAATTAGGTTCAGATATTGTTAGTTTGTTGTTATATTGTTGTAGACTCTCACTGTTCATCTCTCCATGCAGTTCCACTTACAAACCTCGAGTCTAAACTTTCTTTCATTGGGCTTAGGGATCTGCCTGGAAAGAGCTGAGGGGCTGGCGTGGAAAGATAAATGGATGCATCTGATAAAGAACTGTGAGGCGAAGCTAGATTAGAACCTTATTCAATAAAAACAACAAAAAGTGCAAATGATTATAGCTCAGCTAATGTGCTGAGCAGCCTGCTAAGTCTGTCATTATCTCATCTCCTTCTCACAATTGATAATCATCCCATGAGGTAGGTGCTCATTACCTACATTTTACACACAGGCAAACTGAGGCTTGAGAGGTTAGGCAGTCATACAACTGACATATGGCAGAGGAGGGATTTTTGTGCCCAGCTGATCTCCCTTCCCCGTGCCATGTTGTCTCCAGAGGGGTGCCTCTGTCACTTCTTAAGCCACAGAAGTGAAGACCTTGCTAGACTGAGTTACAGGAGCAATGAAAGCCATCTGCCTCAGCTTCCAGCACTGCCTTGGGGGCAGCTGAGCCATATTGAATGGGCTCCTCAATATGCGTGCTGTCAGGCAGCAGCCGCACGGCAGCCGCCCCTCCAGATCTAGCACCAACTATGCAGGTTTTTCAACTGTGCTACCAGACGGATGGTAGCAAAGGAGATTAACTGTTTAATCTCTAAGTTTCCACGGAGATACATCATACAGCAGAAACTGGTGCTATATCTAGGTGAAAGGTGTTGACACACAAGCTGTACTTTTTCTGGACAACTCTAGAAGATAGAGTCAGAGGATTAGAGGAAATGATCAACCAGGTCTTGGTACCTTTTAGATTTCCTCTAAGAAGTTGCACGGTCGCATTTATCAGTTACGTTGTCACAGAATTTTAGTACATACACCAAGGTGTTGAGATATATTTATTGGAATAGTGGTTCTCAGACTTGGATGTGCATTAGAATCATGTAAGGAAGGAGCTAAGGATGCCTGCTCTCCCTGGTACATCTGAATCAGTCTTTGGCGCTGGAGCTTGGGCATCTGTGTTTTAAAAGCGCCCTGGCGATGCTGATGCCAGTGACAGTTAAAGAAGCACTCACTTGGGAGAGGGGGCATCTGTCAAGGTTTCTTGTCTTCTGTCATGACCACAACATCTCTTTTGACTGTCAGCATTTGGGACCACCTGGTGTAGTGACTGAAAGCAGGAGCTCTGCAGTCCAACTGCATTGTTTCCATGCCACCTCAACTTTGAGACCTGGAATACATTACTTTTCTTTTCTGAATGCCCATTTTTCTCATCTGTAAAATCCATCACTAGTGATAGCTTTCTTGGAGGGAAATTACCGTCATTAAGTGAAACAGTGCATATACAGTACTTGACACTGTGCCTAGAACATAGTAAGCACCTAATAAACATTAGCTGTGATTACGATGATTATCACCAGGCTATAGCATTACCTTACATTTGACTAAGAAGGTATTCCTCCTCTGGAACCTGCAGATTCCCAAGGAAGGGCCCATACGGAAGGCTAATGCAGACTCTTCCTGGCTCCAGCAAGAGCCCATTTGATGCATGAGTGCAAATACATCAGCAGTCTGGGATGAATTGTACAGTGTTGATGGGGGTGGTTATGGGTTCTTGGGCTTCATTTTCACAGGGATCATGGTAACTAGCTGCTGGGATTATAGCTCTGATTAATTCTTTTAGTTCAGTTAATTCATCCTGGACCCTCTCCCAGACAGGCCCAGTGAGAGGTTGAGCATTTAGCTCATATTCTTCTCATGTGTGTCTTCCTTGTTGAAAAATCACTGGGAATTCTTGCTATTCAAAGTCTTACGTAATGCCTTTCTCTGAACAGGCAAAGCTGCAGCATGTGCCCTTTCTCAGGCTGCCTCTGCAGATATGAGGCGGTCTGGACACACCTGTTTGTTTTGGCAGATGGCATGTTTATCCACATGGATTCCTATTGTCACACAGGCTGTAAGGTGTAATGTGGCTCTTGACTTAATGACGTGTGGTTACCACGTGTGACTGAAAACCACATAGTTGATGTGTCCGTTAAAAAACGATGCTGTGGAAATCTAATGGCACGAAAAAGTTCAAGATAGATCATTAAGTGAAAGAAAGCACACTATAGGTTCAGATCTCTGGCATTATCACTAGGTGAACAAAGCAGGTAGCGTATTAGGTATAATGTTATCCCACTTTGTTAAAAAGAAAAAGTGTGTGTGTGTGTGTGTGTGTGTGTGTGTGTGTGTGTGTAAAACCAACTGGAAACTGATCACCAAAATACATATAGGATATTTGTATGCTTTTCTGTGCTTTCTAAATTGAAGAAGATGCATTTTTATTATGCATTGACTAATTTTACCTTATTAAAAAAATAAAACCATCTAATTGTACATTTCATATACTAATGAAAGTAACATTTCAGTTACTATATCAAACCTGTTTAGCATTGAGTCATGGTATTAAAAATAAGTAAATATATAATTTTCTTCTCTTTAATGAGCAATAGTATAAGCAGTCTGTATGTGGACTCCTTCAGATATTGGGGAACTATATATTAACAGGATGGTGTCTTGACTCAGAAGTAAGTTCTCAGGTAGAAAATAAGGCTAAATTGTGAATAGTAAAGTATCCATTTAATTCTCATCATTGAACTCCCTGTTCAGCCATTAATTAGAGGCTCATTCATACATTGGAGTTTTAGAAATGCTGTTCTTTTTTTTTTAGGGCCTGATAGTCCCATTGTGCATCCACATCCCGTTGCTGGAATCAGCTCAGTCCTAGGCCAGCCACAATGACTTCCCCATTCTTTCTTGAAATCCAGTTTTATTGGCATTCATTCCCTTTGCAAAGAAAAGAGTTATTATGAGTGCCATGGGGAGAGAATAATTTAGTCAGTCCACACAGGATTAAAATCAATGGTGGTCTTGCTGAAGACAACCTGCCACATGTTCTAACATCATGTACTGTGTCCTATGGTCAAAACAATGGATTGACCAAATTTTTCACTTATCAACTTGCTGTTTAGCCTGTCACTGCCCAAACTACTTTGTAAGATTATTTTTTAAAAACACTGCCCAAACTGTTTTCATGTGTTCCAACACACTACCCAAACTGCTTTATAAGATTATTTTTATCATAGAGACTGAGGCTGGGTCAGCCTAAAATCCGACCACCTCGGGTTTTAGTGTGGCTTGGCACGCCACTGTTATCAAAAGCAAAAGCTACAGGGACAGAATTGCTTCAGAAAGTCTGATTCCAAGCTTCCTGTGGACTTGGGTGTTTCCCAGAGATGGTAAACTCCAAAATTGCTATGCACTCATCATTTTTTATTGCAAAATTCATTAAGCTGCCACGCTATTATCATCCTATCTTGTCAAGATGATACATTGCAGACTTCATTGCAAAACTTTAACAAGCCGGGAGAAAGTACACCTCTCTCCCCACTGCAGCACGGGAAAGCCTCTGGGTATTTTTCTTTTACCTTAATATTTTTTGCATAAAGCGCTGGGTCTTTACACAACTTCCGTCTGTCTGGCAACTCCCCTTTCTCCCTGTTTGATCTTGTGGAGCGAGTTCCTCCCTTTGGGCTCTGTGAGACATCATGAGCTGTTGTTAAGGGACAGCCAGCCTCCCTCTTCTTTGACAGCTAGTCTCAGGCACTGTGGAAAGAAAGATGAGATGCTAGCCTGTTCTGACAGACACATGTCCATGCACGGTGGGAAACCTCCCCCAAAGTGACATCAAAGGTCTTTGTTTCATATTTATACTTCAGCTCTGTGTATTCAGTGGGCTAGACATGTTCAGGCCTGCCGAGACGTGTGAATTTGGCTTGGCTCCGTGTGTGCGTTCCTGGCCTTGCCTCTGGGTTCTGTGGTAAACAGAGACCCTGCCTCTTGTGTGTGGTGGGGTTGTCATTAGAGTGAGCAGGAGTCACTTGGTAAATATGGAAAGTGAAGTAGCTTAGCTCCCACATTTCCATGGCAACCCCCAGAACAAGTACAATGTCACCAAAATTACTCTGTGGCTTTCTTTTTTTAGTTGCAGTGATTTGGTTGCATACTCATGTTTTTCCGCTCCTGATTTGTACAAAAAAAATACTGCCCACTATAACCAGGACTTCGGTTTCAAGGACATTAGTGGACCCTGTGTGAAGCACCTGAAAAATTCAGTCACACAAAACTGCCATTTTCTGTGCTAGGAAAACACATTTCGATTGTTTCTTGTTGCCTTATATTTATTATTTAGCTTATAACGATTTGAGGAGCTTTAGTAGATACTATGCATGGAGTAGGCAGGAATGGATGAGCTGATTCTGATCTCACAGGTCACTGTAATGGATGCCTAATGCGTTCTGCTTGTGCATACATGCCCCAGCCCTTGAGAACTTTGTATTTTTAAACATTTTAAAGAAGATTTTATTTATTTATTTTTAGAGAGAGGGGACAAGAGGGAGAGAAACATTGCTGTGTGGTTGCTTTTCGCATGCCCCAAACTGGGGACCCAGCGTGCATGCAACCCAGGTGTGTGCCCTGACTAGGAGTAGAACCAGTGACCCTTTGGTTTACAGGCCAGCACTCAATCCACTGAGCCACACAAGCCAGGGCCCTTGGGTACTTTGTCGTTTTAAGGACCAACTCCATATCCATCTTTTCACTCCTCATGGAACATACGTTCGTGAAAACATCTAGTACATTACACGCACACGTTTACAATGTTTGAAGAACGACTTTTTCATTCCCTTCATATCATTCAGTGTCTTATATGAAGAGAGATTCTTACTGACAACTGTGTTTAAGGAAGGCATGCATTTTCTCTGACTTCTATCAGGTTAGGAATACGCCTGAGTTGTGTGCATTCTTTCTCTTTTGGTCATTTAAATGGTTCTCTGTGATCTTGCTGATTTGACTCATAACTGGTTGTTGTTGTTCTTTTTCAGTCCAGTAGTCTATAATTTTTTTCTTCAGCAATGTAATTGCCATCAGTCCTTCTTATACCTTCTTAAGAGGAGGCCAGAACTGGCTTGAATCATCAGTGACTCAAAGAAGTCCAGCTCTCTCGTATTTGAACAATTTGGTTCATTTTATTTTTATTTTTTTAAAAGTTATTTAGGCTGCCTATTCTCATTATGCTTTTTTCTGTCAGGAGCAAGGACTCACTGGCCCACCTGACAAAAATCCTTCTGTTTTGAGTGATATTACTGAATCATTTTCTCCTTATTTCTTAATTCATTCCAAATGCTTTAGAATTGGTCTCTGTAGAGTTTGCCATAACTACTAAAACATTTGGTATGCTGTTGATTTTACTTACTCCCCCTTCTTTGGAATAATCTTCACCTCCCTGCTCACTCTCAGTAAGGATTGTCAGAATTTCAACTTAGATGTGACCAGCTAGAAGTTCTCGGTCACATTATTTGAGGTCTTGTGTCGAATAAAACTGTGATGGTCTGTAGTCAGAGAGTGGCATGTTTCCAGTTTTCCTTATTATGTGGCCCATTACAGGGAGACCAATAGGGAGGATGCTTTCTAGGATGCATATTTGGCTTCCTTGGTTGCAAAATTATGAATTCTTAGGATTAACTATTTTGGGGGGATTTTTTTCTGGACAGTGAACTCCTTTCCCTGACCTTTTGCTTTTGTTGTTATTTTGTTTTGTTATAGATTATGACATATGTGAAAGGTTCTGAATATCTAAATATAAGATATTAAATTTCTTATATCTAAATATAAGCCATTAAATATCTTATATCAAAATATAAGTCAAATTAGAACCTCAAAACGAATTTATTTCTTTAAAAAAAGAATTCTAATGTACTCTTAGTAAATGGAACACTAAAAATCGTCAAGTTCAGTTTGGGTGTAGCCACCTGTTTTATTCTGTTGACTTTTCTAGGCCAAAGTGGGTCAAGTTCTTATTTTCTACTCCATCCTCAACCCTTGTGGATTTACTTCAGACAAATATCATGTTCCATATGCTGCGGCCTTCCTCATTAGATCATGGAGAACCCCAGTCTGTCAAGCTGCAATGATAGATATGTTATTAAAATTTTTACCTAAGTCTAGCTTTCAGAATCAAATCTTTTTATGAGCATTAGGATTCTGAAAAAAAATTTTTTTACAAACCAAACAACTTTATTTAATGTTTTTTCTATTGTGATTTCAAAGCTTTATCTGTCAGATATCCAATCTTAGGTTGTTTGTAACCTACTAGAGAAGATAAACATATGAACAAATAAATATGTGCAAGTTAATAAGTCACTAGCATGCATCTGAATAAAATACCAAGGAATTAACATAGGAGTCTGTTAACTGGGGACTCTGTTTGCTACTTGGTAGGTGCACAATAAACATTCATTGAATAAATGAAATTTGAAGATTTTTGTCTCAGACACTTTTTCTAATGGATAGTAAGGAGGAAAAAAAAAAGTCCTGAAAATATTTTAGGTAAACTAATATAATTTAGCAAGATACTGTTTTTAATTTATAGAATTATAACCCTCACATGGATAAGTAAATAAAATCACAAGAGAAATATGAGCTTCAGTTATACCCTTCTATTCCCTATGAATTCAGAGAATTATGTTATTCATACTTGGCCTCAAACTAGAATTAATAAAACTATTTATCTCTACTCCCATATAAAGCAGAAAATGTTTCCATTGTATCCCCAAGAGGTGTCTGTCATCTTTATTCCCCATTTTTATATGGTGGTCTCGGGCTCCTCACAGTCTTGCAGGAATCTTGATATGACTATTTTGTGCAAATGAAAATTTTACTTACACTGATTCATACTGATAAGTGACATATCCATTCCCTTGATGATCCCCTAATTTTGTCGTTTTAGAGTTGTTTTTCTTCCTGGGAGCAACTTCCCATTTGCAGGCCCTATTAGTCTGCCTACATCTTGGCTCAATGTAATTCTTTTGATTTCTCTTTCTTGTTATTTCTGTTTGAAATTTAAACTCTTGAATAGTTCTAAATCCCTGGCATCAACTTAATAATTTACTTTATTTAAAATCTACTTAGTTCAGGAATCTCCCAATAACCTTATGGGATTTTTAAAGCCTTTGTTGGATTTTAAACATGACATTGAGAATTTGCCAAGTTATTAGGGGTCATGGGGAGGTGTTTAATATGAAAATTAAGCTAGAATTTTATAAACAATGTATTTTATGGAAATGACTAGTGCAAGGGGAAAAGAATTTTTTTTATCATGAGCAGGTCTTGTGTCGAATAAAACTGTGATGGTCTGTAGATGCATGCATCTGAATAAAACTGTAGATGAATGTACATTCATCTCCTTTATTGACTAAAGACAACCTTAGTTCAAATGTCATCCTCTCAACTACCATGTCAGTGAGCCTATTCTATCTCCTTAGAGATATAATACACCTCTGGCTCATTTCAAAAAGGTCTGGTGAAGATTGACCCAGACATATTTCTTGATAAGTGATTTGATTGCTCAAAACATCAGTTGATTTCAATATGGCATATCTGTGAGGAATGGGGGACAAGAATGACATCCCAAGTCTCCAGTGTTTTGCCACAGCAGTGGTGCCTGTGACATTTAGCTAAACCATCCCAAAAATGTTTCATGAGCACATGGTTCCAAGTTTTTAAAGATGGGAAGAAACAGAAAGTTACTATCAATGTTCTAAAGTTTACAAAACACATTCTTTCATGTGCTCCCACTTGATTCTCATGACAGCTCCTCTCCCCGTTGTATAGATGCCTTAGCCAGGAAACAGAGGGTGAATGAAAATTGCCTGAGGCCACCCTACCAGTTGGGGTGGAGCCTTGAAGACAACTCGGGTTTCTCCCTCTTGGCCTGGTAGTATTCTCCAAACATTAATATGACTGCTTTGACGTTGGACTCAGTTTTTATATGCAAACTACTCTGTAGCCCTTATACATCTATTTATCAAGGAACCAGCCTGAAACTAAACAGCAATTACATAGAGCTAAAGCAGTCCAGAAGGTAGGTCTTTGGAGGCGTCAGGAATTTAAACTACAGGGTCATGAAGAAGTGGATGGCCAAATAGATCTTTTTTATGGTGACATGCTACATAATGGGAGGTAGGATGTGGCCTGGGCAATTCAGACAATTTTGAGGGCAGGAGTGTTTGAATAAAAGGTGAACGTCACAGAAACCAAGAGGATCTGGTTGAATGCGAGGGGGCTATGAAGGCTGCTCTGTGTTCTGGTCATTTGCCAGTCAGAAGACACAATTTATGGTGCAGTGATCGTGCCACTCTTAGGGAAAAGACTGGTTGTATCAAAGGGGAGGAAGGGGAGGTATGTCCTATCAAGCTGAGGAAGGGGTTTTGCCCTAAAATTTCAAGTCACCTATTCCCCTTTGACTTTCTTTCCCACTTGTAATTCTTATCCTTTCATATGTCTTAATTTTAGCTTGGTTGGGCTGAGAGATCGCAATCCAATTTCATTATTTGTAAATTTTTGTGTATGTGGGAACAGACTCTCCCTGTGAAATAACATTAATGTGGGGCGTATGGCCTTTTTTTCCCCCCTGCAGAGGAACAGAGAAACAGCATCATTAACTCCAGTTTGGAATCTGTCATCTCATCAAATGCAAACAGCATCCTTAATTCTAGCAGCAGCTTACAGCCCAACATGAACTCCAGTGACCCAGACCTGGATGTGCTCAAACCCACCCGGCCCAACTCACTGTAAGTATGACATTTGCTTGCTGTTACAGCAGGCCCTTGATCAGCCATTCTGCCCAAAATTTGCTCTCAGGGCCCATCTGACTTTGAGCATTTTCCTATGAACATGATTCAAACCTTCTCCCTAAACTTGGAGCTTGGCTCGTTTGTTGTGGATGAATCATTATGCATAACATAGTGCTTCTTGCCTTGGTGATCTATGACTTATACCATCCTGCTGAGATGGCTTTGATGATGGCTGTTGCCTGTGCTGGCTGCTGAGCATGAAGAGCAATTTTTTTTAGTTTTCTAAACATTCAGACACTGTAGTAGTTCAGCAGATCCCTGGCCAAGTCTGTCTTTCATTTATGTTGTCTCGGTTTCCCTTCTCCCTGACTATGTTGAGTTCCAGAGAAGAGAGTCCCCAGTAGCCCTTTGAATCTTTAGATCCTCAATCCTTAGCGTGACTGTGATCACAGACCAGAGACAATAAAAGAGGAGAGTCTTTGTTGCTTCATTCTTGGGTATTGAGCGCCCATAGCCAAGACAGGCAGTTGTGGGGCTGCCTATCCAAACCTCCACGGAAATTAGATTTACTCCATGGGGGCCAGAAAGTCCTCCCTTGTGGTTTCATCCCACATCGCTTAGCTTGCTTCCTCAGACCACCCCATAAATTGTGTCCGCTAGAGCCTTTGCAGAAAGAATGTGAGGCCATGACCAGAAGAGCCGGACTCCCCGGCTACAGTTGTAAGAGGCTCAAGAAAAGCAGAGTTGACTTTGTCTTTCTCTAGTGAAAATAGTTTGTGGTTCAGCCACAGATTGTTTAAAGGGCAGTTGTTTCCCTTAGTGAGGCACTGGGATGTCAGAACCTTTTCCTTCCCCTCTCTGTGTTGTGGTTGCTTGAACCAACACACCTTGGCATTCTATCTCTTTAAGATATTGACAGATGTGCAAAATGGGCCCACCAATTTTTGTCTTAAAAGACACTAAGGACATTAAGGTTTGGGAGTAAAAATGACTCTAAAGTAGACTTAAGAGGTAATAATACTGAAAACAGAATAACCGTGTAAAAAATGAAACCATACATGGAGAAAGTCAGGTCACATTTTAGTTGTTGGCTTTAAATCCTGTCTCGATTTTCAGGAAGTTAAATGACTTACCTGTTATTTGGTAGTGTGTTTGTTCACCAAGAAATGGAGCAGTGCCCTAGGAGTTCAAAATAATTTAACTTGTTCAGGTTATGGGCAGTGAGTTTCTCTGGTTCCCCATGGTTGGACTTGCCCGTATGCTGTATGGCTTTCTCAGGTACTCCTAGACATTGAGGAGATTCTCTCTTTTTTTTTTTTTCCCTCCTCCATTTTGTTTAATCTCTGTACCTACCAGTTGCTGAAGTTATTTGTTACTCAGCATAAGCAAGGTTGAATATCTAGCCCAGGTTGCTTAACATCCTCTGGTTCTAGCCACAGTATCAACTAGATCTTTAACCTTTGTTTTCAGTAGTTGTGGGCAGGGAGTCCCCTGAGTCACTGCTGCATATAGTGTGTTCAAAGAGGCTGTTCCAGCAGCTGAGTAGAAAGGGGGGTATGTCTTTTAAACAGGTCCTGGAGGAGGGGTCTTGGGCTTTTTAGTTTTCAGTTGTCTAGTGCTTTATTTTGCATGAAACACTGAAGGTGACTCCATTTGCTTCATGCCATCCAGGGGAATATTCCCTGTCCACTGCAGATTTGGGGGAACCTTCCCAGGGAAGGGAGGGTGATGCCAGCAAATGTTCTACCTGTGTTCCTTTGGAGAGGAGGATTAGAGGTAGGAATGCGATGTGTTTCCAACAGGACCGTAGTCCTTCCAAACTGAGTGAAGATCTGATTGGTACCTGTGAGTCTTGAGCTGAACCAAGACTGTTCCTGAGGTGGAAAGACTGTGGGTACCAGCACCGCCCCCAGAGCTTGCCGCGCCCCGGAATGAGGGCCAGGCAAAGGTCTTTGGGCTCTGCAGGAGGTTCACCCACCATGTCTGATGCCCAGGACAGTAAGATGTCCTCCAGTTGTGCCTCCCTTTTTTTTATGCTTGGAATTTGCCTGCATGGGCCACAGACAGAAGCTGAGTAGTTCAGGCAAGCAGAGGTCACAGTTGTTCCCTGAGTAAATTAATTCCATTAAGTCCGTCGACACACTGTGCCACAGAGACCCTTGAATGGGAACACCTAATTGTGCAGATGAAAACAAATAAGACAAAATTAGGGGTTGAGGGATTCCCATTAGCTAGAGCACTAATTAGGCATAAGGTGGGGAACTAGTCACCAGAAAACTGTTCTTCTTTTTATTTTATCCATTTGTTTTTCATTATTTTCATAATGACTGGAATGATCACTGTGACCATGTTACAATCATAATGAACGAAGCACATTTGTGACATACCACCCTTTGGTATTCCGAAGACCGCACTTTGCTGTCTTGTTGGTAAATCTTTGCTAATTCTCCAAGGAGATCAGTGCCTTCTTGTTTATGTGACCATAATGCTAAGTCAGGCATCAAAATTAGAGATGCCATCATTCTAGCCATGTTAGGGGGAAAAAAATAAATCTGTAAAATATACAAAGCACTCTTAAAATTCAACAATAAGTAAATAAACAACCTAATTAAAAACTGGGCAAAAGATCTAGATAAACAGCTCACCAAAGAAGATATACAGATGCAAATGAATATATGAAAAGATACCTATTATCTTATATCGTTAGGAAATTCCAAATTAATGAGATATCACTACACCTATTAGAACAGCTAAAATCCAAAATACTGACATCAAATGCTGGTTAGTATGTGGAGAAACCAGAACTCTCGTGCACTGCTGGTGGGAATGCATAATGAGACAGCCACTTGGAAAGATAATTTGGCAGTATCTTACAAAACTAAACATAGACTTACCACGTGATACAATCTAGCAATCACACTCTTAGGTGTTTACCCAAATGAGTAGAAAACTTATGTCCACACAAAAACCTGCCCACAAATGTTTATAGCAGCTTTATTAGTAATTGCCAAAACTTGAAAGCAATCAGGATGTCCTTTAATAGGTGAATAGATAAACAAACTGTAGTGTATCCAGACAACAGATTATTTAGTAATTAAAGAAATGAGCTATCAAGTCATGAAAAGACATGGATGAACTTTAAATGCTTATTACAATACTAAGTGAAAGAAGGCACTCTTTACAATAAGGTGTAATGCCAACTTTATGTCTTTCTGGAAAAGGAAAAACTATAGAGTCACTAAAAAGATTGTAGATAGTAGATACAAAATAGTATGCATTTGTCAAAGCTCATAAAAGAACCCAAAGAGCAAATTCTCATGTTGTAAGCTATGAACTTAAGTTAATAAATAATGTATCGCTATTGGTTCATTGGTTTTAACAAATGTATTGATTCCACACTAATGAAAGACATTAATAATAGGGGAAACTTAGGGACTGTGTAGAGGTATATGGAAACTCTAATTTTGAGCAATTTTTCTGTAAACCTAAAACTGCTCAAAATAATCAAACCTATTTATATATTTCTGGGAAAAAATCTAGATTTCCAGCTTCTCTTAAAAAATTATAAGATAAGGTCACACTGAACTAATATGTTTCTTGGTAATAGATGGATGATGCTCTTTGGTCCCTATCTTCCCGCAACTGGCCTGCTTTACTCTTTCATGTCTCCTGCCTGTAGGCCTGTGACAAATTAAATATGGCCAAAGAATCTTTGCAGCCTCTCCCATTAGGAGGTGGAGTCCTTGAATATAGGCTGGCCTTCAGCCTAGTTTTGGCCAACAGAGTGTGGTAGAGGTAGCATCATGTGACTTTCAAGCCTAGATCACAAGGCCTTGTTACTTCCCATCTCATTCTCTTGGAACCCAGCCCCCGTGTAAAAAAATTCAGTCGGGCCTCCAAGAGAGAAAACCCAGCTGTCCCAGCCTAGCCCAGTGCCTGGGCCACCAACCAAGTGAAAGCAGCCACATGAGTTAGTCCAGGAAAGACCATCAGAAAAGGTACCCCAGTCAACCCCCAGATTCATAAGAAATAATAGATTGTGGTTGTTTTAAGCCACTGAGCTTGGGCTGGTTTATTCAGCAATACTTAACTGACACAAGGCCTATGAGTTTGTGACCTTGGAGTCATGAGCAACTAACTGCCTTGGAATGGGGCTGGGCTGCCTGGGTAAGGTAGAAAAATGTGGAAGGTTCTCAATGTAGAGCAGTGGCAGCCTCTCAATTTTCAGAATCTTCTTTGAAAGAAAATGACTTATAAATGAGGTTCTGAGAAGTTAAGAAACAAATCCCAACCTATAGCTAATGGCTGAGGCAGTGAGAAAGATAGCTTAAAACAGTGGCATTGGCAAGCAAGAAACCCTAGGCAATGCTGGCACTGACACTGACTAGCTGGTGCCAGTCCTCCTGATCATGCCTGTCCCTTCACTCCCTGTGGTGGAAAAATGGGACTGACCTGTCTCTAAGAACAGAGCTTGTTCCACGGATGCTTACACAAAGAACTGCAAAAGTAAAAGGAGCACTCTCTTCTCTCACAATCAATAAAAGAGTTGGCACCATACCACTACTTCCTGGAAGACAGGAATTTTAAGGAGGAAATAAACAAAAGAAGTCAGGGAACATCCCACTGCATAACATAACTGCAGTAATTTCCCCAAATTAAAAATGACTAGATGACGGTTTGCTTTAGACCTCTGTGGTAGGGATGGAGGGGCTTGTTAATATTGAAAGAAGGTTAGGAAATTGGGGAATGATTACACCCATGGGGGAGCACACCTGGGAGTTCCCCCTCCCTAAGTGGTCCTTACTCCTAAAAAATAACTCACTTGCCAGTAGCCCCATAAATAAAAGGAATTTTTCTCATCCTTTCCGCTTAACACACACACACATGCGTTTCCAAGTTATTTCTGGTGACCTAAAAGATGAGTGCATGCCAAGCGCCTTCAAATCCTGCCAGAGTCAACTGTCCTCTCCCATCTTAGTGGCCAGTGAGAGGCGAGAGCTCAGTCCCTGGAATCCAGAGGGTAAACAAGGCTGCTTCCAGGCAGAGTTGTTTCTCTGAAGCACTGTTGGCTCCTTCGGACTTTGATTCAGCTGCTCTCAGATGAAATCTGGGGAAAATTTGCCTTCAGAGATACCTCTAAAATTTTCTTACGTTTTACTTATTCAGTCAACACTCATTCAACAAATATCATTTGAACACCAACTGTGTACCAGGCATTATTCTAAGTGCTGAAGATCATTATAATTTTTTTTTAATGAGGGTTTCTTTTCTCATTGACTTTATATTCTATTGAGATAGGAAGTAAAACACTATCTAATACAGCAGATGTTGCATTCTTTAGAGAAAACTGATACAGAAGAAAGGTATGGATTTGTAGGGGAAGGAAGCAAGATAATTTAGTTCTTTCTGGCTCAGTTTTGTCATCTGTAAAATAGAGTAACTGTACCCTCCCCCAAAAGGTGTGAAGATTAAATGAGGTCATTCTTTATTTTATTTACATGTTTATCACTATGAATGCCAGTTATTATTAACTTGGAGGGGCTCCACACAGTGCCCTTTCTCTCCTTCTACTTCCTCAGCTCTGGCATGTATTTTTTGTGTGCAGACAGATGGCCTCACCTCTCCCAACTACTTCCCACCTTGAATTGAGACTGGCGCTGTCAGTCCAGTCTTTGAGATATCAGTGAAAAGAAGGAACTTCTACATAGGCAGGTGCTGCCCCACCTTAAGTAAAGACCAGCTGAGGTAGGCACACCTGTTCCTGAAAAATCTGGGAACCTCCAGACCTCATACTTGATGAGCTTTATGCATAGCTATTATTTATTGAGACAAAATGAATCACAGAATAAATAATATGCATTAGACAAGTGATAATTTATGGCATATTTTTAAAATAATTTTGCCACCTAAGTGCTATTTTATGTCAAAAGAGCTACACCCAAGCAGCCAGCTATAATTTCACTAGAATGATCTTTATTTGTCATCTTTTGGAATGCACAGATTTGAAAGAGGAAGTTTTCCTCTTTGGTTGAATCAGTTTTCTGTGGAGGAGGATCTTTCCTTTTAGATTGAGGATTCTGTTTCTCACCCACCTCCAAGCAGAAAAGGTCTCCTAGAATGATTTCCCTGAAAAGTTGGTGGGTGGCATTCCCCATCTTGGGAAATAACTTTGAAAAAACATAATCATTTTCACAAGGAATCAGATGCCTTTTCTTGTTCCTCCTCAGCCCCCTTGGTGGTTCCAGCCTGCTCACTCACGGTCGTTTCTTGGTCAAACCCGACACCATCCCTTTGACACTGAAGGCTCCTAGAGCCACCGCAGCCACATAGCTCCTTCACGTTCCCTTGACATTTTCAGAAATGACCACTTATGTGACCCGTATTCTTGTTTTCTGAGCAGCTTCCTGTCAGCTTTTCCGGGTCCCCAGCCAAGATCTCTCTCGTCAGTCAGGAGCCCAGCTGGCTTCCCTTGGTTGAGGGTGGGGATTCCTGCCTGGTGACCCATCCGATTTTTATTGGATAAATGTGTTTGGTCATTAGCGATTCTATTTCATGTAAGAGTTGCTCAAGGCAGCCCTCACACGATATTACCCAGCAGGATTTTATTCCCAAGCACCAGGGCTGCCAGTGGCTCTTGGATCTGTACAGCCTGTCGGCAGAGGGGGTATGGGAGGAGGCGGGGATGGGACATAGTTCCAGAGCTCAGCCACATCTGTGTTTTCCGGCGTAGTGAAAATCACAAATGGAAAAATAGTTTCCTTCATTCACATCATTGTGTTCTTTCCCCCTTTACAAGATAAAATCACATAAAGAGTCTGTATATTTTTTCTGTACAGAAATTAATTAATTAATCTTGCTAATACTCTACAACAATTCCCAAAATATGCCACGACACAGAGTAGATGCTAAAACGTTGGAGTTAAATTAAAATACGAATGAATGAATTTCATTCTGGATTTAGCTGCCCTCAAGTGCCTTATGGCACTGCATTGTATATGTGTAGGTAGGTGTTAGGCATTTTGAATCTCGAATTTTTGGTAGAATCTTTGGGGAAACAACTGGGCTTAAGATATTGCTTGACTTTCAGTACTGTTAAGCTTGTGAGGGGACTTTGGAGGAACTCTAAAATGCTGTTTTTCTCAGAGGCAGATTTGAAATTGTTTCCCTTCCTAGGTATATAATTTGGGGGAATCTTACTGGTATCAATAGATTCAGATCCTAAATTGAGTAAATTAAAATCACATTAGAGTTAAAGTACTGCCTTCTAAACCATTTTAGACAGTCTGGAGAGCAGGTGCTTACTCAGTTAGGAACACATTTCTCGTTGGAAACAGGCTTCAGATCTCATTTTTAACCCCTCCTCTGCCTTCAGAATCTGGAAACCAAGCTGGATTTTTGCCAGCTTTATTGGGTCTTGCTGGGCAGGGTCTCAGCCCAGTGCAGTGGTTCTCAGGGTATGTGCTCCTGTGACCAGCGTCAGTGGTGCCACCTTGGAGTTTGTTAGATGTCCACATTCTCAGACCCCCACCCCAGACTTAGTGGATCAGCAGCTCTGGAGGAGAGGGCCCAGCACTCTGTGTTTTAAGAAGCCCCAAATTGGCAACATAGTGAAGTCTGTAAACCATAGTCCTAGTGCATTAGCTTGATGAACTTCCTTAGGAATAAAGTCAGGATTCACCTCATTGTAAATCTCCCAGGGACAAGCCCACGCATCGCTCACTGGTACTCTGATTGTGCCTGCAGTGATGATAGTAGTGGGGCTTAAGAACAACCTGCCCTTAGCCTTTGAGATTGGTCACAGTTTATTAGGCTGAGGACTGAGGGGTTTGCTTCTCAGGGAAAAACCAGTTAGCTCACCAGTGCTACACTTTTCAGCTCTGCAAGGAAGCCAGTGAGGTGCTTTGCCAGTGCATGCCTTTCGGTCACAAATAAGAGAGGGTGGGTGCATCAGTTAATCAAATAAACAGATTTTTTTTTTAGATGACCACCTACTGTGGGTGTAACATGAGAAGATCAAGATCTTTGCATGGACAGGAAAACAGATCTTGGAGTATGTAATACTGAAAGGGGTGGATCAGCAGCAACATGTGCATATATGGGACTCTGAATCAGCATTCCCCACACTGTGCACGAAGTAGGGACGGGTGGAAAGGCAAGGACTGAGTTGGATAAAGTTTAACAGATTCATGTCAAGAGGACTTCTGAGCCTTTAATATGTGAATCTCCCAAAGGGCATATGTTATGTATGACACATTTCCACAGTTCAGGAAATGCTTTCTAAATCAACACTCTTCTTTTGAGGGGAAAATATATTTGTCAGAATGGATGGCATTATTATGGCAGAGATCCTTCAGGAGAACAGAGATTTATATATAAATGTATGGATACAAGTAGCTCTCTGAAGGACAAAATGGGATCTGGTGTAAGGAAAAGCCTACATGGCCCAGTAATGAAGCGTTGGCCCTGATATCCCTAACTGTGTAAGCTTGGGAAGTTACTTGGCCTCTCTGAGCTAAACCTATTCTCAGAAATAGTAATAATAACAGTAAAAATAAGACCTATCTTCAAGGCTGTTGTGAGAGCCAGATGAAACGATGCCTGCGTAAGTAACACTTAATAAATGGCCTGGTGCATAATAAGTGGTTGACAAAAATTGGTTGCTGCTATTTTTTTTTATTATCTTATAATTTTTTGCTCTTAGACTGCCCTCTTACCAATGAACAGTCCCCTGCTGTTGATTTCTTTCAGTGGTGGCAGGAGATAGACACTCAGTGTTTATTTTTGTTTATTTGATACTTGTGTGACAAAAAGCAACCCAGATTAAAAACATTGAGACATGAATTTTAAAATAAATTAAAACACCTAAAATTAAATTAACTACAAATAACAAAATACACTGAAATCAATAGAAGCGCTTTCTCCAGAGACAAGGTTCAAACTGTTTGCCTAAAGTCAGCAGGCTAGGTGTTTACTCTGGGGAGGCTCGTCAAGCCATCTGCTGTATTGTCTCTCCATTGGGTGGAGCCAATTGGACCCAGACTAATTAGACTAGAACCCAATTGCAATCTTCAGTTTCCACTGGGGGATAATTTAACCTCAGGAACTCCTTTCCAGCCCATGACTCTGTGTAAATTCAACTGTCATTGTGGCAAAATTAAAAACAGTTTCTGAAAGGAATTATTCTGAAATTCTGATCTTAGTCATTCACTGCATCTGCTCTATCAGGTTCTCTTCCAGTGCCTATCAGCTTCCTCCTCAAGGACGCAGTGAGGTTCTTCCCAAGACATTGATTTAGTGTCCCTTCCAATACTCCTTACAAATTGAAGAGGTGATGGTGCTGTTCTGTGGCTATTGTCAAAAGTACTCAGAGAAGGGATACCAAGATGGCATTGTCTGCAAAGAAATAAAAACAAAGATGCCTATCCAAGGTGCAGTATTAGAATCCTAAGAAGAAACATCAGTGCAATGAAAATAGCATAATTAATTCAAGGAGGGTTTATTACAAAGAGTGGTTGCAGGAGAATCACAGAACACAGTAAACCAAGGACCAGCAGCACCCCACTAATTACCATCCATAGGCTGAAGAAACGAGTAGGAAGTGTTTACCAGAACCGAGAAGGGGTAAAAAGCTCTATAGAGTTGGCACCTTGAAAGGGCCTTTGGTCAAGGGACTCACCCAGGTGGTGATGACCTCTCAGAAAAGGAGACAAAGGAATAAAAACCTTGGCTCTCCTTCCTCCTGCTAATCTCCTGCCAGAGTTCCACCTTGTGAACCCAGCAGGAATCCAGAGAGTGCAGGAAACCCTGTTGATAGATTCCATGCTCGCCAGCCCCCAGAGATGAGGGCAGGCTGAAGAGTGGATGCCATCCAGCATAGTATTTCCATGCCATTTATAAAAGCCAAAGAGTGGGACCAGAAGGGATAACCATCATAAGAGACTGCCTAAATAAATGGTAGAGTGGAATACTCCTTCGCACCGCGGAGGAATCAGGTAGGTCTGTATACACTGGCGTGGTGCAACCTTCAAAGGTACATTAAGGGCAAAAGCAAGGATCAGAAGGGTGTGCAACTGCGGCTCTCAGTCCACGCTACACATTAGCACCGCCTGTGGAAAACCTAAGATAAAACGCACCAACACCTAGGTCCCATTCCTGGACCCTGTGATTTCATTGATCTGGGGTAGATCTGAGTTGGGCTGTTTCTTAAACTTTCTAGGTGATTTTGATACACAGCTAGATTTGAAAACCATTAGTGAGCATTGTATAATTCTACTTATATAAGCATCCAGGGGCATATACACCGACAGATGTGTGAACACGTCTGTACTGTTTCTCGAAAGATACAGGGGAATGAATTTGTGGTTGTCTGTGACAGAGTCAGATGGGACAGTGGCCTGTGATGGAAGGGACACTGACACTTTCAACACTAGTCTTTTGTAGAATTGGAATTTTTTTACATGGTCATGCATTGATCAGGTTTGAAAACTCAAAAACAGATTTCCTCAGTTTTGGAATCACCATTCTTTTATTTTCTTCTGAAAGTTATGGGGTGCATCTTTGTGAGAAGGAATTTTTAAATACATGTGCTTTTATTTTTTCCCAGTTTCATTGAAAAATAGTTGATATACATCACTCTGTATGTTTAAGGCATACTGCACGATGGTTTGATTTTAAAAATATGAACACGTCATGAATTTGCGTGTCATTCTTAAGCAAGGGCTGTGCTGTATTATATCAATTTCTAGTATATGTGTTGCCAAAGTGAGCACCAGGAATGTTTTTTAACCTTTAAAATTTGTTACATTCTTAATAGCTAGGGATCTGAGTAAGGAGATGCTGTATGAATGAAAAGTGAGGCCTATACCAAGAAGGTTGCTTTTGGTGTGTTATAAATAAAATTAAGTTGGTTTGAATTATCTAATGGCCTCAGGCCTCCTCTTCAGGCTGATCTGTCCAAGGCTCCAGTTCAGTTTAGTGAACGGTAACTGCCGGGACAGCAGAGGAAGGTGCTCTCAGGGAGCTAAGTACAGTGGTTCCAGTTAGACCTCTGCATCTGGACTGACTGGAGATTTCTTATTAATTTGGGAAGCCCTAACTTAGGAAACCAGAAAGTCATGTTTTACATTGAGCAGCCAGCTATTCATGAACTTCTCCCCCATCCTCTCAACTGACATTGTGAAATTTAAGTAGTTCAGTTTTTCTTGAGCTATATATAGGTCTTTCACCTGATCTTCATCTGTCATTCTCCATTTGCTATCTATCCAATTTCCTTTAAAAGCTGCATTTTTAAAGCATAATATATAATGGAAAAACCTTAACTCCTGACCTTTGTGGAGATACATTAGAGTTACTCAATAATAATTAGCAGTTGCCCTGGTAACCTCAGATGCACTATTCAAATAACCTGTACTTGTCACTCTCCCCTGCCTTCTAGACAGTAAGATCACTTGCTTCCTGCTAATGAAAAAAGGAAGAATTTAGTAATTTTAAAATCCTTTTTAGCTTCTCTTGTAAGAATAGAAGTGATACTGTTTGTTATGACGCGACTAAAAAGAGGGCTTTTGCTTTGTTTTTTAGTGACTAAAGCAGAGACAAAGGAGGAAAATCATCTTAGGTTTTAAGCAAGTTGAAAAACCCTGTTCAGTTTATTTTGTTCCCTACTGTCCTTAAAGCCTTTGATGATCTAAGCAGGTGAAACTTACAGATTAGAACTGAAGGATAGTGGCACCCCGGATGGAATGGGAGAATAAAATTGGCAAGGCCCTCATTATGTCATGTCAAGCATCACTGACAAGGATGATTAAAGCCCATTAACTTCAGCGTTTTGACTTGAAAAAGATTTGAAAATTGGAAAAGTCAAAGCTGAAGCACAAGTGAGGTTTCTTCAAATAAATGTGGTGACTTCAACTCTGTTTCAGAAGGAGCCTATCTCTGTTCTTCCTCAACTTCCATACACCATGCCTTACAGCACAGACCGCATGGAAGCAGCGCCATATAACTGTCTGCCTCTTCTGGGGGAGGAACAGCCCCCCCACCCCTCATACACATGCATCTTTCTTCCCTTTCTTCTGTTGACCCTTTGTGTGAAAGTGGAACTAGAGGAAATATGTCCTTAGTCATCCCAACTTACAATGTGCAGTTGTCTCAGTGAAAATAAATTGGCAGGAGATCATAAGTGAAGAAGTGGAGCTATGGGAATCCTGGACACGCGAACCCGTGAAGATAAGATCTGCTTGTTGAGGAGCAGCATGGCCGATGCGATCACCCCAGATAGCAGTTAGACCCAGCACTGTCCCCAGTGACAACTGCAATTAAAAATTCTTGCAGAAGAATACCCACCAACTGCTCTTGTGCAGCTCTCTACCCTTTCTTACATCTGAAAGGAAAGCAGATTTATCTTCATCTTTTGTGCCCCTTTGGAATATGGTGCCACCAGTTGAATATTTGCTGCTGTAGCCTGCCTGTTGCCTAGAGCCCTCACGAATCTAAGCATTCCAAACCGGCCAGATCAGGCAGACAGTACCTTCTTAGTCAGTTTACTAACTCCTGGTAAAGACACTCTTCCAGGGATAGGAAAGAAACTAAAAAATACTCTTCCCTCGAATCTCTTACCACCCAGATGGGGGAAATCAGATCTGCCTGCATGAGGGTAGCATTGCTGTTAACATGAGACAGATTTTAAGTAGTGAGTGGCCTAGTCATTCACTCAAAAATATTCATGATTGAATGTATTGTCTTTTCCACTTACATTGTGTGGACAGGTGTCCCAGTAATCTTCCTACTTCATCTTCTAGATCTACATTGAAGTTTGTAATTTTCTTGCCTGCCTTGGTCCAGCTTACTGAGAGTAGGGAAGGGGGAGTTCTAGTTTTATGACCCAACTTTTTTTATCCTGTTAGCCAGAATACTTCCTATGTCTCAGACTCAGCCAATTATCAAGCATTGGGCTTATAAAAGAAAAGATGGTGCAATGTCTTAAGTGTGTATATATTTGTTTCCACAGAGGACTCTATGAATCTAACATTTTAGATGCCAAAATAATTAAAATTTGGACTGTGAGAAAAGTGTAAAGAGAAAAAATTTTAAAAGGAATGAGAAGTTGGAATTTGGCCAATTGAATATGTTGCATTTTTGAAGTGCCCCTACCCCTATCACCACCACAATGTCTCGTTAGGACAGTTCTCTGTTAGGACAATACTTGAGGCAAAAATCTATAACAATTTCTTATATAAAGCTCTACACCAAATATCCTGTTCAATTGAAATTTAATTCATACTTTGAAGCATTGCTTTCTGGCTTTATATGGAGAAGGAAAGTTCTTGAGAATTAGTTCTTTAAACTCTGAATCAGAGTAGCCAGGCAGAATAAGCCAAAAGAGGCTTTGCCTCGCCATGGGTCAAGAAAAGTTTTGCTAGCAAATTTTCACAGGACACCCAAGTTTCTATGTAGAGGTGAGGGCTCTTTTTTCTGGTTCTTGATCTATAAGGAAATTCCAAATAAATTCCCTCTTCCTCACAGGCCAGCTGTTAAGTTCTGCCTTTAATGTCAGCACAAGCCAATTAGCTCCTATGCCCACAAGCAAGCACACTGGTTCATTATTACAAAGAAACACTTGCTGTAATTTTCTTTGCATAACATGGCTGATTAAGTCTCTTCTTCCACTGCCAGAGATGTCACCTCCTAAAGTTTGTTCTTTTCAGGGTACAATGCAGGAACCAATTCCAGAGGTGAAACAAAGGGAGGCTTACTAGAACCTGAGTTGAGTTGATATTTTGAATGCTGCTTGCTCTGAATTGGGTCATTAGGAGCTCTCCTAGTCATAGCCGTGGTGCTACTGTTGACACTCAGAGCCAGCTGCCAGCCTTATTCATTAATTTTGATGCATCTTCTAAGCAAATTCACTCAACTTGGCACACCTTGGGAAGAATTAGGTCTTTACGTACAAAAGATTTAGCTGAAACCTACGACCCTTATCTAGACTATGAACAGGTAAACAGTACGTTGGCCCCCCAAACAGGAGAGCAGCGTGGTTTTAGGCAGAGTCCTATTTGTGTGCTGCTGCAGCCTTATGCTTAGCTTTACCCCAAATTAATCTAGAAATACAAAAGTTTGTGGAAAAGAAGAGAAAGAAAACACCATCTCTGCTCACATGAGTTGACCTGTGTTTTGTTACCTTATGAAGATTCCCCCTTTCTCTGAAAAGGACAGGATCCTCTCGAAGACTGCTTTCCTGCACATCACATGGGGCTGCCTTTGCTTCGGGTGGCAGCCGTGGGACTGGAATGTGTGTCTGTGCCAAGCGGGGGGGGGGGGGGGGGTGGACTCAGGACTCCTAAGAGCTGTGCTTTGGTTTCATTGAGTGGGACGTACAGGTTGAGATTTTTAGAGATGGGGTGTACAGATGAGGGAGTTGTCATTTGGAGAGGAGCTTTGGGGAACAAAGCTATATAACAGGAAATTTTATGAAGTTTCTCCTATGTGGTGTGTGATATATATCCTCTTCCATGTCACCTCATAAAGTCTGGTGAAAATCAGGTTTTCCGTATTCAGTCTGTCACCGTGTGAAGAGCATGAGTTTTGGGACAGACTTATTTGAGTTCATACCTCAACTTCACTGCTTATTAGCTTTGTTGCCGTGAAGTTATTTGATGTCTGTAAGCCTCATCTGTTTAGTAGATAATAGTATCTACGTCATGGGGGTGGTTCTGAGGATTTGATGAAGTTGTTCATAAAAATCACTTAGCATGGCTTCTAGCATACAATAAATGCTCATTAAAAGTTACCTGCCATAATTACTGTCAAATTGTTATTTTAACAATAACTGAGGATGTGAATGCCCTTGGATGGTTGTACTGAGGTGCTGATCCTCACAGTGTGAGAAGGGGATGTAGCCATACCCGAGCTACAGAGTAACAGCGTATCCCCCAGCTAGTCTAGAATAGTCCCACTTACGTACTTGGCAGAAAGCACTAGAGTGGCTCTGAGTAGCCAGAGGTGTCTGCATCTCAGGAGGTTTCTAGACTGGTTGGGCACCCTGAGGTGACGTCAGGGATCGAGACAGTGTGGGGTAGGAACACAGGCCAAGAGCCCAGGAAAGGCTGGAGAGAGCTGGAGCTGTGGGCAGGTGGGGACACTTGGAAGAAAGCCAGCCCCAGAGTGAGGTTGAGCATCAGCACCCTTCAGCTCTCTGGTGTGCTGGCCCTTTCAGCACCCAGCTGTCCCTGCTTAATGCTTCCACACCTGGCTTCTTCTTTCTCACCATTCAGCGAAGCCCTCCTTTTTGCCTCGTGGCTTCCGAGTCCATAGCTTTAGATGGTCAGGGCCGCTTATATAGGCCCCAGTGCTACCTCATGGCTTCCCTCTCCCCAGAATTTAATTCTCTGCGTCCCAGCCCTATTTCCTGAGAGGGAGAATCTGACTGACTGAGCCAGCTTTCTGCTTGGCCCCGTCCCTGGCTCGTGGCCAGTCTGTGGACCAGAGGCCCTGAGACAGGTACTTCTACATTTTAATCATCTGTGGCCAAGGGGGCTGGGTTATAAAACTTTCCAGCAGGAACTGAGGAGAAAACAGGTCCCAAGGTTGACCATGTCCAATATATACCTTATTTTGCACACAGTAACAAACTTGGCTCTTACGTGTTCTGTCGTTCAGTATTTTAGAGCATTCCCCTCTGTTCATTCACAGAACAGGAAGTTAATACAGTTGATCCTTGAACAACACAGGTTTGGACTGCACTAGTCCACTTATGTGTGACTTTTTTTTCAATGAATATACAGTTGACTGTCCATATTCTTGGGTTTTGTATCTACAGATTCAGCCCACCATGGATTGAAAACAGTATTTTCGATCTCAGGTTGGGAGCCCATGGATGCAGAGGGCCCACCGTATGCACTGTTCTACATTATTTTAAATAAGGGATTTGAGCATCCATGGATTTTGGTGTCTGTAGGGGGTCCTGGAACCAATCCTTAGCAGAGACCAGGGGACTGTAATAAGGTTTAGGGAGAGTTAAAAGTTATACACAGATTTTGACTGCACAGGGGTGTTGCCCCTAGCCTGTGTTGTTCAGTGGTCAGCTATAATTGCTGATGAGACGTTGGAACTTTCAGGGGAAAAAAAAGACAAAAACTGTAATAATACAGAGGTCTGGATAAAGAGCAAGCCACCCTTCACACCCAACAAACTCTTGGGTCGTAATTCTGTGATGCACAAGAGACTAATTCATGTCAAGTAAATTGTTTGACATATTCTACTTTTGAAGGCAGAAAAAAGTTGGTGTGCTTTATCTTAGATTTCCATTGGTTAAAATAAAAGCCTGCATGCTTAAATAATTTAATGTGATTTGTTTGTAAAATTACTAGAGGGAAAACCTTCACTGATACAGATTTTTGGACCACAGTTCTGGTAACAGTGTAGGGAACAGGGGCAGCATGTGACAAAGCCAGGTCAGCCATAATATTTTCAGGTTTGTTTTTTCTTTTTAAACTGAGGCTGGGTTAAGATTCTATCTTGCCCTCCAGAATGATGAGCCACCATGCTCCACACCACAGAGAGCCCCGTTGCTGTCATTCTAGTGTGCAAAGAGAAGCAGGAAGGACATCATTGGAGCAACACTAGAGAGGTGGCTTCCTGTTGTCTTTTCTCCTAACTTGAGTTCAAGGCATTTTAATTTTCTGCAACCAAAATATTTGTCATTTAGCAGGAATTACTGAATGTCTTCAATATCATAAGCCCATTCTGTTAATAATGAGTTAGATGGTAATAGTGCCCTTGATAATGAGAGATAACAGAAATGTAAAACACTTTAATATATAAAAATATATAATGGTAATATATTATTACTATATAAATTATAAATCATAAAACAATACATGCTATAGAATAAAGTGATACTAAAATTCCCCAACAGGAGAGATGACTTTGAGCTAGCATGGTCAAAGAAGAGTTTGTGATCAAATTGGCATTTGAACTTGGGTCTTCAAAGATGGGTTGGATTTATACAGAAGAAACATAGAGTATTCTGAGAACAGTAGGGAAAGACTCAGGCAGGAACATACAGGGCACGTGCAGGGAGCTGTTCATAATTGACTTTGTCCGAACATATGCTTTTCATCTATTACATTACAGTTGTTTTGTTTCTTATGTCAATATGATTTTTACTTCTTTAGGCGCTAAAGCTGGGAAAGCCTAATAATCTTGTCTTCCCATTCCAGAATTCCATGCTAGCTGGATCCCAATGGAACATCTTCTATTGATTTATCTTGTGTAATTAACTTGCCTGAAATGTTCTCTACTTTCATCACAGTTTTGCTTCAGAGTCAAATAGGCCTCCCCATCTGGAACTCCTCTGTTTTTTTTAGCCCAGATTTTCTTCCACAAAGGGCCTGGTTTTATTTCTAAGTGTCACACAAGGCCCTACATTATGCTTCATCCTCTTGGCTTTGAGTTGTATCCTGTAAAAAGCCAACAACATAGATTTGAAAATAAGCTGTGTTCTTCTTGCCTGTGTTACAACCCAAGACCAAGCACACCCAACAAATGCTGACACTTCCAGCTTTCAGCAAGGGCGCTTACCTTGGAATCAGGTAAACAACTCTGAGATCGGAATGGATAGAGCAGCTCAGAGACAATTGGGACAGGCCAGTTTCATAGTGGGCTCAATAAGAACAAAGTATAAATAGCCATCATATAACCTTACAGAAAATTCCTGCTTATTTTTACTCCTTAGAGATGCTATGTTTAGTCTTCAGTTACTGTGCTAAACCTGATAAAATAAGCCTGTTATTTATTTTCATCAGTAACATTCATCAGTAAATTCTCTTTCTCAAATTATGAGTGAATTATATTGGGTTGGCCAAAAACTTCATTTAATTTTTTTCTGTACAGTGGCTCTGGTAGTGCTTACTTCTCTTTAACTTCATTTAAAACAATTTTGTTAGGTTGTATTGTGACAGCTGTTGTATTGGTGTGTATTAAAACATCAAAACTGATGAATTTTTATGCAGCCATTTTAATAATTAAGATGGAAGAAAATACACATTTTCAGCATATTATGCTTTATTATTTCAAGAAAGGTAAAAATGCAACTGTAACGTTTAAAGAAAAGGATTTTTGCAGTGTATGGGAAAGGAACTGTGACTGACTGGATGCATCAGAATGATTTGCGAAGTTTCTCAGTACTGTTGACATTTCAGCCAAATAACTCTTTGCTGTGGGGCTGTCTTATGCATTGGAAGATGTTTAGCAACAGCCCTGACCTCTACCCACTAGAAGCCAATAGCAGGAGATAGCAGACATACTCAAAATATCCAAATCAATTAAGTTATTGGTGAAAATGAAAAACGTGTCTTTTGTTTTATGGGGAAAACTAAATGCACTTTTATGGGGAAAACTAAATGCACTTTGTAGCCAACCCAATAGAAACTGCTCCCCAGCCATTCCGCTGTAGCTGATAACGTGACAATGCACTGTTGATGTTACTCTCAGACATTTACTTTCAGAATATTTGCCTTCCTCTCAGTCCAGGGCCTTTCTGGACTCTAATAAGGGCTGGCTATTCCTTCCTTCTCACATATTCCTGGAAACTGGATACTAGTATAAACATCCCCAGTGTGACATCTTTTACATGTACAAGTAGTTGTTATATATGAGACCCTATGTTGTCAGCTTGAGGAAATTTTCCAAGCAGGTTTCTCAGCTACAAGGAGCAGAAAACAGCCCAACTAACTCAGGCTGAAGTGAAAATTACTGGTTCACCTGTGTACATGAGAAGCACAGGAACTTCTGGCTTCAGGCATGGGTGGATCCAGGTGCTCAGCTATTGCCATCAGCACCCAGCTCTTACCATCTCTCAGCTCAGTTTTCCTCCATGTTGACTCTTCTCTTAGATGACTGCTTTTCTTTTGATTGCAAGATGCTTGCCACCAGCTGAACTTAACTTTCTCTTTTAAGACTTTATTTATTTATTTTTAGAGAGCAAGGAAGGGAAAGAGAAAGAGGGAGAGAAACATTGATGTGTGAGAGAAACATCAACTGGCTGCTTCTCACACTCCCCAACTGGGGACCTAGCCTGCAACCTAGGCATTTGCCCTGATTGAGAATTGAACTAGGGACCTTTTCGTTTGCAGGCAGGTGCTCAATCCACTGAGCCACACCAGCTAGAGCTGGATTTAATGTTCTTGGATAAAACTGCAAGTTTAGAAGAAAGAACCTCTGTGCCCCAAAAGTTTGAACAGTAGTCTGGACCTTATTCCTCTTGGTCCAAATTGGCCAGGTGTTAAAAAAAAAAAATTGGCAAGGAATATGTGATGCTCTGCTGAGCTAGGCTGCAATCCTAGTCTCGGCTCACACAGAGCACATGGACTATGAAATTGGAGAAGGGGAGGTCTCCAGAAGAGAGACAGCCTCAGACCATTCATGTCCACTGCCATGGGCCTTTCTTAAGTGGATTTGGTGGCTTCACTAAACTCCAGGAGGCAGATTTGTGCTTCTTTTTGTTGGTATTGTTCCCAATAGTTTCTTACATGTTCTCTGAAAAATGTCCCTTTTTGGAGTCCAAATGGTTGTTGCAGATTTTCTTATTTTATTCTTAGTTGACTGTCTCCTTTGAGAATAACATTTTTTTATAGTTTTAAAATATGAAGAAAATACCATCTTCTTACATAGCTCTGGAGATAGTTGATTTCTTTAAAAGCCAGATTTCTGGGGAAAGGATTTTATTATCAGCACCCATTACAGATCATTAGAGGACATATGGCAAACACTGGTGTGCTGGGGCTTGGCCTCCACTCGTTTTAATGACAGCGTCATAAGGCGTACATCTTAGAATGTGATTAAGTGATTAACCAGAGGAAAAGGACTCTGAGAGGACTGGCCCCTTCTCTTCTGTGAGAGCTATGAACATGCACGAATGGTGCATCGTCTGGCTTAGCAGCTCGGGAAGCTCCTCTGAGAGGCTGCTGGGTGGTGGCATCTTCTGGCGGTCTGCCAGAAATGGCAGGGCCGCGAGCAGCCAGCTCATGAGCTGTGCGCAAGTCTCCAACTGGTAGTGACATTGTCCAAAAGCTATGAGTGAGGATAAGAACGGGTTCTTCTGCCAGAATCACATTGAGCTGCTGGAAAATTCCACCTTAGTTTGATCCTCCAGTACCTGATTCAAATTCCTGAGAACAAGTTTTGCTCTCAAAGGTTGAAAATACAGGGCAGGGTAAACGTAGGTTTACATTTGTTCCTATGGAAAATAATACAGTAATTAATAAATAATAATACAAGAATAAACTATGTGTTTCACATACTCACAGCTATAAACCTCCTTTTCTCCCATGCTGTGTATTTG
This sequence comes from Pteronotus mesoamericanus, assembly GCF_021234165.1. NCBI lineage: Eukaryota > Metazoa > Chordata > Mammalia > Chiroptera > Mormoopidae > Pteronotus > Pteronotus mesoamericanus. The sequence continues at coordinate 20,410,416 of NW_026555084.1, read as the reverse complement.
TGAGATGTCAAGTCTGCATAAGATCTAGGGTGATGGTAGCGGTGATGATAGTGGCTGCCATTCATTAAGCACCGACATGCCAGGCACTTCACAGCTGTTTGCTGACTTAACCATCATAATGCATAAGGTACTGTTATAATCCCCAATATACAGATGAGAAAGAGGCTGAAACAGCTCCATGAAGTTCTTTCTTTCTAACCCTTCATTCCCTAGTATGACTCAAGTTCAGATGCTTGGCAAGTTTGGGGAGCTCAGAAGAATGTGGGAGAAAAAAGAACAGTGAATGAGTACCTAGTAAAAGAAGTCAGGCAAAGTGTAAGACAACGCACAGGGGAGAAGAGAGCAGGAAGTAGTTGGAATACGCACTAACAAAGGACAAAGAATATAAAGGATGAAAATGGGGGATTCCAGGGAAGGAAAAGAGTGGAATGAATGTTCAGTGACCATCTACTATTGCCAGGCACTAGTCTAGGGGGTTTACATGCATTATATTCCTCAAGATCACAGGGCTGGCAGGCAGCAGAACCAGAATTTGGACCAAGGCCTGTATATGCCCCCAGACAAGCACGTCTTTCATCATCTTGGGGACCAGTCCCTCATTCCTAGCCACGGCTTGCAGCCCCAGATGTGAGCCACTTTGATTCCAAGATTTGACTGATACTCAGAGAGAATACTGACACAGCCCTTCCTTTGCTGGGAGGCAGTTACTGTTTTCTCCCATCACAGGGAGGGAAGGGGGTGGACACTCAGTTTTATAGCACTCCTCCTTTCTTCCAAAGTTTCAGGGGTTTTAGAGCCAACTCTTTAGACTTCAAGTATGTTGGCAGAGGTGCTAATCTCTCCTTAAGCATTCCATAACTCTAATCTCAGGTAAGCAGTGTTTTTTTCACACTCGTGAAAATGCCTTACATTTGTTTCTGCCATAAAAACAAAACTAAAAATTTCCCTCCAACTGACCATCTGGTTGTCCCCACACTTCCCTCCAAACTGAAGAGGCAGCAGCAGGATGTTTGCTAGTCCAGCCTTTATCTCTGGCACAGGCACAATCCTAGTATCAATGGATTGCAGTTCCAATTGCTATTAGGTTTGCAATTTGGGAATTGAACTTCCTCTTCATTTTTTTCCCTTTCCTTCCTTTTATTGCTTGGCATCCAGGTATAATCGTTCCCCTAAGGGCTACATCAATTTCAATGCATTTATTAAAAGATGGCTTTATAGCTTAGTAATCACATCCATCCCAAAATCTGTGCAGGCAGCCATCTCCATCTCTCTCTCTCTCTCTCTCTCTCTCTCTCTCTCTCCCCCTCTCTGTCACACACATCTCCATCTCTCTCTCTCTCTCTTTCACGCGCGCGCACACACACGCACGCACGCACACGCACGCACGCACACACACATCTCCTATTGCCAGTGAAATCTGGGCCAGTATTTCAAGACTTTCAAGCCTTTCCTAAGTGCAGGCATTTGCTTTTTATTTCAAGTCTTTGTGTGCTGACAAGTTCTGTACATGTGTGTGTTTAGAGCACAATTGGGTGACAGTGCAAGCAAATGTGTTACATGTGCCAGGTATCTGGTGACAGCTGTTCTCTGAGCATTGTTGATAACCAAACAAAAACATGAGGCTCATTATTCTTTTTCAAAGTGCATACACAGCTGAGTAAAATTGGAATCAAAGATAGCTGCAAAGGCTGAAAGAAGAGAGTAATTCGGCATCAGACTTCCCTGAGCTACCTATGGCAGCCATGACGAAGGAGAGGAAAATGTGTGGAGTTTACTTGTCTACTCAAGGAAAGCATGCCAATTCATCAAAATTTACAACAGATGTATTTTTAGGTGGAGCTAAGATATTTCTCAAAAGAAATAAAAAGTGGCTTTGGGTTGTTTTATTAATAATAGTTAACATTTTCTTGAGCCCTTACTAAGTTAAGGCACTTGGCTTAACAGTTTATATATGCATTATTTTACTTACCTCACAATCACCCTCTGAGGTAGGCAGTACTTTTCTCATTTTACAGAGAAAAAACTGAGCCATGGGACCGTTAAGTAATTTGCCCAAAGTCCAGACAGTTCAGCTCCACACACTTTTCACCACCTCACTGTTTGGGGAATTTATTTTATTTTATTTTATTTTATTTTTTGGCCAAGGCCTCTGTAAGTCCTAAATTAGAGCCCCAACAGAATTAGAGTTCTACATCATGCTGCATGGAGGGGCGGAGTAACCTTGACCTACATTCTACACTAGGCTTCCCTATCCTAAGCGATTTACCCTACAGAGAATTTTTCTTTGGTGGAAGCAACTTGGATACTGAGGCTGGTCCACTCAACATGATGAGTCCAGCAAAGCTAAGTAGCGCCCCTTCCCAGGATTCGCCCACTGGCTGCATGTGGGCCACACCTAAACTGCATCAACTTTAGAAACCAGTCATTAGCTCTAGAAGAGAGAAAGGTTTTACCTTCCAGTGTGTAACAGTAGGAAGGCTAACATCCATTTCTCCCAAATAGGCTCTCCATGTTGTTTAGATATCAGTATTTTTAAAAAGGAAGGAGGGCAGTAGGTAGGACTAAATGTCAATATTTATACAGTACCTCTTCTTCTATCTTATTCCACCCCTGAGATTCTGTCCCATTCAAAAGCAAAAGATAGGAATCAACCAACGTGTCCATTGGTAAGGATCTGGTTGAATAGTTGTTGCATGTCTCCATTAAAAAGAACTGAAGGGACAAGTCTTGGTGTACTTAGGGAGCAATCTCCAGGATATATTACAGAAAGCAAGCAGCGTTCTGAACAATGTGAATAACTTGCTGCTATTTGTTCTTAAAGAAGGGGGGATCACACAGACACATACCACCACCACCACACCATACACTCACATCACACACGTTTGTATGTTTATGTAATATCGCTGGAGGGAAATATAAGAAACAACAATGGTTACTTCTAGGGAAGGTGGGGATCAGTGGAAAGGGAGACTTACTTTTTCCTATCTACCCTTGTGCAATGATGCCTTTTTATACTGTTTGGAAATTTTATCTACTGTTATAATATCTATTCAAAGCAGTAGATTAATGGAAAAATTAAAGAGAAAAACTTCCCTGTTCCCCAAAGAAGTTGAAAGGTATTCATATATTTTATTTATAGATAGAGACATATACTTCTATCCCATGGTACCCATCATAAGAGTATTTTAAATCTGTAGTTTATAACCAGGCAACCCTGTAGCAATATAGGGTTACCTGAGATCGTAAGTAATTGGAGCCCCCATCCAAATACTTGCTGATATCGTACATCTGAGTTTCTAAACAAGTGAACAATAAAGTCCCATATTGAACTCCTAAGCCTCATACCTGTCAGGGACTGATAAGTACACATGGGCAGGTTCTTTGATATGTGTCCAAGTCCATTATCAGAGATAAGTAAGCTTAAGAGTAAACCTGTGATTTAACTGCATTTCAAATGTGATAACAGAGCTACAGGAAGGATGCCAGAGACCTCTGTGTTCAGAATTCATATGTTGCTGTAACTATTTAAAAGTTTTTCCCTTCCTATGTAAAAGAAGTCCAAAAGATCTGTCACCTGTTTAAGACTGTTTAGGTGACATAAGGGCTAACTCTTACTTTTTGGTGCTTCACAAGTGACTAAGTGGTAGTGTTATTTTAGCCAGAAAAAATTCAGGCATCTAGGGTCATGGTCACAGCTGGTGGAATTCATAAACAGTTAATGATCAAAGGGATCGGCAAACATCATGGAAGGCAACTCATGGGAAGCATAAACAGAACGCATAAGGGGTGCCCGAAGATGCAGGACTGTGGTATGCTGGTGACACTGAATGCAATGTTTGCTCTCCTCCGGTCATGAGGAAAATTCATCTGCCGTGCTGTAACTTAGCATGGCCTTTTTTTTTTTTTTTTAAGTATATATTTTCAGAAATGTGTTACAAAAAAAAAAAAAATTCCCCAAATTTTTACTGTTTCCTGGAAAAGGCCAAAAAAATTATACACTTCCTTTTATAAAGGATAATGGGTGCCAAAATGTAGAAGATTCCTAATACACACTTTGTCCAGAAGTTTTATACTGTTTGATATACTTGGTAGGGAGAGGAGGGAATTTTTTTGTATTTTTGCAAAAACAGGCTGGAGTTACGTTTTGATTATTTTTTTAGGTTCGGGAGAGAGCTGGGGTAAGGAATTGTTTTTAACCAACGTGGCCTTTTTCCTCTTTATGTTTTTTAAGTTCTTCGTCTTAAATATGGCATGTGAAATGAGACGAAATCATCTTTATGAGATATGTGTCTTCTCTAAGCCAAAGATTGGCTAAGCATTTGTCTCTTTAAAAAGATGAAAAGTCGTGTCACCTCTGTAATGAGACATCTGCCACACAGACTATGGATAAAAGACTCACCAAGTCTAGTTTCAGATTCATGAACAGAAGCTCACTTCTTAGAATATGGGAGTTCATCCAATGGGACTTTACTTTGAAAATAAATTTCACGTGGGAAATTAACCCGCAGACTGGGCAGGGGAGCCCTTTAGGCAGGATAGTGACTTCCAAAGACCATAATGGATGTCTCCAAGATGTTTCTTTTTTTTTTTTGTCCTTCCTCCAGTTCTTCTTAACAGGAATAATGCTCGTGCGCATTAGTGTAGATGTCTTTACCACTTAATAGAAAGAGCCGGTTTATCCTGGCTGGTGTGGCTCAGTTGATTGAGCACCGGACTGTGAAGCAAAGGGTTGTTGGTTCGATTCCCAGACAGGGCACATGCCTGGGTTGCGGGCCAGGTCCCCAGCAGAGGGCATGCGAGAGGCAATCACACATTGATGTTTCTGTCCCTCTTCCTCTCTCCCTTCCCCTCTCTCTAAAAACAAATAAATAAAATATGTTTAAAGAGAAAAAAAGATCCAGTCTAAAAATGAGAACTTATTTTGGATTAACCTTAGGGTAGCTTGGAGAATGCTTTTAAATGTTTGGGTTAAAAAGCCCTTGGCAAGACAGTTCACTTGGAGCCCGAGGAGGGAATTCCTTTAGATGACTGTTTAATATAAACCTAAGGGACAGGCCATTAAGCAGAAGTGTAGATATGGCATTGAAACTTAAATTTCAATACTGCAATGTGAACTTCTGCCATTAAAAAAAAAAAGGGCTTAGATATTTGATTACCATTCTTATGCAATTTGAAGCTCATAATCTCAGAATCCACAAATGCCTTTAGGGTCCAATATGCAAAGAAAATTCTGTATTGCTAGGAACCATTGAAAAGAGATAACTAATTTCATGGAAAGCAAAAACATGAGTTACATCAAATCAAGCCACAGTACGAATACACTTTGGTTCTGGCACTCATCTGTAACTACTTGAGCAAAAGGTTGACCTCCACATTCTACATAGGGACCATATGTCTCAATTCACCTGTTACATCAGTGGCCCAGGTGTGAATGTAATGGTCTCCCCCTCCTTCACTGCCCTGGTTTGTGTGATAAATTATATGAGCATTCTAATTATATACAGTATAGCATTCATCATAACACCTCATCATATTAGTGTCCTAGTGTCTTTTTCACTAAGCTGATCCCTTTAGACCAGGGACTGTCTTGTTTGTCTCTGTACTCGGCCTCCCAGAATAGTGCTTGGCTGATGTTTGCCGTGTAATGAATATTGAATGAAGGAATTGACATCTCAGGCAGCATGACAAGCCTGTAGGGTTTTGATCCATGAAATGTATGTGAAGTCACCAACCAGAATGCTCCCCATTGTTGAGCAGGCCTTATTGAATGCCAAGACACTCTGTCATCGTTGATCACCAGGCCACAGAGAACCTGGCAGTGACAGCATATATACAGCAGACATATACATGTATCTGCGGTACACATTGACCCATAGCTGCCTTGGAAACAAAGTGCCATCAGCAGACCGGAAGTTTGAAAAAAATCCTGGGAGGTTTAGAATCTGGCTAGCACTTACTGTCAAGAATAATATTACAAAATATATGGTTATAGTGCTTCCCAGTTTTCAGAGTTATTTCATATAGATATTTGATTTTTGCACTAACCCCAGCCACTGCATTCTGCACACTATATTATGGTTGTCCCATTTACTTCTCTGATTCCTACACTAAATTGTCACTTACCTTAAACACCATGTCCATTTACTGTTCACTATTGTTTCCTCAGCACCTGAGAGTGCTATTTGTAGGTATTTCATAAATACGGACTGAGGACTGCAGGCATCTAGTGCCTGTATTTTGTGAATGGGGGGTCACGTGGCCTGTTTGAGTTCATGTGGCAGTCTTAGCTGCTCAGAGCTGCTGTTCAAGTCTGGGCCTTCTGATTCCAAATGCTGTGCCCTTCCTGTTGATACAGCACCCGGAAGTGACAGCATGGTGTTCGTTGTGTAGAGTTAACAACATTGTGAGAAATGTGGAAAATTGGGAGACTGCAATTCCCTTTGCCTGGTGTTTCCTCCCTCTTCCTGCACTTGTTAATATCTGTTGTCCTTTGAAGATGCACTTGAGCTCCTCCAGGGAGCTTTCTGTGACCCCCTCGGACTTGACTGCATCAGGTGCCATTTTCAGTGCTGTCTCAATAGCCAGTGCTTATTTCTGTCATTGTACTTAACAACAGCTGCTGCCACCCATCAAGGGCTCCCTTGGTGTTAGACTCTGAGCTGAAGCTTCATTTTCATTCAAAATTACCCAGGAGGGATGCTGTTAAGGACTTCATTTTTCAGGTGGGGAAACTGAGGCTCAGAAAGATCATCACCTTGCATAAGGTTACACAGCTTGTTGTGGCATACTGATAAAAACATCATATGATTTTACTCTACTAAGCCCACCACACTCCACTGAACTAAATGCATGAAACTCATCTTTTTAGATACCAAGCTTACCCAATGGACTGCGAGCTCCTCAAGGGCTGGTACTGGGTCTTATTTCTCTTTGGCATGCAGTACCTTTCCTGGCATCAAGATGGCTTTTGTTAAAGAGTTGTTGGGTGGAGGAACAAGAGAGGCAGCAAGGGGAGAGCTGTTGGGACCCCAGGTGTAAACAGCAGCCATGTCGGCTTCTTGGACCAGACCATGACTGCCTATGAGGTGTTGATTTTCATAACTGTGGCTCTCTGGTCTACTGGCTGTGACCGCCTGCTCTGAAGGCTGCCCTTGCTGCTCAGGACAGACACAGTGCACTGCGGTTGCAGTCTGGCACCCCAGAATTACCTTCCCTGTACCGGGGTCTTAGCTCACTGGGAGTGAGTTAGGTTCATTAGCGCCAAGCTATTGGGTGGCCACTCCAAAAGGCATTTGGAAGGAGAGATGTTGGGAGGATTTCTTTGACTTCTTTTTGCCTGAGGTAATTTGCTCTGAAATGGCCCTTTTATTTCCTGTGTTAAAAATGTGGAGTTGTTTCCAATGTTTGGAAAATCCACATTTGATTTGTAATGTGGGGAAGTCCTGTGATGAATTTTTTTCATCCCTGCTCTTGAAACTAAATATAGGCCTTCCTCCATCCTCCCTCCCCACTCAGGCTGGGTTCTGCCCCGAACTATCCTGCTGGCGCTGCTCTCACCAAGGTCACCAGTCACCTCCTTGGCACATCTCACAGACCCCACTTGGCCTCCTCTTACTCGATTTCTGGCAACAGAGGACATGATCAAGGTCCCCCCTCTGTTTAAAGCCCTCTCTGCTTGTTTTTGGTGATACCGCACTCTCCAGTTTTCTTGCTCTCTGTCTCCTCTGAAGGTGCCTTTACCCCGTAAGTTCTTATTTCTTAGGGCCTGGTTTTAAATCTTTCCTAACTCTTTGATTTATGTTATCCCTTTCTGTGGTTCTAAACACCGGCAACATGCCAAAGACTGACCACATCCTGGATCTTCTGCCCATTTGTCCTTTAGACCCACATACCCACTGTCAACTGAGCCCTCATGCCAAGTGACTGTAGTGTGTGAATGCTTCCTCTCCCTGTGCTGCAATCACTCCTCTTCCTCACCCTGTGCTTCCTGTTTCCAAGAATTCCACCAGTCTCTTACTGGTGCCTAAAAACCTGGCCAGCTTCCTTTGCTCCTTTTTATTTACCACTGACTTCTCCCCAGTGATCAAGAGCTGTCAGTTCTGCCTCTCTCACATCAGCCCCTTCTTCCCTGCTCCCTCTACCTTCGTCCAAGCCCTGCCCATCTTTTACTCCTGACCCTTTACTGTCCCCTCCACCTTGCTCTCTTTACTGCAGCCCCCGGGGGTTGTTCTAACATGCAAACTTGAATACAGCACTCCCTCTGCCCACTTCAAAGTCTTTGATGGCCCACATTGATACCATAAACTCCCGAATCGTTTTATCGACAGAGAGGCCCTGTATGGTCCACCCGACTTGATACCACAGCCTCTGTTTAAACTCTTTGCTTGGGCCCTACTGAACTTCATTCACTTCCTAATCTTGCCCTGTGTCCTCTCAACTCCAGAGAGGTGAGATGCTGTTATTAAACATCATTTCTTTCGGAAAGCCTTCCCTGATTTTCACTCCTCACTGGGTAGGGTAGCCCCTACACATTAGGAAAGCACTTGACCCTCACTAGAGTCTTATCACAGTGTGTTATCACTTCTCAGGTATCTGTCTCATTCTCTGTGGGCCAATCGTGTTCTCTCAGTTGCATCTCCTTAGCACCCAGCCCAGTGCCTAGAACCTTGTAATAAAAATTTGTTTTTTACATGAATGATTAAATACATAAAATACATTGAAAAGGATTCCTAGATAATCAATTTTGCAAAAAGTAGAATTTTGGCCCCCCCTACTTTGAAATGGCACTGTTTTTGAAATTTTCAGGCATTTTTGTTTTTTAGTTTTAAGTTGTTTTCTTTTTAACTCTATAAACACATCAGATATTTAACAGTGCCTCAGATTCAGGAAATTGCTTCAACTCTCCAGTGCTTTCCAGTTGCATATAATCTAATCTCTTTATCTTGGGTACAGGGCTTGGCTCTTGATTGCCTTGCCTAGCCTCCCTGACCTCACTTTATGTGGCTGTCCCCCTTGCGTACCATGCTCCTTTGCTTATTCTGTTCCTTGTACAAACCAAGCTCATTCTTGCCACAGGGCCTTAGCAACACCTGCTTCTGCCACCTGAAGAGGTTCCTTGCTGATCCTCACACGCCCCAGCCTACCCTGACTCTTCTGACTCGCAGCCATCACTGTCTACCACACCGCCTGCTTTATTTTCTTCATAGCATGTTCCCTCTGAAATGTTCCTGCCTGATAGCTCACCTGCTTATTGTCCCTCTCTCCTCAAGACACTGTAGGCCCCGTGAGAATAAGGACCATCCTCTCTTGTGTACCACAGGGTTCCTGGAGCCTAGGACAAGGCCTGACTCTGAGTAAATGCTTCATAACTATTCATTATGTGATTCCATTTTAATTAAAAATGAATAAAACTTGGTTTGTTGATGAGCTAATAATTCCTTTGTCTGAAACTTGTCATTAACACAGAAGATACACAAGATAAATTCTCATTGACCTTAGGTAATTGGCCTGGAAATAGTTCACATAGCAGTTTTATTTACTCATCACTAAATGTGTCAGGCCAGAGTGTCCTGAAGTTTCCTAGAAATAGAGACCAATCTCTCACATTGTTGGTGTGGTGGTGTGGCCATTGCAGTTCTTAAGTAAATAGTCACTATCTTTAACCACTTCGTTCTCAAATTCAGGTTCTCTGTAAGGAGTAGTTTCCATAAATCATGTCAATAAAACTCTTTTATTAGGGTATGGCCCGTGTTCAGTCATAGTCCATCTGATCCTTTATAACACAGGTTCCTTGGCAAGTTGATGCTACCGGTTGCTAAGAGTCCTGGTCATCTAGTTTTTTTTTGACTCCATCTGAACCAACATGTTGGCAGCAGGTTGGCTACTTTGGTTTTACAGCTACTCTCCTTATGCCTCATGCAATTTAAAAATGGTAAATAAGCTAGTTTCTTTTCCTAGACAAGGACTGTAGGGGAATTTGGACTGTCCTAGTGGCAATATAACCTTGCAAAACATGTGTAAACAGAGTGCTTAGCCTAGTACTTGCAGGATGAGGGACAGGAGGTAGGTTGGTGTAGGCAAAGAGTAAAACATCCTGGAAGGCTGTCTGTGATTTTCCAGAACACCAAACACACATAGTCTCGTCTGCTGGGCTGGTGAGGACCGAGCAAAGCACTCTGTGACCTGCCTTGTAATGAGCCCTCAATAAATGTTCACTGTGACCACTGAAAACTCACCTCAGCTACTGTTCTAGAAGGACACAAGGCCCTGGTCTGTGGAACCAACCCACCAGGAGTTTGCCCCATCCTGAGCAGTTACAAAACTCACCCACAGTCCGTCATCGGCTGGGGAGCGACTTGCAAAATGAGTTGGCTCCAGGCAACTCATTTCTCGAACTCTTCCCTGCCCACACGTACTGTGAGTTACCCAGAAAGCGGCAGCTGCATCCACAGTGGAAATTCCCCCAGTCCGCTCACTGCCTCTGGTTATGGGCAAAGGCATACCAGGGGCATGGCTTCCTTCACCAACTCCTAGGTGTCCAGTGGAGGTCTGCAGATACAAGGGCAAGCCTTGAGGCTCCACGGTGACTGTGCTCCTCGTAGATACCAAAACAAGCCTCTCTCTGTTGTCCCTGTGGGCGGGCAGAGATTCTGATGGGGGAGATGGTAGAAGGGACTTGGGGATGGAGTCCATTTTCTTAAATTCACTAGAATTTTCTGAAAGTTCCACAGAGGAAAAAGGGTTAAAAGAAAACAGCATATGTATGAGCATGCTGACAGTCTGCATATTAAATTATCTGTTTCAACAAATAAACCTTAGACCAGATCAGTCTATCAAATACAGAGACAACATTGATTTTTCAGGAGGAATTTGCCAACTCCAAAATGCCAGCTGTCCCTTCCTGCTCATTGAGGGGCGAAGAATGCCTCTTTTTAATTAGCTGAAGTGGAAACGCTCATTACAAATATTTTAGTCTCCAACCCAAATTAATTGATCGTTGCATAGTCTCTTCTCTCCCCAAAAATAAATAAATAAATGAGCCAGTGAGGAGGAACATTCCCCCTTGATTCCATGAGGGCCATGAAAGGACATTTTACCTGCCAGAACGTCTCTAGTTGCAAAGCCGGAGGTGTGGTGGGGTGTCTGTGCATGGGTTTGTGCTCAGCATGCATGTCCCTACTATTTATAAGCTCATTCATCCCCTTGCTGTAACTCAGCGTTCAGGCTCGGCCTGCTGATTGATAGACCGGAGGAGGCCAGTAATTCTCAATTCAGGAGAAGAGGCTAAGAGAGAACAGCCCTACCCTCCTTTCTCTCACCAACCCCCTTGATGTGAAACACTGCAGTAGTTCAGAGCAGTCTCTTTTTTTCTTAGAGGAATGATTTGAACCAAGATTAGATCAGCCCCATTTTTGTCTTTGTAGTCACAATTAGCTCATTTGACAGAAGCGACAAAATCCATATACCCAAGAGACCAAAGGGGGTAGGGTAGGAGGAACGCGTGTGAGGCCAAATTGCCCCGCTGTGGGTGTGATTATAAAGCAGCACGACCTTTCTTGGAAGCAGCATGGAAAGTCAGAAGCCTCGAGATGGGCTTACCCTTTGACTCAGCACTTGTAATATTATCATAAGGAAGTGATTACAGATCCATGCAAAGGTAGATGGACTTTTATCTCAGTATTATTTATAATAGCAAAAAAAAAAAAATTTAAATTATCAACCCTGGTGATGATTTGGTAATTACCACACAGCCACAGACTACAATGCAACTGTTACATCTTACATTGCTGATAAATTTTATTGACATGGGAATATTTTCATAATTAACTAACTACTTTGTGGAAAAAAGCAGAACAAAAGTTATATGGAATATGGTACCATTTTAATGCACAAAACAAAATGCATATGGGTGCATATGTACACATAAAGGTTCTAAAACTGTCACCAACATATTAACAGTGGTAACTCAGGGCAGGAATATTGATGGTTAGTTTTGTTTAATTTTTTGTTTTGTTTTATTGAGCTACAGTTGGACAGGTAACATTATATTAGTTCTGGGTATACAACATAGTGGCTCGATATTTGTAAATATAAGGTGGGGAAAAAGTAGGTTTACAGTTGTAAGTGTGTAAATCGCAGAATTTATTCTTGTATTATTATTTATTAATCGTATTATTTTCTGTATGAACAAATGTAAACTTACTTTTGTCCCATCCTGTATTGGGAAATGATCACCACAGTCAGTCTAGTTAACATCTGTCACCAAAATAGTTACAAAAAATTTTGTTTCGTGGTCATTTTTTTGGAGATCTGTTCTCTCAGTAATAAATATGCAATGCACTATTATTAACTACAGTTGCCATGCTGTACCTTACGTTGCCATGACAGTTATTTTATAGCTGAAAGTTTGTACCTTTGACCCCCTTCAACCCATGTCCCCCAACCCCCACCACTGGCATCCACCAGTCTGTTCTCTGTATTTATGAGGTCAGGTCCCTCCCTCCCTTCTTATTCTTTCTTGCTCTCTCTCTCTCTCTTTTTTAGATTCCATATGTAAGTGAGATCATAGGGTATTTATCTGTCTCACTATCTGTCTTATTACACTTCGCACAATGCCCTCAGTGTCTGTCCACGTTGTTGCAAGTGGCAAGATTTCATTATTTTATATGGATGAGTGACATTACATTGTGCATATATACACCGTATCTTCTGTATCCATTCATTCATTGATGGACACTTAGATTGTTTCCATGTCTTGGCTCTTGCAAATAATGCTACAGTGGACATTGTGGTACAGCCATCTTTTTGAGTTAGTGTTTTTGTTTTCTTTGCATAAATACCCAGAAGTGTAATTGCTACATCGTATGGGAGTTCTATTTTTAATTTGGGGGGCTTTGTTTAGTTTGGGATTTTGCCTGTTTTTCTTTCTCTGTTTCCTACTTCAAGTACAAATTGCTTTTCTAGCTAGAAACAGAAACAATGAATTTTATTTCTGTATTTAAAAAAATAAACATATATGCTTTAAAATATATGTTATGGGGCATCTTTTGTTTTTTTCCCAAAAACAAGGTGGGGAGGGAAGAAAAGAGAAAGTAAGCAGGTTTGAATATTGGGATTAAACAGAACCCTTGCATCCTTCTTCCTGGTTAGTTTTGCTTAGTTGTTAACATCTTTCCTTAACTCTACTAGTTTGTCAAATTAAGTAAGTATCAATACCTGCTATTATGTCGGGGGCACTCTCTCTGTGCCAGAGGTGGTGCCCAGCCCCTTATATGTGCTGATGCCGACCCCACAAAGGCCCTGCGGGGTGGCTGTTGCCCTGGTTTCCAGATGAGAGCTAGGTGGGATCATAAGGATTCCCACCCTCGCTCCACCTGCCGCCACAGCCCTTGCTCTTTTCACTCCCCCTTGCATTCCCTGCGGGAAGTTCCTCAGGGAGTCTTCGCTAAGCTTGTCTTCCTAAAGGAGCTCCTCCTACTTAAAGAACTAGTACATAGTCTTTTGGCAGAGATGAGGACAAGAGCGGGTGTCAGGGGAAGTTAGATGTGGGTAGGCCCGTGTCTCAATGGAAAAGAAGGGAGAGAAACTGCTATAAGGGCCACCTGCCACTCCAAGAAACTCAGCAGTTCATTGCCTCCTGATGTCCAAGTATCCAGCCTAGCCCGCCTTATCTACTTAGTGCTGGCCACTTTTTGCTACTCGCCTCACAGAATATTCTAAGAATGAGCAGCCTCATCTCTGATAGCATTTGTCTATACGATGCTGCATGGAGTCAACCTTGAAGGAAGACCCACCCCACAGAGGAAATACTGCCTTACAACTCTATCCCCGCACCTGCCCTCTCCATATGGGCTTCTCAGGAAGCTGTCCATGAGAGCACTCAGGAATTCAGAACCTCTCAACCAGCCCCCCAGAATGAGCGTGGGCTAGCAGGCAGTGCCTGTCCTTCTGCGTTCCCGGCCACCTTTTCTACAACACCAAGCCTTCCAGCTTTTCTCTGAGAGAGCTGGTGGAAAAACAGGTGTCTCCTGTTGGCCTGCCGTGAAAAAAGGAGACTGGGGCTTAATTAAGGTCCAGAGCTCAGTATTGACACCTCCACTTGAACATGAAATTCTGGACTTCGGGCACAGGTTATTTGATACCGGTGGACCTATCGGCCAGTGGTAACACAACCCGAGCTCCTTTGAACTTGCCTCTGTGTGTTTTCCATTGGGGGCTTTGCTGTGCAGACACAGGTAACAGGGCTGTGCTAAGAGGGAAAATGATCCTAGGATGAAAGCCCTATAACTTGAGGCCTATTACTTTTTCTCTCTTTCCTTTTGGTTAAGTGATGGTGCTGTTTTTTCCTTCATTTTCACTTCTGTTTGGATCTGTGCCTTAGGATTTATAGGTGGTATAAGTACCAAGTCCTTAAGGCCAATTTGCATTTTAAAATATGACCTTTTTTTTTTTTCAGGACAAGCCAAGCATATCCTAATCATAACAGTTACCATTTAGCAACCACTTACTGTATACCCAGCTTTTATATACTAAGTATATTATATGTTTATATAGTATATATGTATATTATAAGTTTTACATACATATGTAAACCATATGTATGGTCTCCTTTAATTCTCAGCAATCCTATGAGGTATAGTTATTATTAATCATCCCTATTTTCAGCAGGAGAGGGAGAGGAAGGTCACAGAAACTTAGTTGCCCAAGGTCACAGAGCCAGTAAGTAGCAGAACCAGACTTCTGCATTTAACTGTTAATTCATTGTTTTTAAAAATATCGTCTAGAAGTCTGATTATCAAATGTGGCAGGTATTCTCTGAAAACAGACAACCCGTGAAAGTACTCTTTATTTTCTGTTTAATGTGTATTTATGAGATCTTGCAACTGAGTTTTCACCTGTGCCAACAGGTCCTAGGGCAATTCAGGTAAATCCCCCTTAAGTCAGCTTGCTTTGTTTGCCTCAGGCTCACCCAGCCTCTTCTGTCGACGAGGCCTGTGAAGAATGCGTGCGGGACACTTGTCAGGGAGCTGCGGAGGGACAGCCAGAGGACCGCAGTGGGCCCAGGCGTTCAGTAGAGCCCAGTTCTGGAGTCAGGCTATCTTGGTTCAGTCCCAGCACCACCACTTTCTGACTCTCAGAAAATGACTCAACCTTTCCAACTTTGCGTTTAACCCTCTGCAAAATCAGGACAGCTCTTGTGAGGTTATTGGGACAAGTCAGTGACAAAAAATGCTCGGCCCCGCACCTGGCATGCCGTAAGCCCTCTGTACCAGTAGAAGCTGTTCCTCTTAGGGGCGAGGCTCGGAGCTGTTGCTGCATCTTGTCTCAGCAGAATGGGGGCTCATTTTGCCTTTAACACCGATTCTCCTTTCCCAGCTGCAAGCATGGCCAGAGTCCCCTCAATATTAAACCCAAAGTGGAAAACGGGAACACTGCAACTCAGGGGAAACTGTTCCAGTCTACTCCAGCTTAAACTGATCCCTCTGTTCTCAAGTCCTTTGGTTCTTTTGACCAAATCATAGATTAGCACTGAGAATTTATTAATTCATTGGATAAGAAGCTTCTACATATTAGCCGAGCCAAAAATAATGAGAAAATCCGTGTGAATAAGTCAGAATTTTTAAAGGAACAAAATAATCATAAACGTGTTTTGCTAGTAAGCACCTGGTGTGTTCACATTCCAAAGCTGACATGGAACCTACAGAAACCAAGGATTGTGGTTCCCGTCTCTGCTTGCTTATCAGAGCCACGTGGCTGGGGTAAAGGGGAAGTGGGGACAACATTTTAAAAATACCGATGTTTAGGCTTCAACCCAGCCAGACTCCTTCAATTACTTGATGGTGTGAACCCTTTTCATTTTGTAAAATAGATTTTATTTCCTTTCATTTTTGTCATTTGCTGAATTGTGATTTGCAATATTCTTTCCTTGGGAGGATTCTCCTTTTCTTTCCATAGTTTCCCGAGAGAATGACAGAAAGGCTAAGTCTATGCAGAGTGCCATTTTGTCACTATAAGCCTAGGTGACAGTAAGAAGGAATGGCTGGTAGAGACATGGTGTGGACATCGGGGGATGGCATTTATAGAAGGCTTATTCTTACATTTTGGATGAGTGTATTTGAAAACATAGACTGGTGATTTCTGAGGGGAACTGAATACCTTTGTAAGTGAATTGACATAAATATACTGACAAAAATTGGGTAGAACTTCAGAAATGTTATACCTCACGTAGTGAAAGTCAGAGCGACCTAGAAAAAGGATGTGTAATGACAGGATATTTAACCATGGTCTTGGTCTGTAGGGACCTGGCGGTGTGGTAACTCCCACAAAGGAAGAGAAGTCTCCAGACTGTTTGTGGCTTATTGTAATTCCTTTCTTCTGAAGAGGAACAAGCAACACATACTTTTTAAGGGTTCATAGCACTGTTATTGAAAAGGCAAATTTGTGTCCCCAAACAGAATGACTTTTTAGCTTTACCAGGAAACAGTTTCTGCAGGAAAAGTATGTTTAGCTGTTACCAGCCACTACTGGGAATTCTGCTACTGCCAGGCAAACATTTATCGATTACCTTTCAATAGTTCTTTCCTTCAAAATAGGACCTTTTCCATTAAGTTTACACGATATTCTAGGAAAAAGCTCAACGATTAAGCAAAAATACTGTGAGGGAGCTTAGGAGGAAATGGGCCTTGGTTTTTGTTTAGTTGCAGATGGTTGAAATAAAAAGATGCTCTGGCATTTAAGAAAATGAGCCCTGAGCACTCTACTTTGTTGAGGTCTCAGCTCAGACGTTACTCCTGAAGGACGTGGTGCCCATCCACGGAATCCAGGTCACCTCCACCCACCTTCCCACTCAGGCACTCACTTCCACACGGCCCGGTTTCATAGCTCTTAATACTTCTGTTTTCTTTATAGTGCTTTATACCATCTAAAATGATCTTATTTGGTGTACTTGCCTATTGTCTGTTACACACACACACACAAACACACACACACCCACAAGGCAGTGTTTTCTAAACTATTTTGATCACTACAGTGATCAAATTATTATCAGAAAAATATTTGGGACATATACCTCTAATATGTGTTTCTTGTTTTTTTCTTTGACTTATTTATAATGTGTATAGTAACCTTACTAACTGTTACATTGCACACATCAGAGTACATATATACAATGCAGATCTTACAAGGAGCATATTAAAAAGGCACATAGAAGGTTTTTCCTCCACACAGCCTGGGCTGTCAGGTCCTCCCTTGCAGTTCCCTATGCTTGATCGTAAGCTGCCCGAGAGCAGGAGCCTCACTTCCCTTCTTCCTGCTGTGTTCCCAGTGTGTGCAGCAGCACCTGCCACGTAGTGGGTGCGCAGTAAACATTTGTTCTGTGAGTATGTGTCATTGAGTAACAAACAAGACTAAGGTACTACTCACTCTGCCAGGCTCCAGATAAGCTGAGGTTTTATTGTATCTTTACAAGGCAAGGAGAGGAAGGAAAAAAAACCTTTTGAGGGCCAGAATGCCTTTCTAATACAGTATGTGCTGAATAAGGGATTTACTGTAATGATTCAAATCCTTCACTAAAGAGGTAATTACAACTTCCTCGATAAGAGCAGAGCTCAGGCAGGCAGACAGGTGGTTTCTAGTTTCCTTTATAACAGATGGCACGAATAGACCAGCTTCTGAGGCTTTTTGAGGAAATTCAATTCGCTCATAAACAGCCTCAGTGTTGTCCCTTGGTCCACAAAGTTGAAAGTATTTACTGGGTGGCCCTTTAAGAAGAATTCTGCTGACCTGGAGAGCACTGAGGACATGATGACAAGTAACATGTACAAGAGGATCATTGGGGCCATATTGTGAAAGACCATCAAATGACAAAAACCCAACCAGCTTGAGGAAAAAGTGGAAGTCATAAACTTACAATTTTGGGAACTCTCAGGGTGGATATAACCTCGAGTACAATTGGATCCAGGAGCCCAAATTATTATTTTACTTGGCTCTTCTTCCCTCCTTTAAAAAAAACAAGCAGAACTTGACTTTTAGAGACAGATGTTTGCCATGTAATGGGAAAAATGTACCTAAGGCAGTACATTTAGGTTTTGTAGCCAGAAGGAAGATCTTTCGTATACCAGACCCCATGAATGAACGGTGATCAATTATATGTTCATCCATGACCCTACCACTGTGGCCAGGGGAAAGAGATACTCTTAAGTGGCCAGAGTGGATCTCATGCCTGCCCCTGGAATGAAATCAGTGGGATTCTAGACCCGCTGTATCACTCGGAATGGGAAAGAACTGCAAATTAGCCAGAAGAAGGGAAATGGGAAAACTGGTGGGCAGGAATAAACTGTAACTACGTATTCTACTCTACCAGAGTAGGAAATTCATTCTACATTCAGTAGGTAATGGAGAGTTTATGAGCAGGAAATTGCTACTCATTCAACACCTATTTATTAAGCTATGTGTTTAGGTGGTACCTGTAGTTATCATGTGCACTGGGATGGATTAGAATGGTAAAAGGTAAAGAAACTAGCTAGAGATTCTTATGTTAGTCTAGATGAGAAGGCCTTGGTCTTCATCCAGGAAAGCAGGAGGAGAGTATTGATGTGTTTATGATCAGATTTGCATGTGAAATGCATGATCATTTGAAATGATCTTGAGAAATCTTCCCCATAAATTAAAGCATCTATGTTGAAAACCTTACTTATACTGTAAGTTTGCCTAGTAATGTGAAGTGTGTCCAAAGTAATTTGGAATACCTCACATTTGGAAAACAATAGAAATTTTAATTTTGTGAGATCAGAATTAATGGTGTTTGGCTATGTCAGTTTTCATTGACTTCTCAGTGGGTGTTTGGTTTTGGAGTACAAGAACTAGAGAATATAAAAATCATTTTCCTTTGGTGTGTTTTTATTCGCAGATGTTAAAACTCTTTTTTTCCACTGGAAAGGGTGACTTTGCTGGAAAATCATTTAAAGTTTTTTCCAGTCAAGTCAATAAGCTCCTCAGAAGCAAATGAACAAGAGGTGAAAATCACCGTGAAGCCTGGAGAGACTGCATTCTTTCAGTGCGGCCTGAGCCAGCCATTGTGGAAGGCAGCATGGTCTTGGGGTGAATATGAGTTTCGTGCATGGTCATGCAACAGAGCAAGGCCAGGCATGGAAGATATAAATGGTGTACAGAAGACATTTGAGTAGGTCAAAATCAGATCAGAAACAATTTTCCATATGTTTAGACTATTCGATAAACACTAGAATTAGAGGGAAGTTGGCTATTTACTTTATGGCACGGGAGTCAGAGACTGTGGGCCTTTTCATCAAAGTTCATATCTCTTTATCCCTCTGCCTTATATGCCTTTCATGGTATTCAGACCAAGTTTTGTAGGGTTGCGGGAATTTAACTTAATTGTCCTGGATACTACCTTTAGCAGGGTGCTTGTTTCTATTGCTTGAGAGTCTGAATATAGTGAAATATTTTAGGTTCTTATTTAAGGAACCCCCTTCCCCTGGGGTTATTTTTAAGCTGAAGTATTTTGGGCCACCACTGCTAATTTTAGATACTCCTTTGTTTTCAGCAGTGGACATTTAGATTCTTATTGAATCATTTTCCCTCCTTTTCCTCCCCCTAGTCCAAACAGGAAATATCCCCTGAAAGCAGATGGTATGGAATAGTATGCCAGATGGCCAATGACTTTCAGCCAGTGTTGTTAACATGTTGTCCAGCTTACTCAGAGTGTGACATCAGAGATCTCCTCAACTTCCCCATACCCAGGCGAAAGGAAGGCACCATGGATATAAAATGTAGTAATTTTGACAAAAACAAAACTAGTCTCTAGGAAAGCCAACCGTATTTCTCAGGGAGGAGAGCAGGATGAAAAAGTTATTTCTTACATATGCAGGGTGCTCAATAAATATTTGTTGATTATGTTTGAAAAAGAAGAGAAACAGTACAGACAGTTGGGAATTACCAACTATAGTATACAACTTAAACCACAGATTAGTGCAACAAAACCGAACTGTCTTCTTGCCCCGAGTAAACACCTTTTCTCTAGAGAATAAAAGTAGTCTTTGTATGATTCGGGAGATTATATTTTCTATTAATACTTATTTTTTGGTTGTAAATGTAACCTATTAACTGCAGAAAATGTGAACATATTTTAAAAGCACAAAGAATAAAAATTACCTTTAAGCTCATCACCCAGAGAATGCTGTTAATATGTTGGTATACTTAACTGTACATAAGTATGTTTTAAGATAGGTTTGCAGATACTTTTTTGTTATATAAAAAGGCATGAGCCCTGGCTGGGTGGCTCAGTTGGTTGGGGCAGCATCCTGTGCACCAACAGGTTGCAGGTTCTATCCCCGGTCAGGGCACAGACCTACGTTGCAGGTTCAATCGTGGTTGGGGAACATACAGGAAACAACCAACTGACGTTTCTCACATTGATGTTTCTCTCTCTCCCCTTCCCTTCCTCTCTCTAAAATCAATAATATATCTCTCCTTGGAAGAGGATTGAAAGGGGGGAAAAGGCATGAAATGTAAATATACAGCTTACATTTAATAAACAACTAAAATAATTATTTAGCAGACACCCAGAACCGCCAAAAAAGTTAAGATATGCAACCTTGCCTAGACCCCAGAAGTGTTCACATCCCTTGCTTTCTCCTTATAATTCTCTTCCTCTTTCCCACCAAAGGTAACCAATAATCTGATACTTACAGTAATCAGTTCCTTGTTTTTATCTATATTTAAACCTTTTGATATGAATTCTTGTTATATGCAGTAGTTATGTTCAGTGACATCACCCCAAGCGCTGAATTACCGATAGTGAATTATCACTCCTAGGGAAAATACAGGGTTAGGTTCCTGTGAGCCCCCTGTTCACAACATTTTGCCAACTGATGAACACATAACATTGTTTTATGTGTGTTTCTGTTTAAAGACACCTTATTTAGTATCGTTAACATTGAAGTCATCACCAGCTGTACCCTAAGTCATGCTTGAATGACTCTTATTAAACATAAGTCATAGCACACACTTGCACTTAGAAGCACTAGAGAGTTGAAACAAGAAGGCAGAGCATCCCTTTGTTTACCTCAGATGGGAATGTGTACATCAGGTACTCAGGGTAACTTGTTTTTTATTGCTCTGTGTGTGTCTGCAAATGACTGTGAAAGCCCCAATTCTGGAGCTGCAGATAAATTTTAGCAAGTAGGTAAATTCACAAATGCAGAACCTGCAAATATAAGAATCACCTGTATGCATCTCTAGATGATATTATTTTATTTCAGTATTCTGAGTCCATTTTTTTCATTGTATTATATTGTATTGTATTGTATTATTTTCTTATTGTTGTTCAATTACAGTTGACCTCATTTTTCCCTATTACTCTCCCCTGCCCTACCCACCACCCACTTCCCACATTCAGTCCTCCCCCTCTTTGCTCAGTGGTTTAAGGGTCATTAGTGTAGCTATAGCTCCTTTATTTTCATTGCAGTAGAGTAGATTGCTGTATTAAAATACTAAAATTACTCCTCTGTTATACTTCTGCTGAACTCCTAGGTTTTCAGTTTTTCTTTTACAAATAATTCGCTCTACACATTCTCATACATGTCTTCTGGTACACACATACACCCTGTGTTCTAAGGTATATGTCTGGAAACAGAACTGCTGGGTGATAGAGAATGAATGATATCTTCACCTTCGCTATATAATGTTAAACTGTTGTCCATAGTGGTTGTAGCAACTTATATCCTTCCTCCAGCCAAGTACAAGTGTTCCAGACATTCCATATCATGTAAGCACTTGGTATTTTCAGCATTTTGATGTTAGCTATGTAGTCATTTCAGTAGGTATACAGGATCATTCTACTGTGGTTTTAATATTTCCTGTCTTACAGCAAAGTTGAGCACATTTTCTTTTACATTTTTTCTTCTAAAGTTCCTGCTCAAGTTTCTTACCCATTTCCCACTTTGTTATCAGGCTTTTTTTACTGATCAGTACAAGTGTTTGTGTAGTTTGGTTATAAGCCCTTTGTTTACATATACGTTGTAGGCTGCATTTTACTCTCTTTTAACATCTTTTGATGAATAAAAGTTCTTAATTTTAATGTGATTTTTTTAATCATAAGAAAACCAGTAATTTTTTTTTTTTTAATGATCAGTGCCTTTTATGCCCTTTTGGGTAAGTTCCCAGAGATACTCTCCTCTAAAACCTTTCTTGTTTGCCTTTGGCATTTAGATCTATAATCCACCTGGAAATCATCTGTTAGTTATGATATGAGATAGAGGATCAAGTGTCACTTTTTCCACACAGGTATCCAATTATCCTAGCACCATATATAGAGGAGTGCTTTCCACTATTATCATAAAATAATATAGGCTCATGATTTTAGAAATTCAAGCAGTACAAACAAATATAAAATTAAAAACTAAATGTGCCATGCAGGCCTGTGCCCCCCTCCATCCCTATTGCCAGCCCCCTGAGGCAGTTATGCTTCCTTGCTTGCAGATTTTACTTTAAGAAGAGTGTTCAGACATTCCTAGCATTAGGACGGTGGCTTCAAGTTAAGCCTCAGGACAGTAGAAGATTGACCCGAGTGGCACTATTGCTTTCCTTTTCCTTTTAAGTTATAGTGAGTTGATTTGGTTTTACAATATCTTCATTATGTAGAGAATGACAGTTGTACTGCACTCAGTTTGAGATAGTTAGGATGTATTGGGATTTCTCAGCAACAATTCAGATCTTTTGAAATAGCAAATGTTACCATGCAGACTCTCTGTAGTGCCCCCAAAATGCTTCAGTGTTTCCTTACAAATAACTTTATAATCTGTGAGTTTTATTTTCATTGAAAGAGAGTAAAGACATTTTGTTTTAAGAGCCAGTTCTGATGTACCTGAAATGTGGTATTGAAAAAGATTGAGGGGCTATCCTCAGGTGTAACAGGAAAGAATACCACCCTCAGTAAGTCTAGGGCACCATGGAGCACAAGAGAGGCATCTGTCCCATGTAACCCTACTGTCCTTTCCGTTGAGGGTTCTTCCTGTGCAACAAGCCATTGAGGTGGGACCCTTGTCTAGGCATCTTTAATTCCAGTTCATAGTTTTCCCCCTCTACCTCTTAATTCTTTATTATTCTACATGAGAAAGTTTGAATGATTGACTTGGGGAACCTTATCAATGACAGAGGCCCTATTTTCAGGTTCTGGACTTTGTTTAAGTCATGGAATTATTTGCCATTCCCGCCACACTACATCTGAATTTTAAATTTATTTGGAACTTATACTTCAGGAAAAACTTTAAAGCTGGAAAACAGAATTGCTGAACTTAAATTAGTCGAACTATTTTAAAAGCAAATAATTTAAAAACTAATTTAGAACAATTGCATGTAATTGGTAAGGCCTTAGGGGGATTTTACCAGCTCCTCTCATAAAAATAAAAATCAGGACTCTGTCACTGTCTGAATAAAGATGCATATAAAATTATGTTCAGTGAGGGGAAAGAATCTGTAAATACTGTGCACACCAGTAAGAGTCAGAAAAGAATGCAGAACATTGCAGCTTAGGGGCGTGTGGGTTTTTCTCGTTGTGAAGTTGTGAGGCACAAGAAACCTCAGGAGGTCGAAACCCGTATAGGATTTCTGCATTTTGAAATCTTCTGTGGACACATGTAAAGAATATATGTGTTCAAATTTTCAACAAATAAAACCGGTTTTTGTGTCACATGCTCTAATTCACCATTGTCCAGTTTACCGTGTTTCTTTTGGTTCTGTTTCTCTGGCTGAAGTTTCAGGTTCCTTCTTAAAGGGATATTTTCCATAGGAGAATTCACTAATTTGGGATTAAATTAGATGAGAGAGGACTTGAGGTTTTCACAGAATTTTCTTTTCTCTTTCATTATAGGAGGAAAGGGAAAAAACAACAAGCTGTCCTCCTCGGATTTAACAGCAGCGCCCCAATTCAGATCTAAATGGGAAGGAGGACGGAGGGAGCGCTGAGGCCACCCCTGGGGCAGCACTCCCTCAGTCCGGCTCAGACCAGGGGCCCAGGGCTTGGGAGCCTGGGCTACAGGTCACGGTTTACTGCCTTGCAGAGGTGTAAATGTCAGCTTTGTGACTTCTTCACAGTACGCTGCGGGCACAAGACTCTTTGGCTCCATCTGTGCTCCTCATCCTTCGGGTTTAGTCCTATCTATGAGAGTCCTAGACTGTGCGGACCATCCACCACTCCGAGTTTCTCTCAGAGCAGCCGTACCTTTGACCAGGGGTCTCACATCCCCAGGGTCCCAGGATGTGTTTGTCTGTTTCTCTATCCATCTGCCTGTCTCCTCCTCCTCACCACCTTCTTGGCAGAATGCCCTTTGGAAAATTAACATTGCTTCCAGTTGGAAACAGAACACGGGAAGGGAGTTATATTCATTTTTATATCATTGGAAATGCTAGCAAAGAGAGCAATCTCAGATAACCTTTGTGAACTGGGGAAAAAAAATGTCCATCTAATTTTTTTTAATGATAACACTCCATGCTGGTGGGGCTATGGTGGGAGGGAAGGGGCAACCCCCACACGGTGTTAGTGGAAATGCAATTCAGTAGAACCTTTCTGAAGAGCCATTTGCTAAGATGTACCAGGACCCTTAAAAGGAAAAAAAAAAAAAAAAAAAAAAGTCCTAGCCTTTAACCCACTGATTTAACATTCAGGAATTTATGCTAAGGAAACAATTGGAGACACAGGCAATGATCCTCAGCAAGGATGTAAGTTGCAGCACTATTTATAATAACTAAAGAGGAATAATAATCTGAGTGTACACAATAAGAGAATGGTTACATAAATCAAGATATACCGTATAATAGAATACCCTGTAGTCATTTAAAAAATATGATATTAAAGATTTTAATAACATTAGAAAATGCTTTTTTAAGTGAAAAAGCCTTCTAACTATGTACAGAGGAACAAAAGTAGGTTTATAGTTGTGAGTTTCTGAAACACAGCTTATTCTTGATTATTTATTAATTATTGTATCATTTTCCATATGAACAACTCTAAACCTACTTTTGCCCCACCCTGTATGTAGTATTATCCCTCCCCACCAGAAGTGAGGAAATATGCCAAGATGTTAGCAGTGATTATCAAGGGTAAAAATTATTATGATTTTATTTCTTACTTTTTGGTATTTCCAGTTGTCTACAAGGCCATCTGTAACTTTGAGTATTAAGATGTTAAAAGATACACTTTCTTCTTAAAGTGACCTCTTAACTGCTCAGCCCGTAAGCAGCACAGGTTTTAATTACTGTGGTGTAGAGACCAGAGAGGGGAGGGTCTGCCACATCCACGGTTAGGCTGGGAGCCCGCAGGGCAGCCCTGTCCACAGTACGGCGGGCATGTCCTGCCGGTCCAGCTGGCATTCCATTTGCCAGTGAGTCACCACAGAAGGGTGTCAAGCTCATGATATTGCTTGAACTATGAGCCACAACCCAGTGTGCTGCCAGGCCTTTGAGCCTTATCTTCCTAAACCATTATCTCTTCGCTGTCCTATGAATGTCAAAGGGATTGACCGGGACTTTTGAGGACACGGTGGACCAGCCAGCTAGAGCTGGTGCAAGCCTTCCCCTTGAATCCAGATCAGATGAGCTGCTACAGTTCTTGATATGGGGGTCTGGAGGGACCCCAGGAATATTTAGGGTGAAAAGTGTGCTGGGGTGTTCAGCTCAGATACACCCTCCCAGCTGGTCTCTGAGGGCTGCAGAGAACACTTCAGGGGTCATCAGCTAAGATTTTAGTTATAAAATTATTTTCTCTTATCCTGTTATCTTTGGCCTCATTAGTGGGAAAAGAGTTTGAGAATATGATACTGGAGGTTTCAGAGCCAATAGGGAAGCTGACCATTTTGTGTTTTGGACATTTTAGGGGTTCTGTTGTCAGTTTTAAGTAACCTCTAGACAGACACTTCTGGAGTGAAAAGGTACAAGATATTACCAGGAGTCTCGGGCCATTCTCATTCCTGTGCACCCTGTTTCCCACCTAGGTGTTATCTGAGTTGCATCACAGCTAAAATATAATGTGCTCTCTATCCCCTGGACTGTATATGTTTACAGTCATTCTGCTGCTACAAGCATCAATCACTGTGGTATATAAAAATGGCCCATGGTATTGTTGATGGTGAGTTTTCTTGATGTGGCTCTGAGTCACAAATAAATAAAAGGCATAATTCCTTCAGTAGTTTAAAAAATCATAAAAGTACCCTGGCACATGCATTTTATTGTTATACTAAAACACTGTGGTCATAAATTTTACACTGTGGTCATTTTATAGCAAATAAATGTTATTGCTATGACTAAATACAAACAAACAAATGAAACTCTATTCGTTGTTAAAAATTACAGTTAATACTGTGGCAATTGACATGGGGATTGAAGAGTAAATTTCTATAATCTTTATGAATACCCTGAATTCCAGCCGCACCCCACATAATTTCAGGCCTGTACGACTGGCCAAGAACCAATTAGATATCCAAGGACGTGAGAAAACATTTAGAACCCACATTGTTCCCAACTACATCTTTAGCCAAAGGCATCATTCTTGATACAAATGAGATCGAAAACTGGGGGTGTTTCTTACTTATAAAAGCCACTAAAAAAGAAAACAAAATCCTCCAAAAAATGTCCTGAGGCACAAAAGTCCTTTTTCATTGGCCTGTGCTGACCACTGGGCTGCAGTTCGGAAGTCATCACCAGGGCATTGGTGCCTGCTAGGTCATTATCTCACAGGGCTGATTGTGGTGAGAAAACTGAGAAAGGTAGGCCTTCCTTACTAGCTGCAGCTGTGAAAGAAATTGAGAACTGCACAGTGGAGATGAGGCAGCACTCTCTCCCGGGACAGCAGACAAAGTCAAATGGGAGCAGGTATTGAAGTAGTAGTAGAGTAACTTATCCCTGGGCCAATGAATCTTAATATCTTATCTTACACTTGTTTTTTGTTTGTTTGTCTGTTTCCAAAAAGGAGGTGATTTTAATTTTTTTTTTAATTTTTTCATGGAATTTATTGGGGTGACATTGGTTAATCACATTACATAGGTTTCAGGTGTACAATTCTGTAATACATAATCTGTATATTGTATTGTGTGTTCACCACCCCAAGTCCAGTGTCCTTGATCACCATTTATCCCCCTTTACCCTCTTCTACCCCATTCCCCTTCCCTCTGGTAATCACCATACTGTTATCTGTGTCTATGAGTTGTTTGTTTGCTTAATACCTTCACCTTTTTCACTCAGCCCCACAATATCCTTTCCCTCTGACAGCTCTCAGTTTGTTCTCTCTCTGTTGAATCTATTTCTATTTTGTTGTTAGTTTACTTTGTTCATTAGGTTCCACATGAGTGAAATAATATGCTACTTGTCTTTCTCTGGCTGGCTTATTTCACTTAGCATGATGCTCTCCAGGTCCCAGTAGTATTCCATTGGATAAATGTACCACAGTTTTTTATCCACTCATCTAATGATGGGTACTTGGGCTGCTTCCAAATCTTGGTGATGATAAATAACACTGCAGTGAACATAGGCATGCTTGTATTCTTTTGAATTAGTGTTCCAGGCTTCTTTGGATATATTCCCAGAGGTGGAATTGCTGGGTCATAAAGTAGTTCCATCTTTAATTTTTTGAGGAAACTCCATACTACTTTCCCCAGTGGCTGCACCAACCTGCATTTCCACCAGCAGTGCATAAGGGTTCCCTTTTCTCCACATCCTCACCAGCATTTGTTGTTTGTTGATTATTGATGACAGCCATTCTGACAGGTGCAAGGTGATATCTCATTGTGTTTTGTTTTGTTTCTCTGGTGATTAATGACATTGAGCATCTTTACATGTCTGTTGGCCATCTGTATGTCCTCTTTGGAAACGTGTCTGTTTAGGTTCTTTTCTCATTTTTTAATTAGGTTGTTTTGATTTTTTGGTGTTGAGTTTTATATGTTCTTTGTAAATTATGGGTATTTACCCCTTATCAGATGTATCTTTGGCGAATATATTCTCCCATTCATTAGATTGTTTTTTCATTTTATTGATGGTTTCCTTTGCTGTGGAAAAACTTTTCAGTTTGATGTAGTCCCATTTCCTTATTTTTTCTTTTATTTCCCTTGCCCTAGGATATCTATCAGAAAAGATATACTTTGAGAAATGTCTGAGATTTTACTGCCTATGTTTTCTTCTAGGATTTTTATGGTTTCAAATCTAACATTTAAATATTTAATCCATTTTGAGTTCATTCTTGTGTGTGGTCTAGTTTCTTTTCTTTTCTTTTTCTTTTCTTTCTTTCTTTCTTTTTTTTTTTTTTTTTTGCACGTCTGTTTCATTTTCCCAATACCATATATTGAGTAGACTATCTTTACCCCATTGTGTATTTTTGCCTCCTTTGTCAAATAATAATTGACCATAAAGGCGTGGGTTTGTTTCTGGGCGCTCTATTCTGTTCCGTTGATCTATATGTCTGTTTTTATGCCAGTACCATACTGTTTTCATTACTGTAGCCTTATAGTATAGTTTGATATCAAGTAGCATGAGTCCTCCAACTTTGTTCTTCTTTCTCAAGATTGCTGTGGCTATGTAGGTCTTTTGTGGTTCCATATAACTTTTTGGAACACTTGTGCTAGTTCTGTGAAATACACAATTAGTATCTTGATAGGAATTGCATGACTGTATAGATTGCTTTGGGTAATATGGACATTTTAATGATATTTATTCTTCCTATTCATGAACACAGTATATGCTTCCACTTATTTGTGTCTTTTTTGATTTCTTTCTTCAGTGTCTTTTAATTTTCTGAGTACCAGTCTTTTACATTTTGGGTTAAATTTATTTATAGCTATGTTTTTTTTTATGCAGTTGTAAATGGGATTTTTTTTTATTCTGATGGTTCATTATTTGTGTATAAAAATGCAGCTGATTTCTGGATATTTATGTTGTATCCTGCTCCTTTACTGAAGTCGTTGATCAGTTCTAGTAGTTTGTTGGTGGAATCATTAAGGTTCTTTATATACAGTAGCATGACATCTGCAATGACTTCCTCCATTCCAATTTGGATACCTTTTACTTCTGCTTGTCTGATTGCTTTGGCTGGGACTTCCAGTACTGTGTTTAATAAGAAAGATGAAAGCAGACATCCGTGTCTTCTTCCCTATCTTAAGGGGAATGCTTGTAGTTTTTGCCCATTGACTGTTATGTTGGCTATGGGTTTGTCATATGTGGCCTTTATTATGTTGAGGTATGTTCCCTCTATTTCCACTTTACTGAGAGTTTGTATTATAAATGAGTGCTGGATTTTATCAAATGCTTTTTCTGTATCTGTTGAAATGATTGTTGTTTTTATCCTTTTGTTTATGCAGTGTATCACATTAATTGCTTTGTGAATATTGTACCAACCTTGCATCCTCAGAATTAATACCACTTGATCATGGTATATGATCTTTTTCATGTGTTGCTGGATCTGGTTTGCTAATATTTTGTTGAGGATTTTAGCATCCGCAGTTGTTTTTTAATGTTTCATTTTGTCAAATATATTGTAAGCTCTTGTAGTTAGGAACCTTGGAAAATGCTAAGTTGTATCTCACTTATTGTCTTCATCACACTAGGTACTCTATAACTAGTCTTGGCTGGATTAATGGGACCGAAAAAAAGAGGAAAAAGACCATGCTCTTTGAATTTAATTGTTTCTGTTATATGGGTTTCATCTGCTGTATGAATCTACCTGACAGAAGACTGGAGGCTGGATTGGAGATTTTGTTGGAATTTACAGTGTATTGAATCTTGAGTCTGTTGCTGCATTCCCATTTTTCCTTGCAAACGTGGTAGGCATCTAAAGGAAAGTCATAGATCTGTGGTTAAGATGGCTTCAAATGCTATGGCTGGGTCTGAAGCTGAAGCTTGGCAGTGTCGGGGAACAGAGCAAGTCCTGCTATCCCAGAGGCTTGGAGTCAGGGGCTTGGGGTCTAAACCTTGGTCTTGTCACTTAAGGGCTGGGCATCTCCGGGCAAGCCTCAAATTGGCCCAAGTTTCCACATCTGTGAAATGGTAATTATAATAGTGTCTCTTGACTCATTGCGTGGGTTAAACAAGATTCATTAATGCACTTACCCAATAATTATTTATTGAATACCTGCAGGCACTCTTTTAGGCCTTGGAGTTATAGCTGTAAACAAAATGGACAAAAAAAAATCCATGCCTCGCAGAATTTATATTCTAGCAATGTAGTATACATAAGGGCACTTAATAAATGTTTTATTCAATTAGTCTGAGCCTCTCTGATGCACTCACAGAATGAATTTTTACTGTATATTGCCACAGGAATTTGTTACAACTATAGGTAATTAGGACCATAATTGGGTCTCATGTCTGAATTAAGTGGGTCCCTTTAAATAGGACATTTATGTATTCTTGCTAAATCCCACTATGTTCAGAAAGTCTGTTCCCCAGATTGGATTGCAGTCATTTTCATGTCTATAAAGTGCTTGAACCAAACAGCACAGCCGTTGGCTGAGGTTCAGGGACTGCAGGTGGTGGTGTGTCCAGGTGGTTCACATTGTTTTCTCAGGTCATTAGTATTTGCACTATCTGTGACTTAATATGATTTTACAGAGTTGCTCTGATGTTTGTTTGTTTGTGTAATTTGTGGAAATAAGTCAAAGTGTAAGCATGACCAATTAAAATGAAATTGTATTTTAGTGCGTAATTTCAACCTTTCCTCTCCAAACTCTTGATCAGCCACCAATCAAAGAACAAAATGACAAATTTAAAGTTTCCTTTCCTCCTTTTATTTACTATTTTTTTTACTGCCTCCCATCTAGGGTTTTTCTCTGAGCATCAGAATGCCCAGAATCCGTGCAAACAGAAAGAGCAGACCTAGAAAGCAGAGCCCAGAGGAATGGCATGCCGCCCTTAATCTCAGGCCCTCCCTCTGGAGGGGTGTGTCCAGACCCATCCTCCATCTGCTGTCCTTTTTCTAATGTACTACTACTCTGGGTCTCTGATGGCACACAGCCCATTTAGTTAAAAGTGTAAACAGGAAATCGTTTTCTGGCTGAATAGCTTGTGTGGCCCGGAAAAATGGTCATTTTTGCTGAGACACAACTTTTAAAACATTCACACGGCAGTGGAAGCCCAATGCTGATTATAAGCTAGTCCTGCCCCGAGACAGAGGCCTGTGATAGGACATGGGTGTGGGAACTCACATATGCGGATTCAGGGCATTTATCACCCGATGGCTAAAGGCACGAAGGACACAACTGACAAAGCTCCTGTCACCTAGAACGCAGCTATTCTGCAGGGTAAGGAGACACGTTTATGCTCCAAGGAACTGCAGAACAGGCATTAGTTGAAAGATGCGGAGGTTTGGTCTGGAGAAATGGGACTTGGCTCTGATGACACCTCCCGGGTCTCAGTGCTGCACAAGTCTGCTCCAGCCCCCCGTCATGTGGCCGTCCATGAACCTCCTGTGCTCCCATTGTGGTTTCCCTGTGTGCTGACAAGTTTTCTGGTTGTTATGTCTTGCAGCCCCCCGAATCCAAGCCCAACTTCACCCCTCTCGCCATCTTGGCCCATGTTCTCGGCGCCATCCAGCCCTATGCCCACCTCATCCACGTCCAGCGACTCATCCCCCATCAGGTCTGTTGCAGGGTTTGTTTGGTTTTCTGTTGCTGCTGTTGTTCTCTCATTGGCTTGGTCCTCTCTTCATGCAGTGTTCAGCCTCTTCGTCAACTTTGTTCCCTGCCATCCAAATCTGCACTTGCTTTTTGACAGGCCAGAAGAAGCTGTTCATGAAGACTCCAGGTAAAATCATGGACGATGACCAATCTGGTCCCATTTATCCAAAGCCAGTCAGGGACAGCAGGTGGCCAGCCTCTGCTCTCCTGTGATTCCAGCCTAAGAGCCAAAGCTGGGAGGGACCATTTGCATGAACCAGCCTGACATTTTCCACACCCTTTTGAACCCTTCCTTCAGTTTGATTTAATAATCTGTGATACCTGGCGTTTGGGGAAAGAGTACCTGCTGCACGGGCTCCTATTTGGCTCACTGTCTGTAACGTGGGGCCCTCTGTGCTTTGGTATTAGATAATACCAGAGAGATCAGTACCAAGACATGCACTGGCCTTTTCTTCCCTCGTTTTAATCAGTTAACATCAGGCAACATTTACTTGTGGGGTTGGGCTATCAACCATGAGCGCTGACACCTAGTTGCTGAGACCAGACCACTGGGAGAGAGGAATATAACACAGAATAAGAAATCAAGATACAAAGTGATTTTTCTTTAAATTGTTCATAGCCACCTCCTTCCCTCCATGCCCTCCCAGGAATCATCAATGCTCCCAGCCTGCTTCTGTCTCCATGTGTTATGAACCTTTTGCTCTCATTGGAACAGGCAGCACATTTTTCTAAGGGTTGGCCTAGTTCCTCTCCCCAAGAGCCATGCTATAGTTTTCCCTGCTTTGATGACGTTCAGACTTCATTCTTTGCCCTTGAGTTCTTTGGAGAAAAGAGGCTGTTTAAATCCAGGAACCTACAGGACCCCTCTCCTGTACAGGTCTGCAGCATGTTGTGCCTCTCAAACTTAGTCTCTGTTTGCAAACAACCAAAATGTAGAGCCCAGTTATACTCACCATAAGCATTTTGGGCCTTGGCAGTATTTTCTCATCCATCTTTTTCTCCTACCTGTTTTTTTCCTAAGGGGTGGGTCCAGCAGAGAGGCTTTAACCATTTATAAAGCTCAATCTTGTTTTATAAAGAAAGTTCTTTTTTTCTTTATTCATATATAGATGTATATATTACTTTATTCTCCTCTTTTATATCTATCACACACTTTTATATCTATCATTTCATGCCGTTCTTATGTGAGAATGAGAGGAGAAACGGTCTGAACTAAGGCACAGAGAGGTGACTTGTACATAGTCACGCAACTAAACTAGAGCCAGTCTAGAATTCAGGACTTCTTGCCCTCAACCCACTCTTTCTGCCAAACATGTGAGTGTCCCTAAATTCAAGTTTCCGTGCAACTTTCAGCCCCAGAGCCTGGTCTGCTCTTCTAGGTTTTCTATCTAACTTTGTTCTAGAATATGAGAAAGATATCTTTTCAGTATATCCTTTTATTCTCACCCTAGAAATAAGGTAAAAATCCAAATCATATTTTCCTGACACTCAGGTTATTTCCTAATTATTTCTTAAACGTATTCTCGGTGCTCTGGGAGATACTAACTCTCTCAGACACTAGCTATGGCATGGATTGTTCTGTTTAGATCGCTGATTGCCCAGGAGGACCTGAACCAGAGCAAACCACAGCGACCAGAGATAGTCACCTTCCAAAATGCCTCCCTCACTCATACCAGAGATATTGTCATTGCTCATTCATTTTGGTCAAGAGAGAGTAAAATTTTCAAGACATTAGCCCCTTGGACAGAAAGGGTTAGGGGCCTCAGGATAGTAGAATCATTCAGTTAAAAACCTGAAATGTACTCTCTGTTTTGAGAATATTCACTTTTTTTGTGTCTCTGAGCTTTGGGGCCCTTTTGCCTCTCTAGTAGCTCCACTTCTCCTCTCCCTTCCACCTTCTAAGACATTTCCAGATTTTTTCCTTTAGCTACTCCTTTCCTCTCCCAAAGTATTTCCAAAGTGGCAGAGGCAGGTGGCAGTAGAATCTGCCCGCATACTATGTGTGGGGTCATGGGTACTCAGTACTGCCTCCTCTGGCCATTGTTAGAACAGCACCATTTGAAGATGCTATTCCACAACCCATTAGGAAGCTGCCATTTTGAAAATACGCAAGCCTGAGTAGGGCTTGCAGTTGGCTGTCACTGAGCTAACTATGTAAGCCGACGTAAGCACAGATACAGATAGCGCTGGGGAGCTAGCCTGTTACAGCTCACCAGAGAAGGCCAAAATCCCATAGCTGCTGTTGCAGTATACAGCCAAGAGGTGGGGGCCTACACCTATTATTCAGGTCCAGTGGGGCCTTCCCCCAAATCTATTTCCAGAATGTGAACTTCAATTTCCTTTTCTAGGCAGAGCAGTTAAAAATAAGTACTTAATTATATCTAATGAACGGTCTCATGAACTTCAACATAATGCATCCTCTGGAAATGGCTTCCTCTCCCCTCTTCAAAGCAACTTTAGTGTTTATTAGTTCAAGCTCAGAAATGAAGATGCCTTTCACAGCACATCAGAGAAAGGGTACTGGAGAAACATTCCCTTCACATATCCCCTTCCTTTCGCTCATACCCCCAGAAAAGCTCCTAGCCCCAAACCTGTCACTGGCATTTGCACAGAGGCCCCTGGAAATGTTGCCTAAATGGTCAAGCCATCACCACCTGCCAATCTATCTGGCCCCACCTCCCTCTCGTGCCATACAATGGAGAGTAGGTCGTCATTTTGCGAGGCTTGCAAGGGCATCTGAGGGAACCTCCTCTGAGTGCTTTCCTGGCCTCATGCCACGCTCAGAGGCGAAAATTAAAAGTGAACTAGCAAAAGCTTCCAAACTTGTTCATGCCCTTGAAGGCCCAGCTGAGGTCTGAAGGGCACTGTCACGGCAGCGGCCGAAGGCATCCCAGGCTCTCTGTGTCCAGTGCTGAGAGGCACTGCAGAGAAGAGGGAGGCAGGGAGCCAAAGAACCAAAGATGCTTGGTGGGGAATTTTTATTTTTTTATTCAGAGCCAAAGCCTACAAACACAGCCTCTGTGCCAACAGGAGCTGTTTGGGTAGGAACCCTACCTAAAGCAAACTGCTCAAGGCTTTTGAGAGGGAGTACGGCATGGGACACTGAGCTTGTTGGGCTAACAGACTTTTTAAAAAGATAAGACTCTTCCCTGGGTAGAGTTGCCAGATTTAGCAAATAAAATAAAAATACCAAATACCCAGTTACATTTGAAATGTTTATAAACAAGAATTATTATTATTATTATATATATATTATTTTTAGTGTAAGTATGTCTCGTGTAATATTTGGGACATACTTATACTCAAAAAGTATTCCTGTTGATCTGAAATTCAAATGTGACTAGGTGTCTTGTATTTTATTTGGCAGCCCTAGTCGTGGGCAGTGGAGGTGGGTCCTTTTAAAAGGCACCCCTTCTGTCATCCCTCCCATTTTTGTGCACATCCTAAGGGGCTGGGAGGAGGTCACAAGGAAAGAGACTCTCTCGTAGACTCAATCACCTATTAATCTGCGAGAAAAGCAAGGCCCTTCCCTGACCTTTGTTTTTATTTTTAACTTACTGTTTCATTGTCACTTCATTATTCAATTCCAAAAGCCTGATATTAGTGGAAAATTACTCCTCTTGAATGATAATCTTGGGCACCATTCCCTCTGCTTTCTTCCTGCCAGCTATCCCAGTTGGTTTCCCTGGCTTGCCCCTATTTTGTCCCTTTCGCTTTATTCAATGAGGTTAATAAGTAACCTCCATGAAAATCTAGCGGGAGGAGTCTTGCCTCAGGTGACCTTTCCCTCACCTTTTATTTCCCTGTATGCAGTCTCTTTCCTCTCTCCTCACTTGCTCTGCTCTGTCCTCAAGGGACAGTGACCCTGACTAATCTCATGTCAACTGGGTTCTCTTTCTACCTCCCATGTCATGATGGGCTCTACTTACCTATCAATACGGGGGTTTTGGTGGTTTTAGCACATTTCATAGCCAGGTGACTTCTCCTCTCTGCTCCCGACTCCCTCCAAAAAAAAAAAAAAAAATTAGAAGAAAACCAAAACTTTTTTTTCCTCCCTGGGAAGTTGCTTGTTGGATAGTTGGTCCTTGCTGGCCCATGCACAGACTTGGTTTGGTTATTCACAGAATGTGCCCCTTGTTCTGAACTTTTTTCTGACTTTAATGATAATTACACTGGAAGAGCTGTTTTCCAGTGGAGCTGATGAATTCTAAAGGCCCTTCTTTCTTTTTTTCCCAGAGGACCCACTTTCTTTTTTCTGAACTTCCCAGTTTTCTCCCAGCTGGCCATCATCTCCTGGCCACTAGAAGAGCAGAGAGGACATCAATAAGCTGCACGCTGGCAAAAAATTCTGAATAATCAATTACTCTGATCATTCTGTACCATAGAACTTTTTTGCCTCTTCCCTTCAGTTTTCATGGACCCCAGACTGGAATTTCTAGATACAGGCCCTGGTATAGGTTTCCACCCATCCATGGCTTGCTCCTCTTCCCAAAGGGAGGCTGGACCTGGTGAATCCAAGAAAAAATGATTCCAGAATGACCCCAAGATGCCCCGCCTCTTCTGATTCTGTCTGGATTTACCTGACACCAGTAATTCCTCAGCTAAATCTCATTTGGTCACTAGAAATCAGTGCACCACAGGAGGGTTAGCGCCACTGGCCCCTGGAGGCTGCCCGTTAATCATAAAGATAAAAATATATACACGTTGAATAATTGTCTAACCCAGAGCACCGACTTACTCTTTTGTTATTCTGCCCTGGAGCCCCACCTATGCTTTCTCAGATGGCTTGGAGGGAGAAGATTTCTTTTATCAAATAAAGAGCCAAGTTTTGACTGTTAAGTGTAAGTTTTCTTATGACTCTTGAGAAGTCCATAGATCATTTGAGACTAGTTGGATATCAAAGCAAAAATTTATAGAAGGTAGTAGAATTTACCAGTTTTTACAATTTACTCTCTGGAACACGGGTTGGTGTTATGTGGTCCTTAGGTCAAATCTGGCCCACCACCTGTTTTTTGTAGTAAAGTTTGGGTGGAACACAGCCACACTAATTTGTTTACATGTCGTCTATGGCCGCTTTCATGCTACAAGGCAGAGTTGAGTAATTATACCAGAGATCATATGGCCCACAAAGCCTAAAAGATTTACAGAAAGAGTTTGCCATCCCCAGCTCTAGAACAATGGTTCTCAGCCGTACTTGCACACTGGAGTCACTTGGAGACCTTTTAAAAAAAATCCTGATGCCTTTATTTGTATCTACAAGTCAAGTAGAATCCAGGCATCTGCATTTTTTAAAAGCTCCCCAGGTGATTGTGATACACAGTACAAGTGGTTGTCAACACTTGTGGACATAAGAAGTGGGGGGAATGCATTGTGTCTCCTCTCCCTTCCTCCCCACACTCTCACACGTGTTCCCATGTACGCTTATTTATGCACATCCATATGTAACTGCTCACACACACACCCCTTGTCTATTCCCTGCCCTACCCTGGCGATCAGGGAGTTCCAGCCCTGGAATCCTGTTCCACCAGCCCAATGACAAATAAATAACATCTGGGAAAGGTGATGTCAATCCATAGCCTGGAGCGGAAACCTGGCTTTGCTAGAATTTCTCCTTTTTGACTCACTGAGCATTGCCAACTTCTACCAGGCTCTGATGGGCGTGTTCTCCAGTGCACCTTGGAAGTTCTCTCTCCTGCCCTGACCTCCCTCCTCCCCAGCCGCTCCTGCTCCAGAAAAGGGGCCCAGCCTGCCCTCCCACTGTTCAGCTGTTGTAACTCCTAGATCAAGTTTTAACATGGCACAAGGTGACCCCACAAGAAGTCTGGTTCCTCAGGCCTTATGGCTTTTCTCTGAATATTTCTCATTTTTCTCTGGTGACCTTTGTAGCTTTTCTGCCTCATGTTTTGCCATCTGGCTGCCTTATTAGGCTCTTCCTACCACAGAGGACTAGGTGGCTCAAAGGGAAGGGGAAGAAGAGAGGTTAAATATATGGAGCTTTCAGAGAGTTTTATAAAATTGCTAAATAAGCACCTATTTTCACACAGCACACCATTCCGGAAGGCAAAAGCTTTGTACGCCTGCAAAGCTGAACACGACTCAGAGCTCTCCTTCACTGCAGGCACGGTCTTCGATAATGGTGAGTTTTCTCATCCTCTTGCAAAGATGGGGGCAGGTGGGGGAGGAGCAAATAAATAACTGGAGTTTTCAAGTTCCTACCCTAGGAAAATCTCAGTTGAATGGGTAAGACTGAAAAAGAGTATGTGTTTGTGTGTCTTTTCACAAAATGAGAGAGCAGCCATGGGCCTTTGGGAGGTGCTATCAAGAGTGTCGTCAGAGATGGTCTCATCACAGGGTTGTGGACATTAAACACTATTGTGCCTGCACTGGACTCAGCCCAGCACCTGGCAGTGGCTTTGAGAGTCTGGGGCTGAACAGAGGGTAGGAGATGAAGGACTGGAGAACAGTGGTCCTGCAAGTGGTCGGGAGCTCAGGATGGCGATTGACTCCACAGGTTCTGTGCCCCTTTCCTCTTGAGTTCAGTGGCATTCACTGTCCACAGCAGGCAAGGCCAGTTTCCTAGATGGCAGGGCATTGGGCAAACTCCGGGTAAGCCTTGCTGCATCCCTGCTCTTCTTCCTCCAGAGCCAGACCACCCAGCCCCCACTGGCTGTCCTGCTCAAGTGTCCCGGTGTGAAATGGATTCATGACACCTGCTCTATAGAATTCAGATCTAGTACGTGGTTGATGCATCATTTTCTCTCTCTTTTGTTTGTTTTCCTCCCTAAAAAAATAGTATTTTTTGAAGGGAGAATTGATATCATAGTTTGTCATAACTTATCATGTACCTGAGATTGAAATCAGGATTCTGAGATAAAGTCCAAGTTGCTGTTACAGCTGAGATTTTCCCCAGATAAAGTTCTCCTCTGGATGCCTGGGTGAAAAGGTCTGTTTTGCTCGAAGGAGGAAGCAAAATGAGCTGCCTGGTTTCAGGAATTGGAAATTTTCCAGGGCTCTCTTCTTGACCTCAGGTGGGTGAGGGGCACAGTTCCCGGGCAGCGGTTAGTGCATTTTGCCCAAGCGCTCCCCTTCGTGGCCAGGTCGGCCACCCTGGCCTAGACCACAGCTCCTCCCGTCTGCCCAAGACCCAGAAATAAGGGCAGCCAAGGCTCACACCTAGCACTGGAGAACATGCACCCTGGAATCAGGCTACTAAAGCACAAGCCCTGGCTTGATCACTCGCTCCTGTGTGACTTCAATAGGTAACAGAGGGTTGGGAGAGAAAATCAAGACAGAGCACATCATGTGTTTAAAATAGTACTCAATATATATTGAGCATTGACTATGTTATTGTTGTGATTATCGTCATTGCCATTGCATCCATCTTAGACAAAGACCCTGACGCTGTCATCGTTCACAGTGACAGTCTTTCCTTTTCAGCTGATAGGACCCAGGCCTGGCTGTCAGCTGGGCAGTAGGTAACACACCTTTTCTCCCTGGGCCCTGGCTACATGTAAGGGCCTCAGGGTCCAAGCCAGATGAGATTGGCTCCTAGGGACCAGCCCTGTCTGCATCCACACAGCAGGGGTCCGCCCCAGTGTGCACAGCCCCTGTACGCGTCATGGCAGAGGCACTGGTCAGGCAGAGTAGAAAGAATGGGAAGTGGTCACAGAGCACCTGGGGGATTCCCGGGTCTCACGCGGCACTAGACCTTCTGAGCCAGCAGGGGTGGGTGTGAGCCCATAACTGTATGTGGCCTGCTGGGCCTGTATCCTCTTTTATGGTTCTCAGAGCCCCAAAAGCGCTGTCCCTAAACCTTTGCTCCCTTTCCATCTGGGCCCTTTGCAAGCGGAAGCACACAAACGGTCATCCCGGCAGCCTCTCTTGTGAGCAGCTTGAGCTTTTGGGCCCCAGAAGACCTGCCGATGAGGTGGGCCCACTGAAGGCTGCCCAAAACCATGTCATTGGCCAGTGTCTCCCAGAGAGGCTCGTGGTGGGGAGTCATAGCCCAGCCATAACATGACACAATTTCCACAGCAGACAAACCACAGTGGGGCTTCTCTGTCAGCAGGGGAGAGGCTGCTGCCTATAGGTGGGCAGGGCTTGAGAGAGCCCACATTTACAGGCGAGCCCAGTTTGAAGGTCTGTTCCTAAACCCCAAGGCACTGTTCTCATGGGCAAGGGGCTGCCATGTGTCTACCAGCTATTCACTCTGAGGACACGAAGGACCCCTGATCCCAGAGGCAGACTTTGTTTAAGCTCCCAAAAATTACCTAAGAGTGTATGTGTGTGCGCGCACACGCACGCGTATGTGTGTTTTGTGATTTCTTTTCTTGAGCGTAGCCTTCTTCCATTTTTTAAACCACTGTATTAAGATTCCCATATACCACCAAATTTACCCATTTAAAATGTACAAGTTAGTGGTTTTTGGTATGTTCAGAGTTGTGTAATCATCACCACTCTCTAATTCTAGAATATATTCATTACCCTCAAAAAAAAAACCCTGTACACTTTAGCAGTCATGCCTCATTTACCCCAACCCCACCCTATCCAGCCTAGGTAACCACTCTTCTACTCTTGTCACTGTAAACTTGCCTGCTCTGGATAATTCATATAAATGGAATTCTACAGTATGTAGCCTTCGTAACTGGCTTCTTTCACTTAGCATATTTTCAAGATTCATCCATATTGTATCATGTGTCAGAACTTTATTCCTTTTCATTGCTGAGTAATATTCCATTGTACGACTATATCACATTTGATTTATCCCTTCATCAATTGATGAACACTTTGATTATGTCCATTTTTTGGCTGTGATGAGTAATGGTGCTGTAAACAGTCATATACACATTTTTGTGAGGACATACATTTTCAGTTTTGGTGATATACCTAGGAGTAGGATTTCTGGACCATATAGTAACTCTATGTTTAACTGTTTAAGGAATTGCCAAACTGTTACAAAGGGATCGCACCATTTTACATTCCCACCTTTTTAAGTCTCCTTTCTGCAGTAGCTAAAGATACCTAGGGAATTTTTAACTGTCAAGTCCCTTCCCTCCCATCCGGGTGCTCTGCCTAGCAGGTCTTATGACCCCTCCCATCCCACAACTTTGATAATTGTCCTAAATCCTGTCCTGACAAATGAGAGTGGAAGAGGGGTTTGGTTTAACCAGTCAGGGGCGTTACCAAAGCCTTCCTGTGGTTTCTGGGAGTCATGGCAGAGTTTATTGACACTAGTTTGTTTTCAATCAGCAATGCCAGTGACCTTTCAAATTCCCTGAAGAGTAAAAGGCCAAATTAAGCCCAGAAGAAAACACCTTTCACTGTTGACAGCTGCAGTCGAAGAATGATCTGACAGAATGTTAATCTACTGTATAGATTGGTTTGGCTGAAAACGTTTTATTATGTCCAATTTTTAAAAGTTGCTATCAACACATGTCCTCTATTTTCTCCTTCCCTTCACCTCTCTTGGAGAAATCAGGC
Source organism: Pteronotus mesoamericanus (assembly GCF_021234165.1). Classification (NCBI taxonomy): domain Eukaryota; kingdom Metazoa; phylum Chordata; class Mammalia; order Chiroptera; family Mormoopidae; genus Pteronotus; species Pteronotus mesoamericanus. The sequence goes on along the minus strand of NW_026555084.1, from coordinate 20,369,266 downwards.
ATTAGAGTAGGAAAAAAACTATTTATACGGTAGGCAAGGAGATCTCTTTCTTTGTTCTATCTCTTGTTAGTTTATTGTTGAAGATAGCTAGGTAAGGGCTGTTTAAGTTCAATGCTGCGTAGCTGTCAGATAAAAATCATCAGACCAGTTTGAAGAAAGTTTCCAAATGATAGGGAGAGAAACAGTTTTTGAGATCAAGAAGAATAAATAAGAAGGAGGAAGAGGGGAAAGTCTGGTGTTTCGTAATGATTAATCTCCAAGCCTTTGGATTCCAGTGGCCCGTGCTGCGCATCTGGAATGGCTGCTCAGTCAGCTTTTGGACTTTGTGCAGTGGGGAGTGGATGTGCAATACTTGACAATAACTCCAGTGTCAGCCCTTGCCAATCTACTAGGAAACTGTCCTCTTCACCAAGTGCAAGCACCTCAGACAGTAACTAGAAAGACAAATAACTTGTGTTCTCAGGAACATTAGTCATCTTGAAGCTACATGATTAGCAATACCTGGAAAATTCACACAGTGTTCACTAAAATTGAGTTCTTGGGATACCTTTATCAAGATTTGAGATGGACTGGATCCAATAATTCTGGGGGCACAGGCTGCCATGTGAATACAAAGTCAGGGCTGCCCCAGGGTTTTACTAGCTGATAGAGAACGTCCTCACCAGGGCTGCTGAGCTGCTCAGGCAGCGGGGTTGCAGAAGGTTCCTCTGTAGAGTCTTCAGCCTCCCCAGCCCTCTCTGCTGCTAAACCCAAGCCGCCTCTGTCTCTTACGGAGTGTTTCTACCAGCTGCCTAACTGGCCTTGCACATCCACTCTTGGCCTCATATCTAGTCTCTACACAGCAGCCAGAGTTACCTTTGGAAAATGGAAATCGCATCATGTTATTCTCCAGCTTAAAATCCTCCAATGCCCTCCTGTTGCTCTTAGAATTATTGACGAGGACCTCCACGGTCTAGCTCCTGCCCCCTTGACCCCTGCTCACCTTCCCTGATACACTGCAGCCTCACAGGCCTTCTTTATGTTCTCCAGGAGGGTCAGCAAACTGTGACCTGCCAGTCAAACCCAGCCTACTGCCCATTTTTTGTAAATCTTTACTGGAACACAGCCACCCACGCCTCTTTGTTTATATATTATCTGTGGCACGACAGTGGCAGGGTTGAGTAGAAACACATATTTACTATCTGGGTCTTTAAGAAAAATTGCAGATGACTGTTCTAAAATCACACCAAGCTTTTCCCCATCTTCAGGTATTTGCACTTGGATCGCCCCTGCCCGCTGGCCCCTTTGGATCACTTAGGTTTTAGCTTACTGAACTCCTCTCCACCTGCCCACATCCCTATCCCAGTCTCTTTCCCCTTACCTCTACCTAAAATATACTTATTTATTATACATTGTCCCTCCCAGAGAGCAGAATCTTGTCTGCTTGCCCTGTACTGTGTGCAAGGACTTAGCACAGTGTTGGGCACATGGTAGGTGCTTAATGAACACTTATTAAAAGAGTAAATGCATTCAAGTACACAGGGGCCTGTGCCTCTTCCAGCTAGGACTTCTTGCCCTTGGGGCAGCCAGCCGTTAGAGATCTCAGTCACACACTTGCTCCTTGTCCACAGTGAGCAAAGGAGGAGAGAGCGTGAGTTGTGTATACAGGGATATGTGGTGTATATACGGATAGAGCTGAGAGAAAGTGGTTGGCAAGAAGCACGCCCATGTCAGCAGCAGCTTATATTTATTATATGCTTGCTGAACTGGAGAGCTACCCAGGCAGCTCTCTGCAGCATCTTGTGTGTTTATATAGCACATTGGACACTGGTGCAATTCAGAAGGTTGGACATTGGTGCAGTTCAGCCCAGTAAGTACTTAAGAGCATCTTTGAGGTCCAAACCATTGGGCTAGGTAACAGTGGTCATGGTTAAGACCACAGACTCTGGGGTCAGGTGTCTCGGGTTCAGGTCCACCTCTGTCATCTCCCAGCTCTGTAATTTTGGGCAAGATGCTTAACCTCTCTGAGCCTCTTCTTCTCATCAGTAAAATGAGGATAATGACAGAACCAACTCTATAGTCATTCTGAAAATGAAAGTAGGTGATGCAGGCCGAGCACTTGGTATGTGTTCAACATATGTGCCATCATTCTTAAGCTCAAAGATCACATTCTCTGTTTGAATAGAGGCATAATGCAATGGTAAAGCGCTTGGGCTCAGGAGTCCAACAAGCTGGGCTCAAATTCTGCTTCTGCTGTTGTGATCCTGCACAAATTAATTAACCTCTCTGAGCTTTAATTTTCTCCTCTGTTAAACTGGGATATCAGTAATGTGGCTAGGATCTTTAGGGTCAAAGAAGTCAATATATATATAAAACTTTGAGCCCATGGCTCTTCCCCATCACCATTTCCAGGTGTGAATTTCTATCACTTTAATTCACCAGGCAGAGGGGAGGAATGAAGAATGTTGAATGATACGATACTAGGTAGGGAAGCAAAGCTTAACACATTTGAGCAGCATTGATGGGACACGTGAATACTATGTGGAATGTGCTCTGAGGCGTCCGGGGGTCTGAGAAAGGTGGGAGCAGATAGATGGGACTCTCTGACCATATTTGTGGAGGAAGTGGGACTTCAACTAATCCTTGAAGTATGAGGAAAGGAAACAAAGGAAAGACAACAGAAATCTAAAGATGAGGTGGGGTAGGGATCTGGTGCTGCCTCCCTCCTCCATCAGTAAATGAGAATTTACATTTCAATTCTTATTACCACCTCATTACACAGGCAAAGGAGGAGTGAGCATGAGTTAACAATTTGGCAGTTCCTTAAACAGTTAAACATATAACAAAAAAGTTATAACCCTTAACTTTCTGTGAATGAGTTAAAAGGCAGATCCTGGGCCCCACTTCTTGAGATTCTGCTTGAACCAATGTGCTATAGGGACTAGGAATCTGCAGTTTTTAATAAGCATCCAGGTAGATACCACACTTTCATAAAGCCTGATTTGAAAACTCCGTTAAGTCAGTAATCTGACCTAAAGGCAATATATATTGTCCCCTGTAGCCCTCTGTGACACATCTTTTGTTCTCCAATTTGGAGGACCTCCCTTATACTATCTGATTCTTCCCTTACTCTGCAAATTGCATTTCTAATGTTTGCAGACATTACCACTTCAGCACCTGAGCTGTGTTTGAACAGCTGGCCAGGAAGGGAGAATGTCTAAAAGGCATGGACTCAGTGCATCCAGTGGAGTAACAACTCAGCTAGGAGCTTTGCTGCAAGGTGGGAGGGGTCTTTTTCTTTTCTTTTTTTTCTTTTTCAGTTTTGCTAGGTTGTTTATTCTTTCTAGGTCTTTTATTTTGGGGAGTAAGTTTGGTTTGTTTGGCTTTGGTTCTAAGCATTTGAAGTTTCCCAAAGCATAGGTGGGTGTTGATACCAGGCTCTTACCCAGGCTCTTACCCAGGCTCTGCCAGGAGAGATTCTTGCTAACCAGTCAAATAACAAATGGCCCCCTACTGACTAACCTGTACTGAGCATTTACTGTATCCTGACCCTGTTGAGTGCTTTCTCTGTGTTGGCTCCTTGAACCCTCACAAGAACCACTGAGTGGGGAGAGAGTTTTATTGTCACCACTTAACACCTGCAGAAACTGAAATAGTCTTGGCAGTGTCAGCTGGATGGATGGGTAGAAGGCAGGGTTATTGGGATGCTAGTATTTTATGGGCAGGATGGGAGAGCTTGGTCATTGGAAAGGCCAGGTTGCTTTTCAGTTATATGCTGTGTTCTTCCTACAGACATGTCTCTCCCAGGCTCTTCCTTATGTGGGGGTCATGAATCCACAAAGTACCCTTGCTACTTTTGGTTTATTCCTGAAGCTGCGATATAAAATTATGCATGGATTTTGAAAACCAGCTAACAGATGTTTGACCTTATCTTTTCCTACAGAAACATTCATGAGCTAGACAGGGTTGACCGTGATCTTCGTAAGCCTCAGTATATGTCCTTCCGTTTCCCCGTTTGCTTCCGTCCTTTCTTCCTTCCCTATGGACCAAAACTAGACTTATATAGTAGTGCTGGGGCAGAAATGCTTTCCTAAAACAAGCTCAGGAAGTCACTTAATTAGCCTAGGAAGGGAATAGAGGATTTTCATTCTCCAAACAATCTCAGAAGATTGGAGTTTTCCTATTCTATTAATAGCAAATGCCCTGCCTTGCCCAAGAGTGATTTGTATATTCCAGTTCGCAAGCACGAATGCCATCTGCCCAACTCCAAGTCCCAAGATCCCTCCTTTCATCCTTCCTATTTTGACTGCTTTGCAGACTCAGCTGGATTTTATATAATCTTTGCAATATCACAGTAGTTCCTCTGGAGATGGAATGTGGTGTCACAGAAATGGGTGTATATTATTTGGATATTGAAAAACCAAAGGGGCAGAAATTTTGAAAGTGGCTGTAGAGGGAAAGACTTGTATGAAGGAGGGATGAAAATTCTAGAGAACAGGAAGAAAAGCTAAGAAAGGGTATGGGTTCAAAGACTATAAAATGCAAAAAGAAAAAATCAAACAAAAAACCCACAGAGGGAATTTGCAAGGAAATTAGAAGCAGGGGGGTAAGGATTTGAAGGCTAGTAAAATGCATGATTTGGAGCTAGATACCTTTAAATGTTAGTTCTTAGCAGTCCTTCATGGGTACTGCCCTTGGTTACAAAGCCAAAACTGGGTAGGTAGAAGGGAACATAGATGGATGGACAGATGGATGAACAGACGGACTGATGGACTGAGTGTACATAGGTAAATATACAGAGGGAGCACCGTAACTCTGACCTCTAACCTAAAATCTGTCCCTTATTTATAGTTTAAACCAGGACCTTCAGAAAGTCTGTGAAATTCTTAAAATTGTATGTGGAATTTTTAATGTCTGTGTCTGTTTCCATTTTTGTTGCAAAGACAGTTCAGCATTTCCTCCATCAGAAGGCCTATGTCCCACAAAAGGTTCAGAAGCTCTGGTTTAAATGAGCCCTAGAATCGTGTGACTTACAGAGCAACTGCGTTCATTCTCCAAACTTCCTTGGCGCATACGCAGATGCACACTCACAGCACACTTCTGCTGCCTGCCCTATCTGTAGCATCATCTCTTCTCACTCTCTCTCCCCTTCCTGTTACAGTTCACCCGTCTCAGGAGCCTGGCTGGTTGGAGGGGACTCTGAATGGAAAAACTGGCCTCATCCCTGAGAACTACGTGGAGTTCCTCTAACCGTGGGCCCCAGCAGAACTGCTGAGCTTTCCATGGTATCCATGACAACTGCTGAGTCCAGTATTGTGGGTCATTTCTCTTTGCCACTGAGAAATGCAGGACGACTGACTCTGCTGCTACCTGTCAACACAAGTGTTTCTGTGAACTTTGGGGTCATCCATCCCCATGATCATCTCAGCTGATGTGCGGTGACATTGCAAGAAACAGAAGTAAATCAGCAGGGGCTGCCATTTGATTTTGATAACCAAGGAAGGCTTGCAAAGCCATTTCTCTCATTCAGCACCCTAAATGGGGAGCACTCATTTTGTTTCAACAGTCACCCAAACTCCCAGCCTTCTGAAAACGGAAGCAAGATCTAAGTAGTCCTCAAACGCATGCAGGGCTGGGTAATGGCTCTGAGATCCAGGCTGGGTCCATTGCTTTTGTTTACAGTAGACACTCTAATCCACCTCTACATACTTGAGACCCACAGTGCTACAGGCAGCTGGGTCTGTTTGTTTGCATGCAGGATGGAGAGGGCCTACGGCACTGTTTACACAAGATCCAATCTCTCACCATCTCTAAAACAGCGGTTGGCCCAGCGACAGCAGAATTAGCCCAGTCCCCTCTTACGAGAGAACACACACACCCCACGTTCCCCTCCTCCCAAGCTGGGAACTTCTCTGCCGCTGAGTGTGGCCACCACTTCGTAACCACGGCAACTCAACCTACTCCTAAACCAAATCAAGATAAATAAATAAATAAATAACACGCTCGATTTGCATTACACATTTTTTTCTCCCCCCTTTTGGGTAGTTTTTTTGAATGGTTTTCCAACAACGTGAAGAGGAAGATCAAGAAATTAGAGTGGTCTGCTAAGGACAGACAGAATAGCAGCTGGGAACTGTTTCCTTTCTGATTTATTTCAGCAGCATCAGGATATATTTGGAGCAAACTCTAGTAACCTCTTGAGATTAAATTACATACAGGCTTAATATTTCTGTTCTTCCATGCCACTGATGTTTGCTTTCTAGAGGGCGATATGCTGCCTCCCGATGGGTGATGCCCTCTTCTTTCTGACTCATTCCCTAAGGGCCTCCAGTTCACCTGTCTTAACCCCTGCCCTGGACTGCCTCTAGCCCATCACTGACCACCCCTGACAGTGCCCTGGACTCCTGAGCACTGCTGCCCTGCTGGTTTGCAGGGCTGATTTCCTAGGCCAGCCCTAAGGCCTATAGTTTAAAAGGACATGTATGTTCACTGCCACTCAGAAAAAGGGAATTGTTTCTCAGGCTTTTGAGGCATGAGGCTGATATCATAAGCCATTGTGATTCAGGAGGACACCAAAAGCTTGAGGCAGGGAGAATGTGATGGGTACCTCCTGAGGAAGAGAATTTCCTGGCCCACCAAGGGATGGGTCTCGTGGAACACCTGCCTTGAGTGGGGAAGTTCAGCCTGGACATTTCATATTCACTTGGCTTCCAAAAGACAGAGTCCTCAGGATGTTCCCCATTTGAATGTCCTTGCAAGAGTGACTCTGGGCAGACCAGCTCCAAACCGATGGACTGTCAAACTCCACAGCCTTCACGGGATGGCAGCCATGCTCCGGAGTGTTTCCTACTTCTGGAATTCCTCATTAGGGAAGTTTAAAGAAGAAAAGAAAAACTTGAATTGTGTTCATTACTGTATCTTTTACATTTTTTGGAGAAGATAAACCTGTAAATAGGGTGATTTGAAATTCTATATGGCAAAGTTTTATATTTGATATTCTTGAAGCCAGTTGCTCCACACATTTAAGCTTTGGTTGCTGAACAGGAGTGTATAGGAGGGAGAGCGAGGAAGAAAGGTTGAAGAGAGTCAAGGTCATCCCTCTCTGACCTTGAGGAAGGAGGAGATATGTCTGCACATGCTCTGCTGGCTCTTGTTGGTGGGCATAACACATCGATGGTGTTCAGTCGTCTTTATCCAGGTGTGTTTTTGAGCATTTCTTGGGCTTTGGATTTGGAGATGGAAAGAGCATCTTCTGGCAAAGAATCTTTCCAAGAACAACTACTCAGTAGTGAGATGAAGCTCAGGATTTAAATAGATGGGGCCAGGGCTTAGGGTTTTTTGTTGTCTTGTTTGTTTGTTTTTTCCATTTTTCTTCTCAGGTGTATTTCTTGGTACCCTAAGATATCAGGACAGCAGGATATAGGATAATTGTGTACTCCTTATGTGTAACTCTTCTGCACATCTTCTAAGACTTTATGAAAGAGGCCAAGCTAGTTTGCAAGTTTTGTGTGTGTCCCAGTTCTTAAAAAAAACTGGCTTCTTAGGATCTTTAATTCTCAGTATGCTGCAGCTTCTCCTTTCCCTGAACATGTTTATGCCCTTTCTGTTTATCTCAGATTTCCTATAACCCCAAGTGAGGGAAAAACTCCAAAGAGGAATGGAGATTGTGCCATTAGAGCTTTATAGATGGTTTTCAAGTTAATAGGAGTATGTCATTGTGACTCAGTTCATGAGCTCAAAGGTTACACCGCTATTATCCAGGAGCTCACCCAGCAGCAATGGAGACACTGCCACTGAATCAGGGAACAAGGATTAAGACTGGACAAGGACTCAGGAAAGCTATCGTTGAAAACCTAAAAAGAAAGGGAATTTACAGACAGGCCATACCTCCTCCCTGTGGGCTTTGAACTGCTTGGGGACCTGTTCCAAGGGGCCTGAGGCAACAAACGCACTCTGCCACTGTGCTTTTCAAATAGGAGGAGGGCAACATAATTCTTTCAATGCATTTGATGTTTTATATTGTCACAGGCCCCACTAAAACCTTGAGCAAAATATGCAGGTCCTGGCTTGGGAGTTCCTAGCTGAAGCATACCTATGGGCACTCAGCCCCAGCTTGACCAGTTGGAAGCATATCCCTCCCTCCTCAGTTGGCCCTGATTAGAAGCCAGAGGGAAATGGAGCTGCTGCCAATGGGAATTTTTAGGTAGATTCCTTCCCAGTGTCCCTGTGGCCATGCTGGGCCTGTGACAGATGGCTGCTCTGTTTCCTTTCCCCAGCCAGGCTTACCTCCTCCCCATTTGCTACAGACCTGGAGAAACTGTTCAGAATATGAGCCAACAGATAGGAAGGATTTTGGAGACTAAAAATAGATTTTACCCTCTCTACTCTCTCTCTCTGCCTTCCGTCCCTCACTCTCTGCTTGAATGAGAGGGGATCTTCAGGATGGGTTAGGGGAGTGAACTAGATATTAGGCTGGAAGACTGTTGACCAAGATCCCTGAGTTTTCCCTGGGGGCTTTGTTCCTTTTGTAAGGCCCTGGGATCTGCTTGGCATACAGAGCATGAATCTTTTTGGGGTATTAAGATCAGTCTCTTACTTCTTCAGGTACCCACAGAAGTCTGTATCTGCAGAATGCCATGTCATAAGAAGATAACTAGTTTCAAACCCATAACCCACCCCGCTACTAGCAAGCAAATTCCCGATTCACTCAAGACTGGTGATAGTCTCTTCTCTTTTCAAAAATAAACATAGAGGTGGGCCCTGTATAGCACCACCTTCCTTGGTGTCTTGTAATTGGAGCCAGTTTTTAGCTTACTGTTTCAGTATTTTGACAACCAATATGTGTTTTCTTCTGTCAGACCCAACTGTCTTTTTCAGCATCATTCCAGTTCATCCTCTCTTGCTGAGGGTTGTTTTTTGTTTTGTTTTGTTTTTTTTAAACAGAGGCAAAGAGAAAGAGAAATGAGCCATCGAGTATTGACAGACTGGCATTAGCAGGACAGTCATGCTAGTGACAGAGTCACTAAAGGCATTTGTTGGGATTCTGCGGTTGTGTGTGCCATACCTTGCTCTAAAGGAAGTCCTTCTACCAACTGCATTTGTGTGTCCTGAAAATAGCAACCCCAGTCTCACCAGAAGTTCTGTTCTTAACTTCAGTGACTCCAGGAACATCCATGGTTAAGGGGTAGGGAGACAGAAATAATTGGCTGACGATAACTTGATCACCTATTCATGACTGTCTATAGGCACCTTTCATCCTCTGGCTTCTGTTTCCAAAGACAAGTCTGGACCACCCATATTTGTAGATACAGGACCGCCACGTACAACAGTGGCCATCATGGCACCTACAGTTTCCCTAGAATTGAATGTCTTATGAGCAACCATATTACCCGAGTAGGTAGCCAGCACTGAAGAAAACAAACAGCCTCTTAGCTACCTGCCTTTAGAGGAGGTGTCCTAGGTATTCTGTCTTGGGAGTTATCTGTCATCTCTGGCAAACCTGACAGTCATCAATAACCTAGACAACCCTGCTCCACATCTCTTTCAAGTCAACTGGGTGTCTTCTCTCACACCCTGTGCTGGTGTTTAAAAAATTTATCTTGTGCTCAAATGTGTTTGGCAGCCACGCTGATCTGCCGGGTGCTGAACCACTTACTTCTCTGTAATTGTAGCATCAAAATGACAACAGCAGGAGAGCAGTGAACATTGCACAATTCTATAGCATGCGTGAGACAATACTCCAACAAGTAATAATTAGCTTTTTCCCCCCCTTTCAACACCTACAGTACTTGTCTAACTACAGAGCTTCCCAAACGAGAGGGAGGGATCCTATAGAGAATCCAGATATCACTCAGAGCCAGTCTTTGCTGAAATGCGGCCTTCTAGTGGAAGCACTTGTATTCTTGGGAGAAAAAGTATTGGATGTAAAGTAATGCTAGGAGCAGAGAGAGAGGGGAAAAAAAACAACAACAAACCACACTGAAGAACTTTGGATTTCTTGGGGGTTTTGTTTGTTTGTTTGTTTGTTTAGAGAGAGAAATACAGTTCTTAATAGGGGAAGGAAAAACTTATCATAAAAAAAAGTTCATAATATTTTTACAGAAGTTTTGTGGGACTCTACAAGATAGAAACGTCTTTCAAGGTGGAATACTTTAGAGAACAAAGGCTTGGCCTAGTCCTAGACCCATGTAAGGGTAGCAGTTACTATTACGTCAAAATTCTCTTTAGTAAGAATCAGAGTATTGATAATCAAAATTTCGGAACTACCTGGAGCTGTCATAGAGAGATGAAGACATTCTGTGCCATTCTACCTTGACCAGTTCTTGTCCAGACAGCTAGACAGCATCCTTGGGTATCCAGTTGCCAGGATGAACCTTGTACCTGTGAAAAGAGATTCATCTGGTGATTCTAAAGTATATATGTATTAGTGTGTGTTTGTGTATGTGTAATGTGTATGTATAGTGCACATTTATGTATGTGAAGATACAGACTCATATAGAAACCCACATAAGCTGGCAGTAGCTGAGCCTTTACAACCTTTAAGATTTGAAGGTTGAGAATTCAAGAAATAAGAGAGGCTGTTTGACTATCAAAATGATCAGAGATGTAAATTAAGTGCCATTTTAAAACTTTGTTCATATTTATCAGATGGTTACTATCTACAGCTATATTCCATGTTAACTTATTAAAAGTCATGTTGCAAAAAGATCAAGTTAATAAATGGTTAGTAGCTAGTACCAGGCTAGTGTTCAAAAGCACTCTAAAGGATATTTTGTCCATATTTTGGAGAAGAAAGTGTGTGCATGTTTAATTCATAATTTAGGCTACCTTTGAATATATTGTAAAGTGCTATGTGATATAGTATCAATAAAGTACTTAAAAATGGCACTTTAATGTTTTTTTTAAATCATAAGTAATGCACTGTTTGAAACTTCAGTTCAGTATTGAATATTGACTGGTGTATAGAATCCAATTCCGTAATTAAAAAGTAATTTGTGACTAGAATAGAACTTTTTTTCTTGTTACTAGTGAAACAGTTTTACCATGTTCAAGCTTTAAAAAAAGTGTGCTTTTGCGTCACTAAGCATATCTACAAAGACAATACAATTTCTGTTGAGTGGCCTCTGAAACTTGGCTTTCTTACATTTTGTTGGTTTACATGACAATCCGTATAAAACAAGTGGAAGTATGATTTTTGAATTAAATGACTTTTCCATTTGATGGTATGTCTGTTTCTTAAGTTTCTGATAAAGTTTTGACATGCACATTCTAATATATCTTCAAATCAGCAGAAACCATGATCAAAAGTCACATGTCTGGGCTCCTGTGGTTACTGGTGACAACTTCAGTGCTGATTTCTGACGCACTCTGAGGAGCTTTTGTTTCCTTTAGGAAGAGGTCAAATGCTAGTGAACTTGAAGAGGAGGGATCAGACATGCTAAACAATTCAGCCCCAAAGACTCATTTCAATGAACCTTTCTGGCTTTATCTCCTAGAATACATATTGTTTTAGTCTTCCTAAATTTGATTTTCCAGTCAAACATTTCTGGAGCTTCATTAACATGGTATGGGATAATCAAAGGGCCAGAATATAGGCAGTCCCACCACCCAGCTGGGCACGTCCCACAGGTTTGCAAATCAGTTACTTGTAACATGAGTCCCAGGCCAACTCACATTATTCAGCCTTTTCATTCATCATATCCCTTCCAGGTACATTCTGAGTTGGAGCCCAGGTATTTACAGTTAGCTCCGAGCTTCTGCAATGAGAGCAGAGGACTGGAAGAAAAGCAAGAAAAGTGCAGGAGCCAGCGCTCTGGGGATTAAGGGTGAAACTTGTCCTGGGGAAACAGGAGAGCAAGTCTCCCCTGGTGCCTGGTTCTGACGGGGTGGCTATTTGTGTGGCTGATATGTGAACTCTTTATACTGTTCTCATTTGTCACTTAATACGGCACTGGTTTACCCCTATGAACAGCCCAGGCTCAGCACCTGCTGCCTTCACCAAGCTTACACCTTGCTCTGGAAAATTCTTCCAGCATCTGAAGCCTCATACATATGTGAGGTCATGAAATACCTTACACAGCCCATATTTAATGCTCATCATATAAAGAACAAAATACACGGTATGTATTTGTATTTTTTTTTTTTTTCTGTCTTGGCATTTCTGACAGACTTTGCAGTCACTTTGTTAACAGAGATTTTCTTTTTTTCTTTATTTTCTTTTTTCCTTTTGCTTTTAGCAGCCACTCAGGAGCAGAGCTCAAATTGTGTGACTTGTGGTTTGTTTGGTGTTTTTCACTTGTTTGCTCTGGCTTTATGATTGGTCATAAGAGCACCTTGGTTAGAAATGGATTTGATTGACACTTGAAATTGGATAAATGAAAGGTTTTCTCAGACCCCAAACACATTTGTTCTCTTGGGAATTAAATCAGGGCTTTAATTCCGTCTTTTCTCAGTTCTTTCCCAACCTCCACTCAAATACACATCTCTCTTACCCCAGTGTGTTGATGTCATTGGCTTGCCCTGCTTTTAATAGCACTAAGCTAAGCTACAGCCAGTTACCTGCACTGGGTTAGGCAGGATTGCCTGGGTTCAGGCTGCATGTTAGTTAAGGAAGTCTCTAACCAAGGCAGCCAGCCCCTGCTCAGGGTGTGTGCGGCTCATTGCACAGAGAGGGAGAAGCATGCTCACCCAGGGCTGCTGCACCCTAAAACCCCACCCTGCACGTGCCAGTCAGCATCAGGCGGTGGAGGCCAAAGCAAGGTTTTAGGTTGAAATGATTAAAACCTCTACCCACTGTCTCCCAGCACTTAGCAACTCCTCTCACACTGTGTCCCTGCAAAGTCTCTTGTGTAACTGACTCCATAAAGCCAGCCCAGCCTCAATTTGCTAAAACCCAGGTAGCTAATATGTTTTCTCAACCAGCAAATTAGTCAAGACTTGAATTCATGGGTCCTTTCTCTAGATAACAAACTATATTTTACCCTCCAGGCCTTTTGCCCACCCTAAAAGTAAAGTTTTTGCTTTGATACTAGTAGCATGTCCTTTTTGCATTTTGTGGTAGACTATTAGATTTTTTAAAAATTATTTCCTGTTTATCTGCCTTTTCTGAACCTTCATCTGTGAAAAAGAAATGGGATGGTAATGTTTGCCTCGCCTGTGTTAAATGAAATGAATAACAGAAAAGAGTAGCCGTCTTTCTTTTCCCACCTTTTCTCCTAATCACATCATTTTGCCCCTTCATAGCAGTTCCTACTTACAATTCGTTGTTTGTCAATAAATGTTTGGTGCCTGTTTTTCTCCTAATAAACAGCTCAGTGAGGACAGAGACCAGGCCTTGATGACCCATCTCTGCCCAGCACCCAGCCCTGGTTTGGCGCACGGCACATGGCCAATAGCAAGTGAAAGAAATCAGGTAAAGTACTGCGTCAGCATTCGTCTGCTTGCAGGAAAGAAATTGGAAGTCATTGGACCTGGGTACTTGAACCAAGGTGACTTCATTACCCTTGGCAGGCTCCTTCACTTGCTCCCGTCCTGGGATTTAGGCTTATGGACAGAGACTTCCCTCTCTCCGTGCACACACAGCCACATTCTTTCCCAGCCTCCTCACTAGTACTTGGCTCAAGAAACCATCTGGATAACTGATTGACCAAGAGCCAAAAGACTCTTTGCTGTCACCTGAATTACTTATGGGTTATTTCATAAACTTCATACTAAGCTGGGGACGTGCCTTCAAGCAAACACATCAAAATCTTCCCCCAAATAAAAAATGTTCCCTTTTTTAAGGACCCTTAAAGGAAATTCCACACTGTCCCATGGGAACTTGGTCTGCTATCTAACACACTCAGGAAGGGAATTTGTGTCTAATTGAAGTTTCCCATGATGCAGCTTACATCCGTTTCTGTTTTTCCTTAGAGCGGAGAACAACTGGCCATCATCTTTTTAGAACCATTACCCTCCACTTTTATGTTTCCATCCAGCCAACACTTCTTGAACACCTCTTGTGTGCTGGGAGCTGCTACAACCAGGAAGTATAAGACACAATCCCTGTTCTCAGAGAACTCACAGTTGGCCTCAGGGATAGGCAGGTATGCAGGAAAGCATTTGCCATGTGCTAGCAGGGAGTCTTGGGTGCTGAGGAAGAGTGATTCTTTCTATTTGGGAGGTAGGTACCAGAGAAAACGTCACCAAAGGAGTGACATTGGAGATGGTTCTTGAAAGATTAAGAGGTATTTGCCACTTAGGCAACTGGGAAAGTGTCCCAGGTACAAGGACAGCAAGGACCAAGACATGAAGGGGAGAAAGAGAGATGAGTTACATATCATTCGAGCATGAGGAGATTAGGACTTCTGGAGAACTATAAACTATTCACCCTCACCCACCCCCACCTTAGCCTTTAGGCTTCTGTTTTCTTTCAATGACCGACAATATCACAATTTATTACTCTCTTACTAGGTACCAGACACCACTTTACATGCATTAACTCAATCTTGAAAATATGAATGAAGTACTAGAATTTACCCTCACTTTATAGATGAGGAAGCTGAGGATCTGGGAGGTCACGCAAGCTACTAAGTGGTAGAACTAAAATTCCCACATAAGTCTGCTTCTATAGCCTACATACTCTTAACATCTTTTATTTCTTTATAGATACATACACGGTTTTACATAAATGCATAAACAACTTTTTAATTGGGTGGGAGTTTTTCCTTCCGGCTGTGACTTGGTTCTTTCATCCCCTACATCAGCCTTCTCCCTCCTCATAACCAATGACAACAACTTCATTATGCCCTTTTCATCAGTGAGCCCTTCAGAAAGCATAATCTCTGGCGTACACTCAGCTTTCGTTTTGCCGTGGCTGGAATAAGAACAGGATATGTTTTGATTAAAATCTTTCCTCCTTGGAGCCCTTTGCTCACTCGTCTTGAGTGAGTAGTCCCCCGTTTCTGGAGCCCCCGGCAGACACCCCTGCTCTCCGGGGTACCCCAGGGGCTCCAGCTGCGGCCCTTGGCCGGTCCCATCGCCCTCGAGGCCCCAGCAAGGAGGCGGCTCCTGCAGAGAGCCCCGCCATGTGTCGCTAGCTGGAATATGTAATGTGCAAATTTTTTAAAATTGAACAATTTGAAAATAGTCCCTCTCCCCCACCCTGATCCAGCTGCCAGTGACAGACCTGTAGGCTCTTAGGACATTGCCAGGGAATCCCATGAGCATATGTCTTGGGGGAGAGTCTGTTTCTAGCCTGATCTGCTAATGCTCAATAATAGAGGGTTTTCTTGGGATTTGAAGCCCCTCTTGAGCTTAAGGAGCGTTGAAATAGCACTAGAGGACGGAGCATGAGCACGCCAAGGAGACGGGGGAGCGCTGGCAGGGCACAGAAGGCATTCGACTGGCACTCGGCTCTGCTTCCCCAGTGAGCCTCTCGCCCAGGGGTCCCACAGTGAGGGGCCGAACTGTGGCCTGGCAGGATGACAGTGGGGCAGTAAGTCTCTTTTATGAAGCACTTCTGTTGTGCTAATTGACAAGCATCATCCCACTGAACCCTCATGTCAACCTTACATGGTAGATACTGTTGTTACCTATTCTACACATGAGGAAGCCAAGTATTAGATGGGGTGATTTGTTCAGAGTCACTGAGCTAATAAGTAACAGGACAGATTCAGCCCCAGCAGGCTGACAGCAGAGCTTACACTTAACTCCCATACATTCCCCACTCGGGGGAAGGTTGCAGAAGTTCCAGTCCCCAGATGCCCTTCACTTCTCTCACCCCAAGAGAATATTTGTTACTTTTGCCTGTTTAGCATCTAGTACCCCTTCTTCTGGTAACAACAGCTCAGCATTTCTTTGGAGAGCACCCCCTACTTCCTACCCTCAGGTTCCGCAGGTTTTGGTGGGCTACGCTCAACCCGGGATCCAATTGTGAACCTGTGGCCCTGCTCTGGCCTGTGACATCATCACAAGCCAAAGTGATTGGTTGGCTCAGGAATGGGCGTAGGACCGAGTTAAACCCACAGTGCCAGGGCTTTGTCCTGGGGCAGGGTATACTGGACGCAGCAGGGGGTTCATAATACCAGGGAAGCATGGTAAGTGCTCTTCCTCCCACCCTCAAAAGGCTTCTTAGCATGAGCTCTGTCTGCCACTTGTCCGTATGCGAGGTCCCTCATACCTTAGGTTGAGTGTTTATTTATTGAGATTTTAATAGTATGCCTCTTGGAAAAGTTGCTTCAGGGAGCAAGCAAGAAATATTAATTGCAACATAAAATGGGCAGACATAATTTGATCATTCCTGGAATGAGTTCACCAAAAGAGAAATCTGAATGCCTGTACTTGGCAAACACAGCTTAGCTCAAAAATTCCGACGTACGTTCTCCAGGTTGGACCAGAAGTGTCCATGACAGGATCTCATAAGAACAGGGAGGACTGTGTCATTCAGAGCCCTCTGTGAATATTTTTCCAACCCCAGGTGATTCAAGTTGCCTATTGATGACTTGGACCACCCCAGTGGTGCATTAGTGCTGAGACACTGTGTCCTGGAATTCTCATGACGGACCCCCAGTCCGCTGTAATAAAGAATGGCAATAAATCATGCTTCATCGTGATGTGGAACTGGATGGCATAAAGCGCTCCTCAGATCAGAAAGATGTCCACACGCCCTGGTGGCCGCACCCAGACCTGTTCAACCATCCCACGAATGTGAGTCTGAGAAACTTCAGTGTCACCAAGTTCAGACCTTCACCTTCTTTTGGGTGGGGCCGCTGGCATGGAGGCCCTGAAGGGGTGGGTGTATCTAGTCAGACTCATACCCTGCTGCTGCACTTACCTCAGGACGTGTTCACGGTTGCCTTGTCTCAAGACTTCCAGATAAAGGGTTTCCGCGTCTTGTGGGGGAAACCTTCAAAGGCAAGGCGCACCCCTGGTCCACAAAAGATAATGTTTTCAACTTAAGTTTGTCACTTTAAAATTTTCAAGTTTTTCTCTTCTAAATGTTGACCATGGAACAAAGCTCCCAAAGCCAACAACAGCAACAACGAAAAGCACCAAGCAAGTATGGCCCCAAGATCTTTTCTCCAATGTTCCTTTATACATCCCATGCCCCAGAGGTACCAACTCTTCATCTTCCTACAACAGTCCGAAAGAACATTTGGTCATTCAGTCATTCTTCAGTATTTATTGGACACCTGCTGTGTCCATACTTACGTGCTAGGTGCTGTCTCCCACTTGGGCCCCTGAGGCTACTTCAGGCTCAAATGTCCTTCACTTTCCCCACCCCAAGGGGAATAGCTGTTGTTTTGCCTATTTGGCAGCTGTTACCCCTTCTGATAACAGCACCTCAGTTTTTCTCTGGGGAGCCACGCTTCCCTACTCTCAGGTTCCATAGGTTTGGGTAGACTGACATCAACCCTAGATCCAGTGGTGAACTTGGGACCCCAGCCAGGCCTATGAGGTCATCAAATCACCTAGCCCATGATTGGTTGATGCAGGAATTGGCCTAGGACCGAATTAAGTCCAAAGGGAATTAATTTCTGGATTTCTTAGACTGTTGTGATGATCGACTTTGTGGATTTGAAACCACAAGGACTGCTGGTGGCCATTGTACCTCTTGGAAGGGGAAGCCCACCTAGAACTGGGAATCTTTGAAGTGGTGCTGAGAGAGACAAGGATAGCAGTGCTCCCAAGCTTGTCTGTTACATAAGTCAGTAAATTCTTATTTTGTTCAAAACAGTTTGAGTTGAACTCTTTCATTGAGTTGAAGAGTTTCATTTGAAACGGAACTGAGCCCTAGATAAAGCCTGAGTGATTTCTGCATAGCCCTCTCTCCCACTTGATTCTCTGATCCCTCTCCAGGGGGGGAAAATCACACCTGGAATTGGAGTCAGAAAACCTAACATTAAGTCTGTTTCCCAACTGTGGGACCTTGAGGTAATCACTTACCTTCTCGGAGTATCCATTTCCTCTTTAAAATGGACCTAAGGAGACTTACCTTCTAAGATTGGTTCAATTAAATGGAAATGACACGTAAAGTACTTCACAAAATTCACTGTGCTCAAAAATCGGTGGTACAGTGTGACAATATGGATTTCTTGAATATCGTGCAGAGTTGGCAATCTCAAAATGTCCGTTACCTTGCTTCATAGCCATTAGTGTGTGCAGTCTACCAGTCCTGGGCAGCATCCAGGGCGGTTGGACTCTGCCCATCACCCCGCATATCATGTATTTCTCTCCACATGCTTCTCCAGTCATGGCCAAGAGGACTGCTCATGTGCAGACATGTAAGCCAAAGGGTGTTAGAACGTGGTGTGCGGAGACTCCCGTGGCTTGGCTTAAACACATGATAGAGGCCAATCACATTTGCACGCCAGTGAGTTTGACCTCCAAGGAAAGTTGCCCTCAGAGATGAGTACTTGAGATGAGAGCTCCTGATGTCAAGCTATGACTGGTGGCCATGTTGTACTGGGTGCAAGTTTAAAGCCACAAGGAGGCCTGTCTTCAGAGGAAGGAGATTGGTGCAGAAAGTAGAGACCAAATGGGAACAGAAAGAGAGAAAAGCTGCCTCGGTCCTGAACTGCTGTTTATTTTCCTAAAGTGCCTGGATATACTTTATATCCTGTTCTAGAATCCCAAATGATCCCTACATTCTTACAATAAACACCTTGTTGCACTTGGGCCAGTTTGAATAGCTTCCGTTCCTTGCATTGGAAGAGCCCTCTCTAGAACTACGGCGGGTCTCAGCTGGCAGTGGCGGAAACCAGAACTTCTGACAGCAAAAGGAGCAGCCTAAGGTCACAGAGTGATAGAGAGTTTGTAGCCTCTGGTCTTTGACTCAGTCTGGAGCTCTTGAACCAGGGAACTCCTCAGAGGTTTCTCTACACTAGGAGAGAGGGTCGTGTGTGCATCTTGTGCCCACCTCCCTTTCCAGCCAGAATTAGGAAGGATGGATTTAGAAACGGGAATGAGTTGGGTTGACCGCTAATTCCACAAACTAAGTAAATTTCTTTTTGTTGTTAGATTATCCATTGCCCTTGAAACATATCTATACAACAGTGGTGTTGAAGGGAAAGCCAAGAAGAAGTGACTAGTTTCTCCCTCCTCTGCCCAATTCCCTGGCTGGTTTTCTCTAATGGCAAACTTGAGCATCCTGAGATCTGTGAAAACCCTAAGCCCTCCACCATGTTGCTGCACTCAGGTGCTAGGGAGAAAGGTAGCAATCTTGGGAGGCAGGGCCAGGGATTTCCTTTCCTCGGAGGCCTGGGCTGACCATCCAGCCCTGCCCGGTAGGCCGACCAACGTGTAGCACACCCCCCCCCCCCCCCCCCGCCAAGGCCCAGCCAAAACTGATGAATCTTATTCTTAGCATTGTCATGTGCTGGAGCTGGCTCATCTGCATTCCCAAGAGCTAATTGCTAAATATGCAGAAATCTTTAATCAGTTGTTAAACTGCTAGTAGTTTGGAGTTAGCCGAGGAGGGAGTATTGACACCACTGAAATCAGCAAATGCTACAACTCAGCCCTCCCCCGAAGAGCTGGTTGGTAAGCCTTTCCCAGCACGCCACTGCTTCCTTTACCCCTGTCATGGTGGGTGATACCTGCACTTGGTTCCATTTACAGCCCAGACTGGCCTCAGCCTAAGAGAGGGCCGAGAGAGCATGGAGTTAGAGACTGCCCATTTGGAGTGAAGGATAAAGGAAGCTTTCCTAAGCACAGGAAGTACTCTGCTTTGTGAATCAACAGCTGGTTTCTGTTTGTTTGCACTGGTTTTAACCAGAGCCTAGAAAAGCGTTTGGCTCCTCGCTCCTACCCTTTCAAAGAAGCTTCTCAGAACTTTGCTCAGGACTTCCAAGAACTATGTACAGATCCTGTACATCCAAATACTTGGGGGGTGAGGAGAGGAGAGCCCACCCCTGGTTTATTCCCCAAGGGCCGTGGAACAGGCGAACTGCACTTCTCCCTCGGGGTGGCTGTGGCTAAGAGGCAAGGCAGAGCTCAAGTGGCCCGCAGCACATCCATTCCCACGTTAGTGAGCATCACGAGCCTCTGGGGAGATGGCTAAAACCGAAGGATTCGGGTTTGGTCAGTCTGGGACAAGGGCCCGGGCCCTGTGTTTATAATGGACACCTGGGGTGATCGTAAGGCCAGGGGTCCTCAAATCTCATTTTTGAGGTCACCCGTGGTCAAAGCTGGACATGATTGTTGCTTTAATACACACATTTCCTTTTAAATTAAATGTCGAAATTTTCTCGGTTCTCTTTACGTAGTCATTAGCAGCTTTGCGTGGCTCACAAATTCATGAATGAGGAGTTTCCTCACTGTACCATGATTAACACAAGTATATTAATGGCAAAATCCATGTTTACATAGACAGTGAATTAGAGGAGACGATATGGTGGAAGACCTCACCAAAGTTTTCCTTTAAACACTGAAATGAATGCATTCACTTTAATAAGATTAAATTCTCAGTAACACTTTTGCCATAAATTCTTTCAAAACACCGAGGATTCTGGCAAGACCTAAATTGCCACCACTTCCTAGCTTTGGTTGCTGTTTAGAATCAGGGTAGCTTTAACCAAAGCAAAAACTCACAAATACAGCCTGTCAGTAAAATAAAAAAATTTTTTTTTAAAAAGCCAGTTTCTCCTTTCACCTCCTTTATCCTAAATAGAATTGAATGAATGGCAAAAAGACCAGTTGCTTAAGTATTCCATCTACAAAAAGAAAGCCGTCTTAAAAGGGTACTGTGGTCTGCTGAAAACAATGTGGAATTTCTCATAGGCCTCTGGATTCTCATCACAGCCTTTGCGAATGGTTACTTAACCACACTGAGCGTTTTTTCCTCATCTTAAAGTAGAAGAGGAGTGTGTAATTCCTATATGGCAGAGATATCAGGAGATTGGGTGGGGGGAGGAATATATATACATTATATGTACACATGTATCAAGAATTAGGCGCAAGAAGTTTGGATATTCCACCAATTAAGTGTTGTGAAACTTAATTTCTCTGAGCTTCAGCCTCTTTGTCTGCAAAATAGGATAACCATAATGTCCACCACATGGAGTTGTTTTGAGATTTAAATGATGTAATTTACATTAAAGTACCTGGCATCATCTGGGACAATTTGATTATCAAAATAAATAATGATACCTGTACTCAAGGCTTAAAACAAACAATAAAAGTGGGAACTGAAGAATCCATGCCACTATAAGGCAGACAAGAAAGTTCTTTCTTATATTGAAAAACAACCCATAATTGTAGAAGGAGTGACTGAATTACAATATCACCATTTGGCAACTATAATAATGTTTGAGTCCGTTGAGAACTATCCACAGGATGCTTGCATAGGATGCTTACAAGAGACATTAGTCTGAAAGGATAAAATGGTAACTTTACAATGGAGAAACCCAGCAGACAATACGGTTTAATGGGACTGACTGACAGCATGTCTCTTCTTTTTTTTCTTTTAATTTATTAAAGATTTTATTTTGTGTTTATAGGGCACTTAGCAATTTTTAAAATTTAAGTATAATAGTATACAATATTATATTAATTATATTAGTGTCAGATGTAAACACTTTTATACCTTACAGTGTGATCCCTGGGAAATTCTAGTAATAATCTGTCATTGTACAAATTTATCACGATATTATTGACTATATTCCCTTTCTCTGTTTTCACTCATCCCCCACTTCCCCTCCCCTCAGGCAACTATTTGGCCTCTGTTTCTATGAGCCTGACTTTTGTTTTGTTTGTTCTTTTTTTTAGATTCCACATATAAGTGAAACCATATGGTATTTGTCTCTCTCTGACATTTCACTTAGCGTAATACCTCTACGTCCATCCACGTTGTTGCAAATAGCAAAAAATAGCAAAATTTTATGTTTTTTTATTGCTGTGTAATATTTTGATGTGATATACAGAGTGAGACAAAAGTAGGTTTACAGTTGTGAGTATGCAAAACAGTTTATTCTTGTATTATTATTTATTAATTATTGTGTTATTTTCCATACAAACAACTGTAAACCTACTTTTGCCCCACCCTGAACATTCCAATATATGTATACATATTACACCTTTTTTATCCACTCCTCTATTGATAGCCACCTAGGTTGCTTCCATATATTAGCTGTTATAAATAGTGCTGCAGCGAACATAGGCTGCATATATCTTTTCAAATTAGTGTTTTTGTTTTCTTCAGATAAATTCCTAGAAGTAGAAATCTGGGTCGTATGTTAGGATATGTTTTTAGTTCCTGAAGAATGTCCATGCTAGAAATTTCATAGTGGCTGTACCAGTCTGCATTCCCTCAACAATGCATAAGGGTTCCCTTTTCTCCACATGCTCTCCAACACATGTTGTTTGTGGACTTTTTGATAACAGTCATTCTGACTGGTGTGAGGTGGTATCTTACTGTGGTTTTGATTTGTGTTTCCATGCTGATTAGTGATGTTGAACATCTTTTCATATGTCTGTTGGCCATTTGTATGTCTTCTATCGAGAAGTGTCTATTCATGTCCTCTGCCCATTTTTGGATCGGATATTTTTGTTCTTGTCATTGAGTTGTATATGTTCCTTATATATTTTAGATATGAACCCCTTATTGAATATATCATTTGCAAATATTTTCTCCCATTAAATAGGGCCTTTTCCTTCTGTTGATGGTTTCCATTGCTCTGCAGAAGCTTATTAGTTTGATTAAGTCCCATTTGTTTATTTTTGCTTTTGTTTCCCTGGCATGAGGGAACATATCCAGAAAGATAGTGCTCCAACTAATGTCAGACAGTTTACTACCTATGTTTTCTTCTAGGACTTTTATGGTTTCAGGTCTTACATTTAAGTATTTAATTTATTTTGAGTTTCTTTTTGTATATGGTATAAGAGAGTGGTCCAATGTCTTTTTTTCTGCATGTCTCTGTCCAGTTTTCCCAATATAACTTGTTGAAGAGACTGTTGTCTCTCCATTGTATATTCTTGCTTCCTTTGTCATATATTAGTTGACTAGATAAGTGAAGGTTTATTTCTGGGCTCTCTATTCTGTTGCATTGATCTTTGTGTCTGTTTTTGGTACCATACTGTTTTGAAGTTATAGCTTATAGTATAGTTTGAAATCAGGGAACATGATACCTCCAACTTTGTTCTTCTTTCTCCAGATTGCTTTGACTATTCATGGTCTTTTGAGGGGCAGGGTTTTTAGGCAGCTTCTAGGAAATATAAACAAGTTTGGTCATTTCAACAACATTAATCCTTCCCAGCATGTACCTTTTATGAGGCATTGAGAAGAGCTTGTCATGTCTTCTGTGGCATTCCTAAGAAGTACATAATTTAAATCTCACCATGAGAAAGACAAACCAAGCTAAGAGGTATTCTACAAAATAAACTGGGCTGTTGGTTTAAAAAATGTCAGCACTGTGAAACAGAAAGAAAGATTCAGGAACTCTTCCAGATGTGCGGAGGCATGACACATGAATGCAACACACAGTCATGGATTTTCTTGGGCTAGAAAGGGCATTATAGGACAATTGGAAAAATCAGAGTACAGTTTATAGATTAGATAACTATATTACATCAATGTTAATATCATCACTTAGATAATTACATTATTTGAGACGCTGGAATTTTAGGCAGGCTAATAGGAAATATTTGGGGATAAAGGGCATCAGATCTACAATATCTTAAATGGCTAAAGAAAAATAGATTGATAGATAGATAGAAAGAACAGTGAAAGTTAACATTTGAGATACTGGGGTAAAAGCTGTCCAGGAATTTTAATTATTTTATCAACCTTTCTATAAGTCTGAAGTTAAAATTTGAAAAAAAATAAGTATTCCATACATACCAAAGAACTGATAGCTGTTATCATTTTTACATCAATTAACAATAATGATAAGACTCTGAGTCTATCCTGAAGAGTTTAGGAGCCAAAAAGAAAACATGTATAAAACCAACAGGAGGATTTACATATTGTAGTTTTGCAGTCCAAAGCGAGCTCTCCACCTGCCTTCTGTGATTCACTTCGTTTTCAGTCCCTCTCGGCAGCTGTGGTCCAGGGATTGGGGTCCACGGGTGGTCTTACAGGAAATGTAGGCTTTATGAAGTGCGTCCTGCAAAAGGTGGAGGCCAGTGGGGTTCCCTCTGACACTAGTTTTTAGGCTCATGGGGAAGGGATTGCAGTGCACCAGACAGTGGAGCTACTGTCCAGCCCCAGAGAACTGCGTGGAGAACCGTCTCCGATGAAGGTTTGGCCTTGGCCCCATCACTGTCAATTTGGAGGGCTGTACAAAGTGCTGTTGGAGTAACCAGTCCTACACCTGTGCTGGGGAGCCTGTGGCTTCGTGGTTCAGAGGCAGCCTCTAGAGTCAGACAGGCTACATCCAAATCGCCGATATACCACTTACCAGGTAGACAGTTTGGGGCAGGTCATTTAACTTCCCTGCCTCAATTTTTCTCATCCATAAAATGGCATAATATCTGCATTATAGAACCAAACTCATAGGGATGGTGTTTAGTAAGTCAATGCAAGTGACAGAGGTTTTATGCCCAAGCATCCTAAGACATCTTTAGGCATAAAATAATGTTACGGTGATATTATCGTGCAATTATCTAGAATCAGAACAATTCTAGTAAAATATCCTGGCAAATTCTCTCATTCTCCTTTTCCTTTCCCGGCCAGCCTGTCATCTGACAACACAAGTCACCGATGGCTCTCAGTGTTGATTTTCCCCTGATGTCTCACTGGGTTCCTGGGAGGGCAGCTGCCTCCTCTCCCTTCCTGTCCCACCTCAAGGTTCCAGTTTGCTAGCTGAACCCTGGGGCTCCTGAGCCTCCTGGGATTCTCCAGGAATTCTTCCCTAATGAGAAGCTCTCCTGGAAAACATGTGGCTGAAGATGGGACTTCAGTGCTAGGCTTAGAACTGTGAAATGTGTTTTCACTTTCACCTTCTTCCTGGCACAGGAGCCTGTGCAGATTCCTGTCCCTGCACAGAGGTAGGTGGGGGAGGAAAGCTGGCGTGCTGCGAGGACTGGGAGGCTACACCCAGGATCCCAGAACAGCACTTCCCCCACCAATCTGTCCACACTGGCCTTAGCCAAACCCGAGGAATGGAAGCTTAGCAGGAATGTGTCATAAGAAAGTTATTCCATCAGCGTCCTCTCTCCCAAGCTCCACACCCATGTCCCTGCCTGCCTGTTGGATATCCCCAGCCAGACGACCCGCAGGCTCATCGGACTCAACATGACCAAAACAACACCTCGCCCCCGCCTGCCTTCTAGGTTCTCTGTTTTGGGTGGTGTCACCAGCTAAGTCAGAAACCTCAAAATCATCATCCCCCAAACCCTGCCTTGAAGGAGGTCCTGTCCATTCCAAATCCAGAATCGCTCAGAGCTGAGTCTTGCCTTTCATGGCCTTGCATGCTGACATTCAGGGCTTCACGATCTGTTTCAGGAGCCTCCTCATGAATCTCCCTTCCGCCGCAGGCCTCCGCTCTGGTTCACTCTTCACTTCAAAGGCAAAGCTACCTCCGGATCAGGAAATGGGACTACTCTCTACTCTCCCACCACGCTGAAGCAGGTGTTGGCTCCCTGTGTGACTCAGGGACAGAGTGGGCTCTTGAGGTGCCATGCAAGGCCCAGCCCATCTCTCCAGCTTCATCTGGCCCGGAACACCGCGCCCTCCAGCATACCAGACTGCTCACTGGTTCTGACTACTGCTTCCGTCTTCACCGGTCGGCCTTTGAACAAGGGCTTCCATCTCTCTAGACTCTCTTCTTTTTCAACCTGGAAGACTCCTACTCACCCTTCAAACTCAGCACAAAGGTTCCCTTCTCTGGAGAGGAAGTCTCCCTGTCTCCCTCTTCTATACTCCCAGAACATGTTTTCTGTGCCTTTGTTTTTATAACTTATGAGCCTGTCATGTGGTGGTTTCTAGGCTCACACTGTATGTTCTTCCAGATCAAGGTTCTGAACTGCTGACTTCTGTATGCCCAGCAATGGGCATGGCAGTCCTTCGGGAAAGGACGTATGCAATGCTTCTATAAACCGCAGAGCTCCACTGTGCACAAGATGCATTGCTCTTTGCTACAGTTTAAAAACCTTTCCTCATACTAGAATGTTCATTCTGTGACAGGTAGAGTTCAAGGCTCCAAATTCACCTTTATCTCAAACTTCTTTCAGTTGAACTTACATGCTTTCTTTACCTGTCCTCCTCCTTCCTCATCCTTGCCTTCTCAGAAGATCTCTGAAGGGATGTCTTTCCATCATTAAAAAATATAAACTGTATTGTGGATTTGCTGACTGGGGAAATTGACTTATGAGATCAGAGAGAAAGCTGATCTTGTTAAAGGACTTTAGCTATTATCCCTCAGAGAGAGGATCCACTGAGTAGAAAAATACTGTAACAGTATAAAATGCTGACAACTGAGGTGTCGGTTTCCACACGTGGCCATGTTTTCGTGTGATATTTAGAAGCAGGGTTAGACTGACCCTGGCATTCACTTAACAGCCTTCATTCTAATTCCTTCCACGTTGAGTCTTGTTCCAAATTTCTGATCATTCCTACTTTGGAAGGTGGCCAGGTTCCTGGCAGTAGCCACAACTGTGCCAAGTCTCCGTGTCCTGCCTGCCACGGGGGCTTAGACCGCCTCTCGGAACATGTGCCTTCAGGCGGGTGCAGGGTGTGCAGAGTCAGACCCCGCAGTTCGGGGAGATGGGAGCCTCCTGCACGGGATCTCATTTTCCTCCATCTGCACAGCCATTTGGGGCCTCAGGCTTCGTGACTCATGTAGTGACTATCCATCTGCCCGTTGACTCCAGAAAGGAAAAAGGATTTCTTCACGCACAGTTGGCCCAGATTCAGGCATGAGCTGAGTCATCATATCACGTGTTTCGGAGCCGTCTGCCTGGCCCCTGGACTGTGGCAGATCTCCGTAACAATGGGGCTCCCTATTGCGTGAAGACAAATAGTACTTGCATGCTCCCCTCTATACTCCTCAACTACCCGAAAGTCCCATCCTGTGCCAGTAGTGGAGCAGGTCAGGGTTGGCAGATGCTTGTAGTTCCTGCCCCCAGGTCCCCTCCTGCACCTTGCAGATTTCCTGGTTGATTGATGAGCTGTCCTTGGGCCCAGTAGAAGCATCGGCATCGTTGTCAAGACAGCCCTCCCGGCAACAACCCCTCACAATCCTGCAGACTTGGCACCAGAGGGCAGAGCGTACAGATACCCTAGATTAGATTGGGACGATGTGGCTGTGATCTGGGTGAGGAGTGTGGTCTCTGGAAGGCTTCCTTTATTTGTTTGCACGTGTAATTATTTATTTTGGAGAGAAAGGGGGAAGTGAGAAGATAATACCTACACTGAGTACAAAATTAAAAAGGTCTGAAAGAAAAGTGAAAATTCTTTCCCAGCTTAGTTTCCAGGTGCTGCCTACCTCCTCTCCTCCCCCTCCCAGAGACAACCCATACCACCAGGCTTTTGGGGGAGTGTTTTTAATCTGTGTGTGCGTGTGCGTGCGTGGGCATGTATGTGTAAAAGCACACACACAGAGGCTGTATTAGTTTACTAAGGTTGCTGAAGGCTGCAAGACCAAGAAGAGGTCTTCTCTTCTGAAGGCTGTGAGGGAGAACCTGTTCACGCCTCACGCCTAGCTTCTGGTGGCTCATCGGCAATCTTTGCTATTGCTTGGCTTGTAGAACCTTCACTCTTGATTTCTGCCTTTGTGGTCATGTGGCCTTCTCCCTGGGTGCATGTCTGTGTCTAAATTTCCCCTTTCTATAAGGACACCAGTCATTATTAATTAGGACTCAACCTCATGGCCTTATTTTAACTTGATTACCTCGTTAAAGACCTTATGCCCACGTAAGGTCACATTCTGAGGTACTAGGGGTTAGGACTTCAACATAATGAATTATGGGACAACACAATGAACCCGTGTAACACAGGCATTTAAGTAGATGCTAATTTTTGAACAAATGGTAGCACACTCTAAACACTATTCTGCATCTTGCTTTTTAAAATTTAATATTCTTGGGGATTTTTCTTCATCAGTACATAGAGACCTGCCTGTCTCTGTCTTTTTAATGGCTACATAGAACTACATCATAGGGGACTGGCTATTCATATAGCTTGTCTCCTAGTGATGGACATTTAAGCTCCTCCTTTTGCTCTGACAAG
The DNA here is from genome assembly GCF_021234165.1 of Pteronotus mesoamericanus. Taxonomy (NCBI): domain Eukaryota; kingdom Metazoa; phylum Chordata; class Mammalia; order Chiroptera; family Mormoopidae; genus Pteronotus; species Pteronotus mesoamericanus. The sequence goes on along the minus strand of NW_026555084.1, from coordinate 20,341,140 downwards.
TTTCCACTGACTCCTGGATCATTTCACACTTCACATGCAAGTGTAGTTGTACTACTGATTTTTTTAAACTTTTTATTCTTGACATTATTATAGGGAACCCCATTCCCCCTCTTTGCCCACCTCCTCTCAGCACCCCCCTTCCCTCTGGTCATCGCCACACTGTTGTGTGTCTCTGTGTCATGCACACGTGTTTTTTGGCTGATCCCTTCACCTTCTTTCATCCTCTCTGACAGTGGTTAGAAAAGCTGTGTACATTTATACAATGGAATACTACGGGGCTGTAAAAAGAAGGAAGCTTACCTTTTTGCTAGAGCACGTAATATTGGTTCTTAAATGTGGAATGGCTTGTTCCTAGGGTAAGTGCATTTTGATTTCAGTACTTATGTAAACTTCTCTTAATTGCCGGGAGAAAGAGCAGAGCAGATGGGCTTATCAGATTAGCTAATTATCACCATGGACGCCCTTCAGGTTAAAACGTAGGACTAGAAAGAGCCCACAGAAGGGGAGAGGAGAACAGTTCTAAAATTGGTACCTATGAGCCCCGATTTTGAAATAACACCCTTAGTCTGTGCCAACAAAGGCACCCGTCTGAGTCTGCTGTAAGACTATCTCCTAAGCCCATAGACTGGGGCTGGGTCCAAGGACTCCTGACCTGCCTGAACCTTGAGCCCAGGTTCCAGAGCAGCACCAGCTGGGGGGAGGAGGGAGAGAAGGGGGGAGGGGGAGGAGGCTACAGCCCCAAACACAAAAGAAGGAGCTTTGGCTGAAGACCAGGCCTAGTGTGGATGCCACTGCCATTATTCTGTCTCCCTGGTGCCCTTCCCAGGGACTGCCTGTCCAGCTGTTGTGGGATGCTAAACCTCCATTCGGGTTTTGACCAGGAGCCCCATCCTGGGTGGAGGAGGACTCTAACCCTGCGGAGGGTATGAGAGCATCTGAAGTCGGTCACTCGGACAATGGCATGGCACAGCTCCTCACCTGACTGCTGGCTGCAAATTTGGAAGCCCTCCCTCAGGTTTTGCTCATATGTAGGAGCCTGACTTATGGAGGTGAACTTGCTCCAGGCCCTTTCCTCGTGGAATCAGGGTTTTAGCACCGTCTGGGAACCTAGAAGCATGTCCTTTGTCGCTGGAGAAGTGAAGCCCAAAGGAGTGAACTGATAGACCCCAGTTCCTATAACCAGGAGCAGCAGAGCCTGGGCTATGCACGCATCCATCTGCGTGTGCACGCACGCAGTTCCTTCAGTGCACACTGTGTTCACCCAGCAAGTGCCAGGCACCATGCTAAATCCTGGGGTTCCACTTGTGATTAAGACAGACCCTGTCCCTGCTCTCTTAAACCTCACAGTCCTGTAGAGGAGACAGCTACAGAATGGATAATTTGCAATAGTAAAATATGCACAAATAAAGAAATCAATAAAAATGCATGCTGTGAGAACTGTGAAGGAGACATTCAAGGTGCTGCTAGGGCCTGGGGGTCAGAGACTGCCCCAAGGAGGAACTGACATTTAAGGTGCGACCCCAAGAAGCCTCCACCCTTGAAGAACAGAGCTGCTGAGGTGACCTTGTCCCTTGGTCATCCCATCAGGACCAGCAAAGTAGGACAGAAACCATTCCCCTCCCTGGCCACTCTACCCTTAAACCACGAAGGAGAAAGTTTCCTGTAAAGACAGGTGGTGCGCTGGCTCCCGCTGCAGAAGCCTGGCCGTACAGGGAGCGTGCTGGTCCAGGAATAGGTCAGAAGACTCCTCCAAGATGAAGAAAATATTGTTTACTGTAGGAGGAGGCTCACCTGCCTCCTCCCTGGAGAGTTAAAATACGTTGCCCCTAGTGTATTGTCTAAAAGAAAAAAAAGCCAGGTTTGTGTGGGGGTGGGTGCAACAGCCCAGCAAAACAATTGCTAGCTCTTCAGGCCTAGTTAATGCTTCCCACCTGGCGGAAGAGGGGGCCTGCTGGCCTCAGCCTCAGGCAGGGCCAGAGCCGCGATGGAGCGCTCTTCAGCCTGACCTTTCTCGGGGCCCAGTTTTTGCCAGTCATAATTGCTTAATTTATGTATTTGTGGTCAATTTGAGGGTAGCTCAGAGCAACAAAAGACATTAGTACAGGTCTGGGACCCAGGATGTCTGGAGTTGAGCCCAAGCGTGACTGTTGATCGGGTCAGTGATTCAGTGAGTGCTGCTCAGACCTCTGTTGCTGGAGCTTGCGAGTGTGGAAAGGTGAGAGAGGAGCTTTGAAAGAATAACCTAATTTTTTGATGACTGTGGTCCCCAAGCATTAAAAAGAGAACCTATCTTCATTTCACTTTAGCACCATTTGAGGCTGATATGGTGATCTCCATTTCACAGATGAGAAAACTGAGGCCCAGAGAGTTATTTGCCCAGGCTCACAAAGCCTGTAACTGATGGAGCTGGGATTTGAACTGGGATCTTTCAGGCACTGGACCTTGCTTGTAAATGCTCTTCTAGAACCAAATGGCACAAAAGAAAAATAGATCTAGTACTTTCTTCCCTCTCCACCCCTTCCTTCTCATTCGAGGTAACTTGTTTCAGCAGTTCATTACCCAGCAAGACAAAATGAAGGGCGTGAGCAGAAATGGAGAGAGCAGCCGTTCTGTTTGTTTTAAAGCTAACCAAGGGTAAGAGTGACTAAGGGGAAAAACATTTTGGGGGGATGGGAAATGGCAGTGGGTATTTTATTGTTTCCAAAACAGTCATCTAACTCTGTGATGGGAGGGGCGGGTGTAGAGTCTAAATCTTATCCCTCATCAACATATGTGAACCTATAACTGCTGTTAGGCCCCTATCCAGCAACATCTGTAAACTGACCTAGGAATAATCCCTGTCTCTTTTCAACCCTAAAAGCCCTTCTGGGAATGCTTGATCTTAAGGTGGTGTGTGCCAGTGTGAAGAGGCACCAGGCGTTTGGTGAGGTTCCTACTTCTCCAACCCAGCTGTTCAGTTGTTTGAGACAAGGACCCGGTCCAAGAGCCAGTATCTCAGTCTGGATAAAAATAGACCAGTCTTTGAGACTGATTAATGTGACTGAATCCTTGAGCATGAAAGCAGTAGACGGACAAAAATTCCCCACCCCTACCTACAACGCGTGGATTGCAGAGGCCCTGGTAACAACGATGCCCCAGGCCCCCTGAGGGTTTGATTTTGTATTGGTTTTCTGTTTCACGGGTCACCCGGCATTCTGCTTCTCTTTCTTTTTTATAATATTTTATTGATTATGCTATTACAGTAGTCCTGATTTTTTCCCCTCTGCCCCTCCTCCACCCAGCATCCCCCACCCCCTCAGGCAATCCCCCCACCCTTGTTCACGCCCATGGGACATGCCTATAAGTTCTTTGGCTGCTCCATTTCCTATACTGTACTGTACATCCCCATGGCTATTGGCTCTTCTGTACCTACCTACTTATACTTCTTAATCCCCTCACCTCTTCACCCATTTCCCAACAACCCCTCCCATCTGGCAACCATCAAAACACTCTCCATATCTCTGATTCTGTCTGTTCTTCTTCTTTGCTTAGTTTGATTTTTAGATTCAATTGTTGATAAGTTTGTATTTTTTGCCATTTTATTGTTCATAGTTTTGATCTTCTTTTCCTTAATTAAATCCCTTTATCATTTCACATAATTGTTTGGTGATGATGAACTCCTTCAGTTTTTCTTGTTTGGGAAACTCTTTATCTGCCGTTCAATTCTAAACGATAGCTTTGCTGGATAGAGCAATCTTGGCTTTGCTGGATAGAGCAATCTTGACTTTGAATATGTCTTGCCAATCCCTTCTAGCCTGCAAAATTTCTTTTGAGAAATCAGCTGATAGTTTTATGGGTACTCCCCTGTAGGTAACTAACTTCTCTTGCTGCTTTCAAGATTCTCTCTTTCTCTTTAACCTTTGGCATTTTAATTACAGCATGTCTTGGAGTGGGCCTATTTGCATCCACCTTGTTTGGGACTCTCTGTGCTTCCTAGACATGCATGTCTATTTCCTTCACCAAATTAAGGAAGTTTTCTTTTATCATTTTTTCAAATAGATTTCCAATTCCTTGCTCTTTCTCTTCTCTTTCTGGTACCCTGATGAGATGAACGTTTGACCTCTTGAAGTTGTCCCAGAGGCTGTTTATACTATCCTCATTTTTTTGGATTATGTCTTCTTGTTGTTCTGATTGGTTGTTTTTTGCTTCCCTATGTTCCAAATCCCTGATTTGATTCTCGGCTTCATCCACTCTTCTGTTGTATTCCTGTAGATTGTTCTTTATTTTTATTAGTGTATCCTTTGTTTCTGACTGGATCTTTTTTTATGCGGCTGAGGTCCTCTCGAAGTTCCTTGAGCATCCTTATAACTAGCGTTTTGGACTCTGCATCTGACAGATTGCCTATCTCCATTTCATTTAGCTCTTTTCCTGGAGTTTTGATCTGTTCTTACATTCGGGCCATGTTTCTGTGTCTCCTCATTTTGGCAGCCTTCCTGTGTTTTTCTTATATGTCTTAGGTAGAGCTGCTTTGACTCTGTGTCTTGGTAGCATGGCTTAATGTAGTGGGTGTCCTGTAGGGTTCAGTGGCACAGCCTCCCCTATCACCCAGGCTGGGTAATTGAGGTGCACCCTTTGTGTGGGCTGAGTACTCCCTCTTCTTGTAGTTGAGCCTTGGCAGGTCAATGGGAGGCATTTGCCCAGACCGACCAGCTGCAAGGACTGGCTGTGACCACAGAACTCCATGGAGGATCAGCTGTGCAGCGGCAGGGTGGTGTGCTCCAGCATGGTCTGTAGCTGTCCACTGGGTGCGCTGGCCCTGGAATTTCCCAGGCGGTGCAGGCCAAGATATGCTCCCACCTGTGTTTTGCCCAGGGCCACCCTCCCTGAGCTATAAAGTAATATGTATTGGCTGCTACTTGTCCTGGGCTTGGAGATTCCCAGGTGAAGCCAAGCTGAATCTGGGCTAGTTGCAGCTATTGCCAAGCCAGGGCTCACTGAGGCCACCTATTGCTTGTTTGATAGGATTTAGGAAGTTGTGAAACCTGAGCCAAGACCAGCTATTCATATGGAAAAGCAGCTTGGGTGGGCCTGTAAGTTGGAGGGTAGAGTCTCTGGGGATCTCCAGGGTGGGTCAAACAGTGTTAGCCAGGTTGAAGGAGTCTCAGATATGGCACCAGCTTGCCCGCCCAGTGCAGGGAAGGTTTATAAAAGGGACAATGGCCTCTGCTCGCCTTGATGCCGGACACTTCAGCTTTTCCCTGTGTATCACTGGTGCCTTTCAAGCTGCTGCCCCGGTGCTGGAGCTCAGAGGAAACGAGTCTGAGTAGGTGAATCCGTGTGTGAGCTCTTTAAGAGGAACTGCTTGAGACTCCAGCAGTTTCTTCTACTGACTCAATCCCCTCTGGTTTTTGTAGCCAAAAGTTGTGGGGAGTTATCTTCCTGACACTGGAACCCTGGGCTGGGGGGCCTGGTGTGGGGCTGGGGCTCCTCGCCCCTGAGATATTCCTCCCAAATTTTTATCCACCACACAGTGAGGGACCAGCGTATTCAGCATCTGCACCCCTCCTACCAGCCTGGATGGATGTAGTTTCTTTAATTCCATAGTTGTCAGACTTCCATTCAACTCAGTTTCTGATGGTTCTGAGTGATGATTGTTCTCTATGTTAGTTGTAATTTTGATGTGGTTGTGCAAAGAGGTGAGCTGTGTCTACCTACATCGCCATCTTGACCAGAAGCAGTCCCTGCTTCTCTTTCTTATTGCTTCTCTGGACCAGTGCAAGTCAAACCTTCCCTTCTTTAAGCCTCAGTTCCTTATCAGTTAATGGAGTGACTGGATTAGAGACTCTCTAATATCATGTGTGATTTAAAATCTGTGGTTCCTCTTCATCTACTGTGTGTGTCAGACCAAGGCAGAGGTGGGAATGAGATGGGCAAAGGGGACACTGGGACCAGTATGACGTAGGGCCAGCAATAAGGACTTGCCTTGTCAATAGAGAATTTAAATAACAAAACCACCTAAAAACTGCTGTGCTTTTTATTATGAGGTAGTAATTCTAAACAAGATCATGATAAAATATTCCTTCCTGAGGGGTGTTCTGTTTCTACCACTCTGTTCTTGGTTACTAGTGATAGACACTCAACTCAGAATGACTTAACTTAAAAAAAAAGAAAAGAAAAAAGAAAAAAAAAGAGGATTCTATTGGCCCACGTAAGGAAAAAGACCAGGAGATGCATTCACATTCAGAGGTGGTTGTACCCAGCTGCTCCATGATGTCATCAGAGCTGTCCCTCCATCTCTCACCTCAGCCTTTGTTTTCTTCTCAGGAAGACTTTCCCCTCACTGTACACATGGCCTCCAGCAGCTCCAGGAAGATGTTCTTTCAGCCGACGTATTGATCCTTCAGAGAGTCTCTCTGCTCCAAAATTTTCAGCAAAACTGCCGGGTTTTACCTTAGACCAACTTGGGTTACATGACCACCTATGATCTATTGGGAGAGAATAGGCTGACTAACCATCTGTCTACTCAGAGCTCAGGGGCAAGCTCACGGTCAGCACTTGTACTGAGAATGGTAGAGGGGTCCTTTCTCCCAAAGAGTATCGAGGGAATGTTACCAGAAGAAGAGGAAATGGATGCTCAGTCACTAAAGGAATAACTGTCTAACATACTCATGTCTCCAAAAATGGGTTCCTGTTGTTTCTCTGGCTTGGCGTCCCCTTTCCCTTCCCACCTCCCACCCACTTTTCTCCCTTTTTTTCTATCTGAGGTGAAGATCCTATGTCCTACTCCCAAGAAGTCTTCCAGATCACAGCAGCCCATATTGAGTTTTTCTTCTTTTCAACTTCAAAGAATTATTGTGCATGCCTGTCACTGATAGTTAAGAGTAACTAATTACTGGTCTTATATTATAAAAGTAATAGATGTTTACATTAGAAAAATAGAGAAGAAAAAAGAATAAAAATATTACCTGTGGCCCCACCATGTAGTGACAACCACCAGTTATATTTTCTTCTATCCATAATTTTTAAAAATTAAAGTATAACATACTTTACATAACATACATGCATATACATTCATGCATACACATACCAACTCAATGAGTTTTCACAAACTGAACTCATATTACCAGCACCAAGAATTGATATAGAACATAATAATATTCCAGAATTTCTCTATCTTACTCCTTCCAATTACTACCCCCCCAAAAAGGGTAACCACCATCTGATTTCTAACATCATAGGTTAGTTTTGTCTGTTTTTGAACTTTTTATAAACCATACACACTTTTAAAAGACACTGTTTGATCACTGTTATTTTAGATTATAGCATAGACATTTCTATTTTGTTAAGTACTTTGTAAACATCCTTTTAATAGCTTCAGAATCCTGGGTCAGGGAGGTACGGCAGCTTACCTAACCATTGCCCTCTTGCTGCAAATCAATATTCTGTGGACCAAGCTTTTCCTGCTGGCTAATCAAATCTGAAATCTATAAAGCAGGCAGGCCCTCAGGGAGGGCAGGCTAGAACTTCAGGCAGGAGCCAAAGCTATAGTCCACAGGTTGGGAACGCTTTGCAGGCCTTTCAAATGATTGAATCAGGCCCATTGGACTATCTAGGATAATTTCCTCTAGTTAAAGCTAACTGATTACAGACTTTAATCACATCTACAAAATGCTTTTATAGCAATACCTAGATTAGTTTTTGATTGACTAACTGGGGGTTATAGCCTAGCCAAGTTGACACATAAACTGACCATCACAAGAATATATGGCTGTTCTTAATATGCTGTTTAATTTATTGTAAGGATCATCCTTTCCCCACTGCTCTGCAGTTGCCATTTTTAACATTAATCAGGTAGATTTTCTTATTGTCTGCATCTGTTTCTGGAGTCTCCATTGGCCTATTCATCTATCCTGCCAATATCATACCATCTTAATAATTATAAATTTTCTAATAAGTCTGAACACCTGACAGAGCAAGTCCTTCCATTATTTTATTCTCAAATACAGTGCATAAACTTTTAAAGAATAATGTTTTATGATTATTTCCTTAATTGGTGATTTCCAATTTTTGACTACTATGAAAAAAGCTACTATGAACATTCATGTACAAGCCTTTGAGAGGATTTACATTTTCATTTCTCTTAGGTAAATACATAGATTTTAAACAGAGTAGCCTAGCAGTAACTTGCCTTTTTGGGAGCAGGGGCATCCAGGGTGGCATTGTCACAGAACAGGACTGGGTCCCAAAGTGTGCAGTGTCTCCCTTAGATGGGAGCAGCCTGACTGCCTCAGTCCTACCAACTAAAAAGAGAACTCTTTGGTGGGTGTCATGCCGTTTGTACATATAACTGTGCATTATAACATAACTGTACATTATCAGACAGGGAACAGGTGCCTTTCTGCTTCCGGTTTCATGGAGAGTTTACATGAAACTAAACCTGATTCAGGATGAGTTCATTATGAATGGTAATGATTAGCATTTATTCAACATTCAGTATGCTGACCATTTCACATATGTTTTATTAATGAATCCTCACTACATTATGAGGTTGTAACTATTGTTTATCCATTTGGCAGATGAGGAAACTGAGGCCCAGAGAGATTAAGCAACATCCAAGAGTATGTGCCTAGTAAATAGTAGAATCAGGATTTGAACCCACGTCTGTCTCACTCCAAATGCTGTCCTCTTAACCCAAGTCACACTCCACACAGTGCTGGACTCATACTACTTGCTTAGTTACATATTTTTAAAAGATTTTCTTTATTTTCTTTTAGGGAAGGGACAAGAGGGAGAGAAACATCAATGTGTAGTTGCATTTCGTGCTCGCTGCCGGGGACCTGGCCTGCAACGCAGGCGCGTGCTACACTGGGGATTGAACCAGCGACCCGTTGGTTCGCAGGTGACCCTTTGGTTCGTAGGTGGGCGCTCAACCCACTTAACCACATCAGCTAGAGCTGCTTAGTTATATTAACAGTGGGCCATGCTTAATTGCTGATAGCTTTCCAATAATGTAATCTTAAGTATATTCTGACGATCTCTCTTTAATTATGTGGAACTCAAGAGCAGCTCCCTTTAACCCTTCCCCAAAGAAAGAAAAATTTTCAAAAAGAGCACATATTCCATGCTGTTGTAGACTCAGCCACCCATTACTCAAGTCATTCCTTCATCACATATTTACTTAATGAGTGCTTCATGGTAGACCCGGTGGCTGATTCTCAAACATCCCTTCCACCTGTAAATGAAGCTTTCAGTCAATCATCATTAGTCCGCTCTCTTCCGGGCCCTGACTGGTTGAGGGGTGGGCCCAAGCCAGTTTGGGCCAGTGAGAGGCAAGTACAGAGTTCTCGAGGCCTTATGGGAAAAGACCCGCCCCTGCGCCGCTGACGAGCTCGTGGGCCACCATGTTGGAGCCCGAGGGAGACCCCCATCGGCGTGCGGCCCAGCCGTGCGGAGCACAGCGCTGTTGCGAGAGCCGGATCTTCAGCCGCCACACCTTCCTCTCTGAGGTACGGCTTTTCTTTATGTATTGCTTCAGCTGGTTTGAGTCGAGTTGCTAGCTCCTGTGATGCGCTTTTTGAAGTACCTGCCCAGGTGCAGAGGGCGTCAGTCACGTCCTGGCGAAGCATGTGTTCTGCTGCAGGTGGGCCTGCCCAGTTACAGTTCTTACCAGCGACTCGTGCTGCCCAGCTCCCGTGCTGGATGGTAGGCTCCCCGAGGGCAGAGAAGTTCCCTAAGTTGTTTTGGGATCTTTCAGGAACCTTTATGGAGTGTTTTGCGTGCGCGTGCGTTTTTCCTTTTTTTTTTTAATTGCCTTTAAATAATTTTTAACTTTTCAATTAGTTGATATATAATATATTAATTCCAGGTGTATAACCTAGTGCCTAAACATTAAATAACTTACTAAGTGATCACCCCAGTAAATCTAGTACCCGTCTGCTACCACACATAGTTACTGTTATACGGTACAATATGTGTGTTTTCCTCTCGGAAAGCCGGGAAGGGTTTGACGAGGGGGATTTGCATTTTTGAGCATTTGCTCTGTGTGCCAGGCGTTTGACACGTGCATACATTAATTCCTTCCTTGCAAGGAGACCCTGCCACCACGATGAAGAGCCTGAAGCCTGGGCGAGTTATTTAAGCTCACACAACTAGTAAGTGGTGAAGCCGGGAACCCACGCTGCTCACGCTACAGTTCTAACAGGGTTGTGTAGTGCGGCCTAAATAGTATCATCGGAAAGTGGGTGGTGGCTCCAAACCGGAGGAATCCCTTTCCACCGCAGGTATAATCTGTTCACTAAACAATTAGGATTTATTCTCTGCTCTCTCCTCTTGTGTTTATAGAGCTCTGTGTTTTGTTCTCATGGGAAGTACATCGTAAACACGTTGGCCAGCTTGTCCACAGAACCTGAGGACAAAAGACTTTATCCTATTCTCTTCATCATGGGGTCAGGAGAATAATCACTCTCTTCCTGTGGGCAGCCTGGCTGATAAAGTATTTATTTCAGCTCATCCGTTGTCCAAGATGCGAAGCAATGGCAGACTCTATCGTGTTTCTTTGTACGTATTTAATTTGGTCTTGCAATAGTGACTATAATCAGACTATAATATAATGTTTGAGAATGGAGCTTGAAAAATCCCTCTAAAAGTTCCCTCCATTTACTACTTTTATAAATAGATATGTAAGGCAGACGGTAACATTTCCTTGAATTTCCATTTTACAGTGGCTTAGCATTTTTTATTATTTTTATTCTTTTGTAATTGAGATTTTATTGGTTGTTTTGAGGATAGGTATACAGACACTTCAATTTGTACACAATTCTTAACATATGTACCAAAAACCTAAAAAGTCATGTAGTTATGATTCTTTTCTAAACAGGTTATTCTAGTGACTTTCCAGCTTAAAATTTGGGGGCTAATTTTCCTTAACAGAGTATCAAGTACCAATATCTTCAAACATTGATACACTGTTATAGCAAAGTCCCACTAATTCACAATTTAATATCATATGCACCACATAATCAAATTTTCAATCTTTCACACACATTAGCAAAGTTACTAGAAAATCTGGACTGCCACACCAAAGATGTTACAGAGCGCACAACATTCTGACAGGGAGAGCTAAGATCAAGCAGTGGTTTTCTTTAGGAAACAGTTCTACCAAAAGCATGGGAATAAAAGTAATTTTAAATGTTCAAGACACATTAAATGCACAACTGACTCCAAATTGCCACCTAGTATGCTTTCTATTGATATTAAAGCGTATGAAAACAACTCCCGTCTATGGGGTGTTAAGCCGACGTCCAAGGCAATCAGAGCCTCCCATATTCAATATCCCACCATTTTCTGGTTGTACCAAAACATAACCAGCAAATGATTTCACTTCTTAAAGAACGATTTACACTTAAAAATGGGATGAGGTGGAATTCCCTCCTTCAAAATATTTCTAGAGCTCCTAAAAAACTTGCACTAACAAAATAGTTGATAGGAATATTTGTCTGGATTGTACAAGGGCCATGGACCACTCATAAGTCATGGTATGAACATTAATCAGACTGGGCTGCTTTCTCTTCTGCCTCATCAGAGGCCAAACTCTCCTTGTTTTTTGTTTCTCTGTTTTCAACAGGGAAATGTTGAATTTCTTAGCCACTTCTCCCTGTCTTCCTTTCTTTGTTCCTCTTTTTTCCTTTTGTTTGCACATTTTTTGTCTGCAGATTTCTTTCCCACTGCCTGTTTTGGCTTCATTTCCACTTTTGCGGAAGGTTTACCGGACAACCTCTTTGTTCTCCTCCTTTACCCCCTCCTGGGCCTGAGCTAACCTCCTCCTGGGCATCAGGAGGCAGGGCAGGCGAGCTGGGTGGCCTGGCTGCTACCACTCTTTCTGCCGCACAAGCCGCTGCACCTGTGAAAGGGGCTGGTGGGAGAACGGGACAGCTTAGGTTCTTTATTTTAGATTATGATTTTCATCAAACATTAAGAAGTGTGATAAAACGCTAATCACTGTGTTTAGCGCTGGACTAGGTGGTTAACACACCTGTAGGACTGGAGGCCTTGGTTTGAGTGTGTGATGATGGTAACACATCCTAGAATTTGAGATTTGAAGTGTGAACATTAACGGCATAGTCCTTTCTCTGTAAACATGGGGTGCCAAAATATTCTCAGTGAATTTTAGTGTTTTGGTTAGTTGCCCTTTATCTGCCCTCATTACTGAGATTTTCTTTGCTGAAGTCAGCAGCGCTTCTCCAGGCGATGAAACATCATGGGTAATATTAATTACTATCCTTGGGACGGATTTCTTTCCAGCTACCCATGCTGACTGGAGAAACAGTCCTTTTAGGGTCATACGTATTGCGGTGGCTTATTCCCTTGTTGTAGACATAGAACAAAATCTCCTAAGAAAAAACCTCACTCTGTCAGGAAATTTAGTATTTCCTGGAAACATTTGTATTGAAGGTAAAAATAATGCTGACACTTTCTGTGGTACTGAAGGCCAAAAGATGGACCTGGCTAGAGCAAGGAGTGCCAGAGAAAAATGCTTTCTCACCTCCGTATGCATGTATGTGTGCGTGTGGGTGTATATATAAATATATTTATGTGTATAAATAACTAAAACGTATTTTGATGAATTCTTTGGACACATCAACCATACGGAGATTTTAGCAGATTGATTCTTTCTCCTGAATCCCAGGCAGTTTTGTATATGACAGGTGGTGTCATATCAGCTTCCTGGCTTGTTTGTGATTCTACAGTGCCCATCTTTGACTCTTGGCCATAAGAAGTTGCATAATTTGTGGTGTAACATTTAAGTAGGAAACAGCTGAACTGTCCATGGCAACCTGCTCACAAAGATTATGCCTTGTTGACTCAGATGCATTGCCCTGCTCTGACACACTGTTTATTTTTTGTATTTTTTTTATTGTTGTTCAGTTACAGTTGTCCCTATTTCTCCCCCATTACCTTCCCTTGCCCTACCCACCCCACTCCTACATTCAGTCCTCTCCCTGCTTCCGCGTTGTCTTTGTCCGTGGGTCCTTTATACATATTCCTTGATTTGACCCCTCCCCTTCTTTTCCCCATTACCTCCCTCCTTCCTCCCCTCTGGTCACTGTCAGTTTGTTCTTTATTTCCATTTCCCTGTCCTATTTTGCTCACTTATTTGTTTTGTTGATTAGGTTCCACTTACAGGTGAGATCATACGGTATTTGTCTTTCACCACCTGGCTTATTTCACTTAGCACAATGCTCTCCAGTTCCATCCATGCTGTTGTCAAGGGTAGGAGTTCCTCCTTTCTTTCTGCTGTGTTGTATTCCATTGTGTAAATGTACCACAGTTTTTTTTGATCCACTCATTTACTGATGGGCACTTAGGCTTTTTCCAGCACTTGGCTATTGTGAATAATGCTGCTATGAACACAGGGGTGCACAATTTCCTTTGAATTGGTGTTTCAGGATTCTTAGGGTATAATCCCAGCAGTGGAGTTGCGGGGTCAAAAGGCAGTTCCATTTTTAGTTTTCTTAAGAAATTCCATACAGTGGCTGCACCAGTCTGCATTCCCACCAACAGTGTACTAGTGTTGCATTTTATCTACAACCTTGCCAGCACTTTTTGTTTGTTGATTTGTTTATGATGGCCATTCTGACCAGTGTGAAATGATATCTCATTGTGGTTTTAATTTGCATCTCTCTGATGATTAATGATGTTGAGCATCTTTCATATGTCTTATGTACTCTCTGTGTCCTCCTTGGAGAAGTGTCTGTACAGGTTCTTTGCCCATTTTTTTAAATGGGATTATTTGTCTTCCTGGTGTGGAGTTGTGTGAGTTCTTTATATATTTTAGAGATCAAACCCTTGTCTGAGGTATCATTGGCAAATATATTTTACCATGTTCTTGGTTCCCTTTTCATTTTGCTGATGTTTTCTTTAGCTGTGCAGAAACTTTTTAACTTGATGTAGTTGCATTTGTTTATTCTTTCCTTTATATCCCTTGCTCTAGGTGACATATCTGTGATAATACTGCTGCATGGAATATGTGAAATTTTCCTGCCTGTGTTCTCCTCTAGGACTTTTATGGTGCCACAACTTAATATTTAAGTCATTTACCACCTTGGGTTTATTTTTGTGAATGGTGTAAGCTAGTGGTCGAGTTTCATTTTTTTGCATGTAGTTACCCAGATCTCCCAACACGCATTTGTTGACTGGGTTCTCTATACTGTTCCATTGATATTTGTGTCTGTTCTTATGCCAGTACCAGACTGTTTTGATTACAGTGGAGTTGCAATATGTTTAGTTGTCAGGTATTGTGATCCCTCCTACTTTGGTCTTCTTTTTCAAAATTGTTGAGGCTATTTGGGGTCCTTTATGATTCCATGTTAATTTTTTAAATGTTCTATATCTGTGAAATATGTCATTAGTATTTTAATAGGGATTGTGTTGAATCTATAAATTGTTTTGGGTAGTATGGACATTTTGATGATGTTAATTCTTCCAGTCCATGAACACGGTATATGCTTCCAATTACTTGTGTCTTCCTCAATTTCTTCAATGTTTTGTAGTTTTCTGAGTTTAGGTCTTTTACTGCCTTGGTAAGGTTTATTCCTAGGTACTTTATTTTTCTTGTTGCTATAGCAAATGGGATTTTCCCCCCTACTTTTTGTTTCTGATTATTTTGTTGTTGGTGTACAAGAATGCTTTCGATTTCTGAATATTGACTTTGTATCCCTCTGTTTTGCCAAATTCACTTATTAGGTAAAAGTTTTTTGGTGGATTCTATAGGGTTTTTTGTGTACATTATTGTGTTATCTGCAAACAATGACAGTTTTACTGTCTCCTTTCCAATTTGGATGCCTTTTATTTCTTTTTCTTGTCTGATCACTGTGGCTAGAACTTCCAATACTAAGTTGAATAGAAGTGGTGAAAACGGACACCCTTGTCTTATTCCTGATCTTAGTGGGAAAGCTTTTAGTTTTTGCCTGTTGAGTATGATGCTGACTGTAGGTTTGTTGTATATGGTCTTTATTATGTTGAGGTATGCTCCCTCTACTGCCACTTTGCTGCATGTTTTTATCGTAAATGGTAAATCAAATGCTTATCAAATGCTTTTTCCACTTCTACTGATGATGTGATTTTTATCTTTCCTTTTGTTTATGTGATGTATTACATTTATTGATTTGCAAATATTGTACCATCCTTACATCCCTGGAATGAATTCCACTTGATCATGGTGTATGATCTTTTTAATGTATTGCTGGATGCAGTTTGCCAATATTTTCTTAAGGATTTTAGCATCTGTGTTCATCAGTAATATTGGCCTGTAGTTTTCTTTCTTTATCTGGTTTTGGGATTAGGATGATGCTGACCTCATAAAAGGAGTTCGGGAGTCTTCCCTCTTTTTGATTTTTTTGGAATAGTTTGACAAGGATAGGAGTTAGCTCTTCCTTAAATGTTTTGTAAAATTCTGTGAAACCATCTGATTCAGGGCTTTTGTGTACTGGGAGGTATTTGATTACGGCTTCAATTTCACTATTATTAGTCTGTTCAGGCTTTCTGCTTCTTCTTGATTCAGATTTGGAAGAGTATGTTTCTAGAAATTTGTCCATTTCACCCAGGTTTTCAAATTTCTTGGCTTATAGTTGTTCATAGTAATTTCTTACAATCCTTTGCATTTCTGTGGTATCAGTTCTAATTTCTCTTCTTTAATTTCTGATTTTATTTATTTGGGTCCTCTATTTTTCTTGATGAGTCTAGTTAAAGCCTTCTTGATTTTGTTTATCTTTTCAAAGAACCAGCTCCTGGATTTATTGATCCTTTGAATTGTTTTTTTTTTGTTTGTTTGTTTTGTTTTTAGTCTCAATGTCATTTAATTATACTCTGATCTTGTATTATTTCCTACCTTCTACTCACTCTGGGCTTTGTGGTTTGTTATTCTTCCAGCTATTATAGATATAGCATTAGATTGTTTATTTGAAATGTTTCTGTCTTTTTTAGCTAGGCCTGTATTGCTATGAACTTACCTGTCAGGACTGCCTTCACTGTGTCCCATAGGTTTCTAGACTGTTGTGTGTTCATTTTCATTTCCAGAAACTTTGATTTCTTCTTTGATCTCATTATTTACCCATTCATTGTTTAATAGCATGCTATTCAGTCTCCATGAGTCTGAATGTTTTTGAGTTTTTTCCTTGAGGTTGGTTTTTAGTTTCAAGCCCTTGTGGTCTGAGAAAATTCTGATAATGATTTCAATTTCCTTGCATTTGTTAAGGCTTGTTTTGTGCCCTATCATGTGTTCTATTTTTGAAAATGTTCCATGTGCATTTGAAAAGAATGTATATTTTGCTTCTTTTGGATGAAAGGTTCTATATATATATATATATATATATATATATATATATATCCGTTAAGTTCATTTGATCTAGTGCATCATTCAGTGCCATAATATCCTTGTTGATATTTTGTTTGGAAGATATATCCATTGTTGACAGTGGAGTGTTAAAATTCCCAACTATAAGGATGTTGCTCTCTGTATATTCCTTGAAGTCCTTCAATGTTTTCCTTATATATTTGGGTGCTCCTATGTTGGGTGCATATAGGTTTACAATGTTTGTCGTCTTGCTGGATTATTCCTTTGAGTATTATGAAGCGTTCTTCTGTGTCTCTTTTTAGGGAATTTTTTTGAAGTCTATTTTGTCTGATTAAATATTGCTACCCTGGCCTTTTTTTTTCCTGTCCATTTTCTTGGACTGTTTTTTCTGACCCTTCACTTTCAGTCTGTGTAGGTCTTTTGTTCTGAGGTGGGTCTCTTGTAGGCAGCATATGTGCAGGTCTCGTTTTCTGATCCATTCAACCACTCTGTGTCTTTTGATTGGGGTATTTAATCCATTTACATTTAAGGTTATTATTGGTAGGTACTTATTCATTGCCATATTTCCCCTTTGTACCTATGTTCCTCTTTCTCTCACTCTTTTACTTCACCTTCTTAAAGCAGTCCCTTTAGCATAGCTTGCAAAGCTGGTTTGGTGGAAGTGTATTCTTTTAGCCTTCTTTTGTTTGGGAAACTCCTTATTTCACCTTCTGTTTTAAATGAGAACCTTGCTGGGTAGAGTAGTCTTGGTTGCAGGCCTTTGCTTTTCATGACTTGTAATATTTCTTGCCACTCCCTTCTGGCTTGCAGTGTTGCTGTTGAGAAGTCAGCTGCTAGCCTTATCAGAGCTCCCTTGTAAGTTACTTCCTGTTTCTCCCTTACTGCCTTTAAGATTCTTTGTCTTTGAATTTTACCATTTTAATTATGGTGTGTCTTGGAGTGGGCCTCTTTAGGTTCCTCTTGAATGGGACCCTCTGTGCTTCCTGTACTTATGTGACTTTCTCTCTCATCAAATTAGGGAAATTTTCCATCATTACTTTTTCAGACAGGTTTTCTATCCCTTGCTTCTTTTCTTCTCATTCTGGTATCCTTTTTATACAGATATTATTATATTTCATGTTGTCCTGCAGTTCTCTTACTCCCTCTTCATTCTTTTTGAGTCTCTTTTCCTTTTCTTGCTTTTTCTGGGAATTTTTTTCTACCTTGTCCTTCAGCTTACTGATTTGATCATTTGCTTTATCTAACCTGCTTTTGATTCCTTCTGCTGTATTCTTCAATTCAGAAGTGCTATTCTTCATTTCCTCTTGTCTCTTGATAGTTTCTGTGTTCTTTTGCATGATAATGTAGTTCACAGTAAGTTCCTTGTAGCTTCCCTGTAGTTTTTGGTAATTCTCACTGAGCTCATTAAGCCTCCTTTTAACCATTGTTTTGAACTCAATATCTGACAATTTACTTGCTTCTGTTTCACTTAGCACTCTTTCTGAGGATTCCTCCTTTCCTTTGATTGGGGGTTCTTTGACTTCCCATTTTTCGGGAGGCTCTTCTTGTTTGCTTCTGCTTCTTAAATTGATCTGTTTTGACTCTGTGTGTTTGTGTGTAAACTTCTAAATGGGAGACCTCTGTGATTCAGCGATGCAGTCTCCTTGATTTTCTCTGAACTTGATGCTCTTGGTATGCCCTTTATGCCTTTTGTGTTGGCTCTCTGGATGTAATTGGGCTTTGATTGTTGTTGGTTCTTTCTTTGGAGGGTCTTTCCCTCCAGCTGGTTGATTGAGGGTCACTCCACCCACCATGTATTGTATACTGTTGTGCAGGTGCTGCCAGAACAAATCCACAAAGGCCAGAAAATAAACCCATACCTGCAAAAGTAATTCCCACCTGCAATCCCACTATCAACTACAAATGAGCCAGTATTAATAAGGGTATAAAGAAATTAAGGCTATTACAAGAAAAGAGAGTGAATATGAGATGACCTACTGAAAGACAATAAGTTTGAGAGGGTAAAGGGAGGAGCACTAATAAGAGTAGGGAATCGGAGCAATGTAAAGAGATAAAGAAAGTAAAATTTACATTGTAAATTAAAAAAAAATGAAGAGAAATGGAGTAAGAGAAGGGAAGCATATAGTATTAGGTTTAAATAGAAATTAAAATAGAGAGAGAGAAAAAGGAAAGGAAAAAAAGTAACTAAAAAAGATAGGAACCAAACTGGAGAGAGAGATCCCCCACACCTATCAACAACATATTATCTAAAATTAATATATAGGTGGGATGAGACTAAGAGGGGAAAAAAGAAAGAAAAGCTTAAGAGATATCTAGAGGAAAGGAAAGTGATTTTGAGATGATGGAGAGGGAATGCTAAGACTGAGGAAGGAGAATGAGGCTAAGACAGGGAAAAATTAAAATTTGAGATAAAAAAAGAAAAAAGTGAAGAAAGGGAGGATGAAAGAGGAAAAAAACAGGCTAAGATGGGGCAAAATTAAAATTTGAGTTAAAAGAAGGGTAGGAGAAGGGGATGGTAAAATTTGAGATTTGAAATACAAAATTAGTGAAGATATAGAGATAAAATGGGAGAAAATGCAACAACAACTACCCTTTCCACAACCAACAAGCAAAAATTGCTAAAGGTGGAGAGAGAACACAGTTATTTTAAGAGTGGGGAAAAAGAATGTGAGATGACCATTGGCAAGAAAATTGGTTTTGAGAGGATGGATGGGGAGAAATAGTAAGAGTGTGGAATGGAAACAAGTTGTAGCAAGAGAGGAAACAAAGTTTAAAGTGAAAATAATAAGAGGAAAGAAGAAGGTACAATGGTAAGAGAAGGAAGGGGTAAAACATGTGAATTGAAATAAACTGTGGTATAAAATCTAGTGACTTAATATGCACAAAATTGAAGGACAAGAAATGAATGTTAAAAAAGCTGTGCAGGAAAGAAAATATTGCAAATCACAGAGTATACCATGGTGGATTTCGTCTCGGTAGCATCTAGTGTTTAACACTGTTTTTTCTTTCTGGATCTGCCTCTGGTGATGTCAGGTGGTGACCCTCTCTGACCTTAGGCGGTGTGTTCAAGGCTACCAGGAATTTATGGCTGACTCCTTCAGTTGTTAATCTAGTCATTATGCACTCAGCAGCCAGATTTAAGTACCACAGGGTGGAGCGGAATCCCTCCTGGGGTCGGGGCTATTGTTTACCCTCAGGCTGCTGCCGCTCAGGGGTGTGATCTGCCTGAGCAACATGGCTGCTGCCATAGGGGGGAACCACTCAGCACTGGCATCCCGGTGGCTACTCTCAGTTCTCTCCCCAAAGCTTGCGTCCCCAGTCTCTCCTCAGGCATCTCTAGTCCACTCTGCCACCCCCCTCCCTTGCCGGAGCCCAGGGTAAGTGGCTACAAAAGAAAATTTATGTGTTGGCCCTTTAAATGGTTCTTTGCATCTCTAGCCGGCTGTGTCTGACAGAGAGCAACCCTGCTGCTTTTCACTGATGGCTGTTATCGGTGTACTTTTTGGGCCCTGGTGCTCTAGTCTGGGGATCCCAGCTTACAGTTTAGACCCCACACTTCTCAGGGGGCTCCAACTGGCCACTTAAACATCCCTCCAGCGCTTCAGCTGCCACCTTGGGCAGCCAGCCAGCCCTCTCGTGTCTCCGCCGCACTCCCCAGCAGTCAGGTTATGCTGATGCTGATTCTTCTGTCTCCAAGGTTATAAGACTTCTCTTTCACTATTGTTCATTTGTTTGTTCTGGGTGATTTCTCCATAATTTAGTTGTAATTCCAGGTTGGTCCTGGGAGGAGGTCGGTGTGACTTCCACTCACCCCTTCACCATCTTGGCTCCCTCTCTGATACACTGTTTATTCTGTGAGATATAATTCATCCTTTAAAGCGTACAATTTAGTGGCTTTTAATATTTTCACTGATTCCAGAACATTTTTGTCACGTGAAAAAGAAACTCTGTACCCATTAGCAGTGACTGTTTCTCCTTCCCTGAGCCCTGGGCAACCACTAACCTCCTTTGTCTCTATGGATTTGCCTATTCTAGACACCTCTTTTAAATGGCGTCATACAATATGTGGTCTTTTGTGAATGGTTTCTTTCACTTAGCGTAATGTTTTGAAGGTTCATTTGTGCTGTAGTATGTGACGGTACTTCATTCCTTTTTTATGGTTGAATAATGTGTTGCAGCCCTCCAGGCCTGGGCAGGTTCACTGGAGATTCGGGCAGATGGAAGGAAAGTTGCGGAGCCGTGGGGATGCTTGACATGCCTTTATGCAAGGCTGGGTGAGGCACATGTGCTGCAGGCTGCGTGGGGTAGCGTGTCACACTGCATGTCTCCGGTCCCCTCTCATGGCCCGTCGCGTGGCCCCTGTTCCATGCTTCTATCTCCCTTATATTCTGGAAACAGACAAAGCTGGCAGAAAGTCAGAATACATCATATAACAGTGAGATTCCGCACACACGAGCCCACTCAAAGCTATGGGACCAGTTTATCGGGCCCAGCCTCGAGGCTGTCAGAACACTGCTTGTCAGGCCCCTTCTCAAGGTTGTGGGCAGCTGCTTCCCCTTGTTGCCCAGACATCTGGTGAGGAAGCCAGGCTGACTCTATTTACCCTACAAGTAAATATCCCATTGTTTGGATATACTACATTTTGTTCATACATCAGTTGATGGACATTTGGGGTTTTTACCTTTTAGCTGTTGTGACTAATGGTACTTTGAACATTTGTTTACAAGTCTTTTTTTAAAAAGATTTTATTTATTTATATTTTAGAGAGAGGGGAAAGGAAGGAGAGAGGGAGAGAAACATCAGTGTGTGGTTGCGTCTCACATGTCCCCTCCTGGGGATCTGACCTGCGACCCAGGCATGTGCCCTGACTGGGAATCAAACCGGCCACCCTTTGGTTTGCAGGCCAGTGCTCAATCCACTGAGCCACACCAGCCAGGGCATGTGTACAAATCTTTAACCATATTTTTTCAGTTCTCTCAGATCTATACCTAGGAGTGAAATTGCTGGGGCATATGGCAAATCTGTGTTTAACTTTGTGAGGAACTGCCTGACTGTTTTACACAGTGGCTGCCTCACTTCCCAGCAGCAACATATGGATTACCGGCGTCTCCACGTCCTTGCCAACACTTGTTATTGTTGTTCTTAAAAAATTTATAACATTGCTGGTAGATGCTGGCACACTGTTTTGCTGGTAGAAAAGTCTAACCACCACATTTTTCATATTTCAGGATTGGAGGCCCATTTCAAGAGCATTTCTTTTTTCATCTTTGTTTTATTTTTGACATCATGGCTGCAATGAGAATAATTCTATTACTGTGTTGTTTACTTAAGTTATAGATTAATCTTTGAGAATTCTTAATTATGGCTTCAGTTTTTGCCAGCTCTCAGGTGCATTTTATTGAAAGTTATAGCTATATCTGAAAACACTCATTATTTAGATAAAATGTTACAATTATTTTAATCCCTTGAATATATTCCCCTGTCCCAGACGGTTTTAAATGCGCCAGACTGTTAGTGTTTTTGAAACAATTGCTAAACACAGATTGTCAAAGGCATTACTAAACATATTGCAGTAGCAAAAATCTTTGCTTTAAAAGTCACCCTGGCCATCACTTGGAAGGCACTTCCAAATTATTTATTGACATTGTGCATTAAACCCTTTCTTCAGGGTTGGCTCTGTGAGCCAGAAAAAATAGTAATTTTATTCCCTAACATCTTAACATTTTGAAATATGCAATAGAGTATTGTTAGCTAGGCACAGTGTTTTTAGCAGATCTCTAGAACCTCTCGGTCTAGCATAACTGAGACTTCATGCCCACGGATTAGCAAGTCGCCATTTCCCCCTCCTCCCAGCCCCTGGCAGCCGCAGGCCCGCTCTCTGATTCTCTGAGTTTGACTATTTTAGATAGCTCATGCAAGTGGAATCATGCAGCATCTGTCATTCTATGACTGGCTTATTTCCCTTAGCATAGTGTCCTCCAAGTTCATCTATGCTGTTGTATATTGCAGAATTTCTTTTTTTTGTTAAAGTCTGAATACTATTCCACTGTATGTATAGACCACATTTCCTTCATCCAGTAATCCTCTGATGGACAGTTAGGTTTCCACATCTTGGCTGTTGCAGATAGCGCTGCAGTGAATATGGGAGTGGGTTATCTCCAGCATCCTGATTCCCCTCTTTTGAATATACATCCAGGTGTGAGATTGCAAGATCACATGGTACTTCTATTTTTAATGCTTTGAGGAACCTCCATACTATTTTCCCTAGTAAGTGTGCCATTTTTGCATTCCTACCAGCAGTATACAAAGGTTTCTGTTTCTCCACATCCTCGCCAACACTTGTCTTTTGATTTTTTTTGATAAATCCATCCTGATAGCTATAAGGTGACACCCCATGGTTTTGATTTGTGTTTCCCTGATGATTAGTGAAGCTGAGCATTGTTTTATATTCTTCTTGGCCATTTGTATTCTTTGTGGCAATGTCTGTTAAAGTCTTTAGCCCACTTTTTATTCAGGTTATCAGTTTTTTTTTGTTTTTTTTTGCTGTTGAGTTATTAAGTCCTTATATATTTTAGAAACTAACCCCTTATCAGAGGTGTGGTTTACTAATATTTTCTCCCAGCCTATAGGTGGCCTTTTCACCCTGTTAATTGTTTCCTTTGCTGTGCAGAAGCTCTTCAATTTCATATAGTCAGTTTCATATAGTTGATGTATTTTGCTTTGGTTGCCTGTGCTTTTGATGTCAGATCCATGAAATCATTGCCAAGACCAACAGGATGACTATCTCCCCCTATGTTTTTTTCTGTGAGTTTTATAGTTGCAAGTTTTTGTTTAAGTCTTTAATCCATTTTGAGTTAATATTTTGTATATGGTGTGAGATAAGGGTTCAACTTCATTCTTTTGAGTGTGGAAGTCCAGTTTTCCCAGTGGCAAGAAAGTGTTTTCTTGCCTCTGGTGTGGGTTTATTGACCGTATATGCCCAGATTTTCTTCTGGGGTCTCTGCTCTGTTCCATTCATCTATATTGTCTGTCTTTCTGCCAGCTCTGTCCTATTTTAATTACTGTACTTTTGTAATATATTTTGAAATCAGCAGCTCTGTTGTTCCTTAAGATTGTTTTGGCTGTTTGGGGTCCTTTATGGTTCCCTATGAATTTTAGAATTGTTTTTTTCTATTTCTGTAAGAATGCCCCTGTAATTTTTAAAATTAAATTTATTGTGGTGACGTTGGTTAATGACATTATATGTTTCAAGTGTGCTATTCTACAATACATCATCTCTATATTCCATTGTATGCTCGCCAGCCAAAGTC